>NW_026555329.1:33135000-34385000 GCF_021234165.1 Pteronotus mesoamericanus
CTCTCTGATATTCACCATCTCCTGAGGTAGGAATTTAACTAGCTCACTACTGGAGGTGGAAGATTTTTGCCCAGAAGGAGAAAAATCCTTGGGTTAGTCTAAAAGTTTATAATGAGTACCAGAGTGATTTATATTTGGTAAAGAGATCACTCTTACAACATGAAAATCAATAAAATATTTTTGCTAAACTAACGGGAAGAAACTATGCAGGTTTGATGAGACAATATATTTTCTAAAAATTATAGTTATCTTGTAGCTGCAGTACAATTTTGATTTGGCTGATAAAAATATGGGTTAACTAGAATCCAAAGGAATCATAAACCCAGTAGCATATTTGTTGGAAACACAATTTTTGTATAGCAGATTGGTATAACTAAGCAGGTGATTAGGCCAGTTCTACATAAAAATGGATAAAATGAAGCCAGAACAAAATGAGTTCTGTCAGTACACCCAACACATATTTTTGTAAATTACTTTTAAATTTTAGATTCAGGGTTTGTGCAATGATCTATATTGTGCATTTCACATAGAATTAATCAAGTAGCATAAGGAAAGCATATTTAAGC
This sequence comes from Pteronotus mesoamericanus, assembly GCF_021234165.1. Taxonomy (NCBI): domain Eukaryota; kingdom Metazoa; phylum Chordata; class Mammalia; order Chiroptera; family Mormoopidae; genus Pteronotus; species Pteronotus mesoamericanus. The sequence continues at coordinate 33,135,567 of NW_026555329.1, forward strand.
ATTAGGCTTTACAAAACAAGCCAAGAAAATAGTTGGATCCTAACTGACCTTCTCCAAGTTCTTCTTTCTTTAAGGAGTTTGCGAGTAGAGTTGAACTATATACTTCTTTTTAATATTATATGTATTAGCCTCACCAAAAAGTCAGAATATCTGTATTTCCATTGCATTCATTGTTCATTCAACCCTGTTAGAAAGTAGATGAGAAGTCATAGGAACAGTCAACAGGGATGACAGAGAAGGGACCCAGGATTTTGCATGGATGCACTTGGATTTTTTTTTTTAATTTTTATCATAGACTTATGAGTAGCTTCTAAAAAAACTAATAGATGATTTTTAGAGCAGTTTTAGGTTTCAGAGAAACAGAGGAAAAACTACAGAGAATTTTTTTGGTCAAAAGAAGAGTTAATGTCAACATTTCTATCCAATGAAAACAAACTACCTTATGCATAATGTTTTAGGTAATTGACACAAGAACCATATTTTCTTAAGTCATCTGTCTATAATTTAATTGTGATGTTTGTATTTTTTATCCTTATGTTCCAATAGCAGAAATGTCAATTGGTGTACCTAGAGTAAAAGGGAATACAGTTGTGATCAACTATAAGCCTATAGAATTTGGCTGTGCAAATATAGGCAATTGTGGACCTAAAATTTGGGATGTATACTTGTGAATAATCATGGGTCAAATATATGGAAAGGTACAGTTATAATAAATCATGAGCCTATAGTGTAGGCTGTGCATTTGTAATTAATTGTGGGACAATAGCATTATAATTATAATCAAAGATTATGCAAGAAGGGACCTGACATTTTATCAAACACCTAGTGTGTGCTCCAAAATGTATGTGGAATTTACCTGTCATTTTTATTTACTTCTTATAAAAATACTGTAAAATAGGTGTTATAATTCTTAACATGAAAAAATAAAAGCTATGGGAAAATGTTAATTGACTTCTTCCTAACCCCACATGTATAAGAAGTGGAACAGGTATTTGAACTGCAAAACTTCCATTCTTTCTACACCATCATCCCTTTTTCCCATGACTTCATTTTTCTAGAAATGGCAATGATATGGCATTCTAAACCAGTAGCAGACTTTTAAATTGACTCTAGAACATATGTCCATCTCAAACTTGGCCCTGATCTCCTTCATTTCACTGTACACTAGATAGCCATTATCAATCAGCTATGATTGGCATATAAAGTAGAATTATTTGTCATCCATAATCTTAAGTCTCAGTGCAAAAATTACATTGATTGATTGATTTTGTGTGTGTGTGTGTGTGTGTGTGTATGTGTGTGTGTGAGAGAGAGGAGGCAATGAAATATTATTTCTTTGTTTATTTTAGGTTTTTTCTTTTTTTTTAATTTTTAAGTTTTCAGAGTTCTTTCTTTTTATTTTAATTTATTTTTTCAAATACATTTGTCTCTGCCTACACCCCACCACTTTCCCTTGCCCCCTCCCTCCTTCCCTCCCTCAGCTCTTCCCCTTTGGTTTTGTCCATGAGTCCTTGCTATATGTTCCTTGACTTTCCCCTTCCCTTCCTTTTCCCCGCCCCCCCTCCCTCCTTCCCTCTTGTCTCTGTTGATCTCTTTTCCTTTCAGTGTTGCTGGTCTTATTTTCCTTGCATCTTTGTATTGTTGGTTAGGTTTCACTTATAGGGGAGATCATATGGTATTTCTCTTTTGCCCCCTGGCTTATTTCACTTAGCATAATGCTCTCCAGTTCCATTCATGCTGTCGCGAAGTTTAGTAGGTCTTTTTCCTCTTTCTGCTGCGTAGTATTCCATTGTGTATATGTACCATTACTTTTTGATCCAATCATCTACTGAAGGGCATTTAGGTTGCTTCCAACACTTGGCTATTGTCAATTGTGCTGCGATGAACATTGGGGTGCATAGGTTCTTTTGTATTGGCGTTTTGGTATTCTTAGGTTATAGTCCCAGCAGGGGAATCACTAGATCAAAAGGCAGTTCCATTTTCAGCTTTTTGAGGAAATTCCACACTGCTTTCCACAGTGGCTGCACCAGTCTGCATTCCCACCAACAGTGGACTAGAGTTCCCTTATCTTCACAGCTTCGCCAGCACCTGTTGTTGATCTGTTTATGATGGCCATTCTGACCGGTGTAAGGTGGTACCTCATGGTGGTTTTGATCTGCATTTCTCTGATGGCTAGTGATGCTGAGCATCCTTTCAAATGCCTCTGGACACTCTGTATCTCCCCCTTGGAAAAGCGTCTGCCCAGGTCCTTTGCCCATTTTTTGATTGGATCATTTGTCTTCTTGGAGTGGAATCGAGTGTATTCTTTATATATCTTGGAGATCAAACCTCTATCTAATGTATCATTAGCGAATATATTTTCCCATACGGTTGGCTCCCTTTTCATTTTGCTGATGTTTTCTTTTGCCATGCAGAAGCTTCTTATATTGATGAGGTCCCACTTGTTTATTCTTCCCTTTATGTCCCTTACTTTAGGAGACATATCAATGAAAAAATTGCTATGTGGGATATCTGAGAGTTTCCTGCCAATGTTCTCCTCTAGGATTTTTATGGTGTTGTGACTTACATTTAAGTCTTTTACCATCTTCAGTTTATTTTTGTGTATGGTGTCAGCTGATGATCCAATTTCAATTTTTTGCATGTAGCCATCCAGCTCTCCCAACACCATTTGTTGAAGAGGCTATTATTGCTCCATTTTATGCTTCTACCCCCTTTGTCAAATATTAGATGTCCATAGAGACCTGGGCTTATTTCTGGGCTTTCTATTCTGTTCCACTATCTATGGGTCTGTTCTTGTGCCAGTACCAGACTGTTTTGAGTATAGTGGCTTTGTAGTAGAGTTTGATGTCCGGTATTGTGATCCCTCCTACTTTGTGTTTCTTTCTCAAAATTGCTGAGGCTATTCAGGGTCGTTTAAGGTTCCATATAAATTTTTGAAATATCTGTTCTATTTCTGTGAAATATGTCATTGGTATCTTAATAGGGATTGCATTGAATCTATAAATTGCTTTGGGTACTATGGACATTTTGAGGATATTAATTCTTCCAATCCATGAGCATGGTATATGCTTCCATTTATTTATGTCTTCCTTTATTTCTTTCTTCAATGTTGTATAGTTTTCTGCGTACAAATCTTTTACATCTTTGGTTAAATTTATGCCTAGGTACTTTATTTTTCTTCTTGCTATATTGAATGGTATTTTTTTCCTGATTTCTTCTTCTTCTATTGCATTGCTGGTGTACAAAAATGCCTTTGATTTCTGAATGTTGACTTTGTATCCTGCTGTTTTGCCAAATTCACTTATTAGGTTGAGGAGTTTTTTGGTAGAGTCTACAGTGTTCTCTATGTACACTATCATGTCATCTGCAAACAATGATAGCTCTACTTCCTCCTTTCCTATTTGGATGCCTTTTATCTCTTTCTCTTCTCTGACCACTGTGGCTAGGACTTCCAATACGATGTTGAAAAGAAGCGGTGAGAGCAGACATCCTTGGCATGTTCCCCATTTAGTGGGAAAGCTTTCAGTTTTTGCCCTTTGAGTATGATATTGGCTGTAGGTTTTTCATATATGGCCTTTATTACATTGAGGAATCCCCATTTATTCCCATTTTGCTAGTGTTTTGATCATAAATGGGTGCTGTACCTTATCGAATGCTTTTTCTGCGTCTATCGAGATAATCATGTGGTTTTTGTCTTTTCTTTTATTTATGTGATGTATCACATTTACTGATTTGCGTATATTGAACCATCCCTGCATGCCTGGGATGAATCCCACTTGATCATAGTGGATAATATTTTTTAATGTATTGCTGGATGCGGTTTGCCAATATTTTGTTGAGGATTTTAGCATCTATGCTCGTCAGCGAAATTGGCCTGTAGTTTTCTTTCTTTGTATGGTCTTTATCTGGTTTTGGGATCAGGGTGATGCTGGCCTCATAGAAAGAGTCTGGGAGTCTTCCCTCCTCTTGGATTTTTTGGAATAGTCTGAGAAGGACAGGGGTTAGCTCTTCCTTAAATGTTTTGTAAAGTTCTCCTGGGAAACCGTCCGGCCCTGGGCTTTTGTGTGCCGGGAGTTTCTTGATTACTGCTTCAATTTCCCCAGCTGTTATCGATCTGTTCAAGCTTTCTGTTTCTTCCTCCTTCAGTGTTGGAAGATTATACTTTTCTAAAAATTTGTCCATTTCATCAAGATTTTCAAGTTCCTTGGCGTATAATTGTTCATAGTAGTTTCTGATGATCATTTGTATTTCTGTGGTATCAGTTATTTCTCCTCTTTCATTTCTGATATCATTTATTTGGGTCCTCTCCCTTTTATTTTTGATGAGTCTGCTTAAAGGCTTGTCAATTTTATTTATCTTTTCAAAGAACCAGCTTCTGGATTGGTTGATCCTCTGAATTGTTCTTTTTGTCTCTATGTCATTCAATTCTGCTCTAATCTTGACTATTTCCTTCCTTCTCCTTGCTCTGGGATTTATTTGTTGTTGTTTCTCCAGTTCTTGAATTTGTAGTGTTAGGTCTTTTATTTGAAATGTTTCTATCTTTTTTAGATAAGCCTGTATTGCTATGAACTTCCCTCTCAGGACCGCCTTTGCTGTGTCCCATAGGTTTTGGACAGTTGTCTGTTCCTTTTCATTTGTTTCCAGAAATGTTTTGATTTCTTCTCTTATCTCATTCTTGACTCATTCATTGTTTAATAGTCTACTGTTGAGTCTCCATGAGTTTGCAAGATTTTGAAGTTTCTCTTTGAGGTTGATTTCCAGTTTCAATCCCTTGTGGTCCGAGAAAATGTTTGGTATTATTTCAATTTTCCTGAATTTGCTGAGGTTTGCTTTGTGTCCTATCATGTGGTCTATCTTTGAAAAACTGCCATGAGCATTTGAAAAGAATGTGTATTTTTCTTCTTTGAGATGTAAGGTTCTATATATGTCAGTTAAGTCTCCTTGATTCAGGGTATCATTCAGTGCCACAATACATTTGTTAATGTTTTTTTGGAAGATCTGTCCATTTTTGACAGTGGGGTGTTGAAATCCCCTACTATCAGTGTGTTGCTGTCTATATCTTTTTTGAAGTCATCCAATAATTTCTTTATAAATTTGGAGGCTCCTCTATTGGGAGCATATAATTTTACAATGTTGATGTCTTCTTGATAGATTCTTCCTTGAAATATTATAAAGTGCCCCTCTGGGTCTCTCTTTATGGCCTTTGTTTTGAAATCTACTTTGTCTGATACCAGTATGGCAACCCTGGCCTTTTTCTCATGCCCATTTGCTTGGAATATTTTTTTCTATCCCTTTACTTTTAATCTGTGTAGGTCTTTTGCTCTGAGGTGGGTCTCTTGTAGGCAGCATATGTGTGGGTCATGTTTTCTTATCCATTCAGCTACCCTGTGTCTTTTGATTGGGGCATTTAGTCCATTCACATTGACAGATATTACTGATAGAAAGTTACTCATCTTTTCTCTTTGTACCTGTGTTCCCCGCTCTCTCATTCTTTTCCTTCATCTGTTTAAACCAATCCCCTTAGCATATCTTGGAGTGATGGTTTGGTAGAGATGTATTCTTTTAGTCTTCTCTTGTCTGGGAAACTCCATATTTCCCCTTCTATTTGTATTGAGAGCCTAGCTGGGTAGAACAGCCTTGGCTCTAGGCCCTTGCTTTTCATGGCTTGGAATATTTGTTGCCATTCCCTGCTGGCTTGTAGTGTTTCTGTTGAGAAGTCAGTTCCTAGGTGTATCGGGGCCCCCTTGTATGTTACTTTCTCCTTCTCCCTTGCTGCCTTGAGGATTCTCTCTTTGTCTTTGACATTTGCTATTTTTATGATGATGTGTCTTGGAGTGGACCTCCTTGAGTCCCTCTTGAGTGGGGTCCTCTGTGCCTCCTGGATCCATGAGAACCTTTCTCTCCTCATATTCGGGAAATTTTCCATCATTACTTTAGAAGAGGTTCTCTATCCCTTGATCCTCTTCTTCTCCTTCTGGTATCCCTATTATACGGATATTATTGCGTTTCAGGTTGTCCTGCATTTCCCTAAATGCCTCTTCATTCTTTTTGAGTCGTTTTTCCATTTCTTGTTCTTTCTGGGAGCTTCTTTCTACCTTATCCTCCATCTCACTGATTCGATCGTCGGCTTCATCCAGCCTGCTTTGGAATCCTTCTACTGTGTTCTTCAATGCAGAAATGGTATTCTTCATATCCTCTTGTGTCTTCTTGATAGTTTCTATGTTCTTTTCCAGGCTGATATAGTTTGCTGTAAGATCCTGATAGTTTCTCTGCAGTTTCTCATAGTTCTCTTTGAGCTGGCTGAGCTCATTGAGCTTCCTTAGAACCATTGTTTTAAATTCAGTATCTGATAATTCCCTTGCCTCTATTTCATTTAGCTCTCTCTGTGGGGAGTCTCCTTTTCCACTCATTTGAGTGGAACTTCTTTTTCTTCCCATTTTTGTGAGAGTCTGTTAAGTAATTTACTTATATTTTTAATTTATTTTTGCTTCTGCTTCGATTGGGCTGTCTAGATTTCCTGACTTTGTGGATTAAACTTCTATGGTAGTAGGTGGGTTTATTTATTTATTTATTTATTTATTTATTTATTTCCTTTTCTTTCTGGGCCTGCCTCTGATGATGTCAGTTGTTTACCCTATATGGCCTTGGGTTTTTTGTTTGAGCCTTCCAGGAGTCTACTGTCTGTGTCTGACCCCTGCTTGGGGCAGCTCTGTGACCCCTTCAGTCAGGGCTGGGCTATGTTTTGGGATTTCTCTGCACTCTCACGCTTGCCCCTGAGCACACTCCTTGGCGTGGCAGGATCCCCTGCCTGCCTGGGCTCCCATGTGCTTGCCCCAGACCAGGGGCTTATTCCCGACCTTGTGTACTCATCTGGCTCCCCTGGCTGGCGAACTCTGCGGCACTGGTCAGTTTAGGGTCTTCTGTTGTGTGTTTTCCCCGCTTTTGGCTCTTTGGGTGCATTGCTTGCCCTCGCCGAATGGAGACTACAGAAATGGGAAGAAGTCAGCTGCAGGACTCTCCGGTTAATCCTGTCTCCAGTCTCTCCTCCAGGGACTCTGGGCAGCTCTGTGACCCCTTCGGCCGGGGGATCTACTAATTTCGTGGGCCCCTCCTCAGTCGCGGGTGGGCTAGTCAATTTACGCCTGCCCTTGCCGCTCTGTGCCCTCCCTCGCAGGCCATATAGGTGCCAATCTGTGGGAGGCCTTGCCAGCCGGTGCAAGCGTTCGCCAGCACGGGCAGGTCACACACATGTTTGCCAACTCTCCCTGGTCACTCGTCGCAAGTGTGTGCACCTGCTCTGGGTGTTTTGGGGGTGTCTATGTGTGCTTTTCGGCTTTTGGCTCTTTGGGGGTGTGGCCTCTTCCCGTGCAATGGAGACTACGGCAAGGAGAAGGAGTCAGGACTCCCCGGTTCCTCCTCCCGTTCTTTCCCCAATGGCTCCGTTTCTAGCCTCTCCTCATGGGTCTGGGCAGTTCTGTGACCCCTTCGGCCAAGGATCCACCAGCTGTGCGGCCTGCATTTCAATCGCAGGCAGTCTGGTTCACGCGTGCCCCGCTTCTGCCTCTTTGGGGTCGCACCTTTCCAGCCCACAATGGAGACTACAGAACGGGGAGGGAGTCGGGACTCCCCGGTTCCTCCTCCCGTTCTTTCCCCAACACCTCCCTCTCCAGTTTCTCTTCAAGGCTCTCCCAGCCAGTCTGCACTCAGTCCCCCAGCTCACATGCACAAGCTGTGTGCGGAGTGCACAAAAGGCAGGTTAACTGATTCCCTTATGCCTGAGCGATATCGTAGCTGCAGAGTGGGAGGGCGTTATCAACCGGGCTCCACCGGCCGCCGTGTCAGTTCTCTTCACAAAGTTTTCCTCACCAGTCTTTTCCCAGGCACCAGCCCACCCTGCTACCACCTCTACCCAGAGATCAAGGAGGGTGGCTGCCACTGAAATTTTTGCATTGGCCCTTTAAATGTTTCTTTGCATCCCCAGCCACCTGTCTCTGGCAGAGAGCGCCCCTAAGCTTTTCGGGGTTGCGTTTTGTCTGTATTTTCTTGGTTTTAGCTGCTGTAGTTTAGGGGTCCCTGTTTATGATTCAGACCCCGTTCTTCTCGGGGGAAGCTAACTGGCCGTTTCAATGTCCCTCTGGTGCTAGTGCCCGTGAGCACCCAGCCCACCCTCTCGATCCTCCACTGCACTTCTCACCCGTTGGGATGTGTGAGAGTCGAATCCACTGTCCACAGCACCAAGGCTCCTCTCCCACTATCGTTCCATTGTTTTCCAGGTGATATTTCCACTATTTAGTCGCAATTCCAGTTTGGTCTTGGGAGGAGGTCAGCGTGACTCCCATTTACTCCTCTGCCATGTTCTCTCTATTTTAGGTTTTTTTACTTAATTCCTTCACCTTTTTCACTGAGCCCCTCAACACCTCCCATCTGACAGCAGTCAGTCTGTATGAGTCCGTTTGTATTTTGTTAGTTTATTTTGTTCATTAGATTCCACATAAGTGAAATCATATGGCATGTCTTTCTCTGACTGGCTTGTTTCACCTAGCATAATGCTTTTTAGGTCCATCCATACTGTCCCCAAAATAAGATTTTCTTCTTTTATATGGCTGAGTAGTATTCCATTGTGTAAATGTACAACAGCCTTTTTATCCACTCATCTACTGATGGGCACGTTGGCAGTTTCATAAATAGCACTGCAGTGAACATAGGGGTAGATATATTCTTTCAAATTAATGTTTCAGATTTCCTAGCATATATTCCCAGAAGTGGAATCACAGGGTCATAAAGGAATTCATTTTTAAATTTTTTTAGGTAACTCGATACTGTTTTCCACAGCAGCTACACCAATCTACATTCCCACCAACAGTGCACAGAGTTTCCTATTCTCCACATCCTTGCCAACATTCGTGTAACAGATGTGAGGTCATATCTCATTGTGGTTGTAATTTTCATTTCCCTGACAATTAGTGATGTTGAGCAACGTTTTGTATGTCATTGGCCATTTATATGTCCTTTTTTGGAGAAGTGTCTATTCAGGTCCTTTACCAGTGTTTTAATTGGACTTTTTTTTGGTGTTGACTTTTATAAGTTTTTTTATAATTTTGGATATTAACCCTTTATCAGAAGTATCATTGGTGAATATCTTTTTCATTCAGTGGGTTGTCTCTTTATTTTGTTGATGGTTTCCTTTGTTATGCAAAAGCTTTTCAGTTTGATGTAGTCTCATTTATTTTTTTCATTGTTTCCCTCGCCCAAAGATATATATCAGAAAAAATATTGCTACAAGAACTATCCAAGATTTTACTGCCTTTGTTTTCCCCTAGGATTTTTATAGTTTGTAGCCTAACATTTGAGTATTTAGTCCATTTTGAGATTATGGGATTTTTTCCTTAGTTTCCCCTTCTGATAGTTTTTTATTGATGTACACAAATGAAGCTCATTTCTAAATATTTATTTTGTATCCTGCTTCTTTACTAAATTCATTTATCACTTCTAGTAGGTTTTTGGTGAAATGTTTAGGGCTTTCTATGTACGATATTATGTCATCGGCAGTTCATGACAATTTTACTTCATTCCAATTTGGATGTCTTTTATTTTCTCTTGTCTGATTGCTATGGCTGGGACTTCCAGTACTATGCTGAATAAGAGTTGTAAAAGTGGACATCTATGTCTTCTTCTAATCTTAAGGTGAATGCTTTAGTGCCCATCGAATATATTGGTTATGGATTTGTTATATATGGCCTTTATTATGTTGAGATATGTTTCCAGTGTTCCCACTTGGGCAAAACTTTTTATATAAATAGGTGCTGGATTTTATCACATGCTTTTTTTTTTGCATCTGTTGATGTGATCATGTGATTTTTTTATCTTTTATTTTATATGGTGTGTCATGTTTATTGGTTTGCAGATATAGTACCAAGCTTGTATTCCAGGAATGAATACCACTTGATTGTGGTGTATGATCTTTTTAATGTATTGCTGGATTCAGTTTGCAAATATTTAGTTGGGAATTTTTACATTTATGTTCATGAGAATATTGGCCTGTTTTTTCTTTCTTTATAGTGTCTTTATCTAGTTTTGGAATTAGGGTAATGCTGGCCTCATAAAATAAGCTTGAAAGTTTTCCCTCCTTTTGAAATTTTTGGAACAGTTTGAGAATAGGTGCTAGTTCTTTGAATGTTTGGTAATATTCTCTTGTGAAGCCATTCTGTCCATGATTTTTTTTTTGTTTTGGGGGAGTTTTTTTACAACTGTTTCAATTTTACTAGTTGTAATCAATCTATTCAGATTATCTCATTCTTCCTGATTCAGTTTTGGATGGTTTCATGTTTCTAGAAATGTATTCATTTTGCCCAGGATGTCCCTTTTGTTGGCATATAGTTGTTCATAATTTTTGTGTACAGTTCCTTCTATTTCTCTGGAGTCAGTTGATACATCTCCTCTTTCATTTCTGATTTTATTTATTTGGGTCCTCTCTTTTTTCTTGATGAGTCTGTTTAAAGGTTTGTCAATCTTATTTATATTTTCAAAGAGCCAGCTTTTGGTTTTGTTGATTTTTTCATATTGTTTTTAGACTCTATTTTGCTTATTTCTGCTATTGTCTTAATTTCCCTTTCTTTCTACACACTATGAGCTTTGTAGTTTTTTTCTAGTTCCTTTAAGTGTAAAGTTAGATTGTTTATTTGAGATATTGCTTGTTTCTTGATGCAGGCCTGCAATGCTATGGACCTCCCTCAGGACTGCTTTCACTCTGTCACATACATTTTTGAGTTGTACTGTTCTCATTTTCTTTTGTTTCAACATATCTTTCAATTTCTTCCTTCATGTCATTGTTAACCCATGCATTATTTAGCAACACGTTATTTAGCCTTGATGTCTTGTGTGTTTTTTAGTTTATTTCTTATAATTAATTTCTAATTTCATAGCATTGTGGTCAGAGAAGATGCTTGGTAGATTTCTATCTTTTAAATGTCTTGAGACTTGTTTTGTGTCCTAACATGGATGAGGTCTACCATAGAAAAAGTTCCATGTGTACTTAAAAAGAACATATATTATGCTGCTTTGAGATGAAATGCTCTGGAGATATCAATGTTTATTGGTTTGCAGATATAGTACCAAGCTTGTATTCCAGGAATGAATACCACTTGATTGTGGTGTATGATCTTTTTAATGTATTGCTGGATTCAGTTTGCAAATATTTGCAAACTGAAGAGGTCTCTGTGTTATGAAGAGGACACTGTTTTTGTGTTGATTTTCTTTCTGGAAGATCTATCCATTGATGTTAATGGGATTTTAAAGTAACCTGCTATTATTGTATTTCTGTCAATCTCTCCCTTTATGTCCATCAAGATTTGCTTTACATATTTAGGTGCTCCTATGTTGGTGCATAATTCTTTGCAAGGGTTATATCCTCTTATTGGATTGCTCCCTTTATCATTATGTAGTACCCTTCTTTGTCTCTTACTGTAGCCACTGTTTTAAAGTCTATTTGGTATGATATAAATATTGATGCCCCAGTTTTTACCTTTCCCATTTGCATAAAATATCTTTTTTCATTACTTTACTTTTAGTCTGTATCTATCTTTCTGGTATGCATCTCTTGTAGAAAGCCTGTGTATGGTTCTTGTTTTCTTATCCATTCAACTATCCTATGTCTTTTGACTGGAGTATTTAAGACACTAATTAATAGGTGTGAATCTATTGTCATTTTATTCTTTTAACTGTGTTCCTCTGTTTTTGTTGTTGTTGATGTGTTGTTTCTGATGCCACATGGAGGGGAGGACTCCACCCAGGAAAGAAGGCAACTGTGGTACATAGAGTGACTCAGCACAGGGGGTCCCCACTTCTGTTTCCTCGGCTCTTTCCCCAGAGACACAAAATGTGTACTCCCCTTACATGATACTAGTCCACTCCACCCTTCCTCCGCTGGAGCCCAGAGTGGCTGCAAAGGAGATTTTGTGCATTGGCCCATTAAGAGGACACCTTATATCCCTAATTCCCACTGATTTATACAGCCAGGTGTTATGGGGTTGCCTCTTCCCAGCTCTCGTGCTTCTGGCTAGGGAGCCTAGTGTGGGATTGAAACCCCATGCTCTTCAGGAGGAACCTTTGCAGCTGAGATATTCCCCTGGGATTTCAGCCAGCCGTCTCCCCCTGTCCACACTTCTTACCAGTTCTGATTTGGCTTCTTCTGTAAATCCTGGGTTATAAAACTTTTCTTCAGCTAGTCTTCATTTGGTTATTCAGGTTGATTACACTATATTTGAATAAGAATTTTAGTTTGGTCCTGATAGGAAGTGAGTGTAGCTTTCATCAACTTTGCTGCATCTTGGATCTGAAAAAATTACATTTTTTAAATAATCTCTTGCCTTCATCAAATCTTTCTTTTTTCTGTTTTTCAATGTTTCCTCAAACAAGCATCAGTGCTCGTTTGAACAGGTCCTTATGTAAACCTATCAATCTCTGATACTTGTAGGCCTGTGCTATCTTCAGTACTAGAACACTTGTAACTATAATGTCCATCCAAATATCACCGTCAACACTTGTTAACTTGCAAGACAAATAATGAATTCTATTTTTTAGTCTCTTTTGAGTTTGAGTATAGGAGAAGAGTGTTACACAATGGAAGGCCTGAGACAAAAAACAAAATAAAAAATAAAAACCTTTTTTTCTAACAGCTCTTTAAGCAACTCTGAAATCATTCTTCAGAGGTAAGCATCAACAACACGCAATTTTGAACTTGCCCTCAGTTTTGTTCTGTATTATGCCCAGCAGTGTCTTCTGAGGATTTACAAGGGCACAGGACCTCTTAGTTTATGGATTTAAAGACAGTTTAATCCATGCATATACCCTGATCAAATGAAAACATAAGCTAAGTGATAGCATTTGTTATACAGATACCATTAAAAGCTCCTGAAATACACAATTAATAATGTTTTTACGATAGGGCTGTGGCATCAAGATAATACCTGTCTATGCTCAATCATATGGCATCCCTTAAAACCCATCTCAGATAGAAAATCTGGAGCCCCCATTGGTTTTAGAATCCATAAAATATGTTTGTCTTCCTTCTTTAAACCTGAGTTATTTTATTTAAGCTCTTATTTAAGGATAAGATAATCTTAAGTTAGCTTCAGTAATGGGACTTACTGTGCTCACATAGAAGCCTGGAAATAGCTAAATTATTCAGCCTCAGTCAGGCAGGAAACATAGTACAATCATACATGCTCCAGAAAGGGCTGAAGACTGTTGGACTAAGTCAGGCCACAGGATATTCATTCTTGTGCTTCACAAGAGTCAGTTACTGGAGTCAGTCATTCTCTTGGCCTTCTCTTTGTAAATAAGTTAGCTACATCACCACCCACTCTGTATTTTTAATTGACTTTTGACTTCTTCCCCTTAATTTCTACTTTCTCGTAATTTGGGTCTATCTATGGTCCATTACAGTCTTTACAGAAATCATCTGCATTGTATTTGTTTCTTTCAGCCTCAACTCACACTGTTGAGGTATTTTCACCCTCAAGTATTTTTATTTTCTGAGAATGAAAATCTAATTAACCTAATGTGATTAAAAAGAAAATAAAAGACATCTATAACCCAAATATTTAGAGACAACGGCCATTATTGTATAAGTATGCAATTTCTTCCAGTTTATTTTTAAAACATAAGTACTTAAAAAGGTAATTTTATAAAATGGGCCTATATGATATATAGTTATTTTTATTCTCATTTCACATTTAACCTTATATCATTGACACTTTCCAATGACATAAAATATTACTAAAATATGCTTTTAATGACATATTTTGAAAATCTTAACTTGATTTTTTTGGAAGATGTTCTGTGCTTTCCTTTCTTATGCTTAGTAAGAGATATACTGGTTTTATAGTTTCATAGAAAGCCATCATTAATTTTACAGCAGCATAGAGAAAGACCATTGATTTCTTCTCCTTGGTTAATCACACTCCCTGATAATACCATCTTCTGCTGAAGATGAAGCTTCTTCAGCCACTGTCTGGGTCCCAGCAACACCTCATACATTACTACATTAGATGCATAACATAAGATTGACCTATGCCATATATCAAATATTGATGAGTTCCAATAAATTCACTCATGAGCACAGGTAGACATATTAATTTTTAATTTAAAATCAGAGTACAGAGTGAGCAACTTGCGGCTTTGGCAGAACTGATCAGTTAGGTTCTTTATACTAAGATCAGTGGCTTTTCTATTAAAAGCATATACTGTGAAAACCATATTTCCTTTACATTTTATTTATGGAGTTTTGTTAAAAGGTAAAAAAAATATCTCTATTTAAATATGAGTTGTTTTTATATTTATTATGTTATATATGTTACAGGCCTTACTACAAAAATTCTAATAACCAAAATGCTTGGAGGACACAGAAATTTGATTATTTTAATTTGATAGTCCACCTAAGTTTAAATAAAAACAACTAAATTTGATTAAGATAGCATTTATTAAGCACCGATTATCCCCCAGACACTGTGTTATATGCTGTTGTGCAGAGATCTCTATTCTGTGGTTTCTCTTTTCATGGTTCCAGCTACCCTCAGTCAGTCGTAGTCTAAAAATGTGAAATGGAAAATTACAGAAATAATTCATAGGTTTTAAATTGTGCGCTATTCTGAGGAGCGTGCTGAACTCACAGGTCCTGCTTGCTCCTGCCGGGGCTTGAGTTATCTCATTGTTCAGCGTCTCCATGATGTATCTGCTGCTCCCTGCCCATTAGTCAGGAGACCTTAGTGGCTATCTTGGTTATCAGATCAACTGTCACACTATTTCCATGCTTGTGTTCAAGTAACTATTATTTTACTTAATAATGGCTCTAAAGTACAAGAGTGGTGATACTGACAACTCTAGTATGTCAAAGAAAAGACAGAAAGTGCTTCATTTAAGTGAAAAGGTGAAGGTTCTCAACTTAGTAAAGACATTTTATTCTCTCATATTATCACAAGAATAAATATAATAAAATATTTTGAGAGAGAGAAACCACATTCATATAACTTTTATTACAGTATATTGTTATGTGTTCTGTCAGTTGTTAACTTCTTAAAGTACCTAATTTTTAAATTAAACTTCATCATAGATATGTATGTACAGGAAAAAAACATAGCATATACAGGGTTCAGTATTGTCCAAGGTGTCAGGCATCCACTGCGGTGTAGCCCCCATGGATAAGGGGGACCACTGTGTGTATCAAAGTACCTTTCTCTCTGACTCTACCCAGCAATAATTTTGAGTGTTGTTGTTCCTATGTTATAAATAAGGACACTAAGACAGAAATTATTTGCACACACTGACGCTGTGACAGAAGTTATTTGCACACAACTATAAATGATAAGTTTTTTCTTTATGGATCTATTAATTCACTCAAAAATATTTAATGAGCACATATGCCATGCCAGAGATGGTGCTGGACACTGGGAATGCATTTATGAACAGACAAGGTTCATGCTGCATGAGGTTGTAGCCCAAGAAAGAAAACGTATGTTAAAAATAATGAAAAGTAAAAATTACAGAGAAAGACATACACTGTATATCACTCATATGTAAAATGTGAAAAAGTCAGACTTGTAGAAACAGACTAGAATGATGGTTACCAAGGGATGAGGGACTGGGGAAATGTGAAAACGTGAGTCAAACGATACAAACTTTTAGTTAGAATATGAATAAGTTTTGGGGATATAGTGCCCAGCATTGTGACTATAGTTAATAATGCTCTATTATATACTTGAAAGTTGCTAAGAGACTAGATCATACATGTTCTAACTACAAAAAGAGAAATAATCACTATGTGACATGATGGACGTGTTAGCTACAGTGGTAATTATATTGTAATATAAAAGTATATCGAGTAAATACCCTGTACACTTTATACAATGTTATATGTCAATTATATATCAATTTAAAAAACAGTTGTGCTACAAAGGAAATGACAGAATTCTATGAGATTATTAATTATGAAAACTAATAATCTTTTCTATATTATAGGTAACACCCATTCTCTCACTCTTTGTTGTTCCTATTTATTGGGCACTTATTATGGTGCAGGCACCATGTTAAGCTTTATGTGACTTACTTAATTCAATCTTCTTAACAAGCTTAAAAACTAAATACTGTAATTATTTCCTCTATATTAATAAAGGCACTGGGAAAAAGAGAGATATAGTAATTTATTCAAGGACACAATATGGGAGCTGGGTTTTGAACTCAAATTTGTTTAACTTCAAGATGCTGTGGTCCACCACAATGCTATTGAGACATTACTGTTTTTCTATCATTATATTTTCATGACTTTTATATTTTCCTTTGTCCTTTTCATTTTTCTATTACCACCCCATTCGTTTACTCCCTGTTCTTACAGAAAAAGTGTTCTAACCTCTGCTCTAGCCTCTACTGCTATCCCTCATGATTGCTAATCCATAGTGCATTTTATTTTATGTAATGTGCACTATAATATGCACTATATTTCATATAATCCATAGTGCATTTTATTTCATAGTACATTTATTTCATATAATGTAATGGGGAAAATTAGAAATGACAAAATATATGTAGGCTAGAGGGTGAAATTGTATCCCATTGAACTGCCTGTGGTGGTCCATCATTGATGCTTTCTTAACTGTAAGGTAGGTACATACCTAATTCTTACTACCTTTGTTTGCCCTTCTACATAATGTTTCCTACTTTTCCAGAACCGAAGTTTTCACATTTTAAAAAAAATTACTATGTACCCATATCTTTAGAGTTTTCCATTAAATGTATTTGTTATCCTGGGATAAGTGATTGATGTTTAAAGTGACTGTGTTGCATACGTCATTAAGATAGTCAATTTTTTCCCCATATGGCATACAAAAACTTAAAATAATGGCCTTGTCTGTATAATCTATAACATAAATCTCTGAGTTAAAATTGTGTACCACTCCATTTTTCCTGGGCTTCTGTCCTACTGTTCTCTCAGCTACTTTCTCTGTTTTTATAATTTCTGTTTTTCCCAAATGTATGCATTATATGTGAGATAAGCTAACATTTTTTAAAAAACAGTTTTCTCTCTTGTTTATATTTTATTAAAGTCTAAATGATTAAAAAATATGTAATAGAATCACTCTCTGAACAGGGAGCACATTATGTAGTTACTTAAAGTCACCTGCCTACTCTGGGATTAACAAACAATACAGGGAAATGAAGAGTCCATCTTCCATCTTCTTTCCCTACCATCCCTGTGGCAGTATCTCCCTATCATATTTCAACATTCTCTTCAAATTTCAGTGCATTATTGTTAAAATGTTTTTTTCAAACTTGTATATAAATACACATGAGATGTGGATCAGTTCTCAGGAAAACAGAGTTGAGGATGTGCTGCAGTATTAATACAAATATGCTATGTCTGCATGTTCACCAAATTCACTAAAGCTTAGAGATGCTGTCAAAGTTAGAAGAGGTAACATTAGAAAGAAGAGCTGAGAGAAGTTAATAAGACACATGTAGATCCACTTCTCAACTGAGACAGCGGAAATGATAGCATCAGATTGCTAAATAACATTTCAAATTAGCTTTTCCTCTTGAGAGTATCATAGGCTTACATATCTGAAAAAAATTGACATATCCAAACTCAAAGCAGTCTCTTAAATTTACTGTTATTCACTTAATCTGTATAGTATTCTACCTTTTTTACCTTTAAAACAACAAAAAGTGTTATGTACTACATTTAGGTTTCCACAACACAAATTGTAAAGCATTTTCAGGTATATGCCAGAATACAGAGGCCTTGGTCAGTATTTTAAAACTCCTACGTTTCCCACTAAATATCTGGCTCAAGTAACATTTCTTAATCTTTGGTTTCCTCATGTATAAAAGGTAAGGGTTAGATCGTGTGATTCCTAAGGGCTATTTAAGTCTTGAAATTCCTTTGAAATTCTATGATTCTATGTATATAAAATACAGATAATCT
This sequence comes from Pteronotus mesoamericanus, assembly GCF_021234165.1. Taxonomy (NCBI): domain Eukaryota; kingdom Metazoa; phylum Chordata; class Mammalia; order Chiroptera; family Mormoopidae; genus Pteronotus; species Pteronotus mesoamericanus. The sequence goes on from NW_026555329.1 coordinate 33,153,541, forward strand.
CTTTTTATACTGAACACAATGATAAGCAGCCGGAATCCAAAATGTATTCTGTGGGTTTGAAAAATAATGATTTAAGGATAGCACTGAGTGAGATTTTTAAAACAACAGCAAAAACAACAACAAAAATAACACTTGCATGACCCCAGCAGACCTGCTTCAGATTTCTGAAATAGTGTGACCTCTTCGTGTATTGTTTGTAATTCCACTTATTGGGAAGGAAACAGAAAGAAAAAGCAGTCATCAAGAATATGAGCAGAAGCAGTATTTAAATGTAGAGAACAATTTGTTTATAAAATTTATTCCAGGGGGAAACTTATATTTGAAAAGAGCTGCGTTCTGTATCTTAATAGATGCATAATTTTGTTTAAAAAGTATATTAATAAACACTTACGAATAGTATGACATATTATTCTTCATGATAATTGCATGACCATGACTCCTTTGTAATATCTAGTTATTAACTTAGCTGCCATTGACAAGGTCATATATAATTAAGCTTAAAATGTTAAACACTTTCCTCATCCACCCAATTAAAAGAAGAGGATTGTGCCTTTGAGGAACTTTTTATCTCTCTGATGCTCTGTGCGAGTATTGAATGCATTCTAACAAGAAGGAATTACTCTAATACAAGGTACTCAAGTGCTGTTTTGGCCTGTGAGCTAATCCACTACAACACATCTGTGCATAAAATTCTTAAGAAACCATTGTGTAAAGATTATCATTTGATTAAAAGATTTTGACTTTGATTCTTTAAGATTTACTGTATGAGGTCAACATAATGAGGCTCCTTTTTCTCTGCTAAGTTTTACCTGTTTTCCTTGGCTATAAATCAGCCTCAGTCATCATTTCTCTGACTTACTGTTCTTTCTAGAGCTGATTCAGTATAGTGGTTACTTTGAAGGATCATTATTGTGTAAAGTGGCTGTAACCGCAGGATACCAGGACCAAGGAGGTTAAGTGTCCAGAGATAAAACAATTTTGTAAACCTAAGAAAACAGGAGAGTATGTAACTGGCATGAAATGCTAGGAAAACAAAATCTCAGAAAAATAAAAATAAACTAAGTTCATAGTTATATAGAATGTTCTAGAAAATTTCTTGAAAGTTTTTTTTTTATTTCAGTCACATGTATTTATACATGTCCACCTAGATGAAATACTGCGTATGTAATCAATATGGTTGCAATATTATATGTGATAAATAAGTATTCTGTAGTTATTGGCAAGAAGTGTGCTCTACAGACCAGTTTGCTTCTCCTGTCACATTCCTGCATATTTTGTTAATATCTATATCATCTGACATGCTTAATACAATGTCTTACATGTGTGAATACTTAATATAAAATATCTGTTGAGGTGACTGAAATGCTTGAGCACCATTGGTCAGAATTGCAGAATATTAAATTCTTAAGGAATCTTATTACTTCACTCAACAAGTATTTATTATATGTGCAGGCACAGTTCTTTGTACTTGTGTGTATCAGTAAACAGAGGTAAAATAAATAAATAAATAAATAAATAAATAAATAAATAAAACTATGTCCTAGCAAATTTTGTTTTCATGAACCCAGAATCCCAGCTAACCCAGTTTCCTATCTTATGACTCTTATTACCCAGCTAGATAGTATTCTAGATGTAGAGAACAGCAGAAACAATGAGTTAGAGACACAAAAATACAACACAATAATATGTTGTCTTGTTTAGTTCTAGCATAATGATAGGAGAGCAATGCAAATGAAGGATGGAAAGTGCATTTTGGGACTAAAAATTGAAGAGATCTAAAGAAAGAATGCCAAGCAGAGTCAGAACTAACTGTAATCAAAATATGAGGAGGTAATGTTGGTGTTTGAGACATCAAGTAATATTCTTGAAGAAGATGAACATTAGTAGAGATAGATAAAAACATGGGAGAATAGAGTTGAGAGACATTGGACATAGAGACACATGGTTAGGAGATTGTTGAAGTGGCCTGATTGAGAAGTATCAATGCTTGATTTATGGTTGGAAGAGAGTGGCTAGAAAGGAAGATCTAAGTGGATGGGGATCGGTGACAGACTGGATCAAGCACTGGAAAAGAGAGTAATGCTGTTTTAATTTCAAGTAGCAGAAATAATTTTAATGTCATCAAGTGAGGGAGACCCCAGCCCACAGAGTTCTCTTGGTCATGGACAAAAAAATGAGTCATCCCAGACACAATTGGTCTGGGGAGAAAGGGGTTGACGATTCTCTCTAGTGGAGAATGCCCTTCTCTGAAGTGGCTTTTATTGGAATCAGTGCAGGGGTATACAGCAGGCATCCAAAGCTTATCAACCAATGCCTAAATGCCATAGTTACAGAAAACACATATGGTTCATAGATAACAATTGAAGGAACACAGAGATTTGCCTCAGGTCAGGGTCTATTAGACATGCTGACACCAGATGGTTGTTAAGGCATGGCTCCTGAATTCTAGAATTCACTCCTTCTGTTTGAAGCTTAAATATCTAGTTTATATTAACAGAGCTATACAAAGTAAAACAAGCTTCAAAGGATACAATGCATTCTTCAGGCCTGATTTCCCGTGGGAACCTTCGGTGTTAGCATCGGATCATGCCTTCCTCCAGCATTCCCGGCTTCTGGTCAAGACTTACAGGCCTCTTTCAAGGCCTTGCTTGCACAGGGCTACAGTTTCTGGTACCACACAAAATGGTCCCCAACAATCAAGAGTAAAGAGTAAGTCAAGAAGAATAGATAGAGTTATTTTCTCGTGATACAAAGATGTCAGAGTGAATATTAGATAGATAGATAGATAGATAGATAGATAGATAGATAGATAGATAGATAGATAGATAGATTTCCCTTACATATTTATTTGAGAGTCACAATATATTCAGTAATGTTTTATAGGAGTGGCTGAGGGGTGTCTTTGCCCAGAAGAAGGACTAGGGGACTTAGCTTCCATAACAAGAACACTATTTTACTTCACTTTTACTAAAAAGTAATGCAAAAACATTTAAAGATACTCTAATCTGCACCTTTTCATAAGACTGAGACTATGACAATTGTCCATTGGTGCCCTTAGACCAGGCACCACTCATGTGCTGTATTTTCAATATGTGTCTTAAAATAACTGATGAAAGATAAATTTTAATTCATTCATATCACTTTATGTTTGAAAATTTAATTTATTTTCATATTGTACACTTAATAAGTATAAAGTTTCACCAAAATCCAAACAAAATGAGTGCTGTACTCAAGCTGTCTGGGCAGTAATCAGCGTGTGGAAGACAGTGGTATGGGAGCACATGGGTCGGTGCCAACAAACAAAGAGTCATTTCTTGGGAATGATGGGAATGTCATCTGCAGTGCGAGCTTCAAACGTGCGCTACGTATGCAGTTATTCCTGGTCGCATGTTCAAAATGGCCCTTGTACTTGGTTTAATGCTCTATTGTTGCTGTCTTGAAATTCTTAACTATTTTGTACATGAGGCTCTGTTCATGTTACATAAATGAATAACATGTGTTCATTTTACACAAGTTATTTGTACAAGTTATAAAGCCAGTCCTGACCATCTGCATAATACTTGAGATTGAATTGTCTGCCCTGCTTCCTGTTTTGGTCCTTTGTCTTTGCCTCTCTCACTGCTTATTTTAACTAGTCCCTCCGAGTCTTCTCTCCTCTACTCTCCACATTATGGTTTACACTTAGCATGGCTCTGCTTCCTTCTCTCTCTGTGTCTTCTGTACTTTGCCATAGATTTTATTCTTTTTCTGGTTAGTCACATTCTCACCCCTTGAAAAAGGGTGCAATTGAGAATAATGGGCACTATATCCAAAAAGAACAGTTTTATCCATTTGGAATTATAAGAACAAATCCTACAGCTTATGACTTTCAAAAGGCCTATGAAAAATCTTTGAGGCCAAAAATGAAAGAGTTATATTGTCTCCAAAATAGAAAGAGAACATTGCAGCATCAAAATGACTAAACTTCGCGACAGCATGGATGGAACTGGAGAGCAATATGCTAAGCGAAATAAGTCAGGGGGCGAAAGACAAATACCATATGATCTCACCTATAAGTGGAACCTAACCAACAATACAAAGATGCAAGGAAAATAAGACCAGCAACACTGAAAGGAAAAGAAACCCAACAGAGACAAGAGGGAAAGGGGGGGGGCAGGTAAAAGGAAGGGAAGGAGAAAGTCAAGGAACATATAGCAAGGACTCATGGACAAAACCAAAGGGGAAGAGCTGAGGGAGGGAAGGAGGGAGGGGGCAAGGGAAAGTGGTGGGGTGTAGGCAGAGACAAATGTATTTAAAAAAATAAATTAAAATAAAAATTTTTAAAAATGATCAAATATATAAATAATATATTTAAAACTTATCATGGTTAAATTTACTGTTCATAAATAGTATATAACATTTGAAAGCAATTTTGTCAGTTATTTCTCACTTATGAAGAATTCCAAAGGAGGCCTATTTGTGAGGAAAACATGGCCTATAGTAAATTTAGTGATTTATTCAAAGAAAAATGAAGAAAATTATTTTTTTAAAAATTTACATGCATATATTTTCATATACTTGTTATAACATGAAAGGGGCTGGCTACCCAAATAAGTAGTCATAGAAGAACTTAAGCAGGTATTAAAATGGTTTAGTATCCCATATAGCAATCCATTCTTGGACAGTATTCATATTATGAGCCGCATCATAGAGTTCTAGCTTCCCTGGATCCAGGTTACAGATGGTTGCATTTGAATTAGTCTTCCTAGTACAGTCCATTTGGGTTAAGAATTCTGTGTGATTCAAAGCGTGGTGTGATAATGACATTGAAAGTTCCACTGCATGGCCAAGTACATTTTTTCCATTTACAATTTAATTCTAAACTTGTTTTTTGTTATTTCAATGTAGCAAAGTAAATATACGTACTATTAAATATGCAGTGCTTAACTGCTTTTTAGACTTTTTTGCCTGATATTTCTGGATTATTTTAAATGTACTTCATAAAAGATGTTTGCAATAAGATATTTTAGATATTGGATCCATGGACAAAGCCAAAGAGGGGTAGCAGTGAGGGTGGGAGGTGAGAGAGGGTGGGGTGAGGGGGTGGTGGAGGAAAGTGGAGACAACAGTGCTTGAACAACAACAACAAAAGATATCTTAAATATTCTGAACTGTGCTTCTGCTGAAAAATAATGAAAACTGATGGATAAATTATTTTTACAATATTTTCACATGCTGTGCTGAGCTGTGAGCTGGCAAAATAATGATGATGATAAGAAATAAAATCCTTAGAGGCCATCAATACCCTTCAACCAAAGGCCAACAGGAACATATTTATTATATATTGTAGTTTGGGATTTATTACTTGCTGCATTGAGGGAGAACACTCATTTTAGGAAACATGGGATGTGTCAGTAAAAGCATGTTAGAAACAACCTACTCTATAGCATTTGGCTTTTGGTTAGGTGATTTGGGAAAGGAAGGTCTAAGAGACAGGTTTTCCTGTAGATGGAATGTAATAAAAAAAGCAAGAGAAATTTTGTGGTGGGCTACCTCAATAAATTTTGTGTGGAAGGAGAGGGGACTAGAACAAGGATAAAACAGTGATTGGTTAAAAAAAAAAAGAGAGAGAGAAAGAAAAGGGTCATTCACTCATTTTAGCCAAAGACAGAATGATGTTTGGTGACCTTGTTTTTGTCAAGTGTTTTGAGAAAATTATGAAGTAGCTCTGTTTTATCTCACTTTATCACAGTCTCATAGTAACACTGACTGAGATTGGTATTCTGTAAGATTATGTTCAGTGGAAGAATAATAGGGCCTCACTCTGCAAGTCTAAATGAAATGAAAGGAAGAATCTAAAGCTTAACAAACCTAACAGTCACCTAAGAGGCTTACACTGAATGTTGGTGAGCCGACATTTGATTGTTAGATTGGGTAAAAATTGTCAGGAAAAAATTTGGGCTTTCTTAAGAATTTATATTTCATCTGAGACCCATAATATGACATCAAAGAGGCCATGTGTTTCATGCCTCCCTCTCCAGGAGCCTTCACAGAAGGCAATGACCAGGAAACTTATTTTCTTGATGCTGACATTGGGTGGAGGGGAGAGAAGAGTCTATTGAGAATTTGTACACACAAACCATTCCCTGTGTGTGCTTGGGGTCCTAGTTCACACTAAATGTGTGACCTTAAAAAAAACAACAGCAACAACAAACCTCAAGCTGAAACTTTAGTTGAAGTAAAGCAGTTCTAGCTTAGTAAATCTTCCAAGGCTCAAAAAAAACAAAAACAAAAACAAAAACAAATTTAAAAACCCCTGAAGAAATTTAACATCAATGGAAACTCCCAAAGTTCCAAAGCTCATGGTAAAAAATACATGCACAGGCAAATAAGGTCCCATGAGTAAGAGCCACCACCAACAGACTAAAAAATCAGTCTTTTTTTTTTAAAAAAAAGATTTTATTTGTTTTATTTTTAGAGAGAGGGGAAAGAAGGGAGAAAGAGAGGGCGAGAAACATCAGTGTGTGGTTGCCTCTCACTTACCCCCTACTGGGGACCTGGCCTGCAACCCAGGCGTGTGCCCTGACTGGGAATCGAAATTGAACTGGCAGCACTTTGGTTTGCAGGCTGGTGCTCAGTCCACTGAGCCACACCAGCCAGGACTAACATCAGTCTTATAAATTCCAGATATGGATGTTGTCAGACACATAAAACAAAATATGTGTATTTAGTATGCATAAAAACACAAAAAAGAAATTAAAATATGAGTAAAGAATAAGAAAAAAGAATCCATAAAAATAACAAAGCACATTTTAAAAATATTTTAGCAATTAAAGACTATACTGATTAAAATAAAATCTTTAACCATATTAATTAAGACGTGCAAATCAGTTATTGAATAGTTGCAGATCTATGTTAGCAAAAAATTAAAGTTGGCTTAATCAAGGAACTTAGCGTTCATTTCCGCAATTTTACCAGCAAGGTGCATAGCATGGTGGATCCTTTGAGTTCTAGCCTCTATATCACTTTTTACCCTCATTTCTTTTCTCTAGTCATAGAGAATTCTTGGGCTTCCATGAATATTTTCTTATCTACATACTTACATTATCATATTTAAGTACTTTATAAATCAGATTACATGTCTTTTTTTCTTGCTGAACTGTGAACTCTGATGGCAGGAAAAAAATCTTACAAATTAATCTTTCATTTCCTATTAGTATTTAATGCAATATGCAATTCGTATTAAAATAATATTTGTTGCAATACACTGAATTCTCTTTCAGTTTCTTTACATTTTTAATCATCGTATCAGTTCTTTCTATCCTTCAATCGTTTTTCTTATTTGGATGAGTAATTTGAAAAATTATAACAGTAACTTCCCTGGAAGTAGAGCTTGTTCCTCTTTTTGGATTTTAGAAGCACAGTCCTCTTGAAGTTAGCAACGTTGCACACCCGGAAATCTTAGGAACAGAACATTTTATTCATTGTTAAATTGTTTAATGTTACTGTTTGTGTTTCGCCAAGTGTTTATTTTGTTTTCTTCATCTACGTTTCCTGAGAATATTTATTAGGAAAGCAAAAAGATATAAAAAAAATTTCCCTGAGACAGCTCTGAAACTGAATAACTTCTGCTAGCATAAAATAATCAAAACTTATATTTATATTATAGATTACGTTTAAAACTCAGGACTTTTATAGAGCACCAATTTATCTGAAATATTTATACATTTACTCAATATTTATGTCTAAATATTTAGTGTGGTAAGTTCAAAGCTGAAACAATATAAAACACCTTTAATCTTACAATACGTTCAGTAAAAAGGGAAAAGTCGTATATATGTGACTTACATATATATATATATGTTTTGATTTAAAATGTGGAAATGAAAAGTCAAATCTTACAATACTTTCAGTAAGAAGAGAAAAGTCATATATATGTGTGTATATATATATGTATATATATATGTTTTGTCTTAAAACATGCAGAAATGAAGTCAAATATTACAGACACAACTCAGTGGCAGAATAACCTGCCCTTTTTCTTAGGTAAATATGTGCTTATGTGTAATATTATTTTGTTGTTATTCCTGTATCAATTGTTTTAGTGTCTAGTTGGTGAAAAAATAATTTAATGTATATTCTTAGGTTTTACTAATTTTATGTATTCGTTGCTCTCATCTTGTGCCATTCTGACCAATGTTACTAGCAGAATTATTAGAGTAATCATTGGATAGTTGATTTTTATAAATTAAACCACAGTGATTTCTGAAATCACAAAGTAATTGACAGTAACATAGCCTTTATTGAGATGCCTTATAGTGACACACATATTTCAATATTTAGTATAAAGGATATACCAAGCAAAGACTACAGCTCATGCTTTTACACTATTTCACCTTCATGCTTGGATAACTTTCCTAATAGGCCATCATAGTAGGAGACTTACATATCCATAGTTCAGATTATACTTGAGAGGAGTTTAATGTTATTGAGCTCCAAAAACCTGCTTCCATCACTTCTATAGCACACATTATCACCATTCCTATTCACTATATACAAATAAACAATGTCCCCTAAAATGGGGAAATGGTATTAGGATACTTAAGTAATTAATTTCATTAGAGATCTTTATAAGGAATAATTATGCTAGATAATATAATAAAATGCATAATTCTAGTCTTTTTCAAATAGTATATGTAAGTTTTTATATGTTTATGAAGTTATTTCTTAGACAAACTATGTACTTTTATCAATAAATTTATTAACATACAGGACTGTTCATCATTTATTTCATGAAACACACATATACATGAATGTATTATACACACATACATACATTTATACTTAGGCATTTTTACATTTTGTTAAAGTTTAATATGGCTTATTTTCTTTTTATTTCAGTAGTGTTAGGTCAATGCATAAATAACTAGGCTGTATTATAATTTTATATTTTTCTATTTTCTTACAAAACTTAGGATTACCTTTTATATAGGTGTTGTATTTATCACTTCATATCTTTTATTTGCTTTCCTTAATTTAATGAAAAATAATTTAGCACATCATCCACATTGTATTTTAATTTACACTATTTTATGGTTAAATGGCTGCATGTCATTCCAGTTTCAGTGGTTTGACTGGTATAACCTAAGATATGTTAAATCATTATATGGCAACTAATAACATGTCTGGTTGGCTAGTACAGTAATTCTCATAACATCAGCTTGATATCCTGTTATAAACTCATAAATTAAGTACTCTATTATCTTTTTATTCCTGTTCCCAAATGGCAGAAAATAAGCATATGCTCATTTTTTCTGTTTTTGATATGTTTATTCAATATGGGCACTTGATAAAACTGTACCATTGTTTTTTAAATTTCAGAAGAAAATGATATAACTCCTTTTTTCCTGGAATCTAAATAGAAGACAATACCTCAGCTGCCATTTTGTGAAATACAGTAGGATATTACGAAATAAGCTAAATCTACTATTTACCCTTTTAGCAAGGCACTACATTTATTCCTTGAGTAACTTTTAGAAAATATTTGGTTCTAAGTTTAGACATGACCATAATTATATAGTGCCTTTATTTTTCTCCTGCAATGCTTTAAAATAAATCTTGATTTATGAGACTTTGGTGCCAGCAGCACACAGCAGAAAGTGCAAGTTGGACAGAGCAGAGTTCTGTTCTCATTTCTAAATTTTACTACTTTCATTACTTCAAACAGATTTTGTAAATACTCCAAAGTGTAGTTTCATCATGTATAAAATAAAAATCATAATACGTATTCTTAGAATGTTTTCAGACATTCCTACATTCCAATATTTTTACTTTTGTAAATACCACCTATTAGTTTACTAAGCTGCCATAACAAAGTACTACACACATTGAGTGGCTTAAACAACATAAATTAATTTTCTTACAGTTGTTTAGCTAGAAGTCCAAAATCAATATTTAGGTGGAGTTAGTTTCTCCTAAGCCCTCTTTCCTTGTCCTATAGATTATCATCTTCTTCCAGAGTCTTCCCATGGCCTTCCTTCTAATTACTACGTGTTTTCTAATTACTTCTATAATAAAAGACACCAGTCATATTATATTAGCACCCACCCCAAAAACCTCATTTAAATTCTAAAAATCTTTAAAGGGTCTATCTGCAGTTATAGTCACATCCTGAGGTACTGAGAATTAGTTAGGATGTCAGCATATGAATTTGGGAGGGTCACAATTCAGTCCATAACACCATCTCATATCAGATCAAACAGGTTAACTATTTTTTGAAATATTTTTGAATTAATGTTAGATCCATAGGAAATTGTAGAAATAGTATTGAGAGATCTTTTGTGTTTGTATATTTTCACCCAAATTCCCCAAATAGCTACATCTTACATATTTATAGTATAATATCAAAAGCAGAAATTTGCATTAATACAGAGCATGTTTACTGTTTTATGTAATTTATCATGTGTAGATTTGCATGAACATCACAATCAGCCTACAACACTAGTCTATCATCACACGGATCTTCCTTGTTCTACCCCTTTATAATCATACCCATCCATCCTCCCTCCAACCACCCCTAAACCCTGTCAAACATTAATCTGTTTTCTGGCTCTACAACAACCTGGATAGATCGTAAGAGCATTACGCTGAGTGGAAAAAGTTAATCTCAAAAGATCACATATTTTGTGATTTTGTTTATATAACATTCATAAAATGACAAAATTATAAATAAGTAATTTAAAGTTATCTTTGTTGAGGTATAATTTACAAATAATATATACTCATTTTAAATATATAATTCAGTGAGTGTAGATATATGTGTATGCCTAATTAAGACATTTTATTCTCCTCCAAAATTTACCTTGTGTTCTTTCCCGGGCAACCCCCCACAGGAAACGACTGATCTGCTTTTCATCAATATAGATTACATTTACTTTCACATAAATGACAGTATACAAAAGAAACCTCTTGTGAATAGCTTTATTTGCTCAGTATAATGTTTCTGAAGTTCATCCATGAGTTGATGATAAGTACTCCATTGTATAAATATACACAAATAATATGTCAATTATTCTATTGATACATATTTGGATTTTTCCAATTTAAGAATATTATGATTGAGGTTGCCGTGAACATTCAACTAAAGTTATTTAATGGACATGGTTTTCTTAATTTTTCCTGGGTAAATAACAAGTGGAATTGTTGTGTTATGTAGTAAATGCATGTATAAATTTATAAGAAACTGCCAAACATTTTTATAAAAGTGGTTATACCACTTTGCACTTCCATCAGTAATAATATGAGGTTTTCAGTTCCTCCACATCCTTACAAATACTTTGCATTATCAGTTATTTGTTTGTTTAATTTTAACCATTGTGATGGGTATGAAATGGTATTTTATTGTTGTTTGAATTTGCATTTCCCTAAAGGCTGATGATGTGTAGAATCTTTTTATGTGCTTATTGGTTATTCATTTATCTTCTTTAGTGAAGTGGCTGTTAAGATCTTTTGCTAAATTTTAAAATCCAGTTGTTTATTTTTTAGTAAGTTATTAATACTCTTTATGTATTGTAGACACAAGGAAGAAATGAGTAAATGAAGGTTTTCTCCCAGTCTATGCCTTCTTCCTTTCATTTTCTTAATATCACCTTTTAAAGAGCAGAGGGTTTTTAATATTGGTGAAATCTAAATTATCATTTTTTATGCTTAGTATTTTTTGTCTTTTGCAGGAAATTTTAGTTTATTCAAGATTGTTAAGATTTTCTCCTATATTTTCTTCTAGAAGTTTTATGATTTTAACTTCTACATTTAGATCTGAGATTCAAGTTTATATTTTCCATGATGTGATATAGAAGCTGAGTTTCTTGTTTTTGTTTTGCACACATATATAGAATTATTTCAGCAATAGTTGTTGAAAGAGCATTCTTTTCTTGTTTAATTACCTTGACAATATATCAGAAAAAATAGAACATATGTATTAGTCTATTTCTAGACTCTCTTATGTTTCATTTATCTATTTGTCCCATATTATGTTATATCTAGTTATAGGTATACATTCATAAGGAGTATTTCTAGGTTGATGAGATCAAAATCAGATATTATTGTTTTAAAGATTTTATTTATTTTATTTTTAAGGAGAGGGGAAGAGAGGTAGAAAGAGAAGGAGAGAACCATCAATGAGTGTCGCCTCTTGCTTGCCCCCTACTGGAGACCTGGCCCGCAACCCAGGCATGTGCCCTGACTGGGAATCAAACTAGCAGCCTTTGGTTTGCAGGCTGGCACTCAGTCCACTAAGCCACGTCAGCCAGGGCAAAATCAGATACTATTTTTATATTAATATAGTAACAGTTGTAGATTGCCCAAGACAATATGAACTTTATAATTACTCAAACATAAATGTATTTAATGTAATCACATTATATTTATTAATATCACTTAATTTTACCTAAATCATTTTCATTACAAATATGAACAACAATTAGTAAACTAAAATTAGTAAATACGAGATAATTGGAGCTAAAATGAAATAGGTATTCAGTAATTGCCACGTTTTGACAGTGAGTTGACTCATTCTTATCCAAGTTATTACTAGCATTTAAAAATATAATTTGGGATAGCTTTCAAAATTCAGATTTTTTTAATTCAAAAATATCTTGAATAAATGAATATTAAAATAAATCCTGAGTGCATGTAAGAAATCTGCTGTCAGTTTCCAGATTAGAAATAGATTGTTTGCTCCTATGAAACAGTATGAGCCTAGTAAAATGAGCCCTCAACTACATTTCTGGGTAAAACAATAACCTTTGAAAAAGAATAATTGATGTATTTTTAATTAAAAAATAACTGTGAAACATTGAAATAGAATTTAATTAATGGAAAAAACTCTCCATTCAGAAATAAAATAAACTATTTAAATCCTTCTTTAAGATTTTATTTATTTTTCAAGAGAGAAGAAGGTAGGGAGAAAGAGGGAGAGAAACATCAGTGTTCAGGAGAAACATTGATTGGTTGCTTCTTGTACTCCCCAAACTGAGTTCCTGGCCCACAACCCAGGCATGTGTCCTGACTGGGAATCGAACCAGCGACCATTCAGTTTGCAAGAGTATACCCAATCCACTGAGCCATGCCAGGCATGGAAACTATTTAAATCTTTACAAATGAAAATCTTTATTCGATTCCGCCTCTGTGCTCTATCTTTACATCCTGGATTCCTTTTATTACTTTCTGGCACAAATGGTTTTGCCAGCAGTGAATGCATAGGGTATGCCTCTGTCCTCTCAGAGAAACAGGCAGGGAACATGACCATCTTAGAGTCAGCAGGTGTTAGTTTAATCCTAGCTCTGCCCAAACTTGCATTGAATAGTTCATTTGGACACATTAGGACTTCCTTAATGTGAAAACTAAGTGAATTTGATTAAACTTTATCTTAAGGCCAATTTTGGCTCTTAAATTCTTTTCTAAGATATTTTTAATATGTAAATGTTTCCAGTCAAATTATATTTTCATAAAAATCATATTTGGTGATATGAACCATGAAGTACTATACCACAATTAAAAACAAAACCTGGAAAAACACATACCACGATGGATGAATCTTAAAACCAATGTTGACAAGGCTGCACCACATGAGCATGCTTTGCAAAATCAAAAATACTTGAAACAACTCAAAAGTGCATCAAGGAAGATTAAGTTAAATTCTCTTCCATCAACACAGTAAAATACAATACAGCTATAAAAAGAAAGGAAAAAAATCTTTCTTTGTGTTATCATGGATATGATGTTGGTGAAAAAAATAAGGTAGAAGAAATAACACATGAATGCTATATTTTGTCTAAGAGAAAGAGACTACAAATAATTCAAATATTTACTTTTTTATTTTTTATTATTGCTCTGTTGTTACATTTCCCCCTTCTCCCCTCTCTGTCCAGCGCCCCCCCACTACTTCCATAGTCAATCCCTGCACCATTGTCCATGTGCATGGGTCCTTCATGTATGTTCTTTGATCCCTTCACCCTCATTGAAACAGTCCCCACTCCCTCCTCTCTTAGCGTATAATCCCCACAGTGGAATTGCTGGATCAAAAGGCATGACTTCCAATACCTCGTCCTCTGTGTATCCAGTATAATACTGCTGCTTTAAGTTCCATTTTCCTTGGCCTAGAGCCTTCTGGGACAGGCAGGAGGCAGCTGCTGCCACCTTGGAAGGGTGATAATGCACCATGTCCTAGTCAATGAGAGTCAGCTCCATCAAATATTTGGCTAAAGTGTGCTGTTCGACATCAACCACCCCGGCTTTTGATGCCTGCCTTAAGAAATGTAGCAAAGGCCGACCCAACTCAAATTTCAGTTCTTTCAAAATTAGAGCTTCCATTTCTCAGATTTGGGCCCTGGTATATGCCTTGCCTGTGATATAAACAAAGTCTTCAATATTTGGAGAAAACATCTCCTTATACTTGGAAGCCAAGAGCAAAGCTGTAATCCCAACCAGCTAAAGCTCCTTACGAGAGGCTGGCTGAACCTGTAAAAATCGATCCATAACGGCGATGCACGTGTACAGGGTTTCCTGCAGCAGCCTAAACTTCGAGTCGACTTGCACCACCCAGTCCAGCAGAATAGCATGCATGCGTCCGTTTATATTGCTTCCATCTAAGAAATGTAGATTTATGGACTGCAGAACCTCTGGCTGCCTTAGGTGCTGGTAGATATCCTTAACGTAGTCACTGCAGAGCTGAGGGTTCTCCCAGTCTTCAGTATCAATGTCTTTGATTTTGCATAGCAAGGCATCAGAGAAAGCTTGACAGACGTTCTCTTCCTTCATGGAGATATCCACAGGTGTGGGAGAAGGACCCTTTGGAGCCAACATTTTCGTCTGTCCTGGTTTCACAGAAACAACAGGTTTCAGCTGTTTGTTGCCATTTGTTGTTTTGGTGATTGAACAGGTACTTTGGTGTTTGGAGCTTTCTTAGCTGCTTGTGTGGCCCTGGTTGCAACTCTCTTTCCAGTTTCTTCTAAAACTGCTTGACGGAGCATCACATGACCCTTCGCTTTAGAATTAACTCCTGTGTCAATATTCTCTAAATCAGTAGACACTGTCAGGCGTCAGAGTAGCGCCAAGAGGGACGGGGCAGGCAAGAGTGCCAGCCCAGCCCAAGGAGCAATGCGGACTGGAGAGGGAGGTCACGTGGGTCCGCGGCGACTTTAGGTCGGGGCTCTGAGCCCACACCGCTGGGAATCTTCAGGTATTGTTTACTTTCAGGATTCAAATACCACCTAAAATTAGCTTTAAAAGATGTGCAAATCATATGCAATGTGTAGAGCTTATTTGGTTATCAAACAAACCAACTACTTAAAAATTTGAATTAACTTGGGAATTTTGACCACTGACTTAGATATTTGATATGAAAGGCATTATATTTTTTTCACTCTAATATTGGTATTAGATATTCCACTGTCAGTGGAACTGATAATGAGTATTGATCTATTAGTATTTATAAAATTCTATCCCCATTCAGGGGACAGTTGTCTCAAAAAACAGTACTGCATGAAGCCCAGAACCTAAAAAGAACTGTGTCTCCCAATACAATGTCAGCCTTGACCAAGTTCCAGGGCTGAGGTTATGTGTGTGGCAGGAAGAATAACTATACTTTTTCCTTAGGGTAACATTTTCCTTTATGTCCTCCTGGAAGATATCCCTACATGATACTCTACAAAAAAACAGGGTTTTAGTAATCACTGATGTAATTAAGGCCATGATAATTTCTGCAGTAAAGGGAACTTTGAAATTTGGCATTATTTAATGATTCCCAAATTGATTTGATCACAGAACAATTTTACATTTTTATTATTAATATCTTATGGAACTATCTTTGTGAAAGCAGTTTTAGATATTACATTGCTACCAACATAAAGAGAGGGAGAAGAAGATACTTTTCTTGTTCCCGTCATTCTGTCAAGGAATCATAGTTGGCTGGATTTCCAGCTCTGGCCAGATGTCAAGAAATAACTTTAAATGTCAAATTGTAAAAATTTATCTTGGATTATGGAATCTTTAATCTCAACTTGACAGTGACAACCTGCAATGAATGAAAGGCAGGCTTCTTCTCTAAAAAGTGAGCAAGATGTAATATTAACTTGTAATTTTTATATCTGACTTTCTGAAACTGCTCCATTTGTTAAAATTGAACCTTTAGATTTAGATTTTTGATAAGGGCTTACCAATGTTAAAATTCACCACAGGCAGTATTTCATTTGTTCTCTGATTTGTATGTCATTCTTTCACTGTCAGCTCATGTATTTTATCTATCCATTACTCAATTATCCCCTTAATTTCCTGTGATTAGATTTTGTTTTGTGCATTAGAAATTCCAAGGGGAAAATCTCTGAAAATACAAACGTGTTACAAATCTACCGTAGAGTTTGTGGTGTTATAGGAATGGGAGATTGAAATCCCTTAACTAGCTGTAACCGACTAAACTATGCTTAATGTGCTGTAAACAAAGAGGAGACATCTAAAATTACCCTCTATATCCACAGCTACCTTGAATAGTATCCTGGCATTCTCACTTATATTGACTAAATTAATTTTACAATGTGACGTGGACTAGGATCATTGATTCACAATCACACAGGAAATATAACCACTCTCTGACACATGGTGAGGTGGAGAAGAATTGTGCAAGAGAACCAACGATTTGAACATCACTTAATAGAAACTGTGTGGAGCTGCTCAAGTCAATTATCCCATTTGAGTATTGGCTTCCTCAGATAGGAATAAAGCTAATTGCTTTACTTTGCTTACCCTTGAATGTTTTAAAGTTCAAATGATTTAGTACATATAAAAGTTTTTGTAAACTAGAAGGTTTATACATGTAGAGTTTTACTTAATATAGTTCATCCTAACAGTTTTTTAAACTTTGCAATGTGGCTTTTAATAGTTGAGAAAGTATGAATCATTTATGAGCTAGCTATTCGTGTTCTGATTTGCAGATTTTCCTGTGGGTGTGTTGCACATACTTATATGTTATAAAAATGTCATGGATTCTCACCACATAGATTTCTATTGAAATAACTTGAAATTATTCTACTGACTGACTTAACAGCAAAAATTATTAAACAATGTTTTAAATTCAAATACTTTCTTAAAGCCAAAATTAAAGAAAAGCATTTTTCTCATATAATTTACAGAAATATAACTAAGTTTCTATCACATTCTTTTTTGTAGATGTATTTATGTTTAGAAAAATACCTAACAATCTAAATTGAATAAAAAAATCCATAGTATTTATAAGGAAAATATTCTCAATTAAAAATAATTTTACTAATTATAATAGAAAACCTGATTTTATGACCAGATATATATCCTATTTTATGTATGTTAAAATATCTTGCCCTGGCTGGTGTGACTCAGTTGGTCGCCAGTTCTATTCCCAGTCAAGGCACATGCCTGGGTTGTGGGGCACGTCCCAATTAGGAGGCCTTGAGAGGCAACCACACATTGTTGTTTCTCTCCCTCCTTTCCTCTCTCTCTAAAAATAAAATAAATAAAATCTTTAATAGATAACTACATATATACATACATACATCAATATCTTAACCATCTTTGAGCCTAATTCCTATGCACCTTATGATGTTGACTGAAACAATTTGGAGTTTACATAATTACGCCTATGCTTATTTTGAGAAAGATGTCATAAAAGGGGATTCATGAGGTTTATTGTATTTTAATTTACTAACATTATAGTTTTGTCTTGTGAAAGATGTTTATGTGGCATAAGGCAGCTATGTTACTAATGTCAGGTAGATAGAATCTGACATTGTCTACCTGATAAAACCCCATTTTTTTCCAAAAGCTTAAGGGTCAACTCCACACCATTTAGTATGAATTATATTGGTACATTAGCAGATTTTTTTACTGCTTCATATTTGAAAAATTTTATGCAAAACTCAGTTTATAGTATAAAAACAAATAATTCACCGTAAATTCCAGAGCAGCATCACCTTTCCTCTTTTTCTTTCTTCCTTTCCTTCTTTTTTCTTTTCCTTTCCTTTCCTTTCCTTTCCTTTCCTTTCCTTTCCTTTCCTTTCCTTTCCCTTTTCCTTTCTTTCTCACCCTTCCTCCTCCCTCCCTCCCTTCCTTCCTTCTTTCCTTCCTTCCTTCCTTCCTTCCTTCCTTCCTTCCATTCTTTCCTTCTTTCTCTCTCTCTCTTACTTCCTCCCTCCTTTCCTTCCTTACTTTCTTTTGACCAAGAATATAGTGACTCTAAATTAGCCACATGTTTGGAAAGTATATATTTCACAACAAATACTTAATAAAAAGAATTGCATGCTTAATAAAAAGAAATTTATTATGTGTTGAGAAACATCTGTAGAGGTGATTATTTCTCTTGTGATAGGCCTAGTAGGGGCAACTGCAGAACTTTAAACATCTAAGTGTTGACTATTAAAGTTCACATTTAGGGTATCAAATTGCCAGTCTGCTCTAGACAGCTACTGAGATTCCTAGTTTTTTAAATAAGAAATCCATCTTTCTTGAAGTTAATACAAGATTATATAGCAGTTGACTCTGGGAAAGTTGCCAGTTGTTATCACCATATTGTCAGCCTTTGTATTTGTACGCACTGCTGAAGCAGACTTCTACCATGACCAAGGCCAAGGGTGAGTGGTTTTTTTAATTATGTTTATGGCAGTATTTGCTTGCTGCCATTTTGGTCATGCTCTGGCTCATTGACAAGTGAGGCAGCTGGGAATAAAGATAGAGTTGTAACTCCCTGGAGAAAGTTCTTTGTGTGTGTTTGATACCTTTTGTTATAGTTCTGCTCTTCCACAAAAGTTGTGCCTTATTTTATTGGCTTTCATAATGATGAATCTATACGTCTGAGGGACTGAAAAACCAGGAAACACAAATTACATAAGCTTTGACATAGAAAATGTGGGGGAAAAGCTGGTTGAGCTAGGAAATGAAGTGGCAAAATGACCTGAGCTAATTAGGCATTTTAGATACTTGGGCATTTTTTGGTAAATATTAGAGTTGGTATAGAAGACCATGCAGGTTGCATGTCTGCTCAACCACAACCTGGATACCAGGTGGGTTCTTACATTGAAATGTATTTTGAAAGGTATTAGGTTACATTTGAAAGGTCAAATTCAAGCAAACATATCAACATTGAGCAGTATCAAGAGGGATTAAAAAAGAAAGGTTGCATAAATTTCTCTGGCTTTAGTCACTGTGACAATATCATACATAAAAGATTCACACCTTGAAGGATTCAATTGTATAATGATGGCAAGACCAACAATCTCAATTCAATGTGGGTATATGGGCATAAGACTAGCAGAAATTAAGATAGTGTGTCTCAGTGCATCATTTAATTAATCTTTCTCAGACAAACACTTTTGAGTAAAATATGATAAAAGTATATTACTAGAAAAATTTTAAAAATGCAAGTCCACAAACTCACCAAAACTGGTGAGTTTTGTGGGCATTTTGATTTCTTATTAAATTTAAAACTCAAAAAATATTCTGAGAAATTATTAAAATTGTTTTATACTATTAGCTTCTGAACAGTGTCAAGCAGTTCACTCAGCATCACTGGATTAAACATACATAGAAAGATCTAGAAGATCCAAGAGTATTTAGGCTTTTGGGCCAAATTAACATGTCCTGTTCATATAATAACAATGAAGCTGCTACAGTTTTTCTAACCAACTATTATCCTAAACAATTTTTATTTTACCACTGAAAATTCATTGTAACATTTCTTATGCTAATTAGTAACAGACTAATGTACATTTTAAAACAATATTTGAAATCTCTATGTAATCCCCCCCGGAGTATTGAGTCTTGATTAAGGTACTTTAATGCTAACTATCCCTAAAATATAGGTATAGATTAAAATTTACTGCATATTACATACACACATACTCACACACACGTTTTTTCCCAGATACCTTTAATTAAAATACACATAATAAAATACATATTATAAAAGAAAACAAAAAGTCAGAACCAAAACGATTATTTGAGTTCAGGTTAAAGAAAGACTTCCTTCACTTAGGTGATCAAATAATATAAAATTTTTAGGAAACATAAGACTATATGCCTTCTTTGAATTAAATAAAGTTACATTTTGAAGCATGTTTATCTAAAATCTATCTATCATCTTCTCAGCATCTCCATTGCAAATAATACATGAAAAAATTCTGTGTCCAAGATTTTTTCCAATACAGAAACAAAGACTGGGGAAGAAGAAAAGAAGTGTTCTGTAGGTGAAACAGATGTAAGAACATCCTTCAACCAGGCCTTTTAAACCTAGACTTGTGGTTCAGAAATCTCCTGGATTTCGGTATCTTTTATGAAACAATTTTTTTAGAGTAATGTACTCAATGAATTTTTGTCTTCCATCAGGTATTATTTGTCATCATTGGGAAATAATTTTTCCTAGTAAATAAAATAACAAGCTAGCTATAATCTATTCTACCCAAAGTTCTCTAGAAGTATGTTAATGTCATATAGATTCCAGATTTTAGAAAGTTAAAAAAGTTATTTTTCTGACTGACTACATCTAATAATAAATAACCTATGAAATTCCTACATTCTTGACCATGTGTTTACTACTGTGTTATATATTCTGTTTGGAAACTCTTTCCTTTGACTAATTTTCTTTTGCTGCAGGCTTAATTTTAATAATAGATCCTCTAAAAGCTAGTGGTAGACTTTTACTTTAAGATTTTTATATATTTTAAAAATTTAAAACTTGATGCTAATTTGAGAGTTAAGAAATAAATTTAAACCTAAACTTGATGTTTTATTTTCAAAATGCATAATGTGCCCTCCAGTCTTACATCGATTGAAACCAAGGGAATGATAAAGAATATTTGTTTAGTAAATACTGTTTTGAAGCATGAAAAATTATTGAAAATAATTTTATTTGCATCCACTTTTCCTCATGGTGATTCACTAGGTCAAAAACCTTCATTTTCACTTAATATAAATTTCAGTTGAGGGCTAAAGTGATATATTAAAGTTGGTACCATTATTGTCTAGTATTTTCTTGTTCTATAGAACTTCATACCTTGTGTGAATAAGTCAAAGATACTAAGAATTTTTTAATATTATATTTGATGATTCTTTTCTATATAGTGACTGCTAAAGAAGAAATTTTGGATGACAGATCTAAATCAATTCTTATGTAACAACAGGAAATAGAACTCACACTCATAAATCATCATGTACTTTAACTTCAAATAAACATTTTAAATAAAATTTTGCTTTGGTTATTGGTTTTTTATTATAGGTTATTTATTAGTAATAGAATAAACTAAATATATTTTTTCCATCAGGAAGGCAAATGTTGTAAACAAGATGCCACCAGTTAGTCCTTGTAACTAAAGTATAAAGAATTGGTACAGCCCTGGCTGTGGGGTTCAGTTGGTTGGAACATTGTCTTGTACACCTAAAGGTTGCAGGTTCAATCCTTGGTAAGGGCACGTACCTAGGTTGCGGGTTTGATTCCCAGTTGGGGTGCTTACAGGAAGCAATGGATCAATGTTTCTCTCTCTCTCTGTCTCTTGTATTTCCCCTCTCTCTCTCTAAAATCAATAAACATATCCTCAGGTGAGGATTAAAAAGGGAGAGAGTTGGTATAATTTATAAAATGTGCTAATTGCACTTCATGGTCATAGATACTTATCTAGTTCTTGATATAAATAAGTCATGGAGCCTGTTAAACATTTAAAGTAGATAAATTAGGCAATTTTGAATCATAATGAGATCCTATTATGTAGTGCTGTTACTGGCTTATTGTTTCTACTAAAAACGCTTTTTATTTGTATCTACTTTATTTGTCATTGAGCAAATACTCATTGTATGAGGTCGGTCTGGAAAAAGTCAAGCCATTATTAATGTAATAAGAATGGTTTCTGTGGCATCAATATAACCTAGCCATCAAGGAAGGTGGACTAAAATATGCATGTGTGAACAGTGATGACTTCACTGTACTAGACATTGGGGATGGTAGATGCTATTGAGTGAGCATGTGTACTGTGGCCATGGCACTCAAAATGACTGAGCAAGTAGAGCAATGAATCTGCATCAAATCTTGGTGAAATCTTTGATTCTTTCTTGGCCAAATCCATATCCTTTTCAGTCACCAACTCCTGTTCACTCATGCTTTATGTCCTCAAGAATTAATCTCAGCATTTTGTATATTAGGCTGGAGCGTGAACTTGAAGCAGGGCTTTAATGCTTCCTTTGGACCAGGTACTTTGAAGATTGTGACACAATCCCCTCAGCAGGAATGGCTCATCCTCAGAGTTGTTTGATGTGGAGCTTCATGTATCATGTGCAAGATAACTAGTTAATTCTGATATATCTCCACTGGGGACATGCCCTCTTCTTTGCACATCCTTCTTTCCCCTACCAGTTGCTTGCTTCCAGCATGGCAAAGAAATTGCTTGGCACAGAATCAAAAGACCAGAGTTAATCTTGTAGCTCTTTTATGAGTTCAGCCAACGCAGTCAGTTAATCTCTGAACTAGTTTAATCATTTGTAATTTGAAACACTACCTTATTTTCTATTTACACTTCTTATGTCAGACAAATGCAGTGATAAATATTAAAAATTTTGACATAAGTAATCTGCACACACATAGGGTAATAGAATTAAGGTAATTAATTAACATTGAGTCAATTAAGCTTTATTTTTTAATAATTTTTATTTTTCAATTACAAATGACATACAATATTATATTAGTTTCAGATGTACAACATAGTGATTAGACATTTATATAACTTACAAAGTGAGCATCCAGATAATTCTAGTACCACTCTAACACCATATTTAGTTATTACAATTTTATTGACTATATTCCCTAAACTGTATTTGATATCCCTGTGACTGTTTTTATAATGGATAGTTTGCATACTTTAATCATTTCCCCTTTTTCACCCATCTCTTCAACACCCCTCTTATCTGGCAACCATCATTTTGTTCTCTGTATCTATAACTTTGTTTCTGTTTTGTTTGTTCTTCTCTTTTGGATTTTAGTTTTCACATATAAGTAAAATCATGTGGTATTTGTCTTTCTCTGTCTTTTTACTTAGCATAATACCTTCTAGGTCCATTTATGTTGTTGCAAATAGCAAGATTTTGATCTTTTTTATGGCTGAATAATACTACATTTTATATGAATATATATATACATATATACTTTCTTATATTACATGGCTAGAGAAGGTATCTATCCATGTAATGTTAAAAATAGAGACATTTATTAAAGAAGATACGAGATATAAGAAACATTGCACGTAGGCCAGTGATGCCTCAGCCCCTTTTAAAGTAGTCACCTTGGGACCTCACAAAGTTTTCCCAATTGCCATCAGCTCCCCTGTTGCGTTTTCCTGAATCTCATCAAAGGTCTGAAATCTCTTCCCTTTCAAAGGTGATTTTGGTTTTGGGAAAAGTGAGAAGTTGCAGGGCACCAGATCTGGGCTGTAGAGGGGCTGAGTCCTACGAGTGATTTGATATTTTGCCAAAAAAATCTGCATGAGACATGATGCATAAGCAGGTGTGTTGTCATGATGAAGCTGCCAATCACCACTTGCCCATAGCTGCAGCCTTCTGAATCACCTAAATAGTTTCTTTGGAGGAATGTTCAAGCTTAACACAAAATTTGGTGCAGATTCATTGCTCTATTCACTCATTCATTTTGAAGGCCACTGCCACACAGTACACATGCTCACTCAACAGTGTCTACCACCCCCACTGACTAGTACAGTGACGTTGTCATTGTTCATATGTGCATATTGCAGTCCATGCTCCTTAGCTGCCAGGTTACATCAATGTCACATAAACTGTCCTCATTATACTAGTAATGGCTGGACTTTTTACGGACAGGCTATGTATATATGTACATATATAAACACATATTTATATATATGTGCAGCATATATGTCTGCCTTATTTTCTTATCCATTCAGCGAGCCTATGTCTTTTGATTGGAGCATTTAATCCATGTAAATAAAGTACAATAATTATTGACAGTTATGTAGTGTCATTTTATTGTTAATACTTTTTATCATTCCTCCTCCTCCTTCTTCTTCTCCTTCCTCCTCCTCCTCTTCCTCCTTTTCTTCTCCTTCTCCTTCTTCTTCTTATTCTTCTCCTTCTTCTTCGTCGTCGTCGTCATCGTCGTCGTCGTCTCTTCAATATTTCTTGTAATACTGGTTTGATAGTGATGAATTCCACAAGCTATTTCTTTTCTGGGAAGCTCTTTACCTGTTCTTCAATTCTAAATGATAGCTGCTGGGTAGAGTAATCTTAATTGTAGGTCCCTGTTTTCACCACTTTGACTATTTCATGCCAATTTCTTCTAGCCTCAAAGTTTCTATTAAGTAATCAGCTGACAGTCCTATGGGAGTTCCTTTATAGGTAACTGTTTTTCTCTTGCTGCTTTTAAGATTCTCTCTTGTCATGCACCTTTGTTATTTTAGTTATGATGTGCCCTGGTGTGGGCTTCTTTGGGTTCATGTTATTAGGGACTCTATACTTCCATGACTTGTATGTCTATTTCTTTTGCTAGGGTAGGGGACATTTGATCATTTCTTCAAATAGGTTTTCAGTTCCTTTCTCTCTTCTTCTTCTTCTGGCATTCCAATGATGCAAATACTGGTATGCTTGATGTTGTCACAGAGGCCCCTTAAACTGTGCTCATTTTTCTTTATTCTTTTCTTTTTGCTCTTCTGATGGACATTTTCTGCTACCTCATCTTCCAAATCTCTGATTTGATCCCCTGCTTCATCTAATATGCTATTGGTTCCTTCTACTGTGCTCTTTATTTTAGATATATTTTTCATTTCTGAATGGTTCTGTTTATTGTTTTTAAGTTCCTCTTTATGCTTACTGTCCCTGTGTAAATTTTCACTGAGTTCATCAATTCATTTCCTAAGTTCCTTGGCCATCCATATAACCAGTGTTTTGAACTCTGCATCCGGTAGAGTATTTGCCTTCATTTTGTTTAGGGGTTGTTTCATTTTGGGGTTTTTTTGGAGTTTTATTCTCTTCTTTAATTCGTGGTACCTACCACATTTGCCCATTGAATGTCATTTTGGGGAGGCAATTAGGTGGTGCTTTGCTTTTATATGAATATGGCCACCGGGTGTGTTGGTTCTGGGGCTTTTTGGGAAGGGTTCTGGTGCAGGGCCAAGATCAGCTACTATCTGTGCTTACCTTTTAGTCATCTGGTATGAGCTGCAAAGTGATCTTCAGATTGTTGTCACTTGTGCTTGATTGGAGGTGTGTAGGAGAGGCCACGCTGCAAACTAAGCCCACCTGCCACTAGTTGTTAATTTGAAGTCACTTAGCAAGAGGTAAGGGGCATATTGAGACTAGACACTGCTTACTTTGAGTTTGCGAAACTTTGAGAGATTTTATGAAACTCTGCAGCATACAATATAGGCCATTTGTATGGAAAAGCCTCTGGTAGCAGTTTGGGTGAGCCAGCAAATTGGGAGCAACAGGGTCTCAGGAAATCACCAGGGTAGGGCAAATGCACTATTCAAGTTGATGGAGACTGAAGCTTGTTTTGGGGGGAGAGCTCCAAAAAGGAATAATAGCTTCCATCACCACTTAAATATGGGAGAAAGTTGCTACTTTAGCTCTCTCTGGGAAGCCCGACATTTTAGTTCCTCCCATTTGTTTCTTGTTCTTGTGGAGCTGCTTCCCCATTTCTGTAGCACAGAGTGAGTAAGTCCATCAAGGAATAAATTGCTTCTCAGGCCCTTTAAGAGGGACACCTGAAGCACTCCATCTCACTCAGTCACAATCCCCACTGGTTTTCACAGGCAGAAGTTATGGGGACTTCTCTTTCCCACATGGAACTCTGGTCTTGGGAGCTCAATGTGGGGTTGGGTCCCCTCCCTCCTCAGGATATCTGAGACATTTTTTCTGGTTCCTTATCATCTACAATGTAGGTTTTGGGCCAGCTTGTTCCTTGCCTCTGCCCTCTTACCATTCTCAACTATCTTCTTCTGTATTTACTTAATTATAGGACTTCCGTTTAGCTAGTCTTAGAGTGGCTATAGTTTAGTTGTAATTTTTTTGTGATCCTGGGAGAAGGTACGCACAACATTTCCATACTCTGCCATTTTAACTGAAAGTTAAAATAGGCAATAATCTAATTTTACTAGTCCAGACTTGACATTTAATATTTTACATTAACGTATTTGAATTAAAAATTGTTCTCAAATGATATATTCTCTCAATGTGAGAAAATTGGCTTGAAGTTAGAATCAAAAGAATATAAATTTCAAGTCATCAAGTATAATGACAACTACAAAAAACCAATAAAGATTGCACATTAGAGGGGGTTTTATTTCAAATTGTGTTTTCTGTCAAATATATAGCTCATCGCTTGTAAATCATTCATAAAAATCAGTTTTCTTTTCTAATGTATTTCAAATATATTATTATTATTTAACAAAATTAATAACTATAATTTAAATTTTATTAAAACATGAGTATTCTCAGATCAATGGATAGTTTATTTTTTTTAAGTAATGTAAATTTCAAATATTCCTCCAGGTGCTTCATGTCAGCAATTAGATATTAGATATTAGTAACATCTTTAAAAATGTTACTCATCAAAAACCAGAAATATAGTATTACTTTGTAAAAACTATTATGCAGAAGGGAGATGTAAATATCGTTGTTTTCTGAAGTATTCAAGATGGCTGTGGAGTAGGTGGAAACTAAATACACCTTCTCCTAGAACCAAACCAGATTTACAGCTAAATTATAGAGCAGTCAACCTAAATGACCAACTAAAGGGCAGCTGAACAGGAGTATTTTCTCCAAGGAATTCTAGGAGAAGCTACAGTGAGACTTGTAAGAAAGGTGGAGAATCAGACGAAGCTGGCCCCTGAACCCAAGTGTGCTGGCTGACAAGCTGGAGGGATATCTTGGCTACAAAAGTCCCCCCTGAGGAATGTGGAGTCTTAACCCCACATTGGGAGCCCCAAACCAGAGCACCAGGGCTGGGAAGAGGAGCTGAATAACATCTGATAGTGAAAATCAGTGGGACTCTGTCCACTGGGAAGAGGAGGGAGCCAACTAGAATCCCAGGTGCTCTCCTAAAGTACCAACTCATGAAAGTTCACTCTTTGTCACTCACCTGAGGCTCTATTAGAGAGCAGGTGACTCAGGGCATACAGGAATCATAAAGGGAAGATCTGGGTGACGTGGCTTCAGAGAGAGATCTGAAGGGTCAGCGACTGAGGTCTTAGTTGTGAGTCAACATCTCACAACACTGTCAGGCACCATCTCACAGAGTCAGGCACTCCTATTCTTACAGTATCAGCTAGGGGAATGCAGTAACCTTGTCCTCCAAATACTGGCCACACTACCTTGCCAGTCTTCTGTCTGGCAGAGAGGACTGTTGGCTATATACAACGGGGTCCTGTGTTGTGCTCTTGTTCTGTAGAAACTATAGACAGACTCTCAGATAGCCAGTGGCTTTGAAACAGTGGCCAGTCTTTATCCTACTCCTGCGAGTTCTGTAGGCTCCAAGTCCAACAGAAGAATCCCTTGTCAGGGTCTTTAGAGCATGGTTAGAGAGCTAAGGGGAGGCATGCAGCTTGCTTTCATCCTGCAGGCCAGGACCACCCCTAAAAATAGGGCTGCCTCCAAACAGAGGGCTGCCTTGATTTGTTCTCCAAAACCTGCTGACCCTGTCCTGCTGAGCTCAGTTCAGTGGGAGGAAGGGGACTTAGCTCAGAGTTGGGACCATCAGTGCAATTCCCTCAGAGCTTCCTGTCAAGGTCGCTGACAGTTTGGCTACAGAGCTAGGGATAGGCTTATAGCTTGCTCCTGTCCCACAGACCAGTGCTACCCCCAACAGAAGACTGCCTTGATCTGTTCTTACAAGTCCTGCTGGCCCCATGCTGTGGGGATCTGTTACATGGAGGGAAGGGAGCACAGCTCAAAGATGGGACCTTTGGACTACAGCTCTGTGGTAGTCTAAGACGGTGCAGCTGATGAATGAGGGGAAGGTGTACAGCTCTCCTGCCTTCCATTGCCCAGCCTGTGACACCCCCAATGAAAGGTCTTCCTGATCTGTTTTCCCAAATCCTGGTGACCCCACTTTGCTAAGCTTGCTCCTGCAATGGGGACAGCTGTCTGCATACAACCTGATCCTGTGGTGTACACCTCCTGAGGGAGTTAGAGTTGGAAACTCTAACAGAGATGTGTAGTATGGGTTGGAGTAGTGACCACATTCTTCCCACTGAGTGCCTGAACAAACTGCCCCTAAGTGGGGAACCCAGTATCTCCATCCTCCTGACCCAGTAATCCTGCTCTATGGAGATCAAGCCATGTGGAAGGGTTATTGGGGAGTGGACAGCTTGCACTCACTCTACAACCTGTCTTCATAGTTCAGGCAACCTTAGAGGGGCAGTGGAGTAGCTGATATGTGGATGGCAACTTCAAGGAGCCTTGGACATTTATTGATCTTCTCCCAGCTCAGAGCTTCAGGAAGGTGATCCTGGTACATGCCTTGGCCCTTTCCACACACATCCAGGCCCAGGAATACAGCCACAAACAGTGAATTGCATGGTAGGTCCAGACAAGTGACTGAAGGATGGTTACACACAAGTCTGACATCAACCTGCACTAGAACTCCAGCCAAGTAGACCTAGAAACAGCACAACCAGTGGTGGGTTTCAAAGCACATCACAGTTTGATCCAACTACCCACACAAATGACAGAGCCAAAGAGAAGAGGGACTCCAGCAAGCACCGGACCCTGCCAGAAATTATTCCACCTCAGAGAGTAGCCCCTGAACAGTGACTCATAAACAGTGAATGAATTTTATCCTTATAGTCAGCCAGTCTGAGGGTTAACTCTGCCAAAGCGTGACCAACAGCATTCAAGACTAAACTACAATGGGAGAGGGTAAATAACACAAGAATCACTTCAGGAGCATCTAGCTCAAGTGATCTTAGGAAACTGTCCCACTGAGACCCACAAGACACCTACATCAGAGGTCTCTCATAACAAGCTTGGAAATTGTAGCAATCTAGCTAATATACAGAGACAAACACAAAGAAGGCAGGCAAAAAGGGGGGACAAAGAAATATGCACCAAATGATAGCATGAGATAAATTACTAGAGAAATAAATAAAATGAAAGCAATCAAGATATCAGATGCAGAGTTTAAAACAATGGTTATAAGGATACTCAAAAACTTTAGGGGAAGGATGGATGATCTCAGTGAGAACATAAAGAGGTAGGAAGCATTAAAAAGGTCATAGAAACCATTAAAAAAAGAACTAGTCAGAGATGAAGAAAACTATTTGAAACAAAGAATACGCTAGAAAGAATGAACAGCAAGTTAGATGGAGCAGAAAATCAAATTAACAAATTAGAGGACAAGATAACAGTAAGCACCCAAGCAGAACAACAAAAAAGAAAAGAGAAGCCCCTGCAAAGAAAAAAAGAGTATAAGGGACCTCTCAGACAACATCAAGTGTAACAACATTTGCATCATAGGAGTACCAGAAGGTGAAGAGAGTGAGCAAGGAATCAAAAATGTGTTTGAAAAAATAATAGCTGAACATTTCCATAACAAGGAGAAGGAAAAAGGAACACAAGTTCAGGAAACTCAGAGTACCAATCAAGAATAAACCAAGGCACATCATAATTAAAATACCAAAGGTCAAAGACAAAGAAAGAATCTAAAAAGCAGACCAGGAGAGCATTACTTCCAAAAGAGCTCTGATAAGGCTATTAGCTGATTTCTCAACAGAAACCATTTAGGCCGGAAGGGATGGGCATGAAATATTCAAAGTGATGGAAAGCAAGAACTTACAACCAAGACTACTCTATCTAGCAAGGCTATCATTAAAATTGAAGGCAAAATAAAAAGTTTTCCAGACAAAAAAAATACTAAAGGAGTTCATTACCACCAAACCAGTACTACAAGAAATGTTAAAGAGTCGGCTTTAAGAAGAAGAAAGGGAAAAAAGAAATATATAGAGAGGGGAACATAGGTATAAAGAATAACATGGCAATAAATAAGTACCTATTAATAAAAGTTAATGGATTAAATGCTCCAAATCAATAGACATAGGGCACTGAATGGATAAGAAAAGATGACTAATATATTTGCTGTCTGCAAGAGACCCACCTCAGAACAGAAGATGCATACATGCTGAAAGTGAAGGGATGGAAAAAATATTCCATGCAAATGAAAACAAACAAAAAAACTGGGAATGCAATACTTATGTCGTGCAAAATAGGCTTCAAAATAAAGGGTATAGCAAGAGACAAAGAAGGACACTACATAATGATAAAGAGAGAAAGACAACAAGAGAATATAACACTTGTAAACATTTATGCAGCCAACATAGGAGAACCTACATACATAAAGCAAATCTTGACAAGATGAAGAGAGACATCAACAGTAATACAATAATAGTATGGGATTTTAACATCCCACTGACATCAATGGATAGATCTTCCAGTCAAAAAATCAACAAGGAAACAAAGGTCTTAAATAACACTAGATCAGATATATTTAACTGATATCCTCAGAATGTTCCACCCCAAAGCAGTAGAATACACATTCTGTGCAAGTGCTAATGGAATATTTTTTTCTAGCATAGAACATGTTAGGACAAAAAAACAAGTCTAAATAAATTTAAGAAGATTGAAATCATAGGTATCTTCTCTGACTGTAATGCTATGGAACTAGAAATCTTCAAAATAAAAAAAAAAAACGGAGAAACTCTCAAACACACGGAGGCTAAAGAACGTATTTTTTAAAAATGAATAGGTTAAGAATAAGATCAAGAAATAAATGAAAAACTACTTAGAAACAAGTGAAAAGGAACACACAACAAACCAAAATCTATGCAGCACAGCAAAAGCAGTCCTGACAGGGAAATTCATACTCATAGCATTACAGGCCTATCTCATGAAGCAAGAAAAATCTCAAATAAACAATCTGACCTTATACTTAAAAGAACTATAAAAAGAGCAACAAACAGAGCCCAAGGTAAGTACAAGGAAGGAAATAATAAAGATCAGAGTGGAAATAAATTACATAGAGAATTTTTTAAAAATACAAGACTTCCAGTCAAGATGGAGGTGTAGGTAGACATGCTTTGCCTCCTCACGTAACCATATAGAAAATTACAACTGAACCTCAAAACAAATAACACCCAGAACTGTCAGAAAATCGAACTGTATGGAAGTCTACAGGCAAGGATTTAAAGAAGCCACATTCATCCAGATGAATAGGAAGGTGGAGACACGGGGGGGGCAGAGAGGTGAGGAGACATGGTATGGCATGGAGAGACAATGGCTGCACGGGAATGGGTGGTTCCACATTCATGTGTGGTGGATAAAAATCAGGAGGTTTATCTCGAGAGTGAGTGATCTCAGCCCTAGGTCAAACCACACAGTACAGGGTTCCAGAGCTGGGAAAAAGTCTTCATAACTTCTGGTTTTAAAAACCAGTGGGGGTTGGGGCAGTAGAAGAAACTGCTGGATTTTCAGGAGATTCCACTTAAAGGGCCCATGTGGTCATAGAACATACGCAAACCCACCCACTCTGTGATTCAGTGCCAGGGCAACAGGTGGAAGGGTACCAATTCCATATGGGAAGTGGGTGAAGTGACTGGAAATAGGGCAGGTACTGGGAAAACTTCCAGAATCCAGGCAGCAGCATTGTCCCCTCTCCGAACCCTCCCCCAACACAGAGCCACAATGCAGTGAAGCAGGTTGTCCTGCTCTAGTGATTACCTAAGCCTCTACCCCACACAACTTACAGGTGCCTTTTCTACAATAGGCCACACTACTAAAACAGGAATTCAGAGCAGCTCTACCTAATACTGCCAAATTGAGGAGACAAAGAAATATAGCCCAAATGAAACAACAGAACAAAAGACCAGAAAAAGAACTAAACGAAACAAATAACCAACCTATTAGTTGCAGAGTTCAAAACACTGGTGATCAGGATGCTCGAAAAACTCATTGAGTACAACAACAACATAAAGGAAGAAATGAAGGTTACACTAGGTAAAGAAAAATCTACAGGGAACCAAGAGTGACAGAGAGAAAGCAGGGATTCAAATCAATGATTTGGAACATAAGTAAGAAATAGCATTTGGATAGAACTAATTGAAGAAACAATTTTAAAAAAACAAGGATAAGAAGCCTCTGAGACATCTCCAAATGTACCAAAATCTGAATTATAGGGATGCCAGAAGGATAAAAGGAAGAGCAAGAAATTGAAAACTTATTTGAAAAAATAATGAAAGAAAACTTCCCTAATTTGGAGAAGGAAATCAACATGCAAGTTCAGGGAACTCAGAGAGTCCCAAACAAGTTGGTCCCAAAGAAGACTCTACCAAAATAACATAATAATTAAAATGGCAAAGGTTAAAGATAAAGAGAAAATCTTAAAAGCAGCAAAAGAAAAGCAGAGAGTTATCTACAAAGGGGTTCCTATAAGACTGTTAGGTGAGGTGCCTCATTAGCATGGTAGGTAGCGCATCAGTCTCATAACTTGAAGACTGTTAGCTGATTTCTCAAAAGCAACTTTGCCGGGAAGAAGGGACTTGCAAAAAGTATTCAAAGTGATGAAAGTAAGGACTTACCACCTAGATTATTCTATCCAGCAAAAATATCATTTAGAATGAAAGAGCAGATAAAGTACTTCCCAGACAAGGTAAAGCTAAAGGAGTTCATCATCACCAAGACTTTATTACATGAAATGTTAAAGAGACTTATTTAAGAAAAAGAAGATCAAAACTATGAACATTAAAAGGGCAACAAATTTACAACTATCAACAATTGAATAAAAAAACAAAGAAAAAAAAACCTACACAAACAACCAGAACAGGAACAGAATCATAGATACTGAGATCATTTGGAAGGTTATAAGATGGGAGTGGCGAGAGAGAAAATGGGGAAAAAGTGCAAGGATTATGAAGTGTAATTGGCAGGTACAAAATAGACAGGGAGGTGTAAAGAATAGAATAGGAAATGGAGAAGCCAGAGAGCTTATATGCACAACCCATAGACATCAACTAAGGTGGGAGATTGCTGGAGGGAAGGGGGATAATGGGCAGAGAGATGCAAAGGGGAAAATTGGGACAACTGTAATAACATAATCAGTAGAATATATTTTAAAAATACAAAATTTCAATGAAACCAAGAGCTGAATATTTGAAAAGATAAATAAGATTGACAAACCTTTAATGAGTCTTATTAAAGAAAAAAAAAAAGATAGGATCCAAATAAATAAAATCAGAAATTAAAGAAGGGAAGAAACAACTGACACCATAATACAAAGGATTGTAAGAATACATATGAACAACTATATGCCAAGAAAAAGATACAATATATAAGAAACATTGTACATAGAACAATGACACCTCAGTCCCCTTCAACGTAGGCACATTGGGGCCTCACATCGTTCTCCTAGTCACCATCATGTCCTGTCCTATTTTCCTGAATCTCACTGAAGATCTGAAATCGCTTTCCTTTCAAAGGTGATTTTAATCTTGGGAAAAGCCAGAAATCACAGGGTGCTGAATCTGGGCTGTAGAAGGAATGAAGCCCCCAGGTGATCTGGTGTTTTACCAAAAACTCTGGACGAGACATGTTGCATGAGTGGGCGCATTGTCGTGATGAAATTACCAGTCACCAGTTGCTGATGGCTGCTGTCTTCTGATTCATCTGAATATTTTCTGTGGAGGAATGCTCAAGTTTGATGCAAATTTGTTGCTCTACCCGCTGTCACTTTGAATGCCACAGCCACACAATACATATGCTCACTCGGTGGTATCTACCCCCCCACCACTGACTAGTACAATGAAGTCATCATTGATCACGCATGTGCATTCCAGTCCACTCTCCTTGGGTCCTGGGTTACATCAATGCCACGCAACTGTTCTCATATTAACAGCTGCTGGACTTTTTCTGGACAGACCTTATATGTGGGTATATATGTATATCTTTCCTCCCCCCTTGTAGATTTTTTCCTTCTCCTTTCCGCTGTTACTCTCTACCTAAAAGCAGTAAAAATTCATTTCCAATGAAGGTCGTAGCCTATAATTTTTTTTCTTCATTGTAAAATATATTCTGGGGTAAATGATCACATAGCATTTTCATAAAATTTTGTTGTTAAGGACAAATAGTAATGGTTCAGTAAAAATGGAAATTTACCTCAAAGTGGTATTTTCTGTAGCTTTCACTACAAGAAGTTTAAGGAATGAGCTAGGACTTTTTAAGTTGGCAACCTGTTAATACCCTTTTATCAGTTTAAAATTCATGTATGGTTCTTATATAATCATGAGACAGAAGGAAACTGAGAATGCCTTCAGTTAATTGTGTGTTCTTCTTTTCCATTCCTCGCTCAGTCTGTCCTGTATTTCTAGAGGCAATTTGGTCTCTGATGCCTAAAGTGGATTTTTAGGAAATTTTAATTGATAGCCTTCAGACATGGATAATTGAATTCACTAATTTATAGCCCCATGTCTGGCAAGTGTATGAATAGCCCCTAAACTAGTTGGAGGAAGTAATTTTCTAATTCAGTAAAAGTCCATTGTAATACAACTCACTTTTATAGTCCTTGACAACCAGTTTGATGCACATACTTTTCTCTACCAGCCACTTGGGGGCACAACACACTTGGCCACTTGGCAGGAGGTGCAGTTTTCTTTTCCAGCTTCTAGCACTTGAATGTTTTTTTCCCCCTCCTTTCCCTTTCCTCTGCAACCTCAGTCACCCAAAGGGATCATTCAGCCTCTCAAACCCAACTTTTCTTTCTTATTTATCTCCCAGTCAGATCAGGGTCTTGTTTTTCAGGGGTGAAAGCAGTAAAACTTAGGTGAACAAGAATGGTGAGGAAATCCTGTGTCCTTCCTCCACTATCATTCCCATAACCTCTGACAGCTCTTTTCTTACTTCTCATTGCCCACCCACTTCTAACCTAGCACATGCACCAATGTATGCATGCACACAAACATACATCCTATTTTTGATTGGTGAATCTAACTGAGTTATATGAACCTAGATTTCTTCTGATAACTGAGGATACCTTCTAGGTGTTGTAAACTTCATCCCCAGCCCTTGTTTTGTCTACACTATATGTCCTACATATTGGATAGGGATGGTGTAGGTAAAGGGACTGGGGTCTTACAGATTTTTGTGGGGAAAGACATTTCACATTTTTAGGGTAATTTTATGAATAATAAAGTATTTGTAATAATGCCAAGGAAATCTCAAAATGATTTTGTTTTTGCTTCTAAAATAGCAAGTAGGGAAAGAGAATATATCCCATTTTATAGTGAAATCAAACCAAATGAATAATAGCAGTACCAACTGAAGGAGCAGAGATCTCAGAATTAATTAAGGACTAAGCACCTCCAAAGAAAAAAGAGAGTTTGGGCTGAGCACAGCTGTAAGGAGATAGATTAACAGGACGTTCATTGTCCCATAGCTCTTTACTTTGTAAAAGAGCATACAGAATTCATCCTCCCAACAGGTTGCTCCTCCTCTACCCATTTCTAACGCACACTTACCCTGAGGAATCTTTGACAATATCAGCAAGAATCCCCACTAGGGTCTTGGATCTAGCATTGTACCTTATAAAAGAAGGGTTTTGAAGTTTTAGAAACTGTCAGCCTAATTTGGAAATTTAGCCATCGTCCTCCTGCTCCCACCTCCCAGGAAGCATTATTATCCATGGCAATGTATAACAACTTGTATTTCTAACATACTGTGAGTAACGTTTTTTCAGGTGCCTAATTAATTTTTAAAAACTTATTGGTGGACCAAAGACAATACTATAATATGCCATATTATTTTTGTGGAAAAAAACATTCTACATTCCAAATCTATATTTGGAATACATTTCTCTTTATTTTAAGTCAGCCTGTAGCAGTTCAAATCATGTGCCTAGAATTGTTGTAACTTTATTACTACTGAATAATTTGGCACAGCCTTTAGAAGATATATTAGTCTTTTTTGATGTAAAATTTTAGGGGATTTTTTTTGTATTATCATTCTAAAGTGGGCTCACAAATAAAGCTGTTCATTGTGTGTGTGTTTTTAAGTCAATTTGGGCAACATGGTCTATGTCATGATACTTTTCAGAATAAAGCCATTTTGTTTGGAGTAGACCAACTCTTGCACTGGGTCATCTGGTAGTTTTAAGTTAAAATAGGTTAGCAAAAACTAAAATAAGAGGACTGATCTTTTTCTATACCTCTCAAAACACAAAACAATGCAACTGTTTAGAAAACTAACCCTGCTAATCCCCACCAATTTTACTCATAATAAACATCACCTCTTTAAAATTACAGTTTTTTGTTGACTTGGGAATAGTATACTGCTTGTTAATATAAAATGAAATAAGTTTGAATATTTATTGTTTAAATATCTTTTACATATTCCCTTTTAGTTTTATAAATGAATGTGTTACAGGCATACCTAGTATGAGCAGGTTATTTTATGCTTTTTTATTTTTGTTAATTCTTATTTCCTATTTTTTCCTTTTTATTTAATTTCTTAGAGTGACAATGGTCAACAAAATTATAAAGGTTTCAGCTGCAAATTTCTACAACATCGTACGAATCCATACATCCATACATCTACACATCCATACATCGTATTGTGTGTTCACCATCCCAAGTCAGGTCTCCTTCCATCACCATTTAGCCCATCCATGACCCCCTCCACCGCCCTCCACCTGCCTCCTCCCTGGCAATCACCACACCGCAGTCTGTGTCTATGAGCTGTTTCTTCTTTTTCGCTCCAACCCCCCACACAGCTACCCCATGCCTTCGGCAACTGCCAGTCTGCTTTCTGTGTGTGGGTCTTTCACTGTTTTGCTTGTAAGTTCATTTTGCTCATTAGATTCCACATATGAGTGAAATCTTTTGCTACTTGTCTTTCTTTGACTGCCTTATTTCACATAGTGTAATGCGCTCCAGGTTTATCCATGTGGTCACAAAGGGTAAGGTTTTCTTCTTTTTCTACAGTGAAGTAGTATTCCATTGTGTCAATGTAACACAGATTTTTTTATCAATTCATCTACTGATAAACATTTAGGCTGTTTCCAAATCTTGGCTATTGTAAATAACTCTGCAGTGAATGAAAGGATGCTTAGAGGGGGTACGGAAAAAATCCTGTCATTATTTTCTGAAGGGAAGGCCCCTTGTAGTATAGGCTTCCCCTGCTAGATGAGTGTTATACAAACCCATCTGTATCAGTGTACTAGCTGGTGGTGGTGTGCTAGATTGTGCTTGGCTTCAGTGAATTTTTTTTTTTATTTTAAAGACTCTTTCAATGTGTTTGCCCTTTTCATGGTGGGTGATTTACAAGCTCACTTGCCCACATTGCACTGGGTGTTCAGCAGTTTTTGAGTGAAAATGGCATGACCTGATGCCCCACCCTCCCTATTCACTCCATCTCACCCCAAGTGACTTTTTGTGTTTCCTCAGATGAAGAAAGTCTTCAAAGGGAAACGTTTTGCTGATGTGCAAAAGGTGAAACAAAAAAAAAAGGCAGATGCCCTAAAAGACATCAAAATCAATGAGTTCAAAAACTGTTTTCAGCAGTGGAAAAAAGTCTTGATAGGTGTATTGCATCAAATTGAGAAGACTTTTAAAGTGACTGAAGTTTAAATATGTAAGAATAAATACACATATTTTTATATGTAAATCCATTTTGGGGGGCTTCCCCCTCATGTATTCTTTTGAATTAGTGTTTTGTGTTTCTTCAGATATGTCCCCAGTGTTTTTTGCTTTTTTTTTAATTAATGGAGGTAAATTCTTAAATTGGATTTTCCCAAAATAACAATTGTAATATTTTTATCACTGCAATTTTTAAAATTTAGGCTTAAACTTTGCAATACATTTTTAAAAGCAGTAAACCAATATCCTAAGTAAAAAAAAAAATCCTGCTGTATTATGTAGATGTTCTAAACAATAGTTTCTTTCTTTGACCTTCGTAATTTTATGCAGAAATCTTAGAATTTTAAGGTTTATTTACCTTCAATGATTTTAAATTATTCATAACTATCATAATAGCTTCTTTTTCTTTTTCTCTTTTAAATTCATAGTGGTATAATCCCAGGTTTTTAAGAAAATGGATTAAATTTGCATTTGATTCCTTTTTAGCCACATAATTTTTCTTTTGTTACTCTGAATTTGTTGTGACATACTGCTTTTTACAAAGGTCATCTACTGCTTAGGAGTTAGGTGAGTCAAAGAAATTAACAAACAATACCCTATTCTCAGGCTGACTTAGCCATCAAGAGCATGGGTCCCCAGCCTCTGGATAGATACTGGTCTGTGGCCTATTAGGTGCTGGACTATAGAGCAGAAGGTAAATGGCAAGCAAGTGAGCAAAGCTTCATCTACATTTACAGCTGCTCCCCTTCACTTGCATTACTGCGTGAGCTCCTGCCTCCTGTCAAATCAGCCGCAGCACAAGATTCTCAAAGGAGTGCGAACCCTACTGTGAACTGCACATGGAGGGATGGAGGTTGCATGCTCCCTATGAGAATCTAATGCCTGATTATCTGAGGTGGGGGCAGTGATGCTAGTGCTAGGGGGTGGGAGCAAATACAGATTATCATTAGCAGAGAGGTTTGACTGCAGGGAGGCCATAAAAATCAATTACTTGCAGACTTACATCAAAACCTTATCAGTGAGTGGCAAATGACAATTAAGCTGCATCTGGTGGCAGGCTTTAGAGTGGCAAGTGAGTTGATGTACTTCAATTGTATAGCTGCATCTGGTGTCAGACTTTATGTCAGAATCTGACACTTATTTTAGTCCAGGCATGACCCGCCCATTATTTTATTCACCATTCCATGTATGCCTCTTTTCTGCATTGAGCACTTATCTCAGTCACAGTTTTGGTAAGCCCACAAACTAACCCTAGCCAAAATGAATAAAAAACAAACATGGAGAGCTCCTTTGAAAAGGGGGAAAGACCCAATGATGAGACAGCAGGAGACTCTAGGATTGCCAACAAAAGGAAAGCTACATTTAAAATAAAATACCAAGATTCCTACTTAAATTATGGGTTCATTGCAACAGATAAAGGGGCTGCATTCAAAACCAAACTGCAATTATGGGAGTGATGAAAGAACATTGGGATTCTTGACATGTTTAAACATTAGCAGAGATTTTGAAAGAGACTGAGCCAGGGCCTTCTTTCTCCCAGTTGGTGCATGATCACCGATCTCAGCTTTCAAAAGAGTTTGAGCATTACTTCCCAACTGCAAAGACCCCCGAACTGGGAAGGAATGGATCCATGACCCATTTGTGATTAAACCAGGTGAATCGACTTTGTCCCTACTGGAAGAGGATCCACTGCTTGAGACTGCAAATGCTGGTGACCTTAAAAGTATGTTTGAGACACCTTCAAATTTCCATGCGTTCTGGATTTAAGTCAAGGTGTGATATCCTGAGACTGCCACAAAAGCACTGAAAAGCCTGCTTCCATTTCCAACATCTTACCTTTTTGAAGCAGGGTTTTCTGCAGGGAGAGCAACCAAAACAAGATTATAGAGTAGACTGGTCATAAGCAACACACTTTGGGTGCTACAGTCTCCCAACACCCCCAGATGGGACCGGATAGTTGCAGGAAAACAAGCTCAGGGCTCCCACTGATTCTGCATTATGGTGAGCTGCAGAATTATTTCATTATATATTACAATGTAATAATAATAGAAATAAAGTACACAATAAATATAATGAGCTTGAACCATCCTGATGCCATCTGCCCCCTGCCTGGTCCATGGAAAAAGTATCTTCCACAAAACCTTGTGCCAAAAAAGTTAGGGGACTGCTGATCTAGAGACATAAGAAATGTAGTTGAGCTTGTTTTCAACTATGTGTCCTTCATTTACATTTCTTGATTTTAAAGTTTCAGATAATGCCAGGCATATAGCAAGTACCCATTTTCCCTTCTCCATGGGAGCCTATAATCATGACTATAAGAATAACTTTAATTTTTACTTTGAGAACAAGGCTAACAATGACAAATGAAACTCAATAATAATACACCATCTGTGCAATAGTAGGGGAAAGAAAATGATAAACCATTTTTGATATGAACTGAAGAGTATTACAAATGCTTACATTTATCTCTGTCATTTTCTCTGAAATAGCAATTATTCTCTCTAGTTGTAAATCTCCTAATGATCTGCAATGGTTTAATATATTTTGTTGTCTCTTTTATTATTGCAAAACATGTGATAATATTAAAATTTTTGAGAAAAACAACATGCAAAGATATTAAAACATGATTAAAGGATTGACTTTATTCTCTAATATTATGAATAACATATGGAAGAAATACAAATTTTCATATACCTAAATGTGTCCAGCTATGGAAAAACAATTAACCAGACAAGGCATCTGAAATGAATTACCATAGGTCTTATATGTATGCTCCTGTTTAAAATTATTAAAATTATTAGAGGAAGCACAATTTTACTGGCTCATAATTTATATAATGACTAGTATAGATCAAATACCTCCAGTGACCTGGTACTTCTAACTTTCTGAAAATTAGATGGATCTCTAGATCATCAGAAACCAAAGACACAATTTTCCATCTAAAAAGGGGATGAAGACTATTGTGACAGACTGGATTAGATATGTCTGTCACTAATTTTGTGGCTGTGGATTATAAAATCAATCAACTTTTCTGTGATTTATTACTCCATTTTTGAGGTTAGCTAAGCAGAAACTATTTTTGAAAAAGGGACATAGCAACATTGGCTCATAGTGCTTTGCTACTGTCTATATCTCTATTTCCCCACCATCCAATAAACTTATATAAAATAAATTTGTAATTACTTATGGGCATATCTTAAGGGATATGGATAGATCACTCCCTTCTTCTAATTCCTTATAGACTGTCTTGCTTGATTATCGTACTACTTATTTGGCAAAGACGATGTAAGAAATCAATTTTCTGTTAATAATCTTAGCTTTCTGAACAATTCAGAAAATTTAGAACAATAAACCATATCAAAGGGAGACTACCCATGGCTTTATTCATTATGGGCTATAATTGAATGGTGCTCTATAATTATAATTAACAAATAAAATAATTTGGTTGTCTGATTGCCAAAAAAAAAAAATCCCCAAACTGTAAAGTACACTTGGTAATTATTTTGTATGGAAACAAGGAATTTGTATCTAGCACAGACCTTATTAGGACTAGACCTATTGTCATGAACTGTTTGTGGCCCCTTCAAATGTTTTATGCTAAAATCCTAACCCCCAATGTGATAGTACTAGGAGTTCATGAATCTGAATTGGGGCCTTTAGGAATTAGTGAGGTCATGAGAGTGGCACTCTCACAAATGCGATATGTACCCTTACAAGCAGAAACACTAGAGAAATTTTCCCTTCCAACCATGTGAGAAGACAAGCAGAAGATGGTCATCTGCAAACCAGGAAGAGTGCCCAACTGAATTCCCAATCTGCCAGCCCCTTGATCTTTGACTTCTCAGTGTCCAGAGCTAGAAGAAATAAGTATTTGTTATTTAAGTCACCTAGTTTAATGTTTTTCTTTTAATTGGCTAAGTGAAGCCAGGGGAGATTGGTTAAAAGTCTAACCACATTTATACAGAAAGAGAGAGCTATAGCCACTCAAAAAAGGAGATCAGGGTACTATTATGAAAAGAAAGGGATAAAAGTACAGGATAAAGCAGAAGTGGGTACAAAACAAACAAGCAAAACAAAAAAATAATCAGAGCCCACTGCAGCATCAGGTTGAGTATAAATGGGAAAAAAAAACTGAAGGAAGAGAAAAAATAAACAAGGTCAATAAAATGTTAAAGTAGCCTAATTTGGCTAAAGGACAGGATGAATAAATGACATCAGAATGAACCAGACTTTGGTTTGCTGATCATCTCTACCTTCATCTTCCTGCACACCCCACACAATCCCAATTAGTGAACTATTCTCCCCAGTTTACATTAAGTTTATAAAGTGCATGTCAATTCCATAAGCTGTCAGAAGGGAATGTTTGAGCCAATGTTCACGCCCATGAATGAGGGGCGGGGCTTCTTTTGCCAGCTAGTAGCAATCAGACCTTCAGGCACAAATGTTACAGAGCCTGATATATTTCTCCTTCAATTTTAGGAAGAGTATCTTGCTTTAGCTACAAGGCTAGGACTAACTATTTTTCTTAAGGGATATGCTAAGGAGATTTTGTTCGTCTCATCCAAGCCCCATCTTCTTTCTTTGCTTCCTCAATCTGAGCATTTAAATAGTGGAGGGGACAAAGCAGTTCTAGCACAGACATTTCTGAAAACATTCAAAATGTAGAGATACATACCATTTTTAAGTGGTAACATGTAGAATTTTCTCCCCAAATTATCCATGAAAGTCGATCCTTGCTGCTTCCCTCTTCTCTTCATCTTTACTTTAAACCTGATGCCAAATAATTTGAGTGAGCTTCATTTTCTTCATTTGCAATATGAGGAGTTTAAATTAAGTTCTCTCTTAAGGGTTCTTCTTAAGTTATCCTTTGATGATATCAGGTTGAAAGCTTGTTTGTGGTCACACTTGAGAAGAAAGACTTGACTGATTTGGACTATAAAGTTTGGTCCTTAGATGGTAGATGTTCTTTAGAAGCAAAATCATAGGATTCAAATCCTTCCCAGATCTCTTATTGACAAATGTGTGATTTGAGAAGGTGTTGTATATTTTAATCTATTGTCTTACTTTGTAAAATAAAGAAAAACAAAATGTTCACCATTAA
This sequence comes from Pteronotus mesoamericanus, assembly GCF_021234165.1. Classification (NCBI taxonomy): domain Eukaryota; kingdom Metazoa; phylum Chordata; class Mammalia; order Chiroptera; family Mormoopidae; genus Pteronotus; species Pteronotus mesoamericanus. The sequence goes on from NW_026555329.1 coordinate 33,196,321, forward strand.
ATGAAATAATGCAACTATTAAAAATAATACTAAGTAAAACCACTGAATTTTGTTGAAGCGACGAGCACAACAGCTAAGGGGCAGTGTACTTGACAGAGCTATGCTTCGCAGAGGGTTTATGTGCACATCCTCTAAGCTACCGGATTTAGGTGTCAGTAACAAACAACAAAACAGAAACTCTACAGACAAACTAACAATAAAACCACAAATTATAACTTTGGCAAATAGGGCAGCAAGTTATTTACTTTAACAATAGATAACATTTATTGAATATGATGTACATTTTTTTAGTTTTTAGCTTGCTTTAAAAATGTTAACTTATATAACTGAAAACAGATGGTATTGAGACCCAGGCTTTATTGTTTAGCTCAGCTGTTGCCCACTATTTGTTGCTTAATATTTCTCTAAATGAAATTTACAATTAAGGAAAAACATTCTTTTAAATATGTGTGTACATATTATGTATATATATATATATATGTAAAACATAAATACACACACATAGGGATTGTGTAGAGTTGCAAATGACAGAAAACCATAATGATTTTAGGAAATGAATATAAACTTTTTCTCATATAATAAGAAATCTTAATGTAAGCAGTTGCTGATATTATTTTAGCTGCTTAGTGAAACTGTCAGGGTCCCAGGCTATTTCCAACTTCATCTTTTATATCCTTAGTATTTTGGATTTTTCCCTTGTGCAAGTCACTTAATGGTCTGATTATGGCTAATATATATCAGATATCAAGTTTAGTTCAATGAATAAAGAAATCCTTCCTTCTGTGTTAGGTCTTAATGGCCAGAACATAGCTATGAGAAAGAAGCTGGGAGGGCACCTAGGAGTTAGATTGGATAATTGTCTCAGACCATAGTGATCCATGTCCTGGGCCTAAGTATGTTTGGGCCTGAAACAAAATTGTGGTTCTTAATTAAAAAAAGAATAGAAGAAAGAATATTGGGTAGAGAACCAACAGATTCTTTGCAATAATAAGGACAGTGGGTAAAAGAATTTTGGATTACTTGACAGATGCTATGATAAATTGTGATGGGTGATAAAGTATTGGTGAAATATGAAGCAGGAAAATTCCTTCCAAAACAAATGCAGTAATTTGTGACAATTCATTTTAACTAATGAGAGAAATTTTATATTAGTTTCAGAAACTTCAGCATGTTCTTTCATGGGGAAAAAAATGATGTGACACAGTAATATCAATAAATTAAAACATCGAAAATGTATTAAAGTCACTGAAGGAATAGACAGCCTTTTTGGTTGTTTTCCTACATACATACATTTTGAGAGGGCAAATATAGTATAATTGTAATAGCAGAAATGATTTTAGACTGATAATATATATATTTTCAGGAAAAAGAATCATCCTAGACTACACATATGAACTTATCTATGTTACATACATTAGTTGAATAATTCTGGTCTTTTTAGTGGTCAGATTATATCTATTGTTCTATAGTTAGCATATTCTGGGGCTGCCAGAAAGCGTGTCATCACTTGGCATGTCCTACTTATTAGACTGGAAGAAAAATTTCAACATGTAGAAATGCAGGGCATTTGAAGATCTAAATAATAGGTAATTATTAATGTCAGTGCTGGTAGTTTGGAGTGACTTCCATTTCTGACTGTTCTGCTTCTTTACTGAGAAAATGGTTTTGAATTTGGAAAACTGTATGTGCAAGCACTCTGTATATAATATTTTTGTGCACCTAATAAGCAATATGTTCTCCTTTGATATCATTTATTTTCTGCTATTATATTGTATTGGGTGGAAAAATAAATTAAGACTACTTGTGGAAATATATGAGAGACATTTCTTGGAGAGTAAAGAGTTAAATAATCTAGTTAAAGTATTATTTTTATGGCATCTTTCTGAGGCTGTACCAGCAAATTAGGAGACAACTGAAACAATGCATTTGGAAACTTCATAAATATTACAATATATACTTTGCAAATATATTAACTACTGTTGGAGTAAAAGGTGTTTGTACTCCATATATGCATACCTACCTAATGCTATTTTATGTGGTCATAGTGGTTCAAATAGATTGATGAACCATAATTTCAAGATTCAAAAGGATTTGAAGAGAATATGATTTTTTGATTTTACAGATTTCTTATTTCTTCTGTCATTAATTCTTTGTCTTAGCTCAACTACCCTGATATTTTTGAAAAGTAAGGGTTTAAGTAATTAATATATTCTATAGATATTTTGTTTTATATTCTTTCTTTCATGTATAAGAATATAAAGAGTCTTAGATAAATCTTCATACTTTAACACAATTATCTTTAAATATTTATCTTTAATCTTGGATAAATCTACATATTGGCTTTCCTACCTTATAGCCCAACTTATTTTTCATTAGATTATAATTTCAAATAGCCTCAAATTTTTTATATAATAATAAAATGATTATAATAATAAAAAATACCTAAGTTTAACATCTTGATGTCTAGTTAGAAACATCTGCACATTTTTATAGAAAAGAGAAATTACTTAGATATTATAAAGGGAGTAAAACATTAATTGTGTAGTTTATTTTGTTTTAACTTTTTTATCATCATAATAACCTAAATTCATAGAATTTAAATGACAAAAATATTTTCAGCCCTGAAGACATACTAAGTGAAATATAACAGTCACAAAAGGGCAAATATTATATGATTCCACTTACATGAGCTACCTAGTAGTCCTATTTGAAGAGACAGATGACTAGTGTGGGTGCTTGCCAGAAGCTAGAGGGAAGGGAAAATGTGAAGTAGAAAAAAAAATCTTGTTAGCCATTCAATGAGATATATTATGACATTTCAGTATTCGCTCAGGAGTAACACGTACCTTCTACCTTCATTCTAAATGAAAAGTAAATTAAAGAATGCATGTTAAACACCGAGCACAGACCTGGTAGACAATTATTATCTTAGTAAATGTTATATTTTATTATTATGGCAGTAAATGTTTCAGAAAGTCAAAAGAGCAATGTGAAATAATGCCTCTTTTAACTAGGTTCATGAGTATATTTATGACAGAATTAAATTCCATATTTAAAATAATTTCCAAAGCTCTTTATTAAGAAACTTTATCATTCTAGGAGGAATTGTTGATAAGGATCTTCGTCACTACCTCAACTTACGATTTCAGAAGGGTTCTGTGGACCACGAACTTCAGCAAATCATTCGTGACAACCTCTACCTCCGCACGGTGCCATGTGAGTGCAACAGGCAATATTATTTTCTATTTCAACATATAAATGTTCAGCAATATATCCATGTTTAAAAGAAAAGTTAAATTCCTTTGATTTATTTATAGTGGGCATTTGGAACAGAAAACTGATTTGAGATACAGAAGTTTCACATGCAAAAGCTTTTAACTGCAGTTGTGTGGTTTATGAGGAGGTTGTAGCCAGAAGAGACTTGTGATTTTCAAGTTATAAAACCTAACTTACTTCTCCAGTTAGCATTAAGAAATATGAATTCTAGTCCAGGATGTTGGCTATTCATAATGAATCATGTTTGGGGTAGAACTCCACACTAGAAAACAGGTAAGAATGCAAATTTAATTTATTAAATGAAATAGCTATTTTGTGAATAGAACCTACACAGTAACTAACTCCCAGCCTCATCTCTGGTTTGAAGCAGGGGAGTCTCACAAGTGAAAAGGAAATTCTGCTTTGGAAAGTGAAGCTAAATGTCCTCTAACTCTTAGGAAGTGATGAGTTGAGTGGTGGGTACAAATTTCTTGTGTGATACCTATAGAAATCCACAATCCCTGATGATGAACAGGTACTAAGATCTAGGATCTGCTTTGAAAAATTCTTGAACTGTCCTAAAGTTATAAAAGAATCTGTTTCCTCAAGGTACAGTCCATGACTTCAAGACTTTCCAGTCTCTCCAGAAAGTCTGATCTGAGGGTGTGGTGTGTATTCTTTTTGTTTTAGTTCTGCTCTAAACTTTAATAAACTCAAAGCTATAGTTTCTGAAAGGTTGATATTTAAAAAAGAAAAATCCCAGCCAGGATAAATTTATATATACATATTTATATATATATATATATATATATATATATATATATAAAATATATGTAACATATATACATATATGCATGTGTATATGTGTATGATTTCTGGGATAGAACTACAAGAACTATGTAAAATGTATAGATCATAGATGATTATGTTGAAATACTGATAACAAACAGAGAAGTGAAATGAATAATTCAGCACCCAACGATTTTCACCTACACACATCCTAGGAAGATAGACTCTTACCATTGTTGCACTGATTGTTCGTTAAAACAGGGCACACTGTCTAATGTTCCTAAATGAGAATGCTTGCTGATTGATATCTTCTAAGTCCAAACACTACCTCTGTTGCTGTCTGTTAGCCAAGTGAATAGACGTTAGGATGCTTGATTTAGAAGTTGAGAAAAGTGCATTTTTAAATTTGTAAGTTTGGCATTAGAGTGATAGAAGAAGACGGATTAAAGTCAGTGACTGAACTATTTATAAAGTAACAGGTGGACTCATTTTCAAAGCTGTGATGTTGTCAGTGCAGCCGTGTAAATTTATCTTTTGTGACATGAAAGAAAGGAGACGTGAAATACCAAATAAAGAATCTGGGCATTTTATTACATTTTAAAGCTGAGGGAAATAGATAAGAGGCTGACATTCAGAAATAACTGTAGTCCTCACTAAGGCAATGGCATAAATAAGTCTTAATTAAATTTGAAGATAATAGAAATACATTTTGCATTAGTTAATTAATTTCTTAAATAAGTCATCTTTTTTTATAATACCAAAGAAATACTATGAAGGAAAAATAAATATAAGGATAAAATAACCAGGCTTATATGAGTAATCATAGTTTCATGTTGTCATTTCAGTACAAGGTCATAAATTCAATTAGAAATCCTTGAATGGCTCCTGTAAAGGAGGTGATTAGAAACTCAATGAATGTGAATATTATACTGATACAATTATTTTTTTAACTTGTAGCCACCACTTCTAATAGACAAGTCCAATAATACCATTTACTAACAATGCTCTTAACTTGGCATAAAAGTTAAAAAAAAAGAAATCTTAGAGATGATTTTGATTTATATTATCTGTACTCACTTTCATACTGTTAAATTGGACCTAGGCAATCTACTCTCTTCACTCGGTATATCTTTTAATGAAATGTTCAGATATTTTTAGACACTGTGCAGCAAAAGGGTGCAGTAGTCTGAAATATCCTGCCATTGTTTAGAAACTTAAATGCACGTTTAGCGTAACTATCAGCCTTGAGTATGGTATGTCATTTTTTTACATATTCTCTTTTGTCAAAAAATTCTCCTGGTTTTCGTGTACCCAGCACCATAAAAGGACAAGAGATTACTGAAGAGCATGTTTCTGTTCTTATACACATGTAAATTAAAATGTATATCTTTGTTTAATCTATCAATGACACCAGGAATAAGACTTGAATAACCCCATGGTAACAAAACTGTAGTCAACTTGTAACTATGTGAGGGTGGTCTAACTTTTTCGAAAAGGTGTAACAGTAATTCTGCTCACTACAACCACCAGCTACACCTGGGAAGAAAGAAGCAAAGTCTTAGGGCTCAATTTCCTTGGTGCCTAGTGAATAAGAAAGTGTTCTGGAGTGAGGGCTACAGAGGCTCCCTCCCCTCACACACAGCACATGCACTCAGCCCAGTCTGGCTGTGGACAACTTGGCTCCTCTGCCCCCTTCTGAAGGAAGTCTGGGCCTGGCTGCTGTTTGATTTCTGATCTAAATATGGGAGGGAGGTAGACAGTCCATGTTCCTTTTGGGCCTTAACTATAGGTAATACAAAATTCCAGTAATCTCTTCCTTGTCCATGAGCAAGGGTTGACTGGATTTAGCCATTTCATTTGTTTCACTAGAACATATCTCAAATCAAATTCTTCAAAATCATTTTTAAAGCTGTGTCTCCAGGTACAGAAGTCAGGACTCAGTCACAGAGACAGGATTGTTGGGCACATGGTGAGCCTGAGTGCACATACATGCACACGTGCACACACACACAGAGGCTCTCGTGATATCAGTTTATCGTTCTTTCAAATTGAATCTTGGAAAAAAAATCCTTAGAAACTGACTCTTGTTATTTTCTGTAAGAGATTAGCCAGGTGCATGATTTATATTCATTAAAACGCTAAATTTATACCTAAACATGTGCCTTTTATTTGCTAGCTGTGTAATTTATGAGGGTATATAGGTCTTAAGAGGATTGCAGGTGTTCTAAAGCAAAAGTTAATTTTAAAAAAATGAATACTGTAAACGAATCTTTCTACTAGTAGATTACAGGCTATAAAGGATTTTTTTATGTAATGGAACTTCAAGGAAAAAGAATAGATAATGATGAGATAAAACTGTTGTAATCTGGAATGTGATAGGCTAACCAGGAAAAATATATAGGATAAAGAATTCAAAAAGGTTTAGAATATCCAACAAATGGAATTTCAATTACCTTGACAGTACACAAAAGACAATTTCAGAAGCACTAAGCAGGATCTATTTAGAGTTTACATGGGATTGTTTTGTTACAGCATGTGAGGTGTACAAAGTGAAAACAACATGCACTTACTATCTTTTGCATAATGTAGATTCAAAAGTATATGAGGGAAATTAGTGCAATTAATACAAAAGACTATTCTATTAATTTTCAAATGTTTATAGAGTAAAAATGGAGTTTATACTTTGGATTTAATATTTTATTGAACATAATGATTACATATAGTTAACTCTTGATCAAATTGAATATTCTAAAATATGAGAAAAAATCACTTCCACTTATTTATGAAATTCTGATACTTTTAATCCTTAATATTTATTAGAGTTACAGATTAATTTTTGAGGCAGATATGAGCATATATATATATGAGCATATAGATATGAGTATCTAATTTATATATATACTATTTTCCATTATACCAGATGACCTAAGAAAGGACTTCAATGACTAATTTTTAAAGTTTCAAAATGAAATGGAATGTAGTTAAAATTAAACATTAAACTTCTCTTCCAAGACCATACTTTGTGTCATTTGCAGAGATGGTTTTATTGGGAAATATTTTAAGTTTATTTGAAGATAAAAATAGTACCAGTGTATACCAAATAAAAGACACATAATCAATAAAACTAAAGGCCTAAAACTATTATATAAAGTGTTAATAAATTAAAAACATATATTTAAGATATAAAAGAAATTACTTTTGTGAAAGAGCCTATTGAGATGTAACTCGCAAAGATGTTTCCACATATTTAATAACTCTATTAATAATGTTAGTATAACTCTACTATGTAAAAATGAAGCATTCTCAAGAATGAAAGTGTAAGTTTTTTAATTTTTTAAAAATTTCTCTGTTATTTTAAATTATTTTTCATGGAGAAGCAAATAGAAACAGTGAAGTTATAAGAACTGTGTCCTTTTAAGATGAGCAGTTACCAGTACACTCAAATGTACAGCTACACAAAGGGTCAACATTCCTTTTTCCATGTAAGACTATGATCAGAAAGAACTATTGAAGAGAATATGGTGGCCACATATCTGTTAAAAATATTAAAATAAAACTAAGGTAGAACTTTCCAGTATATTGCATGGGGGATAATTTTAACTTTTTAGCAAAAAAATTCAGTATATTTAAACCTTATAAAATACTTAATATTCAATAAGGCAATATGTTTTCATGAGCATGAATGAATCTAATAATTTGTCATAATTTTCATCACAAATATAAATTTCTAAGCTTGTGGTAAGTATGGGGAGTGACATGAACCTGTGGATTATCATACAAAAAATTATCTTTCATCAATGAATGAAATTCTGTAAGTTGAAGGTGATCGAGAAAATGATTAAATACTCAGAATATTTTTTAAGCAATATAGGCCTATTTGCTGGGATAAATTGAACAATAGGTAGACATGCAGGCATGGGACTAGAGATGTCAAATCTAACTGAGCTGTAAGCTAAACTTTTACAACTGTATATTAACATCTGTGTTAGCTTTAACTTTATTGCTTCAAGTAAGAATCATCAGTTTAGGGGGTATTTTTTGAAGTTGCTTTTAGAATGTTAATCATAGATTCCACAATTATTTCAGAATCAATTTGCCATATTTTTGTTCTTTGAAAATGAATTGAATTTTTAAAAAATATTCTGATTATATATGGTGCTAAGTGTTGACAGTACGGGTTATTAGCAAATAAACAGGTTATTAACATGTGGACTAAACAAGAAGGAAATCTATAAATAAATGAAACAAAATTTCCTCAGAGATTTATAAACTCTTCTGGAAAGCTAGACCATAAGAAAAATTTCAAAAGCTTTCAAGCAGTAGCAAATACTTGCAAGAATTCTAATTTTCACATTCATATGCCTATCTGGTATATTTATTAAAAATGTGTTGGTACTTTAGAGAATGCTGTATTAGGTTTACCCTCCCCTCTTATCACTGAGAATAATATCTAACTTCATGTAGTATATGTGAAAGTGTATAGTCTTTTTCTTTTTTCATTGAACAAAATTAATGCATCTTTCTTGGTCAATTAGTAACATTCATTGGTTTGGCTGACAAAGTAGTCTAGAGAAGAAAACTAGCTTCAAAATGTTGTTGCTTAAAATGGAAAGATAAGGTATATTAAAAGTGATTGTATCGATTTAACTATTTGACACCACAGGGCACTGGCTTTAGAATAAACAAATGTATCTGATGCGCGCGCGCACATGCATGCAAAGCAATAAAAACCAACAGTGAACAACCTTACTGATCTTTCAAACCACATAAAATTCCCTTTCCCTTCACCTGGTCAGCTTTTTTTGTGGCTGTGACCCAATCTTTCCTCTTGATTTTTCCCTTGTGGTTTGTTTTTCTCTCTTTCCTCATCTTACAGAGAGGTTTTCCATTGGAAAACTGTGTCTGTAGTCAGCAAATGGAGTAGGTAGATGGAATGTGCACTCTTGGGTTTCAATGGTTCTAGCAGCTGGCCCAGAGAAGAATTGCAGATAAGTGCCTGAAGCCATATTTTTCTACCTCAATCATCACTTTCAATGGAAAATAGTTTGCCTTCCAAGGGTTCCAGAATCTGTTCCCTGCAGATTTCAAAACTGTAGTCCAGGGGAACATAAGAAAGTCAATACACCTCATTGAATGCCACTGCACTTTTTTGAATGGAAAGAATTAGGACTCTGTAATGTTCATAACTACCCAAGTTTCCAAACTGTTTTTACTAGTATATAGGCTGTGGGATGATTATGTAGCTGAAGGAAACCTGTAGGCAGATGGCAATGGGTACTTTAAGGAACTTTAGGGCTGCAAATTTATAGTAGAGCACTCAATTTCTGACTTAAATTTACCTGATCAAAAGAATAATAAAAAAGGAATAATAATTGTGGTTACTGATATTCTATTGTCTAGTGCACTAGTCAGATCTATTTACACATTGCAGCTTAGCATTGTTGGAGCATGGTGAGTAACGGTAACCCTTGGCTTTACCTATTTGGCCACATGGAGTTAAGGAAAGCACTCATCTAAGAACTAAGAGTCATTGGTTTTGGACTAGGTTCTGCCACTAACTATAGGATCTTGGAGAAGGCCTTTTCTTGGGTCTAAAGGGAGGGAGAGGAATAAAATGAACTCTAACAGTTATTTCTGCTCTGAAGTGATATAGTTTTCTAATTCTGCTGGCTTGTTTTCTTTGTTTTATCATTATTCTGATCAGTTCATCAAATGGGCTTAAATCATGCCAAGTATGAAACACCCTTGATATTGCGCAGGTGTAAACAGCTTATGAAAACTGAAGATATATCAAATACAGCAGACACTTCAGGGAAAAATGGAGTTGGGTTTAAGTTAAGTGCAGCTCTGGTTACAACCAGCCAAACATGTATTTTAAGATTTTTTATGAATGTGAAGTTAAGGATGCCATCATAACTCTGAAATTCCTTGAAATCTGCTTTCACTATTCATGAAACTGAAATATGGTCCAGCCTCATAAGTGAATGGGAAAATAAACATAATGAGAAATCAAAGCTTTTAAAATTGTTCTCCTTTGGAATGTGTAATGAGTTGACTTGTGACATAAAGACTTCTGAAGCATGAGGTGTATTGTTATGAAAATGTGATTGTGATCTTTGTGATAAGATGTTTAACACAAAACGTGGTGTCTTCTAATGCTGAACTTTAATTAATATCATTTATGCAGGTGAATAATCCTGGGCGGATGACCAAATAGATCTAGCCAACAGGAGGTTAAATCAGTGCTCAGTCAGAATAGTCAGGAGACAGTTTAGGAGAGTCAGTAGGATTTCTCACGTAGGATAATTAAGAGTTAAGACTAATGGAGGATTGACTGTCAATTCAATTAAAATATACACAGAGATCCTGCTTTCTTGAGCAAGTCAGAACTTCAGAATTGGATCAATTCCCAATTAGTTTCCCAGTTTTTATTCCAAGATTTGTTACCTTTCCTGCTTACAGGCTAGCTTGCAGAAATGTTGCTTTTTATGCATACAAAATCAGTAAGTATCTGCACAAGCTCTGTTGGAATAGAACTGAGAGCTCTGCTGAGAGCTCTACTGTAACCTGCTGCTCAAGGCAACCCTCTTGTGTGCATAAAAGAAAATTCCTTAACTTGTTCTCCAAAGAAAAGACAACACAGAATTGGGAAGCTAAAGCCAAGCAGTGTGTGTGCATGTGCGTGTGCATGTGCCCGCGTGTGTGTGCGCGCGCGCGCGCGCACGTGTGTATGCTTTTCCATTTTTTTTGCAGGAATTCTAATTCCTTTCCTCCTCTTTTTAATTGTTTGACACTGATTAAAAAACTGTAACTATTAGTAATGAGTATGAGTATATGTAGAAAATTTGAGACTTTATGTGCTTAATCCAATTCATCTTAACAATGACAGTGGGGGAGTGGTTTATGAGTCTCCAGACAGGATCTTTTGTAGGTACAAGACTCCATGAACATAAACCAGACAAATTCTTTAAATTACAGCAAATACCATTTACTGAATAGTTCCTATGTACAGGAAATGTTTTTCATACATTATCTCATTAAACCTCCATAGCATGCCTATAGCTAAGTGTCATTCCCACCTTTGAAGACATATGGAAAAATTGAGGCACTAAGGTTAAATAACGAACCGGGCACCAGGCAGTAAGTCAGTGGAGGAACAGAGATGCTAACCCAGGTGGATCTTGCTCCCAGTCCACACTCTACCTAAGAGAAACTCTGTAGTGGAAACTCTGGGGAGTCCAGAACATCATTAAGGTGCTTCCAGTGAGGTTAGGAGATGCTTCTGGGGGAGAAAACAAGAAAAAACAAAGAACTCTGCAGGCTGGCAGACTCCCTATTGCGGCTGCCGAGCTCTCTGAACAGCACAAATGGAGTTCCATCAGAGAAAATAATTCTTTTACAAGCAGATATGGACAGAAGTTCCCACAATTTTAAAAATGTATGGATAATCATCAGAAAAGTTTTCAAGGAAAGGCTTATTGTTTGGCTAGCTTTACGTTGATTGTTTTCTTATTGACATAAGCCTCTTGATTGGTAATTAATCAACCAAGTAGAAAATGGTCATTGCTTTAGGGCATCATTGCCAGAAATATTGGAATATAAACTATTTAAGGGGGAAAAGGAAATTTTAATTGATAAATATGTTATTCTATTAATTAAAACTTTTGTCTTGTTATAGGAAGGGAAACATGCAAAGAGGTCTCCATTGTCTAAAAGCTTTCTTTCATTTCCAAACTGTGCTCATAAAAACTTAATCTCAGTTCTTGTACCTGCATTTCATACTCTGAACTCTAATCTATATTTAAAAGTCTAACAATATAATTCTCTGTAAACAAGTATTTATTAAAGTTCTCAACTTCCTCACGTTGGTGTTTCATAAAAGCATTTCTTCTACAAATCAGTGTGAGGGTGACAGGGGTACAGTTAGGAAAAGGGAATGAATTAACGTTTACCAAACAGCTACATGCAAGGGCTATAATTATGTCATTGCATTTCGCAATCCTCTGAAAAATGTTTTGTGGTTCCTAACACTCAGACCAGGAAACTTAAGCTGAGAAAGTTTGACTCCTTCCCTGGACCATAGCTACGAAGTGGATAACAAGGGATTCAAGCGCCTAGGGCTGTCTGATGCCAAGACCCATTTTTTGGATGTATCATGTTACCCTTTTAGTCACTATAGCTCTGATGTTCCTATAGTTCTGAACAATTTCTGAGAGGCCCCAGAATATAGGAGACTGCTCAGATGTATATCTACATTTTTTATCTAATATTTCCATAGAAGCAGAGAAGTCACAAAGAATGGGTAGTGAAGTATATAAGATCACTTATTCCCATAGCTGCTGTGCAGGAGCCCCCGGTATCATTCTTCCATGGGCTCCAAAAGACCAAGGTCAGTAGGTGAGTGATACTGTTTAACAGTGGCATGCCCTCCCCCTGTTCTTATCTGGAGGTAACCAGGGCTGTTTACTTCAGGACAACATTTTAATGGGAAAAAATGGTCCTTCTCCTACTGAAGAGAAGCACCACTTTCCCATCTCAGTATTACCAGTACTTCAGTGACTCAGCTGTTACTTGTGTCATAGTACAGTGACAGCTTCTCAGACCCCAAGTCCTCTGACTGGCTCTCTGAGCATAGTCCTGTGGTGACACACTTAACACAACTTCTTTGATCCCAGGAACACATAGAACTGATATGTCCATATGTGGCCTTCCAGCTCACATATCCTCCCTGGATTTTGGGTAAATGCCCCAATTCAAACTCAAGGGATTTAGGTCAATATATACCTTTGATATTTAGGGTCGACTTAAACCATTAAGGAACTAGTGAGTAGGCAGCCAAGCTTTCTTCTCTTTTTATTGCTTTCAGTGTCAACGGTTGGTTTTCTATTCCATAAAGCAAAACAGTGTGTAATATGTCATTCAGGGTTCAGCCTAGGAAATAAAACCATGGAAGGTATTTTGAGGAGGAAGAGATTTAGGGAATTGGTTGTTGAGAAAAGTGCTGAGAAATTTAGAGAAGGCGGTTGCAGACTAGGTCCTTACGAATAACAGTCCACGGATGCAGAACTGCCTTACCAGAGTAACTGCTACCTCTGAGGCCTGCAGCTTTGACTCAAAAAGAGCCAGAACAGAGAAATTTACAGATTGCACAAAGCCAGAACTGAGAAATTGCCACTGTGGCTACAATTACAATTGTCTCTTGACACTTAAGAATTAGGGGAATGGATACCAGAACTGTCCTGCAGAAACATCACATCTCCAAGAAAGAAAATGCCACCTTTAATCATCTTTCCCCTTTTTATGATAAACCAATAGGAATATAGTGTCAATATCATAAAATTATTGCTTTTTAAACACTGCGCTATGTTTTATATTCCTTTTATGAGATTACTTTATACTCAGATACTAACAATATAGATAATTATCAGTTATTAGTAAATAGATTTACAGTGCATTTTTAAAGTAAGGTTTTTACTTTTCTATGTATACTCAAGCTCCTAATGATTCATTTACAGTAAGGTAACTGGTTATATAAAAGCTACCAGGGAAATGTATTTGTTCTTTAGAAAACCAGGAAACTTATTCATTATCAGTGTATTCTGGAATTGTTGTACTTTATGTATAGAAGGGGACATTTTAAATGAGTGGAAGAGTCTTGTTCAGTTTTTGTTGACAACTTTATTGTTAATAGTGTAAGTGTAACACTAACAAAATTTTGTTCATAATTATATTTCTCACATGAAAAAGCAATTGACAAAATTGCTTTCAGGACATAATTTAAACTTGGAGCAAGAAAAGAAATCTTAATTAAAAGTGAGGAGTTGAATATATTATTTGAAGCACTACAGAAAATTAATTATAGTTTGAAAGAAATAAGATGCTTTCAGCACTAAGTGGCACAACATCTGTGAACAGAGGTCAATATGGGTAGCTTTCTGTAGGTCCCAACATCATTTATTTACTTCAAAGTTCATTAAGGTGTCATGCTATGAGTCTTTTGGTAGAATGAAATACATAAAATACATACAAACAAGGAAAACATGACTAAGTGCAATTTGGAAACCTTGTATTTAAGCCAGTATGTAGACCTAACATTGATTTTGGAAAGGAGATGTTTGGTTCCTTGATACAAATTAAAAATTTAATTTCTGTTATCCTGTAGGTTGGATGTTATTTTCCTTCTGATGATGGTTATATTCGTAAAAATTTTTCTTTAAAATTCATTGGTTATGAGAAGTGTGGTTGTTAATTCAAAGTGTCATCAACATACCTAATAACAAATTGTTAAATTCAAAGAGATTTTTATATATTGTAACTTTAATTCAGGTCAACTAACATTGAGAGTAACTATGTGCATATGACCAGGTAGATGCAGGAAATATGGACTGATTAAAACACGGGTCCTAAGATTCTGGTCAAGAAGGAAGATCAATAAACATGGAACTCTAATCCCTCCACAACCACTTCAGAATTAGAAGTAAACTATAGAACACCCATCGTTCAGAACCACCTGAAATCCAGTAGAACAGAAGTTCTAAAACTAAGGATACAAAGAAAAAGCCACACTGAGACTGTCAGATGGGGCAGAGATGCAGAACAGGCTGGTCCTAAAGCCATTTGTGGTGAATAAAAATCAGGAAGGATATCTTGGCTGTGGCAGTCCCCACTGAAGAACAAGGGGTCCCAGCCCCACACCAGAGCCCCCACCCAGGTTCTAATGTCAGGAAGAGACATCTCCATAACTTGGCTCTAAAAACCAGCAGGGATTTTGGCTGAGTGAGACTAAAGGCTTCTGGAGGCCCAGTTTTTCCTCTTTAAGTCCAGCTCATGGACTTACACAGACTTGCTCTGAACTCCAGTGCTGGGGCAGCAGCTGGAAAGGCACCAGGGCCATACAAGGAGAAACTGACTTGTCTGGCATAAGGGTAAAAGCTGGAGGACTTCTTTCTCCCAAACAGAAGTGCAGACAGAAGCCATTGTTCCTTTTATGAGCCCTCCCCACACAGAGCCAGCAGGTGGGCACCATATGTGAGTCTCCATCAACCTGAGAACACTATTCTCCCTTCCCTAGTGATTCCCTGAGACCCAACCCCACCCAACTTGTAGGCCCAGGCAAGCTGTTTCCAGTGGATTTTCTATAAGAATGGTTTATCTAGGCTCATCCTTCAGACTTTCCTAAAATCTCTCAAATAAGCATCATCTGGCCTTGGTGTGCCATGTACCTCTCACTAACTGACCCCAGGCCTGGCACTAGCAGTAACCAGATTTGGTTCATAGTTTGGCCTCTCCTGGGCACCTCTAAACGCAAAAAAGGTAGCAGCCACCTGCAGATTGTTTTGTAGCTCATGCCAGCTAGCCCTGGGAAGGACATAGGTGGCAGCTGATCTTAGTCTGCACTTCCTGAAAGGCCCCAATGCCTCCTCCACAAGTAACACACTCAAGGGGCAGGCCCATTGGGAAGTAGAGCCTTGCTGAAATAAGTCCTGTTCCATGGACTTGGCCCCTGCACAGCTGATCCTCCACAGTGGTCACAGCCAGTCCTTGCAGGCAATATGCCTGGAGGTAAAGCCCTTCCATTGACATGCCAACAACAATCAAAGATCAACTACAACAAGAGGGTGTACACAGGGAAGGGGGCACCTGGAGTGCCTGCTGGATGATGGGGAATGATGTGCCCCTGGACCCTACAGGACTCCTAGTACATAAGGCTTCTCTACCAAGCCTAGGAGACCAAGCTCCATCTAGTACATAGAAATGAAAACAGGGAGGCTGCCAAAATGAAGAGACAAAGAAACATGTCCTAAATTACAGAATAGAACTCCAGAAAAAGAACTGAACAAATGAAGATAAGCAATCTAGATGCAAAGTTCAAAACACTGGTTATAAAAATGCTCAATGAACTGAGGGGAAGAGTAGCTGAACTTTGTGACATCATCAAGAAAGAGATAGGAAACATAAAAATGGAACTAGAAAACATAAAAAAGAACCAGTCAGAAATGAAGAATATACTAACTGAAATGAAGAATGCATTACAGGGAAGCAACAGTGGAGTAGATGAAGCAGAAGATCAAATCAGAGATATGAAAGACAAGGACACAGGAAAAAACTCAGTCAAAACAGCAAAAAGAAAAAAAAGAATAAAAAAAACAATAATGAGAATAGGATAAGGAGTCTCTGGGACAACTTCAAGCATACCAAATTTTGTATCATGGAGGTGCTAGAAGGAGAACACAGAGCAAGGAATTGAAAACCTATGTGAAAAAATAATGACAGAAAACTTCCTTAATCTGGTGAAGGAAATAGACATACAAGTCAAGGAAGCACAGACAATCCTAAACAAGATGAACCCACCCCAAAGAGGCCCACACCAAGGCATATCACAATTAAAATGCCAAAGCTTAAAGACAAAGAGAGAACCTTAAACTAGTATTACAAGAAAATTTGAAGTGTCTTCTTTAATATGGGAATGGGGATGGGAGGATGGGTAAAAAGATGAAAGATTAAGAAGTACAAATTGGTAGTTACAGAGTTGTCACCTGGATGTACAGTATAGTATAAAGAATATAGTCAATAATATTGTATTAAGTATGGTGTCAGATGGGTACTATATTTATCAGGGTGATCATTTAGTAAGTTACATAATGTATAATCACTAGTTGTACACCTGAAACTAATATAATATTGTATTTCACCTATAATTGAAAATAAAAATTATTTAAACTAAAAAATAACATGGGTCCTATAATCTAGGGATTTATCTTTGCTACAAGTTCAAATCTAGGTAAATAAATATCATTTTTCTCATTCTGCAATTGAATAACCAAAACATATACAAGAAACAAAGGTAAAGTAACTATATTATGTCAAAGTTAAGGCTTATAGCCAGCCTCAAGACTTTGGGATATGATTAATTATTAGAAAACTGAATTAGTTTATTTTTGCTTAACAATAAATGGTTGGGCTTGACAAAGGTATGGGCCAAGAAGGAATGAACTTTAGCAATATAAATCCAGTTTTGGAAACTCTTCACACCTGCTATTATATATATTCATGCTTCAGATTTCTTATAAATTGGGAGCAGAATAAGAAGAAATAAAGGAGAAATAAGAAAAGAAAGAAAATCCAGTATCATGACATCCTAGGAGTGAAGGTTTTCCTGGGTTGCCCTGTGGTAATAAACTTACATTTATTAGGTAGATGCACACATTTTTGACCCTAAAATTAATCTCCATCTTTCAAGATCTCTGAACAATGAATTCATGATTTCTCCAGTGGAATTTTGGTAATAAATAAAGCCTAAGGTAGTTAGGGTCTATTGTGATGGTCCATTTCTGCTTATGTTCCCAGGAAGCCTAGAGTTACATCAAGCACATGGCCTATTAGTCCATGAATGCTCTCTTCATTATCAATAAGGGGAGAATACAAATGAGGCTCAGCAAGTTAATTAAGTAGCCCAAGGCCATTTAGCTTATACTTGACAGAGCCAGAGTTGATAGACAGTTTTTCTCTGGATAATACATATATATTTAAATACACATATATGTATATTGGTGTTTATATTCATATAGATCAACACATATGCAAACATGTATTTATTATGTGTATATAAACATATAAACATGACATGTGCATACATACACACACACAACATAAATTCTCCCGTGTCAGTAAGATAATAGAGCATACACAACACCTGTGCAAGTGGGTATTATATATGTGTTACAGATTGAAAATTTAAGCTCAATTCAGGGTTACGTATAGATGATAAATAAACTTCAAATATACCTATTTATTTTATCTTTCCCATATCAATTTATGTTTCTATTACTCTCATCCCTATTACAGAATAGATGCTTAAAAGCCAATTTTTTTATTCAGTTAGTAAACACTATAAAAGTCCTATTATTATGAACTGTAGCAACAAGGCAGAAAAGACTTCAGCCAAAAGGCAATACTTTTAAGTCAGCATTGGAAACGAAGAAAGGTTAATAGGAGGCAGGAGCCAAAAGGGCATTATAGTCTAGAAGACCCTTTGAGTAAATCTTCAGTGCTGGCAATGAGCATGAGTATAAAAGAGGTGAAGTTTTTATGTTTGAAGGTATTGGGTGGGAAGTTGAGAGACGTAAAGAAGGTAAAGATTTACAGAGTATTATGAAGCTGAAGAGTTTGAACTTTATTCTTTTTATTGTTCGTAGCATAGCAAAGCTGATCCTAAGTTAATTATGGCCATATAATATGACATAATATGCTACTTGGATTTAAATTCCAGCTATTCCAAAGGATTATGGGACAGCTTTTTCTAGCAAATACGCATGCACAGACACAAATACACAATTTAAAATATGTACTTTGTAAGACCGACACTAAGTTATCGGTTTTAATATAAAATTGAAAGACCGACACTAAGTTATCGGTTTTAATATAAAATTGAAATTTTTTCTCCTTACTTCCTCATCACCTTTTAATCCTATTTATATCTGAGACTACTTCACTGGACTTAGTTTACTGTTCTGAGGTATTTTTAGCAGTTAAAACCCTAAGACAGAGATGACTTCTATAAGTAAATATGTGCCATGCTTGCTTTTTAGTTACATTTTTAAAATGTCTTCACTTAAAAATGCTTAGAAGTAGACTACTAAGCTAACACTGAGAAAAGAAATATCTTTTACTCTAATATTCTTAAATATAAAAGTATCTCTCTAAGAATCTCAAAACAGTTAAAAGTACATAATTCTAGTTGGCTTAAGACCAGCAGTCTTTGATGAATTTGTATTACATCATGAATTTCATGATGATCCATGAAAACTGATCCTCTTAGTTTCAGGTGCTAAATTGATGCATTGTCTTTCTCACCCAGAAGGCTGTCTTCATGCTGGATTTGCATAATTACCCTACATAGCTCCAGAAGGAATAATCAGCCCTGTTGGCACTTTACTCTTTTTTCCTATAAATTTTACTAAAACATTAAATCCCTTCCTGGTTGGGGTTACTAGCCCTGAAGGTAGTAAGTGTCTATTTGCAAACTTTCAGACTTTTTTATTCTAGTACCAGGTATGCTTCAATGCTATAAATGTGAGAGGTATTCAATAAAGGTTTTTAAAAGACATTTAATAAATAAATAAATAGATAGATAGATAAATAATTTAAATTCTACCATTTTCTAACTATGTGGCCTTAGTAAACTAGCTAGGGTTTCTGTGACTCATTTTCATCATTTATAAAATGGGGATGAAATCATACTTACTGCATAGATATATTGTGAAAGTTAAATGAATTAAGTTGATTAGAACAGTGCTTCACAGAAATTAAATATTCAGTAAATTTGGCTATTAATACAAAAATCTTTATAAGGGGTGGTTAAGGGAACAGACTTATATTTTAGGAAGATGAATATAATAATAGTTATCAGTACTTGTGAATACAGTGAGTTGTTGTCAAGTACTTGAAAAAGGAAAATAACATTACTTTGTTGCTATTTAAACTTGAAATCTACACTTAGTGGGTAAAATATGATTGGTAAAGTCACTTTTAAGATTCAAAATAATTCCTAGGCAAACAAAACTAGACTGTAAGCAGATTAACCATAGTAAGAACTCTAGAGCAGTTTCTCAAAACTGGTGCTATTAATATTTTGGGTAGATAATTCTATGTTTTGGGGATTGTACTGTGTATTGTAGGATGTTTAGCAACATTTCTGGCTCGTACCCATAAGATATCAGTTGCACTTTGAGTTATCAAAACCAAATCTCCACACATTGCCAAATGTCCCTTTAAAAGGCAAAAATCTTCCCCCTTGAGAACCATCACTACAGAGAAAGACTGTATCAGTATATGTCAGAGACATACAGGAGGATCATGTAGTTAAGGGCTGATAGTGCCCCTACCAAGTATGAATAGAAAAAGTATAATCACTGAACTTTAAACTTCCTGATCACAACGACAAGAATGTCCTAACAGGGAGAATGATAACAATAGACTAAAAGACAGCTATTCGATTTTCACAAACATTACCCCAGCCTCAATGTAAAATATGTATTAGGGTATCTGATGCCATTAAACTCAACTTGTGTAGATTCTCTTGTTAGGACTATGTTTCATCACAGATCAGCCTGTGTACAATATATTTTCTTTTGGAGCTTTGCCTACCTGATTATATAGACTTATATGGACATGATATTCTAGATCATGTGAGAGTAATTTTTCATTGTATGTTGGTAATTGGGTTTTCCATGTGCAATTTGGTTATCATGTGTATTATCAGTGTTCAATCTCCCTTGGTACTGACCAAAGTCATTTTCCAGGCTTTCAAACTTCGGGACTAGATTTTAGAACTTGGTAAATTAACTGAGAAACTAGCTGTTGGGATTCAACCCAGTTTGGCCATCTTTAAATGTAGTGTTCAGTAAAAACTTAATGGATGGGTGGAGGGATAGATGGATGGATGTACAGACGAATGGATCAATGGATGTATAGATAGATGAAAAGATGAAAGATTGAAGAGAAAATGTGGCATGTCCAGATACACCCCAACTTTGAAAGCTTGTAAAATATTTAGAGACATTGTATTGATAGGTAGACAATAGATAGATGATAGATAGATGATAGAAGGTGATGGATGGATAGATAGATAGATAGATAGATAGATGATAGATAGATAGATAGATAGATAGATAGATAGATAGATAGATAGATAATAGATATAAACAAGAGTAGGGCACCGGGTGGAGCAAGAAAGTTAAAAATAGATGAAACGTTCTGTAGTTACTATTTGGATCCGTGCATTCTGGAGAGAGTGAGTGTACAGTGTGTAGGCTGGAAAATAGTTGTATTCATCAAGGCTTCATATGAGGCCCCGGCCAGTTACTCAAGCATACAATGTCCTACCCCTGCCCCACCCTATGTATACTTGAGGCAGAGGGAAGGATTGGAGGTAGACACAAAACATCTCCTAGAATGAGATATGCATGGAATTCAGGGCACAGGTGGAGGAGCGCCTGCTCTTGAGAGCGCACGGAAAGACAGAAGGATGCATTCAGAACCAACTACATAAAATTTTTATTCTTAATCTTGGATACTGAGGTCAATCTCAGATGTATAGCCTGTAACTTCTTTGAAAGGTATGCCTCTAGGATTTTCTTTCCTTCCTAGCCCAATTGCACTATCATATCTTCCATCAACACTCCAAAATAAAATGTTTCATGAATTTAATTCAGCAGCAGCCAAATAAATCAGAACACTTCCCTTGAGAATCTTGCACTTTTCCTGCTTGAGACATCACAGATAATTACAATCCAAAATATTTCTGTAATAAAAATATGACAAGTGGTTAAGTCTTGACTAGCATAATGAAATTTATTTAACAGCCAATTTTATGGGGGTAAAGGTAGTTTTTATTTACAGGAGAAACAAAAGTAGCAGCAAAACTGCTACTATTACACAATGTAATTAGTGGTGGTGCAATTAATCTGGACACCTAGTCAATGAAATAAAATGACCTGGGTTCCTTTTTTTCCGCAAGAACAGTTTCCATTCAGATATCTATGCTTGTACTGGACATAGTTGCAAATGAAAATATACAAAGCACATGTGTGCACGGGTTGCTAAGGAGTTCTAGAACTGTTCTTTTTCTGTTGTTTATTTTAAACCTTGACAGTAGATTGCTGATTCACTTTGATCCAGATCAATTATTACTCTATGTTGTCATTTATCTACCTAAACCTTTTCTCATAATTCCTTTTAGCTCTAATCCATTCTTCTCCATATATTGGCTTTTAAAAAATACTTGGAGGATGACTCAAAATAGCCATTCAAAGTGAAAATCCTGTTTCTTCCTTTGAGTGGTGATTGCAGTGATCACTTCATTTATAGCTATGGAGTAGTCGAGATTCAGAGCAAATAAAGAATGCTTTCAGCCACCACTGAAATATCAACAAACTGTAAAATTTTGCCCAAATCTATCGATCTTCCTTTTTTAACCCTTCTAGCAAGTTTACAGAAGATTAATTAAACATTAGGAAAATGCAAATTAACACAGGGCTTTAATTAATGGGTTTAATTTCAAGATTAAGAAAGGAAATACACGTTTTCTTTTTTGTTTTATTATTATTTTATGTTTTCATATATTTTCTATTTTTTGTTCAAAATAAACTTTTTATTTTGCAAGAATTGTTTTTTCCTAGGCTTTTCTAGGTTAGCAGATATATTGCTGGTTTTGTGTCTATAGTTAAAAATTAGCCTGCCTGAAGTAAAAACTTTCCAGACTTAATTAAACCAACTTTTTGTTTCATTTTAATTTAATTTATTGGATATAATAAAATTTTTATCGTGACAGAGGTTATGTAGAACCCAAGGAATATTATGCTTTTCTCTGTTTTGCAGCTTTCTTTATTGGTTTGGGAACAAATAACTAGTTATGGACAGTGATTGTGACTGAGGAAACTGAGCTGGTTCCTTTCCTCAGCTCTCTTGCCCCGTTGTCATAAAATTAATAGCCATATATTCGAGTTGGTATACCCATCACAAAAAAATGGAGACTGTTCTGGACTGCGCTGAATCTAAACAAACCAGATTAAAACTTGCAAAATTGAGCATTCTATTAAAATCTGAAAGTTTGGCATTTGTTATATATCACAGAATAGAATAGACTTCTGACTAATACAAACCAAAATGTCCTTTTAATGAAAGTAAATCCTAAGACAAAATATGTTAGTTCCTTGACCAGTTCTTGACAAGAAGTAGATATGCAATTTTAAAACATTTTTTCTTTTGTCTTGTGAATGTATATATATCAAAGTAAAGGAAATAGGCTATATAAAGTATGTTATTGCAAGGTTCATCAGTGCTCCAACTTGGCATGCTGATTTTTCTTTTATTAAAAATAATGAAGTGAAACTGTCTTTAATAAAATTGATACTGCTATTTATTTTATACAGTAGAAGAGACTTTCAGACATGATTAATGGATAAGAAGAAGTGGAAATAACAATTATATAGTGTCTTATGAAGGTTTTATCTAGTTTGCACCTTGAACTTGATCACTTTAATCACTTAGATAAACCTGTGACTTGTAATATTTGTTCATTATGTATGAAACAAAAGTACCACATTGTCCTTCATTCTATATTTAATAATAAACCTTGAAAATAAGATAATAATTTTTCAGTTAGACTCCATGCAGACACTAGAGTGGCTATCAACATGTACGGAACATAATCAGCATTACATTGTCATATTTTGGCTGCATTAATGTTATTAAATTGACATAATAGGGATTATAAATGGATGTTCTTCTCTGAAATCAGTTATTGCCTGAGAGATTTTAGCAATTACACATGCATTCATTAGTACACCTATATCTATACTTTTTTCCCATTCATCAATATCATTCTCAAGCCTAAAGTCATGAAGCCACAAAAAGTTATACAATAAAATTGCAACTCCTTGCCTTGTTAGAAGAAGTGGCACATTTTTCATTTCGCACACAGATTGTGTTAACCTTCCTTATGAAAGTCAATGTCCTCCAAGTTTCCACTTTTAGAGTTCTTTCAGTTTAACAGTATATGTTCCAGACTTCAAGTCTGCTCCTTAATTTCTGGCTCTGGCACATGCTGCCCATGATCTGAGCCCAGAGAGGCTCACCCTGCCGTAGACTGCCTCTCCCTTCTCCGACTCCTAGCTGCTCACAGCTCAGTATGTTCTTGATTATCTTTGCATGACAGGAGAAAACAATGGCATAGTGAGGAATTTACTAGTAAGTGAGCAACAAACACAATTAGAGGAAATAAAAAACTGTAAAAATCCTACTGTGGTATGTGATAACTATTTCTATGGCAGAAGACAGACAATATGAAGATTTGTGTATACCTGGATTTTAGTGCTGATTTCACAGCTTCGGCTAAATCACTTCAACACTAATGGCCTTGGTATGTTCATTTGTACAACAAGGGCATTTTATGACCATCACTTTCCTAACCTCTAGGGTACTGGATGAAAGAGGTATAACAATTGGTTGGATTCAGCAAGAAGTAGAACAAAGAGAATGATGGGTTTTGTGGAGAAGGAGTGGACCAATCTTCCATGGATGACCTTCAAATGCATCAAATCTGAGTTCTGAGAGAATTGTTGTTTAGTTGTTCATGTGTTTATTTAAAGAGAACCTAATTCTTAAATAAATATATGATAAATTAAATTTAAAAAAATTTATTATATGAAAAAATAAAATAAAATTAAAAAAATAAAGTGATAAGATGAAAAAAAAGAAATAGGTAGAAAATTGAAAACAGAATAGTCTTTTTACCTAACTTTTCTTATATCCAGAATAAAAAGTATAATTTTATTTACCTTGTTCATGGTAATGTTAGGAATAATTAGTATTCACACAAAATTAATTTGAAAACATAAAATGTCATTTAAGTGCTAAATAGTTTTGCTTCAGCTTTGGTTTCTTAAAATGCCTAATTCTTCATTAGTCTTTGTAAATGTCCTCTGATGTGTGTCACAGAATTTATAAACACGGTGCAATAACTGATGGCATGTGACAAAATACAGTCTGGATAAAGTGCTACTACCATCACTAAAGACTGATTGAGTTGCATGGGAAGCCATACCTGGAGTCTTCTATAAGGATATCTTCACATATGTATGAAATTAAATTAACAAAGATGACCTTGCTGTGTACAATGATAAACTGTTCTACATGTCACAATTAAATTAAAAGTAAATACATATCCAGCAAACTGCCATAGCCTCTGCTAATTATTCTGCCGTGAGTTAAAAGATGGATATTCTATTTGGGGACACTATGATTAAGTATAGAATTACATAGGGTCTCCTTTTGCTACAGGCAAAACCACATCAGTGTGCAGCAGATGGGGATTAAAAAGTTTAGCCTTAGTTTAAACAAAATTAAATGACTTACTAGTGAGCCATGGTAAAAGTAATAATAATAATAACAACAGTAGTAATAATAATAATGTTTGCCATAAAGTGAAAGGGATGATTTTACTGCCTGAGTTATGCAAATAACCTTCCTCAAATGGTAAAAGCCTGGATCTCCCACATTTGGCTGGTACTTTAGTATCTGATTTATCTCTCTTTTTTGTTGTTAACAGGACATCAATAAAACAATTCAAACTCTGGAATTGAATGTTATAAATATATTTTTAAGGATTATCTGGAGATCAAAAATAATGTTCTTAAAGTGAGAATACTGCTGAAAAGTATATATGAGTCTACCGAATTAAAAGCATTTGATTCCTCTAGTAGCTAAGCAAATTACTAAACATAGAGAAATATACTGAAGTAAAATAAAACTAAGAACACAGCATTATAATTTCCAAAATAATTAGGAATAATGATTGAGGTCATTGCTACCTTCAAATTTATTTCTGACAGTAGTGACTTATGTTTCTAAAGAACAAATATTTTTCAAGTATAAAACTATATTGCTAAGGAAATTATATAAAGGAAGCAATAAGTATGTCTCTATATAAAAATAATTAATAATTTCAAAATGTTAGCAGTGTGTATTTGCTATCTGAAATTTGAAAGGTGCATTATTTTACTGCAGAGAAATACCGGTAAGCATTTTATGAGTCAGTCCTAAGTGATGGACTTATTTTGAACTTCTAGTACTTATAAAAATATAAGCTCAAAAAGTCTAAATGATACCATAAACATATTTATTTGTTCCTTGTCAAACTTATAAATATTATTTAAAATGTAGCATTAAAGAAAAGGTTGCCTTAACCTGCAATGAACAAATGAAAAAAAATACACTTTTTAAATATTAATTCCTGACATTTCTGTATTTACTTATTACATATTTGAAAAATATTTTGAAATCTATAAATCCATATGAAGTGTTGAGACAGCAAATAATTAATTTAGTAATCTCCAATTAGTAATTACTCAGTAACTTCAAATGCTGACTGAAGCTGTCAAATTCTCATTCAGAAAGGTTTATTACCTTTCTAATTGATATCATTTGGACACTAATCAGCTTTTGAAAATATAAAAATTAAAAAGTACAATGTTCACTGGAGAATCAAGTTTTTCTTCAGGGAATTTACCTCTGTAGAGAATGTAGAGTTGGGTTTTTAGTCAGAGAAAAGGGGGAAAATAACACATGAAGTAAAATGAAAATTATAAGAGATTGTTTTAGAAAGGGAGGTAAATTATGGGAGTGAACTGTAGTAATGATGGTAGTAAGTTAAATGATTTTCTGGAATAAGTGGGACAAAAAACTGAGAGGGGAGAACAAGGATGTGTTTAAACAGAGCACCCTAAGGTTTGTGGAGATATTATTTTCCTATTGTTGCTGTAACAAATTACCACAGACTGAATAGCTAAAACAACACAAATTTATCATCTTAGTATTTCTGGCAGTCAGAAGTCTAAGATGAATTTTGCTGGGTGAAAACTATGGTTTTGGCAGGGATGCACTCTCTCCAAAGGATCTAAGGGAGGATCATTTCTTCCCTTTTTCTGTTTCTAGAGGCCACATTCCTTCATAAACTCATGTCCCCTCTCTTCATCTTAAAAGCCAGAAGCATAGCATCATCATCTCTGGTTCTGAACCCCCTGCTTCTCTTTTATAAGACTCATGTGGTTATACTTGAGCCCATCCAAATAATCTAGGATAATATCCCCATTTGAAGAACTTTAAAATTATCAATAACATATGCAAACTCCTTTTGCAAATGAGTTGAGGTAATCACAGGTTCTGGAGATTAAGATGTGAGCACCCATGGAGGGAGGGAGGTGAGTTTTTCAGCCTACTGAAGTGTGTAAAGAGTTGTCACAAAAGCAAGACATCAAGATCAGAAGCAGAACTCAGGAGAATATACTCTAGGGATCAGAGAGTCTGTGACTTGTTGGCTGTGGATTTGCAAGTAGCTATCTCAGCTGAAAGTTTGGCTGGATCTCCCTCACAGTCATCGGAAGGTTATCTTCTTTCATTCTCAACAATCATTCAGTCCAGTAGGTGAGACATTTTCTGGGACGACAGCTGACTTTACCTTCTTGATAGCCCTTTTCCTGTATTATCCTTAATCTTTCTCATCATCATCATTATCATTATCATTGTTATCTGTTTCTATAATGTTAAATATTTTATGATGTCATTATCAAACAGCAGAGGCAACTCCACAATGCCTACAAAGAAAGAGCTTAGAGAAAATCTGGTTGGAAAGTTCATTGATTTATTTACTTAGAACATGTTTATGGAGTGCTCGCTATGTGCTAACCACTATTCTAGGCACTAGAGGTAAAGTAGTTAAAGCAAATGAATCCTGCCCTTGTGAAGAGTTCGTTTTAGTGGGGCAAGTTGGACAATAAACAAACAAAAAAATAAAGAATTTGGCAACTGAGGATCAGTGCTAAGAGGAAAAATAAGTGCTAAGGAAAAAAACATGAAGGATGGTAGGTAGTGCTAAGTGTGTATGTATGTGCTTCATTTATTTTAAATATGGTTGTCAGGGAAGGTATCACATACAGGTGGAGATTGGAAGGAAAGAAGAGAGAACAAAGTCCAAGATAGTAAAGGAAGTATCATCTAGACAGAAAAGACAGCCCTCAATTTGCACTGTACTTGGTTTATGAGTATAAAGAATGTATATGATCAATCCCAAGGTGGCTGTGGAGAGAGTGGGAGTTAGCCATACTAATCTCCTCCCAGTGCCAAACCAAATTTACAGCTAATTTAGAGAGCAATCAACCTAAATGACCAACTGAAAGATAGCTCTATAGGAGTGCTATTATCCAAGGCTTTATAGAAGAAGCTACATAGAGATTGGCAAGAAGGGCAAAGATATGGAGAGGGCTGGCCCCTACATCTATATTTGGTGGCTGAGAAGTCAGAGTCCCCTGAGGAGTATGGGATCTCAAACCCATGCTGGGACCCCCAGCCCAGAATACCAGGGCTGGGAAGAGGACCCTGCATCGCATCTGGCAGTGAAAATCAGTGAGAATTCTGTCTTCTGGGAAGAGAAGGAGCCTGCTAGAAATCCAGGTGCTCTCCTAAAGGGCTAATGCACAGAAGCTTGCTCTCGGGCACTTACTTAGGGCTCCAATAGAGGAAAGGTGACACAGGACATGTGGGAGCCATAAAGAAAAGGCCTGGGTGGCATGGCCCCAAAGAGAGATTTGGTGGGTCAGCTACTGAGGTCCTGGTCCTGAGTAGCTGCCCTCAGGCTCCATCTTCCCAGGGTCAGACACTCCTATTCTCATGTTACCAGACTGGAGAGTGCACTAACCCACTAACCTGGTCCTCCAAATGCTGGGGACATTGCCCTGCCAACCTTGAGTCTGGCAGAAAGGACTGTTAGCTGCACCCAACTGGGACCTTTGCTGTCCTCTTTCATTGGAGAAACTATAGACAAGCAGACAGACGCTGAACTGTAAGGCTTTGGAACGGAGGCCAATCTCCACTACCTGTAAGCTCAGCCAGCCCCCCGCAATGGAAGACTGTCCTGATCTGTTTTCCCAAGTCCCAGTGGCACTATCCTTCTAAGCTCAGTTCAGAGGATGGAAGGGGATGCAGCTCAGAGCTGGGACAATCGGTGGCACTCCTTTGGAGCCTCCCATCAGAGTCTGATGGAGTGTCTGCAGAGGTAGGGGGAGGTGTGCAGCTCTATACCTTCCCACTGACCAGTGCCACCTCCCATGGAAGGCTGCCTTATTCTATTTTTACAAGTCCTGGTGGCCCCGTCGTTGGGGAATGAGGATGCAGCTCAGAGCTTCAACCCTCAGAAGGCAGCTACAGTGGGGTCTCTGACAGCACAGCTGTGGAGCGAGGGGGAGGCATACAGCTCACTCCCTTCCCATGGCCCAGCCTGTGCCACCCCAAATGGAAGGCTTCCTTGATCTGTTTACCCAAATCCTGGTGGTCCCACCCTGCTGAGATTGCTCATGCAGTGGGGACAACTGGGTGCAGCCTACCTGAACCTGGGATGGGCTTCTCCTGGGGAAGCTAGAGTTGGAGATTGGCAGAGACTGAATGGTATGGCTCTGTAGGGGCCACATTTTCTCCACTGAGTGCCTAACTATGCTGCCCCCAACTAAGGGACCCCAGAGCCCTATCCCCTGGGCCCTATCTCCCCATCTTCCTGAGCTTAAGCTGTATGGTTCAGTCTAGAAAGGTGATATATTTCTAAGAATTTGTCCAGTTTTTTTTTTTTTTTTTAGGTTATCAAATTTGGCTACAAGTATAGCTTTTCACAGTATTCTTATATAATTCTTTGTATTTCTGTGGTGCCCATGGTAATTTCTCCTCTTCCATTTCTGATTTTATTTGAGCCTTTTCTTTTTTTTCCCCCTAGGGATTCTAGCCAGAGGTTTGTTAATTTTATTTATCTTTTCAAAGAACCGACCCTTTATTTCATTATTTTTTCTACTGTCCTTTTGTTCTCCATTTTGTTAATATCCACTCTAACTTTATTTTCTTCCTCCTACTGACTGTGATTTTTTTGTTTTCCATTTTCTACTTCTTTAAGGTATAATGTTAGATTGTTTAATATTTTTCTTGCTTCTCAAGGTAGGCCTGTAAGCTATAAACTTCCCTTAGTACTGCTTTTGCTGCATCCCCAAAATTGGTATATTTTATTATTATCATTTCTTTCTATGTATCGTTTCATTCTTCTCTTAACCTTTCTTTGACCTAATCATTGTTCAGTAGCATGTTGTTTAATCTCCACATATTTGTGGTTGTTCCAACTTTTCTTCTTATAGTTAATTTCTGGTTTTAAGCTGTTATTGAAAAATATAATTGGTATGATTTCAGTCTTCTTAAATTTATTAAAACTAGTTTTGTACCCCAACATATGATTTATTCTTGAGAATATTCCATGTGCACTTGAGAAGAATGCATAATCTGTCATTTTTTGGATAAGAAAGCTCTATAAATATCAACTATGTTTATTTGATGCAATATCTTATTTAAGGCCTATATTTCCTTATTGGCTTTCTGTCTGAATAATCTATCCATTATTATCAATGGGGTATTCAGGTCCCATGCTATAATTGTATTTTGTTCATTTTTTTCCCTTTATGTCTATAAATAATTGCTATATTATTGGGTGCATATATATGATAAGATTTATGTCTTCTAGATGAATTATTCCCTCTATTATTTTAAAATTTGCATCTTTGCCTCTTGTTACCTTATTTATCTTGAATTCTATTTTGTCTGATATAAATATGGCCACCACTACTTTTCTCTGGATAACACTTACTTAAAGTATCATCTTCCGCCCCTTCACTTTGATTCTATATTTGTCTTTGTGGCTGAGATTTTTTTTTTGAAGGCAACATATAGTTAGAGCGTATTTTTAATCCATCCTGCTACTCTGTGCCTTTTGATTTGTGAGTTTATTTTATTTACATTTAAGGAAATGGTGATATATGAGGATTTCCTATAGCTATTTTATCTTTTTTTTTTTTTCCTGGTAGCCCTGTGTCTACATAGTTTCTTTTCCCTTGTGTTTCTGTCTCTTATTTTAATTTGATGGTATTCTCTGAATTTTTCCTCTTTTTTTTATGGTTTGTACCTTCATTCTGGAATCTTATCATTAGGTTTATGCAGAAAAAATGTCATATGTGTAATAGCCCCATTTTCTTCTGTTTGCATCTTATCTCCAACCACCTGTGAAAGTTCAGGCCTTCCACCACCCCCTTTCATGTTTTTGTTGGCACAAAATATTCTTTTTATCCTGTGCATTCTTTCCCTAATTGCAGATGTTATATTTTTAAATGCTTCCCCCTCCTTGATGCTTTATATTTAAATGTTTAATACCCAGTACTGAAATAGAGTTGCAATTACCTGCTTTGGTCTGTCTCTCTCATCTTACTCAAAGTTTTGTGTACTTTTATATTTTTATTTAAGGCAAAAGAGCTCCATTTACCCTGGCCAGTGTGGCTCAATTGGTTAGGCATCATCCCACAAACAGAAAAATTGAGTTTGATTCCAAGTCAAGGCACATGCCAGGGTTGAGAGTTCAATCCCCAGTCAGGCCATGTGAAGGAGGCAACTTATCAATGTTTTTCTTTCACATCAATGTTTCTCTCCCTCTCTTTCACCCTCCTTCTCCTGTCTCTAGAATCAATTAAAAAAAAAAGAGATTTAGAAAAGAGTTTCTTTCAATATTTATTTTGTTATACAGATCTTGTGGGATATTCCCTTAACATTTGTTTGTCTAGAAAAGCCTCTATTTCTCTTTCTTAGTAAAGAACAACTTTGGTGGATATATTATTCTTAGATAATTTCTCTCTTTCTGTCTTTCAATATTTTCAATATTTTACTCACTCTCTTCTAACTTGTAAGGTGCTTGTTGAAAATTTAAATTAATGATAATTGAATGAGGTTTCCATTATAGGTTACAGTCTCCCCCTGCCCCCAACCGGCTTTCTTGAGAATTATTTCTGTGTAAAACTTGTGACACTTTTAACATAATGTGTCTTGGAAAAGTCTTTTTGCATTGAGTTAATTAGGTGTTCTGTTAGCTTCTTGAACTTGTGGGTCCAGCTTTTTCAATAGTTTTGGGGAGTTCTCATCAATTATTTGTTTGAATAGGCTCTTTGTTCCCTTTGACCTCTCTTCTTCTTTTTTACCCATTATTCTTACATTGTTCTTTATAATGAAATCAGGTAGTTCTCATAGATGGTTTCCCACCCCCTTTTTTTTCCTCACAGTTCCCTGTCTTCTTCCACCTGAACTATTTCTAGATTTAAATCTAAGAGGTCACAGATTCTCTCTTTTCTCTGGTCTGCTCTGTTTCCCATGCTCTCTAATTCACTCTTCATCTCATTTATTGAGTTCTTCAGCTCCAGAATTTCTGCTTGGTTCATTTTTATAGATTCAGTCTCTTCTGTAAAGTACTTTTTTCATTGATTTTATTCCTGAGCTCACTGAACTGCCTTTCTGAGTTTTCTTTTTCTTTTTTTAATTTATTGTTGTTCAGTTACAGTTGTCGCACCTTTTTCTCCATTGATAACTCCTAAAAAGTTCCCCCACCCCCACGATCAATCTTCTCCATTGTCCATGCCCATGAGCCCTCTATTCATGTTCCTTTGCTCGCCCCTTCTCCTTCTTTCCCCATTGTCCTCCTCGTCCCTCCTCTCTGGTCACTGTCAGTTTGCTCTTTATTTCCGAGTCTCTGGTTCTATTTTTCTCATTTGCATGTTTTGTTGATTAGGTTCCACTTATAGGTGAGATCATATGGTATTTGTCTTTCACCCCATGGCTTATTTCACTTAGCATAATACTCTCCATGCTGTCATGAAGGTTAGGAGTTCTTTCTTACTGCTGCATAGTATTCCACTCTGTAAATGTGCTGCAGTTTTTTGATCCACCCATTTACTGATGGGCACTTAGGCTGTTTCCAACACTTGGCTATTGTAAATAACACTGCTATGAACATAAGGGTTCATAGGATTTTTGAATTGCTGATTCACAATTCTCAGGGTATAGTCCCAGCAGTAGGATTGCTGGATTGAAAGGCAGTTCCATCTTTAGTTTTCTTAGGAAATTCCATACTGTTTTCCACAGTGGTAGCACCAGTCTGCATTCTCATCAACAGTGTACTAGGGTTCCATTTTTTCCACAACCTCACCAGCACTTGTTTGTTGATTTATTAATGATGGCCATTCTGACCAGTGTGAAGTGGTATCTCATTGTGGTTTTAATTTGCATCTCTCTAATGGCTAGTGATGTTGAGCATTTTATCATGTGTGTAGGGACCCTCTGTCTGTTCTCCTTGGAGAAGTGTCTGTTCAGGTCCTTTGCCCATTTTTTTTATGGGATTGTTTGTCTTCCTGGTGTGGAGTTGCATGAGTTCTACGTATTTTGGAGATCAAACCCTTGTCTGAGGTATCATTGGCAAATATATTTTCCCATATGGTTGGGTCCTTTTCTATTTTGTTGATGTTTTCTTTAGCCTTGCAGAAGCTTTTTAGTTTGATGTAGTCCCATTTGTTTATTCTTTCCTTTATATTCCTTGTCCTAGGAGATATAGGATATATCAGTGAAAATATTGCTGCATGAATATCTGAATTTTCCTTGCCTATGTTCTTCTCTAGGACTTTTAGGTAGCACTACTTATATTTAAGTCTTTTATCCATCTCAAGTTTACTTTTGTGTATGTTGTAATTTAGTGGTTTAGTTTCTTTCCTTTTTTTTTTTTTTTTTTTTTTTTTTTTTGCATGTAGCTGTCCAGATCTCCCAACACACCATATACTGAAGAGGCTATTTTTACTCCATTTTATGTTCCTGCCTCCTTTGGCAAATATTAATTGACCATAGAGACATGGGTTTATTTCTGAGCTCTCTATTCTGTTCCGTTGGTGTATATGTCTCTTCTTATGCCGTACCAGACTGTTTTTATTATAGTGGCTTTGTAATATAGTTTGATATCAGGTATGTGATCCCTCCACTTTGTTCTTTTTTCTCAAAATTACTGATGGTATTCAGGGTTGTTTATGGTTCCATATAAATTTTTGAAATATTTGTTCTATATCTGTGAAATATATCTTTAGTATATTGATAAGAATTGTGTTGCATCTATAGATTGCTTTGGGTAGTATGGACATTTTAATGATGTCAATTCTTCCAACCCATGAACATGGTACATATTCCATTTATTTGTGTCTTCCTTAATTTCTTTCTTCAGTGTTGTATAGTTTTCTGAGTACAGGTCTTTTACCTCCTGGTTAAGTTTATTCCTAAGTACTTTATTTTATTTTTCTTGCTGCTATATAACAAATGAGATTTTTTCCCTAATTTCTGTTTCTGTTGTTTCATTGTTGGTTTATAAAAATCCCATCAATTTCTGAATGTTGACTGTATACCCCACTGTTTTACCAAAATCTTTTATTAGGTTGAGTAGTTTTTTGGTGGAGACTGTAGGGTTTTCTGTGTACACTACCATGTCATCTGCAAACAATGACAGTTTTACTTTCTCCTTTCCAATTTGGATGCTTTTTATTTCTCTTCCTTGTCTGATCACTGTGGCTAAGACTTCCAATACTATGTTGAACAGAAGTGGTGAAAGTGGACATCCATGTCTTCTTGTTCCTGATCTTAGTGGGAAAGCTTTTAGTTTTTGACCATTGAGTATGATGTTGGCTATAAATATTTCATATATGGCCTTTATTATGTTGAGGTATGTTTCCTCTTCTCACACTTTTATGAGTGTTTTTATCATAAGTGGGTGCTATACTTTATCAAATGCTTTTTCAGCATCTATTGATATTACCATTTGGTTCTTGTCTTTTGTATTGTTTATGTGGTATATTACACTTATTGATTTGCATCTGTTGTACCATCCTTGAATCCCTGGGATGAATCCCACTTTATCATGGTGCTTGATCTTTTTAATGTATTGCTGGATCCAGTCTGCCAGTATTTTGTTGAAGATTTTAGCACCTATGTTTATCAGTGATATTGGCCTATTGTTTTCTGTCTTTTTTGTGTCTTTATTTGGTTTTGAAATTAGGATGATGCTGACCTCATAAAAAGAGTTTAGGAGTCTTCCCCTTTTTGGAGTTTTTGTAATAGTTTGAGAAGAATCGGGGTTGACTCTTCTCTAAATGTTTGGAAAAGTTCTCCTGTAAGTCCATCTGGCCCAGGGCTTTTGTGTGCCGGGAATTCTTTCATTACTGCTTCAATTTCAGTATCTGATACCAGTCTGTTCATGTTTTCTGCTGCTTCCTGACTGAGTTTTAGAGGATTATATGTTTCTAGAAACTTGTGCATTTTTCTCAGGTTTTCAAATTTCTTGGCATATAGTTGTTTGTAGTAATTTCTTACAATCCTTTACATTTTTTTTTTGTGATATCAGTTGCAATTTTGCCTCTTTCATTTCTGATTTTATTTATTTGGGTTCTCTCTCTTTTTTTTTTTTTTTTCTTGATGAGTCTGGTTAAAAGCCTGTCAATTTTGTTTATCTTTTCAAATAACCAGCTCCTGGATTTATTGGTCCTCTGGATTGTTCTGTAAGTCTCTATGTCTTTTAATTCTGTTCTGATCTTGATTTTTTTTCCTTCCTTCTACTCGCTCTGGGCTTTGTTTGTTGTTGTTCCTCTAGTTTTTGTAGATGTAGTGTTAGGTAATTTATATGAGATTTTTGTATCCTCTTTAGGAAGGCTTGTATTGCTATGAACTACCCTCTCAGGACTGCCTTCACTGTTTTCCATAAATTTGGGGGTGTTATATGTTCATTTTCATTTATTTACAGGCAGTTTTTGATATCTTCCTTGATCTTATTTACGCATTCATTGTTTAATACCATGTTATTCAGTCTCCATGTATTTGGCTGTTTTTGAGTTTTTTTTCTTGTGGTTGGTTTCTAATTCAAGCCACTGTGATCCAAGAAATATGATTTCAATTTTTTTTAGTTTGTTGAGGCTTGTTTTGTGTGCTATCATGTTGTCTGTTTTTGAAAACATTACATGTACATTTGAAAAGATCTCATTGAATTTTTTCAAAACTGAAATCTTGGGAGTAACATCATAAAAATGGTGGTGTGAGAGATCTTCTTGGTCTCTCCCCTAAAAATTACAACAATTTGAACAGCTATAGCTCAATGAAGAATTCCATGCTCAATGCACAAAGGTGTCTGAAAGACACATGCATTAAAACATCTTAAAGTGGGTAAGTGGGAGCAAACAGGTAAAGCAAAATAGAAGAAAAGCTAAGATAAGCCACAGACACAGCCCTGCAGTGGAATCTCACTGTGAGTCTCAGCCTGGAGAAGGGAGGAATCAGGTTGTGGTGGGCACTCCCTTCAGATGGGAAAAGCCAGGAGTTTTAGTGAGGATTCCTGCATGATTGAGCAGTACAAACTGTGACTGAGGCCAGTGACCTGGACAGGGAAGAAGCACAGAGGTACAGTCTCAGTTGTCTGGCAATCAGAATTTCAGAGAGAAAAACAAAGCCATGGAGCCTAACCACCCTTTCATTCTTCATGTTGAGTTGCAAAACACATTATCTGCAAACTTAAGAACTGATACTATAGAATCATTTTTTCCCCTGACTGACAGGCAAACTCTGTGATTAACAACAGGTGTAAGTGGAGTTGCATTGGGGATGCTGTGGAGGTCCACTGGTCACCATTGCCAGGAGAAGAAAGCAACAAGAGGTGTGGCTGGGTTACCCAAGGTCACCCTACCCTATGCATCGTGGGTACACTGCCAGCACCATCTGGCTGTGGAGAACAGCACTGGGATTTCATGTTTTATAGCCATTTGTTCACCATGTTTCCCTGTGAGGTTGGTCCCCTGGGACAGGTGCAACCAGATCACAGGGGAAGCACCTACCTTCCCAGGGAGCACAAGCCATTTTTCATCACTCCACAGAGATCTGAAAAGTCAGAGAAGTGGAAGACAAGTAAAAAGAACTTGTTATTCAGCACCACCAACTGGAAAGCAATAGAAAGACTTCTTATCAGCCTACTAGAGATGTACCACTCATACCCAGATGCCTAAACAGAGAAGAAATACATGAAATACGTTGAATTACCAAAGTAATGAGGCAGCTCAGAAATAAAATGAAAAAGCTTCAGAAAACAAACTTAAAGATGTGAAAATATGTGAATTAAATGACAGAGAATTCAAGTTTTCAGGTCTTAAAAAAACTCAGTGAGATGTGAGAAAACACAGATAGGTAATTTAATGAGCTCAGAAAACAAATCAATGGACAAAATGAGTACTTTACCGAAGAGATTGCAACTTGGGGATAGGGAGGTATGTGGAGGTGGAAGAGAATATAAGGGGGATAAATGGTAATGGAAAGGATACAATAAAAATGAATTGAAAAAAGCTAAATAAAAGATTCATTGGCTTCTGTATACAATATATTATTCTTTGAAATGCAGTGTGAATCCAAACACACACACACACACTTGCACACATACACACAATATGCACAAAAGTGTCACTAAAAAAGAAAAAAAAGACTAGAGACAACTTAAAAGTCTATCCATGGAAGGATGGTTTAGTAAATTATATGTTGTTTCCAGAGAAAGAGGTTAAAAATAAAATAACAAGCATAAGAACTAGAGCTGACCAGAGGAAGGAAAGAAATAGTGATATTGAATATAGAAATCTAGAAATGAAACAGAAGGAAGAAAAGAAAGACTTGAGTATTAAAAATGAAAGAAATATATGATAAATATATGACTTCATCTAGAAAGAGCAATATAAGAATAATAGGAATACCAGAAAAAGAAAAGAGGGAGAAGGGAACAGAGAGCCTATTCAAACAAATAATTAGCAAAAACTTCCCAAATGTATAGAAAGAGATAGATCCTCAAAACCAAGAAGTAAATAGAACACCAAATTACCTCAATCCAAAAAGACCTTCTCCAAGGCACATTGTATTAAAACTGTTAAAAATTAATGACCAAGAAAGAATTCTCAAGGCAGCCAGGGAAAAGAAGAAAGTAGTCTATAAAGGAAAGCCCATTAGGTAGAAAAGAGTAGAACCAAATATTCAAGCAACTCAAAGAGAGAAATTGCCAGCCATGAATAATATACTCAGCAAAGTAATTCTTTAAATATGAAGGAGAAATAAAGATTTTTCCAAACATGCAGAAACTGAGGAAATTTATCACCAGAAGACCTCCATTTCAGGAAGTACTCAAGGGATTTATTCTACCTGAAACAAAGAACAAAAGACCACAAAACTACAAGTAAGGTAAATAAACTCTCAGAATAAGCAAGGATAATTTGTGACAACAAAAACATAAAAAGGAAGGGGAAAAGTTCTAAATTTGCAAAGGAGGATAGAGATCATATGCGCTCAAAATAATAAAGGCTACTATGTATATGAACGTTTCTTTTTCATAAACCTAATGGTAACCATGAACATCCAAAAAAAAAAAAAACCCTCAAAACTAAGACAGACAACATAAGAAAAGAGGAAACAAGGTAGGGGGGAAGTATGGGATACCACAAAAAAAAAAACAGATTAAAACACAATAAATAACAACCAATGGAGGTACAGAGCTACAAGAAAACAAAAGATAAAATGGTCATAGGAAATTCTCACACTTCTATGATTACCTGAAATGTAAATAGGATGAATTCACCAAATAAAAGGCACAGAGTAGGAGGTTGGATCAAAACACAAAGGCCAACCATATGATGCCTTCAGGAGACACCTCTCAGCTGCAAAGATAAAGTTAGTCTCAAAGTGAAAGGATGGAAAACGATTGTCCAAGCAAATAACATCCACAGAAAAGCAGGTGTAACAATTCTTATATCTGACAAAATATATTTCAAGATATCAAAGGTAACAAGAGAAAAAGAGGAGATGCGTATTTAGTAATGAAGGAGACATCACATCAAGAAGACATAGTCTCCTCACAATATATATGCACCCAATCAAGGAGCACCAAAATATACAAAGCAATTACTAACAGGACTAAAGGAAGAAACGGACAAAAACGCAATCATTCTATGGGACCTAAATACTCCATTGGCAGCTCTAGATACATAATCCAAACAGAAAATCAACTAAGAAATACTGATCTTAAATGTCACATTAGACCAAATGGATATGATTTATACTTATGGAGCCTTTCATTCCAGAACATAAGATTATAGATTCTTCTCCAGTACACATGAACATTCTCAAGGATAGACTATATGTTGGGTCACAGAAGTAGCCTCAACAAATTTAAGAAGATTGTCCCTGACTGGGTAGCTCAATTGGTTAAAACGTCATTCCCACACACCAACGTTTTAGATTTGATCTGCAGTCAGGGCACATACAAGAATCAGCCAGTCGATGCAACGGAACAACAAATCTATATTTCTCTTCCTCTCCTACATCCCTTTATCTCTAAAATCAATAAATATAGTTTTAAAAATAAATATAACCTCCCTTTAAAAAAAAGACAAATTTAAGAAGGTCAAAATCATACCAAGCATATTCTCTGACCACAATGCTTTGAGATTAGGAATAACTGCAAAAAGAAATTAAAGAAACCCACAAATATGTGGAGCCTAAACAAAATACTAATAAAAAATGACTGGGTCAAAGAAGAAACAAAATGTGAGATCAAAAATATATAGAGATAAATGTGAATGACAATATATTATATCAAAACTTTTGGGAGGCAGCAAAAGCAGAAATAAGAGGGAAGTATATATCATTACAGACCTATCTCAAGAACAGGAGAAATCCCAAGTAAACAACTTCATATTACATCTTAAAGAACTAGAAAAAGGAGAACCAAAGGAACCCAAAGTCAGTAGAAGAAAGGAAATAATAAAAATTTAAGCAGAATAGAATGGAAATAGAAAAAAAAAAAAGACTGTACAAAAAGTTAATACAACAAAGAGCGAGTTCTTTGAAAAGATTACAAAATTGACAAATCTCTGTCAAGTTTCACTTAAAAAAGAGAGAAATGACTCATATAAGCAAAATCAGAAATGAAAGAGGACAAGTTACTAAAGAC
Source organism: Pteronotus mesoamericanus (assembly GCF_021234165.1). Classification (NCBI taxonomy): domain Eukaryota; kingdom Metazoa; phylum Chordata; class Mammalia; order Chiroptera; family Mormoopidae; genus Pteronotus; species Pteronotus mesoamericanus. Next base: position 33,235,820 of record NW_026555329.1, read on the forward strand.
ATCACAGATGTACAAAAGGTCACACTAAAATACTGTGGAAGACTATATATTACCAAATTCAATAGCCTGGAAGAAATGTATTAATTTCTAGAAATATGTAATCTTCCTATACAAAATCATGATGAATTGGAAACTCTAAATAGACCAGTCAATAGTGAGAAAATTGAAAGTATCAAAAACCTCCCCAAAAATAAAAGTCCAGGACCAGATGGCTTCACTAGTGAATTCTACCAAACATCCAAAGAAGTTTTGATACCCATCCTTTTCAAACCCTTCTGAAAAATTGAAGAGGAGGTATTACTTTCTAACACATTTTTCGAGACCAAAATATCCCTAATACTAAAACCTGAAAAAGATAAAACAAAAAAGAAAACTACAAACCAATTATCTCTCGTGAATACAGATGCAAAAGTCCTAAACAAAATATTAGCAAATTGAATAAAACAGTGCATTGAAAAAATAATACTTCACAACCAAGTTCCATTCCAGGGCATAAGGATAGTTGAACATATGCAAACCGATCAATGTATTACAGCATATTAACAAAACAAATAATAAATAACATGATTTTATCAATAGATACAGAAAAAGCATTTGATAGACTACAATATGTATTTATGATAACACTCAATAAAATGAGTATAGAAGGAAATTACCAGAACATAATAAAGCCCATATATGACAAACCCTCAGCTAATATCATACTTAATGGAGAAAAACTGAAAGCTTTCCCTGAAAATCAAGAACAAGACAATAATATCCACTCTCACCACCCTTATTTCAACATAGTTTTGGAAGCCCTAGCCAGTGCAAACAGGAAGGAGAAATAATTAAAAGCCATCCAAATGGGGAAGCAAAAAGTAAAAGGGTCACTTTTTGTAGATGACATAATTCTATATATAGAATCCCTAAAGATTCCACCAAAATAACTTTTAGAAACAATAAGAAAATACAATGAAATTGCAGAATACAAAATCGGTTCACAAAAATCTACTGCATTCCTGTATACTTACAATGAAATTTCAGAAAAAAAGAAATAAAAAATATCTTTGCAATTGCAACAAGAAGAATAAAATACCTAGGAATAAACTTAACGTAGGATGTGAGGGACCTAGTTATTGAAAACTACAAAGCATTAATAAAAAGAGATTGAAAAAGACACAATGAAATTGAAAGATATACTGCATTCATGGATTGGAAAAATCAATATTAAAATGGCTGTTATTCATGACAATATACAGATTTAATGCAATTTCTTTCAAAATCTCAATGTAATTTTTAAAGAAATAGAACAAAAAAATCATCAAATTTGTATGGATGCACAAAAGACCCTGAAGAGCCAAAGCAATCCTCAGGAAAAAGATTGAAGCCATATACATCACACTACCTAACATAAAATTATACTACAGAGCAATGATCATAACAGCATGGTATTGGCAGGTAAACAGACACTCACACAAATGGAACAGAATTTAGAGCGCAGAAATAAAACCACATGTATATGAACAAAGTTTTGACAAAGAAACCAAACACACACAATGGAGAAAAGAAAGCCTCTTCCATAAATGGTGCTGGGAAAATTGGAACGCCACATGCAAAACAATGAAACTAGACTACAGTTTGTCCCCATATACAAGAATTAATTCAAAATGGATCAGCGACCTAAGTATAAGATCTGAAACAATAAATTACATTGAAGTAAACATAGGTACTAAACTCATAGACCTTGGTCTTAGAGATTTTATGAATTTGATTCCAAAGGCAAGTAAAGTAAAAACAAAAATAAATGAATGGGGCTATAACAAGCTAAAAAGCTTTTGCACAGCAAAAGAAAATGACAACAAAACAAAAAGGCAACCAACCAAATGGGAGATGATATTAGCGCTGACAGGGGTTAGTATCCAAAATATATAAAGAACTCATACAACTCAATAACATATAAACAAACAATAAGACAAGTAATAACAACTGTTGGAGATGTTGTGGAGAAAAAGGATCTCTTATTCACTGCTGGTGGGAATTTAAACTGGTACAGCCACTATGGAAAACATTATCGCTGTTCCTCAGAAATTTAAAAATACAGTTATCATATTACCCAGCAATCCTTCCTCTGGGTACCCACCTGAAAAACTAGAAAACATTTATTAGCAAATTTATTTGCACCACTGTGTTCTTTACAGCATTGTTCATGGTGGCTAAGACGTGGAGACAACGAAAGTATCCTGCGATACAGTATCTGATAAACAAAATATGGTACACATATACTACAGTCTGCTGTGTCTGATATTAATATAGCTAATAATAACCACTTACTATTATTAGATTACAAGTGCTTTGAGGTGATAGACAATGTTCTCGTTTTATTATTTTTAGGCTGACACAGTGTCTAGGACACTGTTAGGTGCAGATATGCTCGGTAATAAAAGCTTTGTAGAATTAGATGCCTGTGAGTAGAGCATATTATTCACTCTATAAATAAAGAGGGATGAGATTACAATAAATTTCTAAATTCCCAGGAGACATAGTCTGTGTTTTCCTAGGTTCTAAAAATTAGTTGATATATAAATTATCAAATTCAGAAATGATTATTTCAAAAGGGAAAAAGTGATAATTTTAAGTAACATGAGATTTTTAACTGTTCTGCAATATTAAAAGTAAATTGAAGTAGAAATGATGATTTTTTTATTTTACTAATTGAGACTGGCTTTAACATATTTTCAATAGTACATGATCTATGAATGATATTATACATCTTTTTATTGGATAAGTGTAGATCTTTTGGAGTCTAAGTTTCAAAAAGTAAGACATTCAGGGCTAAAAGCACCTACAAGAGGGAAAATTACTCCAACTGTTCTTTCTCAGTCTAGTTTTAAATTATCCTCAAACAAAAGGCTTCATTATTTAAACCCTCTTAGTTCAAAAGAGAACAAAAGATTTGATAGGGTTTTTTCTAAATCGTGTATTAAAGTACATTCTGACTTGTCCTTAGAATGAACCTATAAAGAATTAATGGGGTAATTGCAAAAAAAATGTGTAGAATTCATTTTAAATTTAGAAAAAGTTCAATGCTAACCTAATATTATAGACAGGTCAAAGAATTTTATTTTTTGAGAAAGGATACTTCTGAAATTGAAAGGGAGGTCCTGTGTAGGCCTTGATGCTCATAGCATGCCTTAGCATTGTGGTTATTGCCAGCCAAATGCAGCAACATGCTTTGAATGCCCAGTGTAGATATCAAAAATTAGAGAAGAAATAGAGCTGATTCAGAGAAATGAGGAATGGCCAGAGATGACATGACTATTGCAATGCGGTGAAGTCAAGAAATAGCCTCATGGACAAAACCAAAGGGGAAGAGCTGAGGGAGGGAAGGTGGGAGGGGGCAAGGGAAAGAGGTGGGGGGGAGGCAGAGACAAATGTATTTAAAAAGTAAATAAATTTAAAAAAATAGCCTCTAATCTGTGATTTCAAGCTACAAGCGTACGGCAAAGATAGGTGCTGCTTATTCAGGAGCTTGAGTGTCCCTTTTTGTTTTATCATTATTGCTGGGGCTTTTCTCCAAAAGCTTCATTTACAGAGAAAGAGAAAAGAAAGACAACTGGAATAGAAAAAGAGGAATAAAAACTTCTCCTTTTAGGAAAATTCACTCCTATCATAGATTTGATGTTCAACAGGACAACTAATAAAAAATATCTCTACCAGCAAACTCTAGAATTCATCATAGTAAATCTGTAATTGCAACTTAAGGTGTAAACTTGAGATCCTTGCACTGAGAAATGTAAATGCTATCCATCAGTCCACTTTTCCATCAATCTATCTAAAGACATAGTAAGGAGACTTTTCTGTGATATTTGTTCATCATTTATTCAACAAAAATAAGCACACAAGTTGTAAGTACAGAAGGAGCAACACCCAATGAAGGCAGAAAGAAATTCAGTAAAACACTGATTACACCTGGAAGGACATAGAGAATTGTGTACTGCCTCTCTGAAAATAGAAAGTAGAATCATGAAAAAGTTAATTGTATGCTTTGAAAATGGAGCAGGAAATGTGCTTCTGCGCAGATTATATGTTAGCACTGCTATAGAACCAGAATGCTTCAGAGAATATTGTATCCTGGAGAGGTCTTATGGCAATAAGAACATCTGGCAACCCCCTGTCTAATTAGAATTATAAAGAGAATAGTGACCATTTCAGTACATGAGGCTTTACGCCTGCCTGAGACATTAGAGGAAATGTTCAGTATATAGGTCAGACTTCTTTAAAAGGAAAACCTCTCTCTCTCTCTCTCTCTCTCTCATACACACACACACACACACACACACACACACACAACACACACACACACACACACAGGACAAGAGCACAGAACAAGTGTTCTTTACTTTTGTTGATTTTAGTATTAAATATCTTCCAAAATAAGCAAATGCCTATACTCAAACATCAAAGAGAGAATTTTATGAATTTAACTGATTGCAGTAGACATACAATACTCTTGGGAAAAAAAACACTAGACCTAAGATATTTAATTTTTTGCATAACAAAATCTGTAGATGAAGTCAATTATCTCTGTAAACTTCAAATGACTAAATATTGCTTAAGGTATATATATTATATAATTTATATTTTATCTATTTTTTCACCATTCTATTGAGAGAGTGATTACTGTGAAATTTACCTCAACTCTTTAATCAGTATTTTATTTTAATCAGTATTTTAAAGTCCTCAGAAATTCAGGACATTATTTAAATCAGTAAGAAAAATTAGCTTATAAGAGGTAATTTATGCTCTGTATGCTAAATCTATTATTTCATTCTCACAATCAGAATATTTCATAAAGTGCCATATTTTTTCTTAAAATATATTAATATTTAAGAAACAACCAAACTGAAGTCCTTCTAAATATTAATGTGATCACTAAGCACATTTAAGGAAATGTTGTCAAGAATATAATTAAGTTTTATGTGTTAGAGAAGAAAAACTTTCAGGAAAAGAAAAATATTTTTTTAGTTTTTGTCTGTTATTTGTTTAGAGAGGTATTTTACCAGGTGATAGGAATCCATGTATTTTTATCAGTGATCTGATATGTTTGAATGATTAATTCTGATTGATTTTTACATTCCTGCCTATAGACTGGAGATTATGCTACTTAGAAATATAGATTTTTAAGTATCATGTTAATGCTAAAATATTCAATTGAGTATAAGCAAATCATGAGGTAGACTTGATTATGAGAGATTTGTGGCTCTTTTATCTCTTAATTTTTAGGTGATATATACAAGGCAAACATTTGCAGAATTCAATAAAGTGGTCCTTAATATTTATGTAGTTCTGAAACATACAATGAGTATATTTCTACCTCATAAGCACACATACATAAAATCTGAATGGCCATACTAAAGTAGAAATGTTTTATTAATAAGTAGAAATACAAAAGTTAGGTACTCACAAACAGTTAACTTTTCATACAGTAGTGTCTTTTGAGCTCAGAGCATGATGTATGTTCTCAGTGCCTGCCGTGTATTTTCTCATTTATCTTCAGAAAACTTCCCATTCTACAAGTAAGATATTGAGGCCCAGGGAGAGTAAATCATTTGCTCAAAGCCACAGTTAGTTAATCGTAAAGTCAGTATTTAACTCCAAATAGTCTGCTTCAGAGTTCACACTCTAACCATGAGCTTTACTACCTCCACTGCATAACCCTAAAGTAGCGCTGCTAAATTTAGTAAATGAAAATACAGGATTTCCAGTTAGGGTTGCAGATGAAATATAAGTGCCAAGTTTATGAAACTACTTCTTTAGTCTTTTTTTCCTTTCCCTATATAAGGAAATTTTATATCATGCAAATAGGGGGAAAATATAGTTTCCATAATTTCTAAGCTATATTTTATCTGTTCTGGTCAACAATCGTATACACATTAATTTCAGAACCTTATCTGTGAAATAATAGAGTTAGAGTAGGTGGACTCACATTTCTTCAATTTGAAATATTGTGAATTACTCTATAATCCTGACATTTTACAATCATCGTGAATAAGAAATATTTATTAAGCAAAGTAAGACAAAAGCAAGTTGCTGAAATCTCAACAAATATTTATAAAACGTATTGGTAAAGACGAAGGAAACAATATGAGTAAATTGTTTAGCAAAGTATCAGTCACATTGTAAAAACTCTTTAAATGGTATAAAATCCCCATATTTGTATAGGTCAGTATTCTTAGCAGGAGTTAATAATCTATGAACTATTTTAAAACATACAATACCGGATTGTATAAGCTAAACATCAAATGGAGAATTTATAAGAGGAGGAGATCATTACCAAATAACTTGATGTGGGAATGAGTAGAACGTGGACTATTCTTAAGAAATGATTCCAGCCTCCTTGGGTCTAAATTCTGGTACTTACACTTCCACACTTTGCAATCTCAGGCATGTTACAATATATTCATGCCTCAGTTTCCTCATTTGTAAAGTGAGAATACTGATATGTTCCATAAGAGACATTTTCTTTGAGGATTCATATATGCAAATTACCCAGCATACAATAAACATAATTAATATTGGCTATTATTACCATCATTACTATGATTTCTGAAATGTTTTTGTTCTATTTTGAAGATGGGTAGTCATTTCAGATCAAGCATTTCTTTTTTCTAAATCATCTAACATATTCAAAGGGAACTGTACTGCAAAATTATAGGTGTTCCTAAGTTGGTGAATTTTAAGGGTATTAAGGGTAAGATTTTTTGCTTTAAAATTCATAGAGAAAACAACTAAAGAAATCACTAAACTAGAGATGAGGGCTAAATACCCTCAAAGCTGAATTTTTAAAAAATGAATAATATAGCTTATGAACCTTTTTGTCCCCTGGTTTCTTAAAAATTGCAATCTATGAATACCACCTATCTCAATGAATTATATCATGATAATTAAGAGATAGAAACAAAGAAAGAAATCTTAATGAGAAGGTTATTGTGAAATAAACAAAAAGAAAATAAATTGGCTGTGTAGTTCCTGATTTATATATTGTATCTCAGAGTTAATTTAAAAAAAATGCCTCCTTTTGAAATTTAACAGTTTCTTATCGTAGTATGACTTCTAGAAAGCTGTATCAAACAACAGCTGAACAATGCTACCTCATGAAATCATTTAAATGTAAAACATCTTACGCTTCCATTGTTATAATTATTTCTATCGTTAAGTACAATATAGACAAATTCAGGTTTCCTGGATCACTGTGTTGGACAGATACTAGTAAAGGTATTAAAGGAATTCCAGGGCCATATGGGGAAACTTCCTTCTTAATTATTCTTTGTAGATGGAACTTGGAACCTATAATCTGCATGATTTCTACAGGAACTAGGACAAGTTATTTTAGCTCTCTAGACCTCAGTTTTTTCATTCATGAAACAGGGTAAAAAAATGAGATTGTCTCTAAAATCTATTCATTCATTCCACAAAAACCCAGTGGAATTAAAATGTCATGACCTGAAATGATGATCTCCAGGTAAGTACACCCAAGAGAACATTCAGAAAAGAGTTATTTTAAAAGCTCAAGGCTGCTGAGATGGCAAGTCAGGTTGAATCACAGCAAAAACTAATATCCTACATGTGTAGTGATACTCAATACATGAGAGTTGATCTCTATCCATCAAAGTTAAAAACATATCTTCAACGACTCTGAAAGAGATGGGTTCTGATATTCCAGTGAATTGGGAAAAGGTGAAATGCTGAGTTTGTAGATAAAAAATCTGATTTCCTTGAGAAACAGCTTAAGCGAAAATGAAAAACATATCTCTAGGCTAACAATGTATAGACAGGCAAAGATATTTATACAAACTTTATCTTCTGTATAGCCCATTTCTCTCTTACGTTCTGGAATTATTCCTTCCCTTGCTTCACATAAGGCTAGCAAAGAGAATATAAACTGCCATCAAGAAATGTGTTCCAACAATTTCCATCAAGTTATTGATTTTTTCTGAAATTTGAACAAAAATTCTACTTTTATTTATTTATTTTTTAATTAATTAACTTAATGTCCTAGTGCCATGTGGACATAGCCCCAGCTGGTTTAATTATATTCAATTCATTATACATTTATATTATGTATGACTAATATGTTATATATTACATAAGATTTAATAACATTAATTATATTTACATTAATAAAAGTACCTATCTTCATACAAATATATTTAAATAATACAAAAATACATACAAAAATTATTTTACATTACTTAGTATATCAATTCCAAGTGACCTAAACAATTGCTATAGAAAAAAAGCAACTTACAAACTTCTTTTGCCACTATGCTATAATCTTAATTATTTTAATCATAAATGGTATCCCAATCTATTTGATTATTCTCCTTGATTAACAGAAACAAGTTATTGTCTCAGAATCAAAGGATAGGTAAAAATTTGAGAAAGTGAATTAAATTCTGGTGCAAAAAAGGAAATGTTAAAAAAAGTGATAATAACTTCATTATAGATTGGAAAGTAAAATTCTTTATAACTTCCGAGAAAACTGGTTATGTTTGTACTTCTGAACCTGTAACTGCTACTTGTATATCTTGAGCCCTGTGACACCAAAATTGATCAAGAAGATATAAAAAATCTGTCAGGATATTTTCACATGCTGTCATGCCTAAGTACATAGTTACATCATCAACAGTAAGCAGTTTGAGCATATGTCAATCTTCTTGGACCCAGGGCTTCCATTTCTAAAAAAACTAACTCAATGTAAAGAATATTAACTATGAAAACGGCTATTTTTATAAAACTTGTCATTGTGCCACAAAAGAGGAAGCAACTTAACTTATTCAGCAAACACTCAACCGTGAGATAGTAGATTGATAAAATAAACCACAGCCATTAAAATCATGGTGTGAGATAATATACTAATATAAAAAATGAAAATCATGTGAATTATGTGTTTAAAAGCATTATATAAAATTACATGAACTGTATAATTACAATTATGTTGAAAATGCTTATGAAAATATATAAGAAAAAATCTCAAATTCAAACCTTAATGTTAAGAAAATGGGATCTATATTTAGATCTTTTTTGTCCTATTTAGCAAAATAGGAGTAGATAATATATTTCCGAATTATAGTGCAGAAAAAGTTAATTAAAAGAAAAAAAGCCTGGATACCCTAATTCTACATATATTAGAAGCAAATTAGGAAAGCTGGACCAAATGACTTAACAAAATTGGCTATGAGTTCCTCTAATAATTTATGTGCTTTAGTGGCTTATGACTATTTTGTCAAACAGATAATTTTGCTAACTCATTTGAGCCATTTGAACTAATTCAAAATAAAAATGTAAAATGATAAGAGACTTTGAAATCACAAAACAAATGATTTTCAAAATTTTATTACAAATGGACTTTTTCCATAAAGAAGACATTAAATGAAACACCAGTAGTTATAAAACAAATAAAATCAAGACTTTGGAGGGTAGACCACCTCTCCCCCAACTTCTCCGCAGACTTCATACCTCTGAGTTATATATCACAGAATGGCCTCTGTGGAACACAGTGCAACAGACAAAAACCACCAAACCTGACTGAGAAATCACATTTTATTAAAAAAAAACAAAAAACAAACCTAAAATGCTCTTGATTTAAATATTATGGACAGCTCCAAAACCAGAAGCTAGGTTTTTCAGAATTCTAATCCATTGTTCTTTTATCTATAAATCTATTTCCTTATAAGTGAATGTATAAATCAATGTTCAAAAAAATGAGGAAGTGAATGAAATGTGGAGCATCTTGCATCAGGTCAGGCCTTTCAAGGAGTATTTTAAATTGTTTGCCTGAAAATGGTAAAGAAATTCTGGCTCACCTGTGAGGATCAGTTTCTAGTTTGTTAGGTCAAGTGCTAGATTCTTCTGATACATTCCCCAGGTCAGTGCCACTTCCAGTGCCACTTGACATCTCCTAATGGTCAGATAAATTTTTTTAAAGACCAATCTGAAAGAAAAAATGGTGCTAAATATTTTTTAGATATCACTGAAATATCATTTAGATTTTTTTATATATCATATCAAAACCTTTTGAGAACATTTATTTTAACACCTTAAGGTAAAAGGCCCTTACCCTACAATAATATCATTCTTTCAAATTGATATGTCAGAAAGATTCATAATGAAAATATTTTCAAAGGAAGCACTTTTTGTATACAAGTTGTTGGAGGGAAATCAAATCAAGGGTCTGCAAACTTTTTTAACTGAGCATAATAGTAAGGATTTTAAGCTTGCAGGCCACATGGTGTGTGTCACAGCTACTCAATTTACTCCTGATGATGCAGGGGGGAAGCAGCCACAGATAATCTAAACAAATAATGTGGCCGTGTTCTAAAACAAACAAAGCAACGTTTAATTTTTAAAAAATTATGTGGACAACCCATAGGTCAAAGATTATTGATCGCTGACTCTGATGATAATAAGTAAACTTCTAATGTTTGAGTGAGAAGGTGAAGGCACATTTCTGCAAAATGTATTTACAGTTTCTAAGTAAACCTCAGTAACAGAATTAAAATTTTCTATGGACCTAAGGACTTAAAGATACTTTCCCTTCATATGGCTCTTGTACAAGTAAATTATTTTTTCTATTTTCATTTAGTGTTTGAGGATCATGACAAGATGTTTAAATTAAAAGAGAGCTTAATCATGGCAAAAGAGTTTAATTTGATAATTAGAACAAAGATCATATATGTATGGTTCCTCACATTTTTTTTTCTCTGAAAGTAGATATTTTCAAACAATATATCTTTGCCATTTAGTTAAATGAGTTGAATAATGACTGCTGCTTCTTGATCAGGTTTTATTAATCAATGCCAGTAAATTATCCAAAAACTAGTGGATGAAAGAAATATTACATTCATGATTTTTTTTACAGTTATACCAATTTGAGTTGAATTTCTTTATTTTGCAAAGTAAGTTACATTTTCCAGACCATTACAATGTAGCATATACCTTTGCTGAAAAAGAAAAAAAAAACTACAGGCCTTGCCAAGTTTGCCTGGTTTAAATTATTTATGAGTTAGCAGGTGGTAGAGATGGGTATGAGATCTCTCTTTCTCTGATTATCTGCTCCTTTCAATTATATCTAAGTAAAGCAAAAGTCATATGACTTAGCTTAAGGGAAAATATCACACTTTTCCCATTTGAGGCAAGATTTCTATTAAGAATGACCAAAAGATGACTTAGATCTGGACCTCTGAAAATCAAGTCTGCTGCTATTAAGTTATATTTTAAATTTAATTGCTTTATAATGACTCTCCATCATTTATTAAAAATTCATGTGGCTAATGAAGAGTTTTGATTACTTCAAAGGTGTTTTTCCAGATAGAAAACTGAGAGTGTGATGGGAGTGGGAAAGAGATTTTTTTTTTAATGAGAGTGTTTAGAAAACAGAATTGGACTGACCAATTGAGAGAAAGCTCAACTCTAAATACGCAACTAAAAGATGTTTGTTTTAAAGGCACAGGAGTCACTTATTCTTGTTGCACTTGCAAACTGAAAAAATTCAGTTGACATATGGTATAGGAGTCAGTTACCATGAGGATTGGTGAGAATGGCAACCTGTTCATGTATAGGTCTAAGTAAACTGCTTAAGTGTGCAAATTAAAATTAAAATCTTTCTGTTACTATATAGTGCAGCTATCACTGGTTACCTGCCAACTGTGTAGTTACTATAACTACTTTAGGGCACATAATCCAATCAGAACCAATGACATAAAGAAAATTATTTTCTGGGAGAGGAAAAAAGTTGTCCCTCTCTTTTACCAGAAGAAATCAGTCCTTGGATGGTGTGTGGGGACTTGAGGCTCAGATCAGTGAGAGGAGACCCTAGAGGGATCGAGTATGGCAGAAATAAGGAAGCTGTGACATGGAGTCTGAGACCACTTCCAACAGGAGACAGAGAAAATGGGAGAAACCAAGTCATTGGTGATATCATTTGAGCTACCAGGTCGAACTTGCCTGAAGCTAAGCCCTGCCTTTGCATAAAGATTCCTCATAAGAACACAAAAATAAGTATGCAAAAGTACTTTTTTGAAGTTTTAATTAAATTAAACAAGTTCTAAGATCTAAGACCTGAACTAACTGCCAAAGATCCCTCAGAAGAGCTGCAACATTTAGGAAAAGGGGGCAAAAAGGAATCAGAACTGGTATGTTTTGTCCTGTTCCCCTGCCCCAGAGTTGCTCTTACTTTGGAGAGCTTTGGAAAGTGTGCAGGTCTCACTGGATCATTCCAGGTCTTCAATCCCCAAAGCATAATAAAGATTTTAGTTTAAAATAAAGACTAATGATGATTAAATATCCCTAAGCTACTTAGATTCCGTGTTCAATCAGAAAAAAGTAAAAAGAGCACACACTTTGGAGTCAGGTTGTCCAGGGTTCAAATTCTAGCTCCCGCACACTTGGTTACTCTGAAACCTTCTGCAAGTTACTTTACCTCTCATAGGCTTAACCTCCCATATGTAAAAGAGTGACAACAATACTTGTCATAAAGAATTATTGATAGGATTAAATGATGGCAACATTTAGGTAATTAGTACAGGATCTAGAAAAAAACTCAATCTTTATTGCCAATATTAACATTGTTTTATTTCTGTTTTACATTTTCCTGGATATGACTCCTACAAATTGTATGTTCCATGGCCACAAGAGAAAGAATCTGATAGCATTCATTGTTTACCAAGCAAAAAATGTTCATGATTATTGTAATCTAGCCGTGGATTTGAAGAGAGGCAAATTCAGTTTGGCAAGCTTTTTTCAATTCCCCTCCTAGCTTATACTCATGTAAAATGGCCTCATTGGTTTTAGAAATAAACAGTTACTTATTCCAGTTTATATCCTATATATTTAATGAACAGAGATAGTAAAAAAAAATGACTTTTTTACAAATATGTTCCAATGCAAGGTAGTAAATGTGTGTGTGCTATACCACCCCCATCTTTCCTGCACCTGTGTCAAACCTCTCCAGTCCATCACTTCTCTGCCTCCTTTGAGTGAGCACATGCCTTCTGAATTACTCACAACATGGTCCTTTAGGACACTAGTTCTGGTAGATCCGAGTTGGACGTGGTATTAAAACGCTCTTGCAATCCTTGTTCTAAGGTATTTCCCTATGTTAACCACCTCAGAAAATATTTATTTTATATGATATCATACATATTTTCTATCTAGGCCATGTTACCTATTGAAAGTAGCCATACTAGGTTAAAATAATTAATTACATATGTATTTAAGTCATGTAGGTATTGACATTACAAAGCAATTCACCCTAACTATGGAAATCTTGAAATGGTTCATATCTCTATTTCCTGATGCCTATTATGTGTCATTAAGTCAAAAATCAATTTCATACAGCATACTAGAACAATTCAGAAATAGCCATAACAATTTATAGGGTCAAAAATCTAGGCCGGAAAAGTCAAAGTCAGTTCAGAGATTAAGAAGTCATCAACCATACAGTGACATGATATCAGGTGCTGCCAATGTGGTAATGGCACATACATTGGAGATTTCCTATGTAAACATTTATACCTCAGACGGTGGCCATTGTGAAAGAAATGTTATTATATGTTGCTTCAGTGATGTATGTCATATATTAATATAACTAATCTCTAAACACTCACTGAGAGGTAGTGTCTCATTCACTTTGCCTTAGATAATAATGACCCACTGCAACTTAGCATTTAAGAGGGAGAAAAAAATTGCAATGATGGATCTTACATTTCTGTAGGAATTTCTTTGGATTTATTATTATTCTTTTAAAATTTCCTTTGTCTTCTAAAGAAAAAAATAAAAGTATATGTTTAGCAGCACACTGCAATACCGAATACTTGAAAAATACCATTTTAAATTAACATGATCCAAAAGTGCATATTCTATATAACCAAAGGTATTCCGCACTGGAGTTCACTTAGTCTTCATGACCAGTGGGGTGGAGTCGGTTTCCTGAGAGGTATCTTATCTTTCAACATATTTTATGTAGCCAGCATTAGGGATATATGAAGGATATGAAAACAATTCCACCAGTTAAAAAAATTACTAGACGATTCAAAAGAGGATTCCAGAAAGTTCTGCATGGACACATTGAAGAGGTCTTTAAGAAAAAAAACAACACGCTGAGTTGCAAAGCCATGGTAGGTATATTGATTAACATAAAGCCTAGATGTACCCACAGTCTATCAGAGGCATTCAGTATGTGACAGTGCATTTCCTGGACAAACAGAAGTAAATACTCTCACTAAATATTGAAAGAATACATTTTTGTAAATACTAGCTTCAGCACTATTTATAACTTTTGTTTATAGTGATCATTAACTCTAGATCATGCATAGATTTAGAGCTGACTAGCTTATATCACATGTTTTGGGCTGGACTCTTAGGCAATCCAATTGCTTGGACACCAGTTCTGGTATGCTAATGCCTGCAAGTGGCCTCACTCTATTCATTGACTGATGAATGGAGAGACACTTCATGTTTTGTCCCCTCTGACATATGTTAGCAATGCATTCCCATGGGCAGATGCACATGGTCACACAGTTCCTGGTCAGATAACTATCAGTAGTCCATACAATTAATATCCTACTTAGGGGAATGATCATAATACTATTAAAATCTGGTATAATATCTAAAAAGCAAATTATTCACAAGTTTCATTGCCTTATGATTTGCAAGAATTTACTCATGAGACACTACTATTGAACAGTAAGATGTTGTGGGTCCCTGTGGTTAAGAACCATAACAAGAACTGTAACAAACTTCTGGAGAGTATTGAAAAGAGGCTACAGCATCAATGTGGAACAAAGTTCCCTGACAGACTAAAGGCCTGTATCATCTAACTCAATTTAGAAGAACAGTCCCACAATCCAAGGATACCAGCATGCTTTCACCATAACTGAGGCATGCTCTGCTATGACACTTTATTTCTGACATAGATAGAGGGGCAGAATGGTTGATAACAGGACTTTCGAATACTGCTCAATGAAGCACTTCCAGTAGGAAGAGGAAAGGAAATGTACAGCAAACCAGGGCTTCAAAGAAGAGAATATCACTGTGAACTGCTGGCAGAAAAAAAAACAGCAGCTCATTTTCCTTTGCTAGGTAAGCATGGCAACGGATTTAAATAGGCAGCTTAGTTGGGAAAAGTACAAAAAAGAACAGGGGTTTTCAGGCATTGCCTTACTCACTGACACACGAGTAAAACCTACAACTAAAGTACTAATTTTTTTTATATAGTGTGTGTTAGACTTTTGGATAATAGCATAACCTCTGAGTCACACAGAGATGAAGAGGGTGATATTTGAAAATGAAGAGCAAGAAATACACATTGAAAGGTAACAACACACTGGTTAGGATGCTGGCTCTGGAGCCTGGCTGAGTGTTTGAATCATGCATTTGCCATTTATTGGCTGTGTGCTCTTGAGTAAGTTAACTCATCTATGCTTTAGTTCTCTCTTCTTAAAAAGGAAAAATAATTGAAGTTACTTTATACATTGCCCATGAGGATTAGGTGACTTTATGAGAAGCACTTCAAATAGTTCTTGGCCTATTATTGTTTTACAGCGCTAAGCTTTTATTATTTTAGGGGGATGAGATTACTGTAGGCATTTTATGTGTATACTTAAATTCAGCCAAATTCATCATGTTGAGCTATTATGATTTTAACATTAGAAATAGATCTGTAATTGAGGCAAGTTACATCACGGTTATGAAGCTCAAACTCAAACCTGCAATACTTTGGAAAATAGTATAGAGTGAAATATACTGACTTTTTTAAAGTTAGGATCTCTGAATTCTTTATGTTAACAGTCAGCAAAACAATTCCTTTGGGTTATTAGTAAAAGGAGCAGAAAACACCCAACTGGCAAAAACACTACCATTTATTTATTCATTTTTACCTCTGTGTCTTTGACATTGATAACATTTTGTTCTTTTTCTCATTCTTAAAAGAATGCCATCAAATCACTTGTTAGCTACTGCCTTGGTGTAATAAATGTAGTCATTGGATTGAACAAATGGGTAGTTTTTTCTAAACTTAGAAAATAGAAATAAAGGTAATATGCAAAGGGTTTTAGTGATTTTCCCCCCAGTAACACTGTTCTCCAGGCACTGCCATTACTCGCAACAAAATGAACCTTTTAGGGTCAGTAGTATGACATACACAGATATAAATGCTGTTAAAGAAAACAAGGAGCACTGGTAGAAAATACATGCCAGAGAATTGGGAAAAGGGGATTTCTATATATAGAAACTACACTTAATGCAAATATAGTGAAATATAGTTGTCCCTTGGTATCCATGGTGATTGCTGTCATGACCTCTAACAGATACTAAAACCCTCAGATGCTCAAGTTCCCTTTACAAAATGACTTAACTATTTGCTATAACCTGTGTCATCCTCCCATATACTTTAAATAATCTCTAGATTACTTATAATACTCAGCACAATGTAAATGCTATATAAATAGTTGAGATACTTTATTGTTTAGGAAAAAATAACAAGAAAAAGTCTACATGTGTTCAGTACAGACACAACTATCAACCATCCTAGAACTATGTAATATGTATCAGCAACAATATAACATTTTTGCGATATTTTTAATGCACAGCTGGTTGAATCCAGATGCAGAATTTATGTATACAGAGTGCCAACTTTACAATTATATAAATTATTGCTTTAACATATGTACCTGTGGGGAAAGACTTGGAGAAGAGTTATTAATCTGCGCATGGTTGCAGATGTCACAGAGTAGTGTTACCTTCTCCAGGAACTCTTTCTTGAGTTCAAGGATGTGGTCACAGCCCTTCATGCACATACACCTAGTACAGTCATTGCTTCACAGATTTCTATGTTCCTCATCAACTGTCCAACTTCACTACTAAGGCAATACATTTCTCACTGTAGGAATCATATCTTTTTACTCCACAGGAGTTAGCAGATTGCCCTGCTCAAAATAAACAGTCAATAAATATTGAAAAACTAAAGGAGAAGTCTCTGGGTAACAGGAAAATAGTTTTCAACTATTCTAAACTGAATATATACTGCTGTTATAATTCAAGCTAATTGAGTGAATTCAGTTAAGCAAAAAATAGTTTTAAATGTGGGACCTCAAGAAATAATTATTTATCCAAGACAAAAAAAAGAAAGACAATAATGTGGACCAAGTATCGAGGTATATACCTCCCATGTGGTTAGGACATGTTGAGCAATATTATATAGACCTTGTTTCATAATAGAAGGAAGTTTCTTTTTCCTACTTAAGACAAATGACCTTCATCCACTACTCTTTTATTTTTGTAATATGTGGCATTATTTAACATGTAATCAACTTAACAAATATAAGTTTGGAGTTTGCTTGAGTGAGTGTGGTCTGTGACGTTCCATATATGTACACCTCATTATAAGAGCTGTTTACTACAAAATAAAATCTGTAGTGAATCAAAAAGTAATCTTAGACTATTAATGGGTTATTAAAATACTGTTAAGTTCTTACTTATTAAGCAGTCTCTATCTAGGGAGTTGCATGATAGTGAAACAAAAGAGGGCTCAGAGCATCTTTTTTTTTTCTTTAAAACACAGACTGTGGTACATTTGCACTACCATGATTTCTTTTTGGAGACTCATTTTCTCATTAGAATATTCATTTTGTTATTAAATGAATCATCTCATGTCATCTTCTCATCCTGTGTCCCCTGTCTATAATAAGATACATTTTTTGTATTTTTTTTACTCTTGTTCAATTACAGTTGTCCCCACTTCCCCCCATTACTCTCCTCTGCCTTACCCACCCCCACCTCCCACATTCAATCCTCCCCACATTGTCTTTGACTTGTTCCTTGACTTGACCCTTCCCTTTCTTTCCCCTGTTATCCCACTCATCCCTCTCCTCTGGTTACTGTCATTTTGTTCTTTATTTCCACTTCTCTGCCTCTATTTTGCTCACTTTTTTGTTTTGTTGATTAGATTCCACTTATTGGTGAAATCATATGGTATTTGTCTTTCACCACCTGGCTTATTTCACTCAGCATAATACTCTCCAGTTCCATCCGTGCTGTCACCTAAGGTAGGGGTTCTTTCTTTCTTTCTGCTGCGTAGTATTCCGTTGTGTAAATGTACCACAGTTTTTTGATCCATTCATTTACTGATGGGTACTTAGTCTTTTTCCAGCACTTGGCTATTGTAAATAATGTTGCTATGAACATATGGCTACATAGGTTCTTTTGAATCGGTGTTTCAGGATTCTTAGGGTACAATCCCAGTAGTGGAATTGCTGGGTCAAAAGACAATTCCATGTTTAGTTTTTTGAGGGAATTCCATACTGTTTTCTATAGTGGCTGCACGAGTCTGCATTCCCACCAGCAGTACACCAGGGTTCTATTTTCTCCACAACCTCACTAGCACTTGTTTGTTGATTTATTAATGATGGCCATTCTGACCAGTGTGAAGTGGTAGCTCATTGTGGTTTTAATTTGCATCTCTCTAATGGCTAGTGATGTTGAGCATTTTATCATGTGTGTATGGGCCCTCTGTCTGTTCTCCTTGGAGAAGTGTCTGTTCAGGTCCTTTGCCCATTTTTTAATGGGATTGTTTGTCTTCCTGGTGTGGAGTTGCATGAGTTCTACATATTTTGGAGATCAAACCCTTGTCTGAAGTATCATTGGCAAATGTATTTTCCCATGTGGTTGGTTCCCTTTTCATTTTGCTGATATTTTCTTTAGCCTTGCAGAACATTTTTAAGTTGATGTAGTTCGATTCGTTTATTCTTCCCTTTATATCCCTTGCCCTAGGGGACATATTGATAAAAAATATTGCTGTGTGATATATCTGAGATGTTCCTGCTCCAGTTCTCCTCTAGGTCTTTTATGGTGTCATGACTTATTTTTAAGTCTTTTATCTACCTTGAGTTTATTTTTGTGTAGGGTGTAATTTGGTGGTTGAGTTTCATTTTTCTGCATGTAGCTGTCTAGATCTCCCAACACCATTTGTTGAACAGACTATTTTTAGTCCCTTTTATGCTTCTGCCCTCTTTATCAAATATTAATTGACCATAGAGACATGGGTTTATTTCTGGGTTCTCTATTCTGTTCCATTGACTTACATGTCTGTTCTTATTCCAATACCAGACTGTTCTGATTACTGTGGCCTTGTAATATAGTTTTATAGCAGATGTTGTGATCCCTCCTACATTATTCTTCTTTCTCAAAATTTCTGAGGCTATTTGGGGCCATTTATGGTTCCATATAAATTTTTGAAATATTTCTTCTATGTGATAGGATGCAACTAAGATGACCTATCTTAAAGGTGAACCTTACTTAAACAAAAATGTAAATTCAACGTAAAATCTCATGTCAAATGAAAGATGCATAATGTGTCTAATGATTTGTTAACTACATAAAAGAAAAACCTACTAATATTTTCAAATGAAAATTTTATGTGTAACATAGCACCTACAAAGCTACAAATCATTCTCAAACATTTAGGCCATCATTCCTATTTTCCACTTAAATACTTCCATAATTATGTTTAAGGAGGAGGATAAAAAAAATGTGACAGTTTAGAAACAGCCCAATTTCATTTGGTTCCTGGAACATCATCTTTGTGTAGTGAACATTGATTGCAAAATCAGCTTTAAAGAAAATTAAAATGAACAGTGATTTCAACCCTAAGATACTGTCTAAAGAACTTTTATTTTTAAAGTAGAATCAATATCTTACACCATTAATGATACTAAGCAAAGACACAGGAGAAAATTGGTGTTGTTACAAATACTGATTTTTTTTTACTCTTTATGTACTTTCATATTGATCTAAAATTTCATGACTTGAGCTGCTGGGATCATAATTTAAATATTACTAAATGAATAATTTGAAGGGAAAATGTCATAATGTTATAAGTTATTTCCCTTTTTATTTTTATATGCTCACGAACTGCTCAGCTGTGTTTCATACATAACACAAAACCACACCCAGAAAATTTATTTCCATCATTATTGCAAAAACTACTCATTTTGGAGTGAAACTTGATTTACACCTTAAAAGGGAGAGGAAGTCAAACCAGGTTATCATCTCTGTGGGTAAATTTTTACTACTCCACTGGGGCCTTGGGACACATTTACCACATGTGCATTTAGAGAAATAGCAGAGGGCAAATGAAGATATCAGGAAGAAAAATTTTTTATGATAGCTCAGATTTGGGGAAGATGAGGATGTTTTAGGTTAGAAAGAAGTACAGGAAACATGTCAGGGTATTGATATTAGAAAGGAGAATGTTTCAGATAATAACTGTCAGCCTCTTCCAGATGTTTTTCAAACTGGAGAAATAACAAAGGCAGAAATGAGCATTCACAGATGGCTTCTTCTCACAGATGGCTTCTTCTGCTTACAGTACTTGCTGATTAAACATTTTGAACAAGTATTTTACTTTAATATGTCCAATCAATAGGCATTTCAAAAACATTTTTGCCAAATGTTGTAATGGGCTGTTCCAGAACAGTTAAGAGATCCTTGCTACTCACACCTGTGTACATTGTTTAATTTCTTGCATGACATTTTACTATACACATTTGGAATTAAAGTAGAATTTTAAAGTATCAAGATTACAAACTGTGTAAGGCTACTTTGCATTAACATAATATTAGCTTCCAGGCCTGTCTAAAGGCCTGCATATGGGAACCAGATGAATTTTCTAGATAGCTGAAGGATTTGCCAAAGGTAATTTCTTGAGTCTTTTCTTCATGGTCACATACAAACCATAACTACATAACAAGAAAGTATCACCAGGTGTGAAATATTTGTTTGAATTGTCTGGGCAAATGTTTATGAAAAGAAAATAAGCACACTTGGTTTTATGAAAACTGAATGGAACAGTAATTTGCATCATAATCGGAAGTAGCCTTTGAGTGAGTGAGAGAGTGAATGAATGGAGTTGTTCTTGCTATGAGGACAGTATAGACACATCCAAAAAGTCAGCAAGAAAAACAGTGCATACCAGGAAAAACTGTAGTTTCAGCAAGATAGAATAGTATTTTTTGTGGTGTGGTATGGTAAACACCTGCATCAAAATCACTTGGAAATGTACACAAAATGTAGAGTCAGTGAATCCAAACTCAAACTTTTGTTCCAGAATCTCAGGTTATGTAGGACCAGAAATCTGAACTTTTAACCAGCTCCCTATGTATTTTTTATACACTTTATTTAGCATTTCAGAACTAATATATTCATATTATTAGTTCTGAAATGCTAAAATAATAATATATTCGAGTGTAAAATAAATATAGAAGAGTATTTTGGAGCAAGGAAATGTAAATTCCAGCCTAAGAGGTCTAGGTTTTATTCATTAAGGACTGGAGAGCCATTGGATCTTTTTCATAGGAAAAGGGCACAATTCAAAAATACTTTTGGACAGTTAACACTGAAGGAATGTGAAATGTTAGGTTGTTGGAGCAGAAGAAATAGTATGGCAAAATACGAGATTGTAAGGTCCCAAACCAGAGGAAGGGCTATGACAACAGACAGGAAGTGATGAATTACAACATGCTTTAGAGGAATCTCTGATAACTTTATGAATATAATAAATCACAAATAGTCCCTGTCGGTTGGCTCAGTTGGTTGGAGCATCAATAAAAGGCTGAGGATTTGATCCCTGGTCAGGGCACATACCTAGGCTGTGGGTTCAATCCACAGTCAGGGCACGTGTGGGAGGCAACCAATCAATGTTTATCTCTCACATTGATGTTTCTCTTTCCCTTTCTATCTCTCCAAAATCCATAAATATACCTTCAGGTAAGGAATTAAAAAAAAAGAAATCACCAATGGAAAAAGTCAGAGGTAACCATGAAATTTGGAGTCCACCTGATTAATGTCACAAAAGAAAGAGCCAAATCAGAAGGAAACTTGTTGGTTGGGTGATGTAATGAGAAGGTTATGTTATGTACATTTTTTCCTAATAAATGAGTTTTCTATATGATAATGCTCAACTGGCAATATAGGCTAAAGGTCAATATACTCCTCATCAAATATACTGAGTTCATACATCTTTTCTAAATGGGATATTTTTAGACAATAGAATGCTTATATATTCAAATGCAAATAATTTATTTCTCTGTGACCTGGCCTCTTGTTAATGAATAAACCAACTCAGAAGTAGTATAAGCTTTATCAGTCTTTTTTTTACACCTTCATCTATTTCTCCCACCGCAAGCCCTGTAACTAGCAAACACTAATCTGTTTTTTATTAAATTATTAGAATGATATTGATTAATAAGATTATATAGGTTTCAAGTGCACACTTCTATGATACATGATCTGTATATTGCATAGTGTGCCCACCACCCACAGTCAAATCGTCTTCTGTCACTGTATATTTGATCCCCTTTACCCTTTACTTCCTCTCCATCCCTCTTCCCTCTGGTAACCATCATACTGTTGTTTGTGTTTATGACTTTTTGTTTGTTCTTGTTTGTTCATTTATTGTTTTCCATTTTATATCCCACAAATGACTGAAATCATAAGGTTCTTAACTTCCTCTGTTTTACTTATTTTCCTTGCATGATAGTCTCAGCATCCATCTATGTTGTCGCAAATGGCAGTATCTCATCTTTTCTTAGGGCTAAGTAGTATTCCATTGTATAAATTATCATGTATCCTTTATCCAATCATCTGTTGAAGGATACTTTCATTGTTTCCATGTCTTTGCCATTGTAAGTAATGCTGAAATATACATAGTAGTGCATGCATATAAAAAACTCATACAATTCAACACCAAAGTAACAAACAATACAGTTTAAAAAAAAAAAAAGGACCTGAGCCGACACTTCTCCTAAGAAGACATACAAATTACTAGCAGATATACGAAAGTATGTTCAACTTCACTAGCTATTAAGAAAATGCAAATCAAAACTATAATGAGATACCACCTCACACATGTTGGAAAGACTATTATCAGCGTAACAAGTAATAACAAGTGTTGGTGAGGTTGTGGAGAAAAAGAACACTATTCACTTCCAGTGGGAATATAAACTGGTACAGCCACTTTGGTAAACCGAATGGCGGTTCCTAAAAAAATTAAGACTAGAGTTACCCTAAGACTTAGCAACCCCTCTTCTGGATATGTACTAATCTGCTCTTTGTATCTATGAGCTTGGGAGGAGGTTTGTAGTTGTTGTCATTTTGTTTTGTTTTTTAGATTTCACATATAAGAGTGATCATACAGATTTGCCTTTGTCTGCCTTATCTCAATTATCATAATTCCCTTGAGGTTCATCCATGTTGTCACAAATGACAAGATTTCATTCTCTTTTATGGTTGAATTATATTCCATTACACATGTGGAATATATGGGAATATTACACATGTACAGATATATGTATATATATATAAAAATCATGAACTATATGGAATATATATCACGTTTTATTCATCCATCAATGGATACTCAGTCTGTTCTACATATTGTGTTTAAAACAAGTTCATAGAATTAAAAATTACACAGCAGAGCCTGAAGTTAACAGTGAAGTTGGGAAGACAAAGAATGGATGTCAAACTCCTTATGTTGAGAATCAAGGGCAATATTGACTTTTTACTGTCACTCCCATTATATCAACATGTATTTATTTGTAGGCATTTCCTTTTTCTAAAATTTTCAAAAGAAAACTTTCTCCACTTAACCCACTCCCCTCAATGATTTGCCTTTTACACTGTTACTTTTCCCTTACTTAAACTTAATAAATTTACATAAGCAAGACTCCATGTTTATAAAGGAATGAGTCTTTGCCTTTTATGATAAAGGACAAAGATTACTTTGGTGGTTTTTAATTATCTTATTAGGTATTATTGTGTTGGAACTCTAAGTAAAGGAACTACTAATTCTTGCTGAAGATGGAATTGGATATTGGAAGATGTGTGAGAGTTACAAGACAGACAACATGGAGGAATTATTCTATGTTGAGAAATCAGTATGTAGAAATACATGAACACATACTTTCAGAATAAAATAGCACCAAAAATGTGTAAAGTTCATGGTAATCTGACTTTGATAAAAGTTTCAAAGAACATCTGTGTCTTAATTTTTTAAAGTCTTAAATTAATTTTGTAGACATTAGCTTACTTTTTTTACAGTACTGCAAATACGTGTTATCAACAATGTAATCTAATCTAGCTAGGTGAATTATCCAGGAATGACACTGGGAGAATGTGCATAATCAAAGGAAACATTTAGATAGGAAGATGGTAGCGCAGGTCTCCTGAGCAAGAGAAATGGTATTAAAGATGCAACAAATGTATTAGGGAAATCACCAGTAGGGAAAAAATTAGGAGACAGCTAAGGGAGACTTATCAGCCTTCAGTGCAAGTCTTAGACCAAGTGAAACAGAGAGTAAAGGAAGAAAGGGAAGGAAGGAAGGGAGGGAGGGAGAAAGGGTCTTAGACTGCAGATCAGTTCTAAGGAAAGTTCAGCAAATCTGCTGGGGCATCTTTACCCCACTTTGACTGTTAACGGAGTCTAATATCTCCCAGAAATAAGCCTGCAGAATATTCCAGCTGTACTCAGTCATAGATGGATGGAAACCCCTGGGAAGCACAGTCTTTGTGCAAAGGCCAAAATGAATTTCAGAGTGCGCCCTCTAGACCCTCATTCAATTGCACTTCCTGAAATTAGAGACGTGAGAGTTGTGCCTTTATGGCTGTCACCAGATAGAACTTGTTTATTTTTGTACGATTGTATTTCAAATAATCTAACAACATTAATCTGAAATGAAATCAGATTTGCCAGAACACTTATTAACTTTTTAAGTAATTTGAGCATGTTGCCATCCAAAATAAAAAATTTGATCACAGATATTTTGTATATATGGCTGAATAAAGATATCATGATAAATTCTGTATTCCTCTTTACCTTGAACTGCAATGCAGAAATTCATCTGAGCCTCTCATCCAGGCATGCTTTCCCTAGATTCAACCCTTCTGTCAACTCACTTTGTACCAAATGTCATCCCATATTGTTTTAGTACTTTTTGTGGTCCTTGTTCGACCAGTGATTGGGGATAGGGGAGAGAAGGCCAAGGCTTGTTACCAGATGAAGAGGTATGGTCTGGATACATTAACATTGCATTGCCTAGACATTAATTGTATAATTGCATCATTGCAAGTGTTTTGGTTTATAATTTCAAGCCCAAAATACAACAGACAATAATAATTGAAAAAATACCTCTAGACATCAGGCAGTATGTCACCATATGATTTTTCTAAATAATTGTAAAACAAATCATTTAAAACAGCATTTGCTTTTTGCAAACACATTTTTTTTATTTTTCTACATTTCATAGTAATTCTCCAGTTGAATATACACAGAATGATGCTTTCACAAAATAACACAGACTTTATTTTCCCTGATTTCTGAATGTTCAGATGAGTGTTCTCAAGGACCACTATAATAGAGTTTAGTTTACAGTTAAACTATAACTGACTAATTAAGAGTTATTGAATTTTTTCCATAAATTTTCTGAACTTTCTTTGTGGCTGGTAGCTATAACCAAAACTTTTAACTTGAATATATTTTTCTAGAATTCAGCATACAACATAAGAGCGTGTATCTGTGTTTTTCTTCAGATTATGCATAGGGTAAAAATGAGAAGCTTAAGAAAAGCAAATGTGAAAAACATATAAAATTATCTAAGTGGTAGTTCCTACTGAGCAAATCAATATTTTTAAAATGGAACATATAGCAAGGACTCATGGATAAAACCAAAGGGGAAGAGCTGAGGGAGGGAAGGATGGAGGAGGCAAAGGAAAGTGGTGGGGGGGAGGCAGAGACAAATGTATTTGAAAAAATAAATTTAAATTAAATTAAAAATAAATAAATGTTGAAATTTGCTTATGTTCCAGTCTTATAAATTATATAGAAAAGCAGAGTAACTGGTGGAATAAGGAAAAACTTTCACTTGAGTTTCATATTCAGCAACAGCTATTTATAGGTGGTTTAATGTTTCATATTTTTATTCTAGTGTAAACATAATTACTCATTATTTAAAGAACATTTCCTGCACCATGTTATTCCATAAAATGAGTCAAATGCATCAATTAACATTCAATCAGCAAATACTTTTAACCATCTACAAGGTGCTACTATTTTAAATCAAACATAATTTCTTACCAAAGAGCAGTAACAGTTTTAGTAAACTGAGGCAATCTCAGAGAACAATATACCATATTTCAAATCAGAGTATGGAAAGTCACCTGAAAATGAATTTACTCATAGAATTTTTTTGTTCAGCACTTTTAGCTCATTTCTGAGAAGGTACCATACTTACTCTCAACTTTAAAATTATTTGAACAACGTGTCTAACTCAATCCACTGCATCATGACTATTTCAGTAAAGAAGATTTTCAAGATGACATAAAATACTTGAGGTTGATAATAATACTTGAATAATACCATAAAATGTTCTAATATCAAAATTTCAAGAAATATGAAAGGTAAATAAGCCTACTACATCTATTCTATAAACAGAACTACTGCATTCTTGCATAGTTAAAAGCTTATTTTTTCTGAAAAAAAAATTTCCCAAATCCTTGTCCCCAAACACTTCTCTCAATTCTATGATTAAAATATAATTTGTTCAACAAATGACAGCTTAATACTAGCTACAGAACTTGTCTTTGGTCATTCTCTAATTTTCATTCAGTATATAGTAATGCTACTAGTTAGAAAATTCTCTTCACCAACATTCTGACAATGAAAATCACACTAGTGATTTTGGTTTAGTACTTTAATGGTCTTTTCCGAGACAAGCACCTTCTTCTTAGCTTTTGTGTACGTGAAATGTAGGGTAGAATTATATTATCTTCAAAATCCCATTTTAATCTAACTTTTATTTATTCTATATTTTCATTAAGTGGACATTGTCTCCCACATTTTCAGAGTTTCTTTTTATGTAAGGTCTAAGGAAAGTTTACTTGAATACAGTGGTGGAAATTTTATATACAGAGGTTGGCAAAAGTAGGTTTACAGTTGTGAGTAGGCAAATCACAGAGTTTATTCTTGTATTATTCTTTATTAATTATTGTATCATTTCCATACATACAACTGTGAACATACTTTTCCCCTGCCTGTATATTCTTTGGATAATTTTAACTTTAGGAAATGGCCAAAGTAATTTAGAACTAAGACTAGTGAGCAAGTTGCTTTACCAGGTAAATAAATGTTACTACTATTTTGACTTTTAAAATGGTGTGTGATTGTAACAAGGCTTATTTTATCATATGCTATCATCTGACCCTGAAATCAATTTTAAAAATCATCTATGGTGACAATAACATTTTTATCTCCATAAAGTAACAGCTTTAAAGAGCCAACTGCTATTTAATGATATAAATTATTCTTTGTTTAAAATGAATCTTATGAATTCAATATCATAACTAATATCTATTTATAAGGTCAGCCTATGGAAGAAGGGCATGACTTCAGAACTGAGAAGAGCCATGTCATATTGAATATGTAAATACCTAATTTCCTCTGCATTAACATGTCACCAAAATGAATATCATCCACTGTAATTTCAAGTAAAACATGCTAACAGTACCTCATTAATATAAGCACTATTTTTATGTTTCTTTTATTTTGATATTGAGTTCAGTCAAACTGTAACAAATAATGTTCTTAAGGCCATGATTAGGTCACATCTCACACAGCAACACTGCGTGAAGAACAGTGTTTACAACATCGCACATAGGGCAGCGAGGGGGTGAAATGGAGAGAGGAAGTAATTGAAAAAACCTTGAATGCAGGGCTTTATGCATAGTACTTATTCTCAAAGTGAATGTTACATCCTTATTAAGGACTGTGTATTTTTTTCACTTAACCCAGAGAGAGTAAGTATTGTGCATGGTCTGAGTGTTTATGTTGGAAACATTTGGAAGTCATTTATTAAGTACTAAATGTGAGTCTAGCCAACGTTCACACCAGATTATTTGTGCTGCTAAATTAATTAGTTTTTCCATTGTAAATTATGAAATTCATTTGTCTCTTAGACTATGGTAGCTAGGAAGATCTATACAATGAATTCTGACCTTGATGGATTTTTAGAATTCTACTACAATCCACATAGATAAGAGTCAATAATAAATAGTTCCGTGTGATGGAATTTTCTTCAATACACAAAAAATATTTTTAAACCCAATACTCAGTAAAAATAAAAGTAAAATGCAAGTCAAACATTTTGTCTTGTGTCAAAGTCAATCTAACATTATATAATGCACATGTGGACTTTTCTAACAAGCTTCTTATTATTCCATTTTTCAGGGGATACACATCATCCATAATTACTACTCGATATTTCATTTCATACCCACCTCTAAGATGCATGAAAAGCAATTATCTTCCTGAAAGACAAGTTAGACTGCAGTGACTACAATTTCAACATACTTAGAAGCATTCAATTTTTCTCTTGTCAAAGACAGAAGCTTTCTAAATGAGGCACTGTCCAATCATAACATTTATAATATTATAATCCAGATACTTATTTTTAATAGTGAACTTTATTTTTAATATTATAATTATTCCTCTCTTTGGAATACACCAATAAGAGAACAATGATTCATCATATGAAAGAATTAAGTCCAAAATCTTGTTTTAGATGTAAAAAAACAAACTCTTACATGTAATAATCACAATATTATTTAGGAAACAAGAAGTCTATTTAGTTGCTTAAAATCACTATTTGAAGCCTGGGCTGGTTTGGCTTAGCAGATTGAGCACTGGCTTGTGAACCAAAAGATCACCGGTTCGATTCCCAGTCAGGGCACATGCCTGGGTTGCTGGCCGGGTCCCCAGATGGAGGCACTCCACAGGCAGCCACACATTGCTGTTTCTCTCCCTCTCTACCTCCTTTCCCTTTTCTCTAAAAATAAGTAAATAAAACCTTTTAAAAAATCATTATTTGAAGACAAGTCTGCATTCTAAATGCAGATGCCAACTTACTATTTTATAGTACTTTAAAAATGTTAATCAGCAATTAGATTAAACAATTCTCTTCTAAATAAGCCCAAAACAGTTGAAAATATTTCTAAACTAATGGTCCTCAAATTATATAATTATCCAATTTTTAAGGTTTTTTTGTTTAAACTAGTAACAAATATTTAATTACATCATCTTTAAAACACCAAGCACTAAGCAAGATGCTGAATAACTCCTTATCAAAAAAAAAATTATTTACCATGACAAATGGTATAATAATAGAATAAAATTATGTGTATTAGAAAAAACTTTTCTATTGCCTTGCATAGTACTTAGCACATAGTAAATTAATCAGTAAATATTTGTTGAATGAATTAAGCTCGTCTTAATAATATTCTTTTTCAAAGATGACTTTTTTTAATGGGAGAATAAAATAAAAGCATTTCTCATATAGTTGAAATGTAAAAAGAGGTTATCTCTACTAAAGCAACAAAATGTTGCTAGCAATAAATCATACTTTTATAGTATACAAAGGAAAATTGGATAGTTTTTTGTATCCTACTAAACATTTCCAGTACCTGTTCCAAGAAATGTTCTCCATTGCTAATCTTCCTAAAATGAATTTTTAAACAAAACATTAAAAACACGCTTTGCAAATCAGTTACCAGAAAGTACAATAGCGGGCAATGGCAAACACACAGGGCTCTATAATGAGGTCACTTCACTGGTCCTTCTACTTAGACAAACCATTTAATCAAAATGAGCGTGACATCCTCGGACCTTGTTCTCTTAAATAAATAGTCTATATGTTTACATTTCTGCGTGCCCTTTTTTAACAGTTGTGAAAGTATAAACCCCTATAAAAACTCAAGTATAAATATTTTGCAAAAGCCTCCTGTTTTATGTTCTGTTTTTTTCTACTTGCCATTTTTTTTATAAATCAGGTCAACAACTCAGGTATGAATTTAATATTTTTTTCACATATCTCTTCTTGTTAAAATAATGGCTTACTTATTTTAGTACGTGACAGTTTACAAGATACTTTTCCATAATATGCTCATTCAACCCTGAAAACTGCCCTTTGAAGTAAGCAAAGTAGACTTTCCCCTTATTTTACAAATTTGTAAACTAAAGCTCAGAGAGGTTAAATAACACATCCATGTTCGTAAAACAGGACTAGTTTTCTTTATTTTAGCTAGCTATGATTATAATGAGGAAATGGAATCATAACTAATAACAAGACATATTATTCTTGTATTTATTTATTCAAGGGTGCAATAAATGCTTATTTTGCATTTAACTGTGCCCTAGATTCTTCTCTATCCAGTGCAATAATTCTAAAGGCAAGAAAGACATGGTTGTTTATTTAATGAGTATACCATCCGTACACACATTTATATGACCAAAGATGAATCAGACCAAATATATTTTAACAAAAAAAATATATCTTCTATTTACCTAGACTATTCTCTATATATATTAGTTATAGTTTCTGACATTTTGTAAGAAGGAAAAGAAAAATTTCCAGTTTTGACTAGAATCATAAGTAGCTGGTTACATCTTATCTTACATACAATCACTTTCATTTTTAAAAGTTACCCTTGTTGAAATTCCTGGAATTATTAAAACGTACCCAGGTATTTTATAACACAACTTCTCCATTATTATTAATTATTGGTTAATAATCAATGTTCCTGATATGACAGAATTTTTTTTGAAATGTTAGTTTGAAGAGAGCAACTCTATATTTTGGCAAAGAAACTATAAATATATTCAAGTTATATTTAAATGGTCACAGATATCATAGTAAAGGAATGTAATACCTACTAGGCCCAAATGTAAACTCTGGTCTTTTTTTTCACATAATCATGGATTGTAGGTATTTCTCCTGATTTTTTCTTAGGATTAATTTTGTAAGTTTACCAACAAAAGGAATAGTTAGAATAAACATTCAATTGAAGTTTAAAAATAATAAAGTGGTAGAAAATAGACTCAAACCTCACAACTAATAGAATAATTACCAAATAGAAGCTTAGGCCAGACTTACTATGTCATCTAGCTGCCTGGAACACAGAATCTGGAGGCTTCTATTATTGGGACTAAGCTATATTGGAGAAGCTTCTAGTCAATATACTAGACTGAAAACTAAAAAGTGTACAGTATTTTTTCTTTCAACTAACATATAGTATATTAATTGGTACCAACATGACTTCAAATTCTATTTTAGCTTTTACAATTTTCATAACTTTTTCAAAAATACACATTTGGAAAATTAATAGGCAAGTATGTTTGGGAGGACAGGGTGGAGAAGTGAGAAGGATTATGCTATGTGGCTGAGAAAAACTTTATGTTGGGGTGAGACTTGATCTAGATATTGAAAGTTAAAGATATGCCTTGATAATAAAATGAGGGAATAATACTCATGTTTATTAATAAGGAAAGAGCATGAATAAAGAGAAGTGAGAGAGAGAGAGAGATGAAACAGGCTCAGGAAACTGTTTTAAGCAGTAAGGCTGAAGGAGAGGTTTTTCAGTAGGAAACAGTAGTCTAGAAGGTTAGAAATTATCTTGTTGAGAAGGGGTTCTGATTACAAAAGACTGTGTTAGGTTGTGAGAAGGCAGGAGCCACTGAAGGTTTTATAGCTCTTTTGACATGAGAGATGAATCTGTCAATAGTAAAAGGCCTTGGATGGAGGAAGCTGGAGGTCAAGGATGCTACTGAAAGGAGGCCAGAGGGGCGTGAAGAGGGTTCCAACCAAACTGTGTAACCATTATGTCATGTTAGCTAAAGGCTGTATAGCCAGCTGTAAAGCCTGAATAGGACTCCTAATCTCTGTGAAGATCAGTTTCATTTTAAAATGAAAGGGTTGGCCTGCTACATAAGAGCTAAGACCCTTCCTCTCTCTGAAGTTATATATATGTATAAAGAATCATTTTCAAAATTGGAGGGAACAGCTTTCTAATATACTTCCAGAAAAAGCCTGTTAATGGTCCCTAAGGAATGTGGCTGACTCTTGTTGAGGCACAGTGCAGATTTCCAATTAACTTCACTTGTTAGATGTTTTCTTCCTCTTCTTCTTCATGTGCCTAAATAGCTGTGCCATGGTTTGCCATAAGCCCAGATTGTGGACAGAATCCCAGTCTTACTTTAATTTAGCCAGTTAGGTTCATGACTTATCTAAGTGAGCGATTCTGACTCATTTTGAAGTCTTGGTTTTACAAATATGTTGCTGCTGTTGCTCCTTATCTCCTTCAAGTTGTCATTAATTGAGAGGTCTCAAACTACAGGTTTGATTCCTGTTTGATTATCCTTCACAAAAAAAGTCACCATATGTCCTCAGACTGTGATATCAACCCTCCCTTCCCATATGAAAGCAAATGTGGCCTAAAATGAAGTAAGATAAAATTAGTCACTGACCCTCTGAACTCTTAATTTCTTCCAAAACTTTTCTTTAGTTTCTCAAAATCTTTTTGTCTCACAAGCATAGGTAAATAAACAATTATATTTTTTTAGTCCATAGAGACATCATTTTAGTTTCAACATTGGCCCTTCCAGAGTCTTTGAAATAACCCCTGGCATTTTAAATCTATGCATATTACCATAAATTATGAACCCTTTAAAGCAGGGAGAAGGTAAATGTAGTTTAAAATGTTTGTTAGCTGCAAAGTGATATACATTATTATTATGATTATAATGCAGTGTTTTGTGTTTGAAAATGTGTATGCATGCACAGAAACATGTACAAATGTGCTTTGGCAGGGCAGACATGGAAGTAGAGACAGCTCTGGCTTTGACTGTCTTCCTCTTTCCTCAGAGGTGACATAGAGCCTCTCCTCTTCTGAGCTTGGGGTGAATGTACATGATTACCATCTATGGCTCTCCCTGTTGGCCTTTCAAGCAACACGGTATTTTGATGGGGTGTGCATTCTCATCCCTGGGAGCTATCTGCCAGCATGGAGTGTCTATTTTTGTCACGTCTCGTCCACCAGTGATATGTCACTTTGGTATATGTTGCAGCTGCAGTGAAGCCTGAGGAGCTTTTTTCAACTGCTGTTAGATGCAAGAAACATGATACTGTTTATTGTAACTACAAAAACAGTTCAGTGTCTCAAATAACCCACTGAGAGATCCCCATCACACAGTTTCAGAGGTAATGGATTCATTCCCAGGGAGTGACAATATCCATTTTATTCAAAAATGTGCATTTTCTATCAACCTTGAGAGACTCCTTGATTGCTCACCAAATTAAGAACAAATGCCTGAGGCTCACACTTTTCTCCTTTCACAATATGGGACCAACCAAGAAGCCTTTAAAATGTTGTCATTTGCTCTTCTTATATGTAGCCTTTGCTACTAACAGGTGGAACTACTCACCATAGTCACCAAAATTTCTATATGGATTCTCCCACTAGAATACCGCTACTGCCTCATTACTTTCTGGAAAGATCCTATTCATTTTCACAGCTAATCTCAAGTGATATGCCCTTCAAAGAAACCTGTTCTGATGCCTGTGTGTAAAATACCCAGTATGTATCAGGAGCTTAATGAATGTTTGTTGCATACATGGATAAAAGAACCACAACTGATAAACTCTCCTCTTCCTTCTAATCTTCAAAAAATTATGTAACTGTAAAACAGTTTATATTGTAGTAATTTTTATGTCTTTATCTTCCCTCCTCCAAAGCACACTAAAGAATAAGTAAAGGCTGTGTGGGATATCTGAGAGTTTCCTGCCAATGTTCTCCTCTAGGACTTTTATGGTGTTGCGACTTATATTTAAGTCTTTTATCCATCTTGAGTTTATTTTTGTGTATGGTGTCAGCTGATGATCCAATTTCAATTTTTGGCATGTAGCTGTCCAGCTCTCCCAACACCATTTGTTGAAGAGGCTATTATTGCTCCATTTTATGCTTCTGTCCCCTTTGTCAAATATTAGATGCCCATAGAGACCTGGGCTTACTTCTGGGCTTTCTATTCTGTTCCACTGGTCTATGGGTCTGTTCTTGTGCCAGTACCAGATTGTTTTGAGTATAGTGGCTTTGTAGTATAGTTTTATGTCTGGTATTGTGATCCCTCCTAGTTTGCTTTTCTTTCTCAAAATTGCTGCAGCTATTCGGGGTCGTTTATGGTTCCATATAAATTTTTGAAGTGTCTGTTCTATTTCTGTGAAATACGTCATTGGTATCTTAATAGGGATTGCGTTGAATCTATAAATTGCTTTGGGTAGTATGGACATTTTGAGGATATTAATTCTTCCAATCCATGAGCACGGTATATGCGTCCATTTATTTGTGTCTTCCTTAATTTCTTTTTTCAATGTTGTATAGTTTTCTGCATATAGGTCTTTTGTGTCTTTGGTTAAATTTATGCCTAGGTACTTTATTTTTTTTCTTGCTATATCGAATGGTATTTTTTTTCTGATTTCTTCTTCTTCTATTGCATTGCTGGTGTACAAAAACGCCTTTGATTTCTGAATGTTGACTTTGTATCCTGCTGTTTTGCCAAATTCACTTATTAGGTTGAGGAGTTTTTTGCCATTGTGGAAAGCAGTGTGGAATTTCCTCAAGAAGCTGAAAATGGAAATGCCTTTTGATCCAGTGATTCCCCTGCTGGGACTATACCCTAAGAATACCAAAACAGCAATACAAAAGAACCTATGCACCCCAATGTTCATAGTAGCACAATTTACAATAGCCAAATGTTGGAAGCAACCTAAATGCCCATCAGTAGATGATTGGATCAAAAAACTATGGTACATTTACACAATGGAATCCTACACAGCATAAAGAAAAAAAGAGCTACTAATCTTCGCGACAGCATGGATGGAACTCGAGAGCATTATGCTAAGCGAAATAAGCCAGGGGGCGACAGACAAATACCATATGATCTCACCTATAAGTGGAACCTAACCAACAATACAAAGATGCAAGGAAAATAAGACCAGCAACACTGAAAGGAAAAGAAACCAACAGAGACAAGAGGGGAGGAGGGAGGAGGGCGGGGAAAAGGAAGGGAAGGGGAAAGTCAAGGAACATATAGCAAGGACTCATGGACAAAACCAAAGGGGAAGAGCTGAGGGAGGGAAGGAGGAAGGGGGACAAGGGAAAGTGGTGGGGGGTAGGCAGAAACAAATGTATTTGAAAAAATAAATAAAAAAAAAGAATAAGTAAAGGCAAAGATGTTACCCCATTCATCTTTATACCTGTTGTAGCACATGCAGAGCACATAATAGCTACTTGATAAGTTTCTGTTGAATTGACCTGATTTATGTGTCCTAATTGCTGATAAAACCTCTATATGGCATGAAGAGGTCACATACTGTCAGTTAGATTTTAAATGTCATCTAAGTATCCCAGTCTTGGATTTAGTAAGTTTTAGTTATAGTTAGGACTAATAACTCAGTCTAGACTTCACTGCATTTTACCTCTTATCTTGTCTTCCTGTCATTAGTTCTAATCATCTGGTATTTTATCATTTTGTATATTTTAATATACCTTTTCTCCCCTGCTGATAATATAATGATTGAGGAGAAAAATTTTTGAGAAATACAAAGAAAAAGGTATGAATCATCCACATATCTACCATAAACAATGCATATCATACTACAGATATATTGTAGAACTAATTTTGAATCCTGATTTTTTAAATCACAATACTATATTGTGATTACTTTAACATCATTATTCATTTATTTTAAGTATAGTTAGTATATAGTATTACGTTATTTACATTAGTTTCAAGCACACAGTGTTATAACCCCACTAATTCTAGTAATCATCTGTCACCATGCAAACCTATCATAGTATTATTGACTATATCACCTCTTTTACCTATTCCCCCTTGCTTTTTCCCTCTGGCAGCCATCCCTTTGGAAGCTGTTTCTATTAGTTTGTTATTTTGTTTTGTTCATGTGTTTTGCTTTATAAAATTCCACATATAAGTGAAGCTATAGTGTATTCATCTTTGTCTGACTTACTTCACTGAGCATAATACTCTCTAGATCCATCCATGTTGTTGTAAATTTGTAAATTGCAAGATTTTACTCTTATTGCTACATAGTATTCCACCAAATTATTTATATATATATATTTTTTTCATCTATTGGTGGGCATCTAGGTTGCTTCCCTTGTATGTGACTTATTTTGTCTCTGCTGCCTTCAAGATTGTCTCTTTAACTTTTGCCATTTTAATTACAATGCCTTGGTGTCGGTCTCATAGAGTTCATCTTGGTCGGAACAATTTTTGCTTTCTGGAACTGGATGTCTATTTACTTCCTCAGATTAGGAGAGTTTTCAGCCATTGTTTGTTTGTTTGTTTCTAAATTCCATTTTGCCCCTTTCTCTCTTTTCTTCTCCTTCTGTAACTCTTATAATGCAAATGTTAGGGAACTTAATTTTATTCCAGATATCTCATACTATCCTCATTTTTAACGTTCTTTTCTTTCATCTTGCTGTTCTATAGTTTCTTCCAGGTTGCTAATCCATTCTATATTAACTAACCTACTGTCAATTACTTCTGATATCTTAATTTTAATTATTGCATTCTTCATCTCTGATTAGGATTTGTTCTTTATTACATTTTCCATCTCTTTGTTGAAGTGCTCTCTGAGCTCCTCTATTCTATTGTCATGTTTATTGGGCATCTTTATAACTGTTTCTTTGAATTATTTATCAGGAAAATTATCTCCATATTATTAGAGATGTTCTCTGGAG
The DNA here is from genome assembly GCF_021234165.1 of Pteronotus mesoamericanus. Classification (NCBI taxonomy): domain Eukaryota; kingdom Metazoa; phylum Chordata; class Mammalia; order Chiroptera; family Mormoopidae; genus Pteronotus; species Pteronotus mesoamericanus. The sequence goes on from NW_026555329.1 coordinate 33,272,504, forward strand.
TTTTTTCTTGTATCTTCATTTGAGGCGTATTCTTCCTTCTCTCATTTTGTTTAACTTTCTGTGTCTGTTCCTCTGAGTTAGAGGGAATAGCTCTCTCTCTCAGTCATGCAAAATGATCTGTGTGTATACTGTCTGTTGATTATTTTTAGGAAGCCAATATCAGTCAGGGCAGATGTGTGCAGTGCCTGGTATGTCTTTTGGCTTGAAGAAGTGTGTTTCGGGTGGTGTAGTCTGGTGTGTCTGTGGTACCTTGCCCTTCCGATCTAGGTGGGGCTGTCTGGTGTAAGTGTGGCTACTCAATGTGCGCTCCGCATGCCCTGTTGCTTTTATTGACTGTTATCAGAACGGGGTCTGGTCAGGGCTGCTCTGCATGCTTGCATCGCAATGGCCTAGTAGCTCCACCTTTGCTCTGGTGGAGCAGACAAGTCACATACAAGGGAAGCAACCTAGGTGTCCATCAATAGATGAACATACATATATATATATTCAAAGATACATATATTTGGTGGAATACTCTATAGCAATAAGAAGAATAAAATCTTGCGTGTGTGTGCACGCATGTATGTGTGTGTGCATGCATGTTTGTGTGTGTGCACAGCTACACTTTGATAGTTTTGCACCCTGTCTGGATGGTGCAACCCAATGGACACTCAGCAGCATCCCACTTTCTTGGCATGGGGCAGCTCTGTGTGTGTGCCCTGCTGCTTCAACTGTGTTGTCAAAGCAGTGTCTGGACATTGTGGCTCTGCATGCCTGTGATGCCCTACTAGCTCCATCTTTTATAGGGGGGGGCAACCTTGTCTCCCTGCTTAGACACACTTTGCTAGCTCTTCACCCTCTTCAGGAGGGGTAGCTTTGTATGTGTGCACAACAGTTTCTCTCTGTCTCTGCACTTTCTCTGGACAGGCAAGTCCTGCATGTGTGTACTGCAGCATTTTGCTAGCTCCACAATCTCTCCAGAAGGGCAGCCCTACATGAGCACCCATAGTGCCCCACTATCTCCTCACTTTCTCTGAACCAAGGTAGCCCTGTGGGCAGGTACTGCAGCATCTTGCCAGCTGTTCATATTTTCCAGGCAGAGGAGTCACACATACACATTCAGTCCAGTGTGTGCACAAATCAGCACCCTGCAGTACCTACTGGATCAATCTCTGAGTGGAGGAGTCCTTTGTATGCGTGCTTTGATGTTTTCCTGTTCCTGCTGGTTCTGTCTCAGGAGGGGTGGCTGGGGACTTACTAACAGTGCCCTGCAGTTCAGCCAGAGAACCAGGAAGGAGCTTTCACCTGCAATCCACATGCACAGAAAATGTAAACGATGGCACTTACTCATCCTTCCCATCCTGCGATGTTCCCACAGCTCCCAGACATGTGTGCAATTCACCAACCTTCTCTGTGTGGTCTCACTCTCTTGCTTGTTGAGCTAAAGCTGTTCAGTTAGCTCACAGTTGTCTCTCAGAAGGCATTGCTCCAAATATGTATGTACATTTAACATGTTCTCGGGAGGGAATGAGCTCAGTGTCCACCTACTCTACCATCTTGGACCCACCTTTTAACATCATTGTTTTTCAAAAACATAAATTTTAATGTAATAGCTTCTCCCAAGAATGAAAAGCTAAGGCCTCAGTCTACTCTTTTAATAACTCTTTATATGGTAATAACATTAGCTAATAGTCCTATAGCCATGAGTTTTTCCTTTGTATATGTCTACTTGTATAGTTTTACAATGCATATTTTATTCTAAACAAATGTTAAGGGTTTTTTAAATTTTTCTTGTTTTGTACATGTAAATATCTTCACCAGCTCTAGATATTTAACATTTTAACATTCATTTATACTTTCCCATGCATATTTTTGTATGATATGTTTAAAGTATGTAGAGTTTTTATTATTGCATGAAAATATTGGCCTTAGTTTTTGTTTTTATTGTCCATATTATTCTATTAACTTTCTCTAAAACTGTGCTAAATGGAACACATTTGTTGAGCATTTGCTATGCTCTGTTCTTTTATAGTCTTTGCATGTGTCAACTCACTTATCACGAAACTTTTATAAAGTTGATTCTATGATTCCCCCAACCCCCTTTTTCATATTAAAAGCTTGAAGTACAGAAGAGCCAGGTACCTTATTTATTATTACCTAACTATCAGAGTTGGGGTTTATGCCCAGGTTGTTTGCACCCAGAGATCATGGTCATAAGGACTATATACTACACTGCACCTACTAAATAATCTGTTTCTTCTCTTCTGGCTTGTGATATTTTGTCATCATATAAGAAGTTAGATACACTATTACCTGTTTTTGCATTGATCTCTTTATAAAATACTTATATTAGTCTCATGCTATTTAATTATTGAAGATTTTTATGTTATATTTGATAGAGACAGGTGATTTTCTCATACTTCATTCTTAAGTAGTCTAACTTTTAACCTCTTAAGATGACATTTACAATAATTTTGTCAAGTTAAAAAATAAACCCTCTTTAGATTTTGGTCAATCTATAATTTTTTTGCAAGAGAATTACAGATTTATAATAGATAAAATTTTCACATAGGAACCTCAAGTTTTCCTTTACTTACATTATGTTTTGTGTTTCTAAGTAATTTTTATCTAACTAGTCCCTCCAGGTATTTGAAATGAATATTGCTAGAAATGTTCTTGAGAATAAAATTATTTCTTCTCCTTTATCTCTAGTAAATTTCTATTACCAGATTATACAAATTTATTTTTATATTTGCTTATATATTTTTCTTTGTCCAGTAACTATATTGAACTTGCTTATTGGTAAGATTTTTTTGCTTTTTTTTTAAAGAGATACGTTTAGGCTATTTAAGAATACAATCAGATTGCCTTTATATTTCTTAAAATTCTTACTGTATTTTTTCATTATTATTTATCTTCCTCATACCATCTTTCACCTCCACCCACCACCCTGCCCCCATAATCACCAAACTGTCATCCATGTCCATGAGTCCTTTTTCTTTTTTACCCAACCCCTCCATCCCCTAATCCTCTCTCCCCAGAGCTGTCAGCCTCCTCTCTATCTATGCATGTCTCTATATTGCTTATTAGTTTGCTTCTTTGTTCATTAGATTCTACATATGAGTGAAATCATATACGATTTGTCTTTCTCTGACTGGCTTATTTCATTTAGCATAATGTTTTCCACATCCATCCATGCTGTCACAAAGGGTAAACTTTTCTTCTTTTTTGCAACCGAGTGGATTCCATTGTGTAAATGTACCACAGTCTTTTTTATCCACTCATCTACTAATGGACATTCGGGCTGCTTCCAAATCTCAGCAATTGTAAATAAAGCTGCAATGAACATAGGAGTGCTTATGTTCTTTCAAATTAGTGTTTTGGATTCCTTTGGATATATTCCTAGAAGAGGGGTAGCTGTGTCAAAAAGCAGATCCATTTTTAATTTTTTGAGGTAGATCCATACTGCTTTCCGCAGTGCCTACACCAATCTACATTCCCACCAATAGGGCAAAAGTGTTCCCCTTTCTCCACATCCTCGCCAGCACTTGATGTTTGTTGATTTATTAATGATAGCCATTCTGACTGGTGTAAGTGATATCTCATTGGTTTTGATTTTCATCTCTCTGATGATTAGTGATATCGAGCATCTTTTCATACTTCTGTTGGCCATCTGTATGTCCTCTTTGAAGAAGTGCCTTTGCCCATGTTTTAATTGGGTTGTTTGGATTTTTTTGTTTGGGGGATTTTTGGTGTTGAGTTTTATAAGTTCTTTATAAATCTTGGACATTAACTCCTTATCAGATGTATCAGAGAATATGTTCTCCCATTCGGTAACCTGTCTTCTTATTTTGCTCATGGTTTCCTTTGCTGTACAAAATCTTTTTAGTTTGATTTAGTCCTATTTGTTTATTGTTTCTTTTTTTTCTCTTTCTTGAGAAGATGTATCCAAAACCATAATGCTATGAGCAAAGTCCAGTATTTTACTGCTTATGTTTTCTTCCAGGATTTCTACAGTTCAGGTCTAACGTTTAAGTCTTTAATCCATTTGAATTTACTCTTGTGTATGGTGTAAGAAGGTGATCTAGCTTCATTTTTCTGCATGTACCTGTTCACTTTTACCAACACCATTTATTGAATAAACTATCTCTAGCCTATTGTATGTGCTTCCTTCCTCTGTCAAATATTAATTGACTACAAAGGCACAAGTTTATTTCTGGGCTCTCTATTCTGTTCCATGATCTATGTAACTGTTTTCAGGCCAGCACTATGCTTTTTTGATTACTATGAACTTAAAATATTTTCTTCTTCTCTCTTTTTGTTTAAAAAAGTATTGCTTGGGCCAGGGTTTCCAGAAAAATTTTAAATAACAATGTCAAAATTGAATATTATTTTTGTTTCTGATTTTATTGTTTAATTTTGGAAAGTTAGATATTAAATTCTTTATTATTTTTGCTCTTCTAGGAATTTTTATAATAAAATATATGAAATAATTTTTCATAATATATTGAAGTTATAATATTTTATTGTATTTGACATTATTTTCGTGGAACTTTTTTTTAATTTGCCAACATGAAACTATTCCAACAATTCTAAATTTTAGCCATTGTAGATATTTTAACTTTTTATTTTAAAATAAGTTTTGACATGGAAAAGTGGCAAAAAGCAGTAAAAAGGATTCCTGTGTGCCATTACCCAGATCCTCTAATATAAAATTATTCAGAGCCCTAATTATTAAATCTAGTTATTGAAATTAGAATACTATCATTAATACAATACTATTAAACAAAGTAAAGATTATATTTGAATTTCACCATTTCCACTAAAAATTTTAACCATAAAAATATTTTAAAAATCTAAGTAAATATCAAATCTCTAGAGATAGTGTAGATATTTCTGTGCAAAAAATTACAATAGAAGTCAAAAGAGGAGAATAGACCATTTTATTAACAAAAATTTTAAACTTGCCTACAAAAAATAATATAGAAATGAATAAAAAAGAAAACTATGATAAACCATTATGGCAAATTGAAAATAGTTTAATGTTACTAACTTTTAAAGAGTTATTAAAAGAAAATAAGCCCAGGATAAACATTATGTTTAGTTGTTAAGGCTCCTAAATCTTTTTTATTCTATGACAGTTCCTCAGTCTTTTTCTTATTTTGATGACCTTGATACATTTGAAGAATATGCATCAGCTACTTAGTAAAATGTTCCTTGAATTAATCATCTTATGTTTTTGTTTTTTTATTATGGATTAAGATTTGGCAGGAACACCATGAAACAATATTGTGTGCTGCTTAGTGAATTATGTCAGAAGGAAGATCATGCCAATTTGGCTTATTACTGGTGATGTTAACTTTGATCACTTGGTTAAGGTTATGTCTTCTAGGTTTTCTATGATAAAGTTTCTATTTTTTTCTTTGTAGTTAATAATTATATTGTAGAGAGACACTTGGAGATTATGAAAATATCTTACTATTATTTTTCTCACTAAATTTAGGATCTATCAGTAATACACTCTGCAATTTGCTTAATGGAGATTTTCTGTTTCCATCATTTTGCCTACATTTATTAATTAGAATTTTACTGAAAAGAGTAACTATCCTGTTTTCCTCTAATTTTTAGTTTAATTAATTATATTCATGAGTATGGATTAGCATATTTTGTTTTAATTAATGCTTTATAACCCATTACTATCATGCTGTATTTTATTGTTTAAATGTCCCAGATTTGGCCATTTGTAGCTTCCTTAAATTAAGTCCTCTGTCTTTTCAACATGTCCCCTATTCATTGTTTGTGGGATCTTTTATATTTTATGGCACTGAAAGATATCCCAGGCTCATCTTGTATTTTCCTTTACCAGGGACTGGTATTAGCATTTTCCTAAAGAATCCTGATTCCTTTTCTTGGAGACTGGGATACAGAAATCAAGTCCTGAGATGAACTCACTGCCATTGGGTACTTCTGCCTCTTAGCTCTCCTAGTATATTGAGCTAGGGAATATATATATATATTTGCTCAAACATACATACACACATTTATATTTATTTGTAAAGCTATCCATCTATAAACATGTTAAAAAACATGAGTTCCTATTGACACCTTTGATTCTAGTCCAACACCACAGAGATATTCTAACTTTCTCCCTTTTCTTATTTGTCTCTCTTTTCTCTGACAGTGAGAAACATTCCTCTATTTATGCACTACATGTTCCACTGGTAATCCTAGTATAGACATAACATAGTTTCAGGACTGCTGAGCTATAATCAGAGTGGTTTTTGAAATTTAATTTCTATATTTACATGAGTATATATCAATAAGATGGATTATAGTGTTAATTTTAGTGCTATGCTTTTCAAGATTTTTGGCATCAAAATGTATAACATCAGCATTTCAAATATATTAGTTGAAAATATTTTTTATGCCACAAATGCATATGTGTTATTTTAATGTATTTCTCATTCTTTAATTTTTTTATTTGTTTTTGAATAAAGGAGAGGTTGTTTTCCATCTTTATTTCATTGACATTTTATGCTAATTAAATGAGTTAATGCATCAAAAATGCTTACAACAATAGCAAAGTATAAGTATTCAATAAATAATAAATATCATTATTGGTTATTTTTCTATTTTCTAATTAATTTTTTCATTATCATTATAAATGCCTTTGTTCTTCCTTTAGTTTTATTTTATCTTTTTTCTCACATATGTTGTTGAATGTTTAATTCATTTGTTTTTTTAATTTATTACACTTAAAGGTTAATATTTATATATTTCAAACATTTGGTATTTTGTAAACAATATTTTAACTGAAGGAAACTGTAAGTGAAGACTTGATATATATTTATTTTGAGAGTCAATGTGTAAAATAATTATCTCTAAGAAAGGCAGCTTTAATATAACAGAAAAATTCAACTCAGTTAGATATCCCTTTTATCTTGGACATAGTTGTTTCAGTAATGAGCATTTATAACATGTCTCAATGATACATAGAGCCAAACCTGGGAGAATTTGAGAGAAACTCAAATCTGACAGTCTCCACTGTACCAACCAGCACAACTTTGCAGTTTGCAGAGAGTCAGTGGAGAGTTAATGACCTTGCTCTTTCATGGTTATGTTGTTGCTTGAAAATTGACATACATGTGGCTTGGCAAAGGGCAAAAAGAGATGACTATTCAATGGCAATTTAGTTGTTCTTTCTCTTCGTATACTAATTTTACTGTCAACTATCCTTCCAAGATATATAATACAACAGGCATCTTTAGATGTTATATACAAATGGTCACTGCATCCCTGATTCATTACTTGTAGTTATATCTCTCAAATGAACATAAAAAGTAGTATATGTGCCACCACCATACTAGTAAAATAGTGAAAATGACATATATTTCCATATATAACTGTTTTACTCTTTATTGAGTTTATTGGGGTGACATTGGTTAATAAAATTATGTAACTTTTAAGCGTACAATTCAATGATACATCCTTTTTATATTTTTTAATAATGGCTCTCTTATTTCTTTCAATAATTTGAAGGACTTGTTGCTCATGTAACTGATTTTGAGATTTCATTCACTTATGAAAAATTATTTTCTTCTTCCCTGATGACATATGGTTTGTATTCTAGGGAACTATTTTTATTTATTTATTTTATTTTATCTTATTTTTTAATTGTTCAAATACATTTGTCTCCACCTTCCTGCCACCACTTTCCCTTGCCTCACTCACCTCCACTTCCCACCCTTAATCCTTTCCCACTTTGGCTTTGTCCATGGGTCCTTTATACATGGTCCTTAACTTGACCCTTCTCTTCCCATTCCCTGTCCCCCCTCCCTCCTTCCCTCTTGATTCTTTTGGTTTCTTTTTCTTTCACTGTTTCTGGTTATATTTTCCTTGCTTGTTTGTTTTGTTGGTTAGGTTCCACTTATAGGTGAAATCATATGGTATTTGTCATTTTGCCCCCTGGCTTATTTCACTTAGCATAATGCTCTCCAGTTCCATCCATACTGTCACGAAGGGTAGTACCTCTTTCTTTCTTTCTGCTGCATAGTATTCCATTGTGTAATTGTACCACATTTTTTTGATCCACTCATTTACTGATGGACACTTAGGTTGCTTCTAGTACTTGGCTATTGTAAATTGTGCTGCTATGAACATTGGGGTGCATAGGCTCTTTTGAATTGGTGTTTTGGGATTCTTGGGGTATAATTCCAGCAGTATAACCTTCCAACACTGAATAAAAAAGAAGCAGAAAACCTGAACAGACTGATAACAGCTGGTGAAATTGAAGCAGTAATCAAAAAACTCCCGGCACACAAAATCCCTGGGCCGGACGGTTTCACAGGAGAATTTTACAAAACATTTAAAGAAGAGCTAACCCCTGTCCTTCTCAGACTACTCTAAAAAATCCAAGACAAGGGAAGACTCCCAAACTCTTTTTATGAGGCCAGCATCACCCTAATCCCAAAACCAGATAAAGACCCTACAAAGAAAGAAAACTAGAGGCCAATATCGCTGATGAACAAAGACGCTAAAATCCTCAGCAAAATATTGGCAAACCGCATCCAGCACACTTTAAAAAGATTATTCACCATGATCAAGTGGGATTCATCCCAGGGATACAAGGATGATTCAATATTTACAAATCAATAAACGTAATACATCACATAAACAAAAGGAAAGACAAAAACCACAGGATCATCTCAGTAGGTGTGGAAAAAGCATTTGGTAAGGTACAGCACCCATTTATGATCAAAACACTCAGCACAATGGAAATAAAGGGGGCATACCTCAACATAATAAAGACCATATATGAAAAACCTACATCCTTTTTATATTCTATTGTATGTTCATTACCCCAAGTCAAGTTTTCTTCCATCACCATTTAGCTCCTCTTTACCCTCTTCTACCTCCCCTGACCCTGCTTTCCCTCTGGTCATCACCATACTACTGTCTGTGTCTATGATTTTTTAAATTTATTTTTGCTTAATCCCTTCACCTTTCCAACCCATTCCTACTAACCCACTCCTCTCTCACAGCTGTCAGTCTGTTCTCTGTCTATGATGAATCTCTATTTTGTTAGTTAGTTAATTTTGTTCATTACATTCTATATATGCGTGAAATCATGTGGTGCTTGTCATTCTCTGACTGGCTTATTTCACTTAGCATAATGTTCTCTGGGTCCATATGTACTGTTTCAAAACATAAACTTGCCTTCTTTTTATGGCCTAGTAGTACTCCATTGTGCAAATATACCACAGTTTTTTCATCCACTCAGCTACTGAGCTGAGCACTTGGGCTGCTTCCAAAACTTGGCTATTGTTAATAATGCTAAAATGAACATGTGGATGTACATATTCTTTTGAATTAGTGTTTCAGTTTCTTCAAGTAACTTCCCAGAAGTGGAGTCACTGGGTCATAAGGCAGTTCCATTTTTAAATTTTTGAGATAACTCCATATTTCTTTCCACAGTTTCTGTACCAGTCTGCATTCCCACAACAGTGCACAAGAGTCCTCCATTCTCCACATCCTTGTCAACACTTGTTGTTTTTTGATTTATTGATAGTCATTCTGGTCATTGTGAGATTATATCTAATTGTGGGCTTCATTTGCATTTCTCTGATGTTTATCGATGTTGAATATTTTTTGTATGTCTCATGGCCATCTGTATGTCCTCTTTGGAAAAGTTTCTATTCAGGCCCCTTTTCATTTTTTAATTAGATTGTTTGTTTAGTTTTGAAAAGTGTTAGTTCTTTAAATATTTTGGATAATAACCTCTTACAGGTTATATCATGGGTGAATACGTTCTGCATTCAGTGAGTTGCCTTTTTATTTTGTTGACGGTTTCCTTTGTTGTGCGAAAACTTTTTAGTTTGATGTAGTCCCATTTATTTATCAGAAAATATCTAGATACAAAATAAATATCCAGAAATCACTTGCTTTTTATTTATTATAATGAACTATCAGAAAAAGAAACTAAGAAAACAGTCCCATTGACAAGTGTATTAAAAAAAATAAAATACCTAGGAATAAATTTAACCAAGGAAAATTATAAGACACTGAAGAAAGAAATTGAAAAAGATAAAAAATAAGTGAAAGCATATACCATGTTCATGGAGAAGATTAATTAACATCATTAAAATGTCAATAGTGATGCACACCATGAGGTATCACCTCACACCGGTCAGAATGGCCATCATAAACAGATCCACAAACAACAGGTGCTGGCGAGGCTGTGGAGAAAAGGGAACTCTAGTCCACTGTTGGTGGGAATGCAGACTGGTGCAGCCACTATGGAAAGCAGTGTGGAATTTCCTCAGAAAGCTGAAAATGGAACTGCCTTTTGATCCAGCGATTCCCCTGCTGGGACTATACCCTGAGAACACCAAAACGCCAATACAAAAGAACCTATGCACCCCAATGTTCATAGCAGCACAATTTACAATAGCCAAGTCTTGGAAGCAACCTAAATGCCCATCAGTAGATGACTGGATCAAAAAATAATGGTACATATACACAATGGAATACTACGCAGCAGAAAGAAAAAAAGAACTACTAAACTTCGCGACAGCATGGATGGAACTGGAGAGCATCATGCTAAGCGAAATAAGCCAGGAGGCGAAAGACAAATACCATATGATCTCACCTATAAGCGGAACCTAACCAACAATGCAAAGAAGCAAGGAAAATATGACCAGCAACACTGAAAGGAAAAGAAATCAACAGAGACAAGAGGGAAGGGTGGGGCAGGGAAAGGGAAGGGAAGGGGAAAGTCAAGGAACATATAACAAGGACTCATGGACAAAACCAAAGGGGAAGAGCTGAGGGAAGGAAGGTGGGAGGGGGCAAGGGAAAGAGGTGGGGGGAAGGCAGAGACAAATGTATTTAAAAAAGTAAATAAATTAATTAAAGTATCAAAAAAATAAATAAAAAAATTAAAAAAAATAAAATAAAATAAAATGTCACTAGTACTGAAAACAATCTATAGATTCCACACAATTCCTATCAAGATACCAATGGCATCTTTCATAGAACTAGAACAAATATTTCAAAAATTTATCTGGAACCGCAAATGACCCTGAATAGCCACAGCAATCTGGAGAAAGAACAAAGTTGGAGAAAACACCAGATACCCAACTATAATACATGCCATAATAATCAAAACAGCCTAGTATGGTGTGTGTGTGTGTGTGTGTGTGTGTAAAATTGATATATATATATAATTTATAAATATATCTCAAACAGAACAGAGAACCCAGAAATAAACCCACTCCTTTATAGTTAATTAATATAACAAAGGAGGCAACAACATACAATTAGGTAAAGCTAGGCTATTGAATAAATGATGTTGGAAAAATTGGACAGATATGTGCAAAACAATAAAACTAGACCACCTTCTTACACCATAGACAAGAATAAACTCAAAATGGATTAATGACTTAAATATTAGGCTCGAAACCTTAAAAATCATAGAAGAAAATATAAACAGTCAAATATTGTACACTTCTCGTAGCAATGTTTTTTCTGATATATCTATCTCCTTGGACAAAATATACAAAAGAAAAAATGAACAAATGAGGACCATTTCTATTTTTAATTCAACTTTTCCCTACCAGAAGTATTTAGAAGTAGGGGACTAGTGCCTTTTCTTCTTTTCAAGCTTTCCATTGTTTAAATTCAAAGTTAAACCTTTTAATGTGCGACCATTGAATCTAATATCATACAGTTATGATGAAAGAAAATAGTCACAAAAACTACTTGAGACAAGTCTTGAGTACACATATGTGAAGTAAGTCATAAGCAATCCAACTGAGGCATTTCAGTTTGCACATTAGCAACTGTTAAATGAAAAACGTGTTTTAAGGTATATTATTAAAAACAACAATGATGATAATTATTAAAAATCTTTCTTACCCAGATATGTAATTTTGTATTTAAAATTGTTTGGTATCTATTCTGGAGAAGGTTCAATGCAAGTGGGATATTTCAAATAAGACAATAGAGCAATTTAGCAACAGGTAATGATTTAATCATTATAATGATGATTTTATAAGTATCTCTTTAAACTGAAACAAATACCTGGGTAGCTTCAGTCAACTTGAATCAAGAGTCATGTCAATTAAAACCATGTACTTTGGCATAGAACAACTTAGTTAAAGCCAACTGATTAATAATTAGTCAAACCTCTATTATTAATATACCCACATAACAGTGGGTAAAATGGATGGCATAAGAATGTATTGATGGTTCTTAGAATAGATCATGTTAGGTATTCACAAATAGAAAAACTTTAGCTTTTGAATTTTAAAAACTTAATTCATAATTAATAATGCAAAAGATAGAAGGTTCAGTAGTTTCGCTGCTTTGAAGTAATAGCTTACAAGCATAGAATAGTACACTGTAGCCCCATTGTAATTTGCCATTTTGCTTAATCTCTTGCTTTTGCTTTTTCTACATCTTATAAATCTAAGCTACTAATATAGCTGGGATTCAAAATTGTTGACCTCTTCATAAGATGTGATTGGCTAATCTGATATTGATAAACCACTCCCAAATCTCAGTGGCTTAAACATTAAATACTTAATATCTCAGTCACTCTACATGTCCATCATTTTTCAATAGAGGGTTCTTATTCCAATGTGGACATCTCTCTGGAACCCAGATTCAGAGATGTCTTACCATTTGGAATGTTTCCTGTCATTGTAGAACAGAAGACACGGAGAATCTCATCTGGCTCTTAAATACATTTGCATATGAGTGATACATTTGCAAATGAGTGACCTTTGTGACAAGAGCAATCACTGCTGCACCTAACCGCATGAGAGCAATGAATTGTGATTTTGCTTAATGCCAGAAACAAGAGGGGAATTAGAAGTCATATGCAGCGATATTGCCTACTGCCTATCTTAAATGTAGTCACCTTCCTTTTGTTCATAGTCAAACCCACTTTTGGATCAGCAAAAATTTATGATCAGTCTGAGCTTTTGCTTTTATAGCTGCCTACAGGCTGCCTGCCACCCTTCATTGATGGTCATGCCAGTCTGTCCAACACATCTCAACTACACATGTGGGAAATAGGTCATAGCTTTATTTCTGCGTTTGGTTTCACTTGTTGGGGTTCTCAAACACCCTCAATAATCAGTCATTGCTTCAAGAATTAACAGCACAAATATTACATGATCATTTTATTCTTCTACTGCCACCTACAAGGACAACAATATTTTTCTATTCTCTTAAATATCAAAATTAAAATTCATGTTTGCAGTGACATTTTGTGCAATGACATGTTTAAATACCCAATGAAGACTTTTATTTTACCATGCTAACTACTCAAGCAAAACATAAATACCACTATTCAAACCTTAAATACTTAAATGAGGAAAATAGAAAAGAAGAATAAGATTGGCTATCCTATAAGGATTTCTCATTATCAGGGAAGCATAATATCTGAATTATAACACTTGAGAATCATGAGAGAAAATTCCATATTATTATGAAACCAATAAAAAATATGACTAAGTCCAGATGGTATACCAAATTATAAGTAATAAATTATAAGTAATGAATGGATTTTTCTTGTGTTTCTTATGTTTCAAAGTACTGTCTGTGAGTCCATGCTTATAATTGTTTCCAGAAGGACTCTAAATGCTATTTCTAGCTCTTTTGGAACACTTGAAAAAAGAAGTAAGATTAACCAATTGAATATGACCATCCTTGTGTTTCTCAAAGAGAGAGACAAGCTAGTACTTGTTTTCTTCTTAAATTTCTCATTAACATTTCTGTAGATGCTAATGAACTGTAATCCATGGAATAAATTAGTGTTTGTGAGTTCATCAAAGAAATACTGAAGAAAAATAGAGTTACTGCAATATATTTTGAGCATGCCTGATGCCTTTAGGGACTTGTTTTGAGAACTTTACCTTTTTCAGTGATGCTAAGTTTACAGATAATAAGGAAATCTTTGTTGAACTACATTAACCAAATTGAGTAGTTTGTTTCTGCTGTCTTGTATTGTTGGTCAAGAAAATGGAAATCCTGTAGATAACACAAACTTTTAAACATGTACTTCCCTGACACCACACTTATTAGTATGGCTTAATTATATTCAACTAACAATTAAAATGAATACTCTCCAACACCAGGCATTCTGCTGGTGAGAAGACTTAATATTGATGTCAAAGAACTCAATCTGTTCTGACATAAAAACCTTAAGTATTACATAAGCACATTTACTTAATCTATTAAGCTGATTTTACTCTGAGTTTGTAGGCATCTGTTGGAGGGTCCTTATTCATTCTCTGCCATGTGATAAGCTGAATAATGACCCTTCAAAGATCCCCTACATGCTAATTTCCAGAACCTGTGAATACATTATTTTATATAGTAAAAAGGGAGTTTGCAGAAGTTTTTAAGTTGAGGATCTTGAGACAAGTAGTTTATCTTAGATTATCTGAATGAGACTGATGCAGTCACAATGGTCCTTATAAGGACTCAGGAGAAATCAATAGGAAATCCTCTTCAAAGATAGAAGTGGAGAATGTAGTGATGTGTTTTGAAAATGGAGAAAAGGGACAGAGCCAAAGATACAGGTGGCCCCTAGATGCTGAAAATGACACTGCAAGGAAAGTTCCCCTCTGAGTCTCTGGAAGGAACCAGCACTGTATATGTCTTGACTTTAATCAGGACAAACTGATTTCAGATGCCTGGCCCCCAGTACTATTAGAGAATAAATTGATGGTGTTTTAAGCCACTAAGTTTGTAGTAATTTGTTGTAGCACAAACAGGAAATTAATAGCACCTTGATAGTAAATCGAAATAAGAATCTATTGGAAGAGGAATAAATTTATGATGTTAAAGTAATGAGCTTATCACAAGACTATTCTACACTCAAGGTTTTAAAATGTTTTCTACCTTGTATGTATTTTTACATGTTGATTTTTTTATTATCTTTCTATTCCTGACTTTTTACATTTTCTATTGCATTCTTTTTAGTTGCATCTAAAATTTTCTTCTTATTTTAAGATAAAATCCCCTCAGTATCAATTTTCTACCATCATTTAACACACATTTTAAATTTTCAAATGAACTAGTCTGTTTCATTAAATTCTGTGTTTATAAAAAATCACTTTTTCATATTACATTGGGAATACTTTTTAACCTCTGGTAGAACTTATTGGCATTGATATTTTTAAGATAAAAATTATTAACATTTATTAACTTACAGGTCATTTGTTAGAATGTATTGGTTTTATGGGAGATCAGAGGGACATCTAGTAATCATGACCTGATGCAGGAGGACAGCACATGCAGTGAATCCTTGATTGGGCTTAAACACCTCGTTGTTATTTCCATCTTTAAACTTTCATTGTTGAATTTTTTATCAGTATAAATATTGAAAATGCTTTTCATTCATGTACATTTCTTCTCAAAGCAAATGTTTTCTGAAAAAACAAATTTTAAATGGTAAAATCTGATCTATAATTTTCAAAGCTGAAGCATCAAAGCATGTGTTCATGGAGTTCCTACATAAGCATCTTGCTGTATTGACTTCATACAGGTTTTTGGGAAATACAAGTATCTTTAGGCATGAAGATAGGTCAAGAAGGCAGTCCAGCATGTTTCTTTGCTGGTTACCTAAACAAGAGCATATAAATATTGCTTAACCAATGTCCTATTTAATTTTAAAATAAATAAACCTTTGGTAGCATGAACATTTTAATGATGTTAATTCTTATTAACCATGAACACAATATATGTTTCCATTTATTTGTATCTTCTTCAGCCTCTTTCTTCAGCGTCTTATACTTTTCTGAGTACAAGTCTAAGATATTTTAGGTTAAAATTATTCTTACGTATTTTTTCTGAAACAATTGTGAATAAAATTATTCAATTCCTATCAAGATAGCAATGGTGTATTTCACAGAACCATAACAAATATTCCAAAAACTTATATAGAACCACAAATTACCCTTAATAGCCACAACAATCTTGAGAAAGAAGAACAAAGTGGGAGGTTAGTGTGGCTACCCTTAATAGCCACACTATCTGATATCAAACTATACAACAAGGCCATAATAATCAAAACAACATGGTACTCACATAAAAACAGACATATAGATCAAGAAATAGAAGAAGAAACAGAAAATAAACCCATATCTATATGCTCAGTTAATATTTCACAAAGGGGACAAGAATGTATAATAGGATAAAGACAGTCCAGTCAATAAATGGTGCTAGGAAAATTGGACAGCTATGTGCAAAAAAGTAAAACTAGACCACTTTCTTATACCATATACAAGATTAAACTCAAAATGGATTAAAGACTTAAATGTAAGATTCTAAACCATAAAAATCCTTAAAGGGCCCTCGTTGATATAGCTCAATGGATTGAGTATGGGCTTGCAAACCAAAGGGTCACCAGTTCAATTCCCAGTCATGGCACATGCCTGGGTTGCAGGCCAAGTTCCCAGTAGGGGGTGCATGACAAACAACCACACACTGATTTTTTTCTCCCTCTCTTTCTCCCTCCCTTCCCCTCTCTCTAAAAATAAATAAATAAAATCTTTTTTAAATCCTAGAAGAAAACATAGGCACTAAAATCTGACATTTCTCTTCCCTATATTTTCTTTCTGTTATATACCCTCAGGCAAAGGAAACAAAATAAAAAATAAACAAATGGGGCTAACTACATCAAACTAAAATTTTTTTGCACAACAAAGGAAGCCATGAAAAAATTGAAGAGACAACCTTGTAAATGGGAGAACATATTTTCCAGTGATACATGTAATAAGGCATTAATATCCAAAATTAATAAAGAACTTATTATTCAAAATCAAAGACAAAAAAAAAGTCCAGTTAAACATGGACAGAGGACCTGAATAGACACTTCTCCAAAAGGGACATAAGGAGGGCCAATTGACATATGAAAAGGTGCTCAACATCACTAATTGTCAGAGAAGTGCAAATTAAAGTCACAACGAGTTATCTGTCACTTCATAAATGTCAGAATGGCTAGCCTCAATAAATCCACAAATGACAAGTGTTGCCAAGAAGGACAAGAAAAACAAACCCTTGTGTACAGTTGGTGGGAATGCAGATTAGTACAGCCACCATAAAAAACAGTATAGAGTTTCCTTTAAAAATTAAAAATTACTCTGCACCATATGACTCAGCATTTTCCTTTTAGGAGCCTTTATCTGAAGAAACCCAAAACACTAATTGGAAAGAATATATGCACCCCTATTTCCATTGCAGCTTAGTTACAATAGCCAAGCTGTGGAAACAACCCAATTGCCCATCAGTAGACAAGTAAATAAAAAACCTGTTATACATTTACACAAGGGAGTATTATCTTTAAAATATAATGAAACCTTACCATGCAAAAGCATGGGTGGACATAGAGCATACTATACAAAGTGAAATAAGTTGATCAGAGAAAGACTTTTGCCAGATTTCACTTATATGTGGAATGTGAAGAAAAAAATTAAAAAATTGAAACAGACTCATAGATGCAGAGATATAACTGGTGCAGACGGACGGGAGGGATATTGAGGAACCGAGTGAAAGATGGTGGGGGATTGGGGTGATGGATGAAAAAGGTAAAGGGATTAAGATATACAAATTGGTAGTTATGAAATAGTCACAGAAAGAAAACTAAAAGAATACGTCTCCACCAAACCAGCACTACAAGATATGCTAAAGGGACTGGTTTAAAAATATGAAGGAAAAAAAATGGGAAAGAGAAAAACACAGGTACAAAGGGAAAAAATGAATAAGTTTCTATCAATAATAACTCTCAATGTAAATGGACTAAATGCCCCAATCAAAAGACACAGGGTAGCTGAATGGGTAAGAAAACATGACCCACACATATGCTGCCTACAAGAGACCCACCTCAGAGCAAGAGACCTACACAGATTGAAAGTAAAGGGATGGAAAATAATATTCCAAGCAAATGAGCATGAGAAAAAGGCTGGCGTTGCCATACTAGTATCAGACAAAGTAGATTTCAAAACAAAGGCCATAAAGAGAGACCCAGAGGGACACTTTATCATACTTAAAGGAAGAATCTATCAAGAAGACATCAACATTGTAAACTCATATGCTCCCAATAATGGAGCCCCCAAATATATAAGGAAATTGTTGGACGACTTCAAAAAAGATATAGACAGCAACACACTGATAGTAGGGGATTTCAACACCCCACTGTAAAAAATGGACAGATCTTCCAAACAAAACATCAACAAGGATATTGTGCAGCTGAATGACACACTGAATCAAATAGACTTAACTGACATATATAGAACCTTACATCCCAAAGAAGCAAAATACATTCTTTTCAAATGCACATGGAACTTTTTCAAAGATAGACCACACAATAGGACACAAAGCAAACCTCAGCAAATTCAGGAAAATTGAAATAATACCAAGCCTTTTATCGGGCCACAAGGACTTGAAAGTGGAAATCAACCTCAAAGAGAAAACCTCAAAAACTTGCAAACTCATGGAGACTGAACAGGACACTATTAAACAATGAATGGGTCAATAATGAGATAAGAGAAGAAATCAAAAAGTTTCTGGAAACAAATGAAAATGAACAGACAACAGTCCAAAACCTATGAGACACAGCAAACGCAGCCCTCAGAGGGAAGTTCATAGCAATACAGGCCTACCTAAAAAAGATAGAAACATTTCCAATAGACAACCTAACCATACAGCTTCAAGAACTGGAGAAACAACAACAAACAAAGTCCAGAGAGAGTAGAAGGAAATAAACAATCATGATCAGAGCAGAAATGAATGACATAGAGACCAGAAGAACAATTCAAAACATCAACAAATCTAGGAGCTTGTTCTTTGAAAAGATAAATAAAATAGACAAGCCTTTAAGCAGACTCATCAAGAAAAAAAGGGAGAGGACCCAAATAAATGATATCAGAAATTAAAGAGGAGAAATAACAACTGATACCACAGAAATACAAAGGATTGTAAGAAAATACTATGAACAATTACATGCCAAGAAATTGGAAAACCTCAATGTAATGGACAAATTTCTAGAAAGGTATCATCTTCCAGCACTGAAGGAGGAAGAAGCAGAAAGCTTGAACAGACCAATAACAGCAGGGGAAATTGAAGCAATAATCAAATAACTCCCGGCACACAAAAGCCCTGGGCCGGACAGTTTCACAGGAGAATTTTACAAAAGATTTAAGGAAGAGCTAACCCCTGTCCTTCTCAGACTACTCTAAAAAATCCAGGAAGAGGGAAGAATCCCAAATTCTTTTTATGAGGCCAGCATCACCCTAATCCCAAAACCAGATAAAGACCCTACAAAGAAAGAAAACTAGAGGCCAATGTCGTGGATGAAAATCCTCAACAAAATATTGGCAAACTGCATCCAGCAATACTTTAAAAAGATTATCCTCCATGATCAAGTGGGATTCATCCCAGGGATGCGAGGATGGTTCGATATACGCAAATCAATAAACGTAATACATCACATAAACAAAAGAAAAGACAAAAACCACATAATCATTTTGATAGATGCAGAAAAAGCGTTAAATAAGGTACAGCACCCATTTATGATCAAAACACTCAGCAAAATGGGAATAAATGGGGTATACCTCAACATAATAAAGGCCATATATGAAAAACATACAGCCAACATTATACTCAATGGGCAAAAACTAAAAGCTTTTCCACTAAGATCAGGAAGAAGACAAGGATGTCCACTTTCACCACTTCTATTCAACATAGTATTGGAAGTCCGAGCCACAGTGGTCAGACAAGAAAAAGAAATAAAAGTCATCCAAATAGGAAAGGAAGAAGTAAAACTATCATTGTTTGCAGATGACATGAGTGTACATAGAAAAAAACTGTAGACTCCACCAAAAAGCTACTCAACCTAATAAGTGAATTTGGCACAACAGCAAGATACAAAGTCTTTATTCAGAAATCAAAGGCATTTTTGTACACCAGCAATGAAATAGAAGAAGAAATCAGAAAAAAAATACCATTTGCTATAGCAACAATAAAAATAGAATGCCTAGGAATAAATTTAACCAAGGAGGTAAAAGACCTGTATGCAGAAAATTATACAACATTGAAGAAAGAAATTAAGGAAGACACAAATAAATGGAAGCATATACCGTGCTCATGGATTGAAGAATTAATATCATCAAAATGTCCATACTACCCAAAGTAATTTATAGATTCAACACAATCACTATTAAAATACCAATGACATAATTCACAGAAATAAAAGACTTTTCAAAAATTTATATGGAACCATAAATAACCCCGAATAGCTCCAGCAATTTTAAGAAATAAAAATGAAGTAGGAGGAATCACAATACCGGACATCAAACAATATTACAAAGCCACTATAATCAAAACAATCTGGTACTGGCACAAGAACAGATCCATAGACCAGTGGAACAGAACAGAAAGCCCAGAAATAAACCCAGGTCTATATGGGCAACTAATATTTGACAAAGGGGGCAGAAGCATAAAATGGAGTAAAAATAGCCTCTTAGAACAAATGGTGGGAGAGCTGGACAGCTACATGCAAAAAATTGAAGTTGGATCATCAGCTGACACCAAACAAGAAATAAAGTCAAGATGGATAAAAGACTTCAATGTAAGTCGCAACACCATCAAAGTCCTAGAGGAGAACATTGGCAGGAAACTCTCAGATATCCCACGCAGCAATTTTTTCACTGATATGTCTCCTAAAGCAAGGGACATAAAGGAAAGAATAAACAAGTGGGACCTCATCAATATAAGAAGCTTCTGCATGGTAAAGAAAACATCAGCAAAATGAAAAGGGAACCAACCGTATGGGAAAATATAGTTGCTAATGATACATCAGACAGAGAGTTTATCTCAAAGATATATAAAGAACTCACTCGACTCCACTCCAAGAAGACAAACGATCCAATCCAAAAATGGGCAAAGGACCTGGGCAGATGCTTTTCTAAGGAGGAGATACAGAGGGCCCAGAGGCATTTGAAAGGATGCTCAGCATCACTAGCCATCAGAGAAATGCAGATCAAAACCACCATGAGGTACCAGCTCACACCGGTCAGAATGGCCATCATAAACAGATCCACAAACAACAGGTGCTGGCGAGGCTGTGGAGAAAAGGGAACCCTAGTACACTGCTGGTGGGAATGCAGACTGGTGCAGCCATTGTGGAAAACAGTGTGGAATTTCCTCAGAAAGCTGAAAATGGAACTGCCTTTTGATTCAGTGATTCCCCTGCTGGGAGTATACCCTAAGAACACCAAAACACCAATTCAAAAGAACCTCTGCATCCCAGTGTTCATAGTAGCACAATTTACAATAGCCAAGTGTTGGAAGCAACCTAAATGCCCATCAGTAGATGATTGGATCAAAAAACTATGGTATATTTACACAATGGAATACCAGGCAGCAGAAAGAAAAAAAGAACTACTAAACTTCACGACAGCATGGATGGAACTAGAGATCATTATGCTAAGCGAAATAAGCCAGGGGGCAAAAGACAAATACCATATGATCTCACCTATAAGTGGGACCTAAACAACAAAACAAAGATGCAGGGCAAATATGACCAGCAATATTGAAAGAAAAAAGAAACCAACAGTGTCAAGAGGGAAGGAGGGAGAGGGTGTCAGGGAAAGGGAAGACAAGGGTCAAGTCAAGGAACGTATATCAAGGACTCACGGACAAAACCAAAGTGGGGAAGGACTGAGGGAGGGAGTTGGGGGAAGGGGGCAGGGGAAAGTAGTGGTGGGAAAGTGGAGACAAATCCTTTTGAACAAAATAAATAAATTAAAAAAAAAGAAAAGAAGCGTTGAAAAAAAAAGAAATAGGCAAAGAAATATAAAGTACCACATAAGGAATATAGTCAATATTGTATTAGATGAGTACTAGATTGATCAGGGTGATCTCATATTAAATTATATAATGTCTAATCACTGGGTTATAAACCTGAAAGTAATATAACATTGTATGCCAACTGTATTTGAAAGATTAAAAAAATATTTTAAAAAGAAATCATTATATTCAATTCTACCTATGTTTCTGTCACCATTCAGATTCTTTACTCTTACCCCTTCCCTAATATCAACCACTGATATTAGGTTGCTATTAGAGCTAGAATTTACTGGGCAGTGTAGAAAGAGTGGAGTTCAAGGTAGTTGGATTTTCACTTTCATTTCACCACTGGCTTCCTAAATGAATTTGGACCAGCCATTTGTATTTTAGGTATGCTTAACATGTGGATTTATTTTCCACAAAGCTGAAAATAGCATTAGAGATTATGTAGATTGGTGCCCTCATTTTCAGAATCAGTTTCAGGAGATGGCTCAAAAATTTTAGGTAAATGTAGGGAAACTAAACTCTGAAGAATTTAAGTAGCCTATGGCTACATAGCTATTTGCTAGGAGACAGACACTGAAGTCTAGATTTTTTGATACCCAACTTTAGACTTTATTTAAATTACTATTCTATTGCCTCACATAATTATCTGTGTCTGTGTCTGTGGTGAGAACTTTCAAATTCTACTGTCTTAGCAACATTTAAATGCACAATACAGTGCTGTTAACTATAGTCACCATGGTGTACATTAGACCCCCAGAATTTGTTCATCTTATAACTCTGTGTACTTTGACCATCTTCACCCATTTCTACCTCAAAATCCCCCACAACCGTTACTCTACTCTGTGTTTTATGAGTCCAGGTGGTTAGGTTTCCCATATAAGTATGATCATACAGTATTTCTCTTTTTGTCTGATTTATTTTCACTTAGCCCAATGCCCTCAAATTTTATTCATGTATAGCAAATTGCAGTATTTTCTTCATCTTTATGGCCAAAAAATATTTTGATGTGTGTGTAAATGTATATGTGTGTGTACTCTTAACATTTTTTCCACACTAAACAATTATTTAGGTTCTCACAAATCTTTGGTTCGTATGGTCTATATTTATTAGGATGTGTTACATTAGATATTAAAACTGGTATATTAAGTATTCATTAATAAATTAAAATAATAACCTATTGTATATTAACATAATCAAATAACTATATTTTAAAGCAAAACAATTATTTTTCCAGCTATAGTTTATATCTGGATTAATAGAAGTGGGATTAATGGATTCTCATATTGTTTTCTGCAATCTATTGATATAATCACACATCATGCACTTCTGAAAACACCACTGAACACTCATGAGAGTTAAAAAGGCAAGTAACATTTCAATTTGAAAACAGTTTTGATTGCACAGGAGTCCCCAGACCACGCTTTTGGACCTGCTTGATTAGGTTCATATATGACAAAGGGAATAATAAGAGAAGTAACTGGAAAGTTCAGAAAGACTGATATTTACAATACTTACCAGAGAGCAGAGAAGTTTCCCATATTAGTAGAAATAAAGTCAGCTTTCCAAACTCGAAAATTATTTCAATTATCTGTTGCCTAACTTTTTAGATCATGCTGATAAATATCTGGTAAGCAGAAATCTTATGTAGCCTTATATTAAATATTGTTTCATCTTTTATAAAATGCCTGAAGGTGACGTCAAAAGGGATTGAGAAATTAGTGTGATGATATTGAACAGCCCAGTGTGATGAATCTTGACCAGCTCAATACCACTGCTGTTCTGGCTGACCTAATGTGGAATGTTTAAAGGGAGAAAAATTAAATTATTTTTAGAAACAATAACCTGTCTAATCCAAATCTGAATTTTGAGACCTGATTCCTAGCCAAATAGTCAAAACTCTAATTTATTTAGGATTTCCAATGGGAAAATCACATGACAATTAAAACCACCCATTACTACCTGCCTTTCAAAAGATGTCTCTAACTTGGAGAGCACAACCACAGGGCCCGACCCTGAGGTTAAAGTATTGAGCTTTGAATTTGGAATCTAATGCTTTGCTACAAAAAATAATGTTAGAGGAATTTTAGTAAGTATGCCAGTAGGGGGAACTGTTATTTAACAAATAATAATAGGACTAGGTTTTTCCTGGGCAATAGACACAAACCATACAGCGGCAGGTAGACTCTGTGGTATAACTTTGTGGTGAGCCAAATTAAAGCATCTCCCTTTGCTTTTTCTTAATGACTATCTTGGACTCACTTAGCAAGTCACATTTCCTCATAGTCAAAGGAAAAAGTTGGTTCCTGCTGTTGTTAAGCTATGACTCTGGCTGAATTTAGAATATTAAGATCTGATGAAGAGTGATGAATCCCATTTAATAATTGGAAGTTTGATTGACTGTGATTACCATTGCTGGTTTATGGTGACCAGAAATCAGAAAGCTGTGCATTGACTAAAGCATTTTAATGCAGAGTTTCTGAAACCATGCACAAGGAGCACCTACATTAGAATATCCAGAAGAACTTACTAAAAATTTAGATTCTAAGGTCCACCCAACCTACTGAATTAGAATCTATGGGGGTTAAACACAAAAATTTGCATTTTTAAACAAAGTACTCCCAAATGGTTTTTAAGCATGAGAAGTAGAGAAACCATTTTTTAATCATATGTTTAGGAGCCTGCAACAGAAAAGAAGTAGTGTTGCCAGTGAAAAGGGGTTCTTACGGTGTTGTGACAAAGGAGTTTGAAGGGGCACACATGTGGGAGAAGTTTAAGCATAGATGCAAGATTTATTGGGGTGAAGGGAAATAATCTACCTTCTGGGAGGTAAAGCAGACAGGCTCTAGTACCAATTGCTCCGAGAGCCCTGATAATCCCCCACATATTTTCCAGGTTTTCGGAAATGAGCGGTCTTCCTTTCCAATGATCTAACTTACTTCCTGAGTTTTTATAGGCTTGTGCCTATCCCTATCCCTATCCAGCTCCTGTCTTGGATATCTCAGAATTTAGTGTCCCTTATCCAACCCGATTCTTCCAGATTTTCTCAGACTAAATTCCACCCATTTACATCAACATTTTGGCTCCTACTGTGCATGCCCCAAAGTTTTGTTGTGTCATCTGGTTTATTCTGCATACGCTCACCTCCCCCTATGCTATCTTAGCTTCTACTGCATATGCGCCTAGCAAAGGAATTTTCCCCGCTGTTTTTATCCCTCCCTTTGTAAACCCAGTTTACCACTAGTAGCCAATTTCTACTTCCTGCTTCGAGGATTAAGTCCCCTTGGTGGAGGATGCAGAGTCCCCTAGGTAGCCTGTGAATGCTGTAGTTTCCTAGTAAATCAGGCTTAATGTCCAGTTCAACTGGCTAGTTTATTAAGCTAAATGTCTGAATCCATTTGCCCCATTCCTTTATCCGTAACTAGCCAGCTACCTACACTAACAGTAGCACCTGAACATATACACTGACTGGGTAAGATTAGTAAAAAAGTGGTAAACTGAAGCCTATATCCAACGGTTTACCAACTCAGTCTCTTTCTAATGATTCCCCACTCTCCTAGAGAGAATTGGAAAGGAGATATTGAAGAGACAGACAAAGACAAAGAACTCTAAGACTCAAGAACCCAAGATTTCACATTGTAATCAACTTTAAAACCTACTCACCCTCAGGAATGTCAAAAAGAGTCAATCAGCCTGTTCCTGAGCTTATACCATGTTTTTTAAAATTTATTTTTAATTATAACTGACATACAATAATATATTGGATTCAGGTGTACAACATAGTGATTAAACATTCATATACCCTTGGAAGTGATCACTGTAATAAGTCTAGTAACCATCTGTCACTGTACATAGTTATACTATTGCCTCATAGAAGTCAGGAAGTTATGAACAGACTCTTACTTTTCAGGCACATCATACAATGAGAAATTGAGTGACAGAATAAACACCTTGTAGAATTAAAATGTTGTATAAAGCAATGGTTAAACCACATAGTATTTTAGTTTTGGTTATTGATTTTTTTATACTTTAATGTTTAGTAATACTTTGTGCCAGTTCTGGTGTGTCTTATCCTACCAACACTTTTAAGCATTTTATTTTAAGCTGGAATTAAAGAGTAATTAAATAGAAGCTAATATTTTGGCCTCAAAATATTTATATAAGAAGAATTGCTTACAAGAAAAGAGAAAATAAAAGCAGGGAAATTTAAATTAAAGGCCATAATAACTTGGAATACTAAAAATTAAAGGTCATAATGACTGTTACTAAGTAGTTCAAACAAGAAAAAATAGGGTCAAGAGAGAGTAGTTTGTGGATAAGAGAACATATAGAAATCTGTTTTTTAATGTGTCAGAAGACTATAATCATGCTCAGCATGATTGTTCCTTTTAGGACAAGGAACATTCATGAGCCATAATTCTTTTTTAATTTATTTACTTTTTAAATACATTTGTCTCTGCCTTCCCCCCACTACTTTCCCTTGCCCCCTCCCTCCTTCCCTCCCTCAGCTCTTCCCCTTTGGTTTTGTCCATGAGTCCTTGCTATATGTTCCTTGACTTTCCCCTTCCCTTCCCTTTCCATGCCCCACCCTTCCCTCTTGTCTCTGTTGATTTCTTTTCCTTTCAGTGTTGCTGGTCATATTTTCCTTGCATCTTTGCATTGTTGGTTAGGTTCCACTTATTGGTGAGATCATATGGTATTTGTCTGTCGCCCCCTGGCTTATTTCGCTTAGCATGATGCTCTCCAGTTCCATCCATGCTGTCGCGAAGTTTAGTAGTTCTTTTTTTCTTTCTGCTGCGTAGTATTCCATTGTGTATATGTACCATCACTTTTTGATCCAATCATCTACTGATGGGCATTTAGGTTGCTTCCAACACTTGGCTATTGTAAATTGTGCTGCTATGAACATTGGGGTGCATAGATTCATTTGTATTGGCGTTTTGGTGTTCTTAGGGTATAGTCCCAGCAGGGGAATCGCTGGATCAAAAGGCAGTTCCATTTTCAGCTTTCTGAGGAAATTCCACACTGTTTTCCACAATGGCTGCACCAGTCTGCATTCCCACTAACACTGTACTAGTGTTCCCTTTTCTCCACAGCCTCGCCAGCACCTGTTGTTTGTGGATCTGTTTATGATGGCCATTCTGACCGGTGTGAGCTGGTACCTCATGGTGGTTTTGATCTGCATTTCTCTGATGGCTAGTGATGCTGAGCATCCTTTCAAATGCCTCTGGGCCCTCTGTATCTCCTCCTTAGAAAAGCATCTGCCCAGGTCCTTTGCCCATTTTTGGATTGGATCGTTTGTCTTCTTGGAGTGGAGTCGAGTGAGTTCTTTATATATCTTTGAGATAAACTCTCTGTCTGATGTATCATTAGCAACTATATTTTCCCATACGGTTGGTTCCCTTTTCATTTTGCTGATGTTTTCTTTACCATGCAGAAGCTTCTTATATTGATGAGGTCCCACTTGTTTATTCTTTCCTTTATGTCCCTTGCTTTAGGAGACATATTGGTGAAAAAATTGCTGCTTGGGATATCTGAGAGTTCCCTGCCAATGTTCTCCTCTAGGACTTTGATGGTGTTGCGACTTACATTGAAGTCTTTTATCCATCTTGAGTTTATTTTTGTGTATGGTGTCAGCTGATGATCCAATTTCAATTTTTTGCATGTAGCCGTCCAGCTCTCCCAACACCATTTGTTGAAGAGGCTGTTATTGCTCCATTTTATGCTTCTGCCCCCTTTGTCAAATATTAGATGCCCATAGAGACCTGGGCTTATTTCTGGGCTTTCTATTCTGTTCCACTGGTCTATGGGTCTGTTCTTGTGCCAATACCAGATTGTTTTGAGTATGATGGCTTTGTAGTAGAGTTTGATATCCGGTATTGTGATCCCTCCTACTTTGTGTTTCTTTCTCAAAATTGCTGCAGCTATTCGGGGTCGTTTATGGTTCCATATAAATTTTTGAAATGTCTCTTCTATTTCTGTGAAATACGTCATTGGTATCCTAATAGGGATTGCGTTGAATCTATAAATTGCTTTGGGTAGTATGGACATTTTGAGGATATTAATTCTTCCAATCCATGAGCACGGTATATGCTTCCATTTATTTGTGTCTTCCTTAATTTCTTTTTTCAATGTTGTATAGTTTTCTGCATATAGGTCTTTTGTGTCTTTGGTTAAATTTATGCCTAGGTACTTTATTTTTTTTCTTGCTATATCGAATGGTATTTTTTTTCTGATTTCTTCTTCTTCTACTGCATTTCTGGTGTACAAAAACGCCTTTGATTTCTGAATGTTGACTTTGTATCCTGCTGTTTTGCCGAATTCACTTATTAGGTTGAGGAGTTTTTTGGTAGAGTCTACAGGGTTCTCTATGTACACTATCATGTCATCTGCAAACAATGATAGTTTTACTCCCTCCTTTCCTATTTGGATGCCTTTTATCTCTTTCTCTTGTCTGACCGCTGTGGCTAGGACTTCCAATACGATGTTGAAAAGAAGCGGTGAGAGCGGACATCCTTGTCGTGTTCCCGATCTTAGTGGGAAAGCTTTCAGTTTTTGCCCGTTGAGTATGATATTGGCTGTAGGTTTTTCATATATGGCCTTTATTACGTTGAGGAATGCCCCATTTATTTCCATTTTCCTGAGTGTTTTGATCATAAATGGATGCTGTACCTTATCGAATGCTTTTTCTGGGTCTATCGAGAAGATCATGTGGTTTTTGTCTTTTCTTTTATTTATGTGATGTATCACCTTTACTGATTTGCATATATTGAACCATCCCCACATCCCTGGGATGAATCCCACTTGATCATGGTGGATAATCTTTTGAATGTATTGCTGGATGCGGTTTGCCAATATTTTGTTGAGGATTTTAGCATCTATGTTCATCAGCGAAATTGGCCTGTCGTTTTCTTTCTTTGTAGGGTCTTTATCTGGTTTTGGGATCAGGGTGATGCTGGCCTCATAGAAGGAGTCTGGAAGTCTTCCTTCCTCTTGGATTTTTTGGAATAGTCTGAGAAGGACAGGGGTTAGCTCTTCCTTAAATGTTTTGTAAAATTCTCCTGGGAAACCGTTCGGCCCTGGGCTTTTGTGTGCTGGGAGTTTCTTGATTACTGCTTCAATTTCCCCAGCTGTTATCGGTCTGTTCAAGCTTTCTGCTTCTTCCTCCTTCAGTGTTGGAAGATTATACTTTTCTAAAAATTTGTCCATTTCATCAAGATTTTCAAATTTCTTGGCATATAATTGTTCATAATAGTTTCTGATGATCCTTTGTATTTCTGTGGTATCAGTTGTTATTTCTCCTCTTTCATTTCTGATATTATTAATTTGGGTCCTCTCCCTTTTTTTCTTGATGAGTCTGCTTAAAGGCTTGTCAATTTTATTTATCTTTTCAAAGAACCAGCTTCTGGACTGGCTGATCCTCTGAATTGTTCTTTTTGTCTCTATGTCATTGAGTTCTGCTCTAATCTTGACTATTTCCTTCCTTCTACTTGCTCTGGGATTTATATGTTGTTGTTTCTCCAGTTCTTGAAGTTGTAGTGTTAGGTCTTTTATTTGAAATGTTTCTATCTTTTTAAGGTAAGCCTGTATTGCTATGAACTTCCCTCTCAGGACCGCCTTTGCTGTGTCCCATAGGTTTTGGACAGTTGTCTGTTCCTTTTCATTTGTTTCCAGAAATTTTTTGATTTCTTCTCTTATCTCATTATTGACCCATTCATTGTTTAATAGTGTACTGTTCAGTCTCCATGAGTTTCCAAGTTTTTGAAGTTTCTCTTTGAGGTTGATTTCGAGTTTCAAGGCCTTGTGGTCTGAGAAAAAGTTTGGTATTATTTAAATTTTCCTGAATTTGCTGAGGTTTGCTTTGTGTCCTATCATGTGGTCTATCTTTGAAAAACTTCCATGAGCATTTGAAAAGAATGTGTATGTTTCTTCTTTGTGATGTAAGGTTCTATATATGTCAGTTAATTCTCTTTGATTCAGTGTGTCATTCAGTGCCACAATATGTTTATTAATGTTTTGTTTGGAAGATCTGTCCATTTTTGACAGTGGGGTGTTGAAATCCCCTACTATCAGTTTGTTGCTGTCTATATCTTTTTTGAAGTCATCCAACAATTTCCTTATAAACTTGGGGACTCCTATATTGGGAGCATATGAGTTTACAATGTTGATGTCTTCTTGATAGATTCTTCCTTTAAGTATGATAAAGTGTCCCTCTGGGTCTCTCTTTATGGCCTTTGTTTTGAAATCTACTTTGTCTGATACTAGTATGGCAACGCCAGCCTTTTTCTCATGCTCATTTGCTTGGAATATTATTTTCCATCCCTTTACTTTCAATCTGTGTAGGTCTCTTGCTCTGAGGTGGGTCTCTTGTAGGCAGCATATGTGTGGGTCATGTTTTCTTACCCATTCAGCTACCCTGTGTCTTTTGATTGGGGCATTTATTCCATTCACATTGAGAGATATTACTGATAGAAACTTACTCATCTTTTCTCTTTGTACCTGTGTTCCTCTCTCTCTCATTCTTTTCCTTCATCTGCTTAAACCAGTCCCCTTAGCATATCTTGGAGTGCTGGTTTGGTAGAGATGTATTCTTTTCGCCTTCTTTTGTCTGGGAAACTCTGTATTTCTCCTTCTATTTTAATGGAGAGCCTAGCTAGGTAGAGCAGCCTTGGCTGTAGGCCCTTGCTTTTCATGGCTTGGAATATTTGTTGCCATTCCCTTCTGGCTTGTAGTGTTTCTGTTGAGAAGTCAGCTCCTAGGCGTATCGGGGCCCCCTTGTATGTTACTTTCTCCTTCTCCCTTGCTGCCTTCAGGATTCTCTCTTTGTCTTTGACATTTGCCATTTTAATGATGATGTGTCTTGGAGTGGACCTCCTTGAGTCCCTCTTGAGTGGGGTCCTCTGTGTCTCCTGGATCCATGAGAGCCTTTCTCTCCTCACATTAGGGAAATTTCCCATCATTACTTTTTCGAGGAGGTTCTCTATTCCTTGCTCCTCTTCTTAGCCTTCTGGTATCCCTATTATACGGATATTATTGCGTTTCAGGTTGTCCTGCATTTCCCTAAATGCTTCTTCATTCTTTTTGAGCCATTTTTCCATTTCTTGTTCTTTCTGGGAGCTTTTTTCTACCTTGTCCTCCATCTCACTCATTCGATCCTCGGCTTCATCCAGCCTGCTTTGGATTCCTTCTACTGTGTTCTTCAATTCAGAAATGATATTCTTCATAGCCTCTTGTGTCTTCTTGATAGTTTCTATGTCCTTTTCCAGGCTGATATAGTTTGCTGTAAGACCCTGATAGTTTCTCTGCAGTTTCTCATAGTTCTCTTTGAGCTGGCTGAGCTCATGAGCTTCCTTAGAACCATTATTTTGAATTCCATATCTGATAGTTCCCTTGCCTCTATTTCATTTAGCTCTCTCT
Source organism: Pteronotus mesoamericanus (assembly GCF_021234165.1). Taxonomy (NCBI): domain Eukaryota; kingdom Metazoa; phylum Chordata; class Mammalia; order Chiroptera; family Mormoopidae; genus Pteronotus; species Pteronotus mesoamericanus. The sequence continues at coordinate 33,303,764 of NW_026555329.1, forward strand.
GTGGGGAGTCCCATTTTCCACTCATTTGAGGGGAACTTCTTTTCCTTCCCATTTTTGTGAGAGTCTGTTAAGTATTTTTGTCCTTTACTTTTCTTTCTGGCTTGCCTCTGATGATATCAGTTGTTGACCCTATAGGGCCTTGGGTTGTTTGTTTGAGCCTTTCAGGAGTCTAATGCCTGTGTCTGACTCCTGCTTGGAGCAGCTCTGTGACCCCTTCGGTCAGGGCTAGGCTATTTTTTGGGGGGGGGATCTCTCTGAGCTCTCACGCGGACTCCTTGAGCACGTTCCCAGCGCGGCAGGGTCCCCCACCTGCCTGGGCTCGCATGTGCTTGCCCCAGACCAGGGGGCTTATTCGCCTACTCATCTGGCCCCCCTGCGGACGCGAGCTTCATGGCACTGGTCAGTTTAGGGTCTTCTATTGTGTATTTTCCCCACTTTTGGCTCTTTGGGTGCATTGCTTGCCCTCGCCAAATGGGGATTACGGAAATGGGAGGAAATCAGCTCTACGACTCTCTGGTTAATCCTGTTTCTGGTCTCTCCTCCTGGGACTCTGGGCAGCTCTATTAATTTTGTGGGCCGCTCCGCAATCGCGGCGGGCAGGTCAATTTACGTCTGCCCTTGCTGCTCTGCACACTGCCTCACAGGCCGTATGGGTGCCATTCTGTGTGAGGCCTTGCCGGCCGGTGCAAGCGTTCGCCAGCCCGTGTGGGTCACACACATGCTCACCAACCCTCGCCGGTCACTTGGCGTAAGTGTGCGCGCCTGCTCTGGGTGTTTTGGGGGTGTCTATGTGTGCTTTTCAGCTTTTGGCTCTTTGGGGGTGTGGCCTCTTCCCACGCAATGGAGACTACGGCAAGGAGAAGGAATCGTGACTCCCCGGTTCCTGCTCCCGTTCCTTCCCCAATGCCTCCGTTTCTAGTCTCCCCTCAGGGGCCTCTGGGCAGTTCTGTGACCCCTTCGGCCAAGGATCCACTGCCTGTATGGACTGCGTTTCAATCGCAGGCAGTCTGGTTCATGCGCGCCCCGCTTCTGCCTCTTTGGGGTCGCGCCTTTCCAGCCCACAATGGAGACTACGGAACGGGGAGGGCGTCGGGACTCCCCGGTTCCTCCTCCCGTTCTTTCCCCAACACCTCCGTCTCCAGTCTCTCCTCAGGGCTCTCCCAGCCAGTCTACACTCAGCCCCGCAGCTCACACGCGCACAAGCTGTGTGCGGAGCGCACAAAAGGCAGGTTAATTGATTCCCTTATGCCTGAGCGAGATGGTAGCTGCAGAGTGGGAAGCGCGTTATCACCCGGGCTCCACCGGCCGCAGAGTCAGTTCTCTTCACAAAGTTTTCCTCACCAGTCTTTTCCCAGGCACCAGCCCACCCTGCTGCCGCCTGTACCCAGCAATCAAGGAGGGTGGCTGCCGCTGCAACTTTTGCATTTGCCCTTTAAATGTCTTTTTGCATCCCCAGCCACTTGTCTCTGGCAGAGAGTGCCCCTAAGCTTTTTGGGGTTGTGTTTTGTCTGTATTTTCTCGGCTTTAGCGGCTGTAGTTTAGGGGTTCCTGTTTATGATTCAGACCCCGTTCTTCCCGGGGGGACGCTAACTGGCCGTTTCAATGTCACTCTGGTGCCAGTGCCCGTGGGCACCCAGCCCACCCTCTCGAGCCTCCACCGCAATTCTCACCCATTGGGATGTGTGAGAGTAGAATCCACTGTCTGCGGCACCAAGGCTCCTCTCCCACTATTGCTGCACTGCTTTCCAGGTGATTACTCCATTATTTATTTGCAATTCCAGTTTGGTTTTGGGAGGAGGTCAGCGTGACTCCCATTCACTCCTCCACCATCTTCTCTCCTCCGAGCCATAATTTTTTAAGGGGCCTTCTTTAAGTTTCTCTTTGGCTATACCCCTATCCTGGGTTATTTATCCCCATATTTCTTCTTCAAATTAAATAATGCAAAACTGTGGGAAATCCTTCTCCAAGAAACAAAACTTTAAAGTTTTTCATATTCTTTAAGTTATTTTTCACCCTGGTGGTGTTGAGAATTGTGTTGAATGGATATATTTGCCCATATTAAAATTTCAACTAAATCAATCAATGTTTCTCCTAAAACAACAAATATGGTTTTGTTTCATCAATATAAAAGAAATGATAACTGCCGATTTTATTCTGTAAAGACAAATATTCATCTATAGATAATTAAGATTTTATGGAATTCATATTGAAACTAAGGACAACAGATGTTATAATAATTATGACAAACATTTATTGGTCACTCTGTATTCAAGAAATTATTCTGTCTCCCTCTGCACAATTTCATAACTTCACTTTTTTTTTGCTGTTTATAAACATTTGGAATGTTATTTTAAAAAAACATCACAACCATGAACATTGTTCATATAATATTTTAAATGTAATCAGTAACTTTTATTAAACTTTAATGGTATATTTTCATTAACTCTTATTTTATTTGTAGTTATGATTACAACTCATTTAGTGTGTGTTATTAAGAATCTGCAACTAGTGATACCTAGTTTGCCTTTGAGGGTTAAGACCTCATAACATTAAAACTGGGAATTATGTTACTCACTTGGGGTCAAAGTCCATGCTAAGAATATTTCCAACAGTGTGAAGCATGCTAATCAGAAAGATAGGGCAATTTTCTTTTCTGCCACCCTAGCATCCCTGAAGAGAAGACATTTCACCAAAGGAATGGAACATGATTTCAAAAGAAATGACTTTGTTTATCAGGCGTGTTCAGTTAAGCTATGCTTGGTCTCTGCACCTAGATTAATGAAGAGGCTTCACAGAGGCAAGCAGGTGGTGGGGAAGCTGCCTGAGTGAGCTCTGTGGGAAGAAAAGCCATGGAAACTGGATGCCTGCCTTTGTGAGTGAATTTAAATCTCTTCAGAAGAGGAAATAAACACATCTCCACCTTTTTGTGGAACAGTGGCAAAGACAAAAAGATCAGGGAAACACTGGATTTCCAAACCAAGGACAGTGTCAATTCAAACAGTGACCCAGATTATTGGGTATTATATAACTAATAATGTATATTATATATAACATGAGATATATGACATTATCTATCATATGATATTTCATTCTTAGTTATATAACTAATAATAATAATAATAATAATAATAATAATAGGTAGAAATACCCTGTGACTCCCAGACAGATAGAATTAATGGGCTCAGAGGGGGAGAGTGATCAGAGAAAAATCTTCAGGGTGTCCTAATAGTGCACCTGATCACATCATCTTTCCTCCGACAAGGACCCTATCAGCTTCTCTGCAAAGAAGAGTTGGGAGAAGGAGGTACTGGAAGAGCCAGGGCAATGCTGACACTAGGAAATGATGCTCACAGAAGGGATGTTGATAAACTACAACATCTCAGCAGGCACGGAGACTGAGTTCAGGGAGCAAAGCACTTATGAGTTAGAACGCTCACAAAGAATAGAGGTAAATGAGAAAGTAAGATGAGGAAATGAGTGTGTGTATATACAGACACATGTATTTGAGATCACATTTTTGTAAAACAGCCATTAACCCTAAAATTGCACCTGTATTTGAATGTAAATATAAGTATTTATTGGTAAATGAACACATAAGTCCTTGGATAAAAGAAAGATACAAACCAGGCAGTTAACATATCTCCAGGGGACAGCGAGGGGGATGGGAGAAGGATGCACACACATGCACGCACACTCTCTCACACATTCAAAATTATTCTAAGTAATTGGTAGATGTTAACTCATTTAATCCTAACAATCCCTGTGTGTTATAATTATTTTCTTCATTTGCAGCTGGTACACAGAGAGGTTAAATAATATGCCCAAAGTCACACAGTCTCTTTGTGGGTTTGTAACCAATCTTTTTGATCACAGAGTTCATGCTACATTTTGGAGTGTCCATGTAATTAAAATAATGGTATTGAAATCTATAGGGTCTTAGAGACCCATCTCTATGATACTCTCTGAAGTTTTAGTAAAAAAATTTAAATTGAATTCCAAGTGTGGCAGAAAATTCAGGACAATGGGCTTGTCCAGTGTTGGAGGCAACTGAACTTCTTATAAAGGTGCCTGAACCATGACTGATGACTCAATATGATGTCTGTTCACCAGGAAACAAAAATCTCATTAACTTAAGCCTCTCTGCAAACTCAGTTCTGGAGCCAACTTTTATTTTGTCACTGCCAGTGAAAGAATGGAAGTGAGTGAATGGAATGGCATGAGTAAAAATCTCAAGGATAAATATTTAACTTACTTATTAAGATGCATGTTATGCTTTTGAATTTTAAAAGTATACATTTGCATATAATTATTATGTTTGCTATAAATGAGTCACATCTGTCCTTAGCTTAAGCCCAGTAAAACCTCTGCATGGTAATTTTTGTAACAATTCCATAGTTTCAATTATCATGTTATAAAATCACATCAAAATTAAAGTATCCTATAAATCCATTTTTTCAACTAATTCAGATGGATCCTCTCCAATTACTATTAATATGTGTTCCTGAATTGCTAGGCGTAAAGATATTTAACACTTTCTTAACTTTGTTGGAATATTGGTATACTCTTAATTATTTGATAATTTTTTTCCTTTGGTAAATAGTTACATTGTGTAATATTTACGGCAAAACATTATATGCATACAAGATCATAATATGGTAAGTTGATTTCTATTAAATCCTGTGTAATCTGTTCCTTTTAAACCATAAGTTAATGATAAGCAAGTCTCTCCATGCCTGATGTATTGTTCCATATTAATGAATTTATATACTTGCTTACTGTTCTACATGTTTAAAGTCTTCAGGATATTTGGTCCTGTATAAAATGTCCACTGACACATTGGTCCATGCCTAAAGCTTCTTGATGTTTGATCTGTCCAAAACATCCATGGAGACATTTAGTCCACATTGAAAGTCCTTGACATTTGGTCATGTCAAAAACCTTCATGAACATATTTGGCACTTGCCAAATGGTCCTTGATATTTGGTTCTGTCAAAAACATCCATTTAGAAAATGTCTCCTGGTTCAAATAACCCATAATGTATTTATCTGATATTTAAAAAATTTTGATTTATAGGCTTACTACATAAAAATACTATCATATTTTATTGGTCCAAAAACTGCGTTGTGGCTCTATTGTCAATAATGATCCTCCTTACCTTGGTAGCTTAGCTGATAATGGCATGTGGGTTTAGACAGATGGGTCAGTACTTGAATTGTAGAAGAGTAGGATTTATGTTAACTATGCAATTAAAGGAAGAGTCCTAAAGCTACAGGAATTCACAGTGCACAGCGAGTTAAGGATAGGATCTCCTGATGCATGGTGCATTAATGTCAATAAATTTCAGGGATCTTTTTGGCATGGATCAATGTCTCTACAAATATTTTTTAGACAGGTCCAAAAGTTTGCTAATCACTTAAAAACTTGCTTTCACTGCCCTGGCCAGGTGGCTTGGTTGGCTGGAGTGTCATTCCATACACCAAAAGGTTGCAGGTTTGGTTTCTGGTCAGGGCACATACCTAGGCTGTCGGTTCAATCTCTTGTCAGGGTACATACGGGAGGCAACCAATTGATGTTTCTCACATCAGTGTTTCTCTTCTACATTGATGCTTTTCTCCCTCTCTCTTTCTCTTGCTTTCTCTCTCTTCCTCCCTTTCTCCCCCCACCCCTCTCTTCCTTTCCCTCTCTCTCTTCTTCTTTTTTAGGGTCAACGAGCATGTCCTCATGAGGATTTAAGGAAAAAAAAGACTTGCTTGATAGAGTGGATATCTCACTATTACATTTTGTATCATAAAATCAAGAGTGAATAGAGTCATTCTTTCATTAACATGACATTACAAATAGTGAAGATGGAGAAATAATTGTTTGGGTAGGTTGGTAGATTCATATGTAGCTCTCCTGGTGTACCATTTTGGCAAGTGGTTTCCAAAGTAAAATTGTTTAACATATCTAACTTAGACAAATTAGCAAACAAAAGTTTTAAAAGAAAGACAACTACTAAGTCATAAAAATATACATTTTTTAGAAATGTTCTGTGAAACAGCTTTTTAGATATATACCCCTAAATTCACTGTTTTTCATAACTAATTAAAGTAATGTTTGCTCTTTATGGAGGGCAGATAGTCCTTTAGACATCTCTTCATGTTTAATTTTTGTTTCAATTTTATTTGTAAAATAAGTTTTATGAGATACATAGAACACGCATTGCTTCTGCTTAAGACAAAATAGATCATTTTATACCACATTATCCTGGGAATAAATATCTGATATTTTAAATTATTTGTAATTATTTGGGGCTCATTGAATAAGATTAATGACTTTCAAGAAAATGTACCTACAATATATTATTTATTTTTTACACACTCAACAAGTTTATCTTCAAATGGAAATATTTTAACTTTGTTTCTAATAGTTAAATTATACTTTTCAAAAAAAGTAAGCTGATATCTATCTATCGTTTGTGATATTTGGGATAAATATTGGTCTACAGTTCCCTGTTTTATTGAAGGCCAAAATGATAAAGACATAAGCTAGACCTGAATTGGTGTTTGATCATCAAATGTTTATTGAGCCTCTACTATGGGCATAATATTGTATTAGACATGTTAAGATGTGCACTTTGTTATTTCAAATTCCTCTGCCTGGTTCATTTAATTGATTATCCTATGGATGTCTAATGTTGAGATTATTTAAAGAACAATTTTTACAAATTAAGGCTAAATGCTGGAATTCACTCAGGATTGAAGATGAAACTATAGGACTCATGATTATGGATGTAGTATGTAATAAGAAATCTATGAATAAGGTAGAGTTTACCACATGAGAGGAAAATATGGCCAGGAATGAAACACTGAGGAAAAAAAAACATTAAAAAATGGTATCCTAGAGATGACAAGGACTCTTTCTTATCTACCACATCCAACCTGTGGCTTCTCTTTTCCACTGTTCCACACAGTTGGCTTGGCTCCCATTCTTCATGTTTTCCAGGAGAGACCACATTTAACCCCTCCCTACCTGTTTGACTTCCACTCATGTGACGGTGATTTCATATCTTTCTTCAGACTTAAAGCTCCTGCAAACCAGACCCACACGTCTACTAACCCACGGAACTATATTTAGTACCTATTTTCTTCTCTGAATTTACATCTTTTATCTTTACTATATTTTCTCTTCCAGTTTCATTTAACCCAAACATTTAAGAGAAGTCCTATACTCTTCTTCTTCCTCCATTTTCCATATCTAAACAGCCACCTAGTCATATTAGTTAAAATCCCATATTTGACACAATTCCAGAATCTAGAACAATAGTGTCAGAGGTCGCTAATTTCTTTAGAATGAATGACTGAATAGCAAATCAATTACTTTTCTTTCTCTATCTCTGAATTTCTTCCTTTGCCTTATTCCCTCCAGAGCCCGAACCGGGGTGTTCGCAAGCACTGTACAATTAAAACCTCCTGAGTTTTAGTAACTCCTCCACATCATTCCTCACAGCGCTGTCAAATGAAGTTTTTGAAAAGGAAACACAACTATGCCTCACCTCAGAATGTCACAGAATAGAGTCTCAGTCCTTTGGTGTAGTATAGAAGCCTGAGAGAATCAGAGCCTGCATTATTGACTGCCCGGCCTCTAATTGCAACTTCACCCCTTTCCTGTACAGGTACCTTGGGATGTAGTCAAAGTTCTCTAAAGGCACCTTTTTTTTTTTCTTGTCCCCTTGGGCATTGCTCTACACTTCCTGCTCTGTCTGCTCTGCTTCATTCATTTTGTTTACCTGGTGAACCTCTATTCATTCTACAAAGTTCACTTTTATGCATCTCCCTCCTTTGTGAAACCCCCATTCAGGCCCTCAAATAGCCATATTTCTCTCTCATACCAATAAGAAGTACATTGGTGTTCCTTAAATTTTGGTATTCCTGTCAGCTATCATGGGGTATAAAACATAGTCAAGGATTAGTAAGTGTTGAATGAAGGAATGCTAACCAAGACAATGGGAGTAGAATTCTGGGTTATCTTTATTTGTTATTATTAAATAATAATTGCTACTGCACTGAGCACTTGTTTTATGTTAAGCACTATACATATATTATTTTATTTAGTCCTTAAAATAACTTCACAAGATATTGTCTCTATTTTACAAATGAGGAACTAAGACTGAAAGAAATTAAATAGCATATCCATGTCTTATAACAGTGCATAGCAGGGATTGGAACATCTGCTATACTCCATAGTTGCAATTCTAAACCATATGCTTGTGTCTGAACTACATATCAAGGATTATGCATAATCCATCTCTCTTATATTAAAAAATAATATGTCACAATAATGGTGATCCTAATTCAAAATCATTAGTATATTGAGATATGTAGTCAGAGTCTTCTCCCAGATTTCCACATAATTTTCTCCTTTACTTCCTTCTGCTCACGCATCATCTTCTCAGAAAGAATCTTCCCTGACAACCCCAATTAAAATAGCAAACCCATCCCTTATTGCGCCATTATCTCCCTTTATCCTGCTTCACTGTTCCTTATCCTTCCTCATAGCAGGAGCTTCTGGCAGTTTCTTACAGTTTATTGTCTATCTCCCTTCATGATAATGTAAGTTCTTGGCATACAGGGACTTTGCACTGTCCCAGCTCTAGTGCAAAGCCTGCCACATAGTACCCACACAATAAATATTTGTTGAGATAATGAAAAAGTGGTACCTGTACTGTACGCCAGCAGGTATGAGATGAAGCAAATGCATTTTTTAATTTTTTTTTACAAAAATCCAACTTTACAGTCCTGTCAACTGAAGAGTAATATAGTTGAAATCTTTTTATTTTGAAATAGAGTTTTAGAGAAGTTTGTAAAAAATAAAAAGTGAAGTTCTGTTCATCCTCCAGCAAATTTTTGTTTTGCAAAAAAACTTAGAGTGTGTTCTCCCTATGTGTAAAGATTCCCTAGGGCACTTAAAATATTATTTTATTTCTGAGCATCTTTTCAAGAGAACTTGGGAATAGAACTCTAGCAGCCATTGCACTCTGTGGAACCCATTGCCTAATTCAGTAAATGTACCAAGTGAATAGGTTCTCCTTAGTATTCATTCACACTATTATAAAATTGCCAGTATATTTGCAAAAATAAATTTCACAGTTATTGTATTTGCAGCTGGTGGTTGGCCGTGCTCATGATCCTGCTTTCTTTAATGACTGTGATTAAATCACTAAAAGCGTTTCACACCATGGACCTCTCTGCCATCTCTCTTATGAGTAGTGTCCTCTGTAATGGTTATAGCAGGAACAAATACTGACAACCTCACATAAAGAGCCACAGAGGTGGAGATATTGTAGAAAGGTTTCTCCATGGTATTTTATTCACATGCTCCTCCAGCTATATAATCTACAAAATGATTCTTAAAACAAAATGCCTTGGACATAGCAAAATTTATTTATTTTATATTTAAGTAATATTTTTAACATGTCTTCTGTATTTTCTACCTGTTATTTTGATGATATTTAGGAAAATAAAATTACTTCATTGCCATGAAATTCTGCTCTAACTTATAGGAAAATAGTCTGTGTCTTTGACATTGTTAAGTTAATGGAAAACATTGCCCAAGTTACTACTTGTCCTTTAAGTGTCAATTGCTGAAAAAAAATCCCTTTGCTATACAGAGATATATTTAAAAATATTTATCCAGTCATTTTCATTCTTCTATCTTTCCTCTCTAATAGTAACTTTCTTCATGTATAAGAAAAATTCATGAATCAGGAGCTTTTCCTAATAAAGAATAATATCTATTAAGAAAATCATGTTCCAGTGCCTTTAATTTCAAGTATCAGTTTATTTGATCCTGTGTTCTTTCTATAAAGTACAACATATGTGAAATGCAAAACCATTTTTAGTTCTGTCAGGGCACAGACGGCTGAAAAGTTATTTTACACGCATTGTATTTTAGGTTATTTGACAAACAAATAGTTAATATAAATTGTATTTTGTTCATTTTACTAAGAATTTAAAGTAAATTATTCATACCATGGTAAAAACCTCATTAATTGGCATTTGTTAACTCAATAGATTACCTTTGTGCTTTGTCACTGAACATCTAGTCATAGGGAGAAGCCATTTTTAAAATGTGTGCTGATTGAAATGCCAGTCTTTCATACATTAACAAATGTTCATTGATTCTTTATGTTAGGAGCAGGGAATCTCTATTACTGATATATCCTCTTCCCTGAAATTTTCAGTCCTTCTGATGGGATAAGCAAGTACATCATCAATTAACCATAACTACTGCGGCTTCACAAGCAGTTTGATTATCTTTTATTAGCAGGAGCTCAATCTGCACACAAAACACCCATTTTCTGGGCTTCCATTGAAAGAATATGCTTCCAGAAGCAGTACTTTCCCAGTTTTTTCCAGGCATTCCAGTCACCTTGAGCGCACAGATTCCATGCAGATTCTGATTCACTAGGTCTGAAGGGTACTGGGCCATGGAATATAAGGACCTTAGGTGATACTGATCTGGGAAGTTTAAGACCTAGACTGGGTATAAATTTCAGATACATAAGATGTAAGATGAATAAGTTTTAGAGATCTGCTATACAACATGGTGCTGATAGATAACAGTACAATATTGTGAATTTCAAAACTGGTTAGGGCAGTAGATTCCCTCTTAAGTGTTATTATCACAAAACAAATCAAAGAGAAACTCTGGGAGGTGTCAGGTGATGATATCACTGCTGTTCGCATATATCAAATTATATAAAAAGGAAAAGAACTAGAGTAAATGACATTGCACTTTTTCACTCTCTATTCCTTTTTAATTTAAACTTTATTGTATTTTTACCATTAACATGTAGTCCCCTTATACTCCCTCCCCCCAGCAATCACCACAGTATTGTCCATGTCCATGAGTCCCGTTTCCTTTGTGCTCAATCCCTCCACCCCCTAATCTCCACCTCCACCAGCTGTCATCCTGATCTCTACCTATGAGTCTGTCCATATTTTCCTTGTTTGTTCAGTTTGTTCATTAGTTTCCACATATAAGTGAAATTATATGGTATTTGTCTTTCTCTGATTCACCTACTTCATTTAGCAAAAAATTCTCTATGTGCATCCATACTGTCTCAAAGGATAAAATTTTTATCTTTTTTATGGCCAAGTAGTATTCCACTGTGTAAATGTCCCATAGTTGTTTGATCCACTCATCTACTGATGAACACTTGGGCTGCTACTATGTCTTGATGATTGTAAATAACATTGAAAGGAACACGGGGTGCTTATGTTTTTTTCAAATTAGTGTTTTCAGTCCCTTCACATATATTCCAAGAAGTGGGATTGCTGGGTCAAAAGACAGATCCATTTTTAAGTTTTTCATGTATCTGCATACTGCTTTCCTCAGTGGCTGCACCAGTATGCATACCCAACAACTGTGCAAAAGGGTTTCCCTTTCTACACATCCTCATCAGCACTTGTTGATTTATTGTTAATAACCATTCTGACAGGTGTGAGATCATACCTCATTGTGTTTTTAATTTGCATTTTTCTGATGATTAGTGATGTTAAGCATCTTTTCATATGTCTATTGGCCATCTGTATGTCCTTTACTGAGAAGTATGTATTCAGGTTCTTTGCCCATTTTTTAATTGGGTTGTTCGGTTTCTTGGTGTTGAGTTTTGTAAGTACTTTATAAATTTTGGGTATTAACCCTTTATCAGATGTATCAGAAAATATGTTCTCCCATTCTGTAATTGTCTTTTATTTTGTTAATGATTTCCTTTGCTGTGCAAAAAACTTTTGATTTTGATGCAGTCCCATTTGTTTATTTTTTATTTTGTTTCCCATGCCCGGGGAGACATATCTAATAAAAGATTGCTATGATCGGTGTCCAAAATTTTACTGCCCATGTTCCCTTCTACAATTTTTATGGTTTGGTGTCGAACATTTAAGCCTTTCATCCATTTTTTATTATTGTGTATCGTGTATGAAGGTGATCTAGTTTCATTTTTCTGTATCTATCCAATTTTCCCAACACTATTTATTGAATAAACTATCTTTAGCCAATTTTAAGTGCTTGCTTCCTCTGTTGAATATTAATTGACTATAAAGGTGTGGGTTTATTTCTAGACTTTATACTTTGTTCCATTGATGTATATTTCTGTTTTTATGCCAGTGCCAGGCTGTTTTGATTACTATGGCCTTATACTGTAGTTTGATATTGGATAACATGATTCCTCCAGCTTTGCTCTTCTTTCTCAGGATCGCTGTTAGCATGTGGAACCTTTTGTGGTTCCATCTAAATTTTTGAAATATTTGTTCTAGTTCTGTGAAATACATCATTGGACTCTTGATAGGAATTGCATTAAATCTATAAATTGCTTTGTGCACCCAACGTGGGAGCACCTAAATAGGTAAAGCAAATCTTGATGAACATAAAGGAAGAGATCGACAGAAATACAGTCATAGTCAAGGATTTTAACATCCCATTGACTTCAATAGATAGATCTTCCAACAAAAAATCTTCCAATAGATAGATTTTCCAATAAAAAATCTTTCAGTAGATAGATCTTCCAACAAAAAATCAACAGGAGGACGGTGGCCTTAAACAACACATTAGATCAAATGGATTTAATTGATATCTTCAGGGCATTTCACCCCAAAGCAGCAGAACACCCATACTTCTCAAATCCACATGGAAGTTTTTCTAGGATAGACTGCATGTTAGGACACAAAACAAATCTCAATAAACTTAAGAAGATTGAAATCATATTGAACATCTCTGATCAGAGTGCTATGAAACTAAAAATCAACACAAGAACACTGAAAAACATGCACATACATGGAAGCTAAATAACATTTTATTAATCAATGAATGGGTAAACCACAAGATCAAGGAATAAATCAAAAGATACCTTGAAACAAATGAAAATGAGTACACAGCAATCCAAAATCTGTGGAACACTGGGAAAGCAATCCTAAGAGGAAAATTCATAGCATTGCAGGCCTTTCTTAAAAAACAAGAAAAAGCTCAAATAAACAATCTAACTTCACACTTAAAGGGACTTGAAAAAGAATAACAAACAAAACCCATACTGAGTAGAAAGAAGAAATAAATAAAGATCACAGCAGAAATAAACAAAATAGAGTCTAATAAAGAATAAAAAAAGATCAATGAATCCAAGAGCTAATACTTTGAGAAAACAAACAAGACTGACAAACCTTTACCCAGACTCATCAATAAAATAAGAGAACAGATCCAAATAAATAAAATCAGAAATGAAGGAGGAGAAATAAAAACATACACCAAAGAAATACAAAAGATCGTATGTCTCTGGACCCTATGTATGTCCTTCTTAGAGAAGTGTCTGTTCAGGTGCTTTGCCCATATTTTAATTGGATTGTTTGTCTTCCTGGAGTAGAATGGTATGAGTTCTTAAATATATTGGAGATCAAGCCCTTGTCTGAGGTATCATTGGCAAATATATTTTCCTATACTGTTGGTTCCCATTCCATTTTGCTGGTGTTTTCTTTAGCCCTGCAGAAGCTTCTTATTTTAATGCAGTTCCATTTGTTTATTCTTTCCTTTATGTCTCTTGCTTTAGGGGACATGTTGGTGAAAATATTGCTGTGCGGAATATCTGGGTTTCCTGCCTATGTTCTCCTCTAGGTCTTTTATTGTGTCGTGACTTATATTTGAGTCTTTTATCCATCTTGAGTTTATGTTTGTGTATGGTGTAAGTTGATGGTTGAATTTCATTTTTTTGTATGTACCTATCTGATCTACCAACACTATTTGTTGAGGAGGCTACTTTTAGTCCATTTTATGCCTCTCCCCCTTTGTCAAATATTAATTGACTGTAGAGATATGGGTTTATTTCTGGGCTGTCTATTCTGTTCCATTGATCTATGTGTCTGTTATTATGCTAGTTCCAGACTGTTTTGATTACAGTGGAAACACCAATTCAAAAGAACCTATGCACCCCAATGTTCATAACAGCACAATTTACAATAGCTAAGTACTGGAAGCAACCTAAGTGCTCATCAGTAAATGAGTGGATCAAAAAACTACAGTACTTTCACACAATGGGATACTACACAGCAGAAAGAAAGAAAGAGCTACTACCCTTTGGGACAACATGGATGGAACTGGAGAGCATTATGCTAAGCGAAATAAGCCAGGGGGCAAAAGACAAATATCATATGCTCTCACCTATAGGTGGAACCTAATCAACAAAACAAACAAGCAAGAAAAATATAACTAACAACATTGAAAGAAAAAACAAACCAACAGTAACGAGAGGAGAGGAGGGAGGGGGGTCAAAATGAGGAAAAGAAGGAGAAAGGTCAAGTCAAGGAATGGACAAAACCAAACTGGGGAAGAATTGAGGGTGGAAGTTGGGGGTGGGAGGGGCTGTTCAAAGTGGCAGTGGGAAAATGGAGACAAATGTATTGGAACAATAAAAATTAAAAATTAAAAAACAAAGGATCATAACAAAAATAATGAACAACTATAACAAACTGGGCAACATGGATGAAATAAATAAATTCTGAAATATACACAGCCTTCTAAAACTAAATCAGGAAGAATCAGAGAATCTGAATAGACAGACTATGCCCCATTACTGTTTGAAGCAGTAATCAAAAAACTCCCAACAAACAGAAGCCCTGGACTGCATGGTTTAACAGGTTGATTTTACCAAACATTCTGAGAAGAGCTAACACCGCTCCTTCTCAAACTATTTCATAAATCTCAGGAGGAGGGAAGGCTCCCAAACTTATTTTATGAATCCAACATTATCCTAATTCTAAAACTAGATAAAGGATCTACAAATAAAGAAAATTATAGGCCAATATCCTTGATGAGAATAGTAAAATCCTCAACAAAGTGTTAGAAAACTGAATACAGCAATGCATCAAAAATATCATACACGTTGACCACTTGGGACTTATTCTGGGAATGCAAGTTTGGTACAACATTTGCAAATCAATAAATGTGATTCAACAAAATGAAGGGTAAAAACCACATGATCTTATCAGTAGATGCAGAAAAAAACACTTGATAAAATCCAGTACCCATTTATGATAAAAACTCCAGGAAAAATAAGAATAGAGGGAGGATAGTTAAATATAATAAAAGCCATGTATGACAAACCATCTGCCCACATCATACTCAATGAGAAAAAACTACAATTTTCCCCTTAAGATTGGGAATGAGACAGGGATGTCCACTCACCTCTTTTATTCAACATAGTACTTGAAGACCTAGCCACAGCAATCGGACAAGAAGAAGAAACAAAAGGCATCCAAATTAGAAAGGAAGAAGCAAAACTCTCATTATTTGCAGATGACATGATACTGTACAGAGAGAACCCTAAATATTCCACCAAGAAACTATTGGAACTGTTGAATGAATTCAGCAAAGTAGCAGGATACAAGATGAATATCCAGAAATTAGTTGCATTTTTTATATGACAACAACAGAAAGGGGAATTAAGAAAACAATCCCATTCACAATTGCTACTCAATGAATAAAATACTTAGGAATAAACCTAACCAAGGATGTAAAAGACCTGGACTCAGAAAATTATAAGACACCGAATAATGAAATAGAAGGTACAAATAAGTGGAAGCACATAGTGTGTTCATGGATAAGAAGAATTAACATCATTAAAATGTTTATACTATTCCTTTTATTTTTAAATATCTTTTGCCTACTTATAAACTATTTAGATCCACCTAGTATAGACACAAGTACAACAAAAGTCTTTACTGCTAATTAAATGTTAATTTGTTATACACTATGGGACTTAATGCATCTAATCAGTGTATATTGACATTAGACTTAAAAAATGGTAAGAATAAAGAGGTAATTTTTAAACAGACAAATAAAATAAGAAAGGACTCACTGATGTAAGGGGAACTCTTCATTGACTTCAGGTTTAATGGCCAAAGTACTAAGCCCAGCACAGGAGGCTTTCCATAATCCAGTGAAGTCTACTGTACTGGGAACATTGTTTTGCGCCACGAAATGCTTTCAAACAGGCAGTTCCCCCTGCTTCAAATGCTCCCTTTTCCCTATCTGCCCAGGAAAAAAATCGTCTCTCATCTTTGAAATCCAACTAAACCACCTCTCAATTTAAGAATCTTTGCCAAACTCTTGACCCACCCAGCCAAATTGATAGCTTCCTCTTTTAAATCACACTGAATCTTGTACACATTTCTGTTATATCAGTGTTCACAAACTATAGTAACGTATGTTTTTATATTCTTCATGTTCATGTTTGTCTTGTCTTCTAAACTGTATAGGGTCTATGACAGCTCTTAACAATCATATAGTACCTGAAATATAGTAGACAATTTAATGTTTACTGAAATGTACAAGTGATACACTTACAGTTTTAAAAATGATTGGACGTTTTTAAAAACCAATATGATTCACCATAGAAGATGATATTTAGATTTTTTTTAAATTAAAAACAATTTTTTTTGCCCAGCTGGTGTGGCTTAGTTGGTTGGAGCATGATCCCATGCACCAAAAAGTCATGGGTTTGATTCCCTGTCAGCGCACATGCTTGGGGTGCGGGTTCCATCCCAGTTAGGGCGTGTGTGGGAGGCAGCTGATCGATGTTTCTCTCTCATTGAATTTCTCTCGTATCATTCTTTCTCTTTCACTCTCTCTCCCTTCCTCTTTCTCCCTCTGGAATCAATAAATAATTTTTAAAAAAACAAAATTTTACAATTTAAAATTTAGATACAGTTAGTTACTCACCTCATTTGTGACGTTTCAAATTTTATATTTACTATCTTTCTGTAACACAGATCCACTCAAAGTGGCAGGGAATTTTCTAGAAATCTACTGCTTACTTTACTGTGTCCCATCTTTTAGGGGTATTCTGAGCCTGCAGTAAAATATTAGAGAAAGTCTGATTCAGGTGATAGGACATAATTTTACAAGTAAACAAAAACTGATAATCCTATAGCAAAAGCTAAGAAAAGCAAAGTCAGTTATTACAAATTTAGGAGGGAGGGGAGTTACTTTTGAAAGTGGGTTTGTAAGACAACTCATTAAATGGCCACAGAATTGATCAGTTTCCTGAGATTAACATTTGGAATTCAAGTGTTTATATGAAGAAAGAAAATGAATCCAAGACATTTTAAAATATTGAACATGCTGAATGAAAATACAATTTCTTTTCCTAGATAGGCATCTAAGTCAATGTTTTACTTTGCTTAAGATTAAAAGTTCTTCCTGAGGAACTAGAGACATTTTATCAAATTGTGTTTAGCTTTTTCAAGGAGAGATTTCAAATGCAAAGAGTTAGAAAATATATAAAGGATAACTGTAACATTTACCAAAATAATCAGTACTGTTTTCCCAGGTTAGAAAGTTAGAATATTACACTTATGACCTAGTTGGAGCCTTACAATAGTTAATTTAGACTAGAGAAAAGCACCAGAATTTTTACTAACTTGGAATATTTCCCTGCCAGATTAAAGAATTAAATATGACTGTTTTATTTTGGTTGTGGAAGATTTGAAACATGTCCATTAATTCACAGAATCAAATTACATACAAATTTTACTCATTTGCTATAATCAAATGGTATTTATTGTCTTCCTGCTTTTATTCAAGGTATTCTACATTTATATTAATAGTTAAAATTTTTTAATTATATAATGGATCCCAGGTGAAGAATTAGGGGAAAATTTCTACTTGATCGATTCTAAGATTTGACTTAGTTGTAATTTGCATCTACTTTAAATTCAATTATAATATACAAAATATATTTCCTGCAGATTTCAGTGCATGTGTGTGAAGATTTATGCATTGATGGAGGAGGGAGATGGTTGGAAGGATATTTTTAGAAGGGAATCTAAAGGCTCTGAGATTAAACACTTGTAACATTAGCATATCTTTATTTACTTATTTATTTAACATTAGCTTATCTTTAAAAGCCTCAAAATTAACACATCTACTATGAGCATCATTATTTCAACCAATAACAAGAAATATAAGGTTTCTGATTAAAATTATGAGTGCTTTCTTATTACATAGCTTAAAGGATTTAGAAAGGAAGTTGACAAGAGATAATGATCTCGATCAGAGAAAAATATTGAAGTGAAAAACACAAATACTCTAAGAGATTTATTAAGATAGTAACCTCAGTTCAAAGCTTATGTTGATATTCATGGTTGATTTTACACAGACTCCTCCAGGCCATTTCTTATTCAGTTAGTAATTTTATTCATTCATAGTGTTAGACATTTTTAAAGTACACCCCACAATGACTCTTTGTATGCTGTAAAACCACCCAACCTTGGAAAGTTTCTCAATTTACCATTATAATCCAGTTATTGTCTATTTAAAGTGGGAGAAAAGACATTTTTTTTCTCTTGGAAAGTTAGCTTATACTATGACTAGCCTCTTAGGTAAGATGTACTAAGTCCTCTGACTCTCCAGTTCTTTGGGGCCTTAAATTCAAGGTTTTATGAGCAAATTTGTGGAGGATTCTTTTTCTGGGTCAAGGAAAAAAATCAGTTCCTATTTTCTCTCTGCACAATACTTTATAACAGTAATCTACATATATTTTCTAGCAGACATTCCAGTATATAATGTAGTCTCAATAAATACTTGTTAATTGGGTCTAGAAATATTTAGTTAATTGCTAAATTTCACATGACATTCAATGATGAGATTGTTTCTTTGAATCTGATGTTGTTAGCACCCTTGGTATCAGCTTATTTTTGTTGTTTATTTGGTTTCAAATAAAGATCAATATAAACTATGTTAAACAAATGAGATTGTTTGATCTACATCTGAATATTATTTGCAATTAGTATTTATCATATAGCCAGTCTTTTAATTTTAAGATGTAAGCACAATCATTTTGTGTCAAAATCAGAAAACTGAAGTCTGATATGTTCATTTAATTTAAAGGAAAAAAAAGCTATAAGATGCTTTGAATAGCCAACAGAGTCCCTGGAGTTCACCACCCAGCTGTTATTAATAATATGAATTGTGAACAACAATGGAGACAATTCCATAAACTGCAGGAGTGTGAAAACTGCTATACTTGATATTTCAGAGATTCTACAGTCTTATTTCTGTAGAATAAATCTAATCACATCATTTTCCTTCTTAACAGAATCTGATGGCTCCTTTCCTGTTAATTAGTGGTGATTCTGGCGTCTGTGGTATGGCTCAGGAGGCCGGATAGTGTTGGACTCTGACTTCACTTTCTGCCATCCGACCAGTAGACCAGATGCTCCTTCCAAACCCAATTTCCCAAATATACCATATTTTCCCCTAACTTCTTGTCTTTGCAAATGTTGTTACTTTGACCTGAAATGCCATTCCCTCTCCTCTTTGCTTAGCAAATTCATATTTATCTTTTCCTATCTAACTTAAAGATTCCTTTCTCTTTAAAGTTTTTTTCTCCTCTTGTCACTTTGTATAATGAATTTACTCAGTGTTTTATATAGATGGTTAAGTATATATTGGCTTGATTTTATTTTTGTTTGTGTCTTGTTTTGTTTTAATTTAGAATTCTGAGAGAGACCTTCTCTCCCCTGCAAAAAAAATTATCTTATCAGACATTGCTTATCTCTCTGCTTACAGAATATATTTGGAAACTTCCTGGGACAAAGAGACCTAATTATTGACTGGAAATAGATAATTCTGAATCTTGTAAAAATGGAAACCATGTAGATGAATATACTTAGATTCTCTAAGCTTTTAGGAAACCAGGAAGAAAATGGAACTAAACTTTATTTACTTCACACTCAAATCCTAATCTTGAAATTTAGTATATAAGTATCAATAAGGTTTGACTAGGAAAATAATGAGAATAAATTTTTAGCAACTATACTGTTCTTTAAAGTAGTAAACTTACACAAAATGTTAAGAAAAACCCAGAATCCTAAAGAACTCACTAACCCAGATTTCAGTCCATGTGAGACCCAATAATATAGTTTATGGAAAAATTAATATACATACCCCAGGGTGATAATCTCTACCAAGCACTGAGAGAACATAGTACTATTACATCCCATTTTCCTCCCCACCCTAAATGCAAGAAAAAGAAGCTTTAGCATTTGGTATTAAGAATTACACCAAAGATAACAAGGGGGTCCTTCTCACCCAAGCCAACTCTTTTTTGGAACAAATGAACCAAACCATTTAAAGAGGGCCTGTGGGCCTCTGTCTTCTCTTTGGAGCAATGTCTGGCCAGGATTTTTCTCTGTCTCATGAGCCTGTTGGACCTTTAACAGCTCCTTGACTCTCTTACTTTATTCAACTTTACTCTCAATGTTTTGGTGCCTTAGCTTCAACAATAATGGTTTTTTATATACATGCGTTAATTTCCATAGACAGTGCTTGAGATCAAGCTTGGCTGGACTCCTCCTGTACTCCACTCATAATGATAACATTCAGCTCTGCTTAGGCTTTGCCTCCATTACTCAAAAAAAAAACAAAAAAAACCCAAACACATACATTCGTGTGCATGCATATACACATATGTATGTTTATGTGTGTGTGTGTATGAAGCTCCCATTTAGAAATTGGATCTAGAGATGTTTATGAATTTTATAAGCTGTATTGCATCAATTTTTTGTCTGAAAATAGCATTATTCCTAACTTGAATACAATTCAGCCCCCTTTATAAATTATAGACATATCAAATTTGAAGAATGTGTAAACTAAAAATTTCAAATCTCTAGAAATAATATAAGAAAAGAAGAGAAAAGCCACTGTGTTTAAAGGCTAAACAAAATATTATAAACCATGCTGGTAAGAAGACTTCTTCACTCTCAGTGATGGTAGCTACTAAGGCACAGATGGATTTGTCTAAAGTTACTCTAGAGTGACAAAATGAAGTCAGCCTCAGTATCCAGGTCTTTAAGAATCATGGTAGTGGTGGTGATGATGATGATGTTAGGAAATTAATATCAAATATCTATTGTAGACTACAAAGTCAGTGAGAGTTTCAGCTATCATCTTCAAGAATATAAACAGACAAAAACAATGAGAAAATTAACAAGAATCAGTCACATGAGATGCCAAAGGAGGACTTTTCTAGCTATGATAGAATCAGCTACCTACCTCAGGGACCTGTAAAAAGAGGACATGTTGGTGTGCAGGGTCCCAAAATTACAACGGGGAGAACTCAGAGCCAACGACCACTACATTGTGGCACTGCTTCTCTACACCTGAGAGCCTACAAATCTCAGTTTCAATAGAATATTTATGTTTGGGCTCCTACTCACCTGTGTCCAGAATTTCTGCCCAAATTGTTAAAATTAGTCATATTTTATGTTATGTTTGTTTTTTTCTAGTTGTCTTAGAATTGATTTTGCTGATATTTTAATATACATTCTAAATTTAATCTTACTGGCTTACATTTCTTGACATTTGGAAAGTTAGTAGGTACTTAGAAAAGATAAAGGATACAATCTTGAGTAGTTTATTTTTCTACTTTTTTTCCACTACTTTTTTTTCTATTACTTTTAAAATTGCATTTACAACCACAAGTCTTCTCTTATTTTCTATATTGGTTTATTTATTAGAATTCCCATTTTTTTATATTTCGAATTTGTGAGGGCTATCTTTGAAAGTAGATATTTCCTCAAATTTTATGTCTTTAAAGTGTGTGAAAAAAATAGTACACTTGCTCTTTTTGAACTTTCTGTTTCATGATAGCAATCACATTTCTACACCTTTATTATGTTATCTTATTTTTTTGGTTTGTAGCAGCTAACAGGAGTGAGAAAAATATTTTCATACCTGTACATTATCTCATTATTTTTCATGTCTCCCATTTTCCACCTTCCTTCCTCTTCTTTAGTTTCTTCCTTCTTTCTTTTATTCTATTAATATTAAGGACTTGCCTGCTATGAGCAAGGAACTCAGATGTTGAGGATGTGAAGTAATATAAGATGTATTTTCTGTTCTTTAAAAGTATCTTCTTTTACTTAGATGACTTCACAAACAAATTTTGCAAGGCCTAGAAAACCCCTGATAGTGGTTTGAATGTTGGTTTTGGTATGCGATCCTTTCCTTCCATGCCAGACTAATTACGTTCACTTTCCTCTTTACTCATTTGCAAAAAGTAAAAGCAACAGTCCAGGTCATCTGTCCCTTAAATAAGAGGAGATTTATCACTTAAAACTCATAAGACGCTTGCTGCAGCCACTACAACCAGAAGCCCATCTATCAACAAAGACAGCACCCCAGATGCTCATGGTCTATATGATCAACCTGGCCTCTAAATTATAATAAAATCCTAGAAAGGGCATCTTAAGTAGAGGAAACAGCATGCATGAAGGCACGGAGGTGAGCTTTAATAAATTACTGAGCACTTAGTAAGTGCTAGGCAGTGCTGTGAGCACAGAATATATATTATCCAGTTAATTGTCTTAACAATCTTGTAAGACAAAGTCATGGAGAGGCTAAATGACCTATCCAAGTTCATACAGAAAGTAAGTGGTATTGTCAGACTTTGAACTAAGCACTGACCACTGTCTTTTATATTAGCCCCAATCTTGAGATTAGGATTAGAGAAGGGAATGAATTCTAGACAGCTTCCAGATTTTTTTTTTTTTTTTTTTGGCTTGGGTGACATAGTGTCATTAATTAAGATAGGAAAAACAGGAAGAAGGATTTTGGAGAGAAGGTAAACGCAATCTTTTAAGTGTTGAGCATGCATTTCCTAAGGGATAGTCAGCTGGAAGTAGCTAGTAACTGTGAGAAATAAGGGTTGAAACTCAGGGCCAGTGAGCCTGGGAATAAGATTGCAGAAACCATCAGTAAAATGATGTGTTGGAGGCAGGAGGAGGTTACAGCAGAGTGTGTACAGAAAGAGAAGATAATACCTGTGCAGGTGAAGCCTTGAGGAACACTGTCACACACAAACAAGGCAAATAAAGAAAACTGCGGAAAGGAAATAAGCAATTTGAAAAGTAAAAGAAAAACAAGGAAGTTTATACCATAGCATTGAAGACTGTCTTACAGTAAAATCTTTCTCCTGAAACATTCATGAAGGATGATCATTAAGAATGGTTTTGTTATTTAGTATACTATGTATGCAGTGTTAACCACAAGCTCCAGAGATGCATATTAATTTTTAAATTTATGATCTCATAACAGTATCAGAGGGCACAGAGCTTACGTTTAATTATATTCTTCCCTGGGTAAAAAAGGAAAATGTTTTCTCCCATTCTTCAGATCCCCTGGTGTTATTGATTGTCTCATAGAATTTTTAAAGTTCTTGCCTAATTTTATGTCTCATATTCCCTCAACCTTCCTTTCTTAACTTTCTTCTTCACTGGAAATTTGCTTCCTAGTTTATCCACAGCTTCTAGCACCTTTTACTCATCTAGAAAAATAATATTTCTCCATGTCTTTAGACTTCATCTTTCTCCTACATGTAGAGTCAGGTCATAGTTTTGTTATTAGCCAAGAACTCAGCAAAGGATAGTGGAGATTCAACCACTAACTTAATTCTGGTGAATTCTTCTACACTACTCTGAATCACCTATTCCATTTATTACAAAGCCCAAATGGTGTGAGTTCTAGAAAAGCAGATAAAAAGAAAACAAGAATGGTGTTTATAAATCACACAGGATCTATTTATGTGCAGTCCCTGAGTGCTTTGAAATTTAAACAACTTTATAGACAGTGATTTAGTACCACTTAACATATTTGAAACCTCAGAATTCATTTGTGTGAATTCAACTATCTTTTTTTTTTTTTGTACCAGATTCCTTCATTCCCATTGCCTGGTTTCCATATCAAATGACTTGTTGGCTAATGAGAATGAGTAACTAATAGGTAGACTACTGTGCAACACTGATAAGAGAAAAGAATACTTATACATTTTTAAATATGTGGTAATTAATCTTAAACATCTCAAGTTGTTCAGCAAGTTCCACAATTTATTCAGAGCCTATTACTACATAGTTTCCCCTGTCCATTCACACATACACACACTTTTTGCCTTTGATATTAATATATAGAGAAGTATCAAAACAGTTTTTATTCAAAATGTCTGTCAGTGGGATTTTAAAGATATGGAATCAAATTCTAGGCAGTAGGATAAACAGTGAAAGCTTTATTTTACTTTCTCCTCTGTTGTTTTGTGGATATAAACATAATCCCATGATGTTTCACTGATAGTGGCAGGTAATATGAAGTTAATGTAGTTTAAGAATCAGGGAACCCCTCCTTGCATGGGACCTCAGTAACAGGCCCTAACAATGTTTGCATGTTTATATGTTTTTATAAAATTTGCTAAAGATATATTAGGTGCAATCAATTAAGTCTGCTGTCTCTTTCCTCTCTCACTTTTCCTCTGTCACACTCCCCCTCAAATCCGGTAACAAGGGAATACCATAGGAATTTGGGGGATCCCTGAAAGGGGAAGTTTAAGTTGAGAAAGCTGTGAGCTAGGACAAAGCCCTTCTCCTGGATTCAGTCTCTAAATGTTTCAGTGTGACACATATTATCTCCAACATTTTTTCTGTACTCTTTCCCTGAGTATTCAACTTTCCACAGATTCTACTGTTTGTTTCTGCTGGTTGCCTGGGAGAACTGCCAACGGGAGTCCAATTGAGGCACTGTCTTTTGTATCATTAACATTTTATTTAATTAAAGAATATATTCTTTCTTGGCAAAAGGAGAGTTTGCATACTTCACACAAGCAACCAACTAAAGAGTTCTATTGGTTTTCTCTGTGTGAGGTTTGCAACAGTTTTCTTGTATAGTTCCTCACATTCTGAAGGGTTGACTAACAATGGCTTCTGAAAGGGTTCTACTCATGTGAGTGGCTGCCATTGTTTTGATAGCCATGATCTTGACACTATGAATATGATCCAAGGTGAGTTAAATATTAATTATATTGGAGTCAAATTAATTGCTCCCAGTGTTGCTCCAATTATTTGCTTATACAGGCACACTATTAATTGATATCATGGTTCAATCTGACAGCAAATAATTTCATTATAAAATGATTATATTTTAAAATCTTAATGATATAGTGGCATGAGATAAACACAACCATATTATGCATTGGAAAACATTATTTTATTAGCCAGCAACCTGAACATTATTATATACTTTATTAAAAATGGTATGATTAGACACAGTCCAAGTGAGTATAATTTATTCAGAGTATGAAGAACTCTCTAGGAAAGCCAAACATCATTTTGAAACAAGTGGTATAGCTTTTTGCATTTATATTTTGGGGAAAATGAGAATTCAGAGAAGTATGCAAATAACAACTATAAAGTTGTCTGAAAAGAAATGAAAAAGCAGATATTATTTTAATAATTCCTATGATTTCTCCTTGGTTTTACACTTCCCACAAGGTTTGAAGATACACATACATATATGTGGTAAATTTGGTTAGATTATTTCATTGAATTTTAGTTTTCCTTATTGCTGGCATGTAAAAGAAATTATTTCATTGGATCAGCTTTATTTCCATCTGTTCCTTATGTGCTGAGAAAATAGAAAACTAGCAAAATATAGCAGAAGAGTACATATCCTCTGGCAATAACATATTTTTCTGTCAAAGAATTGCTTGTTTCCTGAAAGAATAAAATTTGACTAAATGTCAGAAGAATTCTTTCTCCTTAAAACAACTTACTTTCTGTTTGACAAGAATGATCGTTTAATTTCCTATATTGTGAATACGAGCACTCTTACTTTGATAAAAGCATATTTCACTGAGTCTGGTTTTGTCTGTGTGACACAAAACAAAATTGGTGAATTCATGCTATATTTTAACTATCTCTGGTATTATTTTATACCAAATAACCAAAGTGCTTGCTTGAATGTTTCTAACAGGTTATTATGTGCTACCACTTCCAGGGAAGAAACATCAGCTTCATTATTGTTCCCTAACAATGGTGAGATAATGATAATAATAACATCAGGTGGCATCTATTTCTAAACTTCTCAGCGGATAGCAGCAGTATTATTGAGGGGAAAAAGTATTTTTTTAAATACTCTAACACAAACTTGTATTCATTATTTGTAATGTATTGAGCACCTTACAATAATTGTTTTACAAATGGTAAACTTATTAAGAAGAAAATTGTTCAATCAGATTATGTAGAATGTTGATCTGAATTTTTAAAATCATATATATATAATATAGCATGACTTTTTTCCTTTAAATCACTAACACAATAGAATCAACACTGATTTAATCACTGCCCATTGGGTTTATGGATATTACAACGTGTTCTCTTTCAGATTTCCTGAAAATACAAATGGTAGAAAGACTCAGGTTTGAGGTGTTTTCTGTAATGCTGCTGAATCTTAGCTGATCGATGCACACTCCTGCCTAATTCATCTTGTGACAGATGCCAGAATTAGCAAGATGGCTGCTTGGCTTTAGGTTTGCCATCTGTTGTGAAGCTAATTGGTCTTGCTGTTTTAATCAATGAACCAAAAGAATTCTAGAATTTTCTAGGACTCACAGGAGTTGGAGACAACTCATACTGACTACATCTTTATTTATTCATCTAACAAGTACTTATTGAATTTTTGCTCTGTATCTGTATGTATTTGTATGCTGTGGACACAGTGACAAATAAAAGGAACAGAGTTCATCCTCTCATATAACTCAAATACTGTGGCAAAAGACACAACAAAAAAATTAAATTGTGATATAATTAATGTGATTAAGAGCAGTAAAGGAAAATAAAGTTAGACAAATGGATGACTTGACAACAGTTGGTAGAATGAAGTTACAATCTTAGGGTGGCCAGGAAGGTCTTTGAAGAGGTGACATTTGATCAAATATCTGAATTTAGGGAGGGCGAACCAAGCCATTTGGTGTGGATGGATGTTGCAGACAGAGAGCAAAGCAAGTGTGGAGGACCACAGAGGAGAACTTGCTTGATGTGTTCAAGGAAACTGCAAAAGGATCAGAGAAACTGGAGTAGAGTGGGAGACAGGAAGGAACATATAGATTAGATTAGAGAGAAAGCCAGGAACCCTCTCAAAAAAAGCCTTGTAAAGAAGAGCTCTGTAGGTATACGTAAAGGAAACATAAAAGGAGGGTTTTGAACAAAGAGCCTGAAAGTGCTAGGGGCATGCATTGGAGATTGGACATGAGGTGGCAGCACAAAGGCCAGGCAGGCAGCACTTGCTGTGGTCTCCTTCACACAGGGCCGTGGTTCAGACTTGAGAGGCTGCGGTGGAACGTGGTGAAAACACACACTAACTCAAGAGTTTCACTAAATTAGGTGCACAGAAATAACACGAAAGCAAAGGGATTCATTTAAAATAAGTTGAGAAAAGATTTTGGCCTCTTTCACTTAAAAAAAATGAACCTCATAGTACAACCACTTTTAGAAGACCTTCTCAAGAGCAATAAAAATTTTAAATTGTGGCTCTATGTACTTTAAATGTAATTTTGCGTCGCGTTACTCTTAATGACTATATCTGTTCTTGCTATCCCCTTAAGTCTGGGATTCTCTCTGTGTCTGGGAATCAATTGCTTGGCCATTACTGAAAGAGCACAAAAAAGGAGAAATAACTTTATTAATTTAAGTGTGTATAATCAACCCAAAATATCTTTATTCTCTCTCCCTCAACACTTTCCTGTGTAACACCTACTGAGCTGTAGTTTTTGTGACATTTTTTTCCTTTTAATATTTTCTGGTATTTATTTTGCCAATTTCATCTACATGAAAATTTTCAGTGTCATATAAATATCATGGTGAAGTGTTTTGTTTTCTATTTTAAATGTTAACTCTGCTCCTGTTGGGTCAGCATAATAATTGGTTGTGGATGGTGCCATAGAAGCCAGAGGTTACCAGAGAACTAAGCTCTCTAGAAGAAAAAGTCCTAATTTGTAGTGTTTGCCAATACCTATGGTGTAAGTGCTGTTACTACGGTCAAATTAAAGTTTGCATTTGATCACTGAACACAGTTTGAAGGAAATGTGCAACACACTATTTAGTAGTATGTCCACCATACAAATGCAATAAGTATAAATACTCTCAAGTGTATAAACAATAGTAAAATAAGTAGGAAGTGATAAATTAGAATATTTATCTTTGGTTTTGATATCATTTAAGTTTACATAATTTAATTTTTAATAATGGATGTGTTTAACACTAGCTTTCAAAATTCCTGAAAATTTAAAGATCATCTCTTGCAAGCCATTATGAGCTGGCTTCAGCACACCACTGTTTCTGACCTTACTAGATGTTGAAGTTTCGAGAAAAGGGGTGACAAAGTTTCTAGGAAGTGATCACAATGCCAAAGGAGGAATTACTATCAATGTAGGAAACAAATCTGTGACCCTTCAATTTAAGTAACAGACCACACATTTCCTTGATATAAGCTAGAAAGGGTGACATTTTTCCTTTAGAAGAGTGCTTTGTACATAAAATTATATAAATACATTTAAATAAGTTAACCTTAAATAAGTTAAAAGTCCTAAAGTATCGCACTGCCTGTCAAATGTACCAGAACTGTATTGTACGTATCTTGGCTCAGTTATATTATGAATTAAATAAGATGGGGTCTACTGATCTGGAAACTCAACTACCGTTTATGAAATTTAGTTTTTTGAGCAAATATTCTTGGTGCTTCTAACTTAGAGATGAATATTTGAAACAAAACCACTTAGTAAGTTGGCCATTTTGTTAGTTATTGTTGGTTATCTTTATTTTTTATCATAGTCAGTGGAAATGACACTAAAGCAATGATAAACATCTTTGAAAAATACAGCTTGTCACACTAAAGTGAAGATCATTATGCTCTAATTGGTAAAAGCCATAGATTGGCTGGATAAAGAGATTATGTCATTCATGATATAAAATGCAGCATTTACAAATATTTTTTCCCATTCAGAAAATGGGTTTTCTATAGATTCAAATCATAAGATATTTTTATCTCGTGGTATATGTATATTTAAATTACATTAAAATAGAGAGCTTAACTTGTTTAATTAAACAGATTATTTATGCTAACCTCACTGTATATCTTCCTTGGGTATTTTGTATTGCTCTGACAAGTTTTTTTTTCTTAAGGTTTTATTTATTTATTTTTAGAGATAAGGGAAGGAAAGGAGAAAGAAAGGGAGAAAAACATTGATTGGTTGCCTCTCACATGTGCTCCAACCCAGGACCTGGCCTGCAGCCCATGCATGTGCCCCAACCGGAAATTGAACCGGCGACATTTCACCCTGTGGAACAACACTCAACCAACTGAGCCATACCTGGCAGGGCAGCTCTGACCAGTTTGAGAACAAGTGCAGTAAACCCTAGGTGGAACAACTAAATGGAAGCCTAAAGATAGTTCCAAGTATACTATGTATGGAAATGTATTTATGTAAAAAATTAAATGGATTCTGAAACATAGTAGAGGTAGATGTGCTCACAGAAATGCAAGAAATAAACAGTGTCCCTTGTAAGTCTATTTGCTGTTATAAGGATGAGTTTCTAAATTAACTTGATTTGGCATATAGATTAACAAGCAATTCTATTCTAAACTTTATTTTGAGAAGTTAGTTCTTATTGAATCCTAGCAACTGACTTAAAAAGAATAACTGTTTTTACTTTAGTTTATAACACAGGACAATTGATGGAAAAAATCTTTAAAGTGCCAAATACATAATTTGGTACATTCACTAATAATTTATTATGCATAAGTATATTAAGAGGGTTATACAGTTACTTCATTTAATTCAAACAAAATAATTTGTTTAATTTGAACATCTTTATCTCAAAAAAGCTATTAACCTTTAACTCAGCATACAGAGATTTCCATGTTGCTGTTTTTGATAATGAAACCAAGTGAATTGAGATGACCATACCCTTATAAACCTTTGGAATATGAAGATCTCTAGTACATATATTGCTTTGAGTTCAATAGCAGGCCTTTGGAGCCTTTGCCTTCATTTTTTATCTAAATTGCCTGTACACGTTTCTAAGAACTGATAAACTGTCAGGAAATCATGAGATGAGGGCCTTGAGGCTAATTTATAGCACTGGCAACTTCTGTACTGAGGAAAGCCAGTTTTCTTTTTTTAGGACTCTACGTAAATGTGTGTAAAACAGCTCTGGTCAGTATGTCTCCTATCTTGATTTATTTGATATTACAATCTTGAGAAGTTTAGTTAAAAGAATAAATTATTGGAAAAGCCAGATATGATTCCAGCAGTTTTCTGTTTACATAAGACCTCTGTTTCAAAATTTTAGAGATTTTGTCACTTGAGATAAAAAAGAATATTAATGAATATTGTAAGTAGTGAAAGATATATTGACTTAAATAGTAATGGAGATATAAAGTCAGTGTGACTTTTACTTGACATATTTTCTTCCTATTCTCATTTGAGTTCAGAATATGTTCTAAAATATTCCACTGGATTTACCTATACTTTTTATTTTCTTAGCTTACATGTTGATATGCTTATCACCTTTCATCAGTTTTTAAAATTTAATTTAAACTGATTTTGTCAAAATTTGCATTTGTATGATAACTTATGAGTAAAATGAGTTTCTTACAAATTGTGTTATCACCAATCATCTTTATAAAATTAGGCATAATTTTGTAAATAAAAGGATTGATTTCCACATACATGAAGACTCCAATTACTTCCCTTCAAGAAATGCTATTTTTTTTTAATCCAAGGCCCATTTATTTTCATGTTTTAAGGGTAAAATTTTTTAAAAGATTCTATTTATTTTTAGAAATAGGGGAAAGGAGGGAGACAGAAAGAAAGAGAAACATTGATGTGAGAGACATTAATTGTTTGCCTCTTTCACATGACCCAACTGGAGACCTAGCCCACAACCCAGGCATGTGCTCTGTCTGGGAATGAAACAGGGGGCAACCTTTCACCTTGTGAGAACAATGCCCAACCCACTGAGCCACACCAGTCAGGACAAAAAAAAATTGTTTAAATTGTTTAGCTACTCTTTTCCTACAATTTGGTTGAAAATTTGATTGAAAACTAAAGATACTGTGTTTTAGTAATGATTTTATATCCCTATCCTCAAAATCCTAAAGTCCTCTAGAGGTTTGATCTCCAAAATACATAAATAACTCACATGACTCCACTCCAAGAAGACGAATGATCCAATCAAAAAATGGGCAAAGGACCTGGGCAGATACTTTTCTAAGGAAGAGATACAGAGAGCCCAGAGACATTTGAAAGGATGCTCGGCATCACTAGCCATCAGAGAAGTGCAGATCAAAACCACAATGAGATACCACATCACACCAGTCAGAATGGCCATCATAAACAGATCAACAAACAACAGGTTCTGGCGAGGCTGTGGAGAAAAGGGAACACTAGTACACTGTTGGTGGGAATGCAGACTGGTGCAGCCATTGTGGAAAGCAATGTGGAATTTCCTCAAAAAGCTGAAAATGGGACTTCCTTTTGATCCAGTGATTCCCCTGCTGGAACTATACCCTAAGAATCCCAAAATGCCAATTCAAAAGAACCTATGCAACCCAGTGTTCATAGCAGCACAATTTACAATAGCCAAGTGTTTGAAGCAACCTAAATACCCATCAGTAGATGATTGGATCAAAAAGTTATGGTACATTTACACAATGGACTACTACACAGCAGAAAGAAAAAAAGAACTACTACACTTCGCAACAGCATGGATGGAACTAGAGGGCATTATGCTAAGCGAAATAAACCAGGGGGCGAAAGACAAATACCATATGATCTCACCTATAAGCAGAACCTAACCAACAAAACAAAGATGCAAGGAAAATAAGACCAGCAACACTGAAAAAAAAAAAGAAAAGAAAAGAAACCAATAGAGACAAGAGGGAAGGAGGCAGGGGGGCCTGGGAAAAGGAAGGGAAGGGGCAAGTCAAGGAACATATAGCAAGGACTCATGGACAAAGCCAAAGTGAGGAAGGATTGAGGGAGGGAGAGGGGGGCAGGGGAAAGTTGTGGGAAGTAGGCAGAGACAAATGTATTTGAAAAAAAGAAAAGAAAATGACAAAATGCTCAATTATCAGGTCTTCAAAAAAATTAAAAAAAAATAAAGTCCTCTAGATACGTTAGTTACATTTTTCATTGATAAGTCCAGTTGATTTGCATTTGTATGATTATATCGTAATTGTACTGCAAGGATGAAAGAAGAAACAAAGCAGAAGTTGGAGGCTGAGGGAAGAAGGATGAGAGTGTGAACAAAGACCATACAGCACCAGACGATTAATCTCTGTTAATAGATAATGCCTACCTACTGTGATGTAGCCATTCACAAAGTGTGTTTTCCTTTTCCAAATGAATTAAGAATGTGAAACAGAGGGTGTATTTATATATCAGTGAGTCTCAGACTTTAGCATTATAGAATCATCAGAAACATTTGTTAAGGAATCAATAGCTGAACCTCATTTCCAGAATTTCTAATTCAGTATGTCAGAATGGAAGTTAGAAATTACATTTCTAGAAAGTTCTCTGATGAACTTGAAGCTACTGGTTCAGGAGCCACATTTTGAGATAGCTGATCTAAACTGTAAATAAGAAGAATGTTAGAAAATTTCAGCTGGTCATTTTCTAAAAACTTGGCTGGCATTTACTTTGCTGAAAAGAGACTTCATTTTGAATTAGATGACAGGATGGCGATTACTGATTGGGCTCTTCAAATACAAGAATCACCATGTAATTTGCCATTAGAAACATATAATTTACAGTTCAAAGGGAATTTAGAGTTAATCTTCATCATTTTCCAAATGAGAAAATGGAAGCCAAAAGGAAAGAAATGACAAATAATTACTGAAAAAAGTAATATGATTATAAAAGTCACACAGAAAGTTTCTGATAAAATGGGGCTGTAATCATTTATGCAGTGCTCATTCTACTCAAGATGTAGCCTCGAGACAACATATTCCTCATACTTAAGCAGGCAAAGAAATAGAAGAAACATGAACCAGAAAGGTTTATGGTCACCTAGATATTTGTGGGGAGATGGACACTGTGGGATTTCTCATGACTTAGTCAGTCAATCACATTGGCTCTAAGAAATTAAGATGCTGATTACATTCGTGGATTTTTCTTTCCAATTATGTAGTCAATAAAGGCTCATTAAAGTTGTCAAGAATCAATTAACTTCTCATTAATGCAGCCCAGGTTAAAGAAGGAAAAGAATACAAAGTCTATTTATTTTAAATTGTTCTGGATTTCCACTTAACAGCATTCAAAATATTAGTCCCCCTAACAGAAGCCTCACCTGCATAATTGCTTAGTTTCAGTTGTTTCTCATTAATATGTAAATCAACTTCACATTCTATGGTGGAATGGAAATACATCTGCAGGGGATGTACAAGGGTGTGACGCAGAATTGCTTTGGGCAGCTTTTTGATGCAAATACACGGACTTCTGCTCCTTTATATGCATATCTCAGGAGAAGCTGTCTTATGAGATTTCAGGCGATAGCATTTTTGCTGTTCTACAGCAGTAGATTGACTTGACACCCTTAAACAGAATCAATCAACTGGAGTCAAATCATTGGGTTGAGGATCAGGAGGCACAGTCTGTCCTTGAGCCACCCTGCCAAGGAGCAGAAGTGCGTTTTGGTAAAGGTTTTATGTGATGGGCTTAGAACTAGCTTCTTCCTAGAGCAAATAGTGATTTATACCCAGCAGATGGTAAAGAATGCTGATTTAATTTAGTTTTCCCCCACAACTAGAAAAAAAAAGTAGCTGGTTTATAAAATGTTATAGTAAATTAAAATTTTAAAATATGCGTATGCATGTATATATAGAAATGTGTAACTATATTTTATACAAAACACACACGCCCTTATCAGATCTCTTGCAGTAAAGGATGCCAGGATGCCCTCCTAGGTGTCATATATGAGGCTGGTTTTAACACTGGCACATGCTCTTCATAAAGTGTCCTTTAAGGCATTGTCATTTGCAGCCTCACTGTAGTGCAAAACCTAAAGAAGGTTGAAGAGCATCTGGCACATTGATTTGGTCATCCTGGAACACCACTAATCCTGTTCCCTGACTAACTTATTTTACCCACTGTGACAAGCAATGTTCCAGTAGGAATAGCATCCTGATGCTTTTTTCATTTTAGATGAAT
Source organism: Pteronotus mesoamericanus (assembly GCF_021234165.1). Taxonomy (NCBI): domain Eukaryota; kingdom Metazoa; phylum Chordata; class Mammalia; order Chiroptera; family Mormoopidae; genus Pteronotus; species Pteronotus mesoamericanus. The sequence goes on from NW_026555329.1 coordinate 33,337,825, forward strand.
TATCTTCACCCAGAATTTTCAGGCCCTCGTAAAGTACAACCAGAAAACCAAAACATTTTAGACTTATATGCCAAACTAGAGCAATGAAGATCATGTTTCTGGCATCCAAGAAAGAAGTTCTGAATCTGCTATAAAAATACACATATCATATAAGATATGCAAAATTAAGTTCTATTAACTCCTTCTGAGCCAACATACTTTTCCAGTATGTCTTGTATGTCACCACTCTGCATTATTGCCACCATGGATCATGTGTCTTCCACCTATGCAGAAGGCAGTGGGAGACATGAAAACTTATCAGGGGCCAATAAGTGGACATTTCTGGCAAAATGGCTGCCCAGAGACTAAGTCCTGCTGTTTTATTATAGCACAATATCTGGCAGGCAGTGCAAGGGCCACTTGGTACATATCAGCTAACATACACTAAAAAGGCACCGAGAATACTTCTTGGATATATAGAAATGTGTTCCTTAAAGATGAAGTTTACAAAGAGTTTCAGCTCCTAGAAGATGTGCTTTTTATTAAAATCGTGATATCACTTTATACACACATAAGCACTGTGATTAAAATAGAGTTCATTATGCTACCTTCAATTAATATTTTGTTTGTTTGCTTGTTTTTGCTGGTAATTAAAGCCATTTGGATGCTGAGGCATGAAATAATTGCATGTAGTTCCCAGGCAGGTCTCCTGTATCCATCAATGACACCACTCTACATCAACTCTCTTAAATAAACCCCTGCTATTATTTTCCATGAGTATGTACTGTTCCCTCCACATGCAGAAAACTAGGCCATGCATTGAAGACTATATTAGGCTATAAAGTCATCTATGGCAACCCATGCTTCAAAGAGCTTACAATTTAGTTGTGTGAACCCAGGACCAGCTACATAATTTACAAGATCTAGTGCAAAATGAAAACGTAGAACTCCTTATTCAAAAGGTATTAAGAAATTCAAAACAGCAACAGCAAGAGTGTGAAACCAAGCAAGTGGTCCTGCTGAGTGTCAGTAGCTCTGTGCAACTATGCAAGTTGCACACACCCATGGAGCAGTCTTAAGTGAAACAGAAATGAGCGTATATTAAGCATGTGAGGGATGTAATGTGTCAAGTTCTTTACTTTGAATAATCTCATTTAATCCTCACAATGAGTTTGTAGGGTGGTTACTGTTACCTACAGTTTACTGAAAAAGAAAGGGAGACTCAGAGGTTAAAGAGTGGGTTACATAACTAGTTGGATTGAACTGCAGATCAGGCTATAATCAAGCCCTTATTTGGAAGATATAAGATATACATATTAAAACTATAATTCAACTTAATGAGGTATTAAATGGTAAATGTCTGAGTGGTATATTCAGTAAAGCTTTTAATCAATGAAATTTTTAGGCAAGTCAATTCATAAAAGCTATGACGTTGCACAACCTCTGAAAAATTCAATTATCTTAGGGTAAAATCAAATAAACAATAAGTCAGGCAGTGGCAGGGATGGGAGGAGTCACTAGTACTTTTGATTTGACGTTGTGTGGGGAAAGCCAAATTAATAATTAATTTAAAAGATTTTAATTTTCTTGTTTTATTCTTTTAGTTTCTGACAGTTCAACTAATCATCCTGTTAGGCTGCCTTGTACAAAACGATGTGGGATTTAAACAACCTGATTAATAGCACTGTCCTTGACTGAAAGCTTCAAATCTTACCCCTCAAAAGCTCCCTCAAGTGCTGTTAAATTCTCTTAAATTCTCTTAACCAGAGCTGAGGTTCAGTTTGCTAGGATGGAGTAATATTATTAGTGTCTAAAGCTCAAAAACCATCTCCAAATATTATGGTTTTTTTCTGATTTGCTTTGTGAGCACAGAGTGGCTAATACATGTCAGAAAATTTATTCCCAAAATAATTTATTTGGATGACTTGAATCACGACAACTATACACTTACACTTACTGAGCATTCCATCACTGCAATTGTCAAACACCTAACAGGTACGTAATCTCTCATCACTTTATATGAGCTTGGAACAACGAAGAAACCAGGTCATTATTCCCCTGAATTTAGAGACTCTAAAAATAAAGCAATGCATGTATATTAAGTTAATGTTTATACCACTCCCCAAAAAAAGGTTTGTTTAAATTATCACATATGCCTGGATCATTTTCTAGTGCTAGAAAGGAATAACTCAAAAAACATAATGATGAGAATATGTCAAAGGAACATAGGAGCCAGCTGAGAGAACTCCCAATGACCAAAGCTGGAACACTTTGAACACCATAATAAGCAATGTAATAATGGAGTATAACCCAATATGTATCCAGGTTGGTATATATAAGTGATTGAGTAAATAATAAATAGGGACCAATAGAAAAACCTCCCTACAGAGGAAAATCAAATTATTTATGTGGATAACGCTACCACAAAAGATAGGGAGCATAATTCCACACCCTATAAATGTGGGCAGCACATAGCACCTTCCCCTAAAATGTGTGTTATGGAAAGGGGCCGGGGGACAGTTACTTTGCAGTAGATAAAACTGACAAATATTCTTTCAGCTATATAATTAAGGTTAACATCATCAATGATAATTCATGAAATAACAGGTGCTCTTGACATGATGTGATGCCATGGCCCCTACTTCTGTGAACTTTCTCCCCAAAGCTCAAAACCCCCTTGTAAGCATAAGAAAACCATCAGACCTGAGGACTATTCCCCAGAATACCTGACCAATACTCCTCAAAACTGTCAAGGTAATCAAAAATAAGGAAAGTCTGATAAACTGTCACAGTTCAGAGGAGTCTAAGGAGACATGATGACTGACTCTAACGTGGTGTACTGGAGCAGAATGAGAACACTGATGACAAACTAAGCTTCAGATATATGGAACAAGCTGGCCTAAGGTATTTATCATGATAAAAACAATGTTAATGTACATCTATTGTTCTGTTGGAAGGATTCCACCCCAGAGGAACAGAGAATGTCTTGGTGGAGACATAGTATTGAGTACAGTGCCAAAGTTTCCTAATATGATATTTATGGAATAATATAACATAAATAAGACTACAATCTTTAAGATGATTTGCTCCTTTAAAAAGTTGTATCTATTAGTCTGGTTTTAACATCAGAAATCATGCCCATTAAAAGAATTTATTACTCAGATAGAAGTCACCTTATAACTAGTCAAAGTGCTACATTTTATTCCGGATGTGTAAGATAAATTCTTAGGTTCCCTAAGTAGCCTAACTAATGAACATGAAACATCTCTATTTGGCAACATAAGTGGTTTTCAGTTTTACTGCTTTCCTTGCAAGGCCATATCTGCATTTAATAGGCCATGTAAGTATAGGGAGTCACCAACTTACAAATCAGCTAGTGTTACAAAGATTCATTTGTAATGGCTTAGAACACAAAATACATTTTTTCACAGATTCCATTTTATGAATGGTAGATAAATTTATAACCAAATCCAGCTAATTAGGTTTTAATTGTATTTATTATTTAGTTTATAAGATAATTTTATTGTACAAAATGTAGAAAGTATGAACAAGGAAAAATAATAAAATAAAAATCATTTGCATAGTATCTTAACCTTTTTTTCCTCATTTATAGGAATGCATTTTTACAAAATTGAAATCATTCCTTTTGTTTTTAATAATTTGCTTTATTCAGCTAACATTTAAAATATTGCTGTTATATTTTGTGCAATTAGTTGCCACTTATTTTTTTTATTTTAAAAGGTGATAAAGCATATAACAATGCAGTACAAAATGTAGGTAATGAGTGTCTTATAACAAAAAGCACTAAATCATTGCCCTCTCCAATGCCCCATATCCAGAGATAGCCTGTTTCAAATTATGCTGTTCTCTTGTAGGGTAAATGGAGGTAGCCTGGCTTCCTCACCCAAGTGTCTGGGTGACTAAGGGAAGCAGTTTCTCACAATCTTGAAGCAGTCTCATAAAGTAGTGTTTTCACAGCCTTGAGACTGGGTCTCATACCCTTGAGTCTGGGACCGATAAACTGTTCCCATAGCCTTGAGTGGGCTCACATGAGTGGTGTGAAGCTCTATGTCATAAGGCCTGTTGTCACTCTGCCGGTTTTGTTTGTTTTAATACTTGAGAGGGTAGGGGCTTCTCACTGAGGGCACAGACATAGACATTCAGGGCCCACACTAGGTGCCCCCCAGAGGGGATAGGTGACATGCAGCATGACACGCGGCTTGCAGCATGTGTGGATCATTCACCCTTAAATAAAGACATGTCAGGCATCCCAATGGCTCTGTAAATATTCTTCCATACGCATGCATCCCATGAGCCTGCCTGGCCCTGAATGGTCGCAACACATCTCCCAAGTATTTATCTTCACATTTCTTTGTTTATTATTTTTATTTTTAATTATATTTTCTTGATTACACTATTACAGTTGTCCTATTTTCCCCCTTTGCTCCTCCACCATTGTTCATGTCCATGGGTTATTCATGTAAGTTCTTTGGCTACTCCATTTCCTATACTGTACTTTACATCACAATGGCTATTCTATAGCTACCTATTTGTATTTCTTAATCCCCTCACCTCTTCATCTATTCCCCCACACCCCTTCCCATCTAGAAACCAACAAAACTGTCTCCAAATCCATGATTCTATCTCTGTTCTCCCTGTTTGCTTCATTTTAGATTCAATTGTTGATAGATAAGTATTTTTGCCATTTTATTGTTCAAAGTTTTGATCTTTTTCTTAAACAAGTACCTACAACATTTCATATAATAATGATTTGGCGATGATGAACTCCTTTAGTGTTTTCTTGTCTGGGAAGCTCTTTATCTGCCCTTCAATTCTAAATGATAGCTTTGCTGGATAGAGCAATCTTGGCTGAAGGTCCTTGCTTTTCATGACTTTGAATATTTCTTCTCAATCTCTTCTAGCCTTCAAAGTTTCTTTTGAGAAACCAGCTGGCAATCTTATGGGAACTGTCCTCTAGGTAACTAACTACTTTTCTCTTGCTGCTTTTAAGATTCTCTCTTTATCTTTAACCTTTGACATTTTAATTATGATGTGTGTTGGAGTGGGCCTTTTTGCATCCAACCTGTTTGGGGCTCTCTGTGCTTCCTGGACTTGCATGTCTATTTCCTTCACCAAATTAAGGAAGTTTTCTTTCATTATTTCTTCAAATATATTTCCAATTTCTTGCTCTTCTCTTCTCCTTCTGGCAGCCTTATGACACAAATGTAGGACCTCTTGAAGTTGTCCCAGAGGCTACTTACACTCATTTAATCTCATTGTTTTGGATAATTTTTTCTTCTTGTGTTCTGCATGGTTGTTTTTTCTTCCTTATTTTCCAAATCATTTATTTGATCATCAGCTTCATCCACTCCACTGTTGATTCACTGTAAATTGTTCTTTATTTCAATTAGTGCACCCTTTGTTTCTGGATCTTTTTTATGCTATTGAAGTCCTCATGAAGTTTTCTGAGCATCATTATAACCAGTGTTTTGAACTCTGCATCTGATAGATTGCTTATCTCCACTTCATTTAGTTCTTTTCCTGGAGTTTTGATCTCTTCTTTCATTTGAGCAATGTTTCTTTGTCTCCTCATTTTGGCAACACCCCTGTGTTTGTTTCTATGTATTAGGTGGAGCTGCTTTGACTCCATATCTTGGTAGTGTGGCCTAATGTAGTAGGTGTTCTGTAGGGTCCACTGACACACCCTCCCTTCTCACCCAAGCTGACTACTCAAGGTGTTTCCTCCATGTGGGCTGAGTACACCCTACTTTTGTAATTGAGCCTTGATTGCCATTGGCCAATCAATGGGAAGGATTTACCCAGACCAAGGATTGGTTGTGACCACTGACCACCAACCTCCTCCCTCCATGGAGGATCAGCTATGCAGGGGCAGGGTGGTGGTGCTCCGTAGTGGTCTGTAGCTGTCCACTGGGTGTGTAGGCCCTAAGGTTTCCCAGGTGGTGCAGGCCAACATCAACCCCCACCTGTGTTTTGCCCAGGACCACCCTGCCTCTGCTATAAAGCAATCTGAGACGGCTGCTGCTTGTGCTGAACTTGGAGATTCCCAGGAGAAGCCAAGCTGTGAATCTAGCCTGGCTGCTGCTAGTGCCAGACCTGGGGCTCACTGAGGCCAAGTGTTGCTTGTTGGAGAGGATTTAGGGAGTTGTGAAGCATGATCCAAGACCAGTAATTCATATGGAAAAGGAGCTTGGGTAGGCCTGTAAGTTGGGCAGGACAGAGTCTCTGGGTATCTCTAAGACAAGTCAAAGAGTATTAGCCAGGTTGATGGAGTCTCAGCTATAGCAACAGCTTGTCATTCTGTGGCTCTGTGGGGGAAGGGTTAGAAAAGGGACAATGGCCTCTGCTTGTCTTGATGCCAGACACTCCAGTTTCTCCCAGTATGTCACTGCTGCCTTTCAAGCTGCTATCCCAGAGCTGGAGCTCAGAGAGAGTAAGTCTGAGTAGGTGAGTCCATATGTGGGTTCTTTAAGAGGAACTACTTGGGGCTCCAGAAGTTTCTTCCACCAACTCAATCCCCACTGGTTTTTACAGCCAGAAGTTTATGGGGACTTATCTTCCTGGACCTGGAACCCTAGGCTGCAGGGCCTGGTGTGAGGCTGGGACCCCTCACTCCTGAGATAACCCTCCCAAATTTTTATCCACTACACACAGACATTGAACCAGCCTGTTCTGCATCCTTCATACCAGTCTGGATGCATGTGGTTTATTTAATTCTGAAGTTGTCAGACTTCCATTCAACTCAATTTCTAATAGCCCCTAGTGGTGGTGGTTCTGTATTTTAGCTGTAATATTGATATGGTTGAGCAAAGAAGCAAGCCATGTCTTCCCATGCCAGCATCTTGACCAGAAGTCATCTTCACATTTTTAAAGCAAGGTTCCTACACTGCAATTTCTTTGTAAATTGTTTTGAATTTAAAATAATAGATGAAAATGGTATAAAATTCAAGTAATATATTGGTTATATACTTAAAGTATTCTTTCTGCTACTGTCTTCTATAAATTATCCAATAATTTCATGAGAAAGCAAGTAACATTTTTGAAAATTTAAACTATTCTTATATTTGACTGAATTTGGCTGGGAGTAGATTGAAAATCATTTTTTCTTGAGGATTTTAAAGGCATTGAATCATTATCCTCAAGCTTTTAGTATATCAGATAAGTCGTTTGCTGTTTTTCTTCTATATTTTTGTGTAAAATTTGCTTCATACTCAGAAGCTTATAGAATCACTAAGGATCTAAAAATATCACTAAAAAGAGCTTTGTTTGCATCTCTATATTCATTCAGTTGGAATTAATGGGAAGTTGACATGTAGAAACTCATATCTTTCACCTAGGAGTATATAATATATATATATATATTACATATAACTCATATATATTTGGAAATGCTATTAGTCAGCTGTTTGGCTTCTTGTGTTGATTTTTTATTTTATTTATCTTTTAAATCTTCTATTGTCTAATTTATTTTTATTTTTTTATCCATAGAAATTTTTCTTACTTTTACTTTTTTTAATACTTTATGTCAACTGTCATATTTTTAATTTCCAACTGCTCTTTCTTGTTCTCCAATTGTTCCTCTTTTTCTTTTTTAAAAAATATCATACTGTGCTTGTTCAATGAATGTATTATAGTCTGTCCTCTCTCCTTGGTCATGAACTCCTTTCTATTTAAATACTTCTTCCTACTTCTACATTGTGAGATACTGCAAAAGGACTAGAAACTCTGTCTGCAAGAGAAAACCTGGATCTCACTGAAGGGCAGTGTACTAGACAGCTGACTTACCAATAAGGATCTCCAAGTTGCAGTGTTTGCAGGTCCCTTCTCTTGTTTACTTTAGTATCTATAGAAAAGGACATTCCAAACTCGTTTGCCAAATGGTATCCTGCAGCTAGGTGTAAAAATTCGACTAGGAAGTTAGTTTGAACATTCAGTATACATGCTATAATGTAATCTCTATTTTTCAAGCCTAGCCTCTTAGTTTTGTTTTGATATACCCTGCATGGACACCCCAGACAAACAACCTCTCTGCAGAATGTACCTAAAAATTTCTCCTTGGTGTGAGGAGTGGTAGTTAGTTGTCAGCGTGGTGATGGAATTGTGGAAAATTCTGACACACACTTTTAAACATTTTTTTTTATCCTGCCACATCTCACCACATTTTCCATGAGGCCAATTGTTCCCAGTCATTCCAGGGCCAATAGTGTAGCTTCTATGGATAACCCCTTTGCCCAACCAGATTCTTAAATTTGACTTTTATTCTGCCAAGTTATTTACAATTCCTCTGTGTGCAGTCTCTCTTGATATATTGTATTCAAATTTAATGTTAACTACATTTTTAAAATTTCACAGTTAAAGAAAAGAAAACATCAGCAAAATGAAAAGGTAACCAATCTTATGGGAAAATATATTTGCCAATGATGCCTCAGATAAGGGTTTGATCTCCAAAATATATAAAGAACTCACATGACTCCACTCCAGGAAGACAAACGATCCAATTAAAAAATGAGCAAAGAACCTGAACAGACACTTCTCCAAGGAGGACATACACAGAGCCCAGAGACATATGAAAGGAGACTCATCATCACTAGTCATCAGAGGAATGCAAAGTAAAACCATAACAAGATACTATTTTGCACTGGTCAGAATGGCCATCATAAACAAATCCACAAATAACAAGTGCTGGCGAGGTTGTGGAGAAAAGGAAACCCTAGTACACTGTTGGTGGGAATGCAGACTGGTGCAGCCACTGTGGAAAATAGTTTGAAATTTCCTCTAAAAGCTAAAAGTGGAACTGCCTTTTGACCCAGGAATTCCACTGCTCAGATTATACCCTAAGCATCCCAAAATACTAATTCAAAAGAGCCTATACACCCCAATGTTCATAGAAACACAATTTACAATAGCCCAGTGCTGGGAGAAACCTAAGTGCCCATCAGTAAATGAGTGGATCAAAAAACTTTGGTACATTTACATAATGGAATACTATGCAGCAGAAAGAAAGAAAGAGCTACTACCCTTCGCAGCAGCATGGATGGAACTGGAGGGCATTATGCTAAGTGAAATAAATCAGGGGGTGAAAGACAATACCATATGATCTCACCTATAAGTAGAACCTAACCAACAAAACAAACAAGCAAGAAAAATATAACCAGCAGCATTGAAAGAAAAAATAAACCGACAGTAACGAGAGGGGAGGAGGGAGTAGGGTAAAGAGGAACTGAAGGAGAAGGGTCAAGTCAAGGGACATGTATAAAGGACCCATGGACAAAGCCAAAGTGGGGAAGGACTGAGGGTGGGAGGTGGGGGTGGGTGGGGCAGGAGAAAGTGGTGACAGGAAAATGGAGACAAATGTATTTAAACAATAAAAAAATAAAAAAAATTTTAAAATCTTTTGTGCTTAGTATTGCTTTTTTTTGGTGACATTTGTGCAGCAGATACATCTTTAGTCTTTGAAGTCCCAATTAACATGTATCGATCACTTTTACCATGTCATTAAATAATTCGTTGAAAACACATACACACACATGCATACACCAATTTCTACTTTCATTACATGGGTGAGTGACCATAGTTTATTTGGATAAATTCCTATGATTAGACATTTAAGATTTTCACTCTGAGCTTCTTATTACTATATACATATCACTAAGAAAACATGATCTCATACATAAACTTTTGGATATATCTATTATTATTTCTTTAGGAAAAACTCCTAGGTGAGAAATACTGAGTCTAAGTGAATGAATAATTTTTTTTTATATTTAATCTTTATTGTATTTTTTCCATTGTCATTTAGTCCCCTTTTACCCACCTCCCTCTAGCAATCACCACACTGTTGTCCATGTCCATGAGTCATTTTTCCTTTCTGTTCAATCCCTGCACCCTCTAATCTCCCCCACCCTGCTAGCTGCCATCCTGCTCTCCATCTAAGAGTCTGTCCCAATTTTCCTTGTTAGTTCAGTTTGTCCATTAGATTCCAAATATGAGTGAAATCATAGTGTATTTGTCTTTCTCTGATGGCTTATTTCACTTATAATAATGTTATCCCAGTCCATCTGTACTATCACAAAGGGTAAAATTTTCTTTTTTACAGCCAAGTGGTATCCATTGTGAATGTCCCATAGTTGCTTTATCCACTCACCTACTGATGGACACTTTAACTGCTTCCATATCTTGGCAATTGTAAATAATGCTGCAGTGAAGATAGAGGTGATTATGTTCTTTCAAATTAATGTTTTCGGTTCCTTTGGATATATCCCCAGAAGTGGGATCTCTGGGTCAAAAGGCAGACCCATTTTTAATTTATTGAGGTATCTCCATACTGCCTTTCACAGTGGCTGCACCAGTCTGAATTCCCACCAGCAGTGCAAAAAGGTTCCCCTTCCTCCACATCCTCACTGGTACTGGTTGTTTGTTGATTTATTGAGGATAGCCATTCTGACAGGTGTGAGATTATATCATTGTAGTTTTAGTTTTCATTTCTCTGATGATTATTGATGTTGAGCATCTTTGCATATGTCTATTGACCATCTGTGTGTCCTCTTTGCAGAAGTTTCTATTCAAGTCTTTTACCCATTTTTTAATTGGGTTGTTTGGGGTTTTTTGGTGTTGAGTTTTGTAAGTTCTTTATAAATTTTGGATATTAACCCTTTATGAGATTTATCAGCAAATATGTTCTCCCATTCTGTGGGTTGTCTTTTTATTTTGTTGATGATTTCCTTTGCTGTGCAAAACACTTTTAGTTTGATGTAGTCCCATTTGTGTACTTTTTCTTTTGTTTTCCTTGCCTGGAGCAATATATACAATAAAATATTGCTACGAGCAATGCACAAGATTTTGCTGCCTGTATTTTCTTCTAGGACTTTAAGGTTTTGGGGCTAAAATTTAAGCTTTTCATCCATTTTTAATGTATTATTGTGTGTGGTGGTAATAAGGGGGTCTGGTTTCATTTTTCTGCGTGTATCAGTCCAATTTTCTCAACACTATTTATTGACTAAGCTATCTTTAGCCCATTGTATGTGCTTGCTTCCTCTGTCAAATACTAATTAACTGTAAAGGTGTGGGCTTATTCCTGGGCTCTCTGTTCTGTTCTATTGATCTATGTGTCTGTTTTTATGCCAGTACTGTGATGTTTTGATTACTATAGCTTTAGAGTATAGTTTAATATTAGGTAGCATGATTCCTCCAACCTTGTTCTTCTTTCTCAGGATTGCATTTGATATGCGGGACCTTTTGTGGTTCCATAAAACTTTGGAAATATTTGTTCTAGCTCTGTGAAGTGTCATTGGAATCTTGATATGAATTGTCTTTAATTTATGTATTGCTTTGAGTGGGATGGACATTTTAATGATATTAATCATTCCTATCCATGAACATGGTGTGTGCTTCCACTTATTTGTGTCTTCTTTTTAACCTATAATAAAATTATTTAATTCTTTTTATTGTTGTTCAATTACAGTTGTCCCCATTTTTCCCCAATTACTCTCCCCTGCCTTACCCACCTCTACCTCCTACATTCAATCCTCCCCCCATGTCTTTGTCCATGGGCCCTTTATACATGTTCCTTGACTTGTATCTTTTTCTGTTTCTTTCTTCAGTGCTTCCAAATGCAGGTCTTTTACGTCCTTGGTTCGATTTATTCCTAAGTATTTTATTCTCTTTGTAGCAATTGTGAATGGGATTGTTTTCTTAATTTTCATTATTGGCATGTAAAAATTCAACTGATTTCTGGATATTAATTTTGTATCCTGATATTTTGTTGAATTCATTTTTTCAGTTCTCCTAGTTACTTGGTGGAATCTTTGGGGTTCTCTATGTACAGTGTCATGTTATCTGCAAATAGTGACAGTTTTACTTCTTCCTTTCAAGTTTGGATGTCTTTTCCTCTTCTTGTCTGAATACTGTGGTTGGGACTTCCAGTAATATGTTTAATAAGAGAGATGAAAGTGGACATCCCTGTCCTGTTCCTGATCTTAAGGGGAACACTTGTAGTTTTGACTATTGAGTATTGACTAGCAGTGGACTTGTCATATATGGCCTTTATTAATGTTTAGGTATGTTCCCTTTAATCCTAATTTGCTGAGAGTTTTTATCATGAATTGGTGCTAAACATTTTCAAATGCTTTTTCTGTATCTCTTGATATGGTCATTTTGTTTACATGGTGAATCACCTTATTGATTTGTGGATAATATACCAACCTTGCATTCCTGAAATACCCTACTTGATTATTGTGTATAGTCTTTATTTTTTTTAATTGTTATTCATTTGCAGTTGTCCTGCCTTTTTCTCCATTGCTCTCCCGTACCCTGCCCACTTCACTCCCACAGTCAATCCACCTCCATAGCCCATGCCCACAGGTCCTCTGTTTGTGTCCCTGTGCTACCCCTGCCTCTATGGTCACTGTCAGTTTGTTTTTTTTCCCAAGTCACTGGTTCTATTTTGTTCATTTGTTTGTTTTGTTGTTTAGGTTCTACTTATAGGTGAGATCATATGGTATTTGTCATTTGCCACCTGACTTATTTCACTTAGTGTATTGCTGTATTTCATTTGCTAATTTTTTTTTTTTTTGAGGATTTTAGCATTCATCAGAGATAGTGGACTAAAATTTCCTTCTTTGTAGTGCTTTATCTGGTTTTGGAATTAGGATAATGCTGGCCTCATAAAATGAGCTTGGGAGTCTCTCCTCCTCTTGAATTTTATGAAATAGTTTGAGAATAAAAGGTGTTAGTTCTTCTTGGAATGTTTGTATAATTCACCTGTGAAGCCATCCTGTCCAAGCTTGCGGTTTTTTTTTGTTTTGTTTTTGGCCATTTTTTTTTTTTTTACTGCTCCAGCTTCAGTGGGTGTAATCAGTCTATTGAGATTGTCTGACTCTTCCTGATTTAGTTTTGGGAGATTGTATGTTTCTAGGAATTTATCTGTTCCATCTAGTTTGTCAGCCTATAGTTGTTCATAATGTTTTCTTACAATCTTTATATTTCTTTGGTATCAATTGTTATTTCTCCTTTTTGACTTCCAATTTAACTTATTTGGACCCTTTCTCTTTTTTTCTTAATGAGCTTGTTTAAAGGTTTGTCAATCATGTTTATCTTTTCAAAGAACCAGCTCTTGTATTCATTGATCTTTTGTATCATTTTTTTAACACTATTTCATTTATTTCTGCTCTGATCTTTATTATTTAGTTCCTTAACTCACTTTGAGCTTTGTTTGTTGTTATTTTTCAAGTTCCTTTAAGTGCAAAGTTAAATTGTTTATTTGAGCTTTTTCTTCTTTTTTGACATAAGCCTGTAATACTATGAATTTCCCTCTTAGGATTGCTTTCCCAGTGTTTCACAGATTTTGGACTGTTGTGTCTTCATTTTCATTTATTTCAAGGTACTTTCTGATTTCTTCCTTGATCTCATTGTTGACCCATTCATTGTTTAATAACATGTTATTTAGCTTCCATGTCTTTGCATGTTTTTCAGTGTTCTTGTGATTGATTTCTAGTTTCATAGCATTGTTATCAAAGAAGATGCTTCACATAATTTCAAGTTTCTTGAATTTATTGAGACTTGTTTTGTGTCCTAAATGTGGTCTATGCTAGAAAATGTTCCATGTGCATTTGAAAAGTATGTATATTCTGCTACTTGGGCATGAAATGCTCTGAAGATCTCAAGTAAATCCATTAGGTCTAGTGTGTCATTTAAGGCCTCTGTTTCCTTGTCGATTTTATGTCTTGAAGATCAATTCAATGAAGTCAATGGGAATGTTAAAATTCCAAACTATGAATGTATTTCTGTTGCTCTCACCCTTTATGTCCATCAAGATTTGCTTTACTTATTTAGGTGCTCCTATGTTGAGTGCATTCATGTTTACTAGGGTTATATCCTCTTGTTGGATTGTTCCCCTTTTCACTATGTAGTGTATTTCAAAAAATAAAAAATATAATATACTTCAACTTAAAGAAGAAATTAAAACAACCCCTCTGCCTTCAAAACTTTGAGTTTCCTACAAAGGATTTTTGAAGAGACTGGATACAGATTCCAGAATTATACTCAAGTAGGTTGTGTAATAAAAGTATCCAGCTCTCTTGAGTGCACTGGGCCCTGATTAATGATAATCTTTAAACCAAGATTTTTATTGAATAAAAGCAATTTTGGAAATTTGAACACTAGTTTCATGTTTTTGGGGCACCTAAGATTAAAGAAGTCTCTACTCTTTCAAGACATTGAGGAGGCAACTTTGCTCACATCTATCGCTTCAACTTTCTACATCTCACTGACCTTTCTCTTCTTTTGTCATTTTCAATGAAATTTAAACTTCCATTAAAAATTTGAAAAGTACTAAGGGGAAAAATGAACTATACGTGTCTCTCTTCAAAGGACAAAAGGCAATGAAAGTTAAGGAAATAAGATATATTTAGTATCCTATTTTATGACAACCAAAAATTACATGAGAACAAAATGAAAATGAAATAAGGTATTTTTATGGAAATTGGTTAAAATTTTACACATAAATTTCAACCTGTTATTAAGATTTTCTGAGCCAGACAGAACATTGAATGCAGACTAAGGAATTGCACTCAATGACAGTGACAATTCCTGACAGTGCAATTCTTTTCATATCAACAAGGCCAATTATTTCCAAACTGACAGCAACAGTTTAACCCATTCACCAGAGGAAAATGCCTTTTATAAGACCAATGATCTGCACATTCATTTAGATGCCAATCTAGTTTGGCAATATATATTTAAAATGTACAATTAATGTTCAATGGCTAAGGTATGAATAATAAACATGATGTCTCATTAATACCATAGAATGTCTAGTGTGTGTGCATGTGCATGTACATACAATTATGAGGTATTCTCATTTGGGATCCACATATAAAACCCCATTAAATAATTCAGATATTCTCTCAGGATCCTAAAAATGTTTTACAAGGGTAGCCCTTTTACCTAAAAGACAGTATTCTGTTAATCCCAACCAAAACATATACTATCAAAAGTTGTTAATTTTTAGTTGACAATATCACATCTATAAGACCCAAAGCCAAGTAGAGATTATTTGGGCAATAATACAGTGTGCAACTGAAAATATCAAAATTGGATGTTTAACACGATTAAATTAGAAGTTAACATTCACCCTTTACATCTCCCTTCCATCAAATGAACACTGTACTCTTCTTTGAATGCCTCTCCCACATACAATATACACAGATACCTTCCAGGGACAAATATCTGGTTAAGTATTTGTGAAAATAAATTCTTCAAATTCTGCTCTGCCTTAAAAGTGGGACAAATTAAAAGAGAGCACAAAGGTTTTATTTTTTATTATAAACAAAAGTGGGCAAAAGGAATGCTTGACCCTGAACTTTCCTTAAGGATGTACTTAGTGGAATGCTTTACACAAAATGACTCTTTAGCCTCTATCACCTCAAAGAATGACCTATCTTATAGCCAGTACATTTCATATCTACATATGAGCTAAGTCCACTGCTTAATCAGGCAGCTGGCAAGAGGGCTTTACAGAATTTAGGGAAGAGAAGACAAGGAGGCCTTCCTTCCATTGCATCTCAAACTTCTTTCCATTTGTTCTGCCTCTTTTGCACCCATATAATGAACAATGGAAATTGTATTGGGAAAAGGTAAATAGGAATAACTGCTATCATATTTTCAGATATTTATAATTGATTAAATTCTTTATAGCCAGTTCTACACAAATTTATTTGAATACACATAAAGATCTCTTTCCTAAATATTTGATTGAGGTAAGATTTCAAATATTCCAGATATCATAAAAATTACCACCAGTTGTTCTTTTACCATTGTTAGTACTGACTAAAAAAGTTGCTAGTGATTTAAAATTAGGTCTCATCCAATTGTGCCTTTCTGACTTCTGGTATAACATTAAAATAATCTTCTGCTGTAACATATTACAATAACTCTCTTATTCTAAGCACCTTTTAGTGAAGTGTTTTAACTTTTTATGAAAACTGTGTGACATAGAGAGGACACTTTGGGTGTTATCTCAGCAAAAGAATTCTATTAGCACAAGATTGTAATGGACCATAGAAAAGTTGACACCATTTTTAGATTGAGTGATTATATAAACACTGAACATTATGAATTTCTTTGATGTTTATCACATCAGGGTCAACTAAGAACATCAGGTTAACTCTATATGTGAAATAGCGTGACTTGTATTAGTAAGGAAAGAAGGATCATGAATGAAATGCAAAGATAATGTTTGGCTTGTAGGTGTGGAGATGACACAGTTGAAGCTACTAATTCATAAATGTATGTCACCAAATATAAGAAGCAACTAGAAAACTTTCCTGGATAAACTTCACCAGTTCGCTGAGGCATAGGAAAAGTGAAATATTGTTAGCAAATCCACAACCTAAAACACCTTGGACTAGCACCTATAAAATTTGAGGGAAACTTTTGGAAGGCAAGTTTTCCCTTGTAAGTTTTCATCTTGAGTTACAGATGTTTCTAGCCAGGCTAAAAGTATTCAAAATTCGTGTTGTAGCATTTTGAGGTTAATCTTTGTGTTTTAAACCTGTTGGTTTTGTCAACATCATAAAGAATTATATTCTGAGTATTGTGCTATGAGATGAATAGAGGCAAAAAGCATATTAGAGATAATATTTTTTCCAGGGAACTTATAATTAATTTCAGGGTTGGCAGCAAAACTATGAATAGAGAAAAATAAAACCAGCTTAACAGCATAGATTGTTTTAGTGTAAATAATAGTAATGTTCGTGGCACCAGGAAAATTAGAGCAGAATCCTAGAGGTTTATTAGCAATATTTCTGTCCTTTTTGTCTTCTTATATGTTAATTTTTGTTATTATGCATTTGGTTTATTTTAATTTATATTACATGTTAACAAATGGACCAATATAGAGCTTACTTTTAGCTCAGTATTTCTGTTAATAATAAATTATATTCATTCTAAGAATAAATACAGACCTATTTTACAATAAAATGGCAAATTATGCTTCAAATATAGGTGAGGAGTAGGCAAGTGGTTCTGAGGAGTAATATTTCTTAATTCTTAAGACAATTTGTAGTGGTGGCCACAATAACCCTATTCATTTATGTGACATTTTATGGTTCTCAAAGATTACTTTCTTATACAGTCTTCTGTTTTATCCTTAAAACAATCTTATGAGGATAGAATGGAAATTATCATTATTTTCATTTTAGTCAAGACAATAAATGTAGCCAGAGCTCTGGAGATCATATGTCTGGTGAATGGTAGGTTGAGAATTAGAAGCCAAATGCTTGAACATTAATCTGGTGTGTGTCAACTATTCTGGAGCACAATAAATGTTAGTTGTGTCTATCTTCATGTGTAATGGTAGAAAAGAAATCATATATAAAAGTTGAGAGACATACAATGAGGGATGCATGCAGAAGAGGTTCTCAAATCTGTTAAGAATATTCAGGGTGAAATGCCCAGGATAAGCATTATGTAAAATTCTAAAGGAAGCACGTTTCCAGCTAGGTTTTGGAGGGAATCATCAAGAACAATAAGAGAATGAAAGATTGAAATTAATATATAACAAAGAGGAAGAAGCCCTCTTCAACTGCAAAGCCAGACCGTCCTTAGACTTGGACAGAGAGCCTCCCTGTGCTGAGCCAGGAATCCATGTGCCCTGTCTTCTATTCATGCTCCAAAATTCTTGACCAAATGGACCCAAGCCCATCTGAGAACATATTCAGGCCTCTTCCCTGGGTTTAATATTCCTGGAGTAGTTGCTTGCAGATGAGAGAAAGTGTGGACAGATCTTGGATATGTGGGTTGAGGTGTTTATACCTATGTCTGGTTCAGACAGATCTGGGGGTGGGAAGAAGGCATACAACTCTAAGGGGCCCAGAAATTCTAAATTTGAACCTGTTTTTTCAGGATGTTTTAATGTGGCATTTGTGAAGGTAGGAGGATTAACATAGTACTTTAACAGTCTGTCAGCTCCATTTAACATTTAGGTGTTGAATCATGTGGTATGTGGGATACACTCATTCAAAGAGAATCATTTTTAATCAAAACTATGTAATAAACAGGGTTGAATATAAATTGAAGTTACATATACATTTATATGTGTGTGTGTGTGTGTGTATATATATATATATATATAGTGTTCAAAATATGTTCAAGTCTGCAAGTCCAAATACATCATTTATTTCAATTATGGTTGTGATTGTGATTATTTAAACTGCTATTTATTTTTTTAGAAATCATGTAAACAAAGATGTTGGCAACTGAGAAAATAGTTTTGTGGTTTTAAATAAGAAAATAAATGTCAAAAATTTTAGACAGTTTCTGATCTCTGGAGATATTTGAACAGAGTCTTCGGAGAACTTACAAAAATTATGAGCAAGGAGATATATTTTCCTTTTTTCTAGCTTGCTGGAATGGTTCATTTAACATAAATTCAGCAAGGTAGTTAGGACAGTTTCTCATGGTATTCTGTCATGGATAAATGAAAAGAATTATGTACAATGATATTAAAGATAAGAGGATTTGTATTTGCTTGAACAAACTAATTAGTGAGTTCATTAACAGAGGGCCATTGAACTCAGAGATTTAATCTGATCTGCATTTTTATTGACAGCATTTTATAAAAACATAGATTCTGCATACTGAGTTTATGGTTGACTCCAATCTAAGAATAATGAGCCAGTTAGTTATATGACTAAAGCCAGAGAAGACTGGAGTGATGAACTGAAATTGCAAACATGAGAATGAACCCTGGATGGAACAAGGTGACTGAATGGGTCTGAGGGACAGTTAAAAATGGTGCTGCTTGTGTGCAGTTCAATTGTGCCTTTGGACTTTGCCAAGTAAACATAATGTTCAGATATTATTCCAGCCTTTAGTCTATTTCCAATCTACATTCATTTTGGAATTTTTGCTTTTATAAAAAAGGAAGGGGAAGATTTGCATGCTCGTTCCGGAAGTAGAGATGATAAAGTGGAGGAGAGAAAAGTATCCTTTCTCTAGCCAGCTTGGAGGACTGACTCTCACTCCTCCAGAATGAATGGGTAGGGGGCAACATATATAAGGGTCTCTTATTTCAATGAATATAGCTTTATTTCCTTTCCGAATATAAAACTGATATAAGCTAACTAGGAACAATATTCCAAACAATAAAGTTAAAGGCAAAGAATAAAGTGAAAAATGTCCTGAAATCTCTTTATGCAGAGATACACACTGATAATATGTGATGATCAGCCTTCTGGACACTACCCTACATATGTTAAATCAATGGAATCACTTTTGTGTCTGCTGTTCAGAAACATAAGCCATTTACAGGAAAGCCCTTGTGAAATTTGGAAACTTTGGTTACTGGATTTCAAAGTTAATAAAGTGCTTTAAATAAAGTGGTACATTTCAGCTGAGTCTGCAAAGCAGATGCAGCAAGAAACAGCATTTTCCTGGAGAACAATAGCCTCAAAGGGGTGTTTTACCCAAATGGCTTGCAGAAAGCAACTTGCAGACGTGAAATAGCAAAAGAGCAGATCGCACTAGGTAGTATGGGAGACACTATTTTGAATGTGACTTTATGTTGAAGCTAACGTGCCTTTACTGGGGGAGCAGTGTTTGGATATTGAATATTAAATGTTAATATAATTTTTTCCAGAGGCTGAGATCTGACATGTTTGGATTTTACGAGTAAGAGCTTGCTTTGTCCTCTGACTCCAAAAGGGAGAGGTTTTCCTGGTAAACTAGGCTAGACCATGTGTGTGTAGCAAAAAATCCTTTGCTTAGACTCTAGGCCACCTAAGCAGAAAGGACCACGTTGACTACTCTTCCCTTCACCTCCCTTGGCTCCCACTAGCGTTCTGATGAGAGAGGAGAGTTCTGAAGGAGACAAGAGAAAATGCGTCCTGAGAGCAGGAGGACCCTGGAGGGCCTCTCATCATACCAGCCATATGAGAAAAGTTCCAAGAAAGAAAAGCAGACCAGAAAGAGGGAAACATGAAGAATATGCCTCACAAAACAGTAGAGTTTAACCTCTCCTTTTGAATAATGAGGTCTCCAGCCCCTATTTTTTGGTTCATTCAGGCCCCTTGTTCAACTCACTTTAGAGTGCATGCCTATGTGTGGTGGGAGGGCATAGAAATAAGAGCAAACTTGGGCTTCTTTACTGACAAAATGTGGTAGCTGACAGCTAAAGCCATCAGCAGCATCTTAGAACTATGCTTTCATGTTCACTTTCTTTTAAACTGGCATTATAATCCAGACACTGAGTGTGCTGCACCTCTCTTGAGATTATTATTTTCAATTTCCTTATGAAGAAATGGAAATTTAGGGGGATATAAGTAACTTGCCCAGTCATACAGCAGGAAGAGGCAGAACTGGAATGTGAACGCAGGCAGACGGATCCCAGGGCATGTGGTGTTCACTGTGCTCTTCTCCCCTGTCAACATTTTTTTTAAGCTCCAGTTAAGTACACTAGTTGCAATAGTAAGTTGTTTGTACTTGATGTACTAAAATTATCTCTTCAGAGAAGATAGAATAAAATGCCTTTGTATTTCTATTTACATTCTCAAGAATTTCTTTTAAGAAAAGGTGCTAAGGGAAACAATTGTTTCTAGGAATTCAATCATTTTCAGAAAATATTATAATCACATTTATTTACTAACTATATATATGTAAAATATACTCATATATTTTTTAAAATTTTTTTTAAATTTATTTATTTATTTTTAGAAAGCAAAGAAGGGAGGGAAGAAGAGAGGGAGAGAAGCATCAGTGTGTGGTTGCCTCTCACGTGCCCCCCGCTGGGGGCCTGGCCCGCAACCCAGGCATATGCCCTGACTGGGAATTGACCTGGTGACCCTTTGGTTCACAGGCCAGTGCTCAGTCCACTGAGCCACACCTGCCAGGGCTAAAAAAAATTTTAATTTATTTTTTTAGAGAAGGGAAAGGAGAGAGGAAGAGAGGCAGAGAAACATCAATGTGTGGTTGCCTGTTGTGCGCCCACCACTGGGATCCAGGCCCACAACCCAGGCATGTGCCCTGACTGGGGACAGAACCAGCAACTCTTTGGTTTGCAGGTCGGCACTCAATCCACTGAGCCATATCAGCCAGGACGTATTATCATGTATTTTTTTCATTTTGGAAGTTTAATTTTACATGAGATATATAATATGTGTATATGTATGAAACTTTGAGGCTAAAATCTAATTATATAACAAACAGTATATATGTGTATACATATATGTGTGTATGTTTGTGTATGTTCATGAATATATAATCAGAATATTATTTTACCAGGGGTTTAGATTTTAACCAAATGGACATTCAAATGAAGACACATATTTAACTTATTTGGCATATATACACGTCAAATCTTTAAAATTTTTAAATTACAAAAGTTTGAAAGTAATGTAAATAATTTGACTTATTAATTAAACTCAATTTTCAGAATAAATTTATTCATCCAAACCCATAATCTTTTTTCAAAATAACATTCAGGCATATCTGACATCTTATCTTTGCATTAAAAACATAGTTGATTTTTCAAATGGGTATTTTTCACAATTACAGAAACAAATAGAAGCCAAATTCAACCTTAGGAAAGATGCCTTCTCACTATTCTCTCCCTCATTGGATGTTCAATGAAATTTGAAGGACCTATTAATCTGGCTTTTTAGATAAGTGGGTAGGAATTTTTCTTTATCTGAACCCTGGTGTTATTTCTCATGTAAAATGTCCCAACAGATGGGAGAATGACCAATTCTCCCTACGTGGTATAGAGATTGATTTGTTTTCTTTTAAAAATGTAAGGTTAATGCTTCTGCTGAGTCCACATAACAGATTCTGCTGAGAGCTGAAACTCATTCTCAGTAGCTTTGAGTTGGCAACAAAATTCTTGCCAAAATATTTGCTAAGCCTTTACAAGTAAAATCAAAGTATAGTTCTAATTGAACCAGGTATCTGAATTATTACAGATTAAATGAGCATTTTCATTTATAAATGTGTTGAATAGTCATTTCCCAATTCACTTAAAAATCTTCATTTTGAAGTTTGATATATGAGAAGACACCCTCCCCCCAAAAGACATTGAATTCTCTTCTGGAGGGAGGGCCCTTTCTAGTACAGGCTTCCCCTGCTAGGTGAGTGTTCTAGGAACCCATCTGTATCAGTGTACCAGCTGGTGTTGTTGTGAGAGGGTGCATTCAGTTTCAGTGAATTTTTTTGAAGACTCTTTCAATGTGTTTGCCTATTTCATGATAGGTGATTTATGAGTGCACCTGCCCTCACTGTACTAAGTGCTCAGCAGTTTTTGACCATAAATGGCATGACCCCCATGCCCCAATCTCCCTATTTATCTGATTTCACCCTGAGTGACTTTCCCCCCAACCCTCCGGCATGAAAAGAGTCCTCAAAAGGAAATGTTTTGGCAATGAGGAAGAAGTGAAATAAAAAAATGGCAGAAATAGTAAAAGATATCCAAACTGATGAGTTAGAAAATTGTTTTGAACAGTGGAAAAAATGCCTCAATCAGCATATTGCATCAAATGGAGAGTACTTTGAAGGTGACTGAAGTTTAAACATATAAGAATAAATACACAATTTTTTATAAATAAATTCTATTTTTAAAAGAAAATGACATTTTATTTGGTAGATTAGTATTCCACATTGCAAATATCAATAATAAAATGAGCTCATGCATCTTTGTTTATACCAAAGAATATGCTTTATCAAATATAGAAGTATGAAATGGTGTCCCTAATGGTTAACTTTTGCTTTCATTGCATATGTTTATAGTAGAAAGAATAAGAGAAAAATGATATTTGAGAATAATTAAACACTCAATTTTCGTAAGTAATTTAACTGGCTTCATTCAACAGATTTTTGTCCTACAGATAACTCGTTTGAGTCATTTGTTTTAATGCCAAGAAAATGATGTATGCGTTGGTAACGAGCTGAAGTTTTAAAAAAATCACGTGTGTAACTGTTCTTAGAAAAAAATGAGTTGATTTAGTTCACCTCCCTGCCCACTCCAGACTATTTATTACATTCTCCCATCAGCGATCAGCCTCCTAGTTCTTTACTTGATCTAGACCGGAAATAAACTTAGGGAAACAAATTAAGAAAACAGGATGTAATGTTCTTCTCATACAGAAGTCTATTATAAGAGATGTTTTCAGTTATCTTGCATTACATTTCTTGAACAAAATGAAGATTATGATGGTTAAGGATATTGAAAAAGAAAATATTATATTCATTTGTAAGACAATTGGAACCAAGCCAGTTGCTCATATCGACCACCTCACTGCTGACAGGCTGGGATCAGCTGAATTAGCTAAGAAGTCAATTTAGATGGTTCTGGCAAACTGCTCAAGATTATAGGCTGTACAAGCCCTGGGAAAAAAAAAAAACAGTTACAATTGTTGTTTGTGGATGTATCAAACTGGTTATTGAAGAAGCTAAGCGCTCCATTTATGATGTCTTGTGTCATCCGCTGTCTAGAAGAGAGCTCTTATTGCAGGATATGGTGCTCCAGAAATAAAGTTGGCCCTACAGTTAACTGAATATTCACATTGAGTGGTATGGAATCCTTCTGCATTCATGCTTTTGCAGACACCATGGAAGTCATTCCATCTACACTAGCTAAAAATGCTGGCCTGAATCCTATTTCTACACTAACAGAGTAAGAAACCAGCATGCCCAGGGAGAAAAAAACTACAGGCATTAATGTCCAAAAGGGTGGTATTTCCAACATTTTGGAGGAACTAGTTGCCCAGCCTCTGCTGGTTTCAGTTAGTGCGTGACTCTAGCAACTGAAACAGCCCCGAGTACTGAAAATTGCTGATGTGGTAAACACTCGGAATGTGGATAAGGCTGCTGCCTGGCAGCATCATGCCCACTAATGGCGTGGAGTGGAAGCAAGATCACTGGGGTGACTTGTTGCTTGGAATATTGTTTCCTCTATCAATTGCTGGGCCTAGTCTTCCAGCCTGTATTTACTTGAAATTGTATTGACACAGTTTAATGAAAACATTAAATATTTGGCTTCAAAGATAAAAATAAAATACATTAATATCTCAACATTTATAAACAAACTTTAGTAACTGACCTATACTATGTGCACCCATGTTTTATTACTGATTCCCATGTATAATATGCATCCTTATTTTTCCCTCAAAAGTGTGGGCAAAAAAACGTACATTATCCATGGCAAAATATGGCACTTCTAAAGAAGCTACAAAACACATTAATTATATCTAAAGTTTGATTTAAACTTTAAATTTTTGGTGCATTTCTTCTAGTGTAGAGGTAGTTTCCATGGAGCAAATTCAGGAAAGGTTTTTAAATAGAATGATATTATTAGATTTTTATCAACAGATTTTTTTTTCTTTCATTAAGTACACCTAACAGCTTAATTTAAAAAAAAATACTGTAGACACCCT
The DNA here is from genome assembly GCF_021234165.1 of Pteronotus mesoamericanus. Taxonomy (NCBI): domain Eukaryota; kingdom Metazoa; phylum Chordata; class Mammalia; order Chiroptera; family Mormoopidae; genus Pteronotus; species Pteronotus mesoamericanus. The sequence continues at coordinate 33,362,241 of NW_026555329.1, forward strand.
GACTGATATGGCTCAGTTGGTATGACTATCTTGCAAAGCAAAAGGTCACGGGGTCAATCCTCAGTCAGGGCACATGCCTGGGTTGATATTTCGGTTCCAAGTTAAGATATGGAAGAAAAGCAATCAACATTTCTCTCTCATATTGATGCTTCTCTCCTTCTGTTTCTGCTTGCATTCCCCTCTGTCTAAAAATAAGTAAATAAAATCTTTTTTTAAAAATACTGTGGATGAATTTCCAATGATATATTCCAGCAGTAGAATAAATTTGTCTTATTGTTTTAAATTTTTTTATTGTTGTTCAAGTACAGTTTTGTCCATTTCCCTTCCCCACTACCCCCCTGCCCCTCCCATCCCCACCTCCCACCCTCAATCCTACCCCTTTTTGGCTTTGTCTATGTGTCCTTTGTATGCGTTCCTTGATTACCTTCCCCTTTTTCCCCGCGTTATCTCCCCACTCTCCTCTGGTTACTCTCAGCTTTTTCTTTCTTTCAGCGTCTCTGGTTACACTTTGCTTGCTTCTTTGTTCTGTTGAGTAGGTTCCATTTATAGGTGAAATTGTATTTGTCTTATTTTTGATAGAAACTCTAAGTTAGAGAGAGAGCTAGAGACAGATCATTATATCACAGCTAAATTTTTTGATCCCTTACTAGTAAATTTGTTTATCTTGCCCGAAATGCTTCCATTCACCATGATCCCATAGATGACTCTAAAACCTGATGTACTTATGCTCCTGCCGTGATGTGGCGGCGTGCTTGTTTTCAGCCTTAGACTGTGATATCACTGGTGCCAAAGTTGAACTGAACCCTCCACAGCCTGCTCTCCACAGCCAAGCGTGGGGTGACTGTGGAAGTCAGGGACTAGCCGCAGTTCCTTCACTGACTGATGTAACCTTCTTACTATGCTGATTATTCCACTTTTTATCATGGCTTCTACACTATGCATAACATTCACTGGTGAAAATATCATCTCAGGAAGGGGGTCTGAAAGTGCCTGGCCTGTTGAAGACACTAAAAGTACTTCAGTATAACTTAAGAAAAGAGAATGGAAGGAAAAGGCAGAGTCCAGATTTTATGCAGGTCTGAGTACTGTGCTTAGGATTTGGCGGCATAATCTTCAAGTTCAAAGCAAAAGAAGAGAACAAAAACCTCATAAAGTTTTCCATGTAGGAATGAAAAGACTGATGTTGTGATGAACAATGTATTTTCCTTAACAATTCAATAAAATGATCTAGACGTAAATAGGAAGAAAACTCCTATATTAGTCACCTTTTCTTACCCCTCTATTTCCAAGGAAGAAGTTGATATTGCCCTTATTGATTCTTAATACAATATCCTGACCTTTATTGAATTCTTGATACATACCCTGCATCTTCCAATAAAAAAAAATGATGGTCCTTTTCCCTTGCGTTGCTTTGTTTCTCACCAAAAAACACCCAAATTCCAAGGTGCTAGTGTGTATCTGGCAGTTACTACAGGCACTAAAAACTGAACAGATCATTCAAACAGCAACTTTGAATTGAACATTACACATCACTATTCTAAAATCCTTAAGTCTTTTCTCCAGAGGACTATTTTCCTGGCCATATCTCTCCAGTTTCTTGAGATTGGCTGTCTATCCAAGTTGATGTGTCCATCTTTTTAAATTGCCATTATTCAATGCTGAATGCCTTTAATTTCTTAAGCAGAGCCTTTGAAATCTCTACTCATTATCCCTTTCCCAACTTATATCTAAGTTGTATTTAATACAATCCAAAATTGTATTAAAGGCTTTCATGAACAAGTCCATCATTTAGAGTCCCCAATCTATAATAGCACAAATTGAACAAATTTACTATGCAAGTAGGAATATATAATGTTTGATAGAAGTGGCCTTGCAGATTATTTTGGAAAGGGTGGACTCTTCAATAAATAGCGTTACTGTTGGTGGGAATGCAGACTGGTGCAGCCACTATGGAAAGCAGTGTGGAATTTCCTCAGAAAGCTGAAAATGGAACTGCCTTTGGATCCAGCGATTCCCCTGCTGGAACTATACCCTGAGAACACCAAAACGCCAATACAAAAGAACCTATGCACCCCAATGTTCATAGCAGCACAATTTACAATAGCCAAGTGTTGGAAGCAACCTAAATGCCCATTAGTAGATGATTGGATCAAAAAGTAATGGTACATATACACAATGGAATACTACGCAGCAGAAAGAAAAAAAGAAGTACTAAACTTTGTGACAGCATGGATGGAACAGGAGAGCATCATGCTAAGCGAAATAAGCCAGGGGGCGAAAGCCAAATACCATATGATCTCACCTATAAGCGGAACCTAACCAACAACGCAAAGATGCAAGGAAAATATGACCAGCAACACTGAAAGGAAAAGAAATCAACAGAGACAAGAGGGAAGGGGGGGGCAGGGAAAGGGAAGGGAAGGGGAAAGTCAAGGAACATATAGCAAGGACTCATGGACAAAACCAAAGGGGAAGAGCTGAGGGAGGGAAGGTGGGAGGGGGCAAGGGAAAGAGGTGGGGGGGAGGCAGAGACAAATGTATTTAAAAAGTAAATAAATTAAAAAAATAAAAATAAAAAAAATAAATAGCGTTAAAGAAAGTGACTATGCATATGGAAAAAATAAAAATCTCTTCTTTCTTTATGTCATATGCAAACTTCCATTCCAGGTAAATAAAATTCTTAGGAGAGAAAGACAAATATTTTAAATTCTTAGAATACATAGAAGATTATCTTTATGACTTTGATGAATGAAAACATATCATAAACAAGATACTAAGAAATATAACCATAAAGGAATATATTAACAAAACCAAGTATTTCAAATGTAATACTTTTCACTTACAAAAAAAACAAACATTATTAGGTAACTGGAGGAGATATTTGCCATACATGTAGATAAACAAAGATTGGTATTAATAATCATAAAAAAGCTCCTGCAAAAGAATAAGTAAAACCCAAATAACCCACACTAAATATAGGCAAAATAAATGAACAGGCACTTTAATGAAATCAAACACTCTGGAAAATAAGTATATGAAAGATGCTTAATTTCATTAGTCATAAAGGGAATACAAATTAAGGTTCCAATAATATAAACTTTTTACCTTCATTATATTAGCAAGATTTTTAAAATATGGCATTATATTGAATAAAATGTCTGTAAAGATGCAGAGCTTTTGGAATTCATACACTACTGGTGAGACTGTAAGTTGGTACCCACAATTTGTGTAATATTTTTTATTTATTTAATCTTTATTGTATTTTTTCCATTACCATTTAGTCCCCTTATACCTCTCCCCCCAGCAGTCACCCCACTGCTGTCCATGTCTGTGAGTCCTTTTTTCTTTCTGCTCAGTCCGTCCACCCCTCCCCTCCCCCACCCCAGCTGTCATACATTTTCTTATTTTCATGTGAAATGCACAGGTAACAGGTCATGGAGAAATTTGAACATCTGTACCAGTAAATTCGAATGTTTATAGCTGCATTGTTTGCAAAAGCAAAGGACTAGAATAAAAACAAAAGTATATACTCTAACCGTAGCGATCAACCTAAGTAAATCTCAGACATTGTATGTAATAGAAAAAAAATCAGATCTCCTGCCATTTAACACAATTTTTATAAAGCTCAAAAGTGAGCAAAATTAAACAATAGTAGTTAATACACATACATAGGTTAAATACATACATAGGATAATACAATGTAGAAAAGCAAGGGAATATAGGGGCAAAACGGTAACCGCATAGGAATATAAAGAAACTTGCAATTGCATCAAGAATGTCATCTTTGCCAAACTAAGTGGTAGCTTTACCCTGTTTGTTTCACTTCCATGTGTAATAACTACACTTATGTTACATATGTCATAGTCAGAAAGTTTCTTCCTCTGGGCTCCCAAAGAACACTGTACTTCTCACAGCATCCTTGGGGAAAAGGGGGCACACAAGTAACATCATTTAATACTGTCCTGGTGTTAAGATCCTTAGCCCCGGCCACAGATCTTGGTCTTTATGTTATATGGTTGTTTAACATTTGTTTGTTAAATAGATTAATGATAAGAAAAGTGAAGGTAGTGAGAAAATTCTAACCATATTCTTTATCATGATGACTCTTAGTTTTACTTTTTTTTTTTTTCTTTCTACAAGGCAAATCATAGATTATACAGCTATTTTGGTCGAGCTCTTAGCAGTAACCATAAGGGAGGTGATAAAGTAAACATTAAACTACAATTTTTAAATTTTATATTAAGCAATATCATTGCTGTGTCCTAAGAGGCAATTTAAAAAAAAAAAAGATTCTCAGCCATATTATATTCATTCTGTGTTTAAAAATAAAGCAGCATAGTTATTTTTCTCTAAAAAAATCTCACTTAACAAAAATTAACTGAAGTTCAACTTATTCAGTATATTTGTTCCTAATCTCATTTCTGTTGTCTTGAAATCTCCATTGTTTAGCAGTGAACAATTAAAAATATTATATGAAGTCAATGCCCTGGGCTATATTTCAGGATATGGCAGATGACAACACATACTTGCTCTACTCAGGTCAAAGAGAGGTGTGGGGTTACACAAAGGAAAGCATAGCTTTTGGGATATGATTTGCAGTACGTAGTTCTTGAGCAGAAGAGCAGAGAGTGGGTCTGATGATATTACATGATTATCCAGAAAAAAATACCCTCAAAATTAGAAGGAAATAAGAAGGAGAAAATCTAGGCCATGGTGACAGATGAATTTATAATTGAAAATATGCATCCCTGAAAGGACAGGAAATAGTTCCTTTCTTACCCCAATAGAGTTAGCTAGATGGTAACTGCTAGATTTAGCAAAAACCTTTTGAGAAAGTCAGATATGAAACTGTGTATTCCCCTTAAATACCAATAGTTCTATCATCATCTAAAATCTTTTTAGCGAAGTATACCTGCTATACGTAGCCAGAATTTTACACTTTTCTTCTTTTATAATTTTTAAATCATGTTTATTCTATTACAACTGTCTCAATTTTCCCCCTTTTGCCCTCTTCCACCCATCCCACCCTGTCCCCCTGCTCCCACAGTCAATTCCCACTCTGTCGTCCATGCCCATGGGCCATTCATACATGTTCTTTGTCTAGCCCCTTCCCCTTCTTCCCACCATTGTCCTTCCTCATCACCTCTGGTCACTTTCAATCTCCTCCATGTTTCCATGCCTGTGGTTTATTTTGTTTGCTGGTTTATTTTGTTGAATAGATTCCACTTACAGGTGAGATCATATGGTATTTGTCTTTCACCAACTGGCTTATTTCACTTAGCATAATATTCTCCAGTTCCATCCATGTTGTCGCAAAAGGTAGGAGTTCTTTCTTTTTTTTTTTAATGCAGATTGATTTTATTTATTTATTTTTTCAATGTCAAAACCCATTATAAAATATTAAAATATTTAAATCCATTATAAAGTCTCAGCAATTAAAACAACATGACACCAGCACAGAAATAATCAAGTAGATCAATGAAATAAAATGAGCATTTGAGAAACAAACGTATATATCTGTCTAACAATGTAATATATGATTAAGTTGATATTTCAAATCAATGAGGAAAATAAGGCTTATTCAACAAATAAGGGGCATTAACCATTATTATTTGAAATAAAACAAATATACAGCCTTGTTTCACACATTATACAAAAAACATTCAGGTGAGTTAAAAATCAATATGTAAAATCTAAGGAGTTTTAGGAGAAAACACAAAATAATATTTTTCTTACCCTGAAGTAAAATATTCAAACCTGGAAGCTATAAAGTAAAATATTGACAATATTACTATATTAAACATTTAAGACTACACAGTAATATATGTATTAAAAAAGTTAAAGGACAAGTAATAGAACAGGGAAGTATTTGCAACACATCTAAAAAAGAATTATAGGTTTTTTTCTTTTTCAGGGAAAAAGTTCCTTAAATTCCCTTGGAAAAAAAAAGTAACAATTAAAATAACACATCTTTGTCACAATCAGATTAATAAGTATTAAAAATTTTGGTAATATCAAGCATTGGTGGCTGTAAAAGGAACTGGGCATTCATAGACTCTTTTCTTCATCTTCTTAAAGCAGTCCCTTTAGCATATTTTATAACACTGGTTGGTAGAGGTATATTCTTTTAGACTTCTTTTATCTGGGAAACTCCTTATTTTGCCTTCCATTTTAATTGAGAGCCTTGCTGAGCAGAGTAGTCTTGTTTGCAGGCCTTTGCTTTTCATGACTTGGAATATTTCTTGCCATTCCCTTCTGGCTTGTAATGTTTCTGTTGAGAAGTCAGCTGCTATCTGTACTGGGGCTCCCTTATATGTTACTACCTCTTTCTCCCTTGCTTCCTTTAGGATTCTCTGTTTGTCTTTGATATTTGCCATTTTAATGATGATGTGTCTTGGAGTGGGCCTCATTGGGTTCCTCTTGAGTGGGACCCTCTGTGCTTCCTGGACTTGTGTGACTTTTTCTCTCCTCAGATTAGGAAAGTTTTCCATCATTACTTTTTCAAACAGGTTATCTATCCCTTGCTCCTCTTCTTCTCCTTCTGGTATCCCTATTATATGGATATTGTTACATTTCAGGTTGTCCTGCATTTCCCTCAATGCCTCTTCATTCTTTTTGAGTCTTTTTTTCATTTTCTTGCTCTTTCTGGGAGCTTTTTACTACCTTATCCTCCAGCTCACTGATTTGTTCCTCTGCTTCATCTAGCCTGCTTTTGATTCCTTGTACTGTGTTCTTAAATTCAGAAATTGTATTCTTCTTTTCCTCTTGTCTCTTATTGATAGTTTCTATGTCCTTGTTCATGGTGATATAGTGTGCAGTAAGTTCCTCATAGATTTTATACTTTTCTTTGGAAACAGAGAAACATTACATTACCATGGTAGTTAAAATGCAAGGGTTCTAGATTGAACCTTTCATTTGATTTTTTGTTCTGTCCATTACTACCTATGTTATCTTGGGTAAGTTACTTATTCTCTCTAAGCCTCTATTTTATCATCTATAAAATGTCAAATAGAAAACTGTTAAGCAATGTTAGTTTTCCTATTCAGCCTGCACTTGAAGTAATATTAGCATCTCATCTGAAATTTTAGTGGATCTGTAACAAAACAACTAATATTTTAATAGTTAGTAAACCATAGTAAGCAAATAAACTTTATTATTGGTCATGATTTAGCCAACTATTTCTTTGATATCTACTCTAAGTCAGGCACTAAACATGAATAAAATCTAATAATCGACAAGGCTTCTTATAGTTCAAGTACAAATCAATATATTGTATTTTCATAACAAAAGAATTTACTTAAGGACAATTTTATACCTTGTTATGGAAAAAGATTAAAGAAAGAATAGAAGTACCATGTCTATATACCACTACCATAATTCATCTTTGAGTCATTGTAAAGTAATATATATCTTAAGTATCATAAACTTAACCTTTAGAGAGTTTCTTTTGATTTCATGATTGATAGGACAAGTTACTTGAGAATATTTTAAGGAAATCACTTGTTTCTTATCTCTTGCACAATGGCATTTAATACATAATTTCTCCTTAGCATGCAATACATAATTTCTCAGGGGTTTACACCTGCTTTCCATCCTAATCATTTCTTTCCGTACTTTCTACACTTTGCATTCCAAATCCAAACTGAACTTCTATTGCTTCTGCACTTTAATATGTTTACTTCCTCATGGCATTTGCTCTGCCAGAACTGCATCTGGGTTTACCTATATGTTTGTGAATTCTCAGATTTTATATTTCTAATTCTATGTTGGATATTTTTTCTTACTATCCCACATCCCAGATAATGCTCACTCTGTCTTCTCTACTATTTTTCTATCCTATGAGTACTTCAATTGTTGTAACTATCATTAAGTTTTATAATTATTTATTTTAATATTCCTCTAGCTAACCAGTAAGCCTCTAAAAAGCTGGGTCCTTGTTCTATTCATAATTGTATATCCAGACCATGTCACTTTCATGTAGGAAGTACACAATAAATATTAATAAAACTAAATTATAATAGTGTTTGAAGATTACTAAATATTAAATAAATTTAAAATTTGTGTAAAAGGTAGTGATTTCTAAGCATTTCATTGATGATTAATTGATTCTTTTATTAATCAATTCAATAAATATTTACTGGACATCTACTCTTTTTCAAACATAGTGTCATTTGTAAGATAGATGAATTCTTGTTCTTGTGGAGTTTACATTTGGGTGTAAATGAATAAACAAACACATAATGTAATTCATGTGGTTATAAGGAATAAGAGAATAAACAGGGCTAGGGTTTGGGTATAACAACATTATATATGGTAGTGGGGAGGACTTTTAAGGAAGAGATGTTTTAGCTGGGACCTTAGTGTTGAAAAATAGTGAAGATGAGAACAACAAACTTGAAACCAGAGGAAAAGTCCTGAAGTAAGACTAAGTTGGGGGTTGAACAAATAGAGAAAAACCAATGTTGTTGGATTTTGGAGCACAAGGAGACAGAGGTTTAAGACAAGAATTCAAAGAAGTCAGTAGAAGTAGATCATGAAAAACTTTTTTGTTTATGTCAGAGTTTGGGCTGTATTCTTAGTGCAGGAGGGAAACCTTTATGTTTTAAAGGAACAGCCTGATCCAATTTAAGTCTTCGAAAGATATATTCAGTTGTTGTGTAGTAAAAGGATCGTAGGAAGGAAAGAATGTGAGTAGGGAAAAATAAGAAATGAAGAAGTGAAGCTAGTTTAAGGCTAGAACACTGAAGATGGACAAAGGTAGATACTTACGTGATACACCTTGACAGATGAAGGGTAAAATAACGAGAAGAATCACGAATGTTGGGGAGCTTGAAAAACTAGGTAGATAGTTATACCATTAACCAAAATAAAAAACACTAGGAAAAAAATAGCCCAGAGTGGCAAATTAAAATTTCTGAGACTGACCAAGCCCAGGGAAGGTTGTGGTTACCCCCACTCTGCTACTACCAGAAGGAGGTAGGCTAATGGTACCCCTTCTGCGAGGTATCTCCCCACAATATTGCCCTGTCTGGGATTTTGGGTGTTTCTGTATTTTCATCTTGTTTTTATATGTGTTCAAGTGCTTCCAGCACTAGGTCTGTGAAGGCCAGATCCAGATGTATATAGGGCAGGGGGTCCCTGCCAGGGCACATCCAGGTAGCAAATTTCCTGGCAGGTTTTGGGCCAAGTTGTGAGGGAATGAAGAAATTCTGTGTAGGGAGGGAAACTGGCCCCAAATGGCTTCTGGTTGCTTCTGCCCCTCTTACCTTATCTCTGCAGATCAGTTTGTGGTTTTTGTACCTACAGAAGTTTCAGGCAGTTTTATTAAAATGAAAGTATTTGGCAAGGGGGGAATTGGATGGGGATAATTGGAGATGGGTGCTGGAAAGGAAGTCCCCTGGGAGAGGGACAAGCCCCAGATATTTTATGCATCCTGAGGTACTGAATTTTCCTAGGACCCTCCCAGGATTCCAGTGAGGAAACTGAGGCCCAGACAGGACATGGGAATTCTGAGTGATTGAGGCAAAGTCAGGCACCCCTTCCATACCTGTCCCCAGGAAGCCCCTTTGGGACCAGTCCCACCCAGGAGTCCCAGGACCAGGAGACAATATACCAACTGTAAACCAAAGGCAACAAAAATCTCTTTTTAGGATAATAAAGAACAAAAATAAACCTTCTGTTCTTGACATATTAAATTTGGGATACCTCTTAGCCAATCATGGATATAAACTAGACAGAGTTAAAGGGGAGAGGTCAGGCCTCCAGATACTTATTTGTAAGTTATCGTTATTATAGATGCCATTTCAAGGCGAAAGGATTGGATCAAATTAAATGGATGACATTCTTTTTAGTGCTTGTTGCTTTGAAATCCTGGAATTTATGCTCATTTTATAGTAAGTTAGCAAATTATTCAGTAATTCAGTAATTGGTGCTTACCATACACCATATACTGGTGAGACAACAACAAACAAGACAAAGTCCTCTACCATCAGATTGTACCCTTAGATTCTCTTGAGGAAGACGGTAAGCAAACAAATATTTTTTTTTTAATATGCCTATATGCTAAGGAAAAGTGAGAAGAAAGACTGGAGAACAAAATAAGGTACTATTTTAGGCAGGGTGGTCAGAAAAGGCCTTTCTGAAGAAGTAACACTTCTATAGGCAAATTTAGATCACAGATATTACAAACATTTTATATTTATCCCCAGTAAAGATCCTCTAACTCTGCTAGGCAAAAGAAGAGAAAACTTTATGTTCATACCTCAGATCATTCTTACAAAGTTGGCATTACTTAGATTTATCAGTGGTTTATTTGCCATATTTTGTTAATGTGAGGGCAGTTCATTAGTGGATTTTGACAAAGTGTAAAAATGGTAAGATAATTTTGAAAAATATGAATTAAGGCCTACTGCCCTAAATTTTTTCCTTTTAAAATTTTTCCTTTTTCGAAGTTTTGTTTTACTAGTACTACTCTGAAAACTAGCTATGTTAGGTAACATACATAAGAGTTATTTATTGTGCATTTATAAGCTTTCTTCTTAGACTGTAATGTTCACAAAAGGAGAGTTAATGACTGAGTCATATCTGTATGCCTAAGCCATCCAGAATATTATCCAGCATATGGTAACTACTCAATTAATAGGTGGACTCTACAAATTATTAAAAGTCTTTAAGTAGATCACATTTTTATATTATTTAACTCTGTAAAGCAGAGACAATTATTAAAAAAGTCACCATTGTTTATATATATTTTGGGGTTTTGTTTTAAACTTTTAATCTACCTGTAATCTTTCATCTATAATAATAATAAGACAAAGAAACATTGCCCAAATAAAAGAACAGATAAAATCTCCAGAAAAAGAACTAAACAAAATTAAGATAAGCAACCTATCAGGTGCAAAATTCAAATCACTGGTTATAAGGATGCTCAGAGGATTTAGTGAGGACCTCAAGAGCATAAAAATATCCAGTCAGAAGTGAAGGATACACTAATGGAAATAAAGAAAAATTTACAGGCAATCAACAGTAGAGTGGATGAAGCCAAAAATCAAATCAATGATTTGGAACATAAAGAAGGAAAAAAAAAACAATCAGAACAAAAAGAAAAAAGAATCCAAAACCTTAAGATAGTGTAAGGAGCCCCTGGGATAACTTCAAGCATTCCAACATTTGCGTCATAGAGCTACCAGAAGTAGAAGACAAAGAGCAAGAAACTGGAAATCTACTTGAAAAAATAATGAAAGAAAATTTCCTTGATTTGGTGAAAGAAATAGATGTGCAAGTCCAGGAAGCACAGAGGGTCCCAAACAAGATGGACTCAAAGAGGCCCACTCTAAGACACATAATAAAAGTGCTAAAGGTGAAAGATAAAGAGGAAATCCTAAAAGCAGCAAGAGAAAAGAAGTTAGTTACCTGCAGGGTAGTTCCCATAAGACTGCCAGCTGGCTTCTCAAAAGAAACTTTGCAGGCTAGAAGGAATTGAGAAGAAATATTCAGTCATGGAAAGCAAGGACCTTCAGCCAAGATTGCTCTATAGAGCAAAGCTATCATTTAGAATTGAAGGGCAGATAAAGAGCTTCCCAGTCAAGAAAACACTAAAGAAGTTCATCATCACCAAACCATTATTATATGAAATGTTATAGGGACTTATTTAAAAAAAAGAAGATCAAAACTATGAGCAATAAAATGGCAATAAATACATATCTATCAACAGTTGAATCCTAAATACAAACTAAGCAAACAAGAACAGAGACAGAATCATGACTACGGAGAGCATTTTGATGGTTGCCAGATGGGAGAGGGGTTTGGGGAAATGGGTGAAGATGTGAGGGGATTAAGAAGTACAAAGTGGTAAGTACAGAATAGCCATGGGGATGTAAAGTACAGTAAAAGAATGCAGCAGCCAAAGAACTTATATGCTTGACACATGGACAGGAACAAAGGTATGGGAATTTCCTGAGGGAGTAGGGAGTGCAGCGTGGAGGAGGACAAAAGGAGAAAATCGGGGCAACTGTAACAGCACAATAAATAAAATACAATTAAAAAAATAAACACATAGCAGAAGTGTTTATTTCTTCTTTTGGTGTTTCAATAAAAGATTATAAATGGAGACTCTTGGGGAAAGAGTGTGGAGGGTTGGTGGTTGAGATTCTCCCTACAAGGTTCTGCTGGGGAGCTTTTTCCAACTTTCCAAACTCCTCCTTTACCCAAAAAATAAAAGACAACACTTTTAATATATGCACTTCGACAGAGCTACACCTCATCCTAACAAGTTTCTTTGCTTTTCTGAGACCCTGTTCCTGACAGAAATACCATTCCTGTCCCTACCATTCCAGTGTTTTGGGTCTGGAGAAAAATGTTGAGAGGCATATTGTAAGTCATGTCTAAATAACTGATTTATTTTTGCATAGTTGCCATTAGTTCCAGGTGGCAGTTTAAGAAACTGTAGTAATATTATAAATAAGCTGAATGAATTTTAGAAAATTAGCACTGCCAAAGAAGACTGTCTTGGAGCTAGTAATTGGTCAAGTGCTTTTTACCATGTTCTCTTGGTGACATCAATGTAACTGTCACAAGATAAACCATTCCTAGGGCAATAAACATTATCTGTTACAATTACATGGTGATAAATTGGAAGCTTACAAATTCAACCAACTGTGAGCAGGAGGATAGCCACACTGTTTGCATTCCATATTTCTACTAAAGACTTGCTGGACACCCACACATCTGACATGATTAGAACACACAAACAGTGTATTAGGAATTGCAGTGTATTAAATCTAAGAAATGAGGTGGAAGTAGAATTAACTTTATCTATTTTTAGAAAGTAATATTTTTTTCACAGTTTATCTCCATTTGTTTTTTGGGGCTTTTTTTTTTTTTTTTTTTTGGCAGATTGTATGTTTAGTGGAGTACTTGTTATTTGTTCAAACTTTTTTTTTCCTTTTCAGGGTCTGATTGATGTTATCTTCCATGTTCACTGGGGCATAGTATTGCAAATGTAAACACATAGTGGTAGCTTGTCAAAATTGTATATTGTATTAAAGATTATTGTTTTCCAGTACTTCTGAAACCTAAAAGGTACTGAATGTTAAACAAGATTTGTTGTTAACAAATCAGTGAGATTTTATATCACTCATTACATTAAGGACTTTAACTGAAATTTTACTCACAGAAGCATATTTGGAAAGTTTCATTGTTTTTCTATAATCTCTTTCTATGTCTCCTTTGTCACATTACCTTTCAGTACATCTTAAAATTAAGTCAATGCCCCCTCTAATCTGATCCGTTCTTAAATTTCAGCTAAAATGTTTTACCATATTAGTCTTTTCATATATGGATATATAGTACCCGTTGAAATGTGAGACGTTAAAAACAAGACAATTTCAGCAATAGACTCTGGGAAAGATCTTCACTTTCTGTGTTTAACTACAGGTTCATGAAAGATTTTGATATTCATTCTTTTTGACATTTCACATTAGTATGATATTTTCTCTAGATGTACCCAGTGATTTCCCATATGGATAAGATAACAGGAATAGGCCTTCTATTTTATTTTGCATCCTTTAGAAGTTACACTGTTACCTTCTTTCTCACAGCATTGAAATCCTTGGTGGATTGTCAATAATACATAAGAATGATTTTAAAACTGAAATAACTTTACATCCTCCTAAAGCTTTAGGCTGAGCGGGAGGTATAATTGCTGTCTTATATGTTTAGAGCTGACCTCCTCTCCCTCACAACTTATTAAAATGATAAAACTACTAATGCTTCATTCTCTAAAATGGAGAAAAATCTTGGCAAGAGAGAAAAGTTCAGATCCTAACCCAAAGTAATCAGAATAATTTTAGTAGATGATTCAGTAACTAGATTTATAAAATTACACATTAAACTACTGCTCTCTTATTGTGCTTGAAGTACAGCGGTCATTTCACTTTCCCAAAGACAGTGTTGATAGGAATCTCTTAGGAAACAGAAAATTATACTACTGAAATAACTTTATCTTAAACCTTAGTTTATGATTAAAACCCTGAGCTTTCAGGGGAATAGTTGCTTCTTGCATGTGGATATATTTACAGATAAGTATCTCTAATATTCTACAAAACTACTTACCTTAAGTGGAAACTAAAAATCAGAGAATTTTTGAAACTTTTTCTTTCATAACTGAAAGATAGGTTTCCAATGCTTTTATCAACTAGAGTGTCCTACTATCTTGGAAATGGTATATATATGTTTTCCTGCTTTGCTTATAGATATCACATGTATGTAGTCTATTACAAAATGGATTATAAATGGATTGCCCTTTTTAAATTTATTTGTATTGAGATATAATCCATATACCATGAAATCCACTCTTTAAAGTATGCAATTTTGTGCATTTTACTATATTTACAATGTTGTGCACCATCACATTTTTTTCTTTTTTTAAATTTTATTTTAATTTATTTTTTCAAATACATTTGTCTCTGCCTACCCCCCACCACTTTCCCTTGCCCCCTCCCTCCTCCAGAGCATTAACATCACTACCCAAATAAACCCAGAAACCCATTATCAGTAACTTTTTATTCTATCCTCTCCTCTCTCCTGGAAACCACAAATATCCTTTCTTTATCTATGGATTTACCTATTTTAGAGTTACCATAAAAATGAATTCATGCAATATGTGGCTTTTTGTGACTGCTGCTTTCATTTAATTTCTTTCATGTAATGTTTTCAATGAAGTGGCAAGCACAGTATCAGTACTTTATTCTCCTTAATAGATAAATTAGATTCCATTGTATTAATATATCTCATTTTATTTATACATTCATCTGTTGATGGGCATTTGGGTTATTTCCACCTTTTGGGTTACTATGAATAATACTTCTATAAGCATTCACATACATGTTTTTGTGTGGATCTATGTTTTTCTTTCCTCTTAAGTACATACCTATAAGTGAATAGATGGATTATTCTTATATACTAGTTTTAAATTGAAAACTGACCAAATTATCTTTGAATATACATTTATCAAGAATATAATTAACTCACCTTTTACTTAAAGAAGCAATATCTCCTTTAGTCAACTTTTAAGGATTTGTGAATAGGCACCTGAAAATTTATTCACAATCTGTTTTGCCTGTAAAGATAGAAAATAATTTAAAATTAGAGCAGTGTGTGATTGTTTGTAGATTTCTTTTCAGTCCTTTCTAACACCTTTTGTATAGATTGTTGTTTTCTTTTTATGTAGCTATGGTCAGCATTTCACCATAATGAAAATAACAAACCAAGTGTAAGGCAACAAAGTTGCCTCAAAATCTGCATTTCTTCCGTGGAAATTATAGAGCTACCCAAAGAAACAGCCATCAAGACAGAATTAAAATGTTGGTGAGGGTGTGCAGAAGAGGGAACCCTGCGCACTATTTGTAGGCATGCAGACTGGTGCAGCCACTGTGGAAAGCTGTCTGGAGAGTCCTCAAAAAATTAAAACTAGAAGTGCCTTATGACCCAGTGGTTTCACTTCTGGGAAGTTACCTGAAGAAACCTGAACCACTAACTGGAAAGAATATATACACCTCCATTTTCATTGCAGTGTTATTGACAATAACCATGATCTGGAAGCAGCCCAAATGCCCATCAGTAGATGAGTGGATACATAAGATGTGGTACATTTACACAATGGAATACTACCCAGGTGTAAAGAAGGAGGAAATCTTACATTTTGCAAAAACATAGATGGACCTGGAGAATGTGATGCTGAGTGAAATAAACCAGAGAAAGACAGATGCTGTACGATTTCACTCATATGTGGAATCAAATTAACAAAATGAACTAACCAAGCAAAATAGAGACAGATTCATAGTTAGAGAGAAAGCGGACAGCTGTTGGGGGTAGGGGAGGTGGAGGAATAGAGGAAAAAAAGAGAAAAAGTCATGGACGTGGACAACAGTGTGGTGACTGCTCGGGGGAGGAGGAGTGGGTGAGGGGGGAGAGGGTGCGGCGAGGGTAAGTGGTGATGGCTGGAGACTTGACTTAAGGTGGTAAACACATTAATACTGATGATGTGTTATAAATTGTGCACCCAAATCCTGTATAATTTTTTAACCAGTGTAACTCCAATAAGTTCAATAAAAAAGATAAAATACAATGACAACATTTGATTGCTATGTATTATAACTATTTTTTATGCTTATGGATTTTATAATTTTAAAAAGATTAGAAAAGCACTGATGAGAAGGGTACAATATTAAATTAATAAATATTAATAAATTCCTACATTTTCTTAATTATACTATATAAAATGATAGATTAATATTTTCAACTAATATTTAATTACATGCAAATCACAGACTATGATACTAAGTATAATAGAAAACTAACCAAAAACAGGTCTAGCTGCCTGCTGCAATAAAAGCCAAACTCATGAGACAGGTGCTGGTGACAAGAAGAAGTTTATTCAAGTGCTGGCTCCCTGAGCGGATGGGGGACCTTCCTCCCAAAGCCCATCCTGCATCTCGGTGCAGGCAGAGGGTTTTATAAGGAGGGAGAGGGGAAACAGAACAGTGAGGTCAGAGGTGGGCGATGAGAGTTCTCCATTCAGGGGACTGTGTGCAAGTCAACACAGTCTGTTCAGATAACTGGTTGAAGATCAGCAAATCTTCCCAAACTGGAATGTCCGAAAGTTAGATTCTATATCTTCTGAAGTTAGTTCTTAGGATTGTATGCAAATATGCTGTTTATCTACAAGCTACATATTAGCCAGAGCCAGCGCTTACAGAAACAATTAAAAACAATGGTGCAGTGGGTTACAGTTTCCCACTGTTACAAAACCACACACTATCAACAACAAATTGACTAACAGTAATTTCCTAATTTTGTTTAATAAATATACAGACAATATTAATATTTCAATATGCTAAAAGTGATAAGTATGGTAGCTTTTACATTCTCCTGTATGCTTTACTTGGTTTTCTAAATTTTATACAATTATTATGAATTACAGATATAATAAAACATAACTATAATTTTAAAAAACTTTTTGTGCTTATTACCAAGATAGCCAGTCAATTCAACCAAACCTACATCATTTTAAAAAATGTACTAGTCAACTCTAGCATTCAAATTCATACAGATAACAAATCTCACTAAAGATTGTTCTAGATATTTATAGCATAAAATAGGGTCATAACAATTTTGTAGGAAAGAACAGAAGGCTATGTCCCAAACCTGGAGCCCTGGGTTGCTGAAACATGCTCAGCCAGACTTTTGGTTGTCCCAGCTGAGGGACTAGTAGTTGCAAGGCTCATCTAGTGAGTAAGGGTCAGGGATGCAGCTCAATGTCCTATGCTGGACAGAACAGCCCCCTAGAGGAAAGAGTTACACAGGTGAGATATTCAAGGTTGAGGAATCCTGATTTGATAATCTATATTTTCAACAATCAATCATTTCATTAATTTACATGCCTTAAATAGGCAACAGACATTAAATATTTAAAGGCTTTTCTTCAACTTAGAATTCCAAAATGTAGTCTTAACTGTGAAGTTGATACTTAGTGTAGAATAAACCCATATTATATATTTTACAGTTAAGAAAATGCATGATACTAAGATTAGAGCTGGTGTTATTTAAAGTTTCTACAATAAAAAAATGGACTTTTTTATTGGAGATTTTGACATTCAATATTGTTTAATTAAAAACTGTTTCTGAAGTAAATTAATTTGGAAAACTATCATTTCTGTGCCTCAGTTTCTCATTGATACTATAAGCATATTGATTTATTTTTTCATGAAAGTGACGGTATAACACTGATTTACTACGCATCTACTAGAGATTTTATATGGAAATTATATTCACAGAGCTAGTCTGACACATTGTTTAATGAATTACATGGCTATATATTCAAGGCTTTCTGTTGTGTTAAAAAGTGACATAAACAAACTATTAGCAAAATATATAAAAATATTTTCAGAAAGTGTATAGGTAGTAAATAAAGTATGACTGAAAATTGTTTACTGTACACAATTAAGAAAACAGTAAAAATAACAGAACGAGAATCTGTTGAGACCCGTAACTCAAAATTGAAACTTATTGAACATGAGTTAGTAAATTATTCTTACCTAACAGCAAGTCTCTACAAAGAATGGACTTGACTTAATTTTTCAGCCTTGCCTTACACAGCAGTTCCCTTCACTTCCCGAACTCCCACACACCTCTCCTTTCAGGTTGGGGAAGGGGTGCCCTCCCCATAATTTTCTTTTCCACAACGGGGCCTTTGCTAATGCTGTTTCCCCTTTGTATAGCCCAATCTTGCTCATTTCTGTTTAAAAAACAAATCCCAACTCTGTCTACCCCTCTATTTATACAGATTCCTCTCTGTTATTCTTCTGCTGTGATTCTTTCATAATGCTTGAACTTTGTGATGATGTTACTTGCTGTATTTGTTTGGTGTCTAATACTCTGACACCGCAGGGGGTGACTCTGTCTATTCTACTCACTCTGGTTCATCCACTATGCAGAAGAGTGGTACCACATGGACTATTGGTTGAATGTTTGAATAATTTTGGAAAAGGGAATCAAACACTGTTTAGTGCCTGTTATGTGCCAGGTGCCCAGCTGTGTACTAATGGTTCATTAGTTGGAGGCACAGACTAATCTCTTTCTCCAAGAGACTGAGAGAGTATTGGTTATGGCCAGGATCCCTGCCGAAGTGTGGGGTTCTAGTAAAATAACATAAAAAGAGCTACTCGGGTGGTCAGGGAAGGATTCCTGAGAAATTGTCTAAGCTTTAATATGAAGGATAAATAGATTTTCTAGATGAAAAAATGTCCATGTAGAATGTTCCAGGCAGAGGAACTCTCCTATGTAACCTTTGAGGCTAGGTGCATGGAATTGCCATTCACTCTCATAAGGAATACAGGGAATGCAGGATCCTATTCTGGGCATGTTTCAGTGCTTAGTCTTGTATAATTAACTTTGAACATCAAGATAACAACATTCAGTTAGAAACTGGATGGGTCTGCCCCTTAGAAGAGATGTCTGCATTGACCTCTGTGGGTTTGAGGAGTTGTCAAATACAGAGGTGGGAACTGAAAGTATGCATAAGGGTGAGGTCTCCCAGAGCCAGCATGCAGACTGGGAGAAAAACAGGGGCAAGCATTGGAAGAGGAACCAGCAGAGGCTGAGAGGAGTGTTTCAAGGGCAAGAGAGGGCGGTGTTGCTAAAGCTGAGGTGGGGAGAGTTTCCATGCCAACCACTTTGGGCTAGATAGAGGTCACATTCTTGGGAGACATTGGGGATTGATTTGACACTTACGAAGTCAATGGGATCACTAAGAGGGCTAGCAGAATGCCAGCGTAATGGGAAGATGAAGGACTAAGCAATGTGGACCTAGAGGCAGTGAGTACAGGTAATTTCTTCAAAGGTTGTTTGTGGGGGAGTCTGAGGGGAGAAGTCAGCAGTTATATAGAGCCATGAGGGTTATTTTCAGAATGGTGGAGAGAGCATGTCTTTTAGCTTAGAGACAGTCAATGAAGATGGAGCAGTTGCACATGTAGGGGAAATAGAAGATAAAATGAATGGAATGAGATTCTAAAGGATATTGGTTAAGTGCTGTGCAAATTTCATAATATGTCTCTGTAGGTTAATTGTTAAATGCTTACAATAATACTTTCACATAGGTCTTTTTCTTCTTCCTGTACAGATAGGAAAAGTGAGATTCAGAAAATTTCAGTAATTTGCTCAAAGGCGCACAGCTAATAATTGTTAAAGCTGAGATTTGAAATCTTGTATGTTTCTAAATTTCATGTTATTTTCCACTAAAAGATGCTGATACATTAACTGCTCCTCAGGCCTCTGCTTGCCAGTACTGGTAACATTCACTTACAAATTAGAGAATACTGAAGTCAAAAAGAGAAATTGTCCTGGGTTATTTCCGGATACAGCATCCCATTATTTGCTCTGAAACTAAAGAATTAACTAGATATCAGCAATTGAAAAAAAAATTCTTATGTAGATTTAGTCATACCATAGACTCAACTCAAAGTGTGGTAGGCAGGCTGACAGTGTCACCTGGGAGTTTGTTAGGAACGCATATTCATAGGCCCAGCTCAGACTACTGCACTGGAACCTCTGAGGGCAGTATTTAGGGATCCAGAACTTAACAAGCTCCAGGTGACTCTGATATGCTCTCAAGTTTGAGAACATTGAACAAACTTGTAGCTTGATCATACTCAAGTTATAGCAAAAGAATATTTATTTGAAAACACTTTTAAAAAAGCAATTATGTATTTTATAAATAAAGATTTAACAGTGAAATTCAAATTCAAAGAAAACTCAGATGTGTCGGACCATCAATGCTATTAGAGTGTTACATATGGAAAGGTGTCCTAGACTAATTTATATTAGACAATTCCTATGTGGTAAACAGTAGGGAACCAATTGTGAATGGATATATATATATTTAAAATGTCACAAACACATAAACTTTTAAAAGTTTAAATAAAGTGAATGAAACAAATAGAATCACAAGTTATAAAGTCACTAATAATTGCATTTGAGAATACAACCATTTTTTCTGGAGTTGAAAGACAGTAGCCTGTGTAAAAAAGAAAAGTGTCTCTCTGCTCAGAGTGAATGGCACCTTAATATTATGGCATTAACTAGTTAAAGAGCTAGAGTTCCTGAGAGCAGGCTAGACTTTCTTTTGTTTATGCCATTTTCTTTGTCAGTGAGCAGATAATAGGTTTGTGGATTTAAGTTGACTGCAAACCGTATTATAGCATGAAGTTCTTAGTTATTTAGCCATTTAGAAAGAATGAGTATCTGAAAAACATGTTTGTTTTTATTTTTATTTTTTTTACCAAGCTTTTAACAGACTTTATTATAAGACAAAAATCTTACAAAATATGATTTATTTTCCCTGTGAAAGTTATGGTTTCAACTACTTGCTTTAATTTACAAAATAGGTACTCATAGAATTCTCTGAGTTTTAATTTTAAAAAAATTGTTTCCCACAGAGAACAACTTAGTCTCTGCATCATCAAATACATGTCTCTTTTGACTATTAAATGGACTTTTCCCCCACTGCATTTTTTCTTTCTTTTATGATTTTTATTTTTTTGTGTTGTTCAGTTAGAGTTGTCCCGCCTTTTTCCCCATTGCTCTCCCCTGCCCTGCCCCTCCAGCTCCCACAGTCGATCTCCCCGCATTGTCCCTGCCCATGAGCCCTCTCTTCGTGTTCCTTTGCTCGCCCCTTCCCCTTCTTTCCCCCATTATCCACCTCCCTCCACCCCTCTGGTTGCTGTCAGTTTGTTCTTTATTTTCAAGTCTCTGGTTCTTTTTGCTCACTTGTTTGTTTTGTTGATTAGGTTCCACTTATAGGTGAGATCATATGGTATTTGTCTTTCACCCCCTGGCTTATTTCACTGCGCATAATGCTCTCCAGTTCTAACACATAGAACAATGGAACAGAATAGAGTGCCCAGAAATAAACCCATGTCAGTACAGTCAGTTAATATTTGACAAAGGGGGCAGGAACATAAAATGGAATGAAAAACATGGTTCTGTTTAATTACCATTTAACTACCATATTACATCTTGGACTTTGTTTTTCATATATAAAATGCTCAACATTATTTTACTTGCTTAGCAAAAAATAAAAATCACTTTTTACTTTAATAGCCTATATATCCAAAAGAATTTAATTGATTCTATTTATATACTGATTCTGCTTACTTTCTTTTATCATTTTATATCTAGTCCTATGGGAATAACACTATTTTATTAAATTTATTGGGGTGACATTGGTTAGTAATGTCATATAGGTTTCAAGTGCACACTTCTGTGATACATGATCTGTATATTGCATTGCGTGCCCACCACCCACAGTCAAATCATCTTCTATTACCATGTATTTGGCCCCCTTTTCCCTTTACTACTCCTCAGCCCCTTCCCTCTGGTAACCACCATAATGTTGTCTGCATCTATGAGTTTCAGTTTTATATACCACATATGAGTGAAATCCTATGGCTCTTAGTTTTTTCTGACTGACTTAGTTTGCTCAGCATAATATTCTCAAGGTCCATTCATGTTGCAAATGGCAACGCTTCACCTTTCCTTATGGTGGAGTAGTATTCCAGTATATATACATACCACATTTTCTCTATCCAGTCCTCTGTTGAAGGACACATTGGTTGTCTCTACATCTTGACCTCTGTGAATAACGCTGCAATGAAAATAAGGGTGCATATATCTTTGCAAATAAATGTCTTTGAGGTTTTTTAGTAGATACCCATGAAAGGCATTGCTGGGTCATATGGTAACTTCAGTCTCAATTTTTTGAGGAAATTCCATTCGATTATCTGTAGTGACTGTACCAGTTTACATTCCCACCAGCAGTGAATGAGGGTTCCTTTTTCTCCACACCCCTCTGATGCTTGTTATTACTTGTCATGTTGATAATAGCCACTCTAACAGGCATTAGGTAATATCTCATTGTAGGATTTTTTTAGGTGTGTGTTTTTTTTTTATTTTTTAAGAGAGTGGGGAAGGGAGGGAGAAAGCGAGGATGAGAAACATCAATGCAAAAGAGAAACACTGATTAGCCACCTTCTGTAAGTGCCCCAAGGGACCGAACCTGCAACCAGGGCATGGTAATCGAACCTGTGACCTTTCAGGTCACGGAATGAAGCCCAACCAACTGAGCCACACCAGTCGAGGCTCTCATTGTAGTTTTGACTTGCATTTTCCCTAATAGCTAGTGAGATTGAACATCTTTTCATATATCTGTAGGCTGTTTGCATGTCTTATTGGGAGAGGTGCCTGTTCAGGTCCTCTGCCCATTTTTTAATTGGATGGTTTGTTTGGTGTTGAGTTGTATGAGTTCTTTATATATGTTGGATATTAAGCCTTATCAAAGATGTTGTTTGCAAATATCCTCTTCCATTTTGTTGGTTGCCTTTTAGCAGGGAATTTTGAGTTTTAAGACTGGGGCTCACGTTCTGACTGCTGTTTGAATCAATCACTTATTTAATTTGTCTCAACTACAAAACAGAAACAGTAACAATGCCCATGTGATGTGATTGCTGTGAAGACTTAAGTGATTTTATGTATAGGAAAGTCTATGATAAATTATACCTCATCTCAGCAAGAATTCAGATATTATAGTCATGAATTAATAATTTCCTATTTCCTATATAAAAGCTAAGAGAGCTGAGTATACTGTCTAAAAGAAAAAACAAAAACAAAAAAGACCACTTGTAGTGGTCGTAATGAGCTAAAAATGCTGGATGGATGGGCATCACCATGAGGGCTTTAACACTTTAAATGCTTGGAGGTAAAAGATTTAGAGGACTGAAGAGAGAGCAATGAGGACATTGTCACTTAATCTTATGCATTAGGAATCTCGAAAATACTAAAGTCATCACTTTGATACATTTATTAGTAGAAATCTCTTAATTCATTCATGTACTTGGAAATAATTGTCAAAAAATAAATGTGACAGCTCTGAGAAAGAGGTCGTCACTAGTGTATGGAAAGTAATACATGGAAATAGTTTATGGTTGTATAAATTATTCACTTATTTTTATTTTTAATTTTATTAACCCAAACTACTCTACTCTATGCTTCTCTATCAATGAGCATTGATAATAACTCAATGTAGAAATTAAAGTTAAATGTAGAAATTGAAACTCAAATTTTAAGAAATTAAACTTAATGTAATTCCATTGTAGAAATGAAAAATATTATTGAAATTAATATTTGGAAATTATAATAGTAGATTAAAAGTTTAAAAACCAAATTCAAATTTCTACTTTCCCACTAACTTATGTCTTAAGTTTAGACAAATTCCTTGAATTCCATATACCTCAGGGTTTTTTTTTTCTATAAAGGTAGGTGGGAGTGGAAGTGAGCAAATGGAGTTCACTTGCATCATACTGGAAATTTGTCCTGCTTCTCACATTGTATCGATTGTGGTGCTATAGGAATTAGTAACCAACACTTCTATTAAAAACACTGGCTCTGCAATTATGGTGGCTAAAGAAAGAAAATTCTATGTCAATACCCATTGCTTATTCTCTTGCCAGACTGTGATAACTGCTTATAAGAAAACACTGAAACCAAAATAAAGAGAAAATCAAGACCTATGGGCACTGCTGCATTGAGAAAGGAATTATATTATACAGCTGAGTAAAGAATAACCAATCTGACCAATAACCAACACCTAAGAAAAAGCAATTATGGTTTCCTCTGTCTGGTTCAAACTAGTAAATATTTGTCTTCTGACCATAGGAAATTATTTCTGCAAATAAAATAGAAATATAAATATTTCTTATAATACCTTTAAGAAGGTACAAATATTTATTTTAAATACTAGTTTGAAAAGCATGAAACATTTGGCAAAAATTACCTTCAAAGTATGTGACTAGTTTGACAGCCTCCTAATCTGGCATCAAACAAGATCTCAAAAGCATGCGAAAAGGATCTTGGTATATGTTTATTAGATAATATTTCCAACTTCCACATCCAGGGATTTCTAAAATGCCAGAAGCATTGATCTTGTGGTCTCAAAACAAAATGAGAAAAAAATGTTCTGAATCAAGTTCAATATATGTATATGATGTTCCCCTCCTCTTGTATAGAGTCTTCTTTGTTTTGACACAGGAGCATTAATTTCAGGAGGTGGTTCACATGAACTTTACTCCAACACATTCATCTATAAGAATGCCATATTACTTTATTTTTTTCCCAATTAGAATAAATTGGGCTGGATCTCCTTTTTGCCTAGAAAGTGAGCAATTACATTTGAGTCATTTTGATAGAGGCCTTCCCCTCTATCAAGGATTGCACAAGGATTCAGATGTCTTATGGCATGTTTTTTGACAGTTTCCTTAGAGCATGAGGAATGTGCTTGTGTCAAACTTTCAAGACACCTGCACTCCACTTCCGGCTCACATCTTTCCCGCTATTCTATTACCCATTGCCCCTTTTAGAGATAGTCTGCTTAGGGAAATGATCCTCCCCACACACAAGATTTACCAACAGACCTATTTTACCAACAGAAAGGGCTTTCTCTAAGCCTGATGCTCTCTCCTTACTCTCTTCTGACACTTTCATGTTTCCACCTTTAGAACTCATGCTAACCTCTCCCATCTGGGTGTGAAAAGTGATAAGATAAACCCTGTCAGGTTTTTTGGGGGTTTTTTCCATTCTCTTTGTTACACATTTATGGGTTGGGAACATCCTAAGCAACCTCATCTACTTTTCATGCATAAGAGATTCATTTCTTCAGGGAAACACTCCTGGTTTTTCTAACTATAGAAGAATAATATTTTCCTTCTGAGTCAAAGCTATGGATCCTCATTTGCAGGATCAAATTTATTGCTAGTTCCTGTTCTCACAGGATTAAACCAACCCATCTTCACATGCTGCATGCTACATCAGTTTTCTCATTAACCACTCCTTATAGAATTATATAATTTTTTGTTCATAAACTTAAAATGCCATGGAGAAACTATAATAAGATACCACTTCACACTGACACACACTAGTATGGCAATAATAATAATAATATTAATAACAACAGTATGACCTTTAGTAAGAATTTGGAGAAATTAGAACCCTTATACAATGCTGAAGATAAGGTAAAGTGGTACCGCCATTTTGGGTAACAATCTGATCCTTTCTTTAAAAAGTCAAATATAGAGTTATTTATGAAAGGGGACCAAAGTATTGCCATCCTGCAGCTGCATTTTGGGGCATAGATTTGAATATAGTTATTAAGAAACAAAAGACTCAGAAAGAACCCTCTGCCGTTCATTCCCAAAGACATTCAGATGGAAAAGCCTGCCCCAGGAAGGAAATAGGATGTTCACCTTCGCCTAACTTGAATTGAATAGTAGATTAAGGGCTTCAGGCAGGGGTCAGGCAGTTAGGTCACCCCTGAGTCCCAAACAAGCAAAAATTTGCCTGTTATGAATGTTCTCCACTTTCTAAATTACCTAGAAATCACCCATTCTCATCTTTGTAATCTAAGATTACATTCCCCTTTCCCTTGTCTAAAGTGACATATATGCCAAATTTTGATCCACTCTTTTTTAGTTTTTCATGTTTTATTTGAATTCCCTGTGAACATGTATTAAAATTTGATATTCTGTTAATCTGTCTCTATTAATTCGATAATTAGACCAACTATGAGAAATTAAAAGGTAGGAGAAAAAGTACTTTTTGTTTTATTTTCTTTTTTTAATTTATATTTTGTTTTCCAAATTCAGTTTACAAGTACTATTATTTTGTATTAGTTTTGGGGTTATGGCATAGTTGTTAGACACTCATTTAGGAAAAGTATTTTTTTAACCCCTACACTTATATAATCCAGCAATTCCACTGCTAGGTACATACCAAAGAGAAATGAAAATATACATCCACATAATAACTTGTATATGAATGTTCAAATTAGCTTAAAAATAGAAACAACCCAAATGTCCATCACCTGAAGATAAATACGAGGTGGTAAATCCATACAATGGAATATTATTTGGAAATGAGTAGGAACGAGGAACTGATACATGATTAACATAGATTAACCTTGAAAACCTTTTTTTAAATGAAGGATGCCAGACACAAAAGGCCACATATTGTATGATTCCATTATATTAAATTTCTAGAATTGGCAAATCTGTAGAGACAGAAGGTAGATTTGTCGATACCTGGGGTTAAAGCAACAAGCAATTGGGTAGAGAAGGCTAAGGGGTGCAGGGTTTCTTTTGGGAGTGATGACATGTTCTGGAATTATATAGTGGTGATGGTTATTAAACTTGTAGATACATTTTAAAATTAACTGTACACTGTACAAGGATACATTTTTATGGTATATTAATTACACCTGAGCTTTTAAAAAGTGTGGCTAGGTAGAGGGAAACAATTATACCTGTATTGTTCAGGGAGTTGTAAACTTAATACCTGTATTTGAATTTTTAAAAATAGGAGACTTTTGTTACCCAGTAGGTAAAAGAATTTTGGCTGTGGAGTAGAGAAAAAAAAAATCTTTGACTTTTCCATTCTATTATTTACTACATAATAAAAGATAACAGAATTATTTTTAATAGCTAAAACTGATCATTTTTTCCTCAAAAACTTCTATTTCTGAGTTTCAACAGAAGCAGATGGCACACTCAAATTCAGAGATTAGGCAAGGTAGAGCTCAACAACAAGGAATATTGCAGAATCCTCAGATGCTTCTATGTTGCTTCCACCAGGTACCACCTCTAGACCTAAAAAACCAAGGAAATATATTCACAGGATCCAGACACAAAGAGGACTGTGTGAGGAAAAAAACTGTCAGGAATTAAGATCTTGGCTCATGGACCCATCTAAGTCCATTTTGACATCATTAGGCAGAATCGAAGAGAATAAGTACTTCCTAAATACTCCCTGAGTACTCCAAATTTGCTCTTCTAGCTCTCTCTTATCCCATGAGGACATGCCCGTACTTCCCTTTGATCAAACCCAATGAAAGCCAAAGCTTGTAAAAGCCATTCAGACAGATCGGGGTTTTAGTATGGCAGCACAGTGAAGAGTGGAGGAGGACGGGTCTGCAGGGGCAAGTAAAAGAGAGCCACCCGACCTGCTTGATTCCCAAGTATCTTTACAGTCACCATGAACCAAATTATATTTATGCATTTTATAACGTCTAATAAACAAGGGATTGGATGTGTGTATGTATATTTCAAACACTACTTTAAAATTTATATAACATATATGTCAGGTATTCAATGAATGTTAGTTGAATACTAAATGGAAAAAACATGTTCAGTATTTTCTTTTCTTTCTTAGTAGTCAGAGATCATAAATATGATTTGTATGTTAACTATTTATTTATAGAATTTCTGTCCCTAAAAGATATACAAGAGAAAATGATTGGCTTTATTCACTTCTGAGAATACTTGGAGCAACCTTAGCTAGAATTTATCATATTTTAATCCAGATTTATTTTATTTTACAAAATAGTAAGAGAAAGAAAGAAAGCCTTATTCTGAAAAACATTTTTAAAGGTCACTTACCACTCAGTCATGTTGAGACAGTGGTTCACTCTTTCTGCAGGTAATGACAGCCTAAAAATGTCACCAATTCAAATGCAACCAAATGGGCCTTACTTATAAAGTTCAGTTGTGAAAATAACCATCAGCATGGATAAGTTTTACAGAAAAATTTTAATGCTTTTTTAAATTGTGTGACTCTTTTGACCACATTTTGGCAATTTAAACAACTTATCCCACTATACGATGAAGGTGTGAAATGTACATCACTATATATAATTTTTTCAGAAGAAAACGTTCATGTTTTTAAAATGATAATTGAGATAATGGGGAATAAGGAAAAGTGTGAAGTTTTAGAATTAAGTAAGGCAAATCAGTAACTGATTGCACTGTTTGGTAAAATCAAGTCTAAGTGCATTTAATATCCAGAGTGACAGACATAGAAACTTAACCCATTCCTGGCAACAGGGATTTTGAAGAGTGAAAAACATTGACCATTGAATCGAGCTGAATAGGGGGTGAAGTCTAATAATGAAATTGCGGTTGTGCTCATAATTTATGGACTTTATTCTGCAGTTGTTTCTCGTATTAATGTGATATTTTCCAGGCTATGTCCCTGCTTTGGGTTTGAAAAATAAATCAATAAAGCTTTATGAGAAATGGGGGTTTCTACTTCAAACCAAATGTTAAACTGTAAATTATAATGGCATTGGAAAGAAGAAATATGTCACTTTGTCCTATATTAGTCCCCCTTTCTTAAAAGACTGCTGTGCTCTTCCCCAAAACCAATGAGAACTGGGTGAAGCCTTCTTCTCCATATATCAAGAACATTGCTGCCTTGACAGTATTCAAGTGTCAAAGAGGGAGTGTGGCTATTATTCCCATGGGGTAATCAGGCAAAAGACTTCTGAATGAAACCACAGGCTGACTAGTTTGCTAAATGTATTCTTTCTGCTTAAGGTTCTAAGGTATCTGAACAATTTATTTTCTTTCTGGGCTTCCATGCCTGGGTAGAAGCTAAGTCTTTACTTTGTTCCTGTAAGACCTCAACCATATTTGAAGTTCATTAGTACATTCAGGCCCCATGCTACTCTTTACTCTATTATTATTTGTGTTGTAATGTGTTTATTTGAATATCTTATGTACACAGACAGCCTATATTGCAATGATAACTATGAAAACCATAAGCAATTATAATTAAATTGTTTCTAGTTTAAAAAGCTAGTGTGAACATTTTTTAAAATTTAAAACAAAGGTATATAATGCACTCAGAATTGAGTGGAAATATAGATGATAACACTAAATATGGAACAGTAAAGAAAAAAAAGGACTAAATAAAGATATGCTGCACATTTTACCACAAATTACAATTGAAATTTGCTGAGACAGAGCAAAATGGTAAAGCCATTTGTTGTACAAGATGGTTCTTAAAGATAATAAAGTTGCTATCATTAAGAGACATTTTCAGAAAACACATGGTGAATTTAATAAATTTTTTTCAACACTAACAAAAGATCAACAGTCATTGCTGACATAATTAAATGTCCAAAAATAATTTAAATGATGTGTAACAAGTTGTGAGCTTATAGCTTTGGACTTCTTTAAAATGGTTTGAATTCTTGCACATATTAAAAATCATTTTGTTGGGAAAATTTTTAAAGTAACTATTATTTCATATGGAAATTTTGTTAGAAAATTATGATGAAAGACTAAAAGGACTATTTTACATAAGTGAACGATCTTTAAATGTCACCAAAAATTGTCCATAGAATATGTTTTCTAACAATATGAAATAGCAATTAATTCAAATTCTGAAAAATCACAGTACTTTTCTTTAGCTTTAGAAGGGTCATACAATATAACAGATTCTCTCCAATTAATTCCTTGGATCTTTTCTCCTTTAAAGATCTCCAAATTTACAAACAAGTTCAATGTTTTTGAGTTTTTAAATATCAAAGAAGAGTTTTAGCTACATATGAAAAATTTAATTTTAATCATCATGGTCCAGATATGTTACACAAAATGTCTGAATTTATTAAAAATTTAAAACAAAAGACTGATTTTTTTTTATGGCTTTATTTCACTGTATAATGCCAGGAATATTTTTGCTGAGTTTCCTGAGGCAGACTCTATGACAAATGTCATCAATATACTTGTTAGTTGCCAGTTTGATCCCAGTCAGGGCACATGCCTGATTTGCAGGCCAAGTTCCCAGTTGGGGGCATGTGAGAGGCAACCCACCGATGTACATCTACTGATGTATCTCTTGCACATTGATGTTTCTCTCTCTCTTTCTCCCTCCTTTCCCCTCTCTCTAAAAGTAAAATAAATAAAATCTTTTAAAAAAATTATATGTATGTATGCTTTTTATATATGCTAAAAATCATCACCAGTTTCTGGAACTGTTGAAAGAACTAGAAAACATTAACTTAATGATGTTGTGTTCTTTACTAGTGATCTTTGATGGAATCATGGAAAGTATTCACAAAGATTTACTGTACTGCTAATTCCAACTCAAATTTTTCATGAAATAAAAGAAATACTTGACAAATATTCAATAAAGAACAAAAATGGCAATTTCTATTGCACTGCCTCACTGATATCATATATCAGATAAACTATATTTGAAGCTCTGAAAATAAAAATTTATTTGTGATTTATATAGAGAGTTGCAGTAATTTAGGTTGTACTTGAACTTTTTATAATACAAATCAATAAAATGATTTTGCACATTTTTGACATGAATCAATATGCAGGTTTAATTGCTACCAAGAGCATTTTGTCAATGTTATAGACATACAAATTACATGAAATTTGAAGAATGCTTTGTTGAATTGATACAGTTAGTTTCAAATATATGCAGTTGCTCTTTGTATTTATTGTTACTCAGGTTACATGGGAACTGGAAAATTTACTTTACCTTAGACATATTTTTTGAAACTGATATGCTTTTGTTTCAAAGTGTCAAATATCCTTCTGAAAAAGGTGGATCAGTTTTATATGCAGTTACTGGAAATTACACTATTATGTTTGGAATAACTTGAGTATATGAAACTAGTTTTTTATTTTAGAAAAATTTTACATTTATAGGAAATTTGTGGAGATTGTAGAGAGAGTTCCAAAACAATCTACACCCAGTTTCCCCTGTTATTTACATCATACATTAGTGTGACACATTTATCACAATTAATGCACCAATAGTGATACATTACTATTAATTCAAGTTTATACTTTATTCAGATTGACTTGTCGTTTTACCTAATGAATGTAGGGACACCACATTACATTAGTCATCGTGTCTCCTCATGGCTGTGAAAGTTGTTCAGACTCTGCTTTTTAAAAAAACTGTTATTTTACTAAACAGTTGTCCCAATTTTTCCCGCTCTGCCTTCTTCCACCCAGCCAGCCACCTATAGACTCCTTGTTTTTAATGACCTTGACACTTTTGAAGCATACTGGTTAGGTATTTTAATAGAATGTTCATATCATGAGATTTGTCTAATTCTTTTTTCGTGATTAGAGTCGAATTATGTGTTTTGGAGGTGAAATTACAAAGTAAAATGTTATTTTCCTTTTGTCATATCTAGGATACATGACATTGCTGTTGATGTTGACTTCAATCACCTTACTGAGGTAGTGTTTGTCAGATTTCTCTACTGTAAAATTACTTTTTTTCCTCTCTCCTACTGTACTCTTTGGAAAGAAGTCATTAGGCAGAACCCAAGCTTAAGGGATAGGCAGTTGTGCTCCACCTCCCTGAGGGTTAAATATCTATATAATTTATTTGAAATTATTTTGCTTGGAGAGTTGTCTATTCTTCCCCATTTATTTATGAAAACATTTATTTATGAAATCACTTATTTATATTAGTATGGACTCATGCACATTTATTTTATACATTGAATTAGCATTCAACACCATTTTTTTATGTTGTTGCTCAAATTATGTGGTGTGTGTTTGTTTAGCACTTCCTCCTTTTCTGACAACATGAAATATTTCAAGCTCAGCTTGTATATTTTCTGTCCCAGTCTTAGAAACATACATTTTTCTAAGGAGCCCTGGTTCTTTTTATTGGAGAATGGTATTAGAAGCCAATGTTTGTGCCCTAGGATTTTTTAAGATACTGAAGTGGTGTTGTTTCTAGGCATTTTTAGCTGACAGACCAAGAAAATACGTGTGTACATAGCCAGTGTATATATATTTATCTATAAATATTTTTATATATAACCATCTATATCTATGTAAAGCTAAATGCGAATTCATAATGATGTCTCCAACCCTAATCCATTTCCACATAGCTCATTCTCCACCTTCCCCCACCCCTTGCTTGTCTATAACCTCATGTTTCAACAGTGAGAAATTTGGCTCCCACCATTCACCATCCATTTATGTAATTGTTGAATTCCACTACATAGCAGAATTGTTAACTTATACCCATGTGCGAAGTAATTTTATAACTAAAATACAGTACTGAAGTTCAATTTCTTTTGCCTTTGGTCCTACAGACTCCATTCCTTATCACAGTTACTTAGGTCAGCACCATTTGTCCTTATCCCCATCAGTGAGGTTGTTTTCTACATTTATAAGGCAGTTAGATGTTTTTGTCCCATTCTGCATTCTACCCTGGTATCCCCCAACCACAAAAATGATTTTTTAAATTTGCATACATTAAGGTTCACTCTTCATTCTACAGACTCTGACAAATACATAGTGTCATATATCCAGTATTGCAGCATTATACAGAATAGTTTCATCACCATGAAATTCTGCTGTGTTTCACCTATTCACCATTGCCCCCACCTCCAACAAATCCTGGTAACCACTGATCATTCTGCCATCTACAGTTTTGTCTTTTTCCAGAATGTCAAAACATTGGAATCCTACAGTATGTAGCTTTTCCAGGCAGGCTTTTGTCATTTATTAATATACATTTAGGGTTCATCCATTTTTTTGTAGCATGAAAGCTTATATCTTTTAAACCCTGAATAATATTTTATTGTATGAATGTACCCTGGTGTGAATATCCATTCACTTATCAAAGGACATCTTGATTGCTTCCAGTTTAGGGCTACTATGAATAAAGCTTCTATAAACATTCACAGAGTTATTTTGGTGTGTAGATATGAGTCCTCAAATCATTGGAAACTCACCTGCACTTTTCAGCTGGATAGATAACCAAGGTGACTAAGACTTAATATCAATGCTTTATAGATAGTAAGCGTCAGTAAATATTGGCAAATAATGCATTACTTTTATAAAAGGTAAATGGGGATCTAGCTACTCAGAAGAACCTTCATGTTAGTTCATAATATTGAATCTTAGCTGGAGAGTGGAAGAAGACAATAAGTTCATGTTAAATCTCCTAAATCACTTTTATCTTCTCTTTGATTATAGTTTTTATATGTAATTTAATTTGTTTATATTATTTTATATATCTTTATTCCTTTAAGAGAGATGTATATACTCAAAAGACATTTTACTTTGATCTGTAATTAAATGTTTATTAATAAGTAAATGTCTACTCTAGTGTGACAATACATTGTTTAGTTCTTTTACTTAATGTAATCATTAGAAAGTGAAAAGACTAATCTGAGAAACTTCCACCAGAATTTAGTGACTTATTCTTTACCTGTTAAAGCAGCACTTACAATGCATCAGTTAATTTTAAATCAATCTCTCTCTCTCACTGATAAATTTAAAATACAAGAGAAGATGACAATACAAGTAACAGTAATTATTAATCAGCACCAATAAATATTTGAAGAAATGTTGGAATCAACTGCTAACTTGCCACTGGAATTTTTTTTTTCAAATTTTCTTAATATATGCTGAAAGTTTTAACTTTCATTTTAGAAACAATATTTTTTTTTAGATTTTATTTATTTTTAGAGAGAGGGAAATGGAGGGAGAAAGAGAGAGAGAGAAATATCAGCGTGAGGGAAAAACATAAATCTGTTGCCCCTCATATGAGCTCCAGCCAGAGGCCAAACCTGCAACTCAGGCACGTGGCCTGACAGGGAATTGAACTGGCAACCTTTCACTTCATATGAAGCTACCCAACCCTGAGCCACAATGGTCAGGGCAAAGGCAACGAATTTTCTTGCCTTTGATACCTAACAGTTCCTATTTCCATATATTTCCTCCTTTTATTCTACCATACCATTTTGTCACCTAAAAAGATTGATTTGCTACTAAAATTGGTACTGGTGTATTTCAAACTGATTTCTCAAGACTAGCAACCCAATGCTTTTGATGAAGTTAAGTCATCTTTCTCCTGGAACACCAGTTTCATTCTACAATTACAGGGCAGTAATCTAAAGTGCAAAGAAGTTGCTTATTTAAAATAAGGATATTTATGTTGACAGAAACCTTTTTTAATTGCTTTAAAATTTGTCTTAAACTGAAAATTCTGATTAGTGAGTCACACTTTGTGAGTTGACTTCTTCTTTGGAAGTCCCATAAAGAGTTATAGTGGTTGCCTTGATAGTGCAGTTTTTCAGGGATCTGTAAGAAGAAATTATTTGAATGCTTAAAATATTTTATTAACATATTAAATTGAGTAATGCTTACATTTTATGTTGTTAAAAATAACTCCATTTGGAAAATAGTTCAGGTAATATCTTCTAATCTAGGTACTTGCATAGTAAACTAATAACATACTTGACTCATGAAGTTAAGAAGCATAGCATTTTTATTTCTCAACATAACAGCTCTGATTTTAATTGCTTTTGTTCTTGTTCACTGAATACTTGAGGCATATTTTATTGTTAAAAGATAGGCAGTAGTAAGGGAAAAGCTTTTTAGTAGTGTATACCTCCCCTTATGTTGTCATTGTGTTTTCCTAGTGGAAAAAAGTTAATTATATATATTGAGCATAGGTTCTGTGAAACTTTGAAAAACGTCTTTTAAAACTGTTAAAAAAACTGTTGAAGATAGAGAAAAAAACAAAGAAGGAAAAAGAAAACAACACCCACACAAGTAAATTCCAGTTTTAGAAAAGAAACAACAAAAAACAATTTGAAATAAACAATTCAATTGTAAAATTGTTGTACTCTATACAGTACTTGAAGGAACCAAAGATGAGTTCAATTATTATTATTTCTGTAGTATAACTAAATATCTTCCATTAAAAAATAACAAAATTAAAGAAAACCGGTATTAACTACTACTGTCCTATTGACATAGACTTGTGAATCTCTTTGAATAACGTTATAAAAATGTTTTAGAGATGTGCTTTCTGGACCTTTTTATTTCACGGGGACAATTTCTTTACCATCATTAATGGAACCACTATCCTGGTTGCAACTTGAAAAAATTAGTGTATTTCGATTAGCACAAAATCATGAAAACAGATAATTTCTGATCCTTGTTTTACAGTCTGGATAGGATCAAACAGTAGATAACTTTTCAATATATGGTTGGTTCTTTAAAAAAATATTTATGCACAATGCCTGCTTACAAAGTGTAAGAAGATAAGTGTCAGTATATGGTCAACCTAAAATATATACTGTGATTATTAAACCAGGTGATTTTTTTCTGTCTCCATTTAAACTATTCAACAGTCCAAATTTCAAAAAAGGTAATGACATGGCCTACAGAATTCTTGTCTTTCCCCTTGTATAGAAAAAATATCTAATATGAAATTTGTCATTGTCAGATTAACACATTAAAATGTTTAAATATTTTAAAATAAGAGTAGAATCGAATAGAGTGTTCAATTCCCTATAGGCAGAAAAATTGTTTGACATTAATCCTAGAGAGAGAAAAAAGGTTATTTCTATTAATGCACTTTAAGTAGTTATATACATTTAATTTTTAACACATACTATTGTCATATGAAAGTTTCAATTTGTTTGAAAAACCTTAAAACTTGGCAGGTATTTTCAATTTAACTACAAAGGTTATTAAATATAATATACTCGCCTTTGTTGTTTGTAATTTCATTGTGCATTTAGCATATGCTTTTATTTATTTTACTTTTAAAGTAACATCACATTTCTTATCCCTTACTTTCTTTAACTTTCTTTCATTTTCTGCGTATTCATTTTGTTGTTGTAATGTTTCTTCCACTGGAAGGTATAGGCAATGACAAAAACGATTTTTCCTTTAGTGCTCTATCCTCACTGTCTTAAACAGTGCCTAGCACATAGCGGGCATGTATGAATATTTGTTGCATGATTGAATGAATACTACTCATAAGTATATCTCATACTACTCCCCCTATTTTATATGTGGAAAGAGAGGTTCAGAGTGGTTGCCTGCCTTGACCAAGACCTCACACCTAAGGGATACATCTTAAGTGCGCAGGCGCGCGCGCGCGCGCACGAGTGCTTTATTATTCCTAATACAGTGCTCATTCTAATACTATATTTGCTTTTAGCATTACACCTCTTTTTTGACCTATGGTTAGTATTGTATTCACATTTGGTTAAAACAACTGAAAAATAGCTATTTCTCTATTATGCAATAAAGAAAATTTGTGTAGCATCTCAATAAAATATTTAACAAATTCTTTATGTTTCTTGTTTGAAAAATAATCTTGAACTATTATAACAGGTCACTATATTGTTCTTATGTCTATAGAATCCACAGAAAACTTGTATAACTTCCCATTTCACAAAAACTCAACTATGCTCACCCAGTTTTTATATCACATACTCGATCTTATATATCATTATTATTTAATATGAATTTACTATTTTATTTACTTATTTATTGGAATAACCATTTAGTAATTATTGACTTACCTTGAAATCATGCTTATTTTTGCTGTCTTTGCTATTTCATTAATTCTTTAATATTTACAGTCACAGTATATGTAAGTATGGATCCAAAGTCACTTTGATTTTGCTTTACTTGCAATTGCCCGTGAATTATATAATTCCCTCACACCAGCATGAGCATTTTCTCACACATACAAGCCTCATGTTACGAGCTGCATTATGTGCCCCTAACCCCCATTACCTCAGAATATGACTGCATTTGAAGATTGGACCATGATAAAGGTCACTGAGTTATTATAATGCCATTAGGGTGGGCCAAAATCCAGTCTGACTCGTTTACTGGTAAGGAGAGGAAATCTGGCACAAAAGGAGACAACCAGGGCGCTATGCGCAGAGGGATGGCCATGTAAGGACGAAGCAGCAGTGAGAAAGCAGTCAGTCATCTGCAAGCCAAGGAGAGAGGCAGGAGACGGATTCTTCCCTGACAGCCCTCTGAGAAACCAAACCTACCTATGCCTTGATCTTGGACTTAAGCTTCCAGAACTGTGAGAAAATAAATTTGTGTTGTATAAACCACCTAGTAGGTGGTTTATATATGCCCTACAAACTAATTTGCTCTTATCTGACTATTCTTCATCTCTTTAAAGTTTACAGAAGTTCTCTACTTACATGCTACTTCATAATCACTCTCCAGGTTTTTATTTTGTGATATTATAAAGCTACTGTATTTTACTATAAATTCTAAAAGTATATAATCTGTAACATCTATCCCTACATATCTATATTAGCAATTCTCATTACTTAAAAGCCTACTAAAATTTTGTGTATACAGCAGGAACTCATTTAAATAATTAAATATCTTTCACCCATTGGTTAATGGGGACAGGTGCTAGATGGCAGAGGAATATCTTAAGGTATTCATGTAAGTGCTAGATGACTTAAGTATGAAAATCAAGTAGAGAAATTGTGCCTATGATTCAAACCAATTTATACATACAGACATTTACAAACCTTTAAGAATTATTTTAGCCTGTTTCATTTTCAAAAAAGATGTCTGGTATCTGACAAAAATGCATGAATTAGTTTAAAAACAAGTATATAGATAAATAAGGGTATGGAATGTATTGTAGATAAATCTAGAAAAAAGGTTAAGATATAATCCATAACCTTAAGACACTTCCAAGTACTTGAGATATGTTGTATATTTGACTCTGTACTTCTTAATCATGAAAGCAATGAGAAAGAGAAATTCAGTTACAGGAGTCAGAATCCCCAAAAGAGAAAAATCAAGAGATGTTTTTTTTAAATTTCTGATCTCTGAGAAATTTTTCCCATAGATCCTCATGAAAGCAACACTATGCGATGTAAGAGACTATTTTCTATATTTCTACAATAAATGCAGCCAACAATTTATAAAACATAAAATCAGTTCTAGAAAAGTCCAAGGCAATATGGTCTAGATATAAAGGACTCTGGCATCCTGGCTTGAGCTCAAGATGAATTTTCCCCAAAATTTCTATTATGAATATTTCAGATGTATGGGAAAGCCGAAAGAATAATGATTAACAACATAGTGATTCACAACATCTAATTTAAACAACTGAACATTTTATCATAGCTGCCTTACCTGTCTCTCCATCTATACTTCTTGAACCATTAGAAACTAAATTAAAGATAACAAATGTCCTGAGGGTAAGCTGCCTGAGTACATAACTTCATATGTAGTGAAAATGTAATTTCTCAGTCTAAGGTTTCTAGTAACAGATCTCCCCAAAAAAAGGTGCATTTGGGAATAATAAGCAGAAAAGAGTAGGATTTAAAATAAGGTAAACAAAGAATTCAAACTGACACTCTCCATTAAGGACCATGGGTAAAGCTAGTCTATCTTGCCTAATAAACACAAATCCATGTCCTCAGCTAAGCCCACAATATGAAGATACACATTACACACTTACCAGAGAAAATATTTTCTATTTTATCTTTCCTCAAGAATAATTTGTCTAACAAGAGGAAAGTAGAATTAAAGTTGGCAATATAATCTGATCAAAATAAATAAGGTCAAATCACTTTATTAAATTCCTTATACACTTTATTCACAAAAATAGCATAAATAAAAATTATTTTTGCCAGGTATTAAGCATTTCCTCTAAGTGGCCTGTTCTGGTTTACACCCAGAAATAAGAGCATTTAAAGTCAGTAGTCCTTACTGAACCTTCAAATGTAAATGGACTAAAAGGGGCCAAGGTTGAGACAGTCTGATACATAAGAAGTCTTTCCTCAGTGGAATACAATTAATGGAATTCAGTCCCTTAAAAATGAATAAAATTTCAAGTATAAGCCTCTGTTCTTTTCTCTGTGTAAGGTCCAGCTTTGTAATTAGCTTACAAAGACAAAGTTTCACAAGGAACTGGCCACTGATTTGTTCCTGACTTCACTGGCAGTGTTAATGACAGTACAGAAAACTAGTATCAGTGGAGATGTATATAAATACCAGGATGGTACAGGATCTAGCACATTGCTGTAGTTTAGAGTTCACTGAAAAATCATTTGGAAATAAACCCTTAATTCTAGTGTTAACCTCCGGTTCTATGTTTCTACTTCGTGAAGCCATTCTGCAAACAGTTTATTTGCCATATCATCACACATGCCCTAAGAGGAAAATAGAAAGATTTAAAACTTTTTTCATATTAAATTATTATTTTTTAGTACTCCCATCCGGCTTTACATTATACTGTATCAAATTACCTCGACATGACATATACGTAGATGAAAAACTCTTTGAAGTACAAAAATATTGACCATCCAGATCATGCTTATCACTAGGCTCCATTCTAAGCTACTTAGACAGAGATATTTTGGAAATTGAGGAAACTGCCTTTTGAAGTCTTCAATTTATGAGCAAACAACTAACCACAGTAAGTTTAATAATTATAGAAAATTAAATGGATTTGAATAGAGTATCCTTAAATTTCAGTGAGTGTGTATGTACCCAGTATTATTTTTATAATTTTTGAAGTAACTTATGTAAAAATTATTTAGGTGAACTTGAAACCTAGTTTCAGAGGTAGACAATTTAGGCATCATTATTTTCGTCCTACTGATTAAAAAGTTTGACTGAAGTTCAGAAAGCTTATCCTAAATTATTCAGTTAGCAAATGGTAAAGTATGAGTGTAACCTGTGTCCTAAATCAAGCTGAAGCTCAACCAGAGAATATAATCAGATTTTGTAAGTGCTTACAAACTAAACATAGAGTATTAAGTTCAAGAAACATATAGTTAATATATACCCATGAATCTTAGATATGACATAGATAAAATACATTGTAGACCCTAGTTCCTAACATATTTAATTGACACTAATTCTGGGACCTTATCTAGTCTTCATATTATTTGAGCTTTAAGTACTCTATCATTTTTCTCCCAGGGTGGGCACAGGAGTATATACATTTTTAATTCTTGTCAGAGGTGATATTTGTTATACATACAGTCTAATGGCATTTCTGATGCCAAAGTAAAGATGAGAGAACATCTTAACCCTCCTCTTCTCTTGAAATGGCCTTCCATTTTACTTTCCAGTCTATGATTTTTAAATTTATTTTTAAACTTTAGTTTTTAAATCAACAAGTGAAATGGATTTTTCAGTGTACACTTTGGATTTTATCACATGTATAGATTCCAATAACCATTACCATCACCAGGATACAGAGCATGCCCCAAAACTCCCCTGTGCTGTCACCTTGTGGTGATACATTCCTGCCATCCTTAATCCCTGACAACCACTGACCTATTTGCCATTGTTATAGTTTCACATCTTTAAGAATATCATAGAAATCGAATCATCTAGTATGTAACATGTTAAGACTGGTTTCTTTCACTCAACATAATGCCTTTGAACCCTACCCAAAATTTTGTGTGTACCAATAGCTTGTTCCTTTTTATTGCTGATTAGTATTCCATTTTATGGATGTACCACAAGTTGTTTTTTAAAATCCTCACCTGAGGATATATTCATTGATTTTAGAGAGAGGAAGGGAGAGAGAGATTATAAGAGAGAAACATCCATCAGTTGCTCCCCATACATGCCCCAAACAGGGATCAAAACTACAACCCAGGTACCCAGATATTTGCCCTGTCAAGGAATTGAACCTGCAAACTTGCATGGAAAAACACTCAAACCAACGGAGCAACCCAGCCAGGGCCATTGTTTTCTTGTTGTTGTTGTTGTTGTTGTTGTTGTTTTAATTCATTTATCTATTTAAAGACATGTAGGTGGCCTCCAATTTTGGCTATTAAAATTTGTGTCCTTTTTTTGTGTGAACGCGTTTGTATTTTTCTAGGGTAAATACTTAGGTGATATGGTATTTGTTTGACTAAGTATTTGTAAATACTTAGGTGATATGGTATTTGTTTTGCTTTATAGCAAAATTTTTTCAAGAATGGTTTTGCTATTTTAGATTCAAACCAATGTATGAGCATTCCAATTATTTCACATCCTCACCAGCACTTGGTATCATCAAGAATTTTTATAAAGCAATCCTAATTGGTATACGAGATCTGTCCAGAAGGTACCCAGCCATGTAACATGAAAACTAGAGATATTTATTAAAGAAGATACAAGAAACATTGTACGTAGAATAATAACACCTCAGTCCCCTTCAAAGTAGGCACATTGAGACCTCACACAGTTCTCCCAATTGTCATCGTATTTTCCTGAATCTCATCAAAGGTCTTTAATCTCTTTTTTTTCAAAGATGATTTTAGTTTTGGGAAAAGCCGGAAGTCGCAGGGCACCACATCTGGGCTGTAGGAGGGCTGAGTCACCTGGGTGATTGGCTGTTTCACCAAAATCTCTGCATGAGACAGAGATGTATGAGTGAGCAAGTTTTCATGATGAAGCTGCCAACCACCAGTTGCCCATAGCTGCAGCCTTCTAAATCATCCAAATAGTTTCTGTGGAGAGAAGTTCAAGCTTCACACAAAGTTTGATGACGACTTGTTGACCTATTTGCTCAGTCATTTGGAATGTGAGGGCCACACAGCACACATGCTCACTCAACAGCATCTACTGACCCCACTATTACAGTGAAGTCATCTTTGTTCACTCATGTTCGTTCCAGTCCGCTCTCCTTGGCTGCCAGGTTACATTGATTCTGTGCAAACTGATCTCGTTATATGAACAACGGCTGGACTTTTTCTGGACAAACCTCATACAGTATAATCTTATCATGGTTTTCATTTAAATTTCTCTAATGGTTAATAATGTTAAACATATATTTACATGTTTATTTGCCTTTTATGTATCCTCTTTTATAAACTGTCTTTTTAAGTCTTTTTTCTAATTTTTAATTTGGTTATATATTTTCTTTTGAAATTTGAGATTTTTAAAAATATGATACAAGTTGTCAAATATAAAATTTGTAAATAATTTATCCCAGTCTATGGCTTCTCTTTTTATTATCTTTACAGCATCTTTTTTCAGAGAAAATGTTTTTCATTTTTATAAAGTCCAGGGTTCAATTTTTTTCTTATAGATTATAGTTTTGGTATAACATCTAAAACTCTTTTTCTAACAGAAGGTTGTGTAGATTTTCTCCTATATTTTCTTCTAAAAGATTTATAGTTTTGCATTTATATATGTGATCCATTTAGAGTTGTTTGTATAGGAGATGAAGTTTAGGTTGAGGCTCATTTCCCTGCATACGGATATCTAATAGTTTCAACATCATTAGTTGAAAAGGTTATCCTCACTCCATTTAACTACCTTTGAATTTTTGCCAAAAATCAATTGACTTTATTAGTGTGGTTCTATTTTAATAATATTTATTAGGTTCCATTGATCTATATGTCTGTGTTTTTCACACATACCACTGTCTTCATTATATTACCTTTATTATACATTTCAAAATTATGTGGTATGTTTCTTCTAAACTTATTTTTTCTTTATAAAAATTTTTATTTATATTAGTTCCTTTACCTTGCCATATATACATTAGAATTAGCTTGTCTGTATCTATAAAACCCCCTGCAGGGATTTTAATTGGAATATCATTACATCTATAAAGCAATTTGGGGATAGTTGATATTCACTATGTTGAGTCTTTCAATCCATGAACATAGGATATCTCTCAACTTATGTAAGTATTATTTGATTTATTTCCTTAGCATTTAGTTGCATTCAGAATACAGATCCTATAAATGTTTTCTTAGATTTGTGCCTAAGTAATTTTTTGCACTTTTGTAATTTTTTAAAAATTCGATTTCTAATTATTTATTACTAGTTTACAGAAGTACGATTTTGTGTGTTAAACTTTGTGTTGGTTTTCTGTGTTGTGCACTAAATTTCAACAAATTAGTGGTATACACATTTATTATTTCACAGTTCCTGTGAGTTATGAGTCTGGAAATGACTTATCTGGGTTCTTTGCAAGGATCTACTGGGGAAGGAGCTGCTTCCAAGACCTTT
Source organism: Pteronotus mesoamericanus (assembly GCF_021234165.1). Lineage (NCBI taxonomy): Eukaryota > Metazoa > Chordata > Mammalia > Chiroptera > Mormoopidae > Pteronotus > Pteronotus mesoamericanus. Next base: position 33,405,440 of record NW_026555329.1, read on the forward strand.
CAGGTTTTAGGCAAAAATCATTTTCCTGTGGTTGTAAAACCTATGGCAGCTTGCTTCTTTAAAGACATTAAAGTATATAAAGTCTCTAGAGACAGTCTTCTAGCAAGAAAGTCTCGTGTAACATAATCACAGGAGAGGCATCACGTCACTTTTGGGACATAATATTGGTTAGATGCAAGTCATAGACTTAAATGTAATCTCCTCCCTGTAACTCCTCCCACATTTAAAGGGAGGAGATTACACAAAGGCATGAACATTAGACAATGGGTGTCATAGGGGTGTCTTTCAACAGCACACTTGCATCATTTACCCTCATTGAACATTTTTGTTGCCGGCTCTTTCTTGGTAAATCTCTTAATATTTTTATGAAGACATTATCTAAAATAGAGAAAATGTTAATTCTTCTTCCTAATCTGTATGCCTTTTATTTCATTTTCTTGTCTTATAGCATCAGCTAAGTCTTCCAATATAATTAGCAAGAGCAAACATCTTTGACTTGTGTCAGAATATTAATTTGGAAACATTCAGTCTCTCACCATTAAATATGATGTTACCTGTAGGTATTATGTAGATGTACTTTATCAGTTGAGGAAGTCACCTACTATTTCTAATTTGCTTAAAGTTTTAATAATTAATTGATAAGGAGTTTTATGTAATGCTTTGTAATTCATCAATTATATTATATATTTGCCTCTTAATATGGTGGTTATATAGATGGGTTTTCAAATATTGAAACAGCCTTGATTTTCCAGGATAAACCTCACTTGGTTGTGGTGTTATTATTCTTTTTTTTATGCACCACTGAATCTATTTGCTATTATATTGAGGACTTTTACATCTGTGTTAATGAGAAATATTAGACTAGCTTTCTTGAACATGTCTGATTTTGCTCTCATGTTAATATAGGCCTCATAAAATGAAATGGGAAATATGCCTCCTTCCTCTATTTTCTGAAATAAATTGGTTAAATGGGTTTTATTTCTTCTTTAAATATTTGTGAGAATTTGCCAATGCAACCATCTGGGACTGCTAGTATGTATTATTCAGAGTTGTCAAAAGCTGTCCCTAGCATCCTTGCTAGGTTTTATAGTAGCATTCAGTGAGAGAGACAAGGTGGATATGCCTGTGTGTCTAATCAGAATCACAACTTTTAGCCTGTTTTTATGATGATTTCTTAATGTGTTTTAATTCATAACTGTGGAAGTCTGTAACTATGCAGAAGTTCCATTTCTTTAGCATGAACTTTTCTCTTTTCTGTCCATCCACACTCCTCTTTAATCATTAAGCTCTTAGAACATCAAATTCTGGACAGTATCAAACTCTTTTAAGAACAAAGCCTTAGGTCTGCTGACTACAGAAACAGAGTTTTGGTTAAGCTAAGTATAATATAGTATAAACTTATAAAATTAAAACATTATAAAATTTAAGTACAAAGGTACTTTTTCTCATTTTTACTGATAGCAAGAAGCATATTCATCTATTTCCTAATTTAGTCCTTGAGATTATATGTAATATCTATAATATAATATACTCAATGCATTGATAACTTAAAATTATATAAGATTTACTTAACTTCAGTAGAACTTGAAGATTTAAGATTATCAGATTTTGAAAGTTTGGACATAATATTTGATATTAAACTTTTTTTAATAGTCAGGCTCTAAATGTTCTAAAATTGTGTGTTTTGGCCTATTAATTGATATCAAAGACAAATCCTAAAAAAAGTAAACTGCAGAAAGACTTTAAGATAAATCTGTAGAAAACAAAAAGCAAAGGATATTAATATAAAGTTTATTAAAGTTTTGTCATTTATAATTGAATATTATAATTTGAAATGTTTTAGAAAAATCAATAATTAATTTTTTTAAAACTTCTTGTCAATTGTTATTACCAACTTATCTTTAATTTATTAAGAATTATTTTTCACTGGCTATATATTTATTTTTTAATATATGAAGAGTATATTTTTATTTTGCCATGTAAGTAATTTTGCAGTTATGCCAGTACATGCAAAAATATGTTTAGAAAGGTCAATGATTAATCATTCTTGAAACTCTTGTTATTATTACCAACATATGTTTAATTTATTAAGAAATAATTAAACTTCTTTTTTATTATATTTTTTCATTACCATTTATCTCCCTTATACTTCCTCATCTCACCCCAGAATCACCACACTGTTGCCCATGTCCATGAATCCTTTTTCTTTTTTTGCTCAATCCCTCCACTTCATAAACCCTCACAGAATTATCAATTATTATTACCAGCATATGTTTAATTTATTAAGAAATTGGTATTTATTTTTTGCTGACAATATTTTGACATGACATTACTATGAGTTTAAAGAATGGAAACAAAAAGACAATCCCTTACATTTTGGTATAGAGAGAAGTGAGCTTGCTTTCAATAATTAAAAAACCAACACTAAAATTTCATTGGTGGTCATGGTATCATTATTCAGAATGATAAATAGAATAATGAACTACAAGTTTAATTTTCCCATTCTAGTATCATTTTAATGTTTTCAAAACTCACATTTTAGAATTAAACACTTCCTTAAAAAAGAAAACAAGGAGTTCATTTGTCAACGTTAATATTGTCACTGCTCAAATGCATTAAATGAGATTCTAATAATATAAGAGGGCTTATTTTATACTAGTGGAACAACTCCTCTGGTAGAATCAGGCCTGAAAATAGCTGAACAAGTGTTTATCAATTTGCAAGTGAATTGTTTGTAATTGTAATTTTTAACCTAATATGTAGATATTTATTGATGCTTTGGAGAAATTAGGTATTTAATCTCAAGGGTAAAATATGGCCAATAATTTAATCTCCCTTTATGGATATTTTTTAATTGACCTCTTTGAGAAACACTACCAACACTTTAAAAGAGCTTGAGACTTCTAAACACCAACACCCAACACTTGAAATAGTTATGTGAGAAGAAATTTTCTATAACAATGCACCAATTCCATTACCAGCCTTTCCAAAAAACAAAAATAAAAAAGTAAATAAAAGAAAAGAAATTTCTATACATCATTTCTCATAAGCATTTCTCATATATTTTGGAAACTGTAAGCAAACCAACCTAATCTTAGTAATGTACTTAACCTAAGAGGTTTCAGATAAATAAAATTCTGAATTTCATAAGAAATATTAAATAATTAAAAGAATTTATAAATGAGGATTTATGAGCTGCTTTAGCAACTGTTTTCATAGTTCAGTTACCTGAAACGTTGGGCAATTTCTTACTTTTTAGACTGAAAAACACATTTCCGACACTGTGCCAACTAATCTGTTTAAGTCAGATATCCTGGAGCGAAACTTACCTGATTTTTCTGGAAATTGCTGTTATTTTATTCTCATTATGTTTTCTTTTTTAAAAAATTATCAATATATTTTTTAGTCTTTGGGGGGGTTCAATAAATGGCATTCCTTTTCTTTGACTGCACTCTAAAAGAACTGAGTAATAAAAGAAAAACAGTATGGCAAAAGTGAAAACAAAAGATCACTTTTATTACTGACAAAGCCAATATTAAAAAATGTGGCTTACATCCTACGTAAGAGGCTTCCTGATACTCAGCACCAGAATTAAATAGACACACCTTCAACAAAACCATGTTACCTGTGGGTGCTTTGCTTCCAAGACACTAGAGAAAATGACTTGGTTTCATATATACAGCTTCCCTTTTCAGATCCTCAATTCAATTGTCACTTTTCCAGATGGAGTAATGTGAAGTTAATGGGAGTCCATTCACAGAAAAGTACATTTTAGCCGTGGAGATAAAGCATTGCACCCTACACTATATTTTCTAGGTTAATCAGCTATAACAGTGAAATAAATCACCTACTAAATACTAAGATGTCTGTCCACTGTCTCTCCAGATACAGAGGGTACAGTTTGCATGAAATATGCCTATCTTGAAGAGCATAAAACTGGAGTTTGTGAAATGACCAAATCCAGTATTAAATTGTAAGACTGTAGTCTGAAATACTTTCTGTATCCACCTCACACCACCTACACACTGGCATATTTTTATATTTTCACGATAGATATTCTTATAGTTAATCTGTGTAAGGTATTCGGCATTGGGAAATACTACTTCTGAGAGCATCACAGAATATTGAGCCCCATTTAATTAATGGTAATCATTGACAGTGTGTACTCACGACAGAAATGAAGTCCATGGGTTGAGAAAAAGATGCCAATACGTTGCTGATTAAAAGTGGGATAGCCATGTCCCACCAAGGCTCCTACCATCTCTCTGGGTGAGTTGCCTCTGCTGACATGAATGTGGGGGCTCTCACACCCCCACCCCCAGCAGCAAAGACTACCTGGTCCAACTCCTTGTTTGAATTAATCGTCCTTAACTCACCATGAGAACCTTTAGTTCCCCTTAAGTGGATTTCCTCAGTGTATCCCTTATGCTGTTTTTTTCCTATTCCCCTGAATTTCCATATTTTGTCCCTTTTTTCTGTTTTATCTTCCTCATATTATTTTTAATTATTTTATGCCATAAAGATCAGCTCAAGTGGGTCCTTCTCTAGAAAATATCCATCACTGCTCTAGCTTAGTGCCCATTGAAATATCCATTTTCAGAAGTGTTAGAGCTCTTGTACAAACTACAAATTCTGCCGTGTCTGGTGTGCCTCTGTTGGGTGTCATTCCACAAAGTGAAAGGATGCCAGTTGGAATCCTGGTCATAGCACATGCCTGGGTTGCAGGTTCAGTCCTGGGTTGGGATACGTAACCCAATTGATTGGTAAAGCAACCAATCTCTCACACTGATGTTTCTCTCCCTCCCTCCCTTCTTTCCCTCTCTCTAAAAAATATATAAATAAAACCTTTTTAAAAAACTACAAATTTGACTTAATTGTGTAGGTCACTTTCCTATTATTTTGAAGATGTTAGTCATGACTCTTCTAACAGAACATAAACAACTTGAGACCCAGGACTGTATACCTCTTTTTTATACTCTACAGAGCATACTACAGTAGGCAGTGTCTTAAGAAGTACTGAGGAGAGCCAGACCTAAGTCTAGAGCCAGGCATTGCCATCTACTATTAGCATAATCTTCAATGAGTTACTTCTAAGCCTCAGTTTCTTCATCTGTAAAATTGAGAATGTTGGAATGATTAGATGAGAAAATGCAGTCAAGGGATTTAGCATGATTCTTAGAGCATAAAATTCAATAATGTTAGCTACTATTATCATTAATTTTTATGTAGCTTCAAAGTATGAACTTTTTGATGAAGTAATCTACATTTCATTATCTACAGAAGCCTATCCAAGGCTTATTTGGGAAATACACAGCCTTCAGGACCATTCCAGTGCACAACTAAGACAGATGAGGAAGAGCCACTGACACTATTTCTCAACTCCGAGAATGGTATAGCTCAATAGTTCTCAAAGTACGATTTGGAGAACCCATGGATCTATGAGTTAATAATATTTTCATAAAAATTCTAGGAAATCATTTGCTTTTTTTCACTGTCAAATCTCTTATGAGTACACAATGGAGTTTTTCAAACTTTTGTCACATGTGATATTATAACAGGCTGAAGAAACAAACTTGAGAAAACAGATGTCTTCTGTTAACCCAAATATTAAAGATATTTGCAAAACAGCTCTGGTTGGTGTGGCTCAGTGGATTGAGTGACGGCTCAATCAAAGAGTCACCTGTTCAATCCCCAATCAGGGCATATGCCAGGATTGTGAGCCAGGTTCCCAATAGGGGCACTTGAGAGGCAACCACACACTGATGTTTCTCTACCTCTCTTTCTCTCTCCCTTCCCCCCTCTAAAAATAAATAAATAAAATATTTAAAAAATAAATTTAAAAAAAGATATTTGCAAAACATAAAACTGTCACTCTTATTAAATATTTTTGTTTTGGAAAGTAGTTTTCTGTTTCACAAAATAAATCTTTTTAAAAATAAATAAAACCAAGATAAATGGTTTTATTTTTTTAATTCAAATATAATAGTGTGAGATATATATACAACCAAATTGATTTTTAATTAAGACATAAAATTTGAAGACAAGGATAGACATGAAAGAAAAACATCTCTGTCCCAAAATACAATTATTTTACTTAAAGATCTCTAAAAAGCTAACTCAAAGCCTTTTTAGTCTTTTTTATTTAAGTAGGTTTTTATTTTTTTTAATTACAGTTGACATACAATATTATATCAGTTTCAGGTGTACAACAGAGTGATTAAACAATATATTATTTATTAAGTATAATTGCTCTGATAAATCTAGTACCCTTCTGACACCATACATAGTCATTATCAGGTTATCGGCTATATTCCCTATGCTTCTGTTACTATTCTGCAACTACCAATTTGTACTTCTAAATCCCTTCACCTTTTTCACTCATCCCCACAGCTCCCTTCCCATCTTAAAGAAGACCCTTTAGTATTTCTTATAATATCAATTTATTGGTGATGATCACTTTTAGCTTTTTCTTGTGTGCTAAACTCTTTATCTGTACTACCATGCTAAATGATAGCTTTGCTGGGTAGAGTAATCTTAGTTGTAGGTCCTTGCTTTTCATCACTTTTAGTATTTCTTGCCAATCCCTCAGACTTGCAAAGTTTCTGCTGAGAAATCAGCTGACAACCTTATGGGAGCCTCCTTATAGATAACTAACTGCTTTTCTCTTTCTGCTTTTAAGATTATTTTTTTGACTTTAACTTTTGCCATTTTAATTATGACATGTCTTGGTGTGGGCCTCTTTGGGTTCATCTTGTTTGGGACTCTCTGTGCTTCTGGACTTTGGGTGTTTATTTTCTTCACCAGGTTAAGGAAGTTTTCTGGGTTTTTTTTCACAATGATTCTCAATTCCTCACCCTCTCTCTTCTCCTTCTGGCACCCTCTATGATGTGAATGTTGGTATGCTTGAAGTTGTCCCAAAGGCTCCTTGCACTATCCTCATTTTTTTAAATTCTTTTTCCTTTTTGCTATTCTGACATTGTGTTTTCTGCTTTCTCATCTTCTAAATCTCCGATTTGATCCTCTGCTACATCTACTCCACTGCTCATTCCCTGTAAAAAATATTCTCCATTTCAGTTAATGTATTGTTTATTTATGACTAGTTCTCTTTTATGTTTTCTAGTTCTGTTTTTATGTTTCCTATCTCCTTTTGAAAATTCTCACTAAGTTCATTTAGTTTTATCCTAAGTTGGTTGAGCATCCTTATAGCTAGTGTTTTGAATGCTGCATTTGGTCAATTGCTTTTCTTCATTTTGCTTAGTTTTTTTTTTTTTTTTCCTGGAGTTTTATTCTGTTCTCTCAGTTGGAATGCTTCTGCCTCCCCATTTTGACAGTCTCCAGTGTGCTGGTTTTTATTTATTAGGTAGAGCTACTATGTCTCCTAGGCTTGGTAGAGCTGGTATTATGTAGTAGGTGTCCTGTACAGCCCAGTGGCTCAGCCTCCTTATCCACCCAAGCTGGGTGTTCTAGGTGAGCGCCCCCTGTGTAGGCAGTGTACAGTCTTCTCTTGATTGCTGTTGGCATGTCAATTGGAGGGATTTACCCCCAGGTTTAACAGCTGTGAGGACTAGCTAGGACAACTGTGGAGGATAAGCTCTTCAGGGGCCGATCCCATGGAGCAGGACTTACTCAGCAGGGATCTGGTGCTCACTGAGTCTACCCCTTGAGTAAGTCCCTTGTGGTGATGGCTCTGGGGCTTCCCAGAAGGTGCAAGCCAAGGTCAGCTGCCACCTGTGTCCTGCCCAAGGCCACCTAACATGAGCTACATGGAGATTTTCACATGGCTGCTACTTGTGCTGGTCTCTGAGGTGCCCAGGTAAGGCCAAGAAACAAACCAAGGCCAGGCCTGGGGCGACTTAGCAAGAGGTACAGGAAATGCTTAGGCCAGATGCTGCCTGTTAGAGGGATTTTAGGAAAATCTGAAGCATCAGCCAAGACAGGCTGATCATATGAAAAATACTACTGGAAATAGCTTGGGTGGGCCTACAGATTGGGTGGGGCAGGGTCTCAGGGATTCACCAGGATTCACTGGACATGGAAACAGTGTTAGCCAAGTTGATGGGGATTCATATATGGTGCCACCTGCCAACTGTGTTGGGGGAGGGTTCAGCAAAGGAGCAATGGCCTCTTCTGGCACTTCAGTCTAGAAGAAAATTGCCTCTGCAGCTGTTACACTGATGCCAGATATTCAGTTCATCTCCATCACTGGAGCTTCAAGAAAGTGAGTTTGAGAAAGTCTGTGTGTGGACTCTTTAAGAGGAAGGCCCAGGACTCCAGAAGCCCTCTGTCTCACCCAGCCTCAATCCCCACTGGTTTTTACAGCCAAAAGTTATGGGGACCTCTCTTTCTGGCACTGGAACACTCGGCTGGGGGCCTGGTATGGGGAGCTCCTCAGGAGTACCTCTGCAGCAGATATATTCCTTCCCATTCTTATCGGACATAAGTGGGTATGGGACCAGCTCCTTACAGTTCTCTATCCCTGCTACAATCTCCATGCAGCTCCTTCTTTATATTCTTAGATGTAGGACTTCTATTTAGCTAGATTTCAGGCTATTTTAAATGATAGTTTTTCTGTGTTTTAGTTGTAATTTTTATGTGGTTGTGGGAGGAGTCTAGCCCTGTGTTTTCTTACACTGACATCTTGACTCACAACTGAGCTAATAGTATGGTATCAATTTTGCATATTATAATGATCTTGATGATATTCTCCAACAAATCAGCTTCCAGTTAATTTTGTATTAATTAGCATTCAATTATTGCATAATATAAACTCAGTGGCTTAAAACAACAAATACAGTTTATTATTTTAGTTTCTGTGGCTCAGAAATTCAGGAATGACTTAAGTGGAAATTTATAAGTGATTCTAGCTCAGGACCTAAGGAGGCTGCAGTCAAGATATTGGCCAGGGCTACTGTCACCTGAAGGCTTGAATGGTACTAGAGGATCCTCTTCCAAAGGGGCTCACTAAGGTGGCTGTTGGTTGATAACCTCAGTTCCCTGCTCATGCTTTACAAGAGTTTCTTAACCCATGGGCCTGTCCATGGAGCTGGTTGTTGTCTTCATGGCATGGCATCTAGCTTTTTTCAGAGTGAAAGATCCAAGAAAAAACAAGGTAAGTGCTGCAATGTCTTCTGTGATCTAGCTTTAGATCATATAATATTACTTCTGGAAAGTCCATTTGGTTACACAAGTCAGCAATATTCAATTTGGAATTGACTGCTCCAGGGCATGAATACTAGAAGGCAGGCATCACTGGGAACCATTTTGAGGGGTGGCTAATAAATGTGTTTTGATTAAAAAAAAATTAAATTTGCTAAATTTCAAGTAATAGTTAATTATGACTTTTTAACTTGAATTCCTTTTCTCATTTTATCCATTTGTCTTTCTCTTCTGCACTCACTTTTCTCCTTTTCCCTACACTGTAATTACAAAAATTAGGAGAAGGAGAGAGCAGAAAGGAAAGATTATGGCCTTGGAATATTTTGGCACCAGGCATAATTTTCAGATTTCCAATATATGGATATTGAAAAGATAAAATTGGGATATTTATACTTCCTTACAGGCTTATGGAAAGGTTAAATGAGACCTATCATGTGATAACCATTTAAGAAATATTAATTCTGTATTCTTTAAATGCCTGTCATTTCTTGAATTGTTCCTTTGAAAAGTACAAGGTGAAGGTAATTAGTAAATGCACTTAATATAATTTATTTATTGTCATTTTTTTTATTGACCATCCCCTGTTTCCTACCTGAATATTAGTGATAGCCCCAAGGAATTAGGTGATATCTTTTTTTAAATGTAATATTCCAGAGTATCAATGTCAGCTAGAAATACAGTTAGATATAACCCTCAATATTTTGTTTTCATAATGTGAATGAGATGATATCAGTACTTGTTTTCTTTATTTTTTCATAATGTTAATGTGTTTTATGATACAGAATGGCAACTTGTCTCAGTTCACAGTTACATCAAAGGAAAAGAAAAATTGATGTCTTTTTTTCCAACTGGAGAGCATTCCCAGTCAACACTACCACAGACTCAACTGTACTGAAAATATCACAAAACACAGTATTTACCTATTTATATTTGTTTATCTAAATAATGGATTTAATATTTTGCCTTAATGAGAATCAATTTGTTACTATTAGAAAGGGTTCTGAATGTATTGTAAGTATGATATAGTAGTTCTTGAGTTTAGCATATGCATGAGCATAATTTATACAATTCCAGTTTAATCTGTTATGTGAAATTGATAACTGGACATGACATAACTGAAGTTGATATAAAAATGGTTTTCTTATTCCATGTCCCAGCTGTCACAATTTTAATACTAAGTGTTTTGTCATTTTTTTTGTTAACTAGACTTTTTTTCTCAGTAACAAACAAAGAATAAAACTAGAGTTTTATAAGTATCTCAAATGTTATGTAAATTTTTGGTCACTCATAAAGTAGTAATTTTCTTTTTCACTTGGGTTCAATTTACTTTTAAGTATCTGAGTCAAACATAAAAATATAAGCCATAAATATTATTCAACCCAAGTTTCAGCATTTCCTTTTTCTCCTCTCCTGCTGTTTCATTAGTGACATTTTTTAAATCAAATTTAACTAATCCTTGGTTCAGTCTTCAAACAAGATGTAGGTTCAGTGAACAGGGATCTGAATGACAAAAGAACTGCCCACTTAGAGGATGTTTTAAAAATCCTTTGCTCATTGAAAAAAAATGCAAGCCTACAGATTTTTCTGACCTTAATGCTCTGATTTTTCAGTTTGAATTTAACTGTGTATGGAAAACTTTGAAAAGCCATATAATCCATCAATATTATATTTGCTAGAGCCTGAGTTTCGTACAACATCAAAGTATTTTCATGGCTTTGATATTTTCTCTTCCTTAATTATGTCAGCCCTAGATGTATTGCCTTTAATTCTCTTTTCCTGGCTTGCTCTTATTAGCAGTTAACACTTTATGTAGAACATATCCAGAATTCCTGAGATCAGTTATTCAACCTTTTTTGATTGATCAATATGGTAATGTTTAATTTAGGGCAAGGGTAGAACATATTTGCAAATTGCACATGTAAATTGAAGATTGTCTTTTCTGTGTAGCCACATGTATAGGTGATAAGCAGATATATATGTATAAAAACTAGCAGTTTATAATAATCGGGACTCTAATATTAAAAATAAAAATCAAAGTAACTAAAAATTCAGTTTACCAAAAAATAAGATGAATTAAAAACATTCAAAAGCACCAAGGATCACAGCACTTAAAGGTCTTTTTAAGATGTGAACAGGAACATCTCAGTACCCTGCTAACTAACCTTCTATTTTCATTTAGAATAAAATGCAAAACAAACTCTTAAGCATTGCATGAAAGAACATAAATGGCATGGCTCTTGTCCTCCAAGAGATTATCATCACAAATGGGACACAAGCATTAAACAAATACTCCTTAGTAGTAATAAATTGCGTTAGGTGGGCCAAGGAGAGTGAAAAACAATTTTAACAGAGGTTACCTTGAGGAACTGAAATTCAATTGGTGGGTAAAGGAAAAATCTCTCTGAAGAGTGCTACTCACTGTATGTTAAGATCTGAGATCTAAGCCCTGGCTGGTGTGGCTCAGAGGATTGAGTGCCAGCCTGTGAACCAAAAGGTCACCAGTTTGATCACGAGTCAGGGCACGTGCCTTGGTTGTGGACTAGGTCCCGAGTTAGGGGTGTGAGAGAGGCAACTGATCGCTGATTCTCTCACTCATATTTCTCTCCTTCTCTTTCTCTCTCCCTTCCCCTCTCTCTAAGAAATAAATAAATAAAATCTTTTTAAAAAAAAAATCAGATCTAAAAGAAGAGTCTGAAGTTGGAGCATTCCACAGGCGGGAAGAGTTTGTGTAAGAACCTGAAAAAGGAAAAACCTTGATAAACTGGAGAAAAAGAGAGGTTTTGATAATGGATTATCCAAAATGAATACCATGATGTAGTAAAATATGTTTGGTTTTATTAGTCAGAGATTAGTCTTTATGTGACTCAGTACTGTCTTTGTACATTTCATAGTTTTTGATTTTTGTTAGATGACCAGTAAAAATTTAATGAATAAATATATAAACAAGTTTAATGGTAACAAAACTAAAAGGAGAGAGGGATAATAATATCTACTTCATCTAACTGTAAGTCGTAAATGAGATCACCAATAAAATGTGCTGACCTCAGAGTCTGGCACATAGAAATTGCTTGATAAATGCTAGTTCCACACAACAGAATATACAGATGATGTACTAAAGACTTGTGCACTTAAAACCCATATAATTTTATTAACCAATGTCACCCTAATAAATTTTTTAAATTTAAATTTTAAAAAATAAAGTTTCTACTTTCTTTTGAACTATTCTAAAACACTATTTACCTGAATTGCTTGGAGGCAAACTGATTTCAAAAATTTTAAGGTAAATGATTATCATATACTACAAAAAATACTATTAATTACCAGGATTGAGTGCTATAGATTTATTTCCCTTCCTGGTTTCTATATGATTGGCAGAGGCTTACCCCTTTCCTTTCACACACAAACACACACATTCCTTTGGATGGTTGATAGGCCATGCATCATCAGTAAAGCTTTGGGGATAGAATATTTTTTAAGGGATAAATAATGGCCTTAAAGCTTGTACCTTCCTTGTAAGTAGCAAAACATATGTCATTATCAGTAGCAAAAGTCCAACTATAAGCCTCATTTTATTTTTTTTCCTTTTTAAGTCACTTTTTATTTATTTTTATTTATTTATTTATTTATTTTTTAATTTATTTACTTTTTAAATACATTTGTCTCTGCCTCCCCCACACCTCTTTCCCTTGCCCCCTCTCACCTTCCCTCCCTCAGCTCATTTTATAAGCCCATTTTAAATATAGTTCTGAAGTTATCTCATCTCATAAATCTTGATTCTTCTCTGAAACAGCAAACCTAGCAGTCCTTATATGTGAACATGAAGTTCTTCCCATTTGCTTTTTGAATTAGGGGTTCTATACATTAGTTCAGGAGATGTATTTTCTTGATTCTAAATAAAATTACGAAGATTTCTGTTGCTGAAAGCAAATCTGTTTTGGAATTATAATTCTCAGTGCTTAAATCTTTTCACAAATGTTATGCAAAAGATTCAGAAAGATACATTCATTTTTCTTAGCCATTATTGATTAAGCATTATCCAAATATGATCAAACACAGACAGAACTTTCAAAAATAAATCATTGAACTCAATAGATAAAATGTGTTCCATGACTGATTTGTAAAAAAATGTTAAGACCCTATTTTTTTATTTTTTTAAAGAGAGGGGAAGGGAGGGAGAAAGAAAGAGAGAAGAACATTGATTGATTGCCTCTTGCATGCCCCCATGTCCCCAACCAGGGACCTGGTCTATAACCCAGGCATGTGCCTTGTCTGGGAATCAAACCAGTGACCTTTCAGTTCACAGGCTGGTGTTCAATCTATTAAGCACACCAGCCTGGGCATATTTTCCATGGTTTCTATGAAATTACATTCTTATAGGTCATTTGTATATTTTTATTTCCTTTAACATGGTTGTTAAGTTCAATGCTTTCAACTAGACCATGTCATTCATGAGTAGGTAAGTTCAAGTTCCTCTTTTACTTAGGAACTTAAACCCCAGTCAAGAATCTTGCAAATGCCTGCCATTGATCACAAAAACTGAGTAAGAAATTATGGTTGGCTTAGGGTGTATTCATTACTATTATTTTAAAAAATGACTTAAAGTACTACTGAGTAAAGTACAATAAAATCATTTTCATGTGTTAGTGCAGAGAAATGTTATTTGTAGCACAGGAGCCCCAAACCAGGGAGCTGCTTAAGTGTTCATAATATTCTGGGGAAAAAAATCACCCAGTAGACTAGCCAATGTGGAAATACCAGTTATTACTCACATTACAGGGCAGTGCACTTATAGCAGTGGGTCAGTGTGAGAAAGACCATACCTCCTTAAGTCTAAGGCTCTCATTATAAGGAGCCCCAGACACAGGAGGCATGTGTCCTACACGTGACTCTAAATTGCATTACCTCAGTGTATACGTGCAGACAGAAAAGGTCAAGAAGCAGTCACAGGACCGGAAGCCTCCCCCAAAAGGAGATAAGGAATAACTTACAGTCCATTCCCATAACAATACACATTCCCTCTGGCCAGGGGCCCCCTGGCTCATCCCAGGAGGTGGGAGAGCCATGTATTGGTCACACATTATTATATTATCACTTTTACAGGTAACTATGAAAATAAAATGTTAAAAATAAGACAAAACTAAAGGAATAATAAATAAGACAATCCTTTTTTGTCCTGGGACAGTGATGTTAAATCACTTCTTACCTATGAGAAAGCACTGGTGATCAGTAACATTCATGTTCTCCTTTTCTTTCTGGGCACAGAGAAGTCAATTCCGGATAATGGATTATGAGCTAAAATGATGACCATTTTCAGGCCTGTCCCATTAAACCTCCACCTGAATAAGGAAGATAACTAGGGCCTGTAGGAGGGGGGACCTATAAGATGGAAGGCCTGGATCTCTGAATGACAACATCGATCACAGTCTCTCTTCCCACTCCCCATACCAACCTACATTGAATCTACATTGAACTGTGAGTGACAAATAAGTTTTTGTTGCATAATGCCCCTGATATTTTGGGGTTGTTTGTTATAAAAATTAGTCTACCTTGACCAACCCAATACCCAGTTTTCTATAGAAAATAATATTACTGAATATAATCAGAATCCATGGGTATTAGAGCTTTTAGATCCATGGATTCCAGATGCATTAAATAGTGGTGGGAGCTTCAAAATATTTACTACAGAATGATTAATCATACAACAGAGCTTATAGAGATAAGTTTAATGAAATTACATAAAAAGTGTTGACATTTATATTCCTATATAATGGAAGACTTATTTTCAGGTGTTCTAAATAGTAAAATAAACTCTTCCCAAAAGGAATGCTGATCCCCATCACTATGTTGATGTTTTGTATTACATATTCTTCACAAACTGCAATTCTCAGGAAAATTTTATGGGAAAAAGTGGATCCCACAGAGGGCTAGTAATGGTAGAAAATACTCAAACCTGAAATGCTTGGGTAAGAAAGGCAGAGAACAGCAGCACCACACAGCATCAGTCAGTAACCTGAAGCATATGTGAGCAAAGCATTTCCTAGAACTTAAGACTCTACTATTTTCAGACTAAATTTTAAGGAAGAGCAAAAGCAAAGATTGCTGCCCTGATATAAGAAGCAAACTCTCTTCCTCAGATTAGACCTCATAGAAAAACAGTAATGGAGCCCACACAGATGAGGATCCCAACTGGAACAATCTCTCTCCTAAGCCACCCAGGTTAAGGGTTTTTCAACACTTCCTCAGAAATGAGAAAACAGATAACAGAATCTTAATGCAGTACTGACAGTGTTGTACACAATGATGTATAAAATATTCTCATTATTAAGTGAAGCTTCAGTCATTTCCAATAAACTGTTTTGATGTTCACATTATGTTCTGAATTCAGGGCTCTCTCCTGCTTCCAGTATTGCAGTTCCCATTTGGTGCTCAAAAAGGCCAAGCCAGGCAATGCTTATGGAATTCTGTGTTTCCGGTGCTTATTTCTGACAGAGTACGCAGAGCCGTCATTGGACAGCCCCTTGCACTGCTCTTATAACAAACATAGCTAAACCCAATTGTCGCCCACTGCCTATGTCTTCAGAACTGTAGTATGTGAGGCACAGGTTCAGCAAAACATAAGCAAGATATAAAAAAGGACACCTGCAAAGATAGATTAGGACCTCTCTTGACTGGTTAAAAAAGCTGATTTTAAAAGTCACTGTTATTATTAAACCCCAGCAATTTCATAGCCATCTTAGAGGGACCAAACGTGGGCACTGTGGCAGTCATTTATGAAAATGGATATTCCAGCTGGAATAGCATCACTATGTCTTTTTTTTCTTGATCTTCTCACAAGCTATTAACTATAGAGAAACAGAGGAGGTTTGACAAAGGCCTTTAGAATTCATCTGCTAGTCCACAGTATAAATTTCCAACTCAGTGGTTCTGCTGAAACTGCATGTTCGATTTGCCTGGTTGGAGTAAGAATGAGTAATGCGAGCTCAGCGTGGACACTGCACAGCCTTCTGTCTGCCCATTCTACTGGGTACAGTTCAGAAAGAGAATTATCCTTTAGCGATTTTGGTCCCTAAATATCAAAGAAATTCATGGGGCCTTTCTCCATTGAGGTATGACCAGAAGACTGTGGTCTGTCATTCATATTCACTTGGAAGCCTAAAGTTTCCAAAGACCAATATCAAAGAGAAGGATAAAGAAAAGAAAGAAAATGAGAAAAATAACAAGGATCGGCAAGGTCATGCAGCCCATCAGGCCCATTCCAGCCGGTAACATCCCGAAGGGAGGCCCCCAGTGCCTCGGTGACTAAACAATTTTTTTATAAAGATAAGAAAATTCGGTAAGCCAACAAATTTTATTTTCTTTTTGGCTTGATTTTGGTGTTGGTGTCAACATAAGAACACCTTGTATTATTGAATTTATTTCTCTTTGAGACAATTCATTGACTAATAGTCATTTACAATGCTGGGTTGATACAAAATTGGATGGTTGAAACCTCTTCAGAGTAATTTCCCCCGTAACATAAATTAATGATCACAGATTTTTTTTGGCAACCCAGAATGCAGGCTGTATAAACACTGAATTTAAGGAATTATCAAAAGTTAAGACTGAAGTTTGCTCCCTGGTCATTTGATCCATATTGTGTTGTAACAAATTGTTAAACATTTAAGTTATTTTTTTATCTCCTTAGCACTTATCTTAAAAAAAAGAACTGACCAGAAAAAAATAAAACAGGCTCTTTATATTTTGTGCCATTGTATGAATATGGTCATTTTACAAGATAATGTATGATTTTTATATGTTCCTTTGGCATTTTTATTTACAACTGAAAATCATGACACATTTCTTTGCCATGCACTCAGGCTCTTAACTTCAAGCAGGATATTATGTGAACTGCTCTTAGGAGCCTCTCCTTTTGGGCAAAGCTGTACTGCCTCTCTAAGAAATCGACCTTTGCCTGAACTCCCTCTCTTCTCCATTATAATATACAGTCGATTAGGTTTAACCATTGTCTTGTTGAAACTTCGCAATTGATTTTGATAAAACATACCGATGTACAGCAAGAATGTAGTGTAGGACAGCTGAACATTGAAAATATTTTCCTAAATATTGATAATAAACACTCATTAGTTTATGCTCACAAGTGACTAACATATCTGGTCTCCTATTTCTGTTAGTATAAGTCAAATAATTCTGAAGTAATATTTCAATGATACTTTTCAAAATTTGTTCAAATAACAGAACACTACAAAACACAAAAATAAAAAGTTCCATTCTCTGTTTTTTTCCTGAGATGAGAGCATCGCAATTCCTGAAGCTGACTGTAGTTTCCTATTGATCCACTCTATGGAATTTAGGATTTCTGAACCTTGTCTAAAATATATTAAAGAAAATACAAATATTAAGTTGGTTATTGTCCAAGATAGGTTGCTTTTTATTGCTGTATGATACAGATAAACCTTAAATTTGACTCTGATTATATGAATAACCAAGATAAGGAAATCTCTTATTTTTGAGAGTCAGTGTTGTAAATGGGAGTTTCATTCCTGGAACATTTATTTTTTCCATAAAACACAATAATAACATTAATAAATACAAACATATGAACTTCATAATTCCTTAAGTATATAAAATCAAATTATTTTTTAAAAACGAGATATAAACATTCCTTTTGGAGAATTTGTTTTGCATGAATTGGATTAGTAAAAGCATCTTAAGGTCAATAAAGTTTAGACTGAAGAAACTATCTTCTTACCTGGTTAATCTCTCTAGGGCAAACAGAAGATTATTCCATTTTTGCATGGACATCGAACTACTTCCAAAATTTGTATTATCTGTCTCAAAAACTTTCATTGAGCCCTGGCTGGTGTGGCTCAGTGGATCGAGTGCCAGCCTGTATACCAAAGAGTCACTGGTTTGATTCCCAGTCAGGGCACATGCCTGGGTTGCTGAACAGGTCACCAGCAGGGGATGCTTAAAAGGCAATCACACATGGATGTTTCTCTCCCTCTCCTTCTCCCTCTCTTCCCCTCTCTCTAAAAATAAATAATTAAAATCTTTCAAAAATTTTTCATTGACAATTTTATGACCAAAATAGTCTTTGACTAGTAAATTACAGGGTGTGGCGTGGGGGCGGTAGTCAAAAGGTGATTTTCATGGTAATTCCTCTTCCTTAAGTGTTTCTTGCACTACCATTTCACTAAGAGCTTCATTGCTGAACTCCTGAGAATAAATGGAATTCTGAGAAAAGGACAACCAGCCAGCTCAGCTAAGCCATCGCCCCAGGATTAGCCAGGTAGTGCGTGTTGCCAGAGGAATTATCCGAGTGCATGAGTCCTCGCTGATCCCAGTCTTAGGCAGTTCTAATTTCAAGTTTTGATCCCTACCAAGATGAGGTTACTCAGTATAAGACATATTAGAAAATACGTAATTCACAAGTTATAAACAGGAAGCGACCCCCAATTCAGGATACTTTATCAAATATTTGTATTTTTTTAGTTGCAAGTAGCATCTAGTTTATTATAGGCCACAGCTGTTGTAATGAATTTACCTTTAAAAATACCCAAATTTAGAACTGCAGAGAAAAGATAAAACACATCTAGTTTAAACTCCTGCATCAGGCAGGAGTCCCCAGAAGGTATTCAGTGATCCTGTTAATGGATATGAGCAATATTTCCTGAAGCAAGAAATATATTTTAATACCATTACCAAATGAACTACTATTTCTATTTTCTGGTTTTGTGGGCTCATTTTACTAATTCAAAATTAATTGTAATTTTGGCTTTTGAGAAATGTTTTTGTTATATTCAAAATACAACATTAAGAAAATAGCTCTCATTTTCTAATCTTACTAACAAATATTGAATGTTATCAAATGAATTTTCTAAATCTGTTGAAATACTCACATTTTCCCCTTTGCCCCATTATTATGGTAAAACTGTATTAATAGATTTCCAAATATCAAATCATGTATCAATCAGAATGGCCTAGATTATACTGCAACAACAAAGTCCTTCTATCTTCATGATTAAAATATAATTTATCACACTTGGCATATTGACAGGTGGACTGACTAATTATTTGTTGCGGAGGGCTGCCCTGTGCATTGTAATATTTTTAGCATCATCCCTGGACTCTATCACTGGATGCTACTAGACACACACCCCACGTAAGCTGTGGCAACCAAAAATGTTTCCAGACATTGCCAAATGTTCTTTGGGAATGAAAAGTGGTGAATGCCTTCAGTTGAGAACCATTGTTTTAAAACAGTGAAGATTTTTTTTCCTCATTCACAGTACAAGTCCATCAAAAATCAGTTGAAGGCTCTCCTTTATATCCCTCTCGCTTGAGTGCAGGCTGATAGAGCTGCTATCATCTGGATCTTTGCAGGATAGAGTGTCAGAGGTAAAAAAGAGAGAAAGTACAAATTGCACACCAGCTCTTAAAACTTCTACCCGGAAGTGACACATGTCACTTGCACCCTCATGAATATGGCCCAAGCAAAAGACATGGGTATGTTTAATTTCAACCGGAAACTGTACTATGTGCCTAAACAGGGAGCCAATTATATTGGTGATCTGACATATTAACATTGCAACATTATTTTAGAAACTGTTTTGAAGAGCAAATTCTAACTCAGGCATATTTTCTCAGTCATAGTGTAAACAGCAGGCTGCAAGTCTAAAACTTACTTAGTCCGTTTTGATTTTTGCACCAACAGACACAGGGTACTTGTATTGGGTTGATTTTTTTTTATTGCTCTTTCAATATATATGAATTACTTTTACTTTCAGTTAACCATTTACATGTATGCAACCCACAATAGAATATCAATAATTGTTGTTTTGGTTATTTAAACAATGTGTATGAAAAATGTAAAAAAACAAGCAAGCCATCAAAAAAAATTAGAAGGAAATATAAATCTGTACTAATGGAATGACTTCATTCTTGATTATGTAGAATTCAAATTGCCCAGTTAAGGGTGTAGACTATACTGTCAACGTTCTGTAACCACAAACTTCTTCCCACACTGGTTTCTAGTCTGGGGCTCCTTACCTCTTTTATTCTCTTTTGATGAAGTTCTATCATTGTGCCATGGTAATAAAGCTCACCTACTATTTAAAAAGTGCAACTGTAGACAACTATACCATATTATTTTTATAAAGTTGTACAAATAAAATTTATAGATTGTAATTACATTTTCACTGTATTTTAAGGCTGGAAATTGGAAATATGTTTAGACAAATAACATTTCTTATGTGATCATGATGGAAAGGATTATGTTATATTCTCAGTGATTCCCAAATAATCCTCAAGGATGTAATGCTATCACAATATTGTAAATAAGTAAGTCACTGAAAGTCATACAGCAAACAAGAGATAAAATCTGCATTCAAACTTAGCCTAAATTTGTTAAACTTTCCCATATTTTTCTCTAATTTTTAGTAGGTATATAGAATCAGGGCTTATTCCATATGACAATTTTTGAGTCTGATAGTTTGGGATAAACATTTTTTAAACTGAACTATTTTTCAAACTGCACTAATGAAAAATTACATATTCACTTTGTGTGTTAATAATAACATATGTCCACAATGGAAGATTTAGAAAACACAGAATTATACAATGTAGGAAGAAGTCAGCAGAAATCTGTCCATGAAGAGCAAGTCATTGTGAAAATTTGCTGTACAACATTTAATTTATTTTCTAAAAAATAAACTAGAGATAATTTCTCATATTTTAAAAAATAATGTAGTAACTGCATAACTTTCCATTTTAGAAATATGCCATAGTAATTTAACAGCCCCCCTTTTCTTTTTTTTTTTTTGCACATCAAGATTGTTTCTAAAGGTTAGCTATTAAAAATGTTGCAGTGATATCTTGGTATATAATTATATGCCCATCTCTGACTATTTTTTAAAGATAAACCTTCCAAAAAGAAAACATATAAGAGAAAAGTTGGCTAAATTGTATCATAGCAATAGTGCCTGTTTCTCAGCAATTTTTCAAATATAAGGAAAAATAATTTATACTCCCCAAAACATAAAATATTTTCTTGTTTTGATTTGCATAATATCTTCAATTAGTAGTAAGTTTAAACTTGTGTTTATTCTTATTTTTTTCTATCAGTATTTCCTTCTGTATTTGCCGTTTAACCTGTCCTTTGTCCATTTTTCTGCTGTGGAGGACCACTCCCCAGAGCTTCTCTTATAGAATTCTATTCAGACTTGTTACTTTCTCTCAACATACCAGTTTTGCCTTTGATCTTCTAATCTAGTGGTATAGATCTCTAGTGTAGAATGTTTAGAGTCAGACATCTTGGGGTTTGAATCCAAGCTCAAATACCGAGCAAGATACGTGCCCTTGGGTAAGTCACTTTTTTCCCCAAGACTTAATTTATTTTTTTGTATAGCATGCATAATAATTTTACCTTATAATATTAGTATACATAGGACCTGAAGTAGTAAGTACTTGGTAACTTTCATTATTGTTTATATTGGTGTTGGTCTTACTATTATTAAACATGATGACACTGAGCTCTAGGAAAGCAAAGTGATCTGTTAACTAATCTTCATCAGGAATCTATGTTCTTTCACTCTTATAAATCCTTTGTGTTTTGTTACCCTGCTTTCTATAGAAATTGCGTAACTTCAAAAGAGAAAGTCTAACGAAATAAATCATGGAGCTCTTATTTATTTATTTAAATTAATTTTTTAAAAATTTATTGGTTTTTAGAGAGAGAGAAACATTGATTTTGTCATTCGACTTATTAATGCATTCGTTGGTTGCTTCTTGTATGTGCCCTCACTGAGGATTGAACCCATGGTGTATCAGAATGACTGTCTAACTTAACTATCTTGCCAGGGCCTGGAACAGGTATTTTTAAAGGAGTAAGACTTCATATCAGGTCTCACATAACCAAGTAGGGCAACTATTCTGTGTCTGTGTGAATTTTTGACTCATATATATAGTTGAAACTTTTCACTCCCTAGCAAAGAGTTTCTAATTTTTAAAGGAGACTCAGAGACACTTGGAGGAATATCAATTTGACAAATTTAGGGACCCTGAAAAAAATGCATAAACAAAATCCAAGATGCCCACAACTAAGATTTCCAGAAGTGAGAAAATACACCTGATTTATTTTACTGGATAAGTAATATTATTTCATGCAAAACATATATTATTCTAAATTGTCTATCTATAGATGTATTTATGGCTTGGTTGACTTATTGATTGATCCCTTCCTTAATTATCTTTGTCTAGAGATTAAAACATAGATATATATTCTTAAGTATATTTTCCATGTTTGCAATTATTAAACAGTTTGGGTGTTTACTTCTGCCTTCCATATGGGACCTAAGCGTAACAATTTTTATTTAAAAGAAAGAAATTCTGACTATGCCACCATACTCATTTTTCAATATTTGTACTGTACCACAGGTAGATTTTGTGTGCTAACCAAGAAAGGCTAGAAAGAGTCACTGTTTAGCTCTAGTAAAATATGCCAAGTGTTTGAAGGGTAATGAAGTCATGATGACAGTCAATATCATTCATCGTCCATGGATTTTTAAATCTTTGCTGAGAAAGCATGTACCAGTAAGAGGAAATTATTGGCTATTTAGATAATTGAAGTCAAATTTAATGGATTCTGCTATTAACCAAAATTGAATGATTTCCTAAGTTGTTTCCCCAAGATGAACAAAGAATAAATCAAATACATGTTTGTGAGACTTACGTAGCTCAAATTAATATTACTTATAACCGTTTTATCCTAGTTTCTTTTTTTTAAACTCTACCTAAGTCTTAGGGATAGAATGGTAGACAAATATATTTTTATTTTAGCAGAGTTTAGAATATAATGAAAGTATTTTTCAGAAAGTGAAAACACACAAATGAACAAAATATATAAAAACTTACTGTTGTCAATGCTGGAAAGGAAACCAACAAAGGGCTGAGACAGAGGATTTGCAGGGAGCCTACCCAGATAGGACACTAGAAGGAGCTGAGGGCAGGTCAGTGAGATGTGAACAGCAACCCAGGAGGAGGAAGGAGCCTCACAAGGGGCTGAAGAGGCCAACTACACCTTACCTGGCCTTCGGGAAGAAAGGAGGCGGATTTTAAGTCAACTGCAATGGAAAGTTCAAGGGAATGACATCATACGAGGATATTTCAAGGAACACCATCAATATATTCAAATAGTAAGAGGAAATAAGACTTAAATGGAATTATTAGTGGGAAGCCTTCCCTAAGGGAAAAGAGAATCCCTGAATAAAAAAGTGTGAAGCGTAGCACTTTCTTAACTTCTCAACTATGAAAAATCTGAACTGGATCATACATTTATGAGTCATATACATTAAACTGAATTATACTGTTTTTTGTTTGTTTGTTTGTTTGTTTTTATGGGCAAAGATAGGTGTCCATAATGCAAGTGAAGAAATGAAGCAGTTGCAGAGAAAGGGCAGTCAAGAGCAAAATGAAGGAAATCCATGAGATGCTATACTGCTGGAGAGCCCTAAACTTAAGATTATAAAGAATAAAAATAATAAAATAAAATAAAATAGTAAAGTAAAATAAAATAAAATAAGAGGAAAGGAAATGATAAGTGAAGTAACCTGAGAGCTACAGAAGAGATGAAAGTACTCTTTGAATGGTCTCATTCTCAAAAAAATGAAAAGCTAAGAGTCTGAATAGGTGAGGTTATAAGAATATGTTGGTGATAAATAAGCCACAGAGGAGAAATTCCTCTTCAGTACAAAAAAAAAATGACAGTACCACATAAACTTTTTTTATTACTACTTTGCCTTTAAATGGGGATCAGGAAGGGAATATGCAGGTTTTTGTTCCAGTGGAGAATGGTGATTTGGTTCCTTGAAGTATAAACACACGTTTTCATAGAGAAGCACTGTAAAGGTGACCACTGCAGTGAACATGCTTATTCAGGGTCTCTCATGTACGTCTGTGCTTTGGCATCACATGCAGTATACTATTCTTGAATAAAGAAAAGATAAAGAATAAACAGAATGAAGAAAATGATAGCTCACTTGGTTATAACTGTTTTTAAGGAACTAGAAAATGAGAGATGAGTGACATTCTGGGATTTGTTTCGTTTATTTTTAATGCTTGAATTTTTACTATAGAAAGTTTCATACAATTTTCTGTATGGACAGTGAACAAAATAGTATGACACCCTTTGTATACATCACCCAACTCCATCAATTGTCAATATACTGCCATTCTTTTATCATCTAGACCTCCGCCCACTTTTCACGCCATCTTGAAAACTATTGCTTTTTATAATTTCAGAGTTTAAAATGTGGTTTTATGTTTATGCAACATTAATTCTTATATTAGTATACAGGGAATATTATCCAACTTTAGTTTGTTTCATTAGTTTGTTTATGGCTAACATTAACTTGAGAATTTGATGGCAATTGAGGAAAAAACAGAAAATTCTTTTTTTGTCTTTCACTTTATTCTGATTAAACCTAAAAACTAAATGGTTTGCATCTTTAAAAAGAGGCTTGAAAGGTTTGATAACCAGGCTTCTAAGCATGTGCTCTTCTGCAAACTCTTATTGTGACCTTGACTGCTCTGTGACTCAGTTCTGTCATTTGTAACTTGAGAAGACTGAATGAGATACTCCCCAAAGTAGGTCCTTATTCCCAAATGGCTTATATTCCTCTTTACAAAAAGTGGCCTCTGCTGTCCTCATCACTTATCCAGTGCCCGACCTACTCTTCAGGGCAAACCACAGTTCCCAATTTCCATCCTGTTGTTAGATCCAGTTCAACTCAATTAAACCAATACTTACTGAGGGCTGATTATTTGCCGGGCACTGTCCTAGGCACTGACAATACAGAAGTGAACAAAACTGACCCAAATCCCTGCCTTCTTAAGTGAGGTGCCACACATTCTAGTGAGGTGTCACACAATAAAAATAATAAATAATTCAAATATGTAATTGTAAGCAATATGTTAGGTGATAAGTGCTAAAGAATAAATACAAGGCAAGAAAGAAAAATAGGAGTGTGTGTGGTATGTGGGTAATGAGGGATAAAAGTTAGGCTGAATAGTGAGAAATGGCCTTAGTTTAGGAGGGGAATTTTTTGGAACCAAGATCTGAAAAAGAATAAGGAAGCTGGTGATGAACAGCGAGGAGAGGAGCATTTGGGGCAGAGGGAACAGTAATTACAAAGGTCTCGTGGCAAAGTCTGCCTGCTGTTTTAGAAGCATCATGAGGAGGCTGGTGTGACTAGAACCCAGTGAACAAAGAGGATGGGAATGGAAAGCAAATTGTGAAGGGCCTCATAAATCATGTAATGACACAGGTTTTTACTCTGAGTGAGATGGGAAGTCTTTGGGGTTAAAAGAACTGATAGTATCGGATTTATGTTCTAACAAGGTCAACAATCTGGCTGGAAGAGCGCAGAAATGAGGAGACCAATTAGGTTTCCTGCTATAATCCAGATTATACGTACAGGGAGCTTGTTGGTAGTGGGAGTAGTAAAAGAATTAGATTCTGTATTTATTTTGAAGGTATGGCTGACAGGATTTGGTGACAGTTTTGCTGTGGAAGCAAAGGACAGAGAAAAGGAAAGGATTAGACCAAGGTGGTTTTCCAATTACATAGAATTGTAGAGCGGTTTTTAACAAAGAGAGAGGAGTCTTTTGGCGGGGGTCAGGGAGGTTTGGAGGTATAATAGTATTTAACAACCACCTCTAATACACATGCAATCCATAAATGTCTAGTAGACCTCCTTTCTGTCTCTCTACTTGCCTTGCTATTTCTTTGCTTCACCAGATCTCTGCATCTCTTTGTCTTAAGTGCTTAATGTGTAGTTTTCTAGAATATGAAATAACAAGGGAAGTGCCCAGGCATAATTTGCACAGAGTGAAAAAAACCTCTCTTCCTCCTTGTCCTTCAGTGCTACACCACGTTATGGGACCCTCTAGGTTTTCTCTAAAACTGCATAAGGTTTCAAAATTGGAATAGATCATAAAGGACATGTTGTCCAATTGTTTTTCCTGTTATAGATATGGACACTTAGATCAAATAAGTTAGATGACTCACCTACGGGACAGGAAAGAGGAAAAATAAATAGCATGGCTTTCTCAAATGCGAGGAGTAAAGATATGGCCATGAGAGGAGCAATTATGTGAGTAAATGACAGCGTTTTAAATCTCAAAAAAGAAAACAAATAACAGAGGACCAAAAAAATGCTATATACATACCCAGAAAGGACAAGTGAGTATGTCAAAGGCAGTCTTTTTGACATGATGGCAATTCATTGTGCAAAGCTTTTGTTAACAGTTTTCTAATCAATAGATTTTTTAAAAATAATACTGACCTTTAATTTATTCTCATTAATACCTCTTAGGACTTTTCCAAATTTTTTAATGTAAAAATAGAACACTTACACAACTTTGTACTATTAGTCTGAACAACCAATAAAAATTGTTTCTAAAATAAAAGTATTCAATCTCTATCTTGTTTGCAAATCATATTTACATACCTTATGTTTAGATTTTTAAAAAACTGACTTAGAGCAGAACAAAATGAAAAGCATCCTGCTATGTAGATTTTTATATCATTTTAAAATATTTTAATTAGTGTCATTTTGTTTGGACTTTGCAAAGTTAAATGATAGCTTTATTTATTTTTTTAAAAGAATATGCAGGGTATTTTTTTAAGATTTTATTTATTTATTTTTAGAGGGGAAAGGAGGGAGAAAAAGCAGGAGGGGAGCATCAATGCATGGTTGCCTCTTGCGCATCCCCTGCTGGGAACCTGGTGCACAACCCAGGCTTGTGCTCTGACTCGAAATCTACACAGTGACCCCTTGCTTTGCAGGCCAGTACTCAATCCACTGAGACATACCAGCCAGGCCTCAAAGTTATGTTGTAAATTATGTTGGTTACAAAGTTCTAGGGGGATAACTTCATTATTTCTTTGGTTAGTTTAAATTTTTGTGTATACTTTAACATATAGCTATCAAATAAAGGCTTATAGATACATTTTTCTCCATAGATTTACATATAAATATGAAGAAAAAGCACCATGCATGCCTAGCTCGAACCTTTAGAATGATACAAATAATAATTCTTAGCTATAGTATTATTTAGTGGTAAGGAAAAATACAGAGGAAAAAAAAACGTAGCTTAAAATTAATCTTAACCTTTCTGAGTTTCAGGGGGTTTTTTATCTGAAAAATACTGATTTATTATTCTTGCCTTAGCTACCTGTTTGGATGGTTATAATGATCAAATGAGATGATGTCTTTGAAAGTTCCCTGGTACATTATGACAATGCTAGTAGTATGAGCTTTCAGAAAGTGTGGTCAACTTATCTTTTCCCTGATAGGAAAAGATTTTATCTTAGAGTCAATCAAAGAAGGAAAGGAGCGTTTCCATGTTCTTTAAATAAATCTGTGTCTCTATGCTTGACATTTTAAAGAAGTAGGCCACATGTTGTGTGCTAGAAAAGAAATGTGATGAGTTTTTCTCAAGTCCCTAAAATTAAATTTGAATTCACTACAGTAGCTATTTTGCTCTTTATTAATGAGCAAAGGTATTCATTTGACACAGGACTGCTCTCCAAAGCCCTGGGCCTGGGACTCAGCGCTGGTAATCATGGGTGCCTGAAGAAGAGAGTTCTTAACCTGAGGGCCAGAAATTGGCACCTTGTGAATTCACCCATTGTAATTCAATTACATTTTATTGAATTCCAATGGAGAAAATCCATAGGGGGCAAAGCTCCAAAACTCTTATACAGTGGAACTTCCTTCCATAAACACTGAAAACCAATTTAAAAAACTACCGTTTCCAAAATAGTGCTATAAATGAATAGGCTATCAAGGGACAGCTATAATTATGTTCTTTCACATCATGTGAACATATACACTATACAAGAGTGACATGTTTAACCTTCTCTAAGTCAAATCAACATCCTCCAAAAATAAATCCAACATGGTTTTATGTCATAAATCGTTCTAAAAAAACATTCTTTTTCCTGCTGTTGGCCATTTCAGGACACACTTTAGATTTTATTTTAGCATCAAATTTTTGTGTTGTTATTAAAAGATACTCTAATATTTATTCAAGTATGTATCTAAGTGTCTGTAGTCATTGTAATTGACCACCTGGGTGATTTTATCTTAAACAGCAGTATTAAGGTGACCAATTAACCGAAGCACATTAGTAAGTACCTAATTTTTCTGATTAGGTGCTCTGGACAATATAAAACCATAAGAGACATAGTTCTCACTTTAAGAGTGTTTGCAAACTAGTTGAAAGATGAGAATAAAAATGTAAAAAAATGTAATGCAGTAGGAGTCATACTATAGTATGGTCAAAATTCAAGAACTGACATGAGAGAATGCATCTCATTTGTACAATTAGAATCTCCAAAGAAAGAACCCAAGAAAATGTATTTTTAAAGCTACCACAAAAATTTTGAGAGATAATCAGGTTTAGAAGCAACTATTATTTTCTTTTCTTCCATCCCTCTTCAGAGTAATCTCCTTGGTACTCTCAAAATTTGCAAATAATTTGTTAAGTACCACAGCCGTCAGCCTTTTCCCAGGCCTCTCATCTGCTTGACCCACAGGGCGTTGGCCACACAGTTAATCGTTGTCTTTTTTTTTTCCTGACAGCCTTTCTCAGTGTTATTGAATGGCTCCAACTCCTTTCCTCATACCTCAAATGTTAATGTTCTCTTTTTCTTTTCTTATTCTTAGTCCTTTCCTGAACTGAGTGGTCCCTGGATGATCCCTAAATCTGCATTTACAGATCTGACCCCTTTAACATCTTCAACTGGATTTCTCTCAGGTTCTCCAAACTCAAAATTGTTCAGAATCAAACTCATATTTTCCCTGCCCCTTTATCAACTGACTAACCCATCCTTCACTGACTGTATGATGTTAAGATGGTGGGGTAGGTAATGTGAACTTGGGACAAAGAGTGGGAAGTGAAATCCACTAGACCCAAGCTGGGAATTAGTCACCCTCCAATTGTCCTTGTGCCTGACCATGTGTCAGCTTGTTTATTAAGACCTTTTTGTTCCACCTAAGGAATTTATGATGAATACTCTCCTTTTACTCCAGCAGGCCTATTTGAAGCTATTTCCTGATTGTTAGTGCTCTCCTGAGTTGGAGGAACCTCAGTTTGACTCAATCTTGTGGTATTTTTAACTTAACTATATATCAAGTCTATTTGTTAAATTAACAATCTAAAATTTAGAGCCCTCAAATTTTGAAAATATCAAGTCATGCTTTTAATTTTCTTTACATTATTTCCATCATGTATGAAGTTGTCTAAAATTAGGGCAATGTAGAGATTTAAAGAATCATTTAGGATGAAACTCTAAGGGGTTACTCTAAATTAACTCTTTTTAGTATAAAAATAACAGTTAATGAATGATAATTTACACTGTGTTAAAGATTTCAAAGCAAAAATTCTTCACTGTCTAATGTCCAGTTTCTTTCAGCCATCAGTTCTATGCTAATAGTGAGGATATTCTTCCTGATGTTAGCATGTCTGCTTTAGTATAGCCCTAAAGCATAACTTCATCTAATATAACATTATTTTTAATAATATTTTATTGACTATATTATTACAGTTGCTCTGCTTTTCTCCCTTTGCCCCCTCCACCCAGCACCCACCATTCCCTCAGACAATATCCATACCATTGATCATGTCCATGGGTCATGCATGTAAGTTCTTTGGCTGCTCCACTTCCTATACTGTATTTTACATCCCCATGGCCATTCTGTAACTACCCATTTGTCCTTCTTAACCCCCTCACCCCTTCGCCCATTCCCCCGCACTCCCTCCCATCTGGCAATCATCAAAACTATCTCTGTACCCATGATTCTGTCTCTGTTCTTCTTGCTTGCTTAGTTTGAAAAACGTTATTATTTATTTTAACTTTCTAATACTTTTTTTTTTTACCATGTAGGCTTTCCCCAGATGTAAGTATATTGTGCTGCAGATAGCAATGGAAATTTTAGGGTTTTTTTCTCCCCTTTATTATAATTTTTTTAAGGGGAGCTGTTCCTCAATTCAATCTCATTTTCTTTTAAACAATGATGATGCTTTAAGTATCCTTTTTTCTTCTTCCTTTAATTAGCAGGTGAAGTGAAATTTCTGCCCATTTATATGGGCAATAATTCAAGCATTTGTGCAAATTTTCTTGCAGAGAATACTTTTCACATTGAACCCTTTGCTCTGTACTTACCTCTGCATCTTACAATCAGAGGAAATGAATGATATAAAATAAATTGTCTCAGCAATCAGAAGTCTTTGCTCAAACAATCTTATCCGAACATCATTTGTGAGGAAGTCAACACAAATGACAACTCCTCTGTTTGCTCATGGTGCCATGTAAATTATGCATGTAATTTCCTTACAACTTGTCAGTTACTTTGCTTTTATTCCAGAGGAACTCGAGCAGTTTATGGCGCCTTAGTATGAGAAATAGGGAACGTGAGGCCATGAGATAGTTTTGGTTTGCCTTTCTGTTCCAGTTTCCCTGATGGCTTTTTGCTGAGACAGTCTCGATGATACTGCAGTTGTCACCTGCTGGTTCACTGGAGAAGCCCTGCCTTGGGGGTTCCTTGAAAACTCACACATCCCATAAGAAATCTCAAAAAATAGTCATTTGAAAGTGATATAATAACCATCCAGTACATGGAAAGAAGTAAAAAGTTCAAGATTGGGAGCTTGGGGCTTTGCTTTCTTTTATTTGCTGGGATTATTGACAGCTATATTTCAAAATTTTAAGAGGTATACTAGTAAATTGTGTATTGATAAGTGGCCAAAAAAGGAAAACTGATTACGGCATGATTGAAACACATGGTACTCCTAGTTACTTGAAGAACACTTGGACTAATATATTGCCCTGTTATAGTTTATTTTTTAAAGAAAATTAAAGTGTCATATGAACTGAGGTTCGCACACGCACGAAGTCACATGCTAGAGATGGCTTGCACTGGCTGAAAAGAGACATTTGTGTACATCTCTTCCCAGTAACATCGATAGCTTGCAATTGGTGATAGTGGCATATTTACTCTACAAAAATTGGCAAATGCAACAAATCAGTTTGTTTTTTCATACAGTTGGTTGTAAAACAATTAGCAGTACCTCACTGCCATAACAGGGCATGTTTCCCAAACTGCCATGATTGCAGCTTCATATTTATCAAAAATATTAATGCAAAATCATTCAAATAATATTTAATTTGTATATAGTTTTATTCTCAATTTCTGTCCCAGAGGGTGGCAGCATGGTGCAATAAAAAGTACCTGGGGCTTTGTATTGAAAGTTGTTTTTAATCCATGCCGGTCCTTTTGCCTGTTTAATTTAGGCAAAGTCACTTAAACTCACTGAGCCAAAAATTTTTTCTCTCTAAAGTGGGGATAGTAATACTACCATGGGGATTAAATGGGGTGATGTAGGTAGAGCATGTAGCAGTGTCTGACAAAGAATCGGGTTGAGTCAATGGAGCCCACAATGGGAGTGCAACCTTAATAGAATTCAATATTGAAGGGTCCTCCAGAAATGTTTTACTTCTTTGGTTTCTCATGAAACCAAAATCTACGAGCCAGATGAGATCTTCAGAAAAACTCAATATCTTTATTTTTTAGAGATGGTCATTGACATTCATTGAGTTTTTGAAGGCCAGGCATCCTGAATTCTTAACAGAATTCAAGTGAACTCTCTCTACTCTCCTGTGATAAAATACCATCATCTGGCCTCTAGGTTGATTATGTAACTATTTCTTCTCTCTCTTCCCTCTCTTCTGTCCTCTCTTTGTTTACCTTTCCTTTCTCTGTCTTTTTCAATCTGATTTAATTCGGTTTTGGATTCATTAAGTTGTTCTGGTGCTTTGGGAAAAGTAGATTATTTGACTAAAATTCAGATCCTCTGCAAAAGCACATCTTACTTGAATAGTGAAACCTCTTATGCTGAAAGACACTAATGTAAATATCAGGTGAACTAAAGGGATATGTGCAGATTATGTAGCCCATGGAAAATGACCCATCAAAAGAAAAGGAGCTATTTAATATATTTAATAGGTGAATGACTACTTAGGAAGAACAAGAATAAAAGTCTTATTTCCAGAGTGCATATTATATGCCAGATTCTCTGTTAGCAATTTTTATTGCATTTACTTTTAGATATATTTTCTCTTTTACAGATAAGGAAATTAAGGCTTAGGGAATTTAAGCTTATCTTGTCCAAAGTTACACAATTCATTTGTGGTGGAGTTAAGATTCAAAACCAAGGTGCCCATCTACTATCTATTTTCCCAGTGCTAGGTCAGTCGAATCAAAGTATGTATCTCCCACCTTATTCATTCTCCTTTGTCAACATAAGAAATGTTCAAACCTATAAAACTTTTTATGAGTTTATTTGAGCCAAACTGGTGACAGTTACCAGGAAGCAAGAGAAAATGCTCCACGGAATGGCAGTTTGCACCTTATTTTATACATTACAATAAAAAAAAAAGGACCTAAATTGTTAACATGAAATTCATTGGTGATAGATTGGGGAGGCAGGAGTAAGCAAAGTGGAGGAACCTCTGGGACTGGATAAAAAGTAAAATGATAAACACATACTTCTTTTACATAGGTGAGTACAGGATAGTTAACTCAACAATTAACTCAATAATTGAGTCAACAATTAACTCAGTAACAATGGGAGGATTTGTGGTCTTTACTCTGGAGCTCTGGTGTGGTATCTGTGCTTTGAGGGGTCTGGAAAAAGAAATTACTTTGATATTCCAAAGGTATGTTATTGTAGATGCAAAAAGACAATAAACAGGCTTAAGTAAGGTAAAGATTGACTTTTGTCAGGGAAAATTTTAGCCTATGACATGACTTCCTGCCATAACTGCTTTTAGTTAATAGATTTTAATTTCAGACCAATCCTTTGTGGGTACTTTAGGTGTCTGTGTAAATAAGGCCACCACACAGGCCCCCCTTGAGCTTGTCAGATTTAGTATGTGGCCCCTTTTCATCCACTCCTTCACGATTTGAAATTGGGCATTGAAAGAAATAAACTCTGCTCAGTTCAGTTTATTTAAACAGACATATTCTAGCCATTGTTTAAATTTTCTTGAAATTGTTTTTAGTTTCTATGTCCAAGGAATGTTTTCATTGTAAGAGATTGTACAAACTATCTGAGTCACTGAGTACCTACTTCAGGTAAAACATACAAATTTACACGATGTGTTCTACTGAATCTTGGTTTTGTTATGAGGTGAGAATCAAGATCAGGAAGGACTCTGAAGGGAATGGAGAAAGGCGACTGAGTGCTTTAAAGAGCGGGAAAAGGGACGTGGGAGGTATGACAGCAAATTGCACTCCACAATTTTATCTAGGCTCAGCCCAGGTGAAGCGTGTCTTGCAAAGCAGGAGACCCCATATATGCCCTATTTATGTCCACCTTATGGGGTTCACGAGGTGAAATAGATAAAGAGTTATGGGAGAGCATGAGCTTTTGGAGAAAATAAAAGATCACAATTCAGCCTGGTTTTCAGAAGTCAGAAGTGGGATGACTCATTCTGAGATCAGAAATGCAGATCCGTACAGGACAGCTGCCAACACAGGATTTTGTTTATGCCCACTCAGTACAGGAAGCGCTTCTACTTGTGCTTTGGTCTCTTCAGTTGTATGAAGTAGATTCTTATGCGGATTGTTAATGCAGGATGGATTACCTTCAGAGGACTTAGAAATCATATAGAGATGACTTTCCATGTGCAAGGTCTGATCCTGAGACTTGTTCATGAAAAGACTAGGGAAGGGGAAATATGTTATTTTTTTTAATTTATTACTGAAAGGTGTTTAAGTGTAAGATTTTGTTTTGATTAGGGCCTATTGGAATATAGCAGTATATTTTCCATCGGGTAATAGACTCAGAATACACAATTTCATGAGCTGAAAACCAGTAAAAGGAAATATAATGATAATAATAGCAACAATAATAATAACAGAAGCCACTATTTATTGTGTGCTTATTTAGAGCAGTGTCTGGGACATGATAAATATTGATGATGATGTTGAATAGGAGGAATATGGTGATTATGATGGTGATGGTGACCACAGTCGTGATGATGCTGATGGTAATGATGACAATAATGGTGGTGTTGACGATGACGGCGGTGATAAGGGCAGTGGTACTGATGGTATGCCAGGCACTGTGCTTAGCACTCTGTGCATTACTTCACTTAGCACCTGAGAACTCTATGCAACAGATATCATCGCTGTTTTACAGATGAATAACTTGTCTAGTACCACACAGCTGGGAAGTGGTGAAGTCAAGGTTGCTAAAGCCCATACCTTTGACACCATGCTATATTTAAAGGCCTTTCTTAAAGCATCTGTTTGAGCCGGTTAGTCAAGGCTAAAGAAAAACCCAAAGCAGAAATTTTCTTGTTGCCTTTATTCTCTTAGAATGGGACAAACTAAGTATTCCCTATGATAATTCTGCATGCATGCCCATACAAGTAACTATCTTTAAGTAGAACAGGATACTTTTGACAGTGACTGAAAATGCATTAATTTGACATAAACAGTCAAAAAGACACGAGCTGTGCTTTTTCATGGAAATTGTGATGCAGCCTATGAGCCAGAGATCCAGGCTCTGCAAACATTAACTGTAGTTCCCAACCTAAAAGTAATTTACATGCACACCCCATGTACAACTGAATGATATGCCAGTCATTTAGTTCACACATACACAAACCATCAAAAGTAGGATTTTTTCATATTAGAAGCAACGATTTATATAATTGAAAAATGAAGAGAATTTTCTCAAGATTATGGTAGTTTGTAAATGCAATAACTATAATTCTCATGGAGAATATTTCCCACTATCAGATAAGAGATATTTATTGGTTTTGATTTCACATAAGCATAATATCCTATCTATCATTAACATGCACTTAATTGACAAACACACAGCATACTTA
Source organism: Pteronotus mesoamericanus (assembly GCF_021234165.1). Taxonomy (NCBI): domain Eukaryota; kingdom Metazoa; phylum Chordata; class Mammalia; order Chiroptera; family Mormoopidae; genus Pteronotus; species Pteronotus mesoamericanus. Next base: position 33,440,562 of record NW_026555329.1, read on the forward strand.
AAAGAAATTTTAAGTACACACATCTCAGAATTTAAGGAATGGATCCATGAAAATATTAGAAATATTTATTTAAGAAAAAATAGCAATTTATACATAAAGCAGGTATAATTGATTTTTAAGAATGAATAATTAGGTTAGTGCCAAAATGCAAGTGCTGGCTTTCTAAAAGTTGTGTACTTTCTACTTCCTGCCTGCTAGTCCGTTATCACAAATGTCTCAAGAGACCATACATTACAGACCTAATGATAAAACAATAAACGGAATTCATGATTAGTTGAATAGTAGTTTGTGCAGCTTCCTAATTTGATCACATCAACTCTGTGAACTGGAGTGAAAGCTACCTAAACTACATTTAATGGTACAGAGTTAATGGTGTATTTTCACCCCTAAATGTCTCTGGATGAGATGGAAATTCATGGGGATATACAAAATATTTGCTTCTATCATCATCATCATCATCATCATCATCATCATCATAAGTGAAATTCAACATTTAGTGAGAATCTAAATGTTCTAGGAATTATAGTAAATACTTAAGATGGACTCTGAAGGTAATACAATGAGATGGTCAGACACTGAGGCACAGAGAGGTTAAATGACTTACCCTTGGTCACATAGCTTGGAAGTGGCAGAGAAAGGCTTTAAACCCAAAGCCAGAGTCCAACTCCTGAAAATGAGCTTTTGACTAGTATGCAAGAATAGAAAGCAAATAGTAAAAAAGATATATAGTGAGATATTCTTCTACTAAATATTGTGTTCCAGATAATTAGGAAATAAGATATGATATGTAAATCATGTAGCACAAGCTGACTTGGGTTGTAATCCAGAGACTGTCATTTATTAGTTTTCTGACCTTTGGTGAATTATTTAATGTCTCCAGACTTCAGTTTTCTCAGTGGTTAAGTGGTAGCAATAGTACCTCATAGAGTTATTATGAGAATTTAAAATCACACTCATATGAGAGTTTTATATTAGTATTATTATTCCTGAGGCTGCTGTTGCATTATCAATATACCTTAAGTGTAAACTATACTAGAGAAGGGGTAGATTTATGTGCTTGATGTTAGCAGGGAGTCTTTGAAGGATGGATAACTTGGAGATGGAGGAAGGAAGGGGGAGGTTATTTCAGGAAGGGATTTCAAGGCATAGATGTGAGAAAGACCCTGATATAAGTGAGAGATCATAAGTTTAGCAAGACAGGACAAAAGTTTTCATACAAGGCAAAATAGAAATGAGATAGCCTAGACTATTATATATTTATTTTATATTTCAACATACAACACAGGCTCATTCATGATATATGATTCTGATAAATGTTTTTGATCTTTATGGAAAAATCTCAGTGTAAGATAACAGAAGTCTTTTATTTGGCTTAATAATGATTCTGAGTATATTAACCTTCTGTGTAACTACCTTATATGTCTAGTCCCCTGGGGCATTTTTTAAAAGCAGAGATTTCTAGCCTTATTCTCTAGATCTGGAATGGCACCCAGGATTCTGTGTATTGATTATCACTTGCAGGTCATTCTTCTTGTCAGGAAAGTTTGAGAAAGATTGCTGTAATTCACCTTTTTCATTGCTGTCAAAATAACCTTTGTAAAACAAATAATTTACTAGCCAAAAAACCTTAAATAACTTGCCATTACCTCTCAGCTAAAACACAAATGCTTGGGCAGAACATTCAAGATCATTCACAGGCTGTTCTGATCTACCTTTCAGACCACTCTCCCCCAAGCACCCTGTAGACCAGTTGTACCAAATTGAATATAGGTCTCTGTTCATGCTTTTTGTGTCTCATAGCCTATAATCTCTGTGTCTTTGCTTTCTTATCTAGAAAACCCATTCTTAAAGGTTCAATTCACATGTCACCAATTCTAATGTAATGATCCTGCATCCCACTAAGAAGAAATTTCCCCACTTTTCTTAACTTCCATAACATTTTGTGTCAACATCTATTGTATGTCAGTAGTACATGTTTTCAATTTCTGAAAAGGTCCAGACTCTGTTTTATTTAGCTTGTACCCCTCAATGCTTAGAAGAGTGCTTAGTGTAAAGAAAGCATTCCGTAAGCATTGGTTGAATAAATGAATGCACAAGTAAAGATTTATTCTACTTTCTGTCAGTACTTTAGTTTGTCCTTGAGTAACGGAAGACATTAAGTTGCTGTAACATTTTTGCTAATTTATTTTCATCTTTTTTCCACTTTAAGTCGCCTCTTTAAATCAAGATGCTTTGATTTTAATAATAAAATAAATGAGGTGTAGAGTCCATGTTCACACTTCTTTGTTAGGATAACATGGAGCTTCAGAGTTGCCGTACAGTAGAGTTTGAGTTTAAGTCCAAGTGGTACCTGACACTAAATAAGACAGGTCTTTCCCACTCTCTCTCCCACTCTCTCTCATTGCCAACATTTTGCATTTTCAAGGATAGGAATACCACAGCCAAAAGAAGTAAGAGTGAAATGGAGGAAAAAAAAATGGGTAAATACACATTGAAGGCACTCAATGTTAGAAGGAAAAGCGAAAAGTGAAAAAGGAGGTGGTTTGGTTATAAGGGACTATAAAGTGAAATCCTTTATGCTTTTATCTTACAAAATTTTAGGTCCTCCTAAATTTGCCTATGCCAACTTACTTTTCTAAAGGAAGATTGTTTTTTCATTGTCCAGTGTTTTGTTGCCAATTTTTGCAGCACACAGTGAAGTTAAATTTGTAGCCAGTTAGCATATAATTTATATGAAAAGCTTAAATAGGATCTTTTCCATGCAAGGTAAAGCTCTTAAAATACAAAACAAGCAAGAACAGTGAATAGTTGTTACTCATTTTGTGCCTGCCTCTAAGTGGTGTTTATGGTGGGTACTGGTTGTGTTTCAGCTGGAGTGTCAGTCCCAGCATCGAATGCAGTGCTCTCCTGGCTTCACTTCTGAGAGAATGGGCGGCTGTTTGTGTAAGAGTTTGAAATGCTACCTTTGGAGGAATGCAATTCTATGTCAGCTCCTCCTCCCCATTTCCCTCTCTAGCTGAGGCACCAGCCTCACCATGCTCTTGAAATTAAGAATCCATGCATGGAATATCAAAGGCTAAGAGATTCTTTTTTTCTGATATTTGTTCTCACCCAACTGATTGATCTTCCTTTTACTTACTTATAATTTAGCATTATAAAGTACTTTTTATCTTGAATTCTCATAACAGTTTATGGAGATTATCTCACATTTCTTTGCAGCATTTTTAAGAGCAGAATGCACATTATTCCTACTTAATGGTAGAGGTGAAGAAGCTGCCCCCCACTGGATATCAGAAACTTTGGATCAGGGAAGAGAGTGGTAGCAGTTTTACTCTTTAGGGTATAGGTATGTAGATTATAAGTTTATCTTCAACACTGTACAAGGTTAGCACAGGTTTTTTCAGCTGCTTCTGTATCTGGTGCCCTGAGTGGTATATCTACCTGGCCATCCTTCTCCGCCAGGCTTGCTTAATTGTTGGGGAGAGAGGTGGTACATTTATTACATTTATGTTCTATTGTAAGACAGAGACATTGAAGCAGAGGAGGGAAAAGTTATTTGCCTAAGAGCCAAAAATTAGTCATTATTGAATCTAGTTCTACAGTAGAATACTACTGGATTCTGTCCATGCTATGTGCTCTGGTTTTCTGTCAGTTATTTTTTTCTTTCATATTATCTTAAAAATATTTTATAATGGTCCTTCATTTTCAGATAAATTGAACTAGATGCCAAAGAAAAGACCAGTGTGAAAAGTGTATAAATAGTAAAATGACTGACTCTTTGACCCTCAAAAGAAAAAGAAACAAACAAGTCATGCTTACAAGTTTAAAAGAATTGCTCAGTTGGATGATTCTGAAAGCATGCAGACTTGTTATTAACACTGAAAAGTTTAATTACATTTCATTAAACTATACTAGCATCTCTTAATTGCTAAAAGGGGACTAAGAAAGCAAAAGCAAAAATGCCTAATCTCTAGAAGCTAGATTTTCCTCGATGCTTTGTAATGTAAATGTGCCTGTGTGTATATAAAATTCACACACTCCTTCCATCTCACTGGCTTTTAACGGAGGGGTCACCTGATTTCACCTAGAGCCGCCCCCCTCCCATTAGCTGAGGAAATCCTAAAGTGAGAGACAGGCGCCTATAGAACACAGGTTCTGAAGCTTGGAGATGTAAATGACCCCGACTGAACGGAATCGAGTGAGGTTGCTGGTGGGGGGTTGGTGAAAGAAAATGAGGGAGTGAATGTAAGCGAGAGAGCTGAGAGGGGGAGAGAGAGAGAGAGAGAGAGAGAGAGAAGAAGGCAAAGAGAGTGTGAGAGAGGGAGAGGGAGGTGGGGGAGAGAGAGAGAAAGTGCTGCATGCTTCATCTTTGAGAGGAGGGGAAAACAAAAGACCTCAGCGGCAGTTTTTTGTTGCTGTGTCTGGCTCAAAGAGGAAAATTCTAGACATCCATGCTGAAAAAATCAAAGCTCAGCTGAGACTACTTCTATCAAGAGAATTACATGATCTGAAAATGGGTTGGACCAGTACAGGTGGTTTGAGAAGACACTGACAGAGGACCATGGAAAGGTGGGAGAGGACGAGCGGCTTCTCTGCTTCCTTTGAACAGAGCTCTAGGTCAGTAAGCTGAACTGCCCCGCGTCTGGCTTAAATCTCTATATGTGTGTATGTGTGTGTTTTCTATTCATTTCCTCCAAACCCTTCTGCTTCCCAGCCCCTGGATAGGCAGTGCCATATTCCACCAGATGTGAACCTAAACTTGATTTGACTCTCACTTCATTTACCAAATGCCTCTCGACTGCTTGCGGAGCTTTTGTTTAATCCAGCCAGTGGAGAACCATCATGATGTCTCCTTTTGAGTCAGAATGTGTGTTTCAGCCCTAGATTGTCAGGTGGCTGTTTGGAGAACAGTTAGCATTTTGCTCCAGAAGGCTGCGAATGCATGATTAGGTTATTATGAAATGTAAACAGCAAATATCTGCTGACTTGGGGTTTCTTTGTAATGTCAGGATAATTCAGAGATATTGGACTGCATTTGCCTTATCTTAATTTCCCACAGAATTGAGTTCAAATATAGTAAGTTTGAAATGGCACCCTACCAACAAAGGCACACACCAGGTATTCTTCCGGCAGAGTATGTTTTACCTCCCATTGGAGACAAAGCTTAAAAAATTAATTTTCTTGGGACCTGCTTTGAACAGGAAGGAATACAACATGTCATACTTAAAATAGGCACACAAAGCTGTTTGTTTAATAAGTGGGTACAGATGTGTGTAAAACAAGCACATAATTTCTCTTGTTCCTTGCTGTGCAGATAGAGTGTCTTTTGTTCCAGCATGTGTATTTTCCTGTGTTTTTTTTACAAAGAAAGCGTTGCCTGTGCTTTCTGTGCTAGCAGACTTGTATGCCAATTTAGCATTGTGCCCTGGTCCAGAATCTGCTCTATTCTGAAGTAAACTGCCCAGAGGTATTAGTCAAGAAGCTGGAGGCGGGTGGGAAGTAGGGAGAGGTGGTTTTTCTGTTTCTTTTTCTTTTTTTGGCTATTAGCTCAGAAGTGTCAGATTCACATTTTAAAAGGAAATGAGGGAAGGCGTTAGTTTAGAATAGGATGCAGATCTGTGCCATGCGATTGCCAAAGACGATGTCAAGGAGATGCTCAGAGCAGAGGGAATCATATTTGTAATGGACTCTTTAAGAAAATGTTCTGTGGGGGTGACTGGCTGGGTCCCTTTTGACCAAATTAAGATGCGCTCTGGCAGTGCACTAGCAGCTGTGAGCTGACATTTTCTTGTGAACCTCGTGAAAAATGGCTCCATATCTCTCTGCCTGTCCTGAGGAGATGGTGTCTACGAGTTACTGAGCCCTTCCCCACCGTGATTTGCTCCTAGGGCTGTTTGCTGATAGGGACGGACTGGCTCGGGCTTCCTTTTAATTTGCCTGCCTTTTTAAATTTTGGGTTGAAGGGGGAGTGGGTGGTGACGGTTTTACTTCAAGTACAAACTACCCAGCAAGGCTAGCAGGAGCTATTTTTCCAGCAATCACAGGTTTCCATTTTTAAAAGGGTAGATTGCATTTCTTTGGACACAATATAAAGCACTTTTTGTTGTTGTTGAGTGGGCTAGTAAACAATTTCTCTAAAAAAAAAAAAAAAGACGCACGCATGTGTGTGTGACACTTTACATTCGGACTCTCCTCATGGGAAGTGACAGGTAAAAACATAAGGATACTTGACTGTCATTCATCTCTGAAAAGATAAAGCTGCCCTTCTCCTTCTTACCATTTTTCCCCCATTTTTGACTTGTGTGTTCCATTGTGCAAGAAGAACAATCGTGTACCAGAGTTAGGATGCAGGGAGGGAATGTACTACTGTCCTGTCTTCCACATGTGCTTATTTAGGAATCCCTGTGCTGAGCAGGGAGTGGAGGTGCTACAGCAGCCACACTGCTCCTTTATTTAGGCTTTGGTTTATGAAAGCTCCAGCCAGCAGAGGCAGGATGTGCTTGAGCAGAGACCTATGTTTTGAGGGACTGGTTAAGGACATGTGCTGTTTGGGGGGGTGTGAAATCACTGTTTTCTTTTTTACAGTATTCTAAGGTGATTGCCTGAGTACAGACTGGGTTCAGGAGAAGGGGGTTAGACCCCTCATATTTTAGGCAAGAAGCACAGCACAGTCCACTAGAGAGAACACAGGGGGCACAAAACAGTGCAATAGTGCGGAAAGAACAACTATTCAAATTGTATGATAGTTTTTCAAAACCTCAAGGCTTTCTGAAAATTGCATGGAGTCATCTCTGTATCATGACAAGTAAGACTTCAAGTATAATAACTTGAAGAGCAGTATGGAAACAGCTTTATAAGTGCCTTAAATATACCACTTGCCCCACAGAAGGGTATCCCTCAAAAGCTTTACATCTTGGACACTTATACATAGGATAGGAGTTACAGCACAGATTTTCTTGGAGTCTGTTTGAAGTCATACGGATAAAGCCAAGGGCCTACAGAGGCAATAGGAGTGGCCTCTTTAGGAGAACAACGGAAATGGAACTTTAACACTACATGTAGATCTGATACTGCTTTTATACATGCAGGCACTTTGACTATAATACATAGTGTGCTTTGGGGAAATTGATACATAATGCTTGAACAATGAACAAAATAATAGATAATACAGTGAAAGCATGGATCTCAGCGTTCATGGGAGGATTACTAAGGTCACTCTTAATTGTTGCTAATAACTGCAGGGGAGGGGGAGATCCCCCCTGAGGGATTTCAGATACCTAAAATGAGAAGGCCACGCTTGCAAAACTAAGGGCATTACCCACCAGCCCTTTTGGAGGCCGGATAGTGCTGATATTTAAACTAGATAGCATTTACATCCAAAGAATCATGAACCTTAGGAACTTCCCAACAATAAAGTTTGGTTTTAAAAGCAGCAAAATAACCATTATATAGAAATAATTCACACAGCAGGAGCCATATGGGAGAAGTGAGAAAATCTCAGACTAACATGAAATTTTTGCAATGAGATTCATGTGATGCCCTTGTGACCCTCAGGGTACCAGTGAATTCTTAGTAGGGATTAAAAATGAAAAATCCACATGTTGAAATAAATTTCAACATACCCATATCCTTAAAACTTCAAATATGGAAAATGAATAATTTTCTGAGAATAAAATTAGTTATTCACAAAGTGTCTGTGGCATAGAAAAGTTGAGATAAAACAAATTTCAGTAAAAGATATTTTATCCTAACTGAATTATTCTTGAAAGATTTTTGAACACAAAGTTTTTAACTTTCTGAGAATATTGTAAATAGTAATGGCTTGTTTTCTAACATCCATTTTATCTATATTACTTTTAGAACTCCACTACCATAAATTACATGTTCAGTTTTTAAAAGCCTTACTGGGTGGCAACATGGCATTAAATAAATAGAAGCATGATAAAAGCCTTTGAGTTTAAAATACTTTAGTTTTATGTTCAATTTCAGGTACATTTCTCCTCTAAGTCTGTTATATCTTCAGCTTTTGCTCTAAGTCACAACACAGCATGTGGCAGTCTCATTTCTAAGACCTTAGTTGCTTACTCTGAGGAGAGCAGGCCTTTAATACAATTTGAAAAAATAAAAAAAGAGCTTTGCTCTTTGACCAAATTAGGTGGTACTTTAATAAAAGTTAGAACATTGTTATGATGTTAATTATTTGTCCAAGTGATTGGAGATCAGAGATTAAAACAGATATTATATATTTCAAGCATATCAAGGTTTATAAAATGCACTAGGTATATATTGTGGGGGTTAGTTCTTTCCCTAGTTCTCATTACAAGGATGGTTTTCTGTCAAATACGCTTATTTTCTAAAAGCAGTACATTATTCTGTTTTCTCCCATAGATCCTTTATCCATCTTCCCAAGTCACACAAAGGATACGTTTAATCCAATGAAAGTGATAATGATTTTAAAATCTCTTAATCAAGATGTTGAATTTAATATTCCACTCCCTGAAAGACCACAGTTAGAATAGCTTTTCTTTTTTTTCTTTGAATTAATGAAGCAAAGCAAACTTTGGAATCTAAAAGGAAACCTGCGATGAAGTGTCCTATGCAATAGGAGGCTCGTTGCCAGGCAGTCGGCCAGTGGAGAAGAAGCAAGCTTAATTGAGGGCTCCAACTGAAGCATAAAGTTCCGTATTAATAGGACCCCAGCAGAGACTCTAGAGCCAACTGCTCAACTTGCTTACCTTTGTTTTAGCCTTGGAGCTAAGTCCAGGAGAATAATACATTTAATAAAAGAGATCACCTTTGCTATAAGACCATCTGTGAGATCAGTCCTGCAAACAGTTCAGATACCTTTAATATTCTCTCAGCCTGAAGTTTCTGTGACTTTTTATACCCAGCAACAGATGGTTCCATATGACATTGAAAGCCACTCAAAGTTTGGTTGGAATCAGAGGTCTTGCCAGGCATTGCCCACAAAGGCACAAACCCAGCTGGGTAGGAAAGGGAGAAGCGAGGAGAGCCTTCTCTGGCCCACAGCAGAGAAATGAGCTCTCTGGGTTCTTTTTCGCAATGGACCATAGAAGCCCAAATGCCAGGCTAAGGAACCGCTGACCAAGTGTTAAAGGATTCTCCCTTTTTTGATTCATACAATTTTTAAAGAAGAGTCTTTCTTTTGGTTCTTAGAAAGCTTCATGTTTCCTTCTGTCTCACAGCCTTATCACATGATTTTTCTACTTCTCTGACTTCTTTGCTTGCTCCTTCATTAGATTAGCTTTCTCTACCAAACCTGCTTAGGGATCATTATGCTTTTTTATTATTATACTAACCAGTTTTTTTAATTGTTAATTTTATAGTGGTGTCATTGTATGGTTAATGTCTCTGTTTGCCAGGAGACAGGACCTTCTAAAGTTAGAGTCCAGATTTATTTTGCTCACAATAGACTATCTCAGCCTTCAGATTGTATTAATCTACATGTTATGTGTACACTAAATATTTGTGAAATAATTGAATAAATGAATCAATGAATACTAAGAACCAGTGCTAGTGAAGAGACAGAGCGTATCTGACTTTGGTTCAATCAAGAACAATTTATTTTCATTAGGTTAGCTACTTGGGCACCTGAGAGTTAAACTGTACCAGAGTATTCCCAGGATCTCCCGGTTGTTGGGTTTTTCTGTGTGAGAAAGAACACTTAATTATCTCTTGCTGAGATATTTCAAAAATAACTTTGCTACCCACATCAAAGTGTTCATAGGGCCAGGAAAACTGTTGGGAACAGAACAGAGAGGGAAAGACACCTCTTTCTCTAAATCTCTCTTCTGCTCTTACCTTCCTCAGTTCTTTGCAACCAGGACTTTCTAGGTCTCATCTGACAGTGTCTATACCTTGCTAACTAAACTGCTAATTAGCTTCTGAGCTCTGAAGGTTTTCCTAGGATGAAAGCCCTTCTAGAAGTGTTTGCATTTTAAACAAAGCTGTCACAAAGTGATTAATGCACTGCTTATTAATATGAGGGATTGTAAAGCAAAGTATAGTATGAAGCTTGCCTTTAGGGAGCTTACTTTTCAATTGTAGACTTAGATTTACAAGAAACAATTGGCAATTTCTCTAAGAGTCCGTAATCAAGAATTGTATTTGGTTGTGCAGATTTTAATAAAACTAGAACATAAAAGAAAGGATTTGTAGAAGTCAGGTTTCAAAAGGACCATGAACGATAAGAAATATGTCTAAATTTTCAGAGAAAAAGCATAAGGAAAATTTAACATTTTAGAAAAAACGTGAAAAAAATGTTCAAAGGGATTTAGTACAATGTATGCTCTTATAAGTCTTTATATAGAGTACTGATCATGTTTATTTTTCAAGTATCAAAGACAAAAATACTTTTTATTCAAGAATTGTAAAACTTTTATTTTTTTAAGCCATAACCTTGAGATCCTGAGAGTTAGGACTTAGACACTGGAATTTACTCCACATTACACTTTGAAGTACTCTGTCTATCTCAGCATTTACAACTAATCTCAAAGAAGTTTCCTGTCAAAAGTACTTTTAAAGATTCTTTTAGCAATATTGATCACTTTAATTGAGGTTTATTGAAAGTGCTCACTATAGCTCTCTTGTGGGTCATGTTCTATAAATACATCATCATCTTATTGATATATAGTAGAGTTTTTGTTTCATTGCAGTCAGCCTAACACCTTGTAGAAAACTCACATTTAGACCAGAGCATGAGGAGGGGGAAACATCCTTTTCCTCCAATCTTCCATGGAATTTAAACCACAGAACTGAGTAAGATTTAAGTATGTTCTTAGTAGTATATAGTCTGTTTCATCCCTGTGTTCAGTTTGAAGGTTCCCTGTGGAAGATCCTGAAAAGAATGAATATAGCTAAGAAGACAGAAGAGATCAAGCTGCATACATATATAAAGTGAGAAATAAAATTAAATGATTTTGGAAGTAGGGCAAGTAGCCTATACTTACTTGCCTTTCTCATGAACTTATTGATGTAAATGCTTTCTATTTTAGTAGTTGGGTTTTGTATGTAAGAGTTGTTAAATCCTATGACAAATTGCTAGGTTTACTTTTTGGACTTTCTTTGTTTAGATGGAGATATTGATCTCTCCAGAGTAATTTGGGTGTCTATCCTTTTAAAAGCGAGGTACTTCTAATGACCCCTTGACAGCTAATGCTGTAACAATATTTTGTAAGTAAGACTGCATATACAGTACTTTAGGTGCCCTCATTGCTATAAAAGGAATAAAACGAGACTATAAATCATTCCTTTGAGTTATAAAGAGCCCCTTCTACACACTCATATGCATTACTCTTTCGATATATTTTAGGTTAAAAGGGACACTTCAAAAAATGAAATCTTTTACTCCTTTTTTACATCAAAAGAGAAAACATAAAAGGAGGCTGGGATTGAGTAGTAGTATGTGCAATTCTGCTCTGTGTGGATCCCCAGGTAATGATAACTCATTCCCATTGTGCATGTGAGTCTTTGTATGGTACTGAATATGGCAACTTTTATTTCCTAGTATGTAGTTGCTACTTAGGGAATCATAAGTCTTTCTTTTATTTTTGGTGCATTAGAGTTTAAGAAAAGCCATGGCTAATTCAATTTATCTAAGTCAGGGGAAAAAGAAATTGGTATTAACTATTACTATATCTATTAATAGTTCATATCTCTTAAACCTGAAAGAAGACATTTAACTATGACTGGTGACTGGCAGGCCTTTGATGAAGTTATCAATTGTTCATTTCCCATGCTTCTTTCTCTCCTGCTTGCAAAATTCTCTGTTTCAGGGTTTGCCTGAATTAAGATTTACCACAGAAGCCTGGATTTTTCTCATACTTGTCTCAACAGCCATTAGAGCCAATGTACCAAATCATACTATGTTATTTCATGGCTATAAGTATCTGAGTGTTCTTTTTTCTTACTCTTTGGAATGTTCTCTTCCAGGCAGTGCTAGTTATAGACACAGGTATTCTGTGAATGTTCCCTGATCCTGGGAAAAGCTGGTTGTTCCTCACTACTATGCATGCACACTCACATGCATGCACACTTGCTTTCTATTTATACATAAAATACATAGAAAATATGCTTCCAAACAAAGTTGATTTTTTGATTATCTCCTATGTCCATTGCCTAATAAAAGACATAACACATATTTAATATACATTTTAGTTATGACTATAGCTAATCCTCTTCCTGCCCACATTGTGGAAAGAGGTGTATAATGTGTATTAAGAAATTAAAGGGTTCAAAATTTCCATTTGTTTTAATCAGTTGTCTTTATGGTCTTTATTTACTGAAGCTGAAAATAAATATTAAGACTGCTATATATTTTCTCTCAGAAACTATGGACTTTAATATTAAATGTGACCAATAAGAGATGGAATTAAAGGAAATTGGGCTAAATGATTTGATACATTAAAAATTAACTCTGGATAGGGTCCGTTAGTCACGTAATATTTTTGTCCGATATGATGTGGAGACATCTCTATCAATGCTCCCTTATATACATCCACTGTTGCAGTAAGGAGATGCTTACCTTTCCATAGACCTTTACTGCTCTTATTGTGGTTCATAGACCAATTACACCAGCATCACCTGAAAGCTTATTAAAAGACAGAATTTTGGGCCCCACACCACCCTACAGATTTAGAATTTGAATATTTTCATAAGGCCCTAAATAGTTTAATTCTGCATTAATGTTAGAGAAGCACTATTGTAGAGAAACTTTTTATGAAGGTTTAGTCAATTTTGGAGACTACAGCTTGGCTAATACCTCAAGGACAAATTGTAATGTGGAATGTTATTTCTTTTCTCAAGCTATGGGATAGAAACAATTCTCCCTCCAGTTTGCCCATCTCTACATGTCCTGGGAAAGAGGAAGAAATCAACCTCACTAGAAGTTAATATCTTTGTTCTTCTTTGTCTTAAGCCAATTTCTATTACATACATTGGATGGCAATGAAGTGGGTAGCAGGAGAGACTAAAACCGAGTCTGGCCTCTGGCATATATTTGCCATATGAAGTTGGACAGATTCGTTAGACTTTTTAACCTCATTTTCCTCTCCTATATAATGGAAATTATATTTCTTGGCAAGGTTGTTTTGATGTTAGAGATGAAAATGAGGAATTATCTCCTATAGCACGATTGGCACATACTAGGCACTCAGTAATTAAACAGAAGCTATGGCTAGCATTGCCTTACCTCAGTTTCCTAGTGGATTTTTGGAGAAAAGCAGAGTTATGATCTCTTCAAATGCCATCCCTTAGGTGTGTGCCTCAGGTGCCTCTTGGAAGTGGACACTCAGCATATTTGGCTTTATTTCCTACTACCTGATTTCAAGAGGACAAGCTATTGAACACCGTGTGTACTTCTCTCTCACACATGCTTACATATTGAATAAAATAACCCTGGAGATACAAAGCAAAAGAAGAAACTCAAATTCTTTATATCGTATTTCTTCTTCCAATAAAGGAAATGTAGGCCACTTTCCAATAAGATTGTCTAGGAAGATTAATGTCAGAATTTGCTTGGGAAAGTAGGCATCTCATTAGCTAAGCTACAGAAGATATTTAACATGGTAGCAAAAGAATTAAAATCCAATTGCAAGCTTCTGATTTTAAGAACTGCCTTTACATGATGATTCTTTTTTAATTTGGGTAGATATTTTATTATTGGAACTTCTATCCATTATTATACTCCACTTGACAGTGTTGTCTTAAAAATATTAATGTATAATGAAAAAAACACATGTTATTTAAAAGCAGATGTCCATAGAGGAATTGTTTAAAGAAATCTTTTTTATTGTCTTAAAGACCTAACTTGAAAATATTAAGTTAAAATGTTTATCTTGGAAAATAGGGAAAGTATTTGATAAAAATTTTACACATAAACATAAAGATATTCAACCATTGCCAATTTGTATCTTATTTTGTGATAGCAATAGGAAAGGAAATAACAGGTGCTTGTTAAATTTAAAATGTGTCAATTTTTATATTAATATTGTTCTTTCTTACAACTAATGAGTTTATTACAATTTGATATTTAAATTCTCACATGAGTAAACATTGCCACATTAAATTTGCTATTTTACCATTTACAACTGGAGAGAAAAACGAGAGCTCATAGTTAACTTTTAAAAGTTTTTAATTTGGTTACACAACCTTTAAAAATCAAATACAAAAAATGTACCAATAGTGCCCTGAAAAAAATGTATCTACTTATGACTTCACTAAATTTAGCTGATTTTCTTGATTTCAAATGAATTTCATACAGTCATCTTAGTGCTGTAAGTCTTAACCTAGAAGTGAATTTTTAATTTTTAAAAAAGCCATTTATATTTCTATATGCATAATTTTAAATAGGTCAAATTTTCAAATCTGATATTCTAATAAATTATTAAAATATTTATAGTTTATTATTTTTTATCATTTCTGACTCTGGTAGACTTGCAGTTAATTAATATTGAGAACTATATTGTGTTACTTTTTTGAAGCTAATCTTTTTAAAGATTTTATTCTGAAAATGAATGTACTTATTACATCCTATGGGTTGGATTGATGAGTATCTTAAGCAAAGATTCACTATCTACTATGTGACAGACTTTGGTTAAATGCTGAAGGCAGAGATATCTGTGCTTATGGGAAGCTCCTAATTTAGTGTGGGAGACAGATATGTAAACAAGTGATCCAAATGTGACAGGTTAACTACCATAGTGATATGAACATAGAGGAAGGAATAAATCATTCTACCTGGTATAACATAAGGCCTCACAGAAGTGTGGAGAATCTTAGTAACATCTTGAATAATGACAGTCACTCGTTCAGCCATAAAAAGAAGACTATTTTAAGCAAAGGAAACTGTATTGGCTGAGATGAATAAAAAGCCTTATTTGCTCAGAAAATGGTGATACAATTAGCACAGATGTGGGCAGCACAGAGAATGAAGAGAATGTAACCCTTTTTTTAGCAGACAGGCTTCTTATGGCCACTTCCATAGTCATGAAGCTATTTATTCTTTTTCACACAGATGTACATGAAGTGATATGTGTATTAGTTTATAATATTTAAAGAACTTTGGTATATATCATTGTTCTTAAATATATCTGAGAACATGCAAGTACTTCAGTATGGAGAATAAGCAAAGAGAAGTCTAGAAAAGCAAGAACTTTAAGAATACTAGATCTTGTGCATATGAGACTCTTTTAGTGGAAAGCATGAATTGTATTTCTAGCATTTCCCCTTTGTTTATACCACAAATATTTATTGAATGCCTACTATGTGCCAGACATGGTTCCAGCAGCTTGTAATATAACAATAAACCAAACACAAAAATATCCTGTCTCCATGAGGGAGACCAAAAATACTAAAGATAACTCTGTAAAATACATAATATGTTAGATAGTGATAACTACAAAGAGTAAATATTGTAAGTAAGGAAGGGGAACATTATATGTGCCAAATCAGGGCAAGTGGGAAAAGAGGGTTTTGGAAACATGACCAAGGAAGGCAAAACTAAAAAAAAAAATTAAAAAAAAAAAGAAAGACTTGAATCAAGTCTTGATGGAAATGAGAGAGCTGTCCATGGGGGTAGAAGAGTATAGCAGCCCTTGTTTGCAACATACTAAGTTTGAGATACTGAGTAATCATCAGAGGACCAGTCAGGTAGGCAATTATACATATAGTTCTGGAATTCAGGAGTGAGGTCCATAGGAGAGTGCACATTTGGGTATCAATTGCTCACATGTGGTGTTTAAAACCACATATCTAACAGGATCATCTAAGGACACTGAAAATGGAAGGGAAAAAATATTTTCCTGACTAAACACTGGGGCACATGTGCAATAGTTGTGGAGAAGGGAGGAATCAGCAAAAGAGACTGAGAAGTCACAGCCAGAAAAAAAGAAAACAAAGCAGAACAGAGTCCTCCAAGCAAAGTGAAGAAGTGTTTCCAAGAGAGAACAATCAGGTGTGTCAGATGCTGCTGCTGTGTTATGTAAGATGAGTATTCACTAATGCCTACTGGCTTCAGTGATGTAGAGAATTCAAGAGGAGAGAAATGGAGAGAGTGCAGATAAATATTTCGTTTCTTTGTTTGTTTTGGTTTTTACTGTAAAAAGAATGTGAGAAATAGGACAGTAGCTGGAGGGAAAAGAAAGCTACAATGTGGATTTTTAAAATGATAAACAAAAAATTTAACATGTTTGTATTAAAGATAATAATTCATGAGAGAGGAGTAAATTGCCAATTATGTAGAGACAAAGAAGTTTAACTTATAGTGGAACCTTGGTTCTCGAACTTAATGTGTCCTGGAAGGCTGTTCGAGAAGCCATTTGTTCAAAGACTAAATCACACCTGAGAGACATGTGACTAATCATACAGTATCAGCATGAAAGGGTTGTTGGGTCAAGAACTGAAGTTTTGTTCGGCAACCAAAACATTTTTTTCATGAACAACTTGGTTAAGAACCAAACTGTTTGAGATGAGAGATGTTTGAGAACCAAGGTTTGACTATTTTTAAATAGATGTTAGGTAGGGGATGAGACCCAGAGCATAAGTGGAGGGGTGCCTTTTTCTAGAAGCATGGCCTATCCATTCGTGTGAGTAGGAACAAGGTAGCACATGAGAGAAAGAGATATTTAGGTGGACGAGATCAGGTGGTAGGAACTTGTGATCTTTTTCTTCTGATTACAACAACTTCTCACCAAGAAGGAAGCAAGATTACAGTGGAGGAATTATTAGATTTTGAGGAGAAAATGAGAAGTCTGTAAGTCAGGGAGAGTAGGAAAGGAGTGGTCTAGAGAAATGTACAGAATAACTGATAGGTAGCATTAAGGGCCTACTTGAAATTTGTGGTCATTTTTCTCCAGACACATTGAGCAGTGTGGGTAAGATGTGGAAAAGATAGACAGTTGGATTTAATTAGGGTTTGTGTATGAAAAAGAGGAGCAAGGCAGTCAGAGTGAATGCATTAAAGTGACTACAATGGTAAATAAGAGAATTTAAGCTGGGTAGGAAATACAGTGCCAGGAGTGGAGTGAGGGACTATGAAATTTGGGTGGGATCATCAGATTGAAGATTTTAACTGAATAAAAAGGTGATGAGTTGCTATTGTAGAGAAGAACCCTATAGTTGTCTTCTAAGGAGTATCTGATGTCAGATTCTTCCACAATATTCTCAAGTGCCATGATGTTCCACTAAAATTGTCTTATTTTAAATATTACCCTCATTTTGTGCAATATGGCTGCCAAATTCATGTATTACTATTCATTCCCACTAATTGGTCTATTCTCTGAACAACTGGCACAACACAAGTGCTGAAGTTGCAGCTGCTCCTCTGTTCCCAATTGCCTCAGGAGAGAAGGGGGAAAAATACCCTACAAAAATTTTAGGAGTTAATGACAGAATAAACAGTTGTTTACAGTATGCAATTATGAATCCATATCATTGATATTACCAGACAAATGCTTGAGTTTACTTTTGCCTTGACAGAAGCACTTCAGTCTTTACAATAATTGTAGTGGAGAATAATTTTTGGATCCCAGATTAGAATTTCTACTTGGCTGGCTGGAGCTCTGATCTCCCTGACTCTTGCCAGTCTTTTCCTTTGGGCAGTTAAGATTGCTTCTCACCCCCTGAGTGTAAGTAGCCCCAGGCTGCTGGGCCATATTCTTCCTTAAGAACCGTGGGGCACTCTCAGTTGTATTACATTTGTTTCTGAGACTCTTAAGATTGGGACTTGGACTAATACGGTTTTTTGGGTAATAAACATAATGAAAAAGAAACACAATATTATGAAAAATGTCATCCATCATTTTTGTAATGATTTTTATTTATTTATTTTTATGGAGAGGGGAAGGGTGGGAGAGAGGGAAAGAAGCATGACTGTGTGGTTAACTCTCGCGTGCTCCCCACTGGGAACCTGGCCCAGGCATGTGCCCTGATGGGGAATCAAACCAGCAACCCTTTGGTTTGCAGGCCAGCACTCAGTCCACTGAGCCACACCAGCCAGGGCTCATCCATCATTTTTTATGACAGTGACCCATCTTTGCCCAAGCAGACCAATTGGATTTTGAGCTAAAACATTAATACAGGATGTTTAGTCAGATATATTGATTTGTCATCCATGTAGAATTGTGACTATGGAAAGCAGTAAGCCAAAGTCCTATGATGTCCACAGTGCAAGATTTAGCTATAAGTACAAAGCAGCACACTTTATGCAATTCTTAGATTTTTGCTAAAGTCAAAATTGTTTGTTGAGCTGGGGGAAATACACCAAGATGTGTATGACCAAGAAAGGTAGTTACACTTCAAAATTTTACTATAAACTATAGACCTTTGTAACATGGTACTTATGTTCATGGCAGAACAAGGTATTAACAAGTTCCACCAAAGCTGTCATAAACTGGTGCTTGAAATTATTTTGTCAAATCAGCAGATGAATTCCGTTAGACTCTTTGTGAAACAGAGCTTCAGAGATGTTTGTTGTGTAAATGTACAAGCCTTCTATCATGAAGGTACACAGTAGGCCCCAAATTGTGATTTTTGTTATCACATGTACTGGGTGTTTTCTTATCTTTTAGTGAAATGTAATATTAAAATCCTGTAGCCTATAGACTCTTTGAAACATGTTTAAAAGGAAAACCAAAAAAACATTTTTATACCATTCAACTTTCCTATTACAAACATAGCAAATATTTTAAAAACTATCCCTTTATATAAAGGAATATTTGAAGTACTCTAGTACATGTTTCTACAAAAATAAATGAGGCTAAATTTTTGGAAGCTGCCATATTTTGGTTGCCACCAAGGGCAGAACTATAATTCAGAACTCCTATATTTTTGTTTAGTGTGCTTCACCCACACCCTTATAGAAAGTTTTCTTTTTCTATTGTTATTGGTTTTGAGAGAGAGAAAGGGAGAGAGAGAGAGAGAGAGAAATTTATTTGTTGCTCCACTTATTTATGCATTCATTGGTTGCTTTCTGTATGTGCCCTGACTGGGGATTGAACTTGCAACCATGGTGTATCATGATGACGCTCTATCCAGCTGCGCTACACAGCTAAGGCAAAAAGTTATTCTTGAACTCAGAATCATTTATTATCTTCCCCCCACTGTGATAAATTCTTATCCCTTTATTAAAGTGCATTATTAAAACCTCCAGTCTTCAAATACTCTGCTAACTTAAGTAATAATGCGTTGAACATAGTGTAAATGATATTACCTTGGCCTACAAAGGTTGAATTTCAGCACATGTAAAAGTGAATTCTGAGCTTTATAATACATCTTTCACAATAGAGACCATCAATCAAGGTGCATAAAGGCATGTGAGAGCAATGAGCGTCATTAAAGCAAAAACTTGGTAACTTCAATAGAAGTGAATGTCCTCACTTAAAGTAAGCTGATCTGACATGTCAGAATACTTACCTTCATTCTTTGGTTTGTTTAAATTTGTTTGAAAAAGAAGTTGCATATAGTAAAGGAAGCCAAAATGAACCATGGTTAGTTTGAAAGCGGTTTTAATCTATTTTAGTGAATCACTTAGAATTTATATTTAAACATGAAATCTAATTTTCCAATTAATTTTGTTAGAGAAAGGACCCATTTGGGAACCAAGATACTGTTACTGAAAAAGGCCACCTCCCTTGGTGTCTTTCTGTTCTAGGCTCATCTTTCCCACTGCCAGTAGGAATTGTGGCTCTCAATGCCAGAGTTTGTAAAACAGAAAGGAATTATTTATTCAAAAGTTATACAGGTTTACAGTAATGGCGGAACGTCACCATTAAATCTCAAAGTCCCTTTAAAACACCCACAAACATACACAGTGCTGCCTCTCCTTGCAAAACCAGACCAGTCATGGGAATTGTGTCTCAGGGAAAAAAGTAGAAGTTCGAAGCTTGGCTGGACTCCTCTTCTTAATCCAAAACCGCATCCTCATGGCTAACTAGGGAATCCTTCTGCATCCTTTCAAACGGCTGAGAGAGCTCTCCATCACTGCTATATCTTGCTTTCCTGCTTCCTAAACTGCATGGTCAAGGGAGCCCCCTCTCTCCCCCCAAAACCAAGTGGTAAAAGCTCCAGCATGACCGCCGCACCCAGGTTTTAAATCCCAGCGTGAATCTCCCTCATAACCCCGTTTCTGACTCCTCCCGCAATCCGCTACACCTGCTAGCACCCCCATATTCTCTACCTTTCTTGGCTGCCATAGTGATTCCGGGCAGGCGTGGTTCATGGCAATGGAAAGAACCATCTCCGAGCTCTGGTACAGTCGCTGTAACGGAGGACCTGCCTCCCAGTTACCTCTTGGGTTAAAGTCATGCATATCTCTCCGGTCCAATTCAGGCTGGGAGACTAGTCTGCTGTTATTGATATGTAAAACAACCATTTTTGCATACAGGTATGAAGCTAGCCTGCTGTTATTTATATGCAAAAATAACTCTCTTTATTGCTGCTTTTCCCAGCCTCCAAGCTAGGCTTGTGGGGGTGAGGCAGGTTTGGGGCCTCACAGCCTACACGCCATTACAATTTCACAAAGGAATGATTTTTATGTTGATTGCCCAAGTGGTCTCACTATTTGTATCGAGAATATTTAATTTAGTAATGCTAACAAACAATGTCCTTAAAACTAGTACTTGCTGCGAAACTTGACACTGTTTTGAGCATCTAAGCATCCTGAAGACTGCAGCAGGCACCACTCAGAATCATTTTACCTTAATATGAAAATGATCAGCAAGTCCGTGCACTTCACACTGGACATTTGAAGTATAATTTGTATCCTACGAGTTCACTATCAACAATTTTATCATTAACTTTCAGTTTCCTTTTATTTTTATATTCACCTGTATTCACCATTTGGTATGCTTTTCATCTCTTTTCTAAATATCCAGGTTTCCATCAGATCAGTTTTCTTTGGCTAAGGAACTTTCTTTACCATTTCTTATAGTATGGATCGGCACCCTACAAGTTATGGTTTCACTTAGTTTTTGTTTATCTGAAAATGTCTTTATTTCACTTTCAGTCTTCAAGGATTTTTTTTAGGTATAAAATTCTCATTGGACAGCCTTTTCCTTTCAGCATCCTTTCATTCTTAGCCTCCATTGTTTCTAAGAAGAAGTCAGCCGTCATTTGTAACCACATTCTCTTATGTACTAATGTGTCACTTTTTCTGGCTGCTTTCAAATTGTTTCTCATCCTTTAGGGTTTCAACTGTTTGAGTATGATTTGAATTTTAAAAAAATTCTTCCTGATGTTTTCTAAATTGTCTAAATCTGTAAATTTATGTTCCTTACCAAATTTGGCAAAATTATTTTAATATTCAAAATATTTTCTCCCACTCTTTTTTCTCCTCCTGTATCTAATGATACGTATGTTATACCTTTTAATGTTGTACCACAAATCACATAAGTTCTGTTTATTTCTTTTAATATTTTTGTTCTTATAACTTTAAATTGGGTCATTTCTATTGATCTACTTCAAGTTTACTGATACAAGCCTTTGGTCTGTTCTCTCCGGAAATCTGCTATAAAGCACAGCCAGTTAATTTTTTTTTAAGATACTGAATTTTTTAAAAAAAAGTAATTTTCATTTCTCCACTGAGATTTCCTATCTGTTCACTGATTATTATTAATATTTTTTATTTTATGCTCTTAAACATAATTATAATGCCCACTTTAAAATAATTATCAGCTAATTCCCTCAGATGGGCCATCTTGTGGTTATGCTCATTAATTTCTTTTATTCTTGAGTATGGGTGACATTTCCTTGTTTCTTAATATCTCTAATTGTATACTGGACTTTGGTTTTTGCTACATTCTTCTGAAAAGTGTTTATTTTTGTTTTAGTAGGTTGTTAACCCTGCTGAAGTTTCAAATTGTATTACATGTTTAAAACCAGACATGTTCACTCTCTTGTGTAGAGTGGGTAGCTGCTGAAATTTGTTTAGTCTTTTTAGCTTTAACCAGGTTGCATGGACTCTACCCAGATATAAGTAGTTCACAAATCAACCAGATACCTGGGCAGAATTTGAAGCTTTCTTCTGTGACTTCCCCTTGAAAAAAGAAAGGAGACCTTGACACCTAGGAACTAACCTGCAACTAACAGGTTGAATTTGTGTGGCTAGGAGTCAGCCAGGCACTCACAATAGGCTGCAGTATCCCATTGTTTAAGACAAAAACAGCAACAACAACAACAACAAAACCTCATAATACAAACATCAGATAGGGCTATTCTGTGACCCTGATGAATTAAGACAAAAACAAGATCACTCTATAATCATATCCAAAAACAGACAAAATCAAGAAAATTGCCCAATCCACAAAAATGACTAAATTCCCCTCTGTGGCTAATCTAAGTGACTGCTGCTTTATTACCTCCACTTCTCTAACACCATCAAATCCACAGCAAAACCCAACTCTCTTGAACAATCTCCAAAAGAACATAATACAAGCCCAAACTCTAGAATATGTGAGATGATACCTCACGGTTCCCTATGGTATGTGTTTTCACTTCTGAGTCTGGAAACCCAACTGTGTTCACCACGTGCTCTCTTTGTTCTTCAGTTGAAGGGTAATGGCACAGAATTCCTCCTTTCCTTTCCCAGGACCTGTAGTATCCCCTAAATTGATCTCTGATTTTCAAGCCATAAAACAAGAGAATTATCCAACTTCAAGTCACTCTTCATTGCCATGTGTGCTCTTCCCTGGGGCAAAGAGCAGTAAGAATCCTGGGAAACTCCCTAGCACCATTTTTTTTTTCTAGTGTCTACCTATTGGTGGTTGCTTCCCAGGGCCTTCAGAAAGTCTTTTACTGCACTTTTTCCAGAATTTATCATTGTTATATCCAAGAGTTTGTCTGATTTGAATTCCTTCACCTTTATCAAAGAAGAAATTGTTTTGTTGTTGTTAGAAAATATTGCTTTGTGTCTTGTAATCTATTTCTACATTGGACAATCTTGTTGTAATATCACAACTTAGTTGTGCCCATTATTTTTCACCATAGTGAGTAGGCATAGAGTTGTAGTTGCTAAATGAGTAAAGTAATCTAAATTTGGAAACTTGAAAGGGCCAAATAAATCATTTAGTGTGAGCCTTCCTGGACTTTCACCATGCTTTTGTTGCGTAGGAATTAAAACACTTATTTGAGCAGGACAAATTTCCAAGTCTAATTTTAGAAATAATATAAAATTATCATGAACAGAGATTATAAAAAATATATATTGTTCTGACTCACAAATATGTTGCTAGAAAATATCATTGAAAAAATTTGTAGCCAGTGCTTTGGGGAAAATAATTTGTCAATGGAGCAAAATGATATTTGAATTTGAACTTGATATGAGCATTAATTTTCTCAAACTTTTTACAAAGCTTTGTACTTAACTGCTATATATCAGGGAACAAGTCACTGTTTTATTTCTTATGGGAGTCAAGGACTCTAGAACCACATTCTTTTTCTCTATCATTTAAAGTCCAATATATTTCTCGTGTGGGATATATTTGTCTGGTTTCTGTCTGGAAAGACAAAGCTTTAACATTATTTACTTTTAGAATCTCTCCTAGTGTAACTTATGGGTAACACACATCATTATTTATACAGATTAAGACATGAGATTTAGAAATACTTTTGTGTTTCTTTGGCCATTGCATTATATTGATATGTTTTAAAATTAAATGATTTTTATTATATCTGCCTTATCATAGACACTTTTATAATTTTTCAGAAGTGTGAATATTGCCTTCGGTAAGAGCCAATAATTAGCCCTGCACCTGACCTCCGGCCCTTCTGTCCCCCAACCCCAGTGCTCTCGTGGCTGTCCCCTTAGCCTACTCTATCTTTTTTTCAGAGGACATATTACCTTCTCCCCTACCGTATATTTATTTCATATTTACTTTTATTTATTGTTTATGTTGTGCTTATTAATTGTATTATCTGACTTCTACTAGAATGCAGGGTCCACAAGGGTAGGGATATTTGTCTGTTTTGTTCACTAAAGTCGTCTTGTAAGTCAAGAGTAGTATTTGATAATGTAAAAATTTTTCTATATATATATATTAATTATATGAATAAAAAGAAATATTTTATATAAGCCAAATGTTTCTGGACTACTAATATAGTCCTTGAACATCCAATCTGAAGGATGTGGGAGGTCTCCCTGCCTCCTTCCTGTCCCTTCCACTAAAACTGTCAGCATCATCTACATAAAGCACAGTCGAGATCTTTTTTAATCTTTCTTCAAAAATTGTTAACATCTTCCCTCTGTCTTTAAAATGAAATCCAAACTCTTTAACTTGGCATTTGAGGCTCTCTGCAATCTATCCATATTCTGCCAACAACTTCATCAATCAACACTCCTGTTGTGCTTCAGCTTTTTCAGATATAATCTTTGGATGTGTGTTCTTACTGCTTCACTAAATGTCTTCTTTGAGCTATGCCTACCTTGATTACCTCATTTAAAATGGGACTACATACCCCATCCTCTTTATTTTATTTTTCTCTATTGCATTTATCACCTACCAATATACCATGTAATTTACCTGCTCACTATATTTATATTCTGTTCTCTCATCTGAACATAAGCTCCAGGAAAATAAAGTTTTGTGCTTGTTATGTTCTCCGTAATATCATCGGTATTTAGAATAGTGCCCTACCATCTTCCCCCCTCTACTTAGATTTTCCTTCCCTGAATTCATGCATCTCAATCCTACCTACTTGCCAAGGCCTTGCTTAAATGCCAGCTCTTCTGAAAAACTTTTCTGCTCTCCTGAACTCAGGTTAAGAAAATCTCTCCTCTGAACAGTGGTAGCATTTAACTGAAACCACTTCTATATAATTGAATAAAATGTTTTATGGCTTGTATTTTAGTTATTTATGTGCCTGTCTTATTTCTCTTACAACTGTGTCTTAAGAACAGGTTTTATTGCTAACATCTTTACATCTTAATACTTTAGTCATACCTAGTTCTGTGGACATAGTAAATGCTTGACAAATATGTGTTGAATAAATAGCTGCATGAATATACATATCATAGCATTTTCTACACAAATATAGAAACAGGGTTTTTGAATTGTGTAAAACCCCTATGAAATGAATTTTGATTTTAAGCTTGATTATTTTGGGGAAAAATCAAATTACGTCTTCAACTCAATGGACTAAATATATCCAGTAAGAAAAAAATGTGTTTGATATCTTTTATTTTCTATTCAGAGCCTGGATTAAGTTCATTGGCTTTTTCACTTCACAGAAATTTCAATCCTTTAAGCATTTGTACCTTACAAATTTTTTATTCACAAACTAATGCCCTGTCAAGTAACCTGGAATTAAGATTTGTAATACAATTTATAACAGAATTAAAAAATATATAATTAAAGACATAAAGACCATGGGATTGCTATCAAATAATGTATGTAGATTTACTATTTTTTGAGTGCTTTACTTTTCCATAATGTGTCTTGGCATTAATTAATTACTTTATATTCAGTAGGGTTAGGTAAAATGCTAATGTAATGCTACAAAAATTCATAGGACTAAATGCAAATTTGAAGTTCTTCTATTTATTTTGGAGTTCCAGACAAAAACCTCTCTCACTGGATTATATCTGATTTCAAACCTTTCTTTTTCAGTCATTTGCCTTATATCTGTTGTCACTGAACTAAAAAGAAAAAAGAAAAAAAAAGATGCTTCACCTTGAATATGAAAGTTCCATAATGCAAAAGTTCAATATTTGTCATCATGGCTTTAATAAAGGGTGATTTTTAATATTTGTTTTTTAAGAAAGTATTTCCTCCTTTTTTCCCCTCTCCTTTTCCTCCTCCTCTCCCCACCATTTCCTCCTCTCCTTTCTTGCCCTTCACCCCACCTTCTTTCTTTTCTTTTTACACTCCTCCTCCTCCTGTAAATAGTCAAGGAAGAGTATTTTCAAAGTAATTAAAACTGGGATTCACTTACTGGAAAAATAATAGCTGGTACAGTATATTTCTTGAGGCTTAACTAGCTAATGTTAAAAGACCATATAACTCTGATGGAAGTATGCTCAAAGTCTTAAATGAATGTGTTTCAGAGAAATGATTGAACTGAACACATACAGCATCATGAAATTCTAAAGTGGGCCGGTTGAGTAGCCATATGGTAAGATGCAGTAAAATGTACTTTTCAAATTTTCATTAAAAACTTAAAATCTTGGCTTAGAACAGGAATTTACTCCCTTTCCACCTGTTCCCATGTTGCTGAAAACCTTTGGCAGAAAACCAGGCCCTGTGCTAACTTCCAGTGACACATTCCCATTCTTGCTTCCTTCAGCTCTGTGCCCAGCCTAGCTCAGCCACCACAGATGCAACTGAGCTTTGAGCAGACTCAACCTACTGATGAGCTCAGGGCTGGTGTGATGTGGAGACACTGCCAGGTGGAGCAGTTCCCAAGGCTGCAGACTCCCTCTTGATTCCCAGGCTTACTGAGGACCAGTATCAGAATACTTCACAGGAAGAAAACTAGATATTCCTGAACTATCCTTTATTTGAGAAGGGTTTTCCTCTTGTTTAGTCCTCTGTCCCTAGTATTGCCAACCCTTTGTTAATGGACTCAGTCTCTAAGGTCTTTTATCACTTCATTTGCATCCCATAATGATCAGCATAAAGCAGTTTTCAATAAATATTTATTGGGTATATGAATAAATACAAATAAATGATTCAAATGATTAAGTTCTTATTGACTCCTTTTACTACTTACTTCCAAACTAGTATTTGATAGTAAAATGATAATATCTTCCAGTTTAGCTTAAGCCGTAAGGAATCTGTATAAAATCTCATTATTTAATCCTCTTAAAGAGAAATCAATATTACTAGGTCAGGGTTAAAAAGGTTGTTTTTTTGCATTGTTTCTGCCTTACCAGTGGTGCAAGCCATGTATAAGTCATAAGACTTCTTTTGAAAATTAGGAAAACTGCCCAGTTTAAGCACAGTGAACGTTATCATCAACCTGGTGCTGACATGCCTGGCTGTGAGACTTAAGTGCTTTTGGTACATTCCCTCTAATCTATCATTTAGATTCCATTTTTGACATTTGGAAGGTCTTATAAGTTGATTATGGTCCTTAAACCATAATGATCAACAGTGGCAAAATTAAACACAATGATATATGATTTTTATTTTGTCTTTTATTGTAATCAGGAAAAATTAGGTTGTTCCATGCCAAGTTATAATTTATTCAATTGTGCCTTCTTTTTTATTCCTTAGTGAAAGTGGAGAGCATTTGGGGTGGGGAGGGGAAGAGCAGAAAATTAATGTGCCTTATATAAAATCAGAAAACCACCAGACTAAATCAAAATGAAATATCTAAATATAACATTAAAACCTGCACTTTGGAACAATGTGCATTAAAAACAAATTGAGGTGCTAGTGGCATAGAAGAAAATTCAAATGCAAATGCAGAAAAGAGCTATAAAATGTATGTTGGTTGGCTGCAGTTCTGCCCATGAAGCACTAGCTGGCATTAGTGTGAAATTTAAATTCACTTCTGTGCTGGTGATTGCCTCTTTGGAGCTCATTAAACATTCTTTGGCACCAAATTTTAGACTGAGTAAAGCCATGGAGCATGATCCAGGCAGAAATTAACCTCAGGGTCTGTAAGCTCCTGTATCTGAGTATATAAGAATTTGATTTTTTAAAAATTTACTTATTTATTTTTTCAAGTACATTTGTCTCTGCCTGCCCCCCACCACTTTTCCTTGCCCTCTTTCTTCCTCCTTCCCAAGAATTTGATATTTTGTCCTGGAAGAAGAGTCTCAGAAAGGGCGGTGCGTGGCGGAGGAAGCTTAGAGTGTGAATCTCACAGCTAGATATGAAGCCAACAGCACGATGGGGCTTTGACTATATTAGTATTACCCTCTTTGGTGTCATATGCTAATCTTTTGAGCTTCATCATTTCAGTTTCTGCTTGAGAGCTGGTTCTTCAAAAACTTTAAGTGACAATGACAGTCTACGAAATTGCTCCTTGAGAACAATTAAACAAAGTCAGAAGGCATGTAATATTTTTAGCAGTGGGTAAAAGGGATCATTTAACAATGACAGAATGAAGCTCACAGTTTTTAAAATTGTTTCAACAGATCTGATTGATGTGACAGGGTTAAGATGATGGTAGGTTTCTACAGGCTAGCTCAGCCCAGATGGTAGGTGGGGAAAATATTACTGATAGAACTGATATGAACTTAAGAGTTACAAAGAATTACTTTTGACAAGAAAGTTTTTTTTTCTGTTCAACAGGTAACTGCAGAAGAGATACATTAAAAATCATGTTAAATGATAGCACTGTATACTAATAAATGAGAATAGGGAGAATAAAGCAATATTCAATAAATGACAGATGAGTAAAATACCAAGCAAACATGTTTCTGGGTATCAAAGTAGTGTTGGTCGTCACTTCTTAAAATGAGGAAGTTAGGAAGTTGTCATTAATAATAAAATAAATATAGACAGAAAGAGATAATACCAATTAAATGGACAGCTTGTTCTAATTACCGATGTCCTGATTGATTATGATTAACTACCAATTCTGAGCCTGATACATTAACTCTTAGACATACAAGCCTTAGGAGCAGAGTATTGAATGAGACACAAGTTACCAAATCCTCTGGAAAGAAAATTTCTTTATATCATGATCAACTAACTATATGTTAATTAATAGGAAACACACATCTTGACTGCTGTGATGTGGAGAATGTGTCACATCAGTTTCAGAAAGCTGTGGCACAGAAGAGGGAGAGTGGGAAATTGGGAGCAGAAGGCTTGACTTATCTGCACGGGCCAGAGAGTTAGCCCCTCTCCCCTCAGCTTTCATCACTGGATCTTTTCACTAGTACTGTGTGGAATACATATGCTTTGCAAACAAACAGGTTCAAATGGGAATTTTGGAGCAATCTTTACTCTCATTTTACTATATGTAAAATGGGGCTGAAATAAAAAAACTAGTAGGGTTGCTATTATGCCGCATGCATGAGAAGAAAAAGAGCATTGTTAAAATGCCTGGGGTCAGAGAGTCTGGATTTTAATCTTGGCTCAACTGCTTACAGGTTGGTTGACTTTGTGTTTTGTTTCCTCCTGGGTAACATGTGGATAATATAAGTGTCTTGCTTCTGAGTTGCAGTGATGATTAAATATGTTAATGTATGTTAAGCACCAGAATGGTCCTGGTACATGGAAAGCTAGATTAGCTCTAATTATCAGTATAAAAGTGCCTGGGAAAACACTTAACATATTGTAAAGTTCACAATAAAAGTAGACTTCTATTATTATAGGTATTTTTTGCCATTAGTTCCTATCCAGAAGGACAGATTATATGACTAAATTGTTTTAGAGCCAGTTCAATTCTAAGTTTCAAAAAGTACAGGAAGGAGCATTGTCTCATTGCAGATACCAAAAGTTACTTAAAACAGGAACTTTTATTCATTAAACACAAATACATAATGAAAGAGATTTTTCCATAGAATTAGATTTATGCAAAATTACTAGCAGCCATAATTTCATATAAATCACAATGAACAAAAATACGAAATTAATGGGAACATTCTCTATGATAGGTGGGACCAGTGCATAATGAAAGAATTAATGTTATGTTGTAATATTTAAACATCTTAATTCATATTCTGAAAGATGAATCAGCCAGGTTAACAAGACAATTTGCAAATGGCACTATGGGATGCTTGTGAAATGCCAATAAAAATGGGAATTAGCCTGTGAGGTAAGAATAAAAAGAGGAGATAACACAATACAATTCAAATGAGATTTAAATTAAAAATACTAAACAAGGACATGACTGCTATTCAAATGAGAAAATTTGGTAGTGACTAACAATATTTTCCTTTTAAAAAATTGGTATGGGAGAAAATTTGATTCATTTGCAGAGAAATATCCTAACAAAAAAAGATATGAGTAGATTTTATGACCAGTTAAAAACACATTTAAATTATTGTTTTAGTCAAGTTAAAATATATACATAAAATTGTGGTGATTTTAAAAGAAAAAAGAACATTAAGTTTTGGCATTTCTTCATTCCTGTATATAATGAAATCATTTTTGAATTGACACATAAACATGTACATACATAAAAAATAGGTAAGAAATATTGTGTAATCAGAGGAGAGTGGGGATTTCAGAGCTTCAGGGACTTTTCATATAGAAAATAAATTAATTGAGTAGTGAGAAAATACTTCCCAGAAATGATTCATTGGGATGAAACTATTTAGTGTGCACAGAAGAAAAAAGGCAATTGAATATTGAGAAACTACTTCCCAGAAATGATTCATTGGGATGGAACTATTTAGTATGGACATTAAAATGGGAAAGGAGACTTCCTTCTTGTTGTCTTTTAGAGTCCTATGAGACTTTTGAAAGCTGAAATCAAATTGTTCACCTATGTTTAAAGAGTCTTTTGGTGCATGGCCACACCCAAATACATTGCCAGATAATACTCATTCATTTGTTTGTCCATTTGTTCATAGTCACATGTGTATTAGTGCTTACTATATGACAGGTATTGTGTTAGGATCTAAAGACAGGTAAATAATATATAGAACTGTCTTCAAGGAAGTTGCGGTCTAGTAGGGGAGACAGGCATGCAAAATTAAACCAAGAATTATGTCTTATAACTTGAGTAGCAGAAGTGCAAGATATACTGAAGGCACAGAAGAGAAAATAGTTAACACTTTCTGGGAGTACCAGGGGAGTCATCAAAAGGAAATGATATTTATCCTGAGTCTTGAAGAATGAGAAAAGTTCTTTTTCAGAGGCTCTGCATTTATTTTGTAGATTTCATCATATCATTTAGCCAAACCATTTAGCATTTGCGTAGTGTGTTGCAGATTACAAATCACCTTTAGATGCTTTATCACTGATAAAATACATTTTTTATAATTAGTAGGGCTCCTTTGGGCATGTTGGTTGCAGCTTATCAACTTTTTCTTTATAAATGTGGAACCTATAGCTTAGATATATATATTTCTACAGTGTTCTAATAAAAGGAATGTTCTAAGTACTGTTACTGCATAAAACGTCATCCAAAAACACAGTGCTTTTGAATAACATTAATCATTTTACTGTGTCTTATGATTTCTGTGAGTCAAGATTTTGAGAGGGCTTGTCTGAGGAGTTCAGAGTTGTGGTGGCTTATGCAGTTGCAGCTCCATGGTGACTGGAGCTAGAATAGCAGGGGGCTGCTTGGGCATCTCTCTGTGTGCACAGAGTCTCAGGGCTGCCCCATGTGGTTTCATTACATGGGCTAACTTGGGCATCTTCACAGCATGGAAGCTTCAGGATGCTCAGGTTACGTACATGCTGGCTCATGATCCCTTGGCCACAATGTAGAAACTGAATGGCTTTTTCTGAGCTAACTTTGGAAGTCACATAGCATCACTTGAGTCACAATTTATTGGTTACAAACAAGCTATAAGCTTAAAAGGCGGGGAATAAGATTTAACCTCTTGATGGATGAGAGGTAAGATTCTAGAAAGAACATCTGAGATGGGAGATACTGATGTGGCCATCTTCGGAAAATACAGTCTTTAACTGCATTCTCATTCAAACTTTTTTGAAATGAAAAAAAAATTATTGATTTGAGAGAGAGAGAGAGAAACGTCAATTTGTTGTTCCACTTATTCATGCCCTCGCTGGCTGATTCTTGTATGTTCCCTGACTGGAAATCAATCCCACAGCCTTGGTGTATCGGGAGGATGCCCTAACCAACTGAACTATTCGGCCAGGACTTATTCAAGCTTTGAGTAAGCAAATTATTCTTATCAGAATTTTATTGGAATCTTATCAGATAATTATTCAGGCTGAAGAAAAATTACTGAATTTTTCCTAATGTTTGTTAAATTGATTTTTAAATTTCAGTTCCTGACACTTTCTAATGACACTAAGATCAGAACACAATGGGACAGCTAAAAGGGATTTAATCAACAATGAGGATGTTCTGACACAGAAGGCCACTGAACCTTGGAAAAGGTTACATGGGAAACTGAAAAATCAATTTCTTTCTAGGTTTTAAAAATCAATGGTAGAGGAATTCCATGAGTTTTTCTTGTGTCCGAGTGGTCCCAGCTGGAGGAGAGAGATGGATTTGGTAACCTTTATAGACCTCTTTCAGTGGCATAACTCCTCTGTATTAACTAACAAATAAGACATAGAGAAATTGCCTAGGTAACCTTGGAAAGGTATTTTGGTTAATGCAAGGGCTTGCTTTATTTCATTTATTTATTAATCATTCATTCATTCATTTTGTGTTCTGTGTCTTATAAAAACATTCCAATTTCTGCATATATATTTTCTCACCAATGCATTTACTGCAGATTTTTTCCTAATTACTATGCTTTGGTCAGTAATTAGGAAAAAATAACTTTGTGATAGGTAAAATTTGTGGTTCCTTGTTTGGCAAGGCTCTCAAGATAAGTAACAAATTATAGATAATATTTTTGTATTTAGAAGTGTGTTGGTGTCAATATGTATATATCATATACAGAGTTTGTATGATGCCAGATATTATACCTTACCTGCATTGTTTGAATTAATTCTAAACAACTCTAGTGTACAGTTAATATTTCTATTTTATAGACGATGAAAGTGAGGTACACAGAAATTAAATAATTTTTCTGAGGTTAAGAAATAAACCTAAGGTTTGAAACTATTTCTGCTAACTAGATACTTACTAATTAACAAGGTTGTATTCTGTTTATTATTGAATGGCTATGGAATGAGTACTCACTATCTTCTTTTCTCAATTTAGTCTTTATTTGCAAATAAAATCACAGTCTGGACTTTATAAATCAGAATCCCTCAATGTCATGAAATTATAGCCCACATGCTTTTTATAATCTTATTTTAATCTTATAATCTTATAAGGCATTTTATTATTAATGTTTTTATAACTTCAACTAATTTTTTATGTTCTTCCAAAAGATAGTTTCTCTAGCCAATGAGGCAGTTCCCATGCCTTTGTGAATAACTGTTTCTTTTTGGTAAAATTGTCACTCAATGCCCTCAATGAAATAGAAAGTAAATTCTTTCTATTTCAATCCATTCAAAAGCTTCTTCTTCCATATGGCTTCTCAGATTACTGAACAAGAAGAAATTTCACCTGAATTTAATAATTCTTACTTTCTATATGACTTACGAGAAATTTGTCATGTTATAATTACTATTTATATGTATAATAGCCCTCTCAAGTTACACGTTCTTGGATGGAAATGTCCACCTTCACTGCCTTTTTGGATCTTCAAGCTCTGGCCTAATATGTCACAAATTGTATTTTTTTAATGTTAGTTAAGTAACCCAACTTCCTGTAAATAATATCTGTCTGAAGTTCCTGCCCAGGTCATGGTGCAGGTAACCACCATAACCAGATCAAAATTACAACTAAATTTATAGAACAACCATTTTACATAACTGCTTGAAGTTGAGCTGAACAAAAATCCTACAACTAAGAATATAAAGAAGAATCCGCATTATGTCTAGTAGGAAAGGCAGAGACATGGAATAGACTGGTCCCACACCCATAAATAGCTGTTAAAATGGGGAGGGATATCCCAACTGTGAAGGTCCCCTTTAAATAGTGAGAGGTCCCAACTTCACATCAGAACACCCAGCCCAAGATTTTGGTGCCAGGAAGAGAAGTCCTCATAACTTCTGGATATAAAAATCAGCTGGGTTCCCCTTTTTCCGTATCTTTACCAGCACTTCTTGTTCATTGATTTATTGATGATAGTCACTCTGACAGGTGTGAGGTGATATCTCATTGTGATTTTATTTTGCATATCTCTGATGATTAGTGACACTGAGCATCTTTTCATTTACCTATTGGCAATCTGTATATCCTCTTTAGAGAAGTCTTTTCAAGTCTTTGCCCATTTTTAATTGGATTGTGTTTTTGGTGTTAAGATTTTTTAAGTTCTTTATAAATTTTGGATACTAACCCCTTATTAGATGTATTGGCGAATATGGTTTCCCGTTCAGTGGGTTGGACCCTTGTGCACTGCTGGTGGGAGTACAGATTGGTGCATCCGCTATGGAAAGCTGCATGGAGATATCTCAAAAATTAAAAATTTAACTCCCTTATGATCCAGCAATTCCACTTCTGGGAAATTATTCAAAGAATCCCAAAATACTAATTGAAAGAACAAAAGCACCCCTGTGTTCATTGCAGTATTATTTACAATTACCAAGATTTGAAAGCAGCCCAAATGTCCATCAGTCGATGAGTGGATAAAACAACTAGAGAACATTTACACAATGGAATATTATGTAGCCATAAAAAAGAAAAAAATTTACCCTTTGCGACAGCGTGGATAGACCTGGAGAACATTATGCTAAGTGAAATAAACCAGTCAGAGAAAAACAAGCCATATGATTTCACTCATATGTGGAATCTAATGAACAAATTGAACTAACAAGCAAAATAGAGACAGGGTCATGTATAGAGGGAAGGCTGACAGCACTAGAGAGTGTAGGGAGATAAGTGATAATGGAAAAATACAATAAAAAATTAATTTAAAAAATTAACAAGGATTGTGGCTAAATGAGACACTGGGGTCCTGGAGTCCCACACAGTTCCTCTTAAAGGGCCTACACGCAGACTTAGGACTCTCACCCTCTGAGCTCCAGCACTGGGACAGAAGCCTGAAAAGCACCAGGGACATAAGGGGAGGGACTGAATTGTCTGGCTTCAGAATGAGGCCTGAAGGGGCAGCTCTCCCCAAGAAAGAAGTGCTGGCAGAGGCTATGGTTCTTTTGCTGAGCCCTCCTCTCACAGAGCTGGCAGGTAGGCAGGTACCGTATCTGAGTCTCCATCAACCTGATTAACACTGTTAGCCCTGCCCTGAAGATTCGCTGAGACCCCCTTCCACCCATTTTGTGGCCCATTCAAGCCATTTTCAGTGGGCTTTCCATGGAAATGGTTTATATTGTTTCATGCTTAAGGCTTTCCTAAAATATCTAAGGGGGTATCTGGCCTCTGTATACCTTGACCTCTTGATAAGTGACCCGTGGCCCAGCAGTAGCAGCAGCTGGCTTTGGTTTGAAGCTTGGCCTCTCTTGGACACCTCTAAAACCCAGCACAAGTGACAGTCAGCTGGATATTGCTCGGTAGCTCATGATGAGTGGCCATGGGCAGGGCAGTGCAAGTGACTGACCTTGCACCTCCTGTGAGACCCCAGAGCCAGTGCACCCAAGTAGATGGCTCCAGATCATGCCAGATTACCTCCCTACCACCTCCATGAGCTACACAATCAAGGGATGAACTCAGCAGGCACCAAATCATCACTTAAGCAAACCCTGCTCCTTAGGGTCAGCCCCTGCACAGCAGCTTCTCCTCTGTAGTCAAAGCGAGCCCTCAAATCCCATTGTTCTGGGGGACATTCCTTTCCAGTGGCACACCAACAGCAATCAAACTCAACTACAACAGAACAGTACACACCACCCACATAGACAGTACACTGGGAAGCTGTGCTATTGGGCCGTCTAGGACATCTACTACATGAGGTCACTCTACCAAGCTTGGGAGATGTAGCAGCCCTGCCTAATACACATAAATAAGCACAGGGAAGCAGCCAAAATGAGACAGAGAAACTGTTCCCAAATGAAACAGGAGAAAAAGAACTAAATGAAGTGGAAGCAAGCAAACTCAGATACAGAGTTCAAAACAATGGTTATAAGGATACTTAGAGAACTTAGTGAGAACTTCAACAGCATAAAAAAGGACATGAAAACTATAAAACATAACCAGTCAGAAATGAAGAATACACTAACTGAAATTAACAAATTTCAAGAACTTAACAACAGATAAAGCAGAGTATCAAATCAGCAATTTGGAATATAAGGCAGCAAAAAACATCCAATCACAAAAGCAAAAAGAAAAAAGAATCCAAAAAAAAATAATGAGGATTAAGAGCCTCTGGGACAACTCAAGTGTACCAACATTTGTTTCATGGAGGTGCTGGAAGGAGAAGAGAGCGAAAATTGAAAACCTATATGAAAAAGATAACGATGGAAAGCTTCCCTAACCTGGTGAAAGAAACAGACATACAAATCCAGGAAGTATAGAGTCCCACACAAGATGATCCCAAAGAACTCACACCAAGACACATCACAGTTAAAATACCAGAAGTTAAAGACACAAAGAGAAGCTTAAAAGCAGCAAGAGAAAAGCAGTTAGTTACCTACTAGGGAGCTCCCATTTGACTGTAAGCTGATTTCTCAACAGAAACTTTGCAAGCCAGAAGGGATTGTTGTGAAATATTAAAAGTGATGAAAAGCAAGAACCTACAACCAAGATTACTTAACCCAGCAATGCTATCAGTTAGAATAACAAAAATATGTAAAGAGCTTCCTAGACAAGAAAATGCTAAAGGAGTTCATCACCACCAAACCAATATGACAAAAAATGTTAAAGGGTCTTCCTTAAGAAAAAGAAAAAAAAAAAAGATATAAAACACATGACTAATAAACAGCCCATGAAAAAAAAAAATCTTACTCTTTGTGATCTAAATAGTGTTATAGTAAGTGTAATTAGCAAGTCAGAGAAAGAGAAATATCATAGAATTTCACTTATAGGTAGAATCTAAAGAACAAAATAAATGGACAAACAAAACAGAAACAGATTAATTGATACAGAGAACAGAATGATGGTTGCTGGGGGTGGGGAGCAGATAAGAGGACTGGATGAAAAACCTTAAGGGATTGAGAAGTACAGATTGGTAGTTACAAAATAGTCATGAAGATATAAAGTACAGCATAGAAAATATGGTCAATAATATTGTAATAACTATGCATTGTGCCAGTTGGGTACTGGAAATATCAGGGGGGAATACCTTGTAAAGTATATGATTGTCTAACCATTATATGGTACACTTGAAATTAATACCGAATGATACTGAATGTAATAAATAAATAAGTAAATAAATGTCTGAGTTGAGCACCTTTATTGTCTTAAGTCCTATTTCCAAGATCTGATCTTCAGAACAGGTATTTTTCCCCTGAGGTTTCAAATATTAATAACAATTATGATATACATGTAAATATATACCATTATTTAGATTTTTAAAGTAGTTTCTCTGCTTGCTTTCACTATTATCTCTATTTCATTGTACTTTTAAATAACTTTAGAATGTTCATTTGATCAGATAAAGGACATAATTACATATACTTTAATAACTGTGCAAAAAGAATCTGGACTGATTTACTTAACGGATGGGTGTCAGTGATGCCAAAATTCTAAGCCAAATTTCTGAGTATAATTTTTTAGAAACCATCTGGTTTTACTCTTTTTTAAAGCCACAGGTTACATAACTTAAACTGTCCAGTGATTCCACGTATGTATGGTATTATTTATATGAGGCAACCTGGCAGAGTACCGATTTATAACTTCCATCATTGTTGTGTATGATGGAAGATAATACTATGGTTAAAGATTTTAAATGTTCTAGAATTTAAAAACTGCTTTAGAATATATATACACTTTCACTGTTACTATTTAGAAAACAAAATTAAAATATTATCCATTTAGCCCTGACTTGTGTAGCTCAGTTGGTTGGGCATCATTCTGCAAAGCAAAAAGTCACCAGTTTGATTCCCGGTCAGGACACATGCCTGGGTTGCAGGTTCAGTCCCCGGTTAGGTTGCATATGACAGGCTACCAGTCAGTGTTTCTTTCTCACACTGATGTTTCTCTCCCTTTCTGCTCCCCTTCTCTCCAAAAATAAAAAATAAAAATTTTAAAACATTTTTAAAATGTTCATTTGTTGATACCGTACTTTATTCTAAAGAGATTTTAGGAATTTTATAAAGACAGCAAGATATATATTATAACAAGGTAATTATCATTAAATGGCAAAGATGAAGTGAGACAATTATAAGTAAAAAGGTATATTGTGTTACTTTTTATACAATATAAAGCTAATAATAAAGCTAAGAACCTAGATAGATATTGTATGTTACAAACTCTCAACAAGACCAGGCTGAAAATTCAACTGTAATTGCCAACATTAAGATGGAAACCAGTTCAAGTTTATGGTTAGTTTTACTGATTTGTAGTGCTTAGTAAATAAAACCAAAGCAGTTACTGAAGAAGTGTGTGTCTATAACACTAAGAAATTTCTTTCATGAGTCTTTCAAAAGAGAAAACTATTTAAGCCCTAGAAATGATTCTTAGGTAATAGTTATAAATGAATGCAAGCTACTTTAAACTAAAATACTTCATCCCTGGCTGATATGGCTCAATGAAATGAGTGCCAGCCTGTGAACCAAAAGGTTGCCAGTTGGATTCCCAGTCAGGGCATGTGCCTGGTTTGCAGGGCCAGGTCCCTGGGTAGGGGCATGGGAGAGGCAACTGGCAATTGGTCCATGTTTCTCTCACATGTTGATGTTTTGCTCTCTTTCTCCCTTCCTTCCCCCCTCTCTAAAAATAACTATTTAAAATCTTTAAAAAAAAAACTAGAAAATGTAAAGAGTAGAGTTCATAATGGTATATGATAGATGTAGTAATTTTTCTTTTGTGTAATACTATGTGTGTCCTGCATAAGCAGTCTGTGATGTCTGTGTTGATCTGCCTGATTTCACAGCTCCAGCTTTCCCTAGGAATCTAGAAAAATTTATCATTTCAGTGGTAACACCACATTCCATCACGACATACACATGACTCTGTCTTACCCTCATAATGGGACTTAAAACAGTCCCCAGCTTGCCCCATCTGTCGTGCTGCTGCCTGCCTACCCCCAACGGCGACCACCACACATCCCCGTATTTAAGTTCACTGTTTTTCAGCCTGTGGAAAGATTTTTTTCATCAGAGATTTAGGGACTGGAGAGCTTGCCCTCCTTCAACTGAAACACAGAAGCTATACTTCTTTTTGTTATATGGATTATAATTTCATGTATAATTTCAGTGAGGAAAAAAGCATCCACTGGCTTTAAAAATTAATACTTGAAAAAAACAAAAATAATACTCTCTGAGTTTCTTGTGAAGTCTAGATATTGATTAATTAGATCAGCTGAGTATCTTTTTTCATTCAATGTCCAAGTCCGTTTTTCTATTTTCTGCATTCTTTACATTTTTGCTAACTAAATTTCTTCTTGTTTTTATCTGTAAGTAGTCCTATGCTCATGCAGTAGATCTTTTAATGAGTTACTTATTTTTCTGTTTTGTATTTTTATAGTTTCTCATTTCTTATTTATTCACTTCTGCTGTTGCAGCACATTATTTCTCCCTCCTTATTGTTTTTCTTTGTTTGTTTTTGAAAAAAATTACATGATCTTTCATCTAAGGGCCATTGATTTTTAAGCCAAGTGAAACATTTTTCAGTATCACATTTTGCTCATTTATTTAATTCTCTGTATTTAAGTTACTGGTCAAATAGATATTAAAGTTCTATTGTATACTCAGATAAAGTTAAAGACAATTTTCTACTTGAACCATCCATTTTCCATCCTTTTTAGATATCACTGGGTATGAAGCTTGAGAAATTTATTTTTAAAATTCATCATACCATCCTTAATTGTACCAATATCGTGGAATAAACAATTTGAAATTTGATTTTAGCCAGCAATTTATTGAAACAATTTATAGAAAGACTAATTATCTGTTAGCAAATTAAGCATACAGATTTTCTTGATAATGGGAAAATGGGCATAAATACTCTAAGGTAATTTATTTAACAAGCCAGATATTGTTGCCTAAAAAGACAAATTGCTCTGCTTAGAAGCTATCTAAAAAATTAGGACTAACTGCATATGTCTTACCAGAAAACAAAAACAAACAAAATATTGAATTAAATATTAGAAAAGCAAATTTTAAGGATATGGCAATTCTTAACTTAATTGAACAAATTATTAAAGCATGATTCACTTTTGCTCTAATACTATGTTCTCAGTATTTTTAAAAATAATGTGCTCTCCCAAGTAGCACATTTCAGGTAAATAAGGAAAATTGCTTCAGGTCTCCATGACTTAAATAATACTAATAAATGTCACTGAAATTATTTCGGATATGAATCATACATGTTATATGGTTTATAAAGATCTAAAATATATTTAAAATAACATTAAGTCATTATGGTACTAAAATTTTTTCTTGTGGTATATTTAGAGAATAATACTTTTATTTTTTAGAATTGTAAAGCTCTTCAGTGTATCCATAATGAAATGCATTGCAGTCAAGTGGGATAAACGTGGGCTTTGGGTCAGACTAAGCAGGGGTTTAATACATTTTCCATTACCACCAGGATAGCAGTTCTCAGTTGCTTTAGTCTCATGTCTCATTTACACTATTAAAAATAATTAAGTACCCCAAAGAGGCTTTTTAAAATGTGACATATCTATTAGTATGTATTATGCTTAAAATTAAAACTAAATCATTTTAGAAATATTAACTCATTAAAATAACATTACTTTCTGACATAAATACATAATTTTTTTACAAGAAATAGATACATTTTCCAAAACAAAAAACATAGTGAAAAAATGTATTGTTTTACATTTTTATAAATATTCCTTAATAGAAGACACCTGGATTCTTTTATCTGGAATCAACCTGTTGCAATACAGTGTTGAAGTATAATGTATGAAGAAAATCTCTCCTGACATAGATATGTAGTTGAAAAAGGAAGGAGTATTTTAATATCTTTTTAAAGAATTGTTAATACTCTTCAATGATGCTACACCTAAACTTACTGAGCAGGAGTTTCTTAAATGTTTGTTGCAGTGCAGAATGGAAGACTATATCAATGAACTTTTTGTACTTTAATTTTGTTCCTGTAACTTTCACATTTAATAAATCTTCTATACATGCATGAGTTTGTAACATCATGCACTACTAGTTTCACTGAACTATTCAGATCTTTCAAATTTTGATTCTTTTCATTGTAAAAATAGCATAACTAATTTCCTCACTAATCTCATCAGAAAATATTCTATGTATTGGGAAGCTATCAAATCGACAGTGGTTGACAGAAGTTTCCCAAAATTCTAAGTCAAAACTCATATTTTGTCATTGGCAGCAATCACTGTCAATTGTTTTCTTTCCAGTGACAGCTTATTTTGTTATGTTTGAGAATATATCTGCAAATACCCAAGTCTGAGTAATAATGGTTTATCTGTCAGTCATTCTTTCAAGTAAAAATAGTAATCTGTAAAAAACTGGCTAGTTCAGCTTGTAACTCAAGCAATTGCACAGATGCTTTTCTTTGTGGCAACCATTATACTTTAATAAGAGACAAGAGCTGAAGGAGGAAAGGACAGAGGGGGCAAGGGAAAGTGGTGGGGGGGAGGCAGAGACAAATGTATTTGAAAAAATAAATTAAAATAAAATTAAAAAAAAAAGACAGAGGTGATGTGCACTTCCCATTATCTCACATAGAATTTAAAAAAGATACTCAAGAATTGTGATGTAATAAAATATTGACTTTAATCAAAGTCAAGCTTAAATGACCTTTTATTTTTTTCTCTTGAGTGCCTGGTGCTAAAGAATATAATGACTATTAGTACAGTTTGGTACCACTGCCTTGATTTGTGATAAGGTAGAAGCACTTATACTCACCATTGTTTTTGTACCAGAATACAAATGTCAACACAGAAAAAAAAGGAAATAATATATTAATACTTTTTTGACCTCATAGCTCCCTGGAAGGTTCTTGGGGAGCCCTAGGGATCTGTGGAACATATGTTGAGAACTGCTATAACGGGTTATAACCTCACTGAGATCATTTCCTCACTAGTAAAAATGAGGATAATGTATACATTGTGGATTTTTTTCACATTCAAAAGTGGCAATGTGATGTTTTCAAACATATGTGTTTCTGTTTCCTTTCCCCTCCCTAATATTAGCCTCTGCTAAGGTATAGCCTCTCTAAAGTAATGTTAGTTATTACTTTTGGAAAAAGTATCTAACCAATTGCAAAATATATCTCCAAATTTCTTTGACAGAAAAAAAAAATATTCTTAGATACTCATTGGAATACTAACTGACTTATTTTCTCACTTTCAAAGAATTTCAAGGAGTATATTCAAAGTATCAATTTAACTTCATATGTGATATTTATTAGTACATTTGATATACCTTGGGTATATGGGATGCCATATCATTGTATAATCCTACCTCTTTTATTAATCTCTCTTTCTATATTTAAAAAGAACTTACCTTCTCCCTACAACTTGTTGGCAATATACACTAGAAACAAATTTTCTGATAGTAAGACTAGTGAAATGGTGTTCTAAAAAAGGCTATTCCCCTCATTTATTTCAGATAATTAAAATCATAATGAAATCAGAATTAATTTACGTATATCTGGATTTACTTAGATGTTCACATAAAAGCAATCATCAGTGACCACATGTTTTATAAAGATTTGTTCTGTGAGAGTGTGAGTCATCCAAAACTGCAGTCCTCTCTTTGGATAATTCTGAAGCATTATTTGTAAAGATGGAACTAAGAAACCCAGTGCATTCTAATAAGTTACATAATGATTGAGTGGTTTTACAAAGTGTATCAGGAAAAGTATGGCATGGAATATTTTAAAAAGAATACTTGGACCAACGAAGTAAAAAACAAGCAGATAAGCAGATTATTTAGAATTTATTGAATATTTTGCATAAACAAATTAAAATTAAAATTATAGTGCATTTTAAGTTTTCATCTCTTCATCATGGTTCAGTTAGTTTTGTTGCTACTGTTTACTTTAAAAGAACATAAAACTTCAGAGGAGCTCTGCAGACATTCACTT
The DNA here is from genome assembly GCF_021234165.1 of Pteronotus mesoamericanus. Lineage (NCBI taxonomy): Eukaryota > Metazoa > Chordata > Mammalia > Chiroptera > Mormoopidae > Pteronotus > Pteronotus mesoamericanus. The sequence continues at coordinate 33,483,309 of NW_026555329.1, forward strand.
ATATTAAATTCCTTCATCAAGATCACTCATGCAATGCAATGCCATCAAATAATACAGAGGCCTGACTTTCTTTAACAACAGAATATAAGTTCTTTTGGTCTACATTATAATGTAAGTTTTACCATATTTATAATATCAGCAAAAAAAAATCATAGACCCAATGGACAATTTTACACACTGATCAAAAGATAAGAAATTCTTTGGCAAACATTTTGAAATAGGCAATTTAAGTTTAGGATGTTTTATGTATTACAGGTTTGTATAGCTTTCACAAAGGGCCATTTCAAAAAAATTCACCACCTACTTAATAAGACAGGGAATCTAAAAACAGATGTTAAGTTACGTATCAGTTACATTTTTCTGTGTAACAATCACAAAACCTCTGTGGCATACAACAAAGAACATTTATTTCTCATACATGTGGAGGGTTCAGTTGAACTAGGCTGGGGTTGGTTCATTGGCTCTGCTGTCATCTGTGAGGAGCACTCATGTAATTGCAGATTGACTGCGGGCTTTATTCTGCACTGGGCTTGGCTGATATATCTTAGCTGAGACAGCTCTGACCTACATGTTTCACATTCTTTGCTTAGAACCAATAGTCTATTCTGGGCATGTCCTTCTCATGGTGATGGCAAAAGTGCAAGAAGGAAAGTGGAAACTCATACAACTCTTTGTGACTAGGTCTGCAGCTGTCACCTTCTGATTCATTCTATTGTCCAAAGCAAATTATGTAGGATGGTCAAGTGTGCTTCACCCTTAGAGGAAGAATTCAGTTCTCTTGACAAGTGGAATGAATATGGAGGGGATGAATATTGAGATCATACATACAATTAATATGCCCCACTATTTTGCCTTGCTCCTAAAAATAATGACTAGCTGAGGTAGGTAAAGACCATAGACCTATTCAGGCAACTTAGACAGGTTTTAGTGTTCTTTCTAACTCGGTCCAATCAGAGGCTTTTCTGGTGTTGTTTGAATGTCTGAATTTACTTTTTAGTTATAACTGTTGTAAGGACAAAGGAAAATATATTTAGATGATAGTACCAACTTCCGTTTGCCTCTGTGCAGCTGCAGTGATCACATGCTGCTTTATTACTTGCTATATTGAGATCATAGTCTGTCAAACATATTTCATTGTCTTTATCTTATTGCTTCTGATTACTTTGTCAGAATTCTCATTTATAAGCAATAGATGGTATCATCTATTGTTATTCTTAGGTGATATGAGGAAAATAGGCCCAATCCACTTATATCATTGTATTTGCAATTTATTGTGCATTTTACATTTACTGAGACAGTATATGAATTTAGAATACAAATGCTATTGTGCATTGCTATTTTGTTGCTTATCAGTCACTTACCATTTTAGGATACATGACTCTAGCAGTTGAAACATTACATTAAATAAAAATATGTCACTTCCTCATGTTTTAAGGATGTTCCTCAATACTTGTACTTCAGTAAAGAGATAACTTTTCTTATTTAGTGGTAAGAAATTGATCTTGTAGTTACATATGCTCAGAATCTGCTGCTCCAATCATGACAAATGATCATTGTCTTGATGGTGGTTTGACATTATAATGTAAATATTTTACCTTCTGGTCTCCTAACAAATATATCACAACATTATAAGGACAAAATCCTTGCTGTAATGCAAAAATTATACATATTATTTTCTAATACTAATGTTCTGTGTTTTTTACATGTAAAAGTTATTTATTTACTGGATTTATTTAACAGGAAGTGACATGAAACTCAGAAAAACAATTAATTACTAGAGTGATTCTATTACTGTATTTTCAATGTTAATGTGTTGTTTAAAAGGCTCAAGTAAAGCAGCTGTAGTGGTGTGTGTACGCTGTGAGCTCACATTCTGCAATTGATCAAAGTTACTGAAGGTTTTGGTACGTAGGCAACTGGGTTTCCTCATCAGCTTCATGTACTCTCTGTATCTCTTCTGCCATCCCAATTCTTCCTTTTGTTTTTAGAAGTCATAAAAACACTCTAATGTTATTACACAATTTTTTTGCACAATGCCTTTAGGCTCATTCTCCTCCTAGTTACCTTCAAAGATAAATCCAGTCACTAGAATGATGTAGCCCCGAACCTGCTCTGCAAAGCTCACCCCGTATCAGTCCCCGACGAATACCCTTGGCCCTCTCAGTCTAATGTACTGCAGTAGGGTTTCTAATTCCTTTATAAACCATGTTGTTATGTATCCCCTAAAAAACTATTTGTATGGAGGATTAAAGAATAAAAATAATTCATAAATTCCCAAATAAAAAATTAGATATCATCCATAATTCTGTCATTCATCTATAACCACTGTTAGTAATTTGTATTATTCCTTTTGTGAATTTTCATTTCTTCCCTTTTTGTTGTATTTTCCTTACATTTTTATTATAAAAATTTTTAAACATCTTGAAAAGTTGGGAGAATTGTACAGTGAATGTCTATATTACCTGGATTCTAACATTAACATGTTACTTTATTTGCTTCATTACATATCTAAAACCCATTCCTCCTGTATCCATCCATCAATCAATTTATTCTTGATGCATTTCAACATAAATTGCAGACTTTATGACATATAATTGCAGAGCAGTTCTGGGTTAATTAGGAGTACAGGTAAAATGAGGAGACCCATTAGAGAAGGGACACATCTAACTGGCATCATAGGCTTTACTAGTACCCATGTTTCCCTAAATATAGTTACCAGTTACTGTATTGGGCTACATGTTCTAATTTTCGGTTTAGAAATTGGTCTCCATAGGGTATATCTGGGGCTCAGAGTGTTCAAAAGCTAGGCCATTTTTTCTGAGTCAGTCTGGAGTCTAGAGAAATAAACAGAAGTCTCTTTTTGCATTGATCCACTTACCCTCAGGTGACAGCAACATAAGTGACAGCAAGAATGAGGTGATCGTAGTGCTCTTCCTACAAAACAGAACACTGTCAAGATTTTTTTTACCTGTTTTATTGCTTGCCTTTTAATTTATTTTTCAATTCAGCAATATAAAATATCTATTGCTTCTTCACCATTTCACATCAAGCAAGTGCTCTGGACTTGGAGGACATAGATTAGCTTCTAGAGAGCCATGAATCCTCTGAAATTTTATGACAAATTTTGTGTGTGGATATGTGTTTGGGCAAGATGTATAGTTTTTACCAGCTCCTAAAGGATATCTAACCCTGAATACTGGGAGAACAACTTATATCCATAACCACATGAAAGGCACAATTAGTGATACCAAAGATTGAATAAAATGGAGCCAGCATCTAGGGTACACTATGTTCTTCTTGACATTTTCCTGGGAACAAAAATCGGAGGCTGGTAATAGTAAGGAATTATAATAAGAACTGTGCATTTGATTATTTCTGAGGTACAGGCCTTAATATGAAAGCTAAAAAATGTATTACCTCCAGAGTCTCTGTGAGTGGCAGTTAGATAGAAAATACTTTCACTGACAATATTATTTCAGTGGGATCCTCTTACTCCTTCAACCAGCTAATATATATTAGGGACTTGGGGATTATGATGTTGTTCAGTTACCACTCAATTTTGAGACACCATTTTATTCCTTCCTTCAAATGTCTGGTAAAGACTGTAACCCTACATTTGTTTTCACAGCTTGCTTTCCTATCAAAATTATTCTCAGGCTGCATTCCAGAGCAGAGAAACCAAATAGAGACAAGGTTTTGATGATCAACAAAGTAGACACAGATGGTGTAGCATACAGCAGTAGTTTTCAAAAACAATTTATACAATTCTAATTTTTTTACTGTTTCTAATGTCATGTTTACCTGAACTAATTCTCATTATTATTATTCATTCTCCATAAATACACTCTTATTTTATTTGTAAGTGCTCAGAAAAATAGGCCACATAAAAAGACTACAAAAGCATTTCTGATTCACTAAAAGGAAGTAATTTGTTATGAATTGGGAGGTTGAGTCTAAAGAGACAAAAGGATTGTAAAACACTGTAAAGAGCTTTTTAAGAAAGAATTTTTCTTACAGGGAAAAATTGACTGCCTTATGAAAATTTAAGGAGATATTTATTAAACAGAAATCTATTTTGCTGAGAAAGTTGAGGTATAAGTAAAGATCTTGAGATTGTATTCAGTGGGGATTTATAAAGCTTTAGCTATTTAAAAGCTTCAGTAGAGTACAGTATCTTCCTACTACCTAGGCAGGAAGGAAGCCAGAGAGTTAATAAACTTAGGATCTTGTTATCTTATTTACAGGTCCTTTATTTATTACTTCTGCATCTCAACACTATTTCATGCATATGTATGTTTGACTGTGTTTCAGTACAGAGACGACTACATAAAAACTAAAAGGCACTACATAATTATGCTTGTTTTAATATAGGCATTTAAAGGGGAGTGGGGGAAGGTAGAAGGGATGTAGTGAGAGTAAATGGTGATAGAAAGAGTCTTGACTTGGAGTGGTAAACACACAATACAATATTCAGATGATGTATTATATAACTGTACACCTGAAACCAATATAATTGCATTAACCAGTGTCACCCCAATAAATGCAATAAAAAAGCTTAAAAAATGACTACTGTGGAATACAAATACATGCAGTAACATTTATGTCACCATTTGTTATTGAAATTAGCATGCCCTTTTGGTATACATCTTGACTATCTCAATGATTTCTAAAATTCAAATATTAAAAGTTTCCTTTTTCAATTGTGTTATACTAAATATAGAAGGTTATAGACATATCATTAATGAATAATCAATACAGATACCCTGTAAAGCTTTTTGATTAATTATGATTGCAGGATTTGTGGGGAGTTTTTTTGTTTTTTTTTGGTTTTTGTTTGTTTTGTATTAATGGCTTGGAAGAAAGGTATATATGGTTCATTCAACATAACATACTTGTGGAATTAGTTCCTGTTGAACATTTTGGTTAAGAATGTACAGACTTACTTTTGAGTCATTGGAAGAAATCCAATTGGAGAAATCTACTTATTATGATTCATATTCAACAAAATGGCCCCTATGAGGATAAAAACCCTAAATCTATATTTAAAAAAAAATTTAATTTGAGTGCACAGAATACTTTTTTTCAAATAGGAAATTATGAACATCTCTAATCAGATTTTAATAAATTATTTTGAATAATAAACATTTTAAACTCTAAACTTTTATGCTTATTTTTTAATTTTTATTTAATTTATTGAGTGACATTGGTTCATAAAATTATATAGGTTTCAGGTGTATAAAATACATTATCTGTATATTGTGTGTTCACCACCTAAAGTCAAGTTTCTTTCCATAACTACTAATCTTCCATTTAACCTCTTCTACCTCCTCCTTCCCACCTTTCCCTCTGATAATTACCATACTATTATCTGTGCCTGTTTTTTCTTAATCCCTTTGCTTTTTTCCACTGAGCCCCTAAATCCCTCCCCTCTCACAGCTCTCAGTCTATTTTCTGTATCTATGAGTGTGTTTCCATTTTGTGTGTTTGTTTATTTTGTTCACTAGATTTCACATATAAGTGAAATCATATGGTATTTGTCTTTCTCTGATTGGTTTATTTCACTTAGTATAATGTTCTCCAGGTCCATCCATACTGTTACAAAAAGTAAGATTTTTCTTTTTTATGGCCAAGTCGTATTCCATCATGTAAATGTACCACAGTTTTTTCATCCATTCACCTACTGATGGGTGTATGGGCTGATTCCAAATCTTGGCTATTATAAGTATTGCTGCATTGAATATAGAGGTGCATTTATTTTTTTGAATAAGTGTTTTGAGTTTCTTTGGATATATTCCCAGAAGTAGAATCACCAGGTCATAACGCTCTTCCATTTTTAACTTTTTGAGGACACTCTGTACTGTTTTCCACAGTGGCTGCACCAATTTGCATTCCCACCAACAGTGCATAAGGGTCCTTTTTTCCCCACATCCTCACCAACACTTGTTTGTTGATTGATTGATGATGGTAGCTATTATGACAGGTGTGAGGTGATATCTCATTGCGGTTTTAATTTGCAACTCTGATGATTATTCAGATTGAGCATTCTTTTCATTTGTCTCTTGACCATCTCCATGCCTTCTTTGGAAAAGTGTCTGTTCATGTCCTTTATCCATTTTTTAATAGAATTTGTGTGTGTGTGTGTGTGTGTATTGAGTTGTATAAGTTCTTTATAAATTTTAGATATTAACTATTTATCAGACATATCCTTGGTGATTATATGTCTCATTCAGTGGGTTATCTTTTAATTCATGTTGTAAAAAGCTCTACAAAAGCTTTTTACCATATTTTGCCATGTATAATGTACACTCATATTTTTATGTGGTTTATACATGGGATTATTATACCCATGATTTGTAATCGTTATATTCACATATAATGAGCATCCTTATTTTTTCCTCAAAACTTTGTTCAAAGAAGTACACATTATACATTACAAAATATGGTAGTTTGATGTAGTCTTAAATGTTTATTTTCTCTTTTGTTTCTCTTGTCCAAGTAGACACATCAGGAAAAATAGTGCTACAAAAAATGTCTGAGATTTTACTGTGTATATTTCCCCTAGAATTTTTATGTTTTTAAGTCTTACTTTTAGTTTTTTTATCCATTTTGAGTTTATTCTTGTATATGGTGTAAAATGGTGGTCTAATTTAATTTTTTTGCATGTATCTGTCCAATTTTTCCAACACCATTTATTGAATAGCTTATCTTTAACCTAATGTGTGATCTTGCCTCCTTTGTCAAGTATTAATTGACCATAAAGGCATGGGTTATTTTTGGTGTCTCTGTTCTGTTCCATTGATCTATATGTCTGTTTTTATGCCAGTACCTTGCAGTTTTTATCACTATGGCCTTTCAGTATAGTTTCATATCAGGTAGCATGATTCCTCCAACTTTGTTCTTCCTTCTCAAGATTGCTGAAGCTATTTGGGATCTTGGTGGTTCCATATAAATTTTTAGAATATTTGTTATAGTTTTGTGAAATAATGACATTGGTACCTTGATAAGAATTGTTTGAATCTATAGATTGCTTTGGGTATTATAGACATTTAATAATGTTAATTATTCTTATTCATGAACACAGTATATACTTCCACTTATTTGTATCTGAGTATGGGTCTTTTAAATCTTTGATTACATTTATTCCTACATATTTTTATGCAATTGTAAATAGGATTGTTTTGATAGTCCCCCTTTCTGATAGTTCATTATCAGTATGTGAAGATATAACTAACTCCTGCATATTTATTTTGTATCCTGCTATTTTACTGAATTTATCAGTTCTACTAGATTTTTGGTGGAATCTTTAGGGTTCTCCATATTTAGAATCATGTCATCTGCATATAATGACAATTTTATTTCTTCCTTTCCAATTTGGGTGCCTTTTATTTCTTCTTCTTGTCTTATTTCTGTGGTCAGTTCTTGCAGTACTACGTTGAATGAGAGTGGCAAAAGCAAACATCTCTGTCTTAAGTGAAACATATAACTCACACTGTTTGTTAATTTTCCCCAGATAGGTCATTTTGATGTAGATCAGAACTCTTAGCTTGACAAGAACAGTGCATCCTTATATAAAATATCTATGTAGAAATCTAGTTATATTCAGAAGTTCACCAGGTAATCATATGTTCATATTAAGAGGAGTCCAGTAACTCAAATACTTTCTGATACTAGATAATGATAATTTGCAACCTGAATCTAGAATTCTCTCTGGACAGAAATCTCTGCTAAATATAAGCTCTGAAAACTTGGGTGCCATTTTATATCTTGTTTACTGCTATATTCTCAGAAATTGTTATGGCATCTAAAATATAACAGTTATTCAAAAAAAATCAGAATGAATGAATGGAACTATAATATTCTGAGTTTGTTGGCCAAGATGCCTTCTCTCTTAATCCTTGAGTGGGATATAGCAACATGTGTTCTTGAAATTATTTTAATACTAACCAAAATACACTCCGATTGATCTCTTGTATTATCAGATAGATGACTATCTCATTTGATTTTTCTCCTAAGAATCAATCTAACCCTTTGAAGAAATGTGCTTAATCCCAAATCTGTTATATTACCTGACAGTTTTGTAATTTATCTTAACTTCACAAATTCTTGGAACTAAATCTCTTTTTCTTTTTCTTAACTTGTAGACCAGTAGTTTAAACACTGGCATTAGACTAGTCTGGCTTTGAATTCAGACTTCCCTCTTATGAATCATATAATCGTAAACAAACTACTTCACCTCTTTGAGCTTCCTTTCACTCATCTATAAAATACAATCAACATAGTTATGATACATATTAAGTAGTACAACATGTATAGAGTTATGGAGTATCTAACACACAGTAAAGACTTAGTAAACCATATCTATATCATTATAGAAATTGTCTAATATTATTACAAATAACTAATACTGATATTGCTACAAAACTCTGCATCTGTAATAGTCTCTTTTTCTGTACTTCTTTTCATTAAGTGGAAGCCTATGAACTAGTTGTACCCTGGAAAAAAGTACTGGGACCAATACCATAAAAAGTGTAACATGAATTTTTTTCAGATCTAAAAAAGGATCTGAGATATATGGATGACCAATATTAATACCTTTAACTCAATCTACAGTGGCACCAGACAAAGAGTTTTTGATAGATCTATCGTAGCTCTGTGAATAAAACTTTAGTTCCACAAGGAGTAACCATTGTGTCTAATCTTTACTGTTAGTTTTACTTCAAGTTTGATGGATACTAAAAAAAAAAAAAAAAAATTACTCCTAAATAAAATTGTGAATAGCTAATAGTAAATTTTAAAAATGTTGTTTATATAATCTATAACCTTAAAAATTATTTTTGCCTATCTGAGATTTACTTTGTATTTAATATTTAAATTGTTTAATCTATCAACTGCTGTTGGTATAACCTTGCAGAAAATTAACATCCTCCATGCAGACTCCAGTGATCTATACTTAACACAAGTTTAAGAGTAGATTGAGCACAGATGCCAAGTAAGATCTCATCTTACTGTAACTTTACCCAGCAGTTACCTTCTTAGGCTTTTCTTAACTACCCTGTCTGAAAATAGGACTACCTCATCACTGTCACATTCCCTGCAGACATCCATACCACTTTGGGTTTTTCCCCCCCAATCTGGTATTATATTTTATACTTTTTCACTCTCAGTCACTGGAAAATAAGCTTTGTGGGCAGGGACTTTGTTGTGTTCTCAGGTATATTGCCAGAGCATGGAGTAGTGGCTGGTTCATGTTAAGCTCTCAATAAATATACATATGGAATAAAGAAATGAATGGACTCAAAGATAACAGATGTGTAGACTCTATTGAAGACAGACAAACCCACTGAGTATCACTGTTTGACAGCAAGAATGATCTGCTTTCAAGTTTCCATTTTATAGCATGTGACCAAGTATTAGCATTCATGTTTAAAGTCAAAAGCGAAAAACCCCACAATATCATTTACATTATGACTTCCGTATTTTCTATATATACTTTAATTACATCTTAACATGAGCCAGTTTACTTTTTTTTACAAACTGTGATTTTTATACTTCCATTTATGAAAATTCTTCATTAATAAAGAACTACACAACTGCCCCAAAAGATCTTATAATCACAGCAAACTGCAATGAATAAAACCAGATTACGTTTTGTGGTATCTCTATGGGCACTAGGAGTGTAGTAAAGTCTGCTCTCAAGTATTACAAATTTGCATATGCTGAGGATCAAGTGTTGTATGTAGAGGTAATTGTTTCAGCATAAAAAACAGCCCCAGCCCAATCACAGAACTTAGGGCACATGGCGCTTACCCTTCCTCCTACACACAGGCATAAACGCACAAAATCAAGCAACTCATATCTTTATAAACTACAAAGTGCATTCCATATTTCTATATCCTCCTATTGCTTTTTCTCCCCTATTTCCACGGGTTTGTTAAACTGTTATTTTTTTTAAGATTTTATTTATTTATTTTTAGAGAGAGGGGAAAGGAGGGAGAAAGAGAGGTAGAGAAACATCGATGTGTGAGAAATACATCGATCAGGAATCTCTCTCACACCCCCAACTGGGGACCTGGCCCACAACCCAGGCATATTGCCTGTTTGGAAATCAAACTGGTGACATTTTGGTTTGCAGGCCAGTGCTCAATCCACTGAGCCACACCAGTCAGTGTTTAAACTGTTATTTCTGCCAGATTAGTCAAAACAGTTCATTTGAGCTAAGGTAAGTCAGTATCAGGCTGAAAGATGCCAATACATGGGTAGACATACTGATCCAAAAAGTACTGGTAATGCCTTGTGGATTATGCTAAAAAGAACACTTCATTGTTTAAGATAAAGGAATTATTTTAAAGTTACCATACACACTTCCAAAAAGTCATTTAAGAAAGGTAAAATAAAAACTGGAATTTTAAAAAGATGCTTAAAAGGATGTTCTCATCAACTATTATTACTATATATTATGTATATATTTACATCTTTATTCAACTCATAACTTATGCCAATGTTATTCAACTGTAAGTTAGTTAAAATTCATACTGAAGGCGAACCAGCATATTATATTGAATCATTTTAAGAACTGCATTCTAGATTGCTTTACTAATTGAGAGAAATATTTTCCTTCATATTACTTAATGTAGAAACTATTTTATATTTTAAAATGTGACCTTAGTGATGCCAATTACCAATAGTCATTTTGTTCCTACCCTGCCCTTCCCTTGTTTTCTACTTTTAAGTAAAATGATACTGAATTTTTACTAATTTGGCTTATTTTTTATTGTATCTTTTACTTTCATTTGAATTATTGTTTCATCAAATATAGGTGTTGTAGGAAAGATTTAAGAATTTAACCACTTAACAATTTTTCAGTCAATTCAAATGGAAATAAAGGTACATTTTAATGTAGCATTTATAAATATAATAACTTGATAATACTCAAAAGTCTTAAACCCATTCCAAATCTTTTTTAGTGTTTAACAACCCCCCCCAAAAAGCTGAAATCACAACAGAAAATATCAAATAGTGCTTTAAACTATCAATAGTCCCTTCTGTTATTTCTCTGAAAGCCTACATAGGTTGCTATGGAATCATTCTTGAGGTCCAAGGTACATTGTGAAATCAGAATTTGCCCAGTTCATAAGTTATATCTTGTTAAGATGACCTATTTGAAAAGTAAAGTGACTGATTTGTACATTGATGAAGCAGTTAACTTTTATTAGCAGCAAATTATCATAATTATTCCAAGAATCAACCAACATGAATCAAAAATCAAATTAGATAAGAAAATATATTGTTTTTCTATCTTACACAAAGGCAAAGATTATAAGATACGTACCTATTCAAATTATCTTCTACTAAGAATATTAACTTGAATTAAACATTATTATTTTTGAATCCCTACATTAAAAGCCTGGCTTACAAACATGTAAAAACATTGATGGAATCCTATGTAACAGGGGCTTGGAGTCTAATAAGCTCCAGTAAGGACCTCAGCTAATCTAGGAGCTGTTTCACGGGCCTCCAGAAGAAGACAGTGTCTTGTTTCACCTTTTATCTCCAGCATTCAGCATAGTGCCGGGTACATGGTGACCAATAGACAATTATGGAATAGATAAGTGCTGTGACAAACACTTTTTTAAAAATAGCAATGGGAGAACAATAAAGGGAGCAGCAATATGTAATCCTAATTTGTTCAAAACTTAAGGTCAAAATTGTCCTAAAAATATTTTTATGGCTCAATAACCTGTGCCCAAGCATGAGCCATTTTTAGGTCTATTAATTCATCTTTGGATTCACACAGAGATTAATTTAGTAACTTGGGGCCTAAGAGTCACAAGAATTAATAGTCTGAAAAACTGATAAATTGTTAACTAGCTATGCCATACTTTTCAGGAAATTTAGTCAGCCTTTATTTATAAAAGACATTTTCTCTGTAAAGCAAAATAAAATTTTAATGTAAAAATATAATTAAGAAAATATTTTATTACCATCCTTTGTCCCAATAAAGGTGTCCTACTGGCCATTTTTTATTCTTAAATTCTCTGATTTTTTTCTTCAATATTTCAAGAAACCTAGTTGAATTTGAAAAGCAAGAAATCATTTGGCACCTAGATCACTTCTCCCTGATTGGTTCAATTTTCCCCGGAGTCACTCTCTCATTGATTCTTGTGAAATTCTCCTGAAGCAAGATGGCATCAGTGGCAGGTGTTATGGTGACATTTTACATGGGTGTATAAATTGAAAGTCAAAACTTAAATGACTGCCCTCAACCAGCTGGGAGTGTGGTAGTATATCTCAGGGGAAATAAAGTGCTGAAATTTCTTTACAAGACACGTTATATGCTAGGAAAGCATTTCCAGGCGGTCACCTGGCACCTCCAAGAAGTTCACCTGACCAGGCCAGCTCTCCACTGACTCCTCCCAACCAGGATCCCAAACCAAATCAAGAACCAGAAAGGAGGAGGGGGTTAAAAACTAAACAAGGCCCCCCATACTTTCAAATTTTTAGATTCTTGAGTTATGTAAACTCCTCCAACAATTTCCTGCCCCTTCTTGTTTCTAATATTACTGGGCACTGTATTTGAAATATTCCATTACTGGCTGTCCTACCATCTGCAATTATAATGCTGTCACAGGTGACCATTATCCTAATGCTCTTTCATCTGACCCTCATCAAACACTCATCCTTCAGTGAGACCCCATTGCTGTTTTCAGTCTTCAGTTTGTGCAGAATAAGAACATGGCAATGATGCCCCTTTTTTGAACCTACAACCAGTGGCCAAGAAAATAAGTGATTCCCCTGGACAATGTAATGAGTCTACACCCTGTCACTCTGCATGCTACTCTGCTATGCCCTGACCCCCACTTTTTGTTCTTTGATATATTGATCCTTTCCCCTCATTGTCCTTCTAATTATCTCATAACTCAACTGTTTTCTATCTCTGTCTCCTCTTTCTCTAGGCAAAGCATACACACTCTTCAATTGTCCTTTTTTACTTTGTTCTACGTTGCTTTCCTTAGCCACCTTGTCTTCTCCCACAGCTTTAACTCCATTTCCCCCATCTATCCATTCACATTTTGTTTTGTAAAATTATTTAATTTTATTTTTAATAAAAGTTGTGTATATTTAAGGTGTACAACACATTGATTCCATACACATATATATGAGGTCTGTCCAGAAGGTATCCAGCCATGTAATATGAAAAATATAGACATTTGCTGATGATACAAGATACAAGAAACATTGTACATAGGACAATAACACCTCAGTCCCCTTCAAAGTAGGCACCTTGGGACCTCACACAGTTCTCCCAATCACCATCAGCTGCCCCGTCATATTTTCCTGAATCTCATCGATGGTCTGAAATCTCATCCCTTTCAACGGTGATTTTAGTTTTGGGAAAAGCCAGAAGTTGCAGGTGACAAATCTGGGCTGTAGGGGGGCTGAGTCATGGGGTGATTTGATATTTTGCAAAAAAGCTCTGCAGGAGATGTGATGCATGAGTGGGTGCTTTTTCATGACGAAGCTGCCAATCATCAGTTGCCCATAGCTATGGCCTTCTTACTCATCTGAATAGTTTCCCTGGGGGGATGTTCAAACTTAATGCAAAATTTGATGCAGATTCATTGCTGTACTCACTCAGTCATTTTGAATGCGTTGGCCACATAATACACACACTCACTCAACGAACGTCTACCACCCACACTGACTAGTACAGTGAAGTCGTCATCATTCATGCATGCGCATCCCAGTCCACTCTCCTTGGCTGCCAGGTTATATCTATGTTGTGCAAACCATTCTCACTATGTTAAAAAATGGCTGGACTGTTTCTAGACAGACCTCATATATATAATGAAAAGATTACTACAGTTCGAATTAAGCTTTTTCCTGCTCAGAAATCTTTAGGAACTTTCTATCACTAATTAGAAAGAATTCGTACTCCTTGATTTGACACTCCAGACCGTAATCAATTTCCCCCCTGACTTAAAGCCACCTCTCACATTCCTCACACATTCTTAGTGTTCGCTAGTTTAGGCCACTATTTCCCAACTCCCTCTGCATCTTCTCATTCTTTTGCCTTTACTCATTCTCTTTCTCCTTAATTGTTCTTCACTCCATTTCCACACACCCAAACTTTATCTATTTTTTTAGAAATATCCCAAATACTACATCCTTTATGACATTGTCACCGCTACAAGGTGGGAGAAGCGGTGACAATGAACACCTTCATCAACATTTCTGTAGTCAGAAGCCTACCTGTGTCAGAATCACATAGCCAGGCTCCAGTCAGGAGTACTATATCTAATTTATTAATATGAAGACAAGATATCTGATTTTTAACAAACTTCCCACATGAATCTCATGCATACTGAGTTTTTAAACTACATCTCTATGTTCTGAATTCACAAGTTACACTTAATGTTTCTTTTATTTAGGTATATTTACTTGTTCTTTTTCATCATCATTATTTGTCATATGAGCCTTCTCTGGGTAGGTATGTAACTTTAACATCAAAATAAATGCTTCTGCATTACAAATGTTCCTTCAATTTATTAATTCCTTAATATGGGAATACATTTTATTAGCTAGGACCCAATGAGGATTAGAATTTTTGTCTAACTCATAAATCTACATATTGACAGATGAAAATAATTTAATGTTTTTAAAACAAGAGAAAAATGTGAGAAGTTGAAATAATATTAGGAAATTATTTAAAAGATTAATTATGCATTTCTAAGTATAATTTCTTCTTTGATCACAGCAGTGCTTAACAGAAACCTGCTAGTCAGGAAGCTTGACCTTTATTTAAAATTTTCCCCTTGCTACTTAACTGAGTACTCTTTGGTAATTCTTTCCATGTTTCTGAGTCTTTCTTTCCTGCCTTTTAATATAAGATGGCTCAACTAGATAGGCCAACAATAAGTAATTTATGATTATATTATCCTATTACCAAGCTATGTAGGTTAAGCAGGTCTATAACTTCTGATTTCAGACTATTCCTGACTAGCCCTATTAAACAAAAATACGTGCTTTTAACGTCCTCTTAGGGATTCTCAAATAACAGAGTTGAAAACATTAAAAATGTATTTAAATGTTTTTATATTATGTATGTTAACTAAAATCATTTAACAGAGGCTGTTTTAAGTATGTATTAAATTTAGGTCATATTGTATTGCTTATATTATTAACCAATAAACTGAACTGACATTGAGACTGATGTTTTGCCATTGTGATAGTGTTCTGTGCCTGCAGATTAAGCCAGAATTGTGGACTTTTATGATGCTGGGATCTGAGATATATATTCATATGGTGTAGCCCTGGTTTAATAACTCCAGTGAGAATGAAAATAGTCTTTGACACAAGTTCTATATGGTGTACTATTTGAACAAGAGAAGACCCCTTTGAATGAATATACTGTCAATTGTTTGTAAAATCGTTCTTGTCTTTACATATTAGGTCCACCTTATTTTAAAATACGTATCCATTTGGAAATATGACAAACTATGGGTTAAAAGTGTTGGGCTATCCCTCCTGATAGTGTCATGACTAAACATGAATATTATTACTTCACTCTACCACACATTTTACTCTCATTTGGAACAAAAATAAAGATTATGTGCATCTGTCCAAATATGTTTATGAGCTACACTTGGAAATTCTAATAGTCATAGGGCGCTAGCTTAGAAAACTTTTTTAAGTCTAATACTTTAGTCTCAAGAAAACCATTTCCTTTGTAAAAGCTGTCATGTTAGTGACTTCCTTGGAGTAACTTCTTTATAAAGTCTTTTCAGAATTCTTATAACGTAAGAGGTTGTAAAAAGGTAGAATGAATGGAAAGCTTAATGTATTTCATTTCAAGATTTCAAAATGTTCATTTCAAATTCTATATCTAGCTAGGACCTACCCCTGTGATAAGGGTATATTCATCTTTCTTTTTTCTATAAATTCAAGTACTAACTAACTCAAATATGTGACAAATATGCTCTTAACAAGGTAACTAAAGATATAAGTATGCTAGTAATTTTTGTAGAAGTGATCTACAAATATCATTAGGATTATTTGATATTAATTCTTATGGTAATTCAGTTACTATCTGACAGGCAGCTAGATCTTGAGAGACAGTATTTCTTCAGCCATCGGTACACAATTTTGTGCATCACTGCTAAGGTGACCCAAAAGATATGCAAAATCTCACTTTATTATCAGAGAAGACACAGCATTGGGAGAATCTGAAACAGTGTAGACAGAGTAAAAATGTAAAGAGAGTATGTAGATTTTATATTCCCTTTTTTTGGATTAACATAATGTTAATTTAAGCAATAATGGAATTACTTAATAAGAGGTAATGGCATGTGTTAGCTTTTTAAATATTAGGTCCATCCCCTTATTCCAAAGAATTTTTGTTGAATTCTAATAGAAAAATAATTAGGCACTGCATTTCTACTTCAGGTTTTCAGCCAGCAAACATACTTTACATACTGTTATGCATTAAACCAGTTTTCCCAGAAGGAGCAGTTTAATGTTCTAATCATCACATTTGCTATTTTTCTATCCTCTCTAGAATCACAGGTTAGATCCAAATGTTTCTATTTGATCTTCCTTACCTTTGAGAAATAAAAGTTGATTGTTTGGTTTTCTGATGAAGGAACAAATGATTTTTTTTCAGCTTATTCTTTAGAAATTAAGCTCCTTGGGCTTTGAATAAAATGGCATGCGGTCTCCCCAGGGCACGTGTGATTCAGAAACATCTTTTTCCCAGAACAGTGCGCAATCATGAGCTGCTTTGCATCTGGTATCCTCTTAAGCAAACTGGATCATTTTCCATGGTCTTCATTATTTAAAAGGCAGATATTATTCTGATCTATCATGAATAATAGCCTATAAATTACAAGTTATATATCTAAATAACTTATACAAATAGTAGTTAAAAGGACTGATTCTAGAACTGGACTGCCCAGATTTAAATCTCAGATTCAGCACTTACCAGCTGTGTCCAGGAACAAGTTAATTATCCTTTCTGTGCCTCACACATAAAATGAAGACAATAATACTTCCAATATCATAGGCTTTTCATGAGGATTAAATAAGCTAATACTCATAAAGTGTCTGTGACTGGCGCCCATGAAGTGCCCGGCCAGTGTTAGCTATTCTCATTTATAATTTAACAGGAAAAATAAAGTCATCAGCTGTCACTACTGTGTTTCTCCAAATGTGGCCAGTCACTTTATCTCACTAAGAAAGGGATAATTTATTCTGGCATTACATACAGTTAATTAGATATATTTTGACATATTTACATAAGAACTTATCTCCATTTTAAGAAATTTATGTACTATGATGCCAAATGATTCTTGAAAATGTGGAAATTAAACCACTTGGTGTATTTTGCAAGGATTATGAGTTATTGGTGATTAACAGATAACTGAGTAGGTTTAATTAAGTGTTTATAAAAATTGAAATTATAACCGATGTTATATAAAGTGAAAGTACAGAGGATATATTAAATTGGAGTTTCTTATCACTTTTGTTTAACTTTATTATGTATTTTGAGACAATATACAAATATCTATTATCTGGGAAAGATGATCCAAGTTAAATTCTGTTCATAAAAGGTGTTTTTGGAAAATAAATCCCCTATAATGAAACTATTGATAGTACAGTAGACAGACTTCATATGTCAAACACCTGCTTTGGTGAGACAAGTTCAATACTTAGTAGGAACTGATATTAACTATAACCATTCTACCTTTCACTACCCCTTGCACTATCCCTTGCATTACCATTGTCTTTAAATGTTAAAAAAAAAAGTTGCACTTCGGTTAATTTCTTCATGCAAGATGCTGTATGAACCTCAATACAATATAGTAATTCTATTTAAATTGTTCTAAATTAATGTTTTATATCACTTACTCCTTTTCCATAATAGATGCTGATGACAATTCAGCTTTCATAACTCTCTGGAGAGCATGGTAATGCAAGTATGCTGGACAATGACTGCCTATGTTACTCAAAGACCAGTGATACTTTTTTTTTTTAATCCAAACTTGATAAAAGCAATTAAGCTTGAGGTTATTATGCTAGAAAAACTACTTTGATATTATCCTATTTAGACATATAGTAATTGCAGGATTTCAAGTGTTTAATATATTAGAATGTAGAACTCACTGAACCAGTATGTCAGACTCATGAATTTATGCAATGGTTTAACATTGGCACATTACTGGTTCATGTAGTAGGTTCAGGGAAATTAAATTTCCAGAATATTGGAAAACTGGAATTAGAGATTTTTTTCAGGTAAATCTAGACAATTATTATGCTTTCCTCACAGAAACAAGAATATGAAATATTTGATATCGAGTCTGCTTCCAAGCACTTGAGCATATACTTCATTAAATTGTTAGTCTACGGGTTTTTTTTTCAAATGGTGAGTATGAATGGATAGTGGCATAACAAGGGCTGAGTTTTCCAAGTTTTCCAGACTTAGTAAAATCCTACCATCCTTGGACAGTGTCACTGGCAGCTCAATGCTCTTACCCAGCATTGTAGAGGCCAAAATGCAGAGATCCGCTGCATGTGCTCCTTCTTAATATGGCTAATTAAATTGGAATCATAATTTCACCTCACATTGGGCATATCCAGTGGGATTTCTTCTGTGAGTCCATAGTCCACCTGAAACAATGTTTAAAAGTTTTTATTTTAGGAACAGGCTTGATGCCTGATTAGGAATAAGGTTCCCATTGCTCTTGTATTCTTCAACAAGCATGGATTATCTAGCGCTCTGATTAAGGACTAAAGTAATGAGGATAAATGATCAAGGCATTCTGCCCTTGTCAAATGAAATAAAATTTTGAAAAAAAGTTATGCTCATATGCATAATTAGAATGAACTTTTATAGAGGATTTATTATTACAGAATTATTTTGGACTTGCCCATTGTGGAATAACAAGTCATTAACAGAAAATTTGGAGTTAGAGATGACACCTTGGCTGGTGTGGCTCAGTTGGTAAGACATCATCCTGCAAGGTGAAAGGTTGCTTGTTTGACTCCTAGTCAGGGCACATGCCTGAGTTGCAGGCCAGTTGGGGCACTTGTGAGAGGCCACCAATGGATGTTTCTCTCTCACATCAATGTTTCTCTCTCTTTCTCCTTCCCTTCCTCTGTCTCTAAAAATAAATAAATAAAATATTTTTTAAAATAAATAAATAAAAATATTACTACTGCTGCTACCAGACAGGGGCCTGGCCCTGAGTGGGTTTGCCTAGGGCCAGCTGTAGTGTATGGGTTCTTGACTTCATGTAGGGAAGATTTCACAATCCGAGTCCAGGTGACTATAAGGATACATCTGTGAAATTTGAGGACAAGAGAACAAAGAAGGGCTTAGCATAGAAGCAGCAGGAGAGCCTAGGCTGGGCTGCTTTAGCTCACGGGGAAGTCAGAGAAAGTGAACCCTTGGGGACACATTCAGGGGATCCACCTGGGACAAGCTGCCAGCTGCGGACTGCCTTAAAGTTTAGGAGACTGACACCTGTGAAGAAAGAAGTTGGGGGAGAAGAAGTGAAGGGCATGGGCTGCTCCCAGAAGGTGAGCTCAAGCTGGGTCCTTTGTCTTGAGGCTTTTCTCTCTTTCTTGCAGGTCTCAGGGGAGGATTTGAGTAGAATTCAGATGAATATCAGTTCTCCAGGTGTGCTCTTTCAGGGACATGGTCTCTACTGATTAGTCAGTGACGGGGCAGGGGGTCTTTAGTCATCGCAGTTGGTTTTGGAGTTGTCCACCTGATTTTGCTGCTTTCTTGGCCTGGAACTGAAATTCAGCTGAGGCCTGGATGTTATCTCCAGGGAGGGAAGGGGCAGGTGAAGAAGAGGTTACCTGGGGGACAAGATCCTTGTTTTACCACCTTTGCCCCCTGCCAGGCACTCCCTTCTGGTGACCATCTGTACTGGCTGTCAATTGCTTGGCCATTGTGTTCAGCTACCTGTCTCAGTTTCCCTGTTCTACTTGCCAAGGAATTTTCCTAGCTTCTTACTGTCCTGTTTCACTCTCAATACCATTGGGTTATGTTAATGGCTCCACTTCTCATAAGCTTTCTGCTCAGAAAAGTTATTTAGCCTTAATATCCTGACCCATATAATCAATAAGAATAAAAATATCTCAAAGAATTATATTGAGTTAAACTACATAATAGTGGTAAAATTGGGCTTGACATGTAATATGCATGAAATAAAAATTAGCCATTAATATTTGTGTTTGAAATAAATGTCACTATTCTTATTTTGTAGGAAACAGAGTAGTGGGAATCAGGTAGCTTCACCCCTAAAGTTATTCACAGCTAAGATGTGGAAAGCTTCAGCAAGTACATGATTTTGAAAAGATTATAAAAACTTATAAGAGAAACTCATCACGATGAATACCTGTATCTGGTACTAACCTTACATTACTCAAATGTACATAGTCCATTGATATGTATGGAATTTCTCCCCCAGACCTTGAACATCAATTGTGTGTTTTTCCTGTTTCTAATTTTAAAATTTGTAATATTTTATCATTTCTTTGTGTGTATGTGTTTGTGTGTGTGTGCTGTGGTATAACCCTGAGGTCTTCTTGCCCAATAAGGTCTAATCAGGATTGGCATAGACTCCTCTTCCATACCCCAGTGAAAAGCCCAATGCTCCTCTCAAGATTTCTCTAAACTGACAGTGGTTCTCACATCCTCATGGTCAACTTTGTCTGACAACTGCAACTTTTTTCATTTTCTGCTTTGTCTCTCTGCTATGATATACACTCAAATGAGGAAATCAGCCTCTTTGTTAAGAATACACCACATACACAGTTCCATAAAAATAAAGATGCCCAGCAATGTGAATGTAGCATACTTTCCTAAACGTTGGGGCAGATGTAGGAACAGCAACAACCTAAAACAGAGTATTAGATGTCCCTAGTTTAGACTTTTTCTCTCTTAAAGGGCATTCTCTTTTGTTCCTTTTCTTTTTTATTCCCTACCACCCACTAAATTCTCATTCATTTCTAATTAAGGAACAATTTTGCTGTCTTCTACTGCTTCTCCTACTAATGCAAGTTCTCAGACCCTTATATTCTAGCACAAGAACCTTATCAAGATATTTTCCAAATTTTAGACAAACCTCTCTTTTAAGGGAACACTGTCATCAGAGATTAACACACTATACCAACTAAAATTGTAAGCCATCTTCTTGGAATACTTTTTCTTGGAATAATAAGGTGTGGAATTAAATAAATAAAATTAAGAAAACAAAACAAATTAAAACTCACAATTGAAAACGGCTTCAGTGACAAAAGGGCTCCAAATCAGGGCTCAGGGGTTCTTTTGAAAACGTGTAACTCCTGGTGTATTTATTACCCTACATGCTGCTCGCAGAGGGGCGCCACAGTTAGAACAATTTCTTGTTGAAGCAAGCAGTTGTTAAATATACAAAGCCCTGGTCTCAGATTAGTTGATTTATTAGGTAAAGGGCAACTTGTTTTTGTAGAGAAGTGTTGATTCTCTGTGTACTAATTGGAATAAATTTTTTTAAAAAACATAGTCAATTTTATTTTCCCTAAACCACAAAACAGAGTCTCTGTACATGGAATAAAATTTTTATTTCAAGATGTTCAGTTCCTAAAAGCTCTGTGGCAGGTTTCAAAATCCCAAATGTTTGGCTTCAATAGGCATTTCTTCTGTGCAGGACTTATTTTTGTGTTTATTCTCCAAATTTTGGCTACACTTAATGGCTATATTTAGTCATGGAAAAAATGTAGGTTATTTCAGGTTTTTTAATTATCTTATCATCTAAGACAATATGTACTTATTAGTTAAGGATTGACTATTAAAATGAAGTAATTGTTACAACTACTATTATTTCACTTTCACCTTGGGTTTTGTTTTGTTTGTTTTTGCATCATTACTCTCCTTTGCTTTTTTGTTAAATATATATTATATTTGTGTCATAAGGTTAATCAATCTGCTCTCTATGTCCTTGGAGCTTTAACTAGAAGTTAAAGTATTTCTGCTTTTGGTGGCAGAAAGTTTTTAATTTTGAGTAGGTTAAATATATATTAATTCCAAGAAAGTTTTGAGAATCCATCCCATTCCAGGTAAATTGTACTAAAATACTCCAGACAGCTAAGAAGCAATTTTTTCCCCTAACAAATTTCTAGGACAATGATTCTAAAACCTGTTCAGGGATTCATTCCATATTCATTGTTTTGTGATTTATGTTGCTGAGTAGATTATTTCCTATTATTTTATCCTTATTGGAAGAAAAATGGATTTTCTCACCCGCCTTCACATTCTCCCAATGCCTAAAGACTGGGCTAATTTGCTTCTCCACCCAATTTCTCCAAGCAAATCAACCCCCTTTTGATTAAACTCCTTATTGAGTATCAGCCTTAGCACCATTGCAAGATACAGGACTCTCTCCTAAACAAATGATGCAAAGAAAAACTAAGCATGTAGAGGAGATCTAATCATGAACTATTATCAGAGAATATTAACAAAACCTAAATCCAAAGCTATAGAGTTTTAGTCATGGAGAGACGGTATGATTTCCAAGAAATATAAAATTCGACATTTGAAATGATATAATCAAAGCTCTTGCCATTCCCTCCTGGGTTCCAGACATAATGTGAGGCTGTTTTAAATCGCTGTGACCTCCGTGCCTCAGCATCTTTGGAAAATTCGAAGCTGAGTGTTTAGCCCCTGAAAGCCTTTGTATTTCCCTTCTAGCATGATGGAAATAAATTTTATATGTGCTTCATATTTTAGATCTTTATCTTATTTTATCTGGTTTGGGCTATTTGCTGACAGAGCATGATTCTTGAATAACAGATAGCATATAACAAATGTGCCCTGCTCCTTGGTACACAGGAAATGAGGATGCTCACAGCGCCTGCCTCCATGCGTTAGCTCAATAAATTTGAATTGCTCATTAGAGTTCCAATGCCTCATTGTTGCCTATATGTGAACAGCTTAAGTGAATAGGAATCAGATGGAGGGTGGGGGAAGGACACACAGAGATTTCACATAATTCCTGTTGCCAGAGAAACCATTTTCTTGCTGTCTGGGCATGCACCGAGCAACTTAGATCAACTGGAGACTCAGCACAGCCCTTGCTGTGACTTTAGTAAAGACAACAAACAGAAGGGAGAAACTGCTTATAAAGAAAAGCAGAATGGAGTATTAAAATGGTCTTGTAATTAGATGGTTTTGTGGACTTAGCTTTGAAATACCTTGTCCCTAAGATGGCTGATCCATCTGATTAGACATGTGTTTCTATGCCTTATGTTGATTTATATTTCTTTGTCTGCCTCTGTCTAGAAGACCACATTTCATATATATTTATATATCATCATACATATGCATATTTATACAAGAATGCTCTTTATCTTTGTCCCTCTTTCTCTTCCTTCCTTCCCCCCTACACATACACACACACACACACATACACAACACACCACACCACACCACACCACATCACATCACATTACAGAACTGTGCTGTGTTTAACACAGGGGAACTTTACTTGAGGGGAGGGGAGCAGAACAGGAAAAAATATGCAATAATAGTTTGCTCACCAAAGCCTAAAGAAATGACAGATACTGAGGAAGCACAAGAGAGTACAAACTGTGAATTCTAGAGGTGTTTATATTATACGTGGATCTTTTTGATGAAAAATGATTTTTAAGCATGAATGTTAGAAAATCAGAAGAATATATGAACTAAAATGTTCTAAGTACTTAGCTTCCCAGCTTTCCCCCCACATTTTTAGTATATAAAGTAAATACTGATTCTATTTCTGATACTATGTAAGAAAAACAAGTAGTACTAAAAAAATAAATTTATTTATTCATCCCTGAGATTGGATAAAAAGTAAAATGGATAGACACATACTTGTTTTACATTGATGGGTATAAGATAGTCAACAATTAACACTATAACAATAATAATGAGAGGTTATGCAGTCTGTACTCTGGTGCAGTGATTGTGAGGGGTCTGGGAAGAGGAAATTATCCTAAAATTCCAAATAGACAGGCTCAGTTAATGTAATGTTCTAGCTCAGTTGATCTTTGTCAGAAAAGATACTGAGCTAGAACATGAATACATGCCATGACTTGCTTTTAGTTAGAAAGTTTTTTTTTCCAATCATCCTATGTGTTTACTTTAGGTCTCTGAGTTTGTAAGGCCTACCATGCAGACTTCTCCTGAGTTTGTCAGGTTTAATATGTGGCCCCTTTTTCATTCACAAAATGTTTATTGAAAAAAGAACCAATGAATGAAACAGAACTTTAGCCCAACAGAGTAACTATTATACACAAGATAATATAAACTGGAGTAGGTTAGGAGATGAAATTCAAGGTTTCGAATTGCCTTGTCACAGTAATCATTGAACACATTTAACATTTTTAGATATTCTAAGACTTAACTATGGCAATATTGGAAAAAGGAAATAATATGAAATAAAATCATGCTTCAAAATTGCAAAAAACATTTTTGAAAAAAATCAGAAAAATAATTTTGATTTTTCTCTTCAATTCTTTCTGATTCTAGTCTAATTTTTTTCCCCTTTGCAAACTCCAGTCTTTCGTTCCTGCAACGCTAAAGTCTCTCTCTGCCTGCACAATTACCACATGCTAATTTCACCTGCCTTGGGGATATGGCCTAATTTACATTCCTTTTAATGACCCACCTTCTTTTGGCAGACACAGGTAGAAAATCGGTGATAGATTTTATAAACCACTCACAGTAAATTGTTTAGATTTGGTTTGGTTTTGCCTTTTATTTATTCTTGCTTTCTATTTGTCTTACAGGAGATGAAAGAAGTTAAATTCTCTTTTGAGTGTTCTTTTTACACATTTCCTTCTGCTTTTCTTTCAATTCTTTAAACCTCTTTTCTTGCCTTTTGTTTATCAATTACACAGATCACAGTAGAAACAGTTAAGGATCCCTGTGTAATAATCCCCATTGTTTCTGAACGTAGACCTTGGCATTTAATACAATTTCTGGATTTGGCTTTATTGGCTAACTATATGTATTTTCTTTTATCCTTTTATATTTTGATGAAAATATAATTTTCTAAATCTAATTCTTATTAAGGTCTCAATTCAAATTTCAATGAATGGAAGGACTGTGAGTTCTGTCACTGACTCCTTTCCACAGTTTGCATAGCTGATTAAAAAAGGAAAATTATTGCAGTATTACCTTGCGCTGGGAATCAATGCCTTCTTGTATTAGATCTTTTCATTATAAATGCAGTTGACAGAGCTGTGTATTATAAGCTATTAACAAATACAATCTTTATAAATAGTTCTCATCATGTATAAGACAAGTCTAAATTTGTTTGGAAATAGCTCATGAAGGCACCCTGCTGTGGCTTCCTCAGAGTGCCAGCCCAGAATTCAGTGGGGGAGTCACACACTTTGAGCCAGTTTAGCTAGTCATCTTCCCATCAGCCTGAAATGATGAGCATCACATCCAACTTCAATGATGTACAACTCAGCGATATTTAGCCATGTTCTCTATCATCTAACACAGATTTCACTTAGTCATTTTAGTTCATATTGTCCCATTTCTGCTTCTCCTCACTCTAATTTGACTTGCAATCCAGTGGAGGAAGGTCTTAAAACTTTAACTTTCAATTGCTTATTCTCTCTAAAGACTGGTGTGTATAAGGAAGATAGAAAGCTTAGGACTCTTCAAACCCTCAGGTCCCATATTTCTATTCAAACGCAAGTTCAAAAATATATTTCAAAGTCAAATATAAATGATGTTTGGATTATCCACCATTTTGGATTATACACACCACTGCTCCCATTACTACAGGTAATTAAGAGTTTTCTGATATGAAAAAGTATTCCCTTAAATGCCGACCCTTTCTTCCATCAAACTTTCACAGGAACTTTAATAAGCAAAGCCGACTGGTTATAATTCCACCTCCTTTCCATGCACAGTCTCTGGAGGAGATATTCAAAAGCAATAACATCCTGCAAAGCACTTAGGAAAGGAGAAAGAAGAAAAGTTGGGAACCTGAATAATGAAGATTCCATAATAGTTCTGATAATGAAAACTTTTCACCTGAACATTGCCACAGATCATATCAGAAAATATAGCCTTAGAGAAAAACATGAACAAAATAAAAATAATCTGGTAGTATATAGACATGATAAAATTATAGAGCAGGAGCACACTGTAACGATAATAAAATCCACCTATTCTACTCCAGCTCTTGCTTTCACAAAGAAACTAAGACATCATAAAACACCCTTCCCAGGTAATAACAACCCCTCCTCTTTGTGACCTCTATACCTTGCTCATATTTCTAATACTGTTTTATTGCCAATATTACTATTATTTGTACTCTTCTGTAACTATCAGTTAGCCTCTGACACCTCGTCTACCCTAAGACCAGGTAGGGGCTCACTCTGATTACCCTCAAGACTAGCACAGACCTGGCATATGGTAAAAAAAGAATGCTTCCTGGGTTTGAGTCTAATTTAATTGCATGCATAACCTTCAGTATATATATTTTCTGTGATCTTAACACCACTAAATATGATCATGAATCTTGGTCCTTTATATACAACAAAATTTTATACTTATTTGATATTATCCTCACACATTAGATCACATAGATAGAACTTATAAAGATTTAGCTTGAATTTATTTTTTGGGGGGCTGGGTACAGTGAGGTTTATTGATGGTGCATGACAAGGTAGGGTACCCTAAGCCCACCCCTTCAGGGGGTCTGGAATGGAGACCGGAGGTCAGGAGATTCTCATTATATTGGGGGATCGATTTGGGGCAAGGACTCCCCAGCAGCTGAAGGCCTCATTGGGGCCGGTGGTCCAGGGTACTCTTGCTCCTTAGAAGCCATGCAGACGAAAAGGTCACTGTTGCTGTAGCCAAATTCAGGAAATGAGCTTGACAAAGTGGTCACTAAGGACAATGCCAGCCCCAGCATTGAAAACAGAAGAGTGGCTGTCTCTGTTAAAGTTGCAGGAAACAATCTGGTCCTCAGTATAGCCCAGGATGCCCTTGAAGGGGCCCACTGATACCTGCTTCACTACCTTCTTGATGTCATTGTATTTAGCAGCTTTCTTCAAGTGGCAGATCAGATCCATAGCTGACACATTAAGGGTGAGGACATGGAAGGCTGTGCCAGTGAGCTTCCCATTCAGCTCAGGGATGACCTTGCCTATGGCCTTGGTAGTGCCAGTAGAAGCATGGATGATGTTCTGGGCAGCCCCTTGGCCATCACACCACAGCTTCCCAGAGGGTTGATCTGTGGTCTTCTGGGTGGCAGTGAAGGCATGGGCTATGGTCATGAGTCCCTCCATGATGCCAAAGTTGTCATGGATGACCTTGGCCGGGGACCAAGCAGTTGCTGGTGCGGGAGGCACTACTGACCATCTTCATAGAATTGTCACACTTGTCATGGTTCACACCCATCACAAACATGGGGGCATCTGCAGAAGGGGCAGAGAGGATGACCCTCTTGGCTCCACACTTCAAGTGAGTCCCAGCCTTCTCCATGGTAGTGAAGACACAAGTGGACTCCACAATGTATTCAGCAACAGCATCACCCCATTTAGTGGTGGTGGGATCTCACTCCTGGAAGATGGAGATGGACTTTCCATTGATGACAAGCTTCCTGTTCTCAGCCTTCACTGTGCCTTTGAAACTTGCCATGCATAGAATCATACAGGAACCTGGAGACCATGTCGTTGAGGTCAATGAAGGGATCATTGATGGTGACAAAATCCACTTTTCCAGAGTAAAAAGCAGCTCTGGTGACCAGACACCCAATACAGCCAAATCCATTCACTCTGACTTTTACCATGGTGTCTCAGTGTTGAGGCTGGCACTGTGCAGGAAGACATAGCTGTATGTTGAACTGGAGGAGCGGAAAGCCTTGGCTAGAATTTCAATTGCTGAATTAATTATATCCTCAGAGCTCACCTGTGAAACATTTATTGATTTAGTTTTAAAGCTGTGGTATAAGTATTTTCTAGATGATAACAGCATTATCTTTTGATTTAGTTTCTAGGCTTAGACCCAGATTCCTTTGGTAATAGTCATCAATCTTGCATGGCTTGGATGAGACTCTGAAATTACAAGTAAGAACGATTACCTATGAATTGACAAATCATATGACTGAAGTTTTTCTCTCTCTTGACTTTCAAGAGTGGCATAAGTTTTTAGTCAAGTGGTACTATTTTTTATGGCAAAATTCTGTAACTTATGAGTATTTTTCTTTGCTGAGTAAGCTTTTTTCTTGCTCCCAACTCCCATCTTCCTTTGATCACTATGGTGCATCAATATGATGTTGTAACCCCTCTTGCAATGTCCTCTTGTGGAGTTTGGCTGGTGTTAGCTAATCACTAATAACAGATAAAACTCCAGATTTACCCTGAAATTAAATTTGTTGCCTCATCATTACATCATATTTCATTTTTCTGAAAATGGGCCAAGAGGTGCAGTCTGTGGTGTGGGTGATATAGCTTGATTTGGTATTCATCACATACTTTCCTCCCCCAAACCCCAGGGTGCTGTGCACACCTAGTACTGGGACCTGGAAACCCCCAGGGTACTTGCATTCAAAGAGGATTATGGCAGGCACACAGGATTTAAAGTCAGCCAGAATCCTGATTTTGATGGTTATGTAGCTATGTAAATTTGGACTACTTACTGACTTCTCTGAGTTTCAGTTTCCACTTTCATAAAATGTGTGTGATCTTATCTCCTGTGAGGATTAAATAATATGTACTTAGTGTGTAGTAATATGTGTATATTAGCAGAAATAACCATTCTATTAGCAATGGTAATTTAGCATAATATCACTCTCATGAAAGACTCCTGCCTTCTTGAGGGCTAAATTCACTCTCCTGGAGTAAATTCACGTTAGTTACTTAGAAAGTTCATTCTGAATGCTTGTCAACTTCTTGGTTTATAATCCAAGAAAGAGTCACATAAATACTGTGTTCATCTGGCTGGATTTAGGACTGACATAAAAGATACTTGTGGGGCTGGGTCAATACTGGGAAGTAATGAGTGAGCACAGCGTTTGTCTGTAATCCAAGATACTAAGGATGGGGACAAAAAGTCAATACGAAAAGATCATGTGTAAATGCCAGGAGCCAAGCACAGAAGATACTAGGACATATATCACTGAAAACAGCATCTAAAGATGAGGAATCAGGAAATAGCTCAAGTATGAACATAAACAAATTCTGCTGGATAACCATCTTTTTCCAGGACTATTTTTAACTCAGTACCTGAGAACATAAAAATCCTTGAGGACTGGAATAGTAAATATAGTTTGTACTGTGTGTTGTACCTCGTTTTGGTGTCAGAATAGTTGGAAAATAAATATGAATGGGAGCGGTACCCATGGACGTAGGGAAAGTATGAGGCATACTCTAATGAGAAACAGCTGACCTAAGCTCGGAGATGTCTGAGAAAACATTCTATGGGAGGTTACATCTCAGACAAGTGTTGAAGGGCATGTAGGAGCTTATTAAACAAGGGGATAAAGGGCACTCCAGCACAGAAATGATACCTTAAAGAGCCACAAAGAAATTCATCTACAAAGCAAAATGGCAAGAAATTCATCTACCTGAAGCATGGGCTGTGTGCGCACATGTGTCTGTGTGTGTTTGTGTGTTGCAGGTGGGGAGAGGGAGGCCTGGGGAGAAATGAGGCCGCTGTGGCCAGTAAAATCCATCTCATCAGAGGCTTCATCTGTAATGGTTAAGATGTGAAATTTTAGTCTGAGAACAATAGGGAACTTTTGAGAGGTATTAAGCAAGTTAGCAACATGATGAGATTTATGTTTCCTAAAGATTAACATCTTGGCAGTATAGAGAGTGAACTGGATAAAGGAGACTTAATAGTCTTTTGCAAAAGTAAAGTGAGATATGATAAGGATTTAACTAGTGCACTAACAGCAGGGATAGAGGGCAGGAGACAGGTAGGAGAGATATTTATAATAGGAAAGGCTTTGACTCAATAACTTCATAAAAAGTAGAAGAACATGGAAACAAAAAAAAAAGGTATTATAAAGTACTTTAAAAGAGTCAGTGTTAGAAGAGACTTAAAATGTATGTGCATGCTGTGTAGACATCTATACCTGGCTTTGGTAATTTTTATTTATGAGCCTTAGGGTTTACTCATTCATAAAATGGAGTTCATAATGCCTATCATAAGTGACTGATGTGAAGGTAAGCTAACATATATAAATGTGGTTCACCACCTAGCAGGTATTCAATAAATAGCAGATATTGTTGCTATTATTAAAGATGCGTTTAAAATACAGAGGGCTCATTCAGAACCACTTTATTAAATTTCTTTTTCTAAACATGTTCTCTCATTATATCCCAAGGGGCTTATATGTCATCTAGGATGAAATGAATTAACAGGTCAAAACACTTTAAAAATGTTTGGGCTACAATAGGCACTATGTGCTCTTAACTTAAATAGCTAAGTAAATAAAAACCTAGTCATTTATTGTGTACTGCCAGTTACTCTGACCTGCTGAGAAATCAGAAAAGGGTCTGATTCTTCTTGAAATAATAGTGGCTCCAAAATTAGAGACACTTTTATTGACAACCTAAACTTATTGTCAAGTTCACTTATTAGGAAATAAACCTTAAAGTGAATGTGGCTATAAGATTCCTTTTCACTGAGCACGTTCTCTCTGAGTTTTAGGAATCGTTTTCAGTTTGTTCAAAGAAAGCCACAGGTATGGATGCATTTGAATGAACACAATTTTAGTTGGGAGCATAGACTGAAGGTAACATTTATTATTACTGTTAAATGAGAACTGAATTATCAATTTTCAGTCCTGTCAGTCTTCATCAGGGGAAAGTCTATATAGAGCCTATTTAATTCTCTCTAAATTTGCTTCAATCTAAGATATATCAATATATTACTTCATCTTGATAAATTATGAAAGGAGCGTTCACTATACATAGGTGGATATAGATTAACCTAAGAAGAAACAGTCTATCTGTAATGATTGTTAAGAAATAATGGACTAACTTTTACTTACATTTTACTTTTAAATAGTTTTTCTTTCCATTTTGCTACATTAGAAGTATCTCATACCAGACTGCATTAAGCTCCAAGGTGGAAGGCTAAGGTGTTTATGGGAATAAAATCAAGGTAGAGATTGCTTTTGCCAAATAGTAATAAAATCTAGATATGTAAAAACAAGATTATCTCATTAAAGCAATAATAAACACACAAAAAAATATTAAGAGCCAGATGGAAATTCAAATAAGAGACTCTATAATGGGATATAAGAATGCAAATCACCCAGGGAAGAGTTTTTGCACATTTAAATGTAGTTGCTTGTATCATAAAAAGACACACATAAAATACAATCTGTTAAACTATTTGTATTTGAATAGTAAGGATTTCTAAGTAGAGAAACCACAATGTTTATCTCAGAATCACTGCCTCCAGGTATTATTGTTACATTTAGAATGAGTATTAAGTAAAAAGTTTCAAGTACTATCTGGTATGACTTAGCATATTTTAGAGTCAAGGTTATAATTACACTAAAGTCATGTTCAGGCAGATGCAGTGACTATAATTTCAAATTTACCTTACTAGTTTATTTTGGGGATTGATTCTACTTCTCTTTCACTTAGTCCTACATCATCCTGGTTGGGTTTTTTTGTTTTGTTTTGTTTTTTGCTAGTTTAATTTTGGTATCTCAGTCACCACCAGTCATCTAAACACTTGCTTCCTATTCCCCTGAATTTCCTTGGCTGGGTAGCTCTTTGAAGTGGTAAATCTAGCTGTGTTCAGATATAACTGGGGGCTTCAGTAACTCCTAGTTTCTTTGGTCATTTGAGAAGATATATTTCAGAGCTAGAAGTGAGAGTTCCATGCAAAGAAAGCTAAAATATCGTTCGGGACAGGTGCAGTCATTTCCATGGTATTCCAGGGTTCATTTTCTCCAAGGTACCACCACCCCAGGGCCTGGTCAGGCCGGATTCATGGCCCCATTGGCCCCGAGTCTGCTCGCTCAAGTAAGGGTCCCTCATCACATTTTATTTTTAAATTATTTATTTTATTTTTAATTATGATTGGCATACAATATATTAGTTTCAGGCAAACACCCCCGTGATTAGACATTATGGAACTTAGTAAGGGGCCATCCTGATAAATCTCAGACCCATCTGACACCATACAGAGTTACTAGAATATTATTCCCTATGCTGTGCTCTACATCCCCCTACTACCTGTAACTCCCAGCCTGTCTTTCTTAATCCCTTCACCTTTTCCCCCCGTCTCCCCAACCTCCATCCCACCTGGCAGCCATCAGTCTGTACTCTGTGCCTATGAGTCTCTTCTGTTCTGCTCATTCCCTTATTTTGTTTTTTAGAGTCCATTGTGGTTAAAGATGCATTTATTGCCATTTTATTCATATTTTTGATTTTTGTTTTTTTTCTTCTAAAAGACCTTTTAGCAATTCATATTATATTTGTTTGGCGGTGATGAACTCCTTTGGCTTTCATCACCACCTGAGAAGCTCTTTATATGTCCTTTGATTCTAGAGAGTTTTGCTGGGTAAAGTAATTTTGGTTGTAGATCCTTGCTTTTCATCACATTAATTACTTCTTTCCAATCCCTTTCGGACTGAAATGTTTTTAGTGGGAAATCAGCCCACTAAATCAGTCTTATGGGAGCTCCTTTGTAGGCAACTAACTGGCTTTTCTCTCGCTGCTTTTAGTATTCTCTCTTTGTCTTTAAACTTTGGCATTTTAATTATGATATATCTTGGTTTGGATCTCTTTGGGTTCCTCTTAGTTGGGACTCTCCTAGCTTCCTGGATATCTATGTCTATTTCCTTCCTAACCAGGTTAGGGAAGTTTTCTGTCATTTTTTAAAATAGGTTTTCAATTTCTTGCTTTCTCTCTTCTCCTTCTGGCACTCCATGATAAGAATGTTGGTAAGCTTGAAATTGTCCCAGAGGCTCCTTAGCATATCCTTATATTTTGGATTCTTTTATCTTTTCATTCTCAATGGGTGATTTTTGCTTCCTTATACTCATAATTGCTGATTTGATTATCAGCTTCATCTACTCTACTCTTGATTCCTTATATTCTTCATTTCAGTTAGTGTAGCCTTCATTTCTCACTGGTTCTTTTTTATAGTTTCCATGTCTTTTTTTTTGGTGCTATTGAAGTTCTAAGGTCATCTATGCTTCCCCTAAGTTCATTGAGCATCCTTATAACCATTTTTTTGAACTCTGTATCTGGTAGTTTGCTTGCTTTCATTTCACTTGGTTCTTTTTCTTTTATCTGAGGATTTCTCTTGTTCTTTCATTTGGAATCTCTTTCTCTGTCTCCTTTTGGCTGCTTTCCTGTGTTTGTTTCTGTGTATTAACTGCTTTGTCTCTCAGGCTTGATAGAGTGGCCTAATACAGTAGGTGTCCAGTAGTATCTAGTAGCATGGCCTCCCTATTCACCTCAGCTGGGCTCTCCAGGTGCACCCCCCTACCTTTGTGGGCTGTATAAACTCCCCTGTTGTATTTAAGTCTTGATTGTTGCTATAACATCAGTGGGTGAGATTTCCCCCCAGGTTCATCTGCTGTGAAGACTGGCCATGACCACAGTGAAGAGTCAGCTGGGTAGGGGTGCACCCTATGAAGCAGGACTTAGTTCAGCAGGGTTCTGGTGCCCACTGGGCCTGCCCCTTGAGTGACACACTTGTGGATGTTGGTTGGCTGGTGCTTTGACTGGGTCCGAAGCTGTCTGTGGAGTGTGCTGGTTCTAAGACCTCCTGGAAGATGCAAGCAAAGGTCAGCTGCTGCCTGTGTTCTGTCTTGGGCCTCCCATATGAGCTGCAAAGCAATCTACAAATGGCTGCTACTTGTGCTGGGCCTGGACGTGCCCTAGAGAGGCCAAGAAATGAACCAAGACTGGCTGCCATTAATGCTGGCCGTTGCACTTAGCAACAGGTACAGGGCACGCTGAAACCAGATGGAGCTTGTTTGAGAGATTTTACAGAAGTCTGAAACGTAAGTCTTTGTATCTATGGCCATTTGTATGGAAAAGCCACTGGAGACAACTTGGGTGGGCCCACAAGTGGATGGGGCAAGGTTTCAGGGAATCACCAGGGCAGGGCGAACAGTGTGAGACAGGTTGATGTAAACTCCAATATGGTGCCTGCCTACTGGCTCTATGGGAGAAGTGCTCAGAAGAGGAACAAGGCTTCTGTCTGCACTTCTGTTTGAGAGGAAACTGCCCCTCCAGTCTTGCCCTGATACCAGACAATTCAGTTCCTCCCCACATGTCCCTGGTGCCTTTTGACCTGCTGCCCCTGCACTTACACTCAAAGGGAGTGAATCCAAGTAAGTTCGTGTGCAGATTCTTTGTGAGGAACTGCCTGAGATTCCAGTAGCCCTCTGTCTCAATCAGCCACAATCCCCACTGGTTTTTATAGTCAGAAGTTATGAGGATCTCCCTTCTTGGCACTGGCACCATGGGCTAGGGGCCCTGGTGTGTGGTCAGGACCCCTTAGTCCTCAGAGGGGAACCTCAGCAGCCATGCTGTCCTCCTGATTATTATCTACCATACATGCATGTGTGGCATTAGTTGTTCCATGCCTCCATTCCTTCTATCAGGCTCCATGTGGCTTCTCGCCTTTCTATCCTTCGTTGTAGGACTTTCGTTAGGCTAGATTTCAGGTGGTGCTGAATGACTGCTGTTCTTAGTTTAGTTGTAATTATGATGTGGTTGTGGGAGGATGTAAGTACCTATGCAACCATCGGGACCGGAAACCACCTCTACCTGTAGTTTGTAACAGCTGTTTTTCCCTCTTAAAATGCCCTTCCCTAGACTTTCGAAAAAAAGAGGCAAAACAAAATGAAAAACAAGGCTATGCATTGTTTCAGGACTGACTCCAATTCTATCACCTACTCCAGACTGTGTGCTATCACCGCAATTTTTCTTACATTGATCTCTTACTTTATTGTAAAAGTTTATGAGTGACTGTTATTGTTGCCTAATTATTCTGTGCTCCCTAATCTTTGCCTTCCCAAGACAGGAATTATTCAGTGTAGATTTAAATATATTTGTGGAAGATAAAAATAAATAATTTTTAATCTCTTTAAAAATTTTATTGAGGTATAATTGACATATTATATTAGTTTCAGGTATACAACATAATGATTTGATATTTGTACATATTGCAAAATGATCATTGCACTAAGTCTAGTTGACACCTGATACCATACATAGTTACCATTTTTTTTCTTATGATGAGGACCTTTAAGATTTACTATCTTAGCAACTTTCAAATATCCAATACAGTATTATTAACTATTATATCCCATGACGTTTTTTATTTTATAATTGGAAATTTGCACCTCTTGACCACCTTCTCCCATTTTTCGCATCCTCCACCCCCCACCTCTAATAACCAACAATCTGTTACCTGTATCTATGAGCTTGTTTTTTTACTATTTTAAATTCCACATAAATGAGATCATGCAATATTTGTCTTTCTGTCTTAGTCAATTTGCATAATGCTCCCAAGATCCATTTATGTTGCTGCAAATGGCAGTATAATTTTTAATCTTTTTAAATAACTTTAACTTACTGGGTTTAAGGTTTAAACTAGAAACTTTAAATCTATTTGTTAACACCACATAGTGATTCAATGGTAAGTTTCAACCAGAACTCAGTCATTTGTGCTTGTTGCCCTTTTGAGAAATTACTGGATGTTATTTGCTACACTTGGCAGTAGCTACCAAACAGAACAGAAGTAAGAGACTGTCATTTATTAAAAAACAGAAGCAAACCACTTATGGCATTATTATAAGCCTTACTTGAGAAAATTGTGTTTTCAGGCACTTTCCACCACCTGGAAATGTTTAGATAGAAGAAGGTTAATTCAGTCAGCTTTGTTTTCATAGGGGGAAAAAATTACCATTTCAATTTACTCCTTTATTCTCCTAGAAAATATTGGCTCACATGACCAGGCAGTACTCACCCACACACCAGGTTCACAAACAAAACAAGAATCAACTTCTTCACAGTCCACAGAGAGGAGCTTGCCATCATCATTTGAAAATTCTTTACAAATGACTCATGAGAAGAAAACCAGTGGTTGTTTGATTTCAGTGTCATCCCTGTGTTGGAAGCCCTGGTGCACTGGTACAGCAGGGTTTCCTACCCTCCAAAAAGAAAAAGAAAGCCTTTTGCAGTGTTTGCAATTCCTGTGGTGTAAATATGATCACTTTGTCTGATTTCAAGCCACCACTGGTTTACCAGTTTGTACAATTGCAGAATATTTAACAATTGGCTCACAAGCCATTCAAACCCGCTTTAGCTTACTACTGGACCTATAGTTACTGAACAAGTTTCAAAAGTTTGCCGAGAGGTTTAGCAAAAAGGCAGGAGTCAGCATTTTATTCTGCCCCAATCCTTTCTTTCTATTATGTTAAATTAAATAATCCTGACTCCAAAAAGTGACTTTGAACATATGGAAGGTAAAAAGCAAGCTTTCACTGTGCACAACTCTCATCACTGGTCTAATGAGGTCCTTTGTTAATCCAGCTATCTTCATCTTTCTATTGAGAATAAGATTTATGTTGTTTTCATCTTTGTAGCCCAATGCCTGGCTCACTTATGATCTCAAAAATGTTAATAGAGTGGATTATTTTTGTGACCAAATTGTCACACTTTTAAAAAACCTACATCTATGATAATTCTATGAAATAAGTTATTATTGAAAATGTGGACAAACTATTTTAAAATACCACTTTTTAAATGAATGGTATAGTTTCCAATGTTTGAGTATTTGTTCCAATATTTCCTAGTAAGATGAATTTGGACAACTTGACTAACTGAAGTCTCAGTATTTAGTCTATAAAACTGGAAGTCAGTAAATCTGGTTTCTAATCTCAGTCCTAGCAATTGAGGTCAGTCTGATCATAAATTTCATCCCTTTGACAATGACTCACATTTCTGACACATGCATGCACACAAAATCATAACACAGTTTCATATACCAGTAAACATGAGTGAGGCAAGCAATTCAATACATATATAAACAGAATATAATTTATTAATTAACTAACTTATCTTATTCCAAGCTATTCATTGAAAAAATGTATATTTATATGTGAGGTCTGTCTAGAAAAAGTCCAACCATTGTTAATATAATGAGAATGGTTTTTGCAACATTGATGTAACCTGGCAGCCAAGAAGAGTGGACTGGAATGCACATGTGTGAACAATAACGACTTCACTGTACTAGTCAGTGGGGGTGGTAGAAGCTGTTGACTGAGCATGTGTACTATGTGTCCGTCACATTCAAAATGACTGAGCAAGTACAAGGAATCTGCATCAAATTCTGTGTTGAGCTTGAACATTCCTCCACAGAAACTATTGAGATGAATCAGAAGGCCACAGCTATGGGCAACTGGTGATTGGCAGCTTCATCACAGCAATGCTCCTGCTCATGCATCAAATCTGGTGCAGAGTTTTTGCTGAAACAGCAAATCACTCAGGTGACTCAGCCCCCACACAGCCTAAATTTGGCATCCTGTGACTTACAGTTTTTCCCAAAACTAGAATCACCTTCGAAAGGGAAGAGATTTCAGACCATTGATGAGATTCAGGAAAATATGACGGGGCAGCTGATGGCAGTTGAGAGAACTGTGTGAGGTCCCAAGGTGCCTGCTTTGAAGGGGACTGAGGCATCATTGTCCTATGTACAGTGTTTCTTGATTCTTGTATCATCTTCCATAAAGGTCTATATTTTTCATATCATGTGACTGGATACGTTCTGGACAGACCATTTGTGTGTGTGTGTGTGTGTGTGTGTGTGTGTGTGTGTGTGGACTCTTCAGAGTCTTGAAAATCAGATACTCCATTTTATTTCAATGAAAGACCAAATAAACTCATGGCAAATAAAATAGATTTCAGGAAAAAAAACATAAGAGCTATAAACTACCCCCAAATGGCATAATGAATGCACAATTTATACATTTGTTCTACCATATTCCTCATATTTGAGATACTTGATTTGTACCTGAAAGAAATGACCTTTGGAGCACTGTTCAGGGACAGCCCACTGTTGCATCTAGAACAGTCATCATCTTCACAGTCAGAGTTATGGAGATGAAAAACTGCATCTGTACTCATTGAACACAAAACAATTTAGCCTCTTTAGCCAGCAGAGGAGAAATCAGCACTTCACACATCCAGTTTCAAAATGTCTGCAGCAAAACCTGTGCCACTCATTTCTTTCTTTACCCTCTTAGTTGTGTTACCGTCTGTTTCTACAATCAGAAACAAGTTGGAATTGTAATCCAGCCAAGGCTTGATGAACTAAAGAGCAAAATATTCAAATTTGTCACAGTGTCTCCTTATGCATGAATTGAAGAAATAGAAGCTTTTGCAAGAATAAATTGCACAGTATGCACATTTATTGAAAGGTACTACTTTCCTAGGGAGTAACTGAGGGTTTTCTATGGCTGCAGGATTTTTAAAACTTTATTTCCTGTACTGATTTATGTTATATCCCTTTCATCTGGTTTTCTACCTGTCTTTATCGATGCCAAAAATTTTTCTCAGTCTTCTCACTCTTTTTTTCTCATGCTTCCTTGGTTCATCTTTTAGGTTCTCAATTTCTCAGACTTTGATCCTAACACATCACTCGTCAAGGTTTTTCTATAAACCATTTTTTATGATTCCTTTAGCCCCAGGATTCCAACAGTCTTACAAACTGGTGACTCAAATCTGCCTCCAGCCCCAGACTTATTTTTCAAATGTCATGGTTGTTCACAGTCAGCTCAAACACTGGGTCCAAATGAACTCACTGTCCCCCAACCCTCTCTGAAACAGTTTTATAATCTTCCCTGTCATCTAAGAAATTTGTAATAGGTATTTCTTTCCCACCTCCAAATCTGACCACCTTATAAAGTCAAGAGGATGGAGAAGTGCAATCCTATCTTGCCTAGAAAAAAACAGAAAATTGGACTTTTATGAACAACCTTAGTTATCATAGCGGATAATGATATTTCTATTGTTTTCATTTACCAAGTAGTTAATATGTCTGAGATGGTTCTGATTATTTCACATGTATTAAGTCACTCAATTTTCATAACAAATGAGGTATAATTAATATCCTTATTTCATAGTTAAGGAATCTGAGATATTAGTTTAGTGATAGGGAATATAAGAAAAATAACTGGTAACTAACTAAACGCTGAAATATTAGAAATCCTTACTCTTGTTATAAAGTTATACTAGTTTGTTAATAACTTATTGCTCTTGAGAGGTATTATTATTCAAGTCATAAGAAAGAGCATAAATTATTTTTAAAGGAAACGTAATCTTGATTTTTTTACCTTGTTCTTCTGCTTACATTTTCTTCAGTACACATAGGTGATGTTTAGAATATCATTTCAAGTGGTAATCAAACTTTGGCAAGTGAATAATTTATTTCCCCTCAGAATAACCATGGAGACTGTCAGTAGTTTTCGAATACCAAACAACAGATGTGGTTCTAATATCCAATAGAGCGCTCCAGATTCAACTGCACTGAAGCACCACACCATTTGTGTTCAGATGGCTCCCCAACACTTATATTATTCTCAAAGGGAATTCCCTCCTTCCATTAACTTTGCCTGAAATTATAAACATTAATCAGCCAGTGGAATCCTCTGAAGTTTAAAGGAGATATTGTGTACCATGTTCTCTTGATGGCATTTGTTGCTAATGTAAACTTCAGGGAAAATCCAAAAAGCTAATGTCTTATTGGGTACAATAAATGATACATTTAGTATGTTTTAAACAAAAACTAATACATGATTGTGATAAAGGCTTTTAATTGGAGATGTTTAGGGCAATAAAGAAAGATGAGCTATTTTTAAGTTGATGTTTTATTAACCTATATGAGGCCCAGACCAATTCAGAAGTGGTAAGGTTTAGGGAGGAAGGAAGAGGGGAGGACAGAAGAAAGGAAGGAAGGAAGGAAGGAAGGAAGGAAGGAAGGAAGGAAGGAAGGAAGGAAGGAAGGAAGGAGGATTGAAGGAAGGTAGGGAGGGAGGAAGGAAGGGATCAAGGGAAGAAGGGAGGGAGGGAGGAAGAACTCTTTTTTAACACAGTTGTCTTTTTATTATTTGAAAAATTCTAATTCAGTCTTCTACCCAAAATAATATATATTTTTGATCCTCATTAACTGACCTTGGTCAAAGAAATTCTAGGCTTTGGTATCACTTTATTTCTGACCTCAGACAATGTGTCCACAACCTATTTAAGACTGCCAACATGAATTAAACATCCTTTGACTTCCAAAGAGCAATGGAAAGAAAATCACCATCAAAATATATGAAGACCTTTGGTCACACAGGTGCTGCAACTAACATTTTTTTATTACAAATATGAGTCACATATCTGTTCCATAATTTTTAAAAACAATATTATTTTAAAATTTTTCTGATTTTTTCCAAAAAGAACAACCCATATCAAATACACCCAGTGCAATAATTCACCTCCTGAAGTCTTGTTTTTCATCAAAATGGCAGAGTACTGATCAAACCAACTGGATATTATGCAATGGACATACATACTAATTAAGACCCCATAAATCGATATCATTAAGTGAAAATAGAGTCAGCCTCTAGTTCTAAACTCCAATTTATAATTAGCGTTCAATTTTTTCATCAACTCTTTATAATTGAAAACTGATAAAATGAAAACATTTGTATTTTCACCAGTTTATGTTTCAGTGTTGTAAAAGCAAAATACATTGTATACTTTATGGGGGATTATTTTTGAAGCTTTACAATTTTTTTATTTCTTTAAGTCAAAATCATACCCATTTGACAAAGCAGGTCTGAGAGAGAATGAAGTCTGTACAAAGATATCATAGGACTATACAGAAAAAAGCCAGGAAAAGAGAAGCAAACTAAATTAGAGCTATGACTTTAAGATGACTGTAACTCCTTTTATAATAACCATATATATATATATATATATATATATTTTCAGTTTGTCCCATTATCACACATATATATTCTAAGCATTAGATATCTTTAATACATAAAACAGGACATGGCCAATATATATTATTATTAGGTATAGTGGTTGGTCATATTAATAGAGCAGAATTGACTGGAAGAAACAAATGTTTTAAATTCTATTTTAGGTTAGGACACTGTAAAATGGGCTTTTATTAAAACTTTAATAAAAGAGGATTAGAAGATTAACCTCCTCTCAAATATCAGTGATTTTTCTAAGATTTTCGTGGACTTGGAAAATATAAAGCTTAGTTCTAGGCAGGAAGGAGATAAACAAGAAGTCTCTAAATTCACTTTATTTGATTCATATCTGAATTGATTAATAAGTATAATTTGTGAACTACCTCCTGCACTCACCATGTTTTATGACTTTCTGCAAATATCAGAGTTATGTTTCATAACAGTTCAGTTGGGCAAACACAGACTAGAATGACACAATTTATCAACAGGAGAATCTTTATCTCTTTACATTAACTGGCAAATGTGATAGAAATGTAATAAAAATAGAGCATAGTCAAATGCAATCTGACTTGAAACTGTTCTGTCAACTGCATTAGATGGTAAAACAAATAAGTTCTTTTCTTAGTTCACTGAATCATAAATATTTTTTATTGCCTGGCTTTTATTCTCAGCAAAAGGAGGCAATTTATAGCACAGTATATAAATGAAATAATTTTAGGTCCAAATGATTTGCTTCAAAATTTTTTTCACAGTCCATTACGTTTTTTTTATCCTGTAGTCTTCTTAAATATTCTCACCCCCCACAACCCTCCTCTTCGGCAGCCATCAACTTTTCCTCTGTATCTATAGGCCGATTTTCTGTTTTGTTATTTCTCTATTTTGTTTTGTTAGATTCAAAACGTAAGTGAAATCATACAGTACTTATCCAGTTTTGTCCGACTTATTTCACTGCATAATGCCCTCTATGTCCATTCACATTGTCCCAAATGGCAAGATTTCATTCCTTTTTATAGTTGAGTAATATTCTATTGTGTGTGTGTATGTGCATGTGTGTGTGTATACACACATGTATATGTCTATACATATATATATATGTATCACATCTTTATCAATTCATTACCAGTGGGCACCTACATTGCTTCCATATCTTAGTGTTTTTGTTTTCTTCAGATAAATACCTAGAAGTGGAATTGCTGGTTCATATGGCAGTTTCATTTTTAATTTTTGAGAAACCTCCATACTGTTTTTAACAGTGGCAGCACCAATCTGCATTCCTGCAAACAGTCCACAAGGGTTCTTTTTCTCCACATCCTTGCCCACATATGTAATTCGTTGATATTTTTATGAGAGCCACTCTGACAAGTGTGAGGTGATATCTTATATCATAGTTTCTACTTAACTAAACTAAATTAACTTGTTAATTTCTTGTTTAGAGAGAAATTAAATTTTTATAATTTCTCTTTTCAAATTGATGCCTTGTATACTTTTGTTTTCATGTGATCTGATTTTTTTGAACTTTAATTTAACAGTTATATTAGTTAAGTTAAATAACAGTGGCTATTTTAATTAGTTTAATTAATTTTCTGTAACTAGTTTTTAATGGCCTCATTTTGGAGGATTTTTTTGGCATTCAGACAATAGATAAGAAATTTAACAAACAGGTGCTCGTATAAGATGCTGATTTCATATTCTGTAAGAAACCCTGATATATATTGGCTGAATTAAGTAACAAAAT
The DNA here is from genome assembly GCF_021234165.1 of Pteronotus mesoamericanus. Lineage (NCBI taxonomy): Eukaryota > Metazoa > Chordata > Mammalia > Chiroptera > Mormoopidae > Pteronotus > Pteronotus mesoamericanus. The sequence goes on from NW_026555329.1 coordinate 33,526,059, forward strand.
ACAAAGTAAAGCTCCAAATACAAGAATGAACTCAACATATAAATATCAAAGGAAGATTGTATTATGTCATCACATTTCTGACAAACTTATTTGGTTTCACTGATGTAGTTTATTAGAAACATAAAAGTAATGTCTATGACTTCACTGTAATTGGAAAGTATTGCAAATATTTATAATTGCTAAGATTCTCTGAAGATAAAGTTAAAGTCATGTGATAATCATGGATTAAATTGATTATGGCAGTAATAGTTAGTTTTACTAGTTCCTCTCCTAACTTCTTCTTAAAGAAATAAACTTATGTACATAAATGAGATGAAGTCTGTGACCAGTTTTATCAGGATGTGTGGACAGGCATAGGTTTTTCTACAGCTAGAGAGAAATAATTATATATCACAATTCAAAAAATTCATTTATCACTTAAAGATAAGAAGACAGAGAAAGGGCAATGCAGACATAGGACAAAGGAGAGAAATATTACCTTAAGAATTTTTCATTACAAGAAATGGCAAGATATTTTAGAAAATGTTCATTTTATTTTTACAGTGAGGTTTAGAAATGCATTTTTTTAATGAGATGAGGAGGATTTGTTTAAATTCATGTCAGTCGTCTTTGGTATCATTATTATGTTTTAGACATCTAAGTATAATAGATACATAGTGTCATCTAATTTTTATAATAACCCTTTGGAAATACTAGTGGTATCCCCATTTTAAAGATGAGAAACCTGTGGCTTTCAGAAATTTAATAATGTGTCCAAGAGGAAAAAATTGTAAGCAGCATATTTAGTGTTGAAATTCTGGCACTCAAGTCTCAAAAGTCTAAAGCACTTATAAACTTCTTCATACTGCTTCCTGTGAGAACGAGGAGCAAGAGGAAGTAAAAATGGACTAAGCCTCAATCAGCACAGATCCCAGTACAAATAAATAACAGTCTTATATTACCATGGATATAATAAGGGACAGACTTTTCAACTCAGCAATGTAGAGGACAAACAGCCAAAGCTCTCCTTGAATAAAAGAAAAAAATTGTTAAAAAGAGATTAAACATTAAATGTCAAAAAACATTAAATAGATTAAAATGTCCAGGGAGAACATAGAATTGAGAGTAAAGATCCAGTTGACGAAAGTTTAACTTTGGGATGTGGTATTAAAAATACGGGATCCACATGGCACGCGTTGCAGTCGTGCGCACTGAAGAGCATGGAACGGTGAACACCAAACAGAGGAAGGCTGATTGCAGCGCCATCTCTGGAGCTGGATTGTTCTCCCATGTTTTACAGCTAATGTTGATCTTCTCAGTTCAATCACTGTCTTAACTAGACAAAAACAAATTTAAAAGAAGAAAAAAGTAGTGAGAACATCATATATTCAACATCATGAATGGAAGGTTGTTTGGCTTTTAAAGTGAATGTGAGAAGTATTAACTCAAAAAATACATATTGATCAGTCTATTAAAAACTGGAGATTTTGTATTTATTTCCACCAATGTGCGTGGTAGCAAACAGTGCCTGGACTAAGAAGCTTTTTACTTTTTGCTGAAATGTACATAATGATCAAGCCTTGGGAAAAGTGATACAAGGTCCACATCATTTAACTTGGGCTAACTAACATATTTGTTCTTTGCCTAAGGATGAAGAAAAAAAGTAATTGTAGCACATACTTACTGATTAATCCAAATATATAACTCTATCTATATAAAGCAATAGTAATTTAGGATTAATGTACTCCTTATTTATAGTTCAGCCAAGGATATTCAATTTTGCCACAGTCGGAAGGTTAGGCTACATTTAATCATTTCCAAAGTAGGTAAGATGAGCAACATTAATTCTGTTGAGCTTAAATTTGCTTTTAAGAAGCCATCTTGCTTAGAGAATTAACTTTCAAAGAGTGAGTGATTATGTGATACCAAAAATAAAAGCAATATCATGCAGTATATACTGAGTATTTTAAAAACCAGGACAGGAGGATGCTGGGAATCTTACTCCTGGCCAAAGGCTGATGGGGCAGCTGGAGGGCAGCAGACACAAGCCAACAGGCCTTTAGATGTCCTTCCTTCTTAGTTTTAAAAATTATTCACTGAAATCATTTTATCACTTTTATCACTGTGATAAAAGACTGCATATAATTAGCATGGCGGGGGGGAAGTTTTTTCCTCTGTTAAGTTCTTTTTTTCCTAGATGATTTTTTTTTGTCCCAAGTATTTTCACTAACTATTTAGAAATTAGACTCATCTAAGTCCAGTAACATCTACATAAGAGGATGACCAGTGGTCAAATGTCTAGAAAGCCTGAAATATGAGTAACACTGAAAGAATTGAGGATATTTAGCCTGGAGAAAAGACCTAGGGGGTACATGAAGGCTGCTTTTGGATGTTGAAAACACTTTCCTGTGCTCTGTTGGACATCAGATGCAGAACTAGGAGGAAGATTTTAGTTTAATACAATTGCGTACTGGAAGCATTGTATATGTGACTGTGCCTGCTCATCAGTAGAGAAAGGCATGGGGAGGGCAGGCTGTATGATCCATGAACAATTTAGGACACTGTTTAAGGGAACTAGGCTTCCTACTGATAATTACAAATGATAATAAATATCTACCATGTATTGAGAGCACCTACTGTGTTCCAGTCACTGTGTTAGATGATTCATAAAGAAACAATTAAAGGTACCAACAGGTAGAAACTACCTCCTTTTTACATATAAAGTGCTTTTGACATTTACTAGCTGTATCTCAAAATTATACAGTAAATCATCAGGAATTTAAAATTATTTTATATAACTGATTCATTTTTATACTATATTATGATGCCTCCATTTTTAGGAGAAAAAAATCTTCACTAAAATGTGCACTTAAGAGATGAAACTCTTTGAAGTAAATTGTGGGCATTCCTAGTTAAGCTCAGGGACTGGGTGAACCCAAATCCTGCATGTGTATGAGAGTGTATGTGTATAGTGCTGACTCAATTTCTCTGGTCCATCATTTGAGAAAGGTTTTGGACTGTGTTTTTTAATTAGAGAGAAAGGAAATCTTAAACTCCGACTCTAGGAATCTTTTAATGAGAAATAGAAGGACTCCAGGGAGCTTTTACTAAAGAATTCTACCAGGGTTAGCATAAAAAGTTTAAAACATTAGGATGATTTACCTTTCCACAATTGTGTGTGTGTGTGTGTGTGTGTGTGTGTGTGTGTGTGTTTTGAGAGAGAGAGAGAGAGAGAGAGAAAAGGAGGGAGAAATCGGGCTTGAAGGGACTTCATAAGTTTTGCTAACAAAAACTAAAAATGATTTTTGAGAGAATCTGGGTATGTAAGAACAGGGGGAAAAACAGTCTCACACTGGGTTTTTCAGTTTGTGATTTTAGTTACTCCGATGGCAGTGCTGCAAAATAGTTCTATTAGAGCACAGAAAACTAAGACTCTAAGATGTTGTTAGTGGTCACACAGCCAGGGTGCCAGAGAATGAGAATCTGGCCTTAATTGTGTCTGGATCAAAAGCTCTTTCCACTGTGCTCAATCATTTCCTTTTAATAAACATCTGTCTTTGGAAATAAAACAACCTTGATCCTAGCCAGCAGAACCATGTCAGCAGGACATGTTTCTAAAGACATACAAGGTAGAAGAGGTGCCAAGCAGCCAATTTTACCATGGAACCAGCAGTGGAAGTGACAGAGCCCAACTCCCTGAAAACATGGATGGGTGTGCAGTAATGAGTGTAACTGGGCAAAGAGTGTTGATTGGAGGAAGAATCAGCTGAGGGATGAATGGGATCGGCCCATTTGGTGGCTGGGTGATCACTACTACAGCCTCCTGGTCAGCTGATTATTTGAGGAAACAACCCAAAGCGGAATGGGCAGATCTCCTCTCCCGGAAGGGGGATGACCTTTTTGCCACTTTTCCATTCTAATCCTCTGAAAGTTTGTATTTGGGGGAGGAGCAGGTAGCGGACAGTGGGATATAATTCTAGACTGGGAGAAAAATTTCTCCTTTGTGGATTCCAAAGGAGGAAAACAAATATTCTAGTTGTTTTCCTCCAACTCAAGAACTCACTAATTCTGAGTGACCAATAATGCAGAGACATGTAAATAGATTGCATGATGCAAAGGCTCAAGGTATATTTTTCTTCAGAGACTAGTGAAATACTAATACTTAAAATGGTCCAAATGCCACTAGTGTCTCATAGTAAGCATTAATTGAGCACCAGCTTTGTCCCCAGGACTGTATTATATACTTCACGCAAAGCGTTTGGACATATATATTATTCTCCATCCTTTTCAGAGGAGGAAACTGAGACTCATAGACTTTAAAGATCTTGCCCAAATTACACAGCCAGCAAATGGCAAAGATGAGATAAACACCAAGCCCTTTAGTTCTCCACAGTGATCACTTTCTTCTGTAGCATGCTGCCTTCCTGGCGTACTTGGTTTTCCATTGGCTCAAATGATTCTTCTGCATTGTGCTCACCATGTATTGATCTCTTACAAGTATCAGTGTTAAAGAGGATGTTTCCAAATTGAGATTGTTAATGTTAAAATTGCAAAGCCCTTTTTTTTTCAGCCCAACAAATGAAACTGTTGATAGGGAGGCTTTCAATTCGCAAGCAAATCGTCATTAATCTCATCCACTCCGGTATGCCTAGTTAGCATAATCATTGAGTAACAGTTAATTATTTTTACAATACAGCACATACTTCACACATGTGCTATTTAATTCAGTGATTAGGATATACATTTCTTTGTTCCAGATTTATTTGATCACAAAGGATAAATCTGTTTTGTTTTTCATAGTCTTTTAAAACTAGTTTTGTAGTATGAGAAACATTATATGTAAATATAAAAAATTAATGACCTGGTTATTGTCTAATCAGAACCCAGGTGTTTCCCTGTGCAGCGCTTAACACTTAATCGAATCCTAAAGCCTTAAGAAAATGAGATGAGAGCAGGTTTATTGAAAGAACAGAATGTTTCTTTCCAGACCACTAGCCCATGTTTTACAGGCATCCATTTAAATTGACACTGTGTTGCTGTGAGGTATCTCAGTGGCACCCTAAGTTTGCTACCCAAAGCTTCACACACTCCAAGCTAGAGGTAAACTGTAGAACACAAGGCTTAATAATTCCCTCTGCAGTGTAAATGTCATCCTCTTTCTTTTCTTTAGGACCTACAGCTGACATGTACGTACCTGTTTATCTATCATTGACATTTTCTTTTACAAACACAATTAAAATATCAATATTTTTCTTCAAATATCATTTTCAGCATGATATCCATCTATTTAAGATGGGCTTACTGATTGCTTTTAATATAAATATTTAGCTGTAGTTCCTAAAATCCCATACCAATGGCCACTGATTTTTTAAAAAAATTTTCATCCCCATTTCTCATTCGTTTTTTCACTTAGCTAATTTTTTTGATTCCTAAAATATGACTTTTTTAAACCTACCTTTTATGCAACCTAGTATACCAATCTCTTCTCCTCAGCTCTTACATTTAATTCTCTTCAGTATCTAGACCAAGGCTCACCTATTTCAAGAAACCCGCTTTAATTCACCCAAGTTTAGCATCTCTCTTATTTCTATTTCTTCAATAATGTATGTGTTCAACCTCATTTATTCATTAATTCTTCCACAAATATTTATGAGTTATTCATTATGTGCCAAGTACTGAAATAAACCCCAGAATACAAGATAGATTGAGCTATGCATGGCTCTTGCATTCAGAGTTTGCAACTAGTAAGGAATATTAAGAAACCAAGAAAAATGGTAATAAAGTAAAGTAAGCAGCAGCCAGAGAGGGCTTATGGAAGCTTGTAGGAGTGGCACCTAATCAGACTCAGGACTTTAGATAAGACTTCTTGGATGAGATGGAGTCTATATATAGTCCTGAAAAGGCAATAAAGGTTAGCAAGGTGGAAATGAGTTCTATGCAGAGAACAACATATGCAAATTCACAAAGGAAGGGATTTAAGAACCATTTAAAATGAATAGAAGGCAGAATATGAGTTCATGATTTACAAAGGCTGTGATAAAGGAAAGTGCAGGCCATCATAACGAACCTTGCAAGTTATTAATTTGTACATGTTTAGTGCAGCTTTGTCTGCATTATCATCTCACAGTTATGTGAATCCATGGGATTTAAGATTCAGGAGGAATTCAGAGACCATGGGCTATTCTATTTTAATTGCTTGCATGGTGAATGCTTCATTTAAAGTGGTTCAAGAAATACTTTGATTACCATATACTTATCCAATCATTAAAGTTTTTATCCTCTCCTCCACTTTCCTAAGAGGATAGCATGAGTAACAAAACAAAGCATGAGTAATTTCTAAATTCAGTTTCTTGTGTGTGTTCTCTCTTATACACCAAGATTAAATAGATATGTATATATGTATGTGTGTGTGTGTATATATATCCATATATATATTTATATATATATGGATATATATATTTATATATATGTATATTTGACCCAATGTGGTAATAGAAGGAATTTCTATGACTAAGACATATATTAGAATGTTTTTAAAAAATGACAAAAATATATCTGTTCATTAGCATATTCCCAAGCTAAGGTCTACCATCCTCCTAATGCTATAAATATTCTTGCTTCTTAGTACCATGGTAGGAGTTGAGGAGGGGGCAGTGGTCAGAAAAGAATGGGAATTCACTGAAAATTTCAGCCTTCCCTGTTATATAAATACTTGATATTATGGAAAACTCATATGCTGACCCTGTTATTTATATGTAAGCATCATATCTCTCTCAAGTTCACCAAATTATGAACCATGTGTTTAGGTTAGCACATTCTCTAAATGTGACTGGGAATAAATTACATGCTTTAATATATATATTAAAATTGTAAAGAATAGTGTTAACAATGAAAAGATAAGAGAATAAAAATTACAAGATGCAGTAATTCAAGTTAATCAAGTTCTTTAAATATGTAGAAAATTTTTGGAGAAAATTTTAAAAATCTAAAACCAAATAAAAGGCCATGAGAGAGAAAAATTTCTTTAATAACTCTTGCAAGAAGTTATTTCATATTCTATTATGTTACTTGCATGTAAAATCTATATACCACATGCATGTCTTTTAAATTATTAGAAATAGAGACATGTAGTTAAGACTATATAACTATATTAACCAAGAGAAATACAATACTCAAATGTTCATAGCAACTGTATTCCTAAGAGTCAAACACTGGGAACAAACCAAATACAATAAGTAATTGAACACATAAATTATTTATCTTATAATAAATGCTATTTGGCAATAAAATGAATTGAGTTACTGATACAACTGAAAACCATGTATAAATATTAAAACATAATGTTCATTTTTTAAAAAAGACACAAAAGGGGATATATATTACATAACTCATTATGCGATCCTAGAACAAACTAATCTATAGTGACCGCAAGTAGATCAATAGTTGCCTGAGGGTTGTATGAAAGAGAAGGGAGATGGGGAGCTTTGCATGAAAAGGGACATGGAATGTCTGGAGTGACAGAGATGTTCTGAATCTTGATTAGAATGGTGGCTACATAGATGTGTACATTTGAAAAACCTCATCAAACCTGGAACATTTTATTGCATTTAAAACTCATCTTGATTTAAAATTAAAAAAATACATTATTAATGTTTTTCGGATAACATTGGCTTATGTTTAATATAATAAAAATGAAAGATAGCCTTTCAGAATAAAATTAAAGTAACATTCAATTTTGATAATATTGTAAAATTTGGGGATTATTAGGTTATACTCTGGCTATAATTTGATAACAAGAGTGGTCAAACTCTGTATGGAATGGAGAATTTAAAAGATTTACTGAAATGTACCATATAAACATCTTTAAAATTTCTCACAGTTCAATGCTCTATTTCAACTTCAATCCCTAATTTTAAGAGGAGGTTGTCATTGTTCTGTATTGTGAAAGACCAAAATCAGAGAACACTGGCTTAATTCCAAAGACATTTCTAGATAGAAAACTCTGACTGACAGTGTCAAAGCAATTTTGAACTCTTCACTTCTTTTTAAAGAGAACACTGAAAAATAGTTCAAACTTTGCTTGACTATTTTCATAAGCTTCTATTGGCAAACACTAAGCATATTACAAAAATAGGAAGTCATCACAATAAACTATTGACATTATTTCTTTCTTTATATTTTTTCTTTGAGACATATTTGTCAGTTGTACTTTATACTTCTAAAAATTGTGACGCAGAAGATCTTGAATATCTCAAACTAGCATTTACTCCTCTTCAACCTTTTTCTTAGAAATAGACATGTTGGGGATATTAAATGTTGCTTCACCTCTTACTTCAAAGGTGCCTGTGCTTATTCTTTATGTTCTATTCCACTTCTCACTGATAAAAGTATTCATGCTTTTAGTTGTACATTTTTACACATCTGTGAACCACAGGATTAAGTGAATTTAAATTATTCTTTCAGTAGAGATAAAAGGTCAAGAATTTTTGGGCCCATCTTCTAACATGCACTTTTTTTTCTTTTAATAACCTTGCAATATATTTCAGAAATATTATCTAGGACCACTTTTTTATTTCCATAAAAAAGAAAGAAATTGTTAAATCTGCCATAGCTAAACAAGTTACAATATAATAAGAATGATCCTATTTTTGATAGAAACAAACTTATTTGTTGCTCTTTTTTATAATGAAATCAGACAGACACCGTCAGCCAAAAGCTAAGTGAAATCAGTAATGTATTTTTAAATGGCACCTTGACCTTCTGGCCAAAGGCTAAAAAATAAGTGATTATCTCATTATATCATGATATTGCATAATTTTTATAGCTGCCTCAAAGACTGTATAAAATGAGGTTGGATAGAAATCAATCCATAAAAGAGTGAATAAATATTAGGTTTTTCAAAGCTACATGACCTTTAATTTTTTTAATTTTTATTGTATTTTTATTATCATTTAGCCCCCCTATCCCTGCAACCACCACACTGCTGTCTATGTTCAAAAGTCCTTTTTCCTTTTTGCTCGATCCCACCATCCCCAATCTCCCCCCACCCCCCTATCTGTCATCCTGCTCTACATCTATTTTGTCTCTATTTTGCTTGTTCAGTGTTTTCATTAGCCTCCACATATAAGTGAAATCATATGGTAATTGTCTTTCTCTGACTGGCTTCTTTCACTTAGCATAAGTGAAAGGTCCATCCACACTGTCACAAAGGATAAAATTTTCTTCTTTTTTTCCGGCTGGGTAGTATTCCATTGTGTAAATGTCCCATAGTTGTTTTATGCACTCATCCACTGATGGGCACTTGGGCTGCTTCCATATCTTAGGGTTTATAAATTACACTGTAATGAACATTAAGTGTACTTATGTTTTTTTCAAGTTAGTGTTTTGTATTTTTTCAGATATATCCTCAGAAGAGGGATCACTGGATCGAAAGGTAGAACAGTATGGAAATACCTCAAAAAATTTAAAATGAAGCTACATGCTCTTTAATGTGCCAAATGTGATGAACACATTGTTTTTATTTGTGAGTCCCACGCCTGTTTTATTACGTGAATATAAGTCCATTTTGCACTGTATGTGTTCACAGTTCTGTCATCTGTAGTTACCCAAGGCACATGAATATAACAGTCACCTTTTAAATTAAATTGTTTGTCAATGTGTTCAACATGTATTTATTAGACGGAACACCTTTATGCTGTATATTGTCTAAGATGCTGGGAAGTGATGTAAATATGGGCCCAGTCCCTGAGAAACTGAGTCTATCCCTTGTGGGTTCCATTTTCCACGTGTTTAAAAATTATGCCTAGTATTTCTAATTTTCAGGAATTAACATTTTCATTAGGAAATTACAAATCCTCTAACACTATTTCACACATGTATTTTAAACCATGTATTTAGCTCCTTATTGGGAGGGAGGTTGTGACCAAAATAGGCAGCATAACAAGAATAAAGCAGAAGTGAGTCAAATGATAACACTCAGCTCCTGATAATAAAATCGGACTAACAGGAGAAGCTTGGTTAGATGAGGCCCCAGAAGTCTTCTCTACTTAAGAGTGAGACACAAGCTTGGCTCTGTTCAGGGATTCATCAGGGGCACCTGTTAGACATCAGTTTCCCCAAGCTCACGTGCAAAGATTCTGAGTCTGCAGTTGCAGGCAGGTGAGCAAGGGGAAATTCGGTATTTAGTTTTAACTAAGCAGCTGGGTGGTACAGTTATACTAAGTGCCATCATTTAGAAACCACCAATTTAACCCAGTCTCTCTCTCTTCCTGCACCCCTAAGTTGCCTTTGGCTCCCTCTCAACTATCAGTTAAAGCAGTCATTAAAAAATACGCTGTCTGGCGTGGCTCAGTTGATTTAAGTGTTGTCCTGTAACTAAAGGGTGGCGGGTTCAATTCCTGGCTGGGCACATATTTAGGTTGCAGGTCCGATCCCAGATACAAGAGGCAACCAATTGATGTTTCTCTCTCACATAGATATTTCTCTCTTTCCCTTCCTTTCTCTCTAAAAAAAAAAAAAAAAAAAAAAAGAAGAAGAAGAAGAAAAGAAATGTCCTCAGGTAAGGATAAAAAAATAAAAAAATATTATAAACTTTTGTTGAGGACATGCCATGTAATAGGTCCTGTATATAATGGCTTTCATTTTGAAAGAAAATATGCGCTTCTGTTTGGCTGTTTAAACAGAAACACTGGGAATGAGTTTAAAAACTGTGTTCTTGTACTTCTCTGGCTCCTGCTAAAATGCTCTCTGGAGGACTTTGTTCATGTAAGGCTGTTAAAGAAAAAGGACAATGATAAATAAAAGAGTGTGCAGAGAAACAAAGTGATAAAATGTTTACAAAACAAGGTTTGTCATAAAAGGTGAACCTAACTAGATATGTTCAATCTGAAGGAAAAGAAAGAAACCTAAGGGACACATGAAAATGATTCAAAATACACAATGAGATATACGCTGGGACAGAAATCAATTATTCTCATTAACAAAAAGGACAGGTCTTGGGTGACAGCATTAAACTCTGCCAGGAATACATGATGTGAGATTCAACATTAGAAAAGGCTTAAAAAATTTTTTTAACCTGCTCAATAAGAAAAGCAGGTAAGAATAGGTACTAAAAACAGATGTCAAGGGACATGATTGTGAGAACTTTCACAGAAACATTTAAGGCTGGCATGGGATATCTGTCCAGCAGACATGATGCTTTATATATGAAATCAATCCTGCTATATGCAGTCTTATAAATGCAATATGAGGAAGCATGCGAATATAAATCATGGCTGTTATCAGTACTACAGACTCTCTGTATGGTGAAAATAAGATATTGTTAATGGCTTTTGTTTGTACTGTCTAATTATCTGCCTGTATTTACATGCGTAATTTGCCATCATCCTGAAATTTCTTTGTCCAGCCAAGGTAGAATTCCTCAATAATCCTACATATGTAGAACATAGATACCAGACACAGTTATGCAGAGCATACAATAGCTATATCTAAAAGTTTCAACAAAATCTAAAACAAAAAAATCCTATATTTTTTTTCCTGCATACATTTGGGAAGCTGACTCTTGTTTATACATATTTATTTTATTTTCACTCCATTTCCTGGCTAACCATTCACTTCATTTTCATAATTCATAAGTATATATGAACCAGAAACCTCAGAGTAACTAGCATTCTACCTATTCTAGGGTAATCTGAATTTCACCTTGTCATTAACAAGCACATTGTATTCATGTTTCTTTTGGGGGCCTAGACAATTTATGTAAAACTATGAAAATCAGTTGTTCCAAAAAGCCCTTATTTAGAATAGGTGATTGGCTCTTTGTAGAGATCAAAACACCTGCTTCCCATTTAGTCCTCAAAGGAAATTTGTTGTGACCCAAAGCAGTCACTGTTTTGTATTTGAGGTTTACCCATTGCAAGTGAGTGTTAATTGAGAGATCATGGGCTGTGATCCGTCACTTCCCACAGCAAGCCTAAGTCACTCATCATTCTCTTGTTTGATACTTTCCACAAAGGTTATGATAATTAATATGCTTTAAAAAGTACAAAGTCCAATTCATGGGATAAAATGTATTTGAATATCTGTTGATAATGAGTGGAACACATGTATCTTTGGGTTTTTTTGAGGGGGGGGTTGTTTGCTTTTTTGTTTGTTGTTGTTGTTATTGTTGTGTTGTTTTTTTGCCAATGTTCCGTATTCCAAGGATGGCATAATGTATTCTTATTATACAAGCACTGCATTGAAATTAGCCAGCTTAGAAAGAGCATCTGGCATGAATGCTGTGAAAAACAAACTCTTACATGATTAGGGTATTCAGAGCTCTGAACTCTGCCCCTTTATATGTCACTGGGAGAAACTCTGTTGTTCTTATTTAGTGTTTAAAATTATTAGTAAATTTAACCCTTAAATATCTTAAATATTTTTCCCAAAACAAGAGCCAAGTAATAACTGGTATGTTATTGGTGGTTGTATTAGTTTTAAAGTTAGAGTGTACTGTTTTCCACAAAAGGTAATGAAATGTTAGTATTCGGTAATAGTCCCAGTATGGACAGTTTGCAAAGAAATAGGCTTATGTTAAAAAATGAGTGATTTCATGATTAGAGAGATGGACTTTTAGTAGACAAAGAGTTGAGAGTAATCTTAGTGCCTGGAATGTAGGAAAAGGAAACCATGAAGACAATGAGGAAAAACTGTATTATTTATAGTACAGTCCATACTTGCAGATTTTAGCACATAGAATCAACGCTAAGTTTATTAAAACAGCATTAGGAAACCAAGGTGGCTGGACAATGATTTAAAGTTGTATATCTTTTCTAACCTCATTTCCCCAAAAGGCCTTACAAAACTTCTCAAAGCTCATTACTGGTCCCCTAATAAATAATCCAGTGACTTTTCCTCTGCCACTTCTGATTTGTTCATACTATACTCCTGGCAGCTTTCTTCAAAGATGCTCTTCTCTTGCTGTGGGAGGCACTGAGAATCCTGATTTTCATGCAAACTCTCTGTTCTGTTAGCTCTTCCCACCTTATTATCTTCTTGTAGCATTTTTATAACAGCCTTCAAATAGGCCCTCCTGATTGGTATTGCCTTTCCCATGTACCAGACCATCAGGAGTGTCTGTTGTGCTCACAAAGCTTCACTGGCCCTCCTGTAAATGTTCGTGACTCAGATGTTAAGTCCTCCACAGCCAACTTTACTTATTTGTATTTACTGATTTAGAGAAAAGAAGGGGGAAGAGAGAGGGAGAGAGAATGAGAGGGGGGGATTTGTTTTTTCACTTATTTATGTATTCATTGGTTGACTCTTGTATGTTTTATCTGGGGATCGAACCCCCAACCTTGGCATATTGGGGTGATGCTCTAACCAATGTAGCTACTGGGCCAGGACGCTCCACAATGAAATTTAACACCAATTGCATTTTTCATGCATTCTTGCCTACCTAAATTGATTGTTACATTCTGTCCATATTTCCTTCCACATATTCATTCCTAAATTTATTATAAGTTAATTCTTACAAATTTTACCAATATCCTCCCAATAGTCTGTTTATTTTTCTTTCTTAATTTGCTTATTATTTTCTTATAATTTTTTAACCATAAAGGATTTAAAGTCGAAAATAGGACTAACTATACAATAAAACAAAAGTTTTAAATTAAAAAACCTGGGTTAGTTTTTATCTTTCTCATTTTGTTTTACTATCATGTGGAAAAGTAAAATAGCCCTTTTAAGAGTTCATCAATGAAATAAACTCAAAAGCTCAAAATTTTTCAAATAGAGAGAAGTTAAACATTTATATCCGCAAATCTTAAACACTGAGCAGTTTCATGTATATCTTAACTCTAAAATTTGATTTTTTTCTTTGGATGTGGAAGTACAGACTGTTACTAACATTTATAGTATATACAATTTCTAGCTACATTTTAGAGTTAATATTATTAATTTTGTGTTAGGAATCAAATGTCATCTCTTGAGTCAGGAAGAAATTGTTATGATTACAGGAATTTTTTTAAACATTTACTTGGTCATTAAATTTTTGTCATTGCCCTATGGATGATCCTTTTAAACATCTTTACTACTTCAGTAAGATGTTAGTGCAATTAAGCAGTCTTGTGAGGGTTGTGATTCTAAAGTTTCTCAATTAATACCAAAAGTTTTTACAAGAAATGCATTTATGAAAATTACTTCTCTTCTTTCTCTGTGACTCCACTCTCTTTGCTGTTTCTCTGGGGCATTGACCCTGTCTACTTTCTCTCCTCATTTTGTCAAGTCTAAGTGGCCTTATCCATGTTTGTTACATCTCCTGTCATATGTGTACTGTTATCTTCTACCCAGCTTTCCTTCCTTGTATGGGACCCATATATGTAAGTACATAACAACATATACAACAGATAGTAATTCTGAAAATAAAAAGGGCTTTGAAGTTAGGAAGGTGTTTGTTTCATTCTATCAATTCTCATCTGGGTGCCTTTGAACAGGTTCATGGACCACTCTGATCATTGTCTTCATAATTAAAATGAGAATATTACTTCTTACCTGAATATGTTTTTGTTACATATTAAATAATGTAATACTTAAGAAATGGCAAACAGAAAATCTGATAGATAATAAACGATTAGTAAGTGAGAATGATTGTTGTTATTAACTTTATTCTTTATGGCTTATAGCAGACCTAGAACGTAGAAAGAAGTAGAAATTTAGCAAAGAAAACTATCAAACTGTTTGATTCTAGCCCAAATGATCAGTATAAATCTTAGAGGTTATTGCCCCATAGGTCTCAGACAGAGGCAGTTTCACCCCAGTATGGGACACTGGAAATGTGGAATTGAAGAAGGCATTTCTGGTTGCCACAGTGACTGGGAAGTGTGTGCTACTGGTGTTTAATGAGGATGAGGATGGTCTGGGAGTCATGGCAGGCATGTCATGTAATGAGACAGATAATCTCACCAACTAAGAATTTTTATATCCAGGATACCAGTATCAGCCTCAGTGAGATAACCCCATAAAGTCCCACTTCCTCAGTCATGGCTTGTCAGTGTGAGGGCCCAGAGAATTAAGAGTGACTTTTAGGACCACCCTCCAAGCATAGGCTTGCGTCAAGATCCATTGAGCTTGTGCTTATTCCAACCCTCTCAGGCCTTCTCTAGACCCGAGACTTATTAACCAAGTGTCTGAAAGAGTATGTGGAAGAATGTGATAAGCTTGCTCTTCTAAGGAGCACACAGAGGAAATGAATACCTACTGGGTTAAGAGGGATTTGGGTCAACTCTGCAGAGAATGACTTGATTATGAATGTGGTCAAAACTCAGGCATAGGTTACAAATGAAAGTGTTTTAATCTCCTTTAGAGGGTATTAAGAACAGGATTGCCCCTCATAGTGGAAATGTTGTGGACATAATCCTACTTAGAAGCAGGAAGTAGATAAGAAGGTGGACCCTTCTAGTGCTAACATTTGAACACCAAGGGGCTAGTGAACATTGCTTCTTTATCACTCTCACTTCTCCCTTTACAAGCCCCAGACCTAAGAGAGCACGATTTGTTTGCTCTTGAGGACCAGCACACTTATTAGGCACTTCCCCTAAAGAACACCAACTTCAATTAGTGAGAAAGAATGTAATGATAACTCATTATACTCCATTTCAGTACATGCTGTTATATACCCAAATAGTATCACAGATTGTGCATACATAGAAGATTATATACGTAAACATTAATCCATGTTAATGGTTCCTAGGCTATTGCTGTCAATTGAAAGGCCCTGGGGAACTGTAATTACCTCATTTTTCAGGTGGTATGGCACAGTCATCCAGAGAGGACTGTGATAATTTATGGTTTGAAAAAGCAGTCAAATACACAGTCTAGTTATTTTTTTGCTGTTATGTCTCCATGTAAAATACAAAGATAGATGAAAGAAAATCTCAATCCAAATGTTTTCTTTTTATCTGGTTTGTTTAATGTCTAATCACCAGTTTGACTGATTTTCTCACTGGTTGCTTAACTACAGTGGCCATGCTGACATTGTTGATTACCTCTCAGGTCAGCAGTATGTAGACAGAACTGACACATCTGGGCCCTGATTCAGGGTCCAACTTCTGCATAGTTTTATTGAAATTAGAGCACCTTATCTCTGAGCACAGTTTCTCGTCATCCGTATTGCTGCCTAGGTTTTAATGGTTCCACTACATTGCTTCAAATTACTGCATGCGCTTCCTCCTGCTTGCCTTTTGTCAATGATTTTCTGTTTGGAAATTATTTGCACTTCACTTTATCATAATGACTTTGTGATTATGAGCACTCTGTGTATTTGAAAGGCTCTCTCTTTAATATAAACTTTGCAAAAAATGTGTATGTCCGTTGTTAGTAGCGTGCTCATTTAAGATTATAATTTCTTTTAGATGTAGAATTTACTTAATATTCAGATAAAAAACCTTTTGAATGTCTGAATCACTGATTCATTCTTCTGTAAATATCTACTAAAAACATGGTATGTTCCAGGCATTGGTCTAGATGCTAAAAATTGGCAGCTGAGAAAGATTTGGTTCCTGAATCCTAAGAGATCAGTCTAGTGGGGCAGATAGACATGTAAAAAATTACAGTACAGTGCAGTAAGTGCTATGATATCAAACTGCAAAAGGTGCTATATGAATATAGAAGTAGGGACCCTGATTGTCCTGGGAAGAGGGGGTGGAAAGAAGAAAAGAGGCAAGAAGGAAGGCTGCACCATGGAGGTGACATGTGAACTAAAACTTGAAGAGTAAAATTTCAAAGGTGAGAGAGCACAGTAAGTTAGATGCATTTAACTCCTCATAGTTAGTCTAACTGTGTTTTCTTTAGAAGTTAAGCAAGAATAAGTGGATGAATGGTGTTTCTGAATATAAATTGCGTTAGCTTAAAAATTTAGTACAATAGTCATTTCATTAGATTGGAGAAATGACTCACTTGTAATGTTTATTTTGGTGGGAGAGAGAGAGGTCTTTTTAAAAGTGGAATAAAGTTCCCCCTTTGTATTTTTTGTAATGTTCTTATAATTTAGAATGACAGATTCTAAAAAATAACAAGGAGATAACTCAAATGCTCTAGCCATTTAATTATTATTTCTATATTCATTCTCATAATATGGTTGAAATCCATATAATGAGTCCATGTGAGAACTATGATTTTGGGAGCTGTCCCAGCTGGCTAGGACTTTATATTGATAAGGACTTTGACATCTTATCACTCAAGAAGCAATAGAAAAGAAAATCTAAGCATCCACTGTATGTAATCAGTGTCTAGGTACTGAAAAAGATATGTGTTAGCTTAAGTTATATGTTAATATCTAATATTTTCTATATAATAGAAGTTAAAATCTTAAGTGAGCACAGCCCTAACTAACCTAACCTAATCATGCTACTCACATCACTCTCTTCAAGGAATGTATAAGTTACATTGGCCATTATTAGGTATAGACATAAAGGAATTACTAAAAGGGCAAGGCAGCAAAGAATAGACCCTTTATGAATTGAATGACCATATAATTTATTACCCAAACCATGGCATTTTGGAGAAGGAAGGGGTGTATTAATAATCACACAAGGACAACAAGAATAACTGAAGCTGTCTTACTCAAACTTTATCATCCTAGAAAAGAATATGGTCCCCTTACAAATGAATGACACAAATAACAAAAAGCTGTTAGGAAAAAGGTAAGATCACTGGGTGTAGACTGGGCAAAATGTTGACTGGGTAAAGGATGAGGAAGCCTTTTCATGCATGAATGGTATCATTTAAAAAAAAAAGTAAGTACTGCTTTTCCAGGCTACATTGGATCAGTTCCATTTTTCTAATCCCTGAACTTGAATATGACTTTTCCTTTGCTACTTTCTTGGAAGTTTCCTATGCTTCCAGGCCTGCCCATGGTCAGGATTCAGACTTTGGTTTTGTCTTTGATGTCTGTGTCCTCATGTCATACCAGCCCAGTTTCCTAATATACTCCCAGGTACTGTGACTCTGTACCAGGCAGAATACTAGTCGCTCTACTTGACTGTGAGTTATCACCTGACAGTGTCAACTTTAGTCAACTCAATTAACACCACTGGATGCCGTATTTCTCATTTGTAAAATAAGAGAATCGGTGTAGATGATGTCATGCATGACAATGCTCTCATTTCTAGAATCCCCATTAAATCAATAATAACTCCTATGGAAAAATTTATTGTCTCAAACAAAACCTTGTGTGGTTATAAATGGTAACCATCACCCATACAGTCTTTTATGTAATGTGTTAGACAGTAATTGGTTGATAAATGCTTATTTTATTGATGAAACAAATATAACTTATTATACAAACTATTGCATTTGGAGAAGGAGAGCGCTATATTACATATAGTGGTTGCCTGAATTTTTTCTTGAATTGATTCTTGAATGACAGGATGCCAAACTCCACATAACTACATGCCTAACTCATTTAAACTAATTTTCTTAAACACCACACTTATTAAACAACACTTTCATCTAAAAAAATTTTTAATTTAAAAGTTAGAAAAGACTGCCAGTCAAGATGGCAGCATAGGTAAACACAGCTAGCCTCCTCTCGCTACCACATCAAAATTACAACTAAAATGTAGAATGACCATCACTCAGAACTGTCTGAAATTGAGTTGAATGAAAGTCTGACAACTACGGAATTAAACAAACCACATCCATCCAGACTGGTAAGAAGGGTGAAGATGTGGAACAGACTCGTCCCACATCTACATGTGGTGGATAAAAATTTTGCAGGGATATCTTGGGAGCAAGGAGTCCCAGCCCCACACCAAGTCCTCCAGCCCAGGATTCCAGTGCCAGGAAGGTAAGTCCCCATAACTTCCAGCTGCAAAATCCAGCAGGGATTGAATTGGTGGAAGAAACTTCTAGAGTCCCAAGCAGTTCCTCTTAAAGAACCCATAAGCGGACTTACTCAGATTCTCTGTGAGCTCCAGAACTGGGTTAGCAGCTTGAAAGGCACCAGTGGCCTATGGGGAGCAATTAAAGTGTCTGGCATCAAGGAGAGAGCTGAGGGACAGTTTTCACTTATACAGAAAGGCTAGCAAGCCAGTGCCATATCTGAGACTCCATCAACCAGCTAACACTGTTTGCCCCACCCTGGAGATCCTCTGAGACTTCATCCCACCCAATTTACAGGCCCACCCAATCCCTTAACTGAGATTTTTCCATATGAATGGCTGGTTTTGACTCCTGCTTCACAACTTCCTAAATCCTATCAAACAAGCAACATCCTGCCTCAGCAAGACCCCAGCCCCTGTACCACTTGCTTATTGGCCCCAGGCAGCAGCCAGCCTAGATTCACAGTTTGGCTTAACTGGGGAATCTCCAAGCACAGCACAAAGTAGCAGGCATCTCAGATGGCTTTATGGCTCATACAGGGTGGCTCCAGGCAGAACACAGGTCGGGGCTGACCTTGGGGTGCACAATCCAGGAAATCTCAGAGCCTATACAATCAGTGGACAGCTATAGACCTCATCTATATATACAACTGTAATAGCATAATCCATAAAAATAATTTTTTTAAAAGTTAGAAAGCGTGTAAAAGACACTTTAATATCTGCCATGTAAAATTTATTGGTAAATGTAACTTACATTGCTATAAAATAGAGACTATAGCGATTAGCCATCTGTATACCTTTGTGTATGTTATACACATACAGAGCTGTTATATAAAAGTATGTCATATCCTATAATGTGTGAAGAGACACAATAGAGCCCGGTCAATACAACTGATAAATCATAGCACACATGGGTAACAAAATGACAAGACTTTGATATTTATTACTCTCCTGTAAATATATTTTACATGGGCTATAATCAAAAGGGGCTTTAAATAATGGGGAAGATCTAAAAAGGAGAATATTTCTACATAGAGCTCATCCTATATTTTCCTATCAATCTGTTACTTTTAAAGAATGGTTGCTAATAAGAGAAAAGAAGGGAAGGAATAATGGGAAGCTGTAGGAAAAGTTGAGAAAACTTCTCTAAACTGAGTTTTGTTGCCATAAACCTGGGAAAATTATATTAAGCATCTAAAATAAAAGCCTATCACTCCATTTGGTCTCCTACTTTGAGTACTACAGAGAGCATAAAATTTTGAAGCAAGAGAATGTTTTATGTTTTTACTAAGAAAATACCTCAATGTGTTGTCAAGAAAGCAGTTATTAATTACATATTCATTGTTAGGGTAGTTGTCATTATTCTAAACAGACTAACACAAAATTAAAATGCACTGATTCTAGCACTCGCATAATATCCATGTTCATCACAGAACTACATTCTCTAAGAATACTTAGTAGGTATAACTAGAGAGAATGTAATATGCCTGCCTTGTAAAAAAACAAAAAGACCTGTTTTTTAAAAAAAACAGGCAAAATATGGACTATGTTAAACTAAATTGTGCCATTGTATTGGGATACGTATTCTCTATTGTTTCCCTTCAAACCTTGCTTCTTTAGCATTTAGCAACAATGACCACACAGATATACACTTTACAAAATAAAAGATGGCCTTGGAGGAGCGATTTTCAAACTTTTCCATCTCATGGGACACATAAACTAATTACTAAAATTCTACGGCACACTAGACAAAAAGTATAGGTATAATTTTGATTCACTCACATTGGATGGTGGTTGTTGCATTGGCTATTGTCATTTTTTTATTTAACAGTCTAAGGTGAAAGAGGTTAGTGCCTGTGACTAAATAGTCAGGTATTGCATGTTTTACAGTTCTTGCAGCACACAGGTTGACTATCGCTGTCTTAGAGAATAATTAATTTTGCAAGTTGGCTGTTCCAATAAAACAGTACCTTAGAATGAAAAGAGTAATTCTTGGAGTGTATAGAATAACAAGTGCTTCAAATACGAGTTTGCTTCTTAAATTAGAAAAGGCCTCAATCACCAAGAAAGTAGTGTGAGAATCTAAACAATCTTATTTGTTCAAGTCTTGAGCATTGGTTTTATTTTGTTTTGTTTTTGTCTTATATTCCTTTTCTTCCACCCTGCCTTAGTAGAAGCAGCATATTATGAGTTCATTTAGCTTTATGTTTGTTTAAATGTGTTTCTATAATGGCATTATATCTTCTGAGACCATACAATCATTTGGAGGAGAAATTACCTCATTCTTTATAATGGGATTTTGTGAGAATATTACTTTTCCTTTCTAATTTTTTATTCTATTGCATATACTTCTTATTACTGAGCATATGACATTGATGGTGACATTGCCCTTGCCCATAGCCAGCAGGTCACCTGTGCCTTAGAATCAGTGAGAACAATATCCTTAAAACTTCAACTAATGTTCTAATATACACCATGTCCTGATTCACTAGGAGCAAATGTGGTCTATAAAATTATCTATAATTTGAAGAGGGAACTAGGTCAATGTGTATATAACACTAATCGACTTATGGATGAATCCTGTGCTCATGACCTGAGATGCACCATTGACATGTTCTGCATCTCTCATTAACCTTCATTTCCATTTGGAAAACAAGAATTATGATAATTGTAAACCCAGGGTTGCTTATACCCTATTGAGGTCATGATTTATTGCTTGCCCTACATGTCTTTGGCTTTACAATTTATCAAGGGGTTTCACATGTATTACCACATCTGTGGTGATGCTATGTAGGAATTCTTAAGTGAGATTAAGATTTCAGATCAATCTATCTATCTATCTATCTATCTATCTATCTATCATCTATCTTCTATCATCTATCTATCTAATCTGTAACACTGGAGCAAAGCCTACTCTGAGTTTTCTTTGATGCTTTTAGGTTCTGCATCTTGATGAAATAAACACCTGTAAAATCTAACCCAATAACCTTCCTCCTCTCCATCCTTCCTTTTTCCTTTCTCTCTTCTGCCTCCCTACATTAACCTGTACTTGCTGTCTTTTAGTCATTCACTTTCTTACTGTCTCATTCTTTTTGTTCCCCTCCACTATGCAGAATCACATATCTTCAAGAAAATCCCCATAGCTCTAACTTGTGCGCAAGCATGGAAAGGTCCCTGGCTATTTTCATAATTTGGAAGTAGAGTCCATTTCCTTGATAAATTTGGCTTCAGGGAGCTAGTTAAAAATAAAAATAAAAATAAATAATAATAATAATAATGGGTGTGTCTTTGCTTCTTCTTTAGGTAATCCCAAGCAATACTGAATTTAACTACTAGGTCAGATGTACTGAATGAGAGCCACCTAAAGTTTTAGGGCTTTTTTTACCCAGACTTGATTACGATTGAGAGTAAATTACTGTGAAAGATTAAGATAATGATGTGTCAGTTCAATCTAATTAGAGAGAGCAAACTTTGTCCTAATTTTTTTCTCCCTTATTCAGGATTTAAACATGATTGCTTTCTTTTCTAGGAAGCTATTTGTATTTCAGGAACATGCCAAATCATTTACTTTTTTCTCCAAATCTTTTCATGTACATATTCAACATACAGTTCTAAATAGTTATATCATTTCAGTTCCTTCAGCCTGAAACTTATAATAATTACATTGGATAAACTCTGTTAAGTATCTACAATCTCTTAAAAATTTTTTCTTTGGACTTTAACCTCAAGTGGTTGCACATAATCTCTTTTCTGATTTTGTCGACTTTTAGTTTCTATTTCTATATTTGATAATTTCATTAGTTCATTAAATATGTTTGTGCTTTCAGGATGTTGAAGATAAAATTCTGGATGCAGTGTGACCCAATGGCAAATATTCACTGGTGAGGCAGTGTGGTAGAAAGAATTCTGGCTGTTTCAGGCAGAGAGAGATATAATTCCCATTTTTAGCTAGTTTTTTGTAACTTTCCTAAGCATGTTATCTCACCTCTAAAATGGGTGGAGTGTTTCACAGAATTGTTGCCATAATCTAGTTCTATTAAGTGGTTAAAACACTTTCTAAAGGTACACCCGTAGAAAGCAATTGCTATTGTAAGACTTATACGTTTTTATATGTGTTAAGCAAAACAAACAAAAAAATTGTGATTTGCTGGAGTAGAAAGGAGGAATCCATTTTAGTAACTTAAACTTAATTTCACTTTTTTACAAAACTGGATTTTCTTTGTTTTCATTTGGAGTACTCACTTATTCCCAGCCTACCAGGTCACTGGGCAAGCTTTGCTGCTGTGCTGTGGGCCTCTGTTAAGAGCATGGATTTGCAGTCAGGTTGCAGGGTAAAATTGTTCTTTTTTTGCTTCTTTTCTCTGTGACCTCAGACAACTTACCAGCTCTGCCTCAGTTCACTTGTGCACCGGAATAATACCACAAACTCCATTTTAAGCCTGTTGTAAAGATAAAGGAGTTAACTTTAAAGCATAAAACATATAGCACAGCTCTTCATGCCTGGCACATAATAAGCACTATATATGTTTTCTATTGCTGTTATCATTACATTGTATAAAAACATAGATAAACACATGTCAGCTTTCTTTTTGTTATGATTATTTCTCACCTCTCTTCACCATCCCAGAGTTATAAATTGTAAAGGTTAAACAAGAGATTTTTTTTATTCATATAGATTAGAAACTGATAAGGTAGACAAAGATTTAAAGTATAGGATACATGTATTTACCATATTTTTTAGCTATAAATTTGAAATGTTTAATTTTGTGACATTAACTTGGGAAAATTTGGGGCCTTAACTTTAGCACCTGACAGATAATAGACACACCATAATGTTTTTTTTTGTTATTGATTATTTGAAATTCCTTCCACTTAGGGAAAACCCTGTTCTGATTTAGTCTGTCTACTTGATGCCAGAATGGTCTATTAACTAAACACTCTGCTGCACTACTATGTATAATAAAAATGCTTTACTGTTTGGATGGATTTTTCATTTATTTCCAGTTAAATTGGTACTACACACAAAAAAAATGCTCTCTTACTGTTAACTTTTAACTTACAAATTTGTGTTGATATATAAAATGTACACGGTACAGCAAAAGAACATTGACTGACCAACATATGATGATGATTAGCTATTTTAATTTAAACCAGCAAGTCTTCTTAGTATTTCCAATGTACTGTGCTTGTAATTCATTTATTGTTGTATTATGGATAGTATTAACCACATCATGTCAAGAACAAAATGGTGAGCACTTGAAACTATTGGTAAGAATATTTATACAATTCTGGTGGAAAATCAAAGTATAAATTTCAAAATGACCATGATGTGTCAGCTTGACTGGGTTATGTGGTATCCAGACAGCTGGTCAAACATTATTCTGGGTTGTCTGTGAACGGGGTTTTGGATAAGATGAACATTTAAGTTGGTAGATTGAGTAGAGCAGATCATCCTCCCTGAGGTGAGTGGCCTCCATCTAATCAGTTAAAGCTCTGAAAAGGATAAAAATGGCTAACTCTTTAGTAAGTGGGAACTCCTCCTGCCTGACTGCTTTGAGCTGCGACAGCAGTCTTTTCTGGCCCTTGGACATGAGCTAAAATAGCCCTTCTTGAGAATCAAGCAATTGGCTTTCAGGCCAGAACTTATACTTGGTTCTCCTACTTTTCAAACTTGGACTAGAACTACATTTCTGTACTGGGTCTCTAGTTTGCCAACTGCAGATTTGGGGACCTCTCAACCTCCATAATCATGTGAACCTATTCTTTATAATTAATTAATTAATTGTCAGATTGTGGTAGTGTTTATGAAGGACCAAAAATGAAACACACAACATGAATTTTGCACTCTGTATAATTGATGTTGATAAAAAAGCTGAATGATTGGTAAAAGTAAAAAAGGAAAACTTTTGAAGAAGTTTTGACAATAAATGTTTAGTAATCTAATCCATAAAAAAACTTAACATTTATTCCAAACTTTTGTAGACTAACCATGGTAAAAGTCATTGATGAAATTTGTTGCAAACCCCCAGATCTTCCCAGCAGTTCTGGCTTTGTTGAGACTCACAATTTCCATTGAGTAGTGAAGAGCTAAACCTTCTAAGGGAGTAGTTCACAAAGTTTGGCAAATTTTTTAAAGTGCCATTTTGTTTGGACTCAACCCATAGTTTCTGATTCAGTAAAGCTGGGGTAGGGCCCAACATTTTTCATGTCTGGCCTTTGGGAATCACACTTTGAGACCTATTCAATCTAAGATGTTTTCTAATACAACTTTCTCATCAACCATGGTTGTTGCATGCCTCAATAGGTTATATTCAGATAGATGAAAGTAGCTATTTTGGAAAAAGATCCTTGGTTGAATAGATATCAACAGAAAGACTGTGCTGTGTTTTTTTTTTCTTCTTGACTCCTTTAAACATTTAAAGGCTTGAAAGAACAATGGATATTGTTAATGGTGAAATGCACCAGATATTAGGTCTCAGTCTTTGAGTTTTGGCTAAGAAAGAATCCAAATCCAAATCTCAAATCCAAGTGAATTACTTATTTAGAAAGCCACACAGGTAGAAAAAGTGAGCCATAGAAGAAGGGAGAGAGCTGGGCTGTATGGACTCAGGAAACAAGTTACAGAGGCAAAAGAAGGGCTCTTGGAGCTTAGGAGAAATAAAAGCAAAGAAAATGTACCTGCAGGAAGGAGATGGAAAAGGTGGCAGGCATACTCCAGAGAGAGAGAGAGGGAGTGTGCACACTGGGCCCTTAATCTTAGGGGCTTTTTTCGTGGAGGTCTCAGGGAAGGGTCTCAAAAGAATATTGACCAGCGTTTTGGGTGTGTCTCCTCAGGGTCATGGTCTCCACTGATTGGTTGGCATCACAGCAGGGGATCATTAGCCATCACAGCTGGTCCTGATGTCAGCCATGGCATCGCCAAGCCTGACCTTGCTGCTTTTCTGGGCATGGAGCTGAGACACGACTGAGACCTAAATAGTGTCTCTAGTTTGACCAAAACTCCATCACTGTGGTCAACAGACCCAAGGCTTTGTTCCTAAGATTATTTGATGAGGGTCATAACCTCAGTGTCTTGAGGGCTTAATGCTTAAGGGAGTGGTCTTAGAAGGTCATCCTTGAGAGTCATATGAGCTATTTTTTGGCCCCCTGTTCCTTCTCTAAGGGCATCTAAACTACATGCCCAATGGTATGCTAAGGGAGGAAAGGTCACCCTGGGGATGAGGTCCCAACCCAGTTTTTCCTGTTGCTAGGCACCCAGGGCTTTCTGCCCTGGTGACATACTGTATCCAGCCTATCGTTCCTACTCTGTTCATGTTTGTCTAACTGCCTACTATATCAGATATCTCTACATAGTAAAAATGCATTTGGGAATTGCAAGCTTAAATTTACCTCCTTAGTCAATTTGCACTTAAAAACAATTAGAATTATGAATCACTTTTCTGATCTGTTCATAAACAGAAAAGCTGCTTTTATATGCACAACTTCAGTTTAGCCTTCCAATTAATATCATCACATAGAAATATAGAGGTAAAGCATGATGTCTTCATTTTTATATTTTAGGGGTCCTTCTAAATGGGTAGCTTCACAATTCGGTTTTAAATAATCATAGACTTGGTAAAGAAAATCCAATCACTCTTTCTATATATTAGTTCTAAACAGGGCATTTGGAATCTGAAAACAGTAAACATCAGATGGTTGTAGCTGTATTTATATTTCCAGTAGATTTTTTCTTTATGCAATGCCAAATAATTTTAGTTAATATTCATTTCTTCAGGGGATTGATTATCGAGTTTAACAGTACTGGTTGGTGTAGTCTGTCATTTACCCCCTGCCTGGTTAAAAAACAAGACAAAACAAGCAAAAAAAAACTCATAACAAGTTTGTTAAATGAGAAATTGAAATTGCTTTTTGAAATGATATTTGGGTCTTGTCCATGGATTTTAGTCTCACATACTATTTCTGCCTTTCTCTACCACAGGAAATTAAGACTTAATTGTAATTATTTTACATAGTATACATTTAAAATTTTTTCTTGTTCCTCTGAGATGCAGAGCGTCTCCTTAGGGAGAAAAAAGTCAATTATTGACTATTTTCAAAGAAAAGAGACATAATTAAATATTGTTGTACAAACCTAAGGAAGAAGTAAAACATAGATAGTAAAGTGTTGTGCATTTTTTCGGAGATGGAACATAGTAAGCAAATTTGGAGATTATTATAACAGAAAACAAATTGATCAAGTGTACTAGGATGACAGTGGTAATAGACTTGATAATCCTCCTCTAAAAATGCTCTATCCTGTGTTTGTTTTTCCTTGTAATGTTCCCTAAATATAATCAGAATCGAGTGATTAACATTAAAATGTATTAGAAAGTTCTGCTGTCATAGAAATAAAAAAAGAAAGCCTTTGCTGCCTAGCTTTGGCTTCAACTATTCTGTGCTACATCAACTTGTCAAATGCATATTTGGAACCCACTGATCTAAGTAAGCATTTGATGAAGTTTTTAATGATAAATTGGAATGTTCACAACTTTTTGCTATTTGACAAATCTTTTACTGAAAAGTTAGCAGAGAAAGCACACTTTTTTTCCCCAAACTTGTCTTAAAGATCCAATTTTATTCCTAAAATACACTATGATTTAAAATGTGGTCTCCATGGTCTTCAAGAGTTTATCCCATGGATAGTGGATCTATCTGATCACTCACATTCTATAAAGAATGACAGCCCAGAAGTGTTAGGGGAACTAATGTTACTGGTAATCACTAATATCAGTGCACTCTGAAGACCTCACTCCTAGCCTTGATGTTGTTCTTAGATGGGTGACCCTAAGCAAGTGTTTTATTATATTGATTCTTCAATCCACTAGCTTTTAGTTTCAATTGAAAACCAGTCTCAGATTTTTTCTCAAGTCACTCTAAAAAGATGGCTGACCCTGTTATGTTTTTAGCCCCACTGAGATGGTTATCCCCCTCTACTGAGACCGCTTGGTTAATGGTCAGTCTTTTACACTAAATTGTGAGTTCCAAGAGGATGTGGACCAGATCTCTTCAATGCATTATTATGTTTCCAGCTTTTAGAGCAGTGCCTGACATCTGATAGGTGTCAATAAATATTAGTTGAAGGAATAAATGAATGAATGTAAATATGAATTAGAAAAATAAAAATATGACTCTTTGCCCAGGCTGGCATGGGTTGGTGGATTGAGTACTGGCCTGGTTTGATTCCTGGTCAGGGCACATGCCTGGTGTGCGGGCTGGGTCCCCAGTTGGTGGGGGCGTGTGAGAGGCAGCTGATCAAAGTTTCCCTCGCACATCGATATTTCTCTCCTCTTTCTCCTTCCTTTCCTCTCTCTCCAAAAATGAATAAATAAAATCTTGAAAAGATATGACTCTTTGCATATATTTCTCAGTATTTAACCTCACATATGGAGCTCCTTTTTTCCCTCCTCTCCTATTACTTTGATGGTATAATTGTTGTAAGACTCCTTAAATTCTCAAGCAGATTTTATATTTGTTTTCAAGAGCTGATATTCTTTTTTTTTAAAACAATTCGTAAGTTTTATTTTTTAATTATTTTTGTTTTTCAATTACAGTTGATATACAGTAATATATATACATATGTATTTTAGCAGGATATAATGTCCAAATTTTATTTCAGATTTACATTTGGGGCTGTCATAAGCTATGAGACCAGGAGACACATTGGGCTTTTGAGGTTTACATGCTTTTTGGACAAAAGAGAAGGGGAACAGAACAGAGGTATGGCACTTCAAAGGAAAAGTAAGCAATTTACAGGTAGATAAAGAGCAAATATGTGGTAAACAAATTCTTGCTGGGCCACTCAGAAACAATACACAGAGGAGAGTCTAACAAACAGGCTTTGCTAGATTTCTCTCTGTCTGCCACAATTAGTTTATTTTATGATATTAGGGTGGATAAAGCAAATCCTTCCTTTAAGCAGGATTTTCTATCTGAATTCCTGTAGACAGGTAAGGGGAGAGGCTCAAAGGTTCTTGTTTTTCAATAACCAGCTTAAAAGCAGTATCCCAGGTGGCACATTTTGGGGTGGCAAAACTTTGGTCCTCCTCATGTATTTATAGTGCATATATTTACTATATTACATTTACAAAAGCAAGATCATATTACACATTATTATTATACAACTTAATTTTAATTTTTCATATAAGCAAAATAGCAAAGTTTTCAAGTAATCTTTAAACTCCAAACCTACCCACCTTTAGTTATCCCTAGAAGTTATAAAGGCACATAAAGCTTGGACCACTTCTGGCTCCCTTTCCCAGCCAGAGCATCAATGCACAATGTACAGCCAGGAACAGCATGATGCAATTAATCAAGCTTGAACTGTTTCTTCACCCTCCGTCCCCCCTACTTTCTTTCCCTGCCTTGCTGCCTTTGAGTTCTTTCCCGTTTCTAGACTTTGTTACCACTGTTGAAGAGTAACTATCCCATGTATGTATAATGTCAATGGGATATTTGTGACACATTCCAGGTAGTGCTTTTACTTCATATTTGAAAACTATGTTTTATTTCAAGCATTAATACAGCTTTATAAAAGGTAATTTGATACTATGTGTCAAAAATCTTAAAAATTTTTTTAATCACTAATTCTAGGATTTAAGGAAATAATCTGAAATATATCAACAAAAATTTTACTATGTTCATTGCAAAACTACACTGAAATGAATACTAAGAGGGAAATGACTAAATAGAATATATTTTGTAGTATGCAGTGCTCAAAACCATGCTTATGAAGAGATTTGATGACTCAGGAATTTAAATGTAGTTTGATCATATTTAAATATCTAATTATATTCATAGAAAGTATGGAAGAATGAATCATGGAGGATCATATTCCTTTTAATATTTTTCATTGTGAGGCTTTAATATTCTTCAAATTATAAAAATTACTTTAAGTAAAAGATGCTTTAAGTTTTAAGCATAGCTTGATTTGGTATACCATCCTTTTCCTTACAACATACTAGTATACACTTATTTGTACCTTAGATATTTATTGACAACTGTTAAAAAGAGTAAACTACAAAAAGAAATTTCTAATATGTCTCATAAAAAATGTAAACATTAGGCACTAACCATTCAGAGTAAAAATGTGTTTTTTTAAATGGTGCATATATATTTTAAGATAATTAAAAATGTTAATAATCCCATTCTCAATATTTATACCAAGAAAATTATTCAGATGTAGAAAATGAGAGCAAAAAGTTGTTTATTTTAGGATTACCTCTAAAAGTAATAATCCTTTTAATTATACATGAATATCTAAAATAAAATGGATGCTTACTCGATTATGGCAGTTTGGAAACAATATGGAAAGTGTTTTTATTATAATGTTTACTTCAAAAATTCAATTCTATAATTTATATGAATCAATATAGCAATATTATAATTCTGTAAAATTTATGCATAGGCAGAGACAAAAATAAAATGGGAAAATTAAGATGCATCAAATTAAAAATCAGTACTGTATACTATCTGTTGGCAACTACTACCAAAGTGAGAAAGAAAGGCTGGTTGGTGTCTGTATAAATGTGTATAGACATGTATGCATATATTCATAATAACTATGTAAATGTGGCTTCTCAATAATACAGCAATATTCATGGTTTGCAATGAGGGACAGCGAACTGGCACACTCAGTGGTTAAACGGACACTCTGAGGTAGCCATGGCATATTTTGTTCTCCATGTGTTACAAATTGAAGACTATGAGCTATAATTCCTGAAATACACTGCTCATCTTACAGCAGCCCCAGTGACTACTGCCATATCAGTTCCATGAATGTGCCCGGAAAATGATGAAATACGTCTACTGTGCGTGCTGTTGGTAGTTTTACTATGATCAACTACTTTTTTCAATACTAAATGTAACTTGATTTTATATTGTACAGTAAAATTTTTATTTGTTTATTTTTAGATTCTAGTACTTTTTCCCCCTTATACCTTCTTGCTATGATAAACTTTTTGTACTCGTTTTGAAAGAAACGTTCATAATATCAGAAGAAATTTTGCAGTATAATCATTAAAACGGAAATTAGCCATGATTACTTAGATTTAAGTAAAATGTGTGATTCATTCACATTATATAGCTTTGAGACCCCACACCATTCCCTTAGCATCTCTTCCACAGTTCAAAACACTCTGCAAAATCCTTTGTTGGAATTGCTATCAGCTGCCCTGTTGTATTTTCCTGAATTTTACCAACAATCTAAAATCTATTCTTTTTCAAAGGTGATTTTAGTTCTGGGGAAAGCCAGAAGGCACTGAGCATCAAATCGGAGCTGTGGGGTGGCTGAGTCACCTGGGTGATTTGATGTTTCACCAAAAAACTCTATATGAGACATGGTGCGTGAGCGAGCGTGTTGTCATGATGAAACTGCCAATCAATCACCTGTTTCCCGTAGCTCCGGCCACTTTCATTTTATTGCATCTCTCAAATGATGAAGAACATTGAGGTAGTTCTCATTACTTGTTTGGCCTGAAGGGACATACTGGTGATAGACAACACCTTCCCAATCAAAAACCACAGTTAATATGGTCTTGATCTTACTGCAACTTTGTTGGGCCTTCTTTGGGTGTGGAGAACCACACGACTTCCACGGGGATGACTGGGTCTTCTTTTCCAGATCATACGAGCCATAGACCCATGGTTCATCTCTGGTTATGATCTTTTTGAGGAAACCTTGTTCATTGGTAGTGGTTTGAATCAAGTCATTGGCAACTGCAGCATGATATTCCTTCTCCTCTGGTAGCGGAAGCCACAGAATGAATTTTCCCATGACATTTTTCATGCCAAGATTCTGCATCAAAATATCAATACACAGTAGTTTTGGGGATATCCAGATTAGCTTCTAGTTCCCACAGTCAGTCACTGATCTTTGTTGATTTCAGCTCATCTACATTCAACATTCTAGGTGTTCTGCTTCTTGCAGAACCAGAATTTGGATCACTTTCAACAGATTCTCAACCATGTTTTAAGCATTTGGACAACATTTTTATTTGCTCTGTATTCATTGCATTGTCCCAGAAAGCCTTCTGAATCATCTTAGCAGTTTCTGCACAGGAATGTTGAAGCTTAATGCAAATTTTGATGCAGATTTGTTGCTCTACTTGCTCAGTCATTTTGAATGCCATGGCCTCACTGCACATGCTACCACTCCCACTGACTAGTACAGTGAAATCATCATTGTTCACGCATGTGCATTCTAGTCCACTGTCCTTGGCTATCATGTTACATCAATGTCACACAAACCATTCTTGTTACATTAACAATGGCTAGACTTTTTCCAGACAGGGCTCATATATTAACGATAGTAGTAGTATTACAGACCTTTATTAAGCACCTCTTAATCATTACTATAAGTTCCTTGAAGCAGATAAAGTACATTTCCCATACTCTAAATATTGTGATTAGATGGTAATACACAATACAATGCAAGGTGAAATACACATGCTCAGAAAAAGTAAAAAAAAATGTTTAATTGATTTTATTGAAGAGTAATGGTGATACTTGTTTTGGTAAAGAAATATGAGAAACATTAAGATGGAATTGATATGTACCATAAAGAATTCCTAGTGTTTTGATTGCTGGTAAAGTACTTGAGGCAAAAGCAACGTAGAAGCAAGAAAGCACAGGTTTTTTGGATCACATTAAGCTACCTGGTTACTAGTGTGACTGTAAAGGGAAAAAGTTATACATAAAAATGTGAAAGTGGAAGGGGTCCATATGAAGATGAAAAAGCAACAACAGTATCTTGCTTTGCTACCTTATGTCTAACTCCAAGAATTTCATTAAAAAAATACTTTATAGTTTCTGAAATAAATAAATTCTTGGGCCCTTTTCTTTAAGTGAGTAAATATTTTAAAACAAACAAAAAAAAACTTCACTTCAGACATTTGTGATACTAATGTCTACAGGTTTGTGATAACTTTTGCAGATAGACTAGTTATGTGGTTCTTTCTAACCCAAAACAACCTAGCTCTAACTTGGTGACCTGATGTCGTTGTTATTTTTTTCTTTAAATATCTGCTCTGTCTTTTATACAAGAAACCTACTCTTTCTGAAATATAGGTTCCCTTGAACACATTTCAGGTTAAAATACTTTAAAAAATACTTTTGACATCAAGCACATATGTGTTGGCAGAGAAAGCTGGCACGAGAACCGGTATTTGCAGTTATTACCAGTAAGCAGAAGGCTACAAATAGGTACATTAATCTGACAGTGATATAAGATTAAAATGTAATTAGGGCATCACAATGGTTTAAGTGAGTGAGTGGTGAGGGTCTGACCTGGAGTGCAGAGAGTGGGATGGAAAGAGTCAAACACTTGAGAGACATGGGATCCATAAGACTTGACAGTGGACTGGATGCAAAGGAGGAAAGAGTTAACACTCACAGTTCATATCTGGATGACCAGAGAAATGGCCAGGCATTAAAAATAAGAAATTAAGAAAAATTGCTGATTCCTATGGGCATTGCTCTTTGGGACCTGATGAATTTCATGCCAAGAGACATTTGTGACAACCTATCTCACAGGCAGTAAAAAAATATGGGGATTGGAAAATACCTGTATCATCTACATTACAGATGAAATAACTACATCCTTGATAGAGTTTAAAGATATATCCATATTATGATACCAAGGGCCATAGAAACAGATAAGATTGATGGAAAAACAGAAATAAAAAAGTTAAAGGCAGGGATATATTTAACTCTGAGTATAACCTTGGGCAAATCATCTATCTGTGTCTTCTTTTCCACACAAGTGAAAAAAGGTAATGATGGTAAATTTTCATCACACATACAAATAAAATAATGTATGTGAAAATAATTGGCAAAGTATAAAGTGCTTCAAAATACTGTTGTTACTGTTGCTATTGAGAAGGAGAAGGAAAAGAAGACCCAGTGAGTAAGACTAGAAGTGAAGAAAGAGAGAGAAGAAAGGATTGGACACTGTTATGGACACCATGGGAAAAGAGAATCTCAAGAAATGAGTGTCAGCACCATTGGGTTAAATTTACAAGTCATCGGTCTCCTCTGCAAGTGCTATTTCAATAAACACTGAGCTTAGCTATCCAGACCTCAGGTTGAAAAACATTAGCAGGCATTGGAAAATGGAAATAGTGGATATTTTCAAAAACACATCTCTGCATATATTTATATTATAAAAGAGAGAATTACAGTGTGGGGTAAAAATTAACATATTCTAAGGAAAGTCATCTTAGAAAATATCCTAGATAACCGAACTATTCAAGTTCATTCAACATTTGGACATTGAATACACTCATTTTTCTTATGTAGATTAAGAAAAAAATGTTTCCAGTACTGTCCCATCATTTGTACATATTATCTCATTACTACTTACTTAAACTCTTTTCTTTCATTGTTTTGTTTTTTGTTTTTCTCTTTGAGGTAGTTGCTTACTTTTGAATCCATAATCCTCTGTGAACATTGTTTACATAGTATTTAATTGAACTTTAGCACTCCATTTCTTCTGATATTAGTTACTTTCCTTTTAAAATCTTCTATAAATCAAGTTGATATTTTCATGAGAAATACTGTAAAATAATCAGTACAAATGAGTTCAGGAATAATCCCTATTTCTCTTAAAATAATATTGTTTTAAAATATGTCAATATTGGCAAATTGAAGAGGTATACTTGACAGAGATATTTTACCAAAATGTCTCGAAAAGAATAGAGTCATTGAATATGCTATACAATTGACATATTTTTCCATGAAACTTTCTATTTTGAGAAAATTTAGATTCACAGGCAGTTTTAAGGCATAATACATAAAGCATTCAGTTGCACAAAGAGAACATCTTGTAAAACAGTAGTCCAATATCACATCCAGGATGTTGATATTTGCAGAGTCAAGATACAGACATTTCCTTCACCACAAAGATTCGATTTGTAGTGACCACATTTCCCTTCCTACATCTCCTTCTTTGCCCTTGGCAACCAGTAATCCATTCTCCATTTCTATAAGTTTGTCATTTCAAAAATGTTATATAAATGAAATCAGAGAATGTAACCTTTTGGAATGGACTTTTTCACTTAGCATAATTCTCTGGTGATTCATTCAGTATGTTGCATATTTTAGTAGCTTGTTCTTTTCACTGATAATTAGTATTTCATGGTATGGATGTACCATTGTTTGTTTAATAATTCACTGTTTAAGAACAGACATCTGGGTCACTTCTAGTTTGGGACTATTATGAGTTAAGCTGGTATAAACACTCATGTGCAGGCTTTTGAGTGAACACAACTTTTCATTCCTCTGGGATGAATGCCCAGGATTGCAATTGCTGGATTGTATGGTAATTGTAAGTCCAGTTTTATTTTTTAACTGCCTAATGATTTTCAAGAGGGGCTCTACCATTTTACATTGTACCACCAATCTCTGAGTGAGTGATCTAGTTTTTAAACATCCTTACCGCAATTTTATGTTGTCTCTATGTTTTATTGTAGCCACTGTGATGTGACTAGTGATATCTCATTGTGGCATTCATTTGCATTTGTGTAATGGATAATGATTTTGAACATCTTTTAATGTGCTAACTTGCCATTGGTATATCTTTTTCTGGTAAAATGTCTGTTAGTGATCCACTTTATAGTTGAATTTTTCTTTTTTTAGTATTTAATTTAATTGAGCTTTTGGTACTCCATTTCGAGTTCTTTATTTTTGTCCTTTATCTTATATATGGTTTGCAAATATTTTCTCAATCTGTACTTTGTCTTTTCATGTTCTAAAAGGTCTTCCACAAAGAAAATGGTTCTAATTTTATGAAGTCTAGTTCATCATTTTTTCCTTCTATGGGTTGTGCTTCTGGTGCAAAGTCTAAGAACTCTTTGGCTAGCCCTAGATGTTAAAAGTTTTCTTCTAATAGGTTTATAGTTTCATTTTACGTTTAAGTCTGCAGTCCATTTTGAGTTAATTTTTGTTATATGTGTGAGGTTTAGGTTGAGATTCATTTTTATTTAGTTATTGCCTATGTATGTCTTATTGCTCAAGCACCATTTGTTGAAAAAAGCTATTTCTTCCATTTAATTGCATCTGTGCCTATGTCAAAATCAGTTGAGTATATTTGTGCTTCCTTTATTTTGTCTATATTCCAATGCATATTAGAGTCTGTATATGGAAGGAGGAGCACACTTATTCCTCATTGTCTTGAAAGGGAACAGGAGATTAAATAGAAATGATATTAAACCAAAATATATATCATCATTGTAGTTGTGACTCAAAATATATTCATGTAAGTACATGTATATACAAACATGAATACATATACAAGATTACAAAGGAAAGCAGAGTTTTCCAAATTGTGTTAACCAGAACTAGTACCATGGGGCAGTAACATCTGCTGTGCAGGCAGAAAAGGAGGTACTGAAATACACTTGGGAAGTGTTAATGTAAATATATTTAAACAAGAATTTTGGCTATACATTTTTTCAAAGCTTTGAGTTGACAAATTTATATTATGTCTCTTCAGAAAATACAACATTCCCAAAACCTATTTAGTAAGTAATTGATAAACCATTTTATTGGGCTAGGTTTATTCAAGACATCAAATTATAAGGTATCACTATTATCTATTTATTTAACAATGTTATAGAGTGTTTAATATGTTCCAGATGTTGTTTTAGGCAATTGAAAAATATTATCACATTTAATCCTCATAACACTATGAAGATGGTGATATGTTGTTATGATAGATCAAGAAACTGAGACACAGAAAAATTACCCTGTTTTGCCATGTTTAATGAGCACTTTTTTGCCCACATTTCTGAGGGAAAAATAAGGATGAACATTATACATACTTAGTACTTATTCCATATCTATATAAATGCTTTTAATTCTTTTATTTATGCTTATGCATTAAAAGTGTAACTCTGGAAAGCTGTAATGATCTCCATATGCAAAATAATACCCTGGAATACAAAAAGCAGTTTTGTTCCTAAATATAAATAAATAATTAAATCTAAAATTTAAAACAAAAGATTTTTTCTTGAAAGTTTGGGCAAAAAATATGGGAGTGCATTATACACAGCAAAATACTGTAAGTAACTTTTCAAGGTCATGCAAATAATAAGTGAGAAAGCCAGGATTTGTTTCCAGGCAGTCTGACTCAAGAATTCATGCTCTTCATTCTGTGATGACATGCAAAATAACTACTATAAATTTTAATACTAGAGATATAAGATATTATAAATTTCTGGTTAACCAATTAGTTCTTCCTGGTTTTGACATGGTTGCTAAAAAACTATTAGTTTGCTTTCTTAGTTGAACAGTTTCTTGAAATTTTCAGGATATCATTGTGAGGAATATTATCTAGTACTTCCTCATTTATTTTATATCTATTTATTGAACGTGCCCTGTGTTAGCTGCTGGGGCTACAAAATGAAAATTTTCACCTCAGAGTGCTAAGACTTCAGTGAGGTGGCAGGAGATGGGGAAAGATTCAGAGTCTGAGCTAGATTGGGCATTCTGTATCCTTGAAAACACTCCACTGAATAAATTTTTGTCTTACTACTTACCACCTAAAAGTCAAACATGATGTAAAAAAAAATAGTTAATTGAGAATTTCAGACTCCTATACAAACCTGTCAACAGTTGCCAGCACAAGCCTGTCAGGTAGGCCCCACAACATGCTGTCAACTTTTTGTTTTATTTATTTGTAATAAAATCCACAAGAACCTGTCAACTGCCCAGGCATCATGCCCTATACCAGAGGGGTCCTGCCAACAGTCAGTAGTGCCAACCTGTGAGGGGAGGGATCAGCAAGATGACAGAGGATTGAATGAAATTCACACTGACCTCCTCCCAGGACCAATCTGGAATTACAACTAAATTGTGAAGAAATCACATGGAACAAACAACTGAACAAAAACAGGAGAGGAGCCTTATAACCTTGGACAGACAGAAGAATCAACTTCAGCACAACTTGACTGGTAAGGAGTGCAGTGGAGACTTGAGAAATCTGGCTGGGCACCTACAGGCAGCAGTGCCAGAGAGAGATTTAAGCAGCTAGTTGGACCCCCCTGAGAAGAGAGGAGTATAAACCATAAGCAAGGATCCCCAGCCTATAGCACCAGAGCTCAAAAAGTACACAGATAACAGCCAGTTGCAGGGTTGTTCTCTGCCAGAGACAGGTGGCTGGAGATGCAAAGAACCATTTAAAGGGCCAACACATCAATTTTAACTTGCAGCCACTTACCCTGGTTTTCAGCAAAGGTGGGGACAGAGTGGGCTAGAGATGCCTGAGGAGAGAATGGGGATGGAAGCCTTGGGGAGACAACTGAGAGAGTCGCCACAGGGACCCCAGTGCTGAGTCATCCTCCATACAGCAACAACCAGTGTGCCCAGGCAGACCACCTCCTCCAAGCGGCAGCAGACTGAGGAGAAACAATAGCCCCTGTCCCAGGAGGGACTCTGTCCCACCCTATGGTGCTTAAGACTGACTGCTGAGTGCAAAGTGACTAGATTAACAACTGAAGGACACAACCACAGACAGTAGATCCCTGGAAGTCTTGAACCCTTAGGCAGTCGCCTAAGATCAGACAGGGTCAACATCTTACATCACCAGAAGCAGATCCAGAAATAAAAAACAGTGGTAAATACTAGATGCTACCAAGATGAAACCCACTGTGGTCTTCTCCGTGATTTGTGATATTTCCTTTATGACATAGCTTTTTAAAACTCATTTTTTGCCCATCAAGTTTGTGCATATTAAGTCACTAGATTTTATACTATAGTTTATTTCTCTCCATTCTTATAAAAGTCTTTTTACATCCATATTAATACTGGTTCATTTACTGTTGATAGTGGGATTGCAGGGAACAGTATTTTTGTGGATATGGTTTTCTTTCCTAGACCTCATGGTTTTGTTCTGGCAGCACCTACACAACAACACAAAAGACATAGTGGCCAGAGAGACCCTCAATCAACAAGAAGGAACAGCAGGATCCACCAAAGAATGACCAAACAACAATCAAAACCCAGTTACTTCCAGAGAGCCAACATAAACAGCATAAAAGGCATACAAAGAGAATAAAGTTTGGAGATCAAGGAGACTGCTTTACTGAATCTCACAGGTCTCCTACCATAGTTCACACCCCAAAGTCAAGGAGTCAGAACAGGTCAATTTAAGAAGCAGAAGCAAAAAAAAGAGAAAAGTCTCACAAATAATGGGAAGACAAAGAAACAACCCCTAATTTTAAGGAAAAGAGGAATCCTCTGAAAGAGTACCAAATGAAATAGAGGCAAGTCCAGTATCAAATACTGAGTTCAAAACAATGGTTATAAGGAAGCTCAATGAATTCAGTGAGAATTACCAAAAACTACAGAGAAACTACAAGGAACCATGCAGTAAGCAAACTATATCAGCATAAAAAAGGACATAGAAACTATCAACAAGATAGTTTCAACTACAAACTATCAACGAGAACCAAGAGAAAATGAAGAATACAATTTCTGAATTGAAGAACATAGTAGAAGGAATCAAAAGCAGATTATATAAAACAGAGAACTGAATCAGTGAGCTGGAGGACAAGGTAGGAAAAAACTCTCAGAAAGAGCAAGTAAATGAAAAAAGAGTAAAAAAGAACAAAGAGGGGATAAGGGAAATGCAGGACAACCTGAAATGTAATAATATCCATATAATAGGGATACTGGACAGAGAAGAAGAGGAGCAAGAGATAGAGAACCTGTTTGAAAAAGTAATGATGGAAAACTTCCCTAATTTGAGGAGAGAAAAAGTCACACAAGTCCAGGAAGCACAGAGAGTCTCAGTCAAGAGGAACCCAAAGAAGCCCACTCCAAGACACATCATAATTGAAATTGCAAATATCAAAGACAGAGAAAATCCTAAAGGCAGCAAGGGAGAAACAGGGAGTAACATACAAGGGAGCCCAGGTAGGGCTAGCAGATGACTTATAACAGAAACACTACAAACCAGAAGGGAATGGCAAGAAATATCCTAAGTAATGAAAAGCAAAGGTCTGCAACCAAGACTGCTCTACCCAGCAAGGCTCTCAATTAAAATGGAAGGTGAAATAAGGAGTTTCCTGGACAAAAGAAAGCTAAAAGAATACACCTGCACCAAATCAGCATTGCAAGATATGCTAAAGGGACTGCTTTTAGAAGATGAAGAAAAAGAGTGAGAGAGTTAGGAACACAGGTACAAAGGGAAAAAAATGAATAAGTACCCATTAATAATAACTGTAACTATAAATGGATTAAATACTCCAATCAAAAGATAGGG
Organism: Pteronotus mesoamericanus; assembly: GCF_021234165.1. Lineage (NCBI taxonomy): Eukaryota > Metazoa > Chordata > Mammalia > Chiroptera > Mormoopidae > Pteronotus > Pteronotus mesoamericanus. Next base: position 33,566,196 of record NW_026555329.1, read on the forward strand.
TAGCTGAAGGGATTAGAAAACATGACCTGAACCACACATATGCTGCCTACAAGAGACCCACATCACAACAAAGGACATACACAGACTGAAAGTAAAGGGGTGGAAAAAAATATTGCAAGTAAATATTTCTATAGAAAGAGCTACTACCATTCACAACAGCATTGATGGAACTGGAGAGTGTTATGCTAAGTGAAATAAGCCAGGTGGTAAAAGACAAATACCAAGGAAGGACAGGAAGAAAAAAAAAAAGCAGGAGTAGCAGTACTTATATCAGACAAAATAGATTTCAAATCAAAGGCCATAAAAAGAAACACGGAAGGACACTTCATAGTACTCAAAGGAAGAATCCATCAAGAAGACAGAAACATTGTAAACTTATATGCACCCAACATAGGAGCACCCAAATATATAAGGAAAATCTTGGAGGACTTCAAGAAAGATATAGACAGCAACACACTGATAGTAGGAGATTTCAACACCCCACTGTCAACAATGGACAGATCTTCCAAACAAAACATCAACAAGGATATTGTGGAGCTGAATGACACATTAGATCAAGTGGACTTAACTGACATATATAGAACATTTCATCAAATGAAAATTGATGAAATGAAAATGATAGCCATACATGCCTACCTAAGATAGATAGGAACATTTCAAATAAATAGCCTAACCCTACATCTGCAAATACTGGAGAAACAACAACAAAGAAAGCCCAGAGTGAGTAGAAGGAAGGAAATAATCAAGATCAAAGCAGAATTGAATGACATAGAGACTAAAAGAAGAATTCAAATGATCTATATATCCAATAGCTTATTCTTTGAAAAAATAAACAAAATGGACAAGCCTTTAAGCAAACTCATCAAGAAAAAAAGGGAGAGGTCCCAAATAAATAAGGTCAGAAATGAAAGAGGAGGAATTACAACTGATAGCATAGAAATACAAAGGCTTATAAGAAGTTATTATGAACTATATGCCAAGAAATTTGAAAACCTGGGTGAAATGGATAAATTTCTAGAAAAATATAATCTTCCAATACTGAACAAAGAAGAAGCAGAAAGCCTGAATGGACCAATAACAGCTAGTGAAATTGAAGCAGTAATAAAAAAACTCCCGACACACAAAAGCCCTAGACAGGACAGTTTCACAGGTGTATTTTACAAAACATTTAAGGAAGAGCTGACCCTTGTCCTTCTCAGATTATTCCAAAAAATCCAAGAGGAAAGACTCCCAAGCTCTCTTTATGAGGCCAACATCATCCTAATCTCAAAACCAGATAAAGACACAACAAAATACGAAACGACAGGCCAATATTACTGATGAACATAGACACCAAAATCCCCAAGAAAATATTGTCAAACCACATCCAGCAATACATTAAAAAGGTCATCCACCATGGTCAAGTGGGATTCACCCCAGGGATGCAAGGATGGTTCAATATTCACAAATCAGTAAACATACACATCTCATAAACACAAAGAAAGACAAAACCACATGATCATCTTGATAGATGTGGAAAAAGCATTTGATAAGGTATAGCGCCTGTTTATGATAAAAAAAAAAACCAGAAAAGTGGGAGTAAAGGGGCATACTTCAGCATAATAAAGGCCATATATGAAAAACCTACAGCCAAAATAATACTCCATGGGCAAAAACTAAAAGTTTTCCCACTAAGATCGGGAACAAGACAAGAGTGTCCGCTTTCACCATTTCTATTCAACATAGTATTGGAAGTTCTAGCCACAGAGATCAGACAAGAAAAAGAAATCAAAGGCATCCAAATTGGAAGGAAGTAAAACTATCATTGTTTGCAGATGACATAATGGTGTACATAGAAAACCCTATAGACTCCACTAAAAAACTACTCAACCTAATAAGTAAGTTTGGTAAAGCAATGGGATACAAAGTCAATATTCAGAAATTGAAGGCATTTTTGTACAGCAACAATGAAATATCAGAATTAGAAATCAGGAAAAGCATCCCATTTGCTGTAGCAACAATAAAATAAAGTACCTAGGAATAAAATTAACCAAGGAGATAAAATACCTGTGCTCAAAAAACTACACAACACTGAAGAAAGAAATTAAGGAAGACATAAATAAATGGAAGCATATACCATGATCACAGATTGTAAGAATCAACATCATCACAATTTCCACCCTACCCAAAGCAATGTATAGATTCAATGCAATCCCTATTAAAATACCAATGACTATATATCTATATAGATATATATCTATATATATAACAATTATAGAATAAACGTTTCAAAAATTAATATCAAATCATAAATGACCCTGAATAGCCACTGCAATTTTGAGAAAGAAGAACAAAGTAGGAGTGATTGCAATACCTGGCATCAAACTAATTACAAGGCCACTGTAAACAAAACCATCTGGTACTGGCATAAGAACAGACATATAGATCAATGAAACAGAATAGAAAACCTAGGGAAAAAAACCCATGTCTCTATGGTCAATTAATATTCGACAAAGGGGGCAAAAGCACAAAATGGAGTAAAAATAGCCTTTTCAGCAAATGATATTGGAGATCTGGGTTGTTACATGAAAAAAAAAATGAATCTTGCCCACCAACTTACACCATACCCAAAAATAAACTCAAGATGGATAAAAGACTTAAATATAAGTCACAACACCATAAAACTCCTAGAGGAGAACATAGGCAAGAAACCCTCAGATATCCCACTCAGCAATATTTTCACCAATATGTCCTTTAGAACAAGGGACATAAAGGAAAGAATAAACAAATGGGACTTTACCAAAATAATGAGCTTCTGTACAGCTAAAGAAAACATCAGCAAAATGAAAAGGGTACCACCCATATGGGAAAATATATTAGCCAATGATACCTCAGACAAGGGTTTGATCTCCAAAATATATAAAGAACTCACACTACTCCACTCCAAGAAGACAAAAGAATGGGCAAAGGACCTGAACAGACATTTCTTCAAGGAGGACATAGATGCACAGGGCCCAGAGACATTTGAAAGGATGCTCCTCATTACTAGCCATCAGAGAAATGCAAATTAAAACCACAATGAGATAACTCTTCACATAGGTCAGGATGCCCATCATAAACAAGTCAACCAACAACAAGTGCTGGTGAGGTTGTGGAGAAAAGGGAACCCCCCAGTACACTGTTGGTGGGAATGTAGACTGGTGCAGACACTGAAGAAAACAGTTTGGAATTTACTCAGAAAACTAAAAATTGATCTGTCTTTTGACCCTGCAACTCCACTGCAGTTATTATACCCTAAGAATCCTGAATACCAATTCGAAAGAACCTATGCACCCCAATGTTCATAGCAGCACAATTTACAATAGCCAAGTGTTGGAAGCAACCTAAGTGCCCAAAAGTAAATGAGTGGATCCCAAAACTTTGGTACATTTACACAATGGAATACTACACAGCAGAAAGAAAGAGCTACTACCATTCACGACAGCATTGATAGAACTGGAGAGTCTTATGCTAAGTGAAATAAGCCAAGTGGTAAAAGGCAAATACCATGTGATGTCACCTGTGAGTGCAACCTAATCAACAAAATAAACAAGCAAAATATATCCAGCATCATTGAATTAAAGAACAAACTGACAGTAACCAGAAAGGAAGGGGGAGGGGAATAATAGGGGAAAAGAAAGGTCATCAAGGACTATGTGGAAAGGACCCATGGATAAGACCAAAGTGAGGAAAGATTGAGTGTGGAAGGTGGAGATGGGAGGGACAGGGGAAGGTGGTGGCAGGAATATGGAGACAACTATACATGAACAACAATAAAAGAATAAAAAAATAAAATAAATAATATAAAATAAACAAAATTAAAATTAAAACAGAGAAATAAAAAAACTATGAATCAATGATTATCATAGCATGCATTGGCTAAAAGTGGAGACAAATTTATGATAGCATTTATGGATTTAAAGGATTGATGAATTTGTGTAGATGTGTATGTGTATATATATATATGTTTTTTTAAAGGGCAGAGTATAACAGGTGGTGGATATTAAAGGAATAGGAATTAAAAGAAATTGAAAATAATGTGAAAAAAAAATATTTGGTTGTTGCAGTCAGTCCAAGTTTAGAGACCAATTGAGACTAAGCAATCTATTGGGGAAATTCAAATGTAGAAGTTCTTGAATGCTAACCTGCAAAAATATCTGTTTGTTTGCCTTTTTTTCCCACTGGCTGAGGGTAGGAATCTCCTCATTACCTTGAAGTAATGACAAGTTTATAAAATTAATAGTTTGTTGAAAAAAGATTCATAAAGACAACTCAAAGTTTGTATTAATATTTGTAGTCACTATGAGATGAAACACAACTTTATATTCTAATTATACTCTATATAAAGAAGTATATACATATACCAACTGCATATAGTTCTGATATTTCAGAAGGTTCTTAGTTGGCAAAACCTTCATCTAGCAGTGGTTAGTGTCTGGTCTAGTCATAGTACAAGTGTTTATTTTTTTCCCCTCCTTTGTGTTCTGAGCTCTTCATTGTTTTCTCCTTTATTACATTTCACAGCAGGGCAGTTGCTACTGGAAAGCTGGAATATGTTCCATACCCACTTTTTTAAGGGTCCTCCTACTCAAGATATACACAATACTTGACCTTAAAAGTTTGCAAAACAATTATAACATTACCTTGATTTAGGGTATTTCAGGATATCTCACTGCCTCAGGTCATCATTTTGTCTTAATTAAATACAATAATTGTACATATAATGAGTGAACATAATCTTTTCTATTTTTTAGTATAGAACCCCAACTCTTCAACAGCTCTCATTATGAAAAGCATATTAATGGGAATTAGTCGTCTTGGTTGGGTTTCCGATAATAACCTTCATATTTGTAAGTTCTTTTCTTTGCAAAAGAAGGCTACAAAAGCAATGTGTATATTAAGTAAGCAATCTGTGTTTGGGACTCCAGTTATATATGCCTATAAGAATGCTTGCATAGAAGTTGCTTATCTGGCTAGAAAAAGTAGTCTCTTTTTTTTTTCCATTGTTATGACATTTCATTGATGCAAATATCGAAAGATAAAAAAATCCAGAGTTTTGGTTGACTTTAAAATCAATGGCTCCGAAATGTATTATAAATAATATGTTAAACATCTTTGGCTATACTCTAAAATAACAGTGCACATCCAGACTATATTCAACAGGAAGAGTTAAAAAGAAAGCACAGAGTGTCTACAATGGGCAATCTGAGATAGAGGAGTGGTGCCTGTCCAGTAGAGTAGAACAATGTGGATATTGAAAGAATTAGCAAGAAAAAAAATCTTATTTGGTTTCTATTACCTAAGGGAGTCATGTGCAAAGGCAGAAATATGTATAGGTATGTATCTATCTGTGTTTATTTTTATATTTTGTGTTGCTGCTTGCATTATCTGAATGTAACTCAAGTGCTCAGCAAGAGTCTGGAGGATCTGCATTATCAGTCTAAACAAGGATAAAAATACTACTACTGGATCAAAACTCCTTCAAAGCCTCATGGAGGTGCTGTTTTTAGGATATGGAATGATTTATTTGAAATAACATGATGTGAGAGATACCACTAAGAATCTTAAAAGATGACAGAGTGTTTTTCAAGCTTCATGAAATATGATGAAGGTGCCTTGTCAAGGATTGCTAAAAGCCGACCTACAAGAACTCCCTGAATCACCACTGAGAATGCACCTGTTTCTTGATTGTTTTTGAGTAGTTGCTTGGCAGTGTGAGGCGACGCTATCTGGGCACAAAGAAAGAAAGTGACTATTCTGTGTGTCTGTGTTTGTTAGCCAGACATAATCATGTCACCTCAAACAGAATAATATTTAGAGCTGAGCAGGATTTAATTTTATTTCAGTATACCTATATTGGTTATATCTTTTCATTATGTTTGAAATGATTAATAGCCAGCAGCAGGCCTTAGTGAAGGGAGGACAAAACCTGCTGCTGAATATCATTATTGACTTGGAATGATAAAGTTATATTTCATTGTAACTGCCCATAAATTCTTTAACAAAACAACTTCTTCTGTGCCTGTGTACTCCCTGTAGGTACTTTATTAAAGGCTATTTTCTCCATTTCTATTCACTCAAGAAATAGTCCCAGGTCAGACCTCCTGATCCTGGAAGCCTATTTTGCCTGGTTTAAGTTCTTTTGGTTCCATTTCACTTTCTTTGGTCAATCCCATGTAAATGACACATGGGACATTTGCTTTTGGAGATAACTCCAAAATGAGATTTTTGGTTCTTACTTGTAGCTCCAGATAACTGTCTACCCCTTCTCTGAAATAATAGTTCAGCCAATAGGAACTTAGGTCATTTTTATTATTCAGTGATTATATTAAGCCCATAAACATGGAGACTCATCTTATTTTTTAGTATGTGCACCTTGAGTCACTTTTCTCATGCTGATATCTAGGATCTCTCATCCCATAGTACTAATGGTTACAATTGTTGGTCAAAATCCAAGCCCTTAAAGCAATAAAGAGTGAAATGTGGCATACAGGAAGGAAGGAAATTTAACGCTTACTGAGTTACCGACCTACCTACTATAGCCAGGCTAAAAACTTCCACCTCTCTATGGTCCATGGATTAGAAGCATCAGCATCACCTGAGAGCTAGTTAGAACCACACCACCCTAGACCACACCCAGACTTACTGATCAGAATCTTCATCTTAATGACATCCTGTGGAGATTACTAAACACATCAGAATGAGAAAAGTTTGGCATAAAGGATTTTAAAATATTTTCTCATTTAATCCTCACAGTACTTTCACATGGTTAACATTGTTATTTCAATTCTACAAATGAAGACTATTAGAACTAGGGGGAATAACGCACTCCATTCCATAGGCTAACCCCTTCCCTCTGTACCATGGTTCCCATCTGTATGACTTCATCCCAATAACAAAAGTGGTGACCATGCCAAAATACAGGACTATATTAAGCTAGAAATAATTTGACAGCTGGAGAGCTTTGAATTGCTGTGACAAATTTTTTTGTGTGTGACTTACTCTCATAACCAGGTGTAGTAACGAAGAAAATAGTTTCATTTTAGTCACACCTCTCTTTTGAACCAAATAGTATTAAGTTCTTTAATTTGCAATCAGAACTTCACTTTGATTTCTAAACAAATTTTAGGTGCTATCTTCACAACCCAAATTTAGCCTCAGAAACTGAAATTTTGCTATAATAGTAGATGTTCCAAAAAGGTTCCACTGAATACAAATGCAATTCCAAAAACAGAGTTGTAAAAGAAAATTTTACTGTAGTAGTGTGTTGGAATTAGTGCATCGACTCCCATGATATACAAACTGATTTTTAAGTCCAAGTCTGAGTTTTATTTTTAAAATTTTATAAAAGTACAATTAAAAAAAAAAGTACCTTTTTACTTTCTGATCACAACTAATAACATTCCCAAGAGAAAGGACCAGTCATGAAACCATAGAGATTAAGGTTTCTTTCAACAAGTCATTGTGGGGAATAAAACAAGTGTCATTACCTAAAAGACACAAAGTTTAACAAGGCGCTCAAGATCAACAAAGGGCAACCAGTCAGAATGTTCCAGCTAAAGGAAATTAATAAGGGCAACCAACCAGTCAGAATGTTCCAGCTAAAGGAAATTAATCACCACATTGGGGCTGACCTGATAGCCTATTATGTAGAACGTTGAAACGTGTAAGAGAATGAACTTGTGGAATTCTTGAAGTCATGAGACTGGTCTCCCAAAAGGAAAAAAAAATCCTGTGTCAACCTGCAGTGTACCAAGTTTCTATAACAAAATATATTAGCCATAAACAAACATAAAACTACAGTATATATTGTAAACAGAAGAGACAAGCATCAGGATTCCTGGAAACAAAATAAATTTCGCTATCTTCTTAAATTTTCAGAATAGACAGGAATCAATTAGAAATTAATTAAAGAGTTTCATTCTTGATGTCAAAACAAATTACTGATTATATCCAGAGATCAGTGGTGCACAACCCTAGTGGATGGACATTAAAATCACCTGCGTGCTAACCCCCAAATTTTGATTGAACTTAACTGAGGAATTGCCACTGAGTGTCTAGTCTCCCCAGCTGATTCTATTGTGCAGCCAGAATTGAGAGTTCCTGTCCTAGATGATGCCACAATGAGTGAAAGAAACAAAACTGTTGAAAGAAAAATCCTAAGGACTGAATATATTTCAGGTAATAGCTATTGTATCTTTGGAAGTAAGGCTAATAAGACATAGAATGTGAACATGGATATGTAAAAGCTTCTTTTCCTACTATTCTTATGTACTGAACATTTTCAATTAGTAATTGAAGGTAATGGGGAAGAAATTGTTTTATGTTTAGATTTTTCTCTAGTATAAGAATGCTGTAGTGAACATTCTTATATACACATTGGGGTCTTTGAGAGTATATTTGTATGGTAAATTCTTAGAGGCAGATTTATTTGATCAAAATGTATATATATTTTAAATGTTAATATGTTTTATTGTCAACTGCCCTCAGAGAAATTATAGTAATTTATATCCAAGTAGCATCTATTTTTACTTGTGTTTAATTATAGGGATAGGATTAAATATATAACAGATACAGAATAACCAAAAGTAGATGACTTGAAGAAGAAGAAAGAGGTTTGAAGAGAGAACAATAGTTTTGAAAAAATGTAGAAAGAGAGGAAGTGAGGTGATGGTGTGTTATTGTTAGGCAGCACTAAATGTTGGTTTGAGCCTGTCATAAATTGTCAAATTTTCTTTCAAGTAGCAGTTGGCTGTTTCGTGTGGGCAAAGAAAATGAGTTAGGTTCAACCATCTTTTTTTCAACCTATATTTGGGACCTTGTATTATATTTTTCCATAGCTTTATAAAGGAAAACTATTGCTATACTAATGATTATATTGTTAAGCATATTCAATGAAAAACGTGCATAGGAGACATATAGAAATATTTATAGTAGCATTTTTGTAACAGTTAAAATATGGAAACAACAAAAATGTTATTGATGCTTAATTAGAAGATACGCAAATTGTAATAAATTTATATGGTAGAATATTATACATACACATATATATATTTATAAAATTGCTGTGTTCCTACAGAATAATTTTGTCTTGTGTTAATGTAAAGTTATTTATCACAAACATTTTACATGATAACCTAATAATAAATATTATTTTAATGGTGCTTAGTATTTCATTTTATTTATGTACCATCATTTACTTTAAGGCTCCAGAAGTGGAGATTATAATAATCACTGGAGTATATCCCACAAAGATTTAATAAATTTTAATTTTATCCTATCTTTACTCAGCTCTCTTTATTTTTAATAAAACATTGCAAATACAGTTGAGACTCCCTCATTATACCCTTCAAATTCCCTTCTTGACTCTGTTTCCTTTCTCATCCTTCAGAGGTACCGCAGCACTGGATTTAGTATTTATAATTACCTATTTTTTCAAGAGGTGCACATTTAAAAACTATGTAAATGGTATTTTATATATGTTTGCAACATAATTTACTGAGTTTTTATCAAGAGTAGATTTTGTATTTTGTTGAATATTTTTATATGTTTCTGATTAAGTGGTTTATATGTGTATGTGTGTGTGTGCACATGCACACACGTGTGTATATATAGTTTATATAGTTTGTTATTCTGGTAAAATATATTGATTGATTTTTAAATATTAAAGTAACTTTGCATGCCTGTTTTAAACTTCCCTTAGTTATTATATACTGTCTTTTTTACATATTGATGAATTTATTTGCTAAAATATTGGAAGTGTTTTTATATGTATGTTGATGAGAGATATTAGTCTATAATTTTCTTATAAATATGGTCTTACTTTAGTGTTAGGTAATATTGGCCTGCTAAAATGAATTGGATATTACTTCATCATCTTCAGGTTTCTGAAGGAGTTTGTGTAGAATGGGTATTATTCCTTTCTGAAATGTTTGGTAGAATTCACCAGCAAAGCTATCTAGCCTTGGAGTTTTCTTGGGGGAATAGTTTTTAACCACAAACTCACACACAGACACATACAGGTATATATTTTCACTATTCAGGCTATGCATGTATGAGGTATTCTTAAATGTACTTTGGTTGTGTCAAGAAATTTGTTTCTTGCATCTAAATTGTCAAATGTATTGGCATACGTTTATCAGCATGATCCCATTAATAAGATTTTAATATCTGTTGAATCAGTAGTGATTTTACTTCTGTCATTCTTCATATTGGTAATTCGAGTCTTTTCTTGTTTCTTTAGATCAGTCTGGCTAGATTATCAATTTCATTGATTTTCTCAAAGAAACAGTTCTTGCCTTTATTGCTTACTCTTTATTTTATTGACTTCTCCAGTCTTTATTATTTCCTTTCCTCTTCTTACTTTGGGTTTAATTTGCTGTTGGAGGAGGTCATGGAGAGGATATGACCACCTGTTGACCTGGAAGCCTTGTTAGGAGGCGCTTCCCCTTTACTTCTCCTTCCCTGTTCCTGTAATGGATGTTCTGCCCAGGGTTTCCACAACAGAAGCCAAAGATGCTGTCTTGGGCTAGCACTGTATTACTAAGCCCACCTTGACAGTATACGTAACCCCAGGCTTCTATGTAAACTTCTAAAATCATGGTGGGCAGCTGTGGCAATCTCATCCGGGGACCACCCAAGACAAGACTCACATGTAAATTTACTCGTTTATTAAACCTGCCACCTACCCAATCCGAAGGGGTCTGCCTCTTGCTTCCAGCTCTCCCTGCCCCCCATGGAGGGGTCCATTTTCCAAACTGACTTCTGCTCTCCTTTTTCTAGTTCCAGAATTGAAAACTTTCATATTTTCTAATACAGATATTTTGGATTATAGCTTTCTAATTCTTTTTTTCTATACTTTTTTTTTAATGTTCAAATACATTTGCCTCCATTTTCCTACCACCACTTTCCCCTGCCCCACCCACCTCCACCTCCCACCCACAATCTTTCCCCACTTGGCTTCTAATTCTTGATTTATTACCAATGCAGACATTTTGGTATGCTGTGATTTCTTCCTTGACCTGTGGGCTATTTGGCAGTGTATTATTAATTTTCCATATTTCGGAGGCTTTTCCAGATTTCTTTCTTTTATTGGTTACTAATTTAATTTTTGTGATCAGAAAACATAATTAATTTATTTGAGCCATATTAAAGTGTTGAAATGTGCATTTTAACCCAGATATGATCTATCTTGGTAAATTTTCTATATGCACTTAAAAATGTATATTTTTCTACTGTAGGGTGGAATATTCTACAAATGTCAAATTAAGTTATAGTGTAGTTCAGGTCTATATCTTTACTGATTTTCTGTCTATTTGTTATATCAATTATTGAAAGAGGGTTGTTATAATTTCAGTACAATTTGGAATTGTCAATTTCTCTTTGATATTCTGTGTTTTTAGTGTCATGTATTTTGAATCTCTGCTATAGGTACATAAACATTTAAGATTTTTATGTCCTTTTGACGAATTGACTCCTTAATTATTATGAAATGACCCTCTATCTCTATTAATATTCTTTACTCTGGAATCTACTTTTTCTAATGTTATTATAGCATGACATTTCATTTAAACATGGTGTGGCATATCTTTTTCTATTCTTTCATTTTTATCTTTATTTGTTGTTGTATTTGAAGTGTGTTTCTTAAAGGCAGCATATGGTCAGGACTTGGGTTTTTTATTCTGATCTGATGATCTTTGCCTTTTAATTGTGTGTCTGTGTGTTTCGAGGTTGCTTTAGGCTTTATATTATACATCTTAAACTTACCGCCTCAGCCATGAAGTGATAAACCACTTTACATGTATTATAAGTAGTTTATCATAGTACATTTCATTCCCTTCCCCCAGCCTTCGTGCTGTTGTAGTCATACATTTTATTTTACTCTATGTTATATACCTCAAAATATATTGTAATTATTTTTGCTTTGAACCACATTCTATCTTTTAAAGGTAACTAAAAATATTTTTATAATTACTATTTTCAGTACTATTTTAAAACAACTATTATACAAGTGGCTACAGTTGTCTTTATCTTAATAACTTGAAGCCTCCTTGATGACAGAATAATTTTTAAAAATGTATTTTGTGTAGCAGCCAGCATTGTCATCAAATAAATATTTGTTGAAATTTCTAGAAGTCGCATTTCTATAATATGATTTGTAAAAGGGAAACCTACTCTGAATAATTAAAACTTCACCCAACTCTTAATATTTTGCAATTTCTCTATTTTGAGGAAATTACTTTTTTCTGCTCAGAGCTATATTATATTTCTTTTCAAATGATTATAGCTTACCAATTTTACAAGTTTGGGCTTTTCATTACGAAAATATATCTCCTTTGTATTTCCCAGCGACTTTATTGATGTCCCAAATTGGCTTCCTGGATATCTGATCAACAGTTTAGACAATGGCTTAGTTTTCCCTAGTTCTCCATACGATATTTGACTCCTGAACGTTTGATCTGAATATGCTCTGAATAGTGGCTTTCCACCTTTCATTTATCAACCATTCCCACCCACTGCTCCTACCCATCTCTGACAACAGAATCTATATAAAATAGTTCACGGGTGAGAGCAGATCACCCTACCATTGAGAAGGCTGGCCTCTGCAGCCAGTCTGACTGGGTTTCAATCCTGACTTCTGCCACTTGCCAGTCCTGTGATTTGGGCAAGTGACTCAAGCTGTAAAATGGGTAGAATGCTACCTGCCTTATGAAATTGTTAAGAGAATTAAAGGAGCTAATGCATGAGTAAAAGAGTAAAGTGTATAGTACAGTGCCTCACACAAGGCTAGAGCTCAATAAATATTAGTACTTACTAATATTATTTACACAAGGAAACTTCTCATATAATACTTGTCTATATTCATCAGTCACATCTTGTACTTTTTTCTAGTAGATAAACATTCATTCTCAAGCATTTCATATGTATTTGAACAAACGATAATTTTGTTTAAAAAAGTTTCATCCCTGACCAGTGTGACATTGTCCCACAAACTTACAGGTTACCAGGTTCAATGCCAGTCAGTGCACATGCCTGGGCTGTGGGTTCAGTCCCAGGTCAGGGCACATGCAAGAAGCAAATGATCAATATTTCTCTTTCACATAGATGTTTCTCTCCCTCTCTTTCTACCTCCCATCCCCTCTATCTAAAAATAAAAATTTTTTAAATCTTTATAAAATAAAATTTCACAAAAAATAGAAGTTTCCAAAAATGTGTTACCAACTATATTAAAAATTATCAGATTGTTTTAGCCATAGAAAAACCTCTGGCTAAGTTATTTTTAACATTTTATTGGGATGCAATGCAGAATCAAATAGCTTGAATTACCAACCTAAGAAATTTTTTTCTTTGTCTTATTTCATGTACAAAGCTAGTTTTCCCTAGACACAGTCCTAAACTTAAATCTTATATGCATGAATATATTTTATATACAAGTTTATCATGTGATTCCTGATCTTTATATCACATAAAAACAAATTTATTATCAAATATAAAATGTGAATATAACTGTCACTTTTTTCTACAAATAATAATGTAACTTGATTTCCATGGTAGACATAATAGTGTACATATGTGGTATTACAGATGAAACATGGTAAAATTTACATGTGAACTTCACATTTAGAGGCTTAATACTTCATTCTTATATTAAATCTCTACTGAATTCCATAGGCTGCAGAAGCAGTTTTGATGCAGTTATATTCCCAAATGGCAGCAAGGTCAGCAAGATATCATTATTTACCACACAAAGAGACAATACCCTCAGTACAATACTTTGGGCATGAACAGGTATGAGCCATTCACTGCTTTACATATAGGAACAGTTGTATTTCTACTCTTGGTGCAACATGAAAAAAAAAGTCTCTCCTTGCAAATATCTGTTCAAGTTAGTTCAAAGATCACTTGAGAATGGTCTGTCTTGCTTCTTGAGAGCCTAATATCTACATTCCTTTCTCACAGATTTTGTCCCCGTTTTGTTTCTGTGTATTAAAAAGTTACCTGGTTAGCTGTGTCTTAAGCTTTCAAAGGGAAAACAGACATGTATATGAAATGTTACACATAATACTGGCCACACCATCAGAAATGGTCATATTTTTCTCTGTCCTGAGGTGGTGTAATCCAATGCCAACATTTAAGTTGCATCATGTTAGTTTACAAGAACAAACCTAGAAGCTAGAGCACCAAGACACTAAGAGTCAAAACACTTAATGCAGGGTAGGTTTTATTTTGAAAACTACTGCTTTCAGTTCTAAACCAGCCCACAGCTTCATACAACTTAATTGGACAACATCCATCCTATTTGTTTATGTATTATCTTTGGCTGCTTGCACCTACAATGACAAAGTTTAGTAGTTGCCACAGAGAGGATATGGCTGGCAAAACCTAGACAATTACTGTCTGATCCTTTCAGAAACAGTTTGCCAATCTCTAGCTCAAAGGAACAGTTGGAATTTAAATATTTGGAGAGAGAAGATGCTGCTTTGTTCTAGGATGCTATACATATATTGTTGATTTTGAATGTCACTAATGCCCTGTGGTCTAGTTTGCCTTTCCAGTTTTATCAAATGTCAGACTCTTTAGCTCTTGTTTGGAAGACAGTACTTAATACTTTGGGTTTGAAAGCCAGAGGACTATCATCACTGTCAGGTATTAGCCCTCCAGCCAGCCGTGGTACTTCAGGAAGGTTTCTGGGTCAACTGCTGGACTGATGGTGTTCTCATCTCTCTTTTGTACATTGTCTCAATTAATACTGGCAGGTAACCTTATTTTCTTATTTTCTATAAAGGAAATAAAAATTTATCTAAAAATGCTAATATTTTCTCCAGGGAATCTTATATTTATTTTGATAGTTCACTATTAACTCAATGTCTAGTGCCAGAAGTTCCTCAATTAGCCTTCTTTTGAAATTCCCTTAAAATTTTATTTTTGTACTTTTAATTCATAAAACTTCTCATAATCTCTCATGATAACTACAGTTCTCAAAAACACTGATCTGAGTCTAACGTGTTGCATACTGTATGGTTTTATTGATATTTCTATGTAAAAATATACAACAAAGGTCACAGATGCACATTTGACAGCTCAGAATGCTCATTCCTCTTCCCTATATTATTTTTAATTTTCTGCTTAATCAAGAAAGGAGCACAATGGCCTGAAAAGAAGATGACAGGGTCCCAATGGTTATGATAATTGCACAGAGATGGAGTCATGTCCCTTCAAACCTAAACGCTCACATAGAGCTAGGCTATGTGAATGCTGTTTGCAAGTCTGATGTTTAAGTCTTAAAAAGGCAGAAATAGTATTCTCTACACCTAACACCCCTTTTTAAACTTTCAGGGGCATAAAATTGTCTATTGGATGAAAAAAATCCAGGTATTTGTATCTTCTTTTTTTCTCAGAATGCTGATTATTCTATTTATTCAAGACACTTTTTTTCTTTTTGCCGCAATCTCTTAAGGATGAGCCCAGTCATACAACTCAACATTTAATGGATGGTCCACCATCACACTGGTCTGAGTGGAGGGAATTGCCCCAAAATATAAGCAGATGTTTTCTACACATGATTGCTCACTGGAAAGCAATTTGGAATTACAGGCCTATTACATGTAGCTGAATATATTTCTCCCATAATATTTCCCAATTCTGTAATATTTTTCAAAAGTGAATCTAAGACATACCATATGCACAGAGGATTGTTTAACTCAGAGTTTTAAATAAGAATGAAAGCACCTCACTCATGGCACCTTGCTGGTACTCAATGCGTTTCCTTAATTCCTCCCTTCTTTTCTTTCCTCCATGATAATTTGACATGTGTGTACTTGAGAACATCAATAAGTGCAAGTTGGTCACTCAACAGATGTTTGTATCATATAATACTACAAGCATTTGAGTATTTTTTATTGTTGTTCAATTATAGTTGTCCCCATTCCCCCCCCATTATTCTCTCCTGCCCTACCTACTCCCTCCCATTCAATCCTTCCCCTCCTCATTGTCTTTGTCCATGGGTCCTTTATACATATTCCTTGACTTGACCCTCCGCCTTCTTTTAAAATCCTTGAATAGTTAACTGCCTTGTTACCTTTGTCTGGATTTCCTGGTATCCTATATAGTGTCCATATTCTAAGATCTACCTTAAGCATTTCAGAATATAGAATGTCAGAGAGACATATGATGATTATAAAAGTTAATGTAATTGCAAATTCCAATAGAGATAAAATGATAAGTTGTGATCCACTAAATCTTCCATACAATGAAGGTCAAAGAGTAGAGTGTTTCTGCATTGCTCAGAGGGCTGGTGGTATCTATGCAGCTTAGTTCTGGCACAGATTAATTTTATATGAGGAAAACATAAAAGCTTCAAACTAAATATATACTGTTTCTATAAAAAGTCACCAATCTTTCTTTTCTCTTAACTCAGTATGTTATCTTGGAACATTCTCTGTTAATAAATTAAGGAATCAAAAACTTTTTAATTAATCATATAGAATGCCAAATATAGAACATAGCTAAATTAAATATGAAGAAATAAAATCAAAAGTTTAAAACTGAATTAATTGGTAACAAAATGTTCATTCATCTCTCATTCTCATAAAAAATCAGGAAATTAATAGTCATTTCAAAAACCTTGAGATTATGGTTTTTTACCCCATTTTATCAGTAAGAGTGCAGTGTTCCTTTTTCTTAGAGTTAGGTTTATTATGTATTGTGACACTGGATCAAAAAGCCAATAATATAACTATCTAGGGATCTAATTTTACTTGGTTGAGTCATTTTATCTATTCATGCCTCTGCATCCATGAGCAATGGATTATTCTCGATTCTGACTTTTGATGAGGAAAGTAATTTATGTAGCTAAAGTTTCCTCAGCAGTCTGATGGCTAAGGGAGATGGACTATGGTGTGAAGGAATGGATAAGATTTAAGTTACTAATCCTTTGTCACCAAAGTAGTGATGATTCAGATGCAATGCAATTATGAAATCAGTCACTTTGCCTTAGGTTTTCCTGATGTGTGGGCACTTGGTGTCAGCTGTCAACAGTGTCATGGTACTGATAACAATTATGATTATTTAGTGTAGGCCTTAAAATTGAAAATGAATATCCGCATGTAAACTTTAAAATGATCTCCCAAACATTGCCTATCTTTCTTACTTAGTATCATGGCTTTTGAATTTGAATGTCAAAGGACAATAGAATAAACTGACTTATAAATGACATTTCTCATCTTCATCCTTCATTTTCTTTAGTGTTTGTACTAGAGATACAATTGTGTCAGTGAAATCATGCAACTGATCAAAGGATATGTTTGTCCAAATAATTTGTTCCAATAGAGAGCTTTATGGGCATTAATTCCACAATTATGCTGCCCATCCCCTGATTTAGTCCAATTAGAGCAGTTGTAGACAAACTGTAATTTAACATATAGTGAATCAGATACCTTGGTATAAGGAAACAGTGAGATGCTATCTTATAGATATGTTTTTTAAAATATATTTTATTGATTACACTATTACAATTGTCCCAATTTTCTCCCTTTGTCCCCTTTTGCCTGTTAACCCCTTTTCCCTCCAGCAATCCCCCCTCCTTAATTCATGTCTGTGTGTTTTTAATATAAGTTCTTTGGCTTCACATTTCCTGTACTATTCCTAACATTCTCCTGTTTTGTACCTACCAATTTATGCTTCTTAATCCCTTCACCTTTTCCCCCATTCTCCCTCTTCCTCTCTCCCAGCTAATAACCCTCCAAATGATCTCCATATCTATAATTCTGTTCCTGTTATGCTTGTTTGCTTAGTTCATTTCTTTAGATTCAGTTGTTGATAGTTTTGAATTTGTTGCCATTTTAATATTCATGGTTTTTATCTTTTTCCTAAATAAATCTTTTTAACATTTCATATAATAAAGGCTTGATGATGATGAACTCCTTTAGCTTTACCTTGTTCATGAATTGCTTTATCTGCCCTTCAATTCTAAGTGATAGTTTTGCTGGGTACAGTAATTTAGGTTGTAGGTCCTTGCATTTCTTCACTTCTTGCCAGTCCCTTCTAGCCTACAAAGTTCCTTTTGAGAAATCAGCTGACAGTCTTATGGGAACTCCTTTGTAATTAACTATGTGCTTTTTTTCTCGTTGCTTTTAAGATTCTCTATTTTTAACCTTTAGCATTTTAATTATGATGTGTCTTGGTGTGGTCTTCTTTGAGTCCAACCTGTTTGGGCCTCTTAGACTTGTCTCTGTGACTTGCTCACAGACTCTGACTGTGCTCTTAGACTTGTCTATTTCCTTCACCAAATTAGGGAAGTTTTCTTTCATTATTTTTTCAAATAAGTTTCAATTTCTTGCTCTTACTCTTTTCCTTCTGACACCCTTATGATTCAAGTGTTGGTATGTTTGGAGATATCCCAGGAGCCCCTCATACAACCCTTGTTTTTTTGAGGTCTTTTTTCTTCTTGCTCTTATGGTTGAATGCTTATTTCTTCCTTATGTTCCAAATCACTGATTTGAATCCTGGCCTCCTCTCCTCCACTGTTGGTTCCCTGTAGATTTTTCTTTATTGCACTTAATGTAACCTTCATTTCTGCCTGGGTTTTTTTATGCTGTTGCCATACTCAATGAGTTCTTTGAACATCCTGATAACCACTGTTTTGAACTCTGCATCTGATAGGTTGGTTATCTCTGTTTTGTTTAATTCTTTTTCTAGAGTTCTGTTCTGTTCTTTCAATTGGGCCATATTTCTATGTCTTCTCAATTTAGCAGCCTCCCTATCTTTGTTTCTGTGTATAATACACAGAGATTCTCTTACTCCCTGTCTTAGTAGCATGGCCTGTTGTAGACAAGTCACCTGAAAATAGTATGGGGCAGAGCCTTAAGTAATCACCAGGGCGGGGCAACCCACTTCACTGTTTTGTGGCTTTTTGTAGGGGAAAAGTTCAGGGAGGGGACAATGGCACTGCCTGACTTCTGAAATTTTGCCTGGGAGGAAGCTGGCACCCACCCTATTTCTAGTCACTTCACTTATCCTCTTATGCCACTGGTGCCCTTCCAGCTGTTGCCATGGTGCTGAATCCCAGGCAGAGTGGATCTGTGTAAGTCTTCCATCCATGTGGGCCCTTTAAGAGGAATCTGATAATCTGGCAGTTTCTTCCACCACCCCAGTCCCCACTGATTTTTACAGCCAGAAGTTATGGGGATTTATCTTCCTGGCGCAGGAAACCTAGGCTGCTGGGTTGTCTGGTTTGTCTTTGGGATTCTTTACTCCCAAGCTATACCAATTTTTATCCATGTGTGAATGTGAAACCACCTGATCTGCTGAGTCTCTGTGCCGCTCCTGCAGCCACATGCCTCTCCATGGCTCTTTACCTCTCTCCGCTTCTCTGCCCCTCCTACCCGTCTTGATAAATGTGGTTTCTTTATATCCTTGGTTGTCCCACTTCCATACCGCTTGATTTTTCTGACAGTTCTGGATGGTATTTGTTTGTAGTCTAGTTGTAATTTTTTCTGTATTTGTGTGAGGAGGTAAAGTATTTTTACTCCATCTTGACCAGAAGTCTATTTTTTTTTTTTTTTTGCTTGTTGGAGATCCACAAATTTTTCATTTGTGTCTCTGTTTTTTGGCATTCACCATATTTTTTTCTCAGTGCATGTGATGTTCTGCATTAGACATTTGTTTTGTCTTGCCATGTTACTATTTATCACTCTTGGCATGCTATATTCAAGCCTCCTGTCTCTTTCAGAACTTAAGCCTTATTGTTGCACACATATGATCAAATTGCTTGAGTTACTTCAAATAATAAGTAGTTATTTAAGCAAACACAAATGGAGATCTTTCCATTACTATCCAAATTTAATTAATTTCTAAGAAAACAATGACAAAGCAATGCGTGGTAGTGTAAGAGAGCACTGTAGTGGTACACTTTATTTCTCATGACTGTTCACCCCTATACCAAAAAACAGAGAATGGCTTGTTTCCTCTGAACCCAGTATATAGTTATAGGTTACTCTAGGGCCAGTGCCATGATCACAAACTACATGCTTTATGAGTTGTTTTAGTTAAATTAGTGGTTAAATTTAACACTGCTTTAATTTGGGTTCTCTGAGATCTGAATGAGGTTAGAACAATGGTTCCCAAATTATTGTCTCCGGACCAGCAGCATCAATATCACTTGGGAACTTGTAAGACATGCAAATTCTCAGGCCCCACCCACGAACATACTGAATCGGAAACTCTGGGTGACACCCAGCAAACAAGTCATCCATGTGATTTTGATGCATCTTACATTTTAAGAACCACTCCTTCGGGTATGATGCTGCCTTAATCCAAACTATTAAGATGTGAAACAGTAATTTATGCCATATGGGACATTAATCTGAACCTTTATATACAGAGATATTCAAGAAGAGGTCATTTTCCTTCAAAAACTTATCTGTATCTGAAAGATATATAGCATTAATCATATGTCAGTGGTTTTCAATTTTTTTCATCTTATGGCATACATAAACTATTGTAAATACTATAATTCTGTGGCATACCAAAAATAGACATTTTTTGCCAATATGGCAAAAATATAGGTATAATTTTTATTGATTCACATTGAATGGGCAGCTATTGTTGTGTTGGCTGTTGTCATTTTTTTTTATTTGACAGTCTAAGGGGAAAAAGGTCAGTGCCTCTAACTAAATAGTCAGGTATTGCATGTTTTAAAAATCCTTACATTGAAAATCACTGGTATGTGTCAATGTAGCTTTAAATGATCACTGACAGAGCGCTCTTTTAAGGGACAAGTATTTATTTAATTTTATTTATTTATTTTTGGAGAAAGGGTAAGGGAAGAAGAAAGAGAGGGAAAGAAACATTGATACGCCTCTCTCATGACCCTCTGATCAGTGACCAAACCTGCAACCCAGGCATGTGCCTTGACCAGGAATGAACCAACAACTTTTTCTTTGCAGACTGATGCACAACCAAATGAGCCACACCAGTCAAGGCAGGACAAGAGAGTTTTTAAATAATTACTGAGGTTTAGAGCAATACATTGTTAAGAAAATAAGTAAAAATTAATATACTACTGGAATTTTTCAAACGTACTTTCAAATTTTCAGTGTTTTACAAAATATACATAGTGCTTTATTGAGGCAAAAAATATTTTTACCCTACAGGTGATTAATTGAATTAGATTTAATGTTTTCTCTCTGACCTTAACCCAATCCATTCAATCAGCTGATACAAAATCTGTAAAGCTCAGATTTCTGTATAATCTTTCTATTACATAGGCTTCAATAGCCCAAACTATATTATTTGCTTTAATTTCTTTAGCCCTCTGTATAAAATCATATTTCTGGATTGTTTATGATTGAAAATAAGTTCAATAAAACCTAAAGCCTGGCTGATTACGTAAACATTGATTTGGTGCATTGGCCAAGGAGTCTCCTGACTGTTTTTACTGGAAGCACCCACAAAAATCTGGTGATGATCACACTTGTTAATGAGTAACTGACAAACTAAAGAAGTGTCTTCAGGAACCTAAGAGTAGGTTAATTAAAAGTCAATTCCACAGGAAGTCACTGTAGCTGTCAAAATTAATTTTGTCCAGCTTGCAGTTCAGAAACAGCAGGAATAAAGAGAGAATATATTCAGAAACATGCATTAAAAAGTATGTAATTTCTCAGATTCTTAAACAATGACCCTTCTGCTTAGACACATTGACTATTAATGAGCAATTCCTAGTGTGCTAATCCAGCAAATGTGTACTGGGTACCTGCAAAGCAGTGGACACTTTAGAACTTTCAGCACATCAGCCCAGGTCATAACAGATGACTGCACTGACCATCACCCAGGTAGTAATAATTTATTGGAAGTCAGTGGCTGTTTTTTTAAAGATTTTACCACATTAAGAAATATTAGAAGGCTAAGAGAAAATGTACTTTAGAATTACATTTACTGTAAACATCATACTATTTTCTTCCTAAAGGAAAAGACACCATGTTCCTTCATTTAAAAAGTAGAATAAAAAATTTCATTGGCATCCTCAGTTGTCATGGTAACAAAATGTCAAGTGGCCTTCATGTGCACTCACTGTGTATCAATAATAAGCTAACAATTTGAGAGAAAATTCATTCTCTTTAGACATGTGTTGAGCAAGAGTACTGTATGATTTCATTAACTCATGAAGGAGGTGCTATTTATGTACTACTTAAATGTAATAATTATTAATAAACAGATTTTGTTAAGATATGAAGCAATAGGAGATAAAGCAAAGACTCAATTTAGTAACATTTCCTCTATTTCTCTTCGATTTAGTTTTCCCTTGGAAGAGTAGTCCGGAAGACATAAAGAATGAAATATGTAAACCATAATTTGGATAATAAAATTTACTGGACTTCTCTAAACACCACTCAGTACAGTCACAACCAAATCTAGAAGAGCAATAAAAAAAAAGGTGAAATTTAACTCTACCAATATAATGAATCATCTGTATTTCCTCTTTTATTCTCCTTAGCTTCCACCCTATTCCTAAAGCTGGTGATTACTTGTCATTATTGTTGAGTCTGACTGTCACCTCTATTCATAGTCTTGTTAATTGGGAAAGTAACTATAATTATTTCAACTTAAAACTAAGGTAAGTAACTGCTTCAGGAAATCCAGTCTAGATGTTAATTACTGTTGTACAGCACTTCATTACTTTTCAGATTTTTTGCCTTACTTTTAGAATCATATTTCTTTCCATAGAAGTGTTCATAGGTCAACAATTGCTTTCCCCTTCTTTAGCCAATTGCTTTTTCTTTCTGGTGACAATTCATTTAACACCAACTAATATTTCATCTTTCTGGACACATAGATGTAACATCATGCTTTCTGACTTTAGTTGTTGAAGGTCTTGTATCTATGGATAAAATTAAATGACCCACTAAACAGGTTTTGTGAGCACTTTCATACTTTTCAAATGATTCAGCAAATGTAAAAACTTCTCGCAGCCTAATCCATAGCCTGTCCTGGTCTTAAGTATCTGCCTAACAAAACACGAAAGACCCTTGTAAGTATAAACCATTATGTCCCACATTTTAGCATGTAATTAAAGAAAATAAATTTATATCTTAACTTATATTTCTTTACATTCAGACAATAAATAAGGCAATATGTGTCTTTGTTCATAAGAAATTTTATTTTTAAGAAGTGTTAGCCTAAATAAAATGAATTCACTTAAAACTTTGATTAGATTTAAAAATAAGATGCCATCAAAAATGTTTGTTATAATTGTGTTAGCCTTAGTAGTCCTATTAATATTACTAAAGAACAATGAAGTAATAGAAAATAAAGCCATAGTGTCCATGCTTTTACTTTTTATACCATTTCATATATGTTATTTACCTCATTGCATGATAAGAAAACTGGCAGTCTACTAAATTCATGACTACATTACCTAAAATAATAAAACAAGATAATGCAGATGTTCTGAATTTCATTTCTAAAAACCTTTCTGCCACCCATTCTTCCTTTAAAAATGAGGAGTTGTGTATATGTGTGTGCACACCAGTAATCAGAACCAACCATGCTTACCTTGAAAGTTCAAAAATGTCTGTATAGGACACCAATATATAAGCCACTTGACATTAGCTAGAACCATCAGTATACGAAATAAGTGCTGTTTTTAAGAATTTAATGATTTATTCCAAAATATAACCAGGCACTTTGTGGGCCACCCTCTGCCTCCCAGAGGACTCCAGCCAAGCTGCCGTTCTCCCTGGGAAGCCTACAGCCCATAAGGGCTGTATAGCTCTCTGCTTCCCTTCCAACCCTTTGCAGCCTCTTTTCCTCAAACTTTTGCTTTATTTTGACTAAGCTAATAGTTAATAATATAAGTGACTGACCCACTAAATAGTCCCTAGGTGCTTTAATAGGATTTAGCTCTTTGTAGTGTATTTTATGACTTACCTTTTATTAATTGTGTGATTTTTATGCTGTCTCTCCTTGTTAGAATGTAAGTTCCATTAGAGAATGGATTTTATTTTGTATTATTCAAAGATATATCTCAAATATCTTGAATGCCTGACACATAGTAAGTTCTCAGTTAATATGCACGGCAAAAATTCATGGCAGAAAAAAACTATTCATGATGACATCTGTGCTCTTCCAAACAACAATACTTAACATATAATCATTTTTGAGTGCTTAATATGTTTCCCAGATTGTCTTTACTATAATGTATGGATTATCTCATTTTTTCTTTAAACCAGCTCTTTAGAGATGCTACTGGTATTATTTCCACTTTACAGATTATAAAACTAGAGTTCATAGAGTTTAAAGGGCCTTGCTGCAGATAATGCTGATAGCAAATAGAGAACTCCAAGACCACGCTTTTTGATCCCATGGCTCATATTCTTATCTACTATAGCCTGCATTTTAAAGATGTTTTATGTTTTATCTAAACCAAAGAGTAATTCTAATGGTGGAAAATTTAGGCTGAAAGGAGAGTGCCACATGGAATGCCAGAGAGCAAGATATTTCCTAAGCAGAATATTCCTGTATTTATTTATTTATTTATTTTTTAAAAATCATGTTTATTTTATTACAGTTGTCTCAATTTTTCCCCCTTTGCCCTCCTCTACTAAGCACCCCCCCACAGTCAATTCCAATTCTTTTGTCTGTGTCCATGGGTCATTCATACCTGTTCTTTGTTTAGTCCCTTCTTCTTTCCACCATTGTCCTCCTTCCCCATCCCCTCTGGTCACTTTCTGTCTTCTCCATCTTTCCATGCCTATGGTTTATTTTATTCACTAGTTTATTTTGTTGAATAGATTCCACTTATAGGTGAGATCATATGGTATTTGTCTTTCACCAACTGGCTTATTTCACTTAACATAATATCCTCCAGTTCCATCCATGTTGTCGCAAAAGGTAGGCGTTCCTTCCTTCTTTCTTTTTTTTAAAATGCAGATTGATTTTATTTATTTATTTTTTAAATGTCAAATCCATTATAAAATATTAAAAAATTTAAATCCATTATAAAGTCTCAGCAATTAAAACAACATGATACAAGCACAGAAATAATCAAGATCAATGAAATAAAATGAGCATTCTAGAAACAAACATATATATCTAACAATGTAATATATGATTAAATTGATATTTCAAACCAATGGGGAAAATAACACTTATTCAACAAATAAGGTGCCTGAACCACTATTACTTGAAATAAAACAAATATAAAGCCCTATTTCAGATATTATACAAAAAATATTCAGGTGAGTTAAAAATCAATATGTAAAATGTAAGGAGTTTTAGGAGAAACTACAAAATAATATTTTTCCTACCCTGAGGTAAAATATTCAAACTCAGAAGTTATAAAGTAAAATATTGACAATATGACTATATTAAACATTTAAGACTATACAATAATATACATATAATAAAGTTAAAGGACAAGTAATAGAATAGGAAACTATTTGCAACACATTTAAAAAAGGGTTAATAGTGGGGTTTTTTGGAGGGGAATTCTACAAACATTTAATCAAAAAATGGATAAAGAATATCAAAAAGTCATTTAAAGCTTTTTAAAAATAATAGAAATAGGCAAGAAATATACAAAAACAGGTTTGATTTCAACCAATAATGAAGTAGTAATTAAAATAACACATCATTGTCGCAATTGGATTCATAAGTATTAAAAATGTGGTAATATCAAGTATTGGTGGCTGTGAAACAAACTGGGTATTTATACACTCTTTTTCTTTATCTTCTTAAAGCAGTCCCCTTGGCATATCTTGCAGTGCTAGTTTGGTGGAGGTGTATTCTTTTAGCCTTCTTTTGTCTGGGAAACTCCTTATTTTGCCTTCCATTTTAATTGAGAGCCTTGCTGGGTAGAGCAGTCTTGGTTGCAGGCCTTTGCTTTTCATTACTTGGAATATTTCTTGCCTTTCCCTTCTGGCTTGTAGTGTTTCTGTTGAGAAGTCAGCTGCTAGCCATATCAGGGCTCCCTTGTATGTTACTCCCTGTTTCTCCCTTGCTGCCTTTAGGATTTTCTCTTTATCTTTGATATTTGCCATTTTAATTATGGCATGTCTTGGAGTGGGCCTCATTGGGACCCACTGTGCTTCCTCGACTTGTGTGACTTTCTCTCCTCCAGTTAGGGAAGTTTACCATCATTGCTTTTTCAAACAGGTTCTCTATCCCTTGCTCCTCTTCTTCTCCTTCTGGTGTCCCTGTTATACGGATATAATTCCTTTCAAATTGTCCTGCATTTCCCTAAAATGCCTCTTCATTCTTTTTGAGTCTTTTTTCATTTGTTTGCTATTTCTGGGAGCTTTTTTCTACATTATCCTTCAGCTCACTGATTCGATCGTCTGCTTCAACTAGCCTGCTTTTTATTCCTTCTACTGTGTTCTTCAATTCAGAAATTGTATTCTTCATTTCCTCTTGTTTCTTATTGATAGTTTCAATGTACTTTTTCATGCTGATATAGTGTGCAGTAAGTTCCTCCTAGTTTCCCTGTAGCTATTTGTAATTCTCTCTGAGCTCACTGAGCACATTGAGATTCCTTAGAAATGTTTGGAACTCAATATCTGATAGTTGCCTCTTTTTCATTTAGTTCTGTTTCTGGGGATTCCTCCTTTCCCTTCAGCTGGGGAGAATTTCTTTGTCTTCCCATTATTTGTGAGACTCTTCTTTTTTGCTTTTGCTTCTTAAATTGATTTGTCTTGATTTCCTTACTTTGTGGTATAAACTTCTATGGTAGAATACAGCTGTTTTTTCTTTCTGGTCTTCCTCTGATGATATCAGCTGTTGACCCTGTCTGACCTTAGGCAGTCTGTTTGAGACTTCCAGGAATCTACTGCCTGTGGCTGTCTCCTCCAGCTGTTAACCTAGTCATTCTGCACTCAACAGGCTGGCTTAGACACCACAGGGTGGGGCAGAGTCCCTCCTGTGGGTGGGGTTATTGCTTCCTCTCATGCTGCTGCCACTTAGGGGAGTTGTCTGCCTGAGCCAGATGGCTGCTGCCAGATGGGGGAAGAGTCCACACCAGGATCCTGCCAACTACTCTCTTCATTCTCTCCCCAAATATTCTGTCTCTGGTCTCTCCTCAAGTGTCTCTATACCACTCTGTGCCCCCTTTAGCCAGGGATCTACTATATGTGGCTGCCACTCTGTACTCAGCAGTCAGGCTTTAGAACCACTGGGCCAGGGCCGAGTCCCTTCTGGGGATGAGGCTATTGTGTTTTCTCATGCTGTTGCCCCTCAGGGGAGTGGTCTGCCTAAACAGGATGGCTGCTGCCGTCTGCGGGATGACTCAGCACCGGGATCCCACAAGCTACTCTCTCTGTTTTCTCCCCAGAACCTTCTCATTCCCCAATCTCTCCTCAGGCATTTCTCGCCCACTCTGCCCCCACCTTTGCTTTAGCCCAGGGTAAGTGGTTACAAGTAAAATTTATGAGTTGGCCTTTTAAATGGCTCTTTGCATCTCTAGCCACCTATCTCTGGCAGAGAGCAACCTTGCCACTTTTTGCAGCTGGCTATTTATGTACTTTTTGGGCTCTGGTGCTGTAGGCTGGAAATCCCCGCTTATGATTTAGATCCCACTCTTCTCAAGGGGACCCAACTGGACGTTTCAAGATCCTTTTGGCGCTACTGCCCGTGGGTGCAGGCCTTTACTTTTCATTACTTGGAATATTTCTTGCCTTTCCCTTCTGTGTTGTAGTGTTTCTGTTGAGAAGTCAGCTGCTAACCATATCAGGGCTCCCTTGTATATTACTCCCTGTTTCTCCCTTGCTGCCTTTAGGATTTTCCCTTTATCTTTGATATTTGCCATTTTAATTATAGTATGTCTTGGAGTGGGCCTCATTGGGCCCGCCCGCCTTGTCAAGCCTCTATCACACTCCTTACCAGTTAGGTTGTTGTAAAGCTGATTCTTCTGTCTGTCCGAGGTTATAAGGCTCCTCTCTTTCTATTGTTCAGTTGTTTTGTTCCTAGTCATTTCTCTACAATTTAGTTGTAATTCCAGGTTGGCCCTAGGAGGAGGTCAGTGTGACTTCCACTCATTCTTCCGCCATTTTTATTCTCTCTCCCTAAGCAGAATATTCTTAAATCACACCCGTACATGTCCCATCAAGGCAAGTTAATCCTAGAGACTCTACAACCTGGCACACCATAGGAGTTGCCTTTTACTGCTAATATTAGAAAATGAGCTTGTTTTTTACTCTTTTTAACTCTTAGTATTTTCCTCTTCTTACTGTTTCCAACTTGGTCTCTTGACTAGCGATTGGGTAGATAAGCCCTTTGGAGAAGGTATGTAGATCATCCTCAGGCTTTACCAGGGCTAATCAGGGAATGTAGTAATAAACCAAGAGGTGGAGGCAGGCACACCAGTGACATAGCTGTTGCCTGATCCTGGGGAAAGTTTTTTAGTGGAGATAGTGCAGAAAGGAAAGATGACAGGGCATAGAATCTGACAAATATTTGGAGATAAAATAAAAGAATGAAGGAGACCTCAAATGTGACTAAGGGAAAGTCTCAAAGAATGGATGACTGGAAGAATGGTGGTGATATTGATAGAGGAGCATGATGGAGAAAATATGTTTTCATTATGATATTTTCCTGAAATGCTGAATCTGATTTGCTATCTGTGAGGGTGAAATTAATAAATTTTCAGTCATGCAGTCTTAAAAATGTAGCTTTCACACAACTTTTGACAGAAAGCTACTGACAGATGTGCTCTGTCAAAATGAGGGAACAGACCGCAAAAAGAGACATATGATCTGGGAAAGAGAGAATATAACACAGGGAAGAAGCAAAGTGAACACCCTAGGATGATGGCAGGTGATCCCAGGATGACTGCTGAGTGGTAGACCAACACGGTTGACACTGTAGCAGGTCAGAAGGCTCCAGGGGAGGTTTCTTCAATAATATAATTTTGATGAGATATTAAATGTACAGGTATATTTTGAGGGGGTAGTTATCCATTGTGAAGACAATTATTTTATTAATACCTGAAAATTGGAAATAAAAATATTAAATCTAAAGTAAACAAAAAGCTATACAGGAAAGGACAATTAGTACACTAAAAGGATCATCTGGAAAGAGATTTATATAGTATTATTACTGTAAACATTAAATAGTAATCTAAGCTCATGTTCATTCTGTTGGGAATACAGGAGGAGAAAAAGACACAGTGATGTGCAAAATTGTGGGCTAGAAAAACATAAATCCTTATTTTCTTTATCAAGAAAACAAGGAATAATGACTAAATTAAGGAAAGAAGAAACATTGTAAATAACTTATTTAAAGATGTGAAGGTAAAGCAAAAGAATTAACTGTAAGAGTTGAAAGTGTTTGCCTCTAGGTGAAGGGAAAGGTGTGTTCCTGGGGGTGAGGAGATGACAATCAGCTTTAAAAAAAAATGACTAACTTTGTAGAATTGTAGAATCTTTAATATATCTGTGTATGTAACTCTGATTTAAAAAAATCAAAATTAAACTTGAAAGAAGGTAAAGGAGAAGGGATTTGTTTTAACAAGATGTATGTACAAGGGCCTGTGTGGAAAAAGTCCAGCCATTGTTAATATAACAAGAAGTTTTAGCGACATTGATGTAACCTGGCAGCCAAGGAGAATGGACTGGAATGCACATGCATGAACAGTGATAACTTCCCTGTACTAGTCAGCGGAGGTAGATGCCATTGAGTGAACTTGTGTGCCTTGTGGCCATCACATTTAAAATGACTGAGCAAGTAGAGCAACGAATCTGCATCAGATTTTGTGTTAAGCTTGAACATTCCTTTGTGGAAACTATTCAGATGATTCAGAAGGCCGCGGCTATGGGCAACTGGTGATAGGCAGCATCATCACAACAACACACCCAGTCATGCATCATGTCTTGTGCAGAGTTTCCTGGGTAAACATCAAATCACCCAGGTGACTCAGCCCCTCTACAGTCCAGATTTGGCAACCTACAACTTCTGGCTTTTCCCCAAACTAAAATCACCTTTGAAAGGGAGGAGTTTTGGAACCATTGATGAGATTCAGGAAAATACAGCAGGGCAGCTGATGGGGATTGGAAGAACTTTGTTGGTGTCCCAGGGTGCCTACTTTGAAGAGGACTGAGGCATCACTGTCCTATGTACAATGTTTCTTGTATGTTCTTCAGTAAATGTCTCTATATTTCATAGTACATAGCTGGAAACCTTGTGGACAGACCTTGCATGTCTCTAATTAAGAGTGAAGTAATGCTGATAATGGAAGTAAAATTTAGGAAACTTTAGGGAATATGATTTCAGATTATCTTTTATTTTACCAAAAAGAGAATGAACTAGTATCTTCTGCTGAAAGTCAATGCATTTGAGTATTATAAAATTGTTGGGATCGTGACACAGTGGCTGGAAGACATATATATAAAAGCAGCTGCCCCTGACCTTTTTGGCACCAGGGACTGGTTTTGTGGAAGACAATTTTTCCACAGACAGAGATAGGGAAGGGTAGAGGTGGTTTCAGGATGATTCAAGTGCATTACATTCTCATTCACCTCCTGCTGTGCAGCCTAGTTCCTAACAGGCCTGGAACAGTACTGGTCTTCGACCTGGAGGTTGGGGACCCCTGTATAAAAGGATTGCTAAACGTCAGTAAAACAAATTGATATTAGATAACCGGAATCTGTTGGGTACTTTTTCAGTGAAAGTTTATGGTTTCCTATAACAACTGCATTCTATGAGTGAAATAGCTAATAGTGAACTTGCAGGCTTATTAAGAGTAAGGAAATGGTGAAGGTGAACTAACAGAAAAAAGAGTTTCTACATTGTTCCCAGTCCCTTACTACTTAAAGAGGCAACTGAAGTCAAATTTGGGGAATATCAGGGAAATTAGGAGAGATAAATGAACTGGAGGGTATAATTAGAAAGAAGTATAAAAGGGGAAAAGATGAAAGATCAATGTCAAAGCTAGTAATTGCAGCATTTGAGACTGTAGTCTAGAAGTTCTTCAGGCAACAATGAAATAGGCCAACCCTCAATCCAAATAGGTAACCAAGGTCAAGTAGATCAACAGTCACAGGTGATTCTGATGCAGCCACTGAGAGTCTGTATCTCTGATGCAAGAACTCAGTCATGTTTGCCTGAGGTACAAGGTGGAAATGGAAAACCACCCAGTGAACCAAAGTACTGATGGTCCTCCCAAAAGGTGCAATCACAAATGCATTCACTACAGCTAGCACCAGGGAGTAACTCCAGTCAAGTTGGCAGCACTGAAAATTGTCCTCAAGCATGTGTTCCTGTGCTCACATTGTGCTAGGAATGCATTACCACACTGCAAGAAGGTAATTAATTAAAGTGTGTAGCTTCTGATATATGCAGATAAATTAGGAAGGAAAATTGAAAGTTTGTTATGTGATTTTTCTTAATGATTAGAGTGTGTTCCAAATAAACAGAAAAACAAATTGATTGCCAAAAAACCATGATAATGTACTTTTAATTCACAAGGGTTAAGCACATAAAAGTCAATATTAAAAGTTAAGGTTCTCATAGAAACATTAATTTGACAACATTATGCATACTCAGTGTGGGAGGTTTATATTTAATAGCATAAAAACAGTAGGTAATATTGCAAAATATGACTCAAACAAAATAAAATAACAAATTCAGGGAAAAGCCATTTAACATGATTATAGAAAAAAATAAACTAATGCCCTCAAATCTTAAAAAATGTTTTCAATGGAAATTATTCATTTTTACCAAGAATCAATTATCTCAAGCTCATTGTATATTCTGATGTTAGTTTATGCCTCTCATTTGCAGTAAAGATTTGATCCTAATAGACCAAAAAGAGAACTTACTGGCTGTTGCCATGGCTTAGTTGATTAAGATTTCAGGGAGTGAAAATAGAAGTTAAGGGTTTGAAATATTTTTTGTTTAGTATATAGAGAATATAGAGGAGATTTTAAATATGTAAAAGTCTGCAAATGTAGTATCACTGCCTATATATCTGCCTTCTGCATGATATTCTTAAGTATGTACTATGTAAATTCCAATATGACCATGCAAAAGGTCTTATGTAGTGGGCATAGAAAAAGAAAAGAAGAGACTTAGGGAATGTTTAAGGAAGGAATGTACCAGGAAACAAATCCACAGCTTTTCATATGTCTGTATTTTAGTTTCTGCCTAATGAACAGGACAGCAATTCTGGAAGCTGTGTTTTCAGCAAACATGT
Source organism: Pteronotus mesoamericanus (assembly GCF_021234165.1). Taxonomy (NCBI): domain Eukaryota; kingdom Metazoa; phylum Chordata; class Mammalia; order Chiroptera; family Mormoopidae; genus Pteronotus; species Pteronotus mesoamericanus. The sequence goes on from NW_026555329.1 coordinate 33,598,393, forward strand.
AATGAGCCACAAGCTGTCCTACAGGTCACATATGCTCCATTTACCTTATAGGTGATACAGGAAGCAGGAGTGGTGGGCCCATGCTGTCACCCCCCAATTCAGTCAGAATTAAAGGCAAGAAAGAAGGAAGGGAGGGAGGGAGGGAGGGAGGGAAGGAGGGAGGGAGGGAAGAAGGAAATTCTATTATGAACATTATACTAACTCAATGATAATTATTACTCAATTCCAACTATTATTTAATTTTAAGTAATAATGATTTTATGATCCTTTCAATCAAATGTAAGTTATTTGGTACAAAATTAACAAATGAAAACCAATGATCTCAGCCCCAGAAGATCAGATCATGAAAATATACAAATAAATTACATTTTGCTAACATTTTAATTTTCCATTGTATTTTATGTCATAGCAAAGCAGTCTACAGAACAATAGAGGTCCATTCATGGAAATAAGATATGTAAATTCCTGAGCTAGCAAGCTCCTGGCCCAGTATTCAAACCACCTCTTCAAAAAAGCCACAATGGTCTGCATTTTTCACTAAAAAAAAAATCTGTGCAGCCGCATTCCAAAGCAATGATTCCTTATAAGTGTGAAGAAGAAAAATGCTTTGTATATTTACTTCAACACTTACCCCTGCTCTTTTATGTTTCCAAAGAAACAGAAGGACAAATGCAAAACGCTAACTAGCAGGATGTACAAACAACTGTTATTGGATATTCAGAAGTATTATGATATTTCTAAAGTCCAACAATAAACCATGTAGAGCCTTTCTTTCATTTTTAATTTTCCTTATTCAGGCACCACAAGGCCACATAAGGAGGGTGAGGTCCCCGGAGTGGACTATATCTTCATCACAGTTGAAGATTTTATGGAATTGGAGAAAAGTGGCGCTCTCCTGGAAAGTGGGACTTATGAAGGTAAGCACAGCTCTACTGCATTATCTATTCCTTGTCACACCATATTTTCTCCTCTGAAATTCATTAAGACATGGTGTTACCAATATGCTACTGTTTTTGGTTTGAAAGCTTTAATAAGGTCATTTTAGAAACATATTTCCTAAAGAAAGGTTAAAATACATCTGAATTAATACCACTCTAATGATGCCAAGAGCAATGTGTATGTACATACCCTCTGAAGTGTCTTGTAAAATCTTAACGAGGCTAAGCTGTGATCTTGCAGATAAATTGCCTTCATCTCCAGGCAGCAACTAAAAGAGCACAGGGCTTGAGTTGAAGCCCCATTGTTATATCTCCTGTTATTTCACTTCACTTGTTTTCATTGCCTCCCATGGAAGATTATGGGATAGGAAAATAGGATCGATGGATGAATGCCAAAGATCTTACAGGGGCGTCCAACCTGCAGTCCAGGATGGCTGTGAATGCAGCCCAACACAAAATCGCAAATTTACTTAAAACATTATGAAATTTTTTTGCGATTATGTGTTACAATGTATTTAACGCATAGCACAAGACAACTCTACTTCCAGCATGGCCCAGAGACGCCGAAGGGTTGGACACCCCTTCTAGCAGAAACACAAGGCTCCTTGTGTAACCGAGTCAAACGTGAACAAGAGATGAAATTAAAACCTTGAATGTGGGAAGTAGGCTTCCATGGAAAGAGCACTGTAACATGAACCACAATCTGCCTTATTACTTACCCACTATAAATATTATGTAACCCAGTAAATATCTCTGAGCCTCAGTAGTCTTAGATGAGAAAGAGAAATGATAGCATTGAAAAATAGAAATAAATAACATGTTGATAAGATCTCATTTATTTAAGTAACATCTATATACATGTAGTTTATGTGTAATGAAATTATGTCTGTGTATGAATGAGATTTTAAAATAAAAAAACAAAAAAGTATAAAATAATACTTTTATTCCATCTTCATTGTTTTTGTAAGTGTAAATTATATTTATATGTATTATTAAGTCCAAAAATGAGTCTAGTTTACTGAACTGCAATTAATAGTGAGTGATATTATAAACAAAACTCATGACTTATACATGGCTGCTTAGCCCATAAAATATCTGAGGTCTACCATCAGCAAATAAGCTGGGTTCATTAATGTTCAGCTCTCCACTTATGCCTTCATTTATCTGCAGATGATCGGTAGACTATAATTATTTAAGAGCTCAATTTTTTTTAGCTGTTAGAGGTATTAAAATCTCTTCTTTTACTTGACACTCCTTAAGCAGTTTAGGCTGAGATATATGCCTAAGTTATGGCTGAGACATTTAGTTGTTTATGTCCAAATTTATAAGACATAGGCAAAAATACACAGGAAAAGAAAATGGTTTTACACATGGGTCTTGTTTCTTCTTCAGATTGTTGAAAATGAATAGTAATGGCGACTAATTGAAAATATTTTGGTTTTTTTAAGATTTTATTTATTTTTAGAAAGGGGAATGAAGGGAGAGAGGGAAACATGAATGTGTGGGTGCCTATTGAGTGCCCCCTGCTGGGTGCTTTGGCCCACAACCCAGGCATGTGCCATGATTGGGAATCAAACCAGCAGCCCTTTGGTTTGCAAGCTAGTGCTCAATCCACTGAGCCATGCCAGCCAGGGCTGATTGAAAATATTTTAAATAAAGAGGATATGTGAATCACATAAGCTGCCTTAAATTATGAATGAAAAATAATGGTATAAAAGCAGTCAGTAAGTAAACAATAAGTTTTGTAGTATACTCATCTATGGGCTTTGTGACATTATTTAGTGGCATTCATTAGTTTGCAGGTTTACCATAATAATGTATTGTATTTAATTACCTTATTTAAAATAACATTTATGTAGCAAAGAGCCCATGTCTTAACAGGAACATTCCAATAATAGGATGATTAACAATATGACTTTTTCTCTGATTTTAAGAATAAAAATTGTATTAACTGTATAGAAGGTAAAACAAAACAAAACAAAACAAAACCCTTAAATGTTCATGTTAAATTTCCAGTATTCTCATGATAAACCAGATGTCATGAAATTTAATGTCAATATATTTTCAAGAATAATCTGGCTTAAATTTTAGTTTCCAGTTGGATTTTTAGGGAAACATTCTGAAACCACACAAATGTAACCAAGTTTCATGAGCCAGAGTGGGTTGTTGTAAATTTTCTTCAGACTTCTTTTCAGCATTGTTTGATTAAGTTTGATCAGTTTGGTACCAACTTGTTAATCACCCCCAGCCTACATAGAACTGATCATAGAATAATAATGCAGATTTAAATATATGACTTTGGTGGTATGTTTAGAGAAATAAAGTGCTCTTTTCTCAGGTCACATAACTATTTGCAAGGACACCTATGGCACATTCTCAAATCTCACATTTTCCTACAATTACAGCTGAGAAACCAGTAGAATTGACATCCTAATAAAATCCACTGATATTCCTTCAGGTTGGATCCTGAGCTCTAGATTCAGGGCTAACACTTCATGTATTATTCATTAAGGAAACCTAGGGAATGTCTTTTCTGCTTTGGTGCTTTCAAAGATTAACAATCATGTGCTCCTCAACTAGACAAATACCTAAGAACTTTTATATTTGTCACACCTTCAGGATGTCAATCTCTTATGAGATTTCTTTAATAAAGTCCCAGTTGTTCTTGGTATATGTGTCCTTCCTCCTACGGTGTTAGGACCATTGCTTCCTTCTCTCCTCCAGCTAAAACATTCTAATGCTTTCTCAGTACTGTTTAGAGCCCTGAGCAAGACTAGAAAACTAATCTCTAATATCTGTGAATCTACTAAAGAAATTAAGAAGGTATTGAGTTACACTAAGCATTAAAGTTACATGCTTGTTAACAATGTGGGGCCCTTAAGATTGATTCCAACCCACAAACCAAAACAGGAAAACTGTTAATGCAACTGGAGGTAGAAAGATATCCCCTGCCACTTCTTGGTTATAAGACTTCCAAACTTGGAGCATTTCTTTTAGAGACTGGGCACCCATTTATTTTTCATTAGCAAAGATCAAGGAAGACCTGCACAAAATGTCTGGTTAAGCTGCTCTTCTTGTGGTGTGTCTGTGCTTCCCCTCTGCCACACTACCCAGTTTCAGAATAGGAAACACTTATCTGAAAAGTAGTTTTGAAGAAGAATGTATTCTTTTAAGCATTTCTTATGTGTATACATTTTTGTGTCATTGTGAATGATTCTAATTTAATCCTGCTGAATAAATGAAGCTAAAACAGAATCTGTCCTTTGATTGGAAATCGGGTAAACTGCCCTAAATTGCAGTTTTCCCTCTTAGGAATTGGCTCAAAGTCCTTGCTCCAGAGGAGCAATTCTGTGACTTACCAGAGGCTGCAAGGAAGGCCTTAATGTGCTTGAGTTACCATCTACAGTTAGGCCAAATGGCCCTAGGCAGAACTTCAGCAGATTCTTAAAGCTTTATTCCTGCGTCACCAACCCAACCCAGGCTGAAAACCTCATTTCAGTTTTCTCTAAAACAGCTGCTGAATGGCCTTCAATGCAAATGACCAAGAGGTTTTGGCTCTGAGGGACCATAAAGTGTTGGTAAAGAGACTCTTCTGTAACTCAGCTGATCTTTTTTTACCTTTTCATAGTCACTCAAGTTTAAAATTAAGTTAATTGAACAAGGCCCAGCAGCGAGCCTGTCATAACTTCAGGTAACATGAACATTACAAACCTTCATGTCAGGGCTGAAGGTGTAGTCTTCATATGAACACAGTCACAGAGTTCTTTGGATGAATGCAGATAATTCCTTTGGTATTAAGGTTACATGCAGGTGTAAGTGAGACACCAAGAGGTAGCATTAAATGAATAGGTCTGGTTGTCTGGTTCTCTAAGTACCTGGAAGGAAGCAGTGTCTTTGGGAACTGTCCAAAGTGCTTAATTACCTAGGGCTGTAAATCAGTGAGTCTTGCCAGACCTATCTCTCCCATTTATCTGGAATGCTAACTCATGGTTTCCTAACCACTCACACCACTTGTCCGACTCTGTCTGTGTTCTGTATGTTGTCATTAACTAATCCTATGTCCTCTGAGTTGTGCCTGGACTCTCGTTTCATTTAATTTATATACTAAGATCAGTTATGTTTCTGAGAAGTACTACTGTTGGAACATCTGCTACTGTATTTTGCTATTATGCTTTTAAATTGAAAACAAAGCAGTTTTTCTATGTGTTGAAGCAGTTACTGATCCTAAATTGAAATGTTTCCTTTAAATGGATATAACTTGGTTGTAACATTGGCCCAACTTTTACAGAACCAAATTTAGACTAGCAAGTCATTTGGGCATCTGACAGAAGATAGGGAAAATATGGTCCTCACCTTCATCTTAATTGCTTCAGTTTCTCCTAATCATGGACTCTGATATATATAATTTTCATATGCAAGCCTGCTGCAAACAGCATACCTAGAGTCTTAAACAATTTTATTACAAGCACTCTGAAATTCAAGTTTCCTCACATCTGTTCATAAAAGAGTGCTTTTCTTCCTGATGTAACACATAAATCTCTATAAAATTTAAGTATTAAGTGCAAATAGTTTTCTAGGAAAACAAGCAAAATACTCTTAAGATGAGAGAAGAGATACAACAAATTTTATATGAATTTATTTTATTTTTATAACTAAATTTAACATCAGCTTTTTGTAATATGACCTTGATACATTTATTACTGAAATTTTGAATCTATTCCCAATCGAGATAATGTTGAATGGTAAAGAGATATTCAATACATAGAAAAATAATTATTGGTACTATAAATACTCTTGCGAAAAACCATTCTTCTATCAGTCCAAGTTTCTACCCACTAAAGTGTAAATAATATTTCCTGAAGGAAGGATCAATGCTTACATTGATGTAAGGTTGTTGCCATTGCAGGAAGCCAAAATGAAATAGAATCTTCTTTTTTCCCTTTCCCTTATACCCAATCACAAGAGAAAATTTTTACTATGTAAGTAATAACTTCCATAATAACAGTAGATTATTGGAGTTTGCAGTTAAAAAGGGTCCAGCTTTTATTTCATATCCAGATCCAAACATTTTTTTCCTTTGATACTTGTTTCTTTTTCTTTCTTTTGGCAATATTCGTATTGTGGACAATTGTAAGCCATGCATTTGGATGTTCATTTTAAGAACACTAAACATTTACACATAACGCTCACTAAACTTTTATTTTACCAGTAGAGGAAAACATTTAGCTAAGTTTTACACACCTTTGAGATCTTACAATGCCTTTTTTTTGATAAGTGATTCAATTTGTGTTCAGAACCATTGACAGAGAGTATATATTTTTTTGCATGCTGTTTTGTTTTTATGTAAGGCACTAAGACTGGAAGTGTTATTGTACATTAAAATGTGACAAAGTTCTCTTGGCTTAGGACTTTTGCAAAGCCAGCCACTTTCAAAATATGAAATGCAAATACCTATTTTTAAGTAACTTTTTTCTCATGAAGGAGACTAGAAGGAATGACTCAACCAATTAACTAATTTAATATTATCATATAAATTACAAGTTAAAGACTAAAGTCAAGAAAAATGAAAATTACATTTTCACTATTCGCTATTCCCTAAAGTACAACATTAACCAGTTTACTATCAGTTGTTTATGTTTTTGTTCAGTTGTAGCTGAAAACAATAGGAACAACTTTTTTGGAGCATATTATTAAAATAAAATCAATATTCATGGGCACAGGACTCACTTCTATGACTTTCTCACAAACCATAATAAAATTAAGTAAAGCCCAGGGTTTCAACATTGTGATATCCAAGGTTTAATTAATTTCCCTCAAGCATATGTCTTAATTACAATGATTTTCTTACTCTTGTGCACATTCTTTAAATATTTATCTGAAACAAATTAAGACTTCACCTAAAAAAAATTATGTCCCTTATTTATTGCTAAGTAAAATGATTTCAAAAATTTTACTTTATTTCTTCCCACTGTTTCAACAAGCAAAACCTATTTTTCTTTGTTGATTAGGTGAATATTTTCAGGCCCTCTGAGTTGTTTTTCTGAGTGGACAAAAAATAAATAACAATATTGATAATTAATATTTCATGATTTTTGTGTGTATTATACAGTGGTGAATATATATTGAGATATATTTATGAGATCTCACAGTTCCATGACTTTCATATACAGTAAAATTACTCATTAAATAGGTGACACACAAGAGACCTTGATGAAATTTATTACAACTGTGTTCTATTAAGAGGCCATATTTCTCTGAAGTATCATCAACATAGTGATGATCAATGGCTCATGCCATTAGTCTTAGACATACAGATCTTCCTCATAGATCTTTTATTTACCCCAGTTATTCTCAGCGGTGCCCCTTCCTGTTAGTTTTTTCAGAGACTTGTTTCAGACCTCAATGATTTGAAAAATATAACCTAACATCCTATTTTATAAAAGTCATTTTTTATTTAAACTTCAAGTGTCAAAAATAAAACTATGACATTTTTTCTTACATCTTCTGTACTCCCAATCTGAGGGACAGAGTCAGATACTATGTCTGAATAGTATCTGACTGACCATGGATCTCTTATTTTTCTCAGAGAGAATATAAATAAAAAATACAAACAACAGTACCTAATTTTTATTGTTAAATAATTTCTTTGTTTCAGGACATAGATTTCCTATTTCCAATAAAGTTGCAAGTGTACCTTGTTTTATGAATTATTTGTATAAACTGCAACTTTCATTCAGACTATGCACAATAACAATATCTGAATCTCTGCAAAGTAGACAGATTAACTAGTGCTTCTACTAAAATTATGAAGTAACGTTTCTTAAAATACCCCCGTTCCTTGTGTTTAAAAGCAACATATTTAGAAGCTTTTCAACATAGGAGAACTATTCCTTGCTAAAGGCTTGGAAATTCTGGCAATTATGGAAAATCATTCACAACACGAAATTAAACTTTAATATGCTGAAGCAGTAAGTCCCTCTTGAAATAATAGGCAGCTCTCTTAGAGCTGCTCTAGGCTGTATACGTATGTAACAACCAGATAGAATTAGGAGCAAGTGGTCAACTTATATTGTCTGCATCAAACTATTTTCATGAAACTTCATTGTTGAAGACTCTACAAATGTGGATTTTTAGGAACAAGTAAAAACACAAATTAATATCTTATTTGTTGTAACAAAATGGAAAGTTTGACTTAGACTGTCTTCAGCTTATTTGCATTAGCTATGCTGCCTTCCTTTCTGATCCCCCTAAATCAGAACAAGCACATCCCTGTCCACCTAGGATCTTGAATTTGTTATTTCATTTTCCTGGACTATTTGTCTTTCAAATAACGACTTTGGTTGCCTCATTTTGAGATACTTATCTCTGAGTCTTCAGGAAACTCTTACTTGACAACCTTACCCAACATTGTACTTGCTGACATTTTTCATCCCCCTCCTCTGATTTATTTTTCTTTATTTTACTTATTATAACTGAAAATATATTCTATGTCCATTTGTTTATTCACTTACTGTCTATATCCACCCAAATGTAAACTACAAGAGGTCAGATAATTTGTTTGGATCACTGCTAATTCTTGAGCTTAGAATCGTCACTGGTGACTAGAAAGCACTCAATAAATATGAATAGACTGAAGGAATGAAAGTGGAAGTTCCTGTCTCAAAACCTTAATCCCTACATAGAAGATTGGCCTGCCCTGGGACCCTGGGATACATCCACTTCCTAATTCAAAATGTTGTACGTCAATGGTTTAAAGATGCAGCATCAATTTGACCTCAGAATCTTTTTCTAAATGAAACATATCATAATTTTCTGGCATTATTTCTCCTTTTTTCCTTGCTTTTTAAAGATATGTTCAAGTGTTAATTCTTTTAATCAACCTTATGAGTCACTGTTCTGAGTTCCCATACTTGTTTATCTTTCAGTACCACACAAACTATAACACTTTCTCCAGAAAATAGTGCTATCTTGCTATGGCCATTTCTCATAATGTGGTTTTTACTTTAGTAATTCATGGCTTGTCAGCTTACTCAAACACAAAACCTAGTAGATTTGGTCTACAAAACAATATATTCAACTAACCTCCCTCCCCACCCAACTTTTACTGATTGTGCCACCTAAATGCTTCTTGGACTAATGATAATTACCTTTTCCTATAACCACAAAGACTATTGATTTTTCTATCTCTGTACAGAAAGTCAGTGGAGAGCTGGAAAACAGAAGTAATGAGGCCAAACCTAGCAGAGAGATAAGCCTGAGGTATATTGCAAAATATTCAAATTTAGGAAGGTATTTTAAAACAAAGGAACTAGTTTGCATGTTCCCTCACGAAAGAATTATCAAGGCATTATAATTACTGTGGACATGTAGTGTTTGGAATTTATTGGGTATTTCACTAACATTTTCTGGCTGATTTTCAATATGCTATAAGGAAACATGAGTTTGTTTATTATTCTTGTATTCTTAGGAGAACTAATGAAAATTAAATGGAAATATAATCATACTTAAGTATTAATTATATACTGCTAATAAGATTTCTACTCTCCTCACCCTTCTTTCTTTTTTCCCCATTTCTTTAAATTTTCTTATAATATATGAAAGTTTGATTCCTTTAACTCAGTAGATAATGACTAAAATGATAAATTTGAAAAGCTTATATTTTAAATTTGAATGCTAAAGGCAACCCAAATACTTAGTACAACATAAACAATCAGTAAGCAAAAAGTTTTAAACATCCTTGACTGGTTGGATGTCTTCCCACAAAGCCTAATGTCACCAGTTTGACACCTGGTCAGGGCTATTTATATTCCCTTTTTTCGTATCTTTCAAGTGTTTTTTGCTACCAAGAGCTCACTGACATTGTTTGCTTTCTTTATTCTTGTTTTAGTTGTAGTTCATATCCTAATAACCTTCACCTCTTGAGATATGCTGCATTTTATACTTCATTTAGTCTTATTTTTTGGTTCTATCTCTTACATTTAAGTACGTTATTTACCTGTATGTTCCCAGAGCAGAAATTTAACTAAAATGACTTCTCTGTCCTGTGCAAGAAGCAAAACTGTCATAGAAATGGGCATGCCCCTAGAGTTTTGTTCAAACAAACATTGTGTGGTTTGGCATGATACATGCTCAAAACCTGTAATTTACCCTGATTTTCCATGTTACTCAATAAGCCAATAGTATATTGGAATCTGCCCTCTCAGCAAATGAGTCCTACATACTTAATATTTGTCTGAATGGAATTAATTATTTCAATTGATATTTTATCTCATTTTCTTTTCAGAGTTTAATAAATTACATCATATCCCTGTAGTTTAGAAAATATAGTATTTTACTATTATATTGTTATTCTTTTAATCTTCATATATTCATTCTTTCATCTAAACAGATCTCCTTAGTAATAATTAAGAAGCTGTTGGGGGGAATGAACATTTGTTTCTGAGTATATGAAGATATTGAGCTCACAAAAAGAAAAGTACTTTATTTTCATTTATATTTTTTTATTTTATTCTGTAATTCAAAATTTTACTTTATTTCTAAACCATCCACTGTTGATATTCAGTCTCATCTCAGCTAATCATATCCCCTCTATTTCTGTTGCTTGTTATTTTTTTTCTTGGGTATCCTTACAATTATCATTTTATTTAATTCCATTATTTACAATTGGAGGCCACACTTGCTTTTTGGTCAACTCCAAAACTCCTTATTAAATATTTGGACTTAGAAATATGGTTTAATAAAGTTGTTTATATTCTTTCAATATGGGTTTCCAGTTACTCAAAAGGTGTTTTCTGCTTTTTATGTTTTAAATTTGCATAACTTTACTATTAAAGTACAAAATGTATCTGCATGCCATCTACTTTTCAGAATCAATAATGAGAGTAGAAATCATATAGAAGAGTAGAGATGCATTCCCAAGAGTGATTGAAAGTATATCACAACTGCCTCAGAATAATGAAATATTTATCAAGATCTTACCTAAAGTAACAAAATACACTCAGTGTGAGCATGAAAATATTGAGGCAGCAGGTTGAGAAGCTGAAGTTTGGGTTATAAAGGGAAGCTGCTGAAAGGAGGCGACAGTCAGGCTGCCAGAGAGAATGGACTGTGACAGGCCTTGCTAAGGCAGGGTGAATTCAAGTCTTTAAGACAGTCATTTCCAACTGTCTGTACTAGCTATCCACTTTCAAATACAAGAATTGTTGGCAAAGTGCTTGAAGAAATTAAGTAGAACTACAGTACTACCATTACCCAGCTTGGATTGTAGTAGTACCGCTACTACTACAATTCCAAGCTGGGTAATTGTCTGATGGAGTTGTTTGCATCCCAGGCTGTTCCTGTGCATTCTAAAAAATTCTAATTTCTTTGATGTCAACTAAACTGTACCACCACATCCATCACATTTTCTTACTAACACCACTGGCACTGAAAGTATCCTCATTTGCAGCACAAAATAAGTTCTATAAACATATTAAAATATATTGGGTGGCTAGTAAGGGTTTCAGTGCCCCAAGGAACCAAGGCATTGTTGGGGAACCATTGTGACTTAGAGGAAGCCAAATTTTTTTGTCCAAGTATTCACCTGAAGCATAGGAATTGCAAGTCCAAATGCTAGTCTTGGATTTGTTATGAACTTGGTGTTGGACATTTACTGAGGGGGCTCTAGGAGAATACAAGTGTTTTATTTAAATAGCTGATGAGTTGCACATGAGAGAGGAATGAGAATTCTTCTGAGTGATCTTAAGAAGTAAAACTAGGACAAGAATTAGACAAAGAGACAAAGATTGTGGCTTGATACAAAGATTGCTTTCTAATAGGCCTAATAGAATAATAGACTGATTGCATTGGTAATCAGTGGCTGGGGTTGCCAACTATGGGCTACAAGCTCTTTCTTAGCAGGGTTATTCTATTGGGATACATGAATAGATAAATATTTGGACTGAAATAACTACAACATCAAAACAGATAAAACAATACTAAATATTATGGTTAATTATATGTACAAAATTTACTGGGCCATGGGACGGCCAGAGCATGTTTGTAGAAGAAATATGCATTGAATTGGTGAGTATGCATTGAATAAAGAAAAGCAGATGGCCCTCCCCAATGTGGGTGAGCTTCACCCAATCTATTGAGGGTAAGAATAGAACAAAAGGTGGAGGAAGGCTGAATTTGATCGCTGCCTGACTTTGAGCTGGGACAGTGATCTTCTCGTGCTCCTGGTGCTCCTGGTTCTTAGGTCTATAAATCCTATTGGTTCTGTTTCTTCTGGAAATTACTAACTAATACACTAGACTTGATAGTTTTCATAAACTATAACTTCACAGTTTTATTTAATGAAAGTATTATTTTAATACTTTTTTACAGAGGAGGAATCTAAAGGTCAAAGATATTTAGTAATTTACATGAAGTCACTCAGATAGTTCATGGCAAAACTGAAATTGCTTTCGAACCTTTTTGACACAAAGTCTACACTTGGAAGAAGATTTTCATTTTGGGAAAGTATTTAGTCAATGTAAAGCATAATTGTGTCCTTATTATCTTTTCATAATTGGATGACTGGCTCCAAGTCTTCTCTTCTGGATCCCAAAGTAACTGAATCCCAAGTCTAGTAAATGGCAGGGAAGTGGCATGAAAGCGAAGTTTGTGAAATGGGGAGAAAGCATTCATGAAAAGGATTGATTTAAGTAAAGTTTTGCTATGATTTTACCCCTGCCAAAGTGGAGAGATGACAAGTAGTGACTCCTTAACCTCAAGCTGGGAGACAGTCTTAATTTCTTTCCCTTGTTGTTTGGGAAACCCAGTAAACTGATATCTGTTGAGGTTAAGAAATCAAAAGGCACAGAATCCAAATTGGAAAGGGAGAAGTAAAACTGTTCCTGTTTGGAGACAACATGTTTTGATCTGTAGAAAATTCTGAATTCTACATAAAACACTATGAGAACTAATAATTTAATTCAGTAAAGTTGCAGATATAAAATCTACATCAAAAAATCAGTTTTTTATACACTAACAACAAACTACCTGAAAAGAAAATTAGGAAAATAATTCCATTTACAATATCACCACAAAGAATAAAATATTTAGGGATAAAGCTGAACTAAAGAAGTGAAAGATTTGTATATTGAAAACTGCAAAACATTGAGGAAATTATTTAAAGAAAATATGAAAAAATGAAAAGATATTACATGTCCACCATGAATTGGAAGATTTAATATTACTAAAACATTCATACTATGCAAAGATCTACAGATTCAATGAAATCCCTATCAAAATTCCAATAGCATTGTTACAAAAATTAAAAAAAAATTTTATAACTCATATGGAATCAGAAAGACCACAAATAGCCAAACCAATCCTGACAAAGAACCAAGCTAGAGGCATCACACTTCCTGATTTCAAAACACATTACAAAGAATAAGGTACTGGCTAAAAGGCAGACCTACAGACCAAAGCAAGTGAACAGAAAGACTAGAAATAAACCTATACATATACAGGTAACTGATGTTCAAGAAGGGTGCCAAGAATATACAATGGCAAAAAGATAGTTTTGTCAAAAAATGGTGCTGGGAAAACTGGGTAGCCACATTCAAGAGAATGAAATGGGACCAATATCTTATACAAGACACAAAATTCAACTTAAAATGGATTAAGTAATTAAAGATAAGACCTATTACTATAAAACTATCAGAAGAAAATATAGGAGAAATCTTTATAACAATGATCTTGGAAACAATTTCATGGATATGACACCAAAAGAAAGCATGGGCAACATAAACAAAATAAGAGAGACTACATCAAACTAAAAAGCTTCTGTACAGCCAAGAAAACCACCAACAGAGTAAATTGGCAATTTAATAAATGCAAATCATATATCCGATAAGGTGCTAATATCTAAAATATATAATGAACTTATACAATACAATAGCAAAAACACAAAGAATCTAATTTAAAAATGGATAAAAGATCTGAATAAATATCTTTCAAAAAATACAGATAACCAACAGGTACAGGGAAAGAAAAACAACAATTAACAAGGGTTGGCTACAATGTGGTAAAAGGGACTCCTATGTGCTGTTGGTAAGAATGTAAATTGGTGCAGCCACTATGAAAAACTATACAGAAGATCCTCAATGAAAAGTAAATAAATTAAAAAAAAAAAAAGGAAAACTGTTATTCCAAAAAAAAAAAAAAAGAACATATAATTCAGCAATTCCATTTCTGGGTTTTTATCCAAAGAAAATGAAAACACTAGCCCCAGCCAGTGGGGCTTGGTTGGGCATCATCCCATGAACCAAAAGGTTGCTGGTTTGACTCCTGGTCAGAGCACCTTCCTGGGTTGCAGGTTCAGTCCCCTGTGATGTGTACAAAAGGAAACCAATTGATGTTTCTTTCTTGAGTCTATGTTTCTTGCCCTCTATTTCTCCTTCCCTTCCCCTCTATCTAAAAATAAAAATAAAATAAAATAAAACAGAATATTTAACAAAAGAAAACATTAATTTAAAAAAATACTTGCACCCCATGTTCATTGCAGCATTATTTACAACAGCCAAGATATGGAAACAACTTACGTGCCTATCGATGGATGAATACATAAAGAAATTGTGGTATACAATGTACAATCAAATATCATTAAGCCATAAATAAAAGATGAAATCTTGCCATTTGTGACAGTATGGATGGCCCTCAAGGAAATTATGCTAAGAGAAATAAGTCAGACAGAGAAAGACAAATACCATTTACTTTCTCTTATATGTGAAGTCTAAAATAAAATAAAACAAACAATAACAAACGCAAACGCATAGATACAGAAAACAGACTGATGGTTGTAGGGGTGAGATGTAGGAAAAGTAGGTAAAAGGTAAAAAGGAATAATTTTTTAAATATAGTGAGCAATAAGTATTTCTGAAGGACAGGAAATGAGTGAAGGAAAGAAAGATCAAATTTTTATTTATTTTACAAATTCTATTTAAGCATTTGTTTATAAATCTTTACAACTGGACTCTTTGATTTAAGGAGAGCTTATTTATATTTATAGTCCTAGAATCTACAGTAGTTGGCATTTTTATAATCAATAAATAGCTGTTGAAAGAAAAAAGGTTAATCTTCAAAATATATAAAGAACTCAAAAGGAAAAAACTAAGTACAATTTCAAAATGGGCTATGGACATAAATAGACATTTCTTTAAAGAAAATAATGTGGTATGTGTGGTATGGGGTGGGAGGTGGAGGTGGATAACAGGAATAAATAGTAATGGGAAAATACAATAAAAATTATAAAAGGAAAGCATACAAATTGTCAAATGGCATATGAGAAATGCTAAATGAAACTAATCATCAAGGATATATCTATTAATGCGATGGAATATCAGATGCAGTTTTCATACAAAGGAAGTTTAATGCAAAGGAAGAACTCTGTAGAGTCTGACTTTTTTAAGTATATTTTATTGATTAGGCTATTACAGTTGTCCCAAATTTTCCCCCTTTACCCCCCTCTGCCTGGTTACCCTTTCCCTCCTGTGATCCCTCCCTCTCAGCTCATGTCTGTGGGTTGTGCATTAAGTTGTTTGGCTTCTTCATTGCCTATACTGTCTTAACATCCCCCTGCCTATTCTCTACCTACCCCATTATGCTTCTAAATCCCTATACCTTTGGCCCCATTTTCCCCATTCCCTCTCCCCCCTCCCAGCTGTTAAACCTCCAAATGATCTCCATACCTATGATTCTCCTTTTTTGCTTAGTTTGCTTAGTTTGTTTTTGTTTTCTAGATTCAGTTGTTGATAGTTGTGAGTCTGTTATCATTTTAATATTCATAGTTCTGATCTTCTTTTTCCTAATTAAGTCCCTTTAACATTTCATATAATAGCGGCTGATGGTGATGAACTCCTTTAAATTTACCTTGTATGGGAAACACTTTATCTGCTCTTCCATTCTAAATGACAGCTGTGCTGGATAGAGTAATCTTGGATGTAGGTCCTTGCCTTTCATGATTTTGAATATTTCCTGCTAGCCCCTGCATGTTATGTTTCCTTTTGAGAAATCAACCACTAGGCTTGTGGGAACTCCTTTGTAGGTAACTCTCTATATTTCTCTTGTTGCTTTTAAGATTCTCTCTTTATCTTTAATCTTTGGGATTTTAATTATGATGTGTCTTGGTGTAGCCCTCTTTGGATCCAACTTGTTTGGGATTCTCTGAGCTTTCTGGACTTGTATGTCTATTTCCTTCACCAGACTCTGAAAGTTTTCTTTCATGATTTTTTTCAAACAAGTTTTCAATTTCTTGCTCTTTCTCTCCTCCTTCTGGAATCTCTATGATTTGAATGTTGGCCCTTTTGGAGATATCCCAGAGTCTTCTTAACACTCCTCATTTTTTTGAATTTTTGTTTCTTCATTTGGTTCTCTCTGAGTGTTTATTTCTTCCTTAGTTTCCAAATCATTGATTTGAATTCCAGCTTCCTTCCCGTCATTGTTGGTTTCCTGTGGGGTGTTTTTTTTTATTTCCCTTAGTAGGGCCTCTATTTTTTTCCCTTATGCTTTTGCCATATTCAATGAAATCTTTGAGCATTCTGACCACCAGTGTTTTGAACTCTGCATCTGATAGGTTGGCTATCTCCACATCACCTAGTTCTTTTTCTGGGGTTCTGTTCTGTTCCTTCATTTAGGCTATATTTCTTTGTCTCCTGATTTTGGCAGCATCCCTGTATCTGTGTACTAGGCAGAGCCACTTTGATTATGTTTTAGCACACCTCTTAAGTAGTATGGGGTGGAACCTTGGGTATTCTCCAGGGCGGGGCAGCCATGGTTGCATGTGTGGGGAGGGGTCAAAGAGAGGACAATGCTGCTGCTGGTTGACTTCTAGGGGCTTGCCTGGCCCTCACCCCATTTCCAGTCACTTTACCCATTCCCCCATGTGCGACCGGTGTCTCTTCAACTACTGTCCTAGTTGTGGTTCCCAGGGTGGGTGGGTTTGCATGTGTTCTGGGCTCTCCTGAGAATCTGATAGTTTCTTATGCTGCCCCAATCTCCACTGGGTTTACAGCCAAAGTTATGAGGCTTTCTTTCCCCTGACACTGACATCCTAGGCTGTAGTCTGCCCTGGGGCCTGGCTTGCTTGCACACATAGTGTCTCCCTGATTTTTATCTACCACATGTGAAGGTAGAGCTGCCCATTCTGCCAGCTGCCACCTTGCCATCTTTCCACCTGTCTGCACTAGGCTTGCCACCACTGCACCAAGTCCTCTAAACTCCATCTACCCATCTGGATGAATATAGCTTCTTTAAATCCTTGGTTATCAGACTTCTTTGCAGTTCTGGCTGTTTTTCTGGGTGATTTTTCTGGTAGTTCTGGGTTTTTTTCATTTTTAATTTAGTTGTGTTCCTTCTTAGCATTGTGCAATGAGGCAAGGCATGTCTACCTACACCTCCATGTTGACTGAAAGCTCATTGACTTCTGACAGCTAACACTGCCAGCCCTGGAAACAGCCATATCACAGAGAACTGCCACAGGACACTAGAAAACACTCTCAGCTTTCTGTGCGTCTTAGGTCGGTCAGTCCAGATTCAGAGTCCTCACTGAATATAGCTGACTGAGATTAACTCTGACTACACCCTGGCTGCCAAGGTTCAAGGTGATTTTTTTTTTTTTTACATCTCTGCATTGGGAGGTAAGATCCTTTTTCTCAAAATGTTGACACAATGGTGGATTTCTCAAACATAGAGAAAGGGTTAAATTGCTGGACAGAAAAACAGTAATGTCCTGCTACCACCAGTATTATAGGCAGAGGTACTAGACAAAGGACAAAGATTCTTGGAGGAGGTTTGTTCAGAAAGCAATGACATATGGGTTAGTATTGTTAATATTGTTTCACTAGTGTCCAGGGGCTTACCAGACCTTGGAAAATTTGTTGTACATTTATGTATAAAAAATGGAGTAGGGCCCTGGCTAGTGTCGCTCAGTTGGCTGGTCAAATTCCAAAGTCAAAAAGTTGCTGGTTTGATTCCTGGTCAGTGTTGCAGAAATCCAGGGTTGCAAGTTCAGTCCCTTGGGTGCATATGGAAGGCAACCAACCAATATTTCTCTCTCACACTTATGTTTCTCATCCTCTTTTCCCCCTCATTCCCCATCTCTGTAAAATAAAAAAATAAAATGTTTTTAAAAGATGGAGAAGGAAGAAAATTTTTTTAAACTTTTATTGCATTTATTGTGGTGACAGTGGTTAATTAATTTATACAGGTTTCAGGTGCACAGGTCTATAATACACCATCTCTATATTGTAGTATGTATTAATCACTCAAAGTCAGGTTTCCTTCCATCACCATTACCTATCCTCCTTTACCTTCTTCTATCTCCCCCATCCCCCTTTTCTTCTGGTAATTACCATACTCTTGTGTGCATTTATGAATTTTGGGGGTTTTTCTGCTTAATCTCATCACTTTTTTCCACCCAGCCTCCCAACCCTCCTCCCTTCTTACAGCTGTCAGTCTTTTTTCTGTATCTATGAGTCTGTTTTTGTTTTGTTTATGTGTGGAATCTAATGAACAAAATAAACAAAAGGAGTAAAAATTGAAAATTAGAAACAGTGAAATCTTTTTTTATGTAAGAAATAGCCAACGTATATGAAAAACAGAAGCAAAGAAAGCAAAATTGTAAAGGAAATTATGGGAGAGGTATGTTAAGCAGAATACATGAGCATGGAAACTTCAAGACACGGGGAGTTTTTATAGAACAGTCATTTTAACTCTATTTTAAAACTTTATTGGTTCCATAAAGTCTAAACACTATAAACCTGTATGGTTTGTCAAAAGTAGGCTGTCAAATGCAAAAATAAATTGAATTTAAATGTAAAAAGGAAACCATAGGTAAACCAGGGTAGCATTATAGAAGATATTTGCACAAATTACACTTTAGAAAACATTTCAAAACTAACACATGAGGAAAAACATTTAAGGGGAAATAGAGAAAATATGTACACACATACATGCAAATTGCTTGCGGTCTCTCTCTTTCTGTCTCCACTCCCATTCTTGGTTCTCCTCTCCTCTCTTTCTCTTTGACTCCTCTTTCTCATTCACTTTTTCTCATACTTACTGCTCACAAAGTTGCCTAGTCTTAGTTCTTTTTCTTCTTAATTTACTGGTGCACCAATCAACTGGCCTACTGTTAAACCTGTATCCACATCTCAGACCTAGTTCATGGGTTTAAACCTATATATAGCCTTTATTTGTATTATTAAAAAGACATAAACTAAAATTCTCCTAAATTGAGCACACTATCTCCACAAAACTTCTGTCCTTCCTGTAGTCCCAATATAAGTAAATATCATAGCTACTAACATGGTTGCCCAGATCATAAACCTATGAGTCATCCTTGATTCCCCACAACATTCAATAAATCATCAGGTCCTTCCAAGGATGTGCCCCCTTTGGCCTATTCCCAATGACCCTGCCATTGTTCATATTTTCACCATCTCAGAGAACACCAAAAGTCTACTTCCTGGCTTTTCTCTCTTGGTGCTGGAATAATCTAATGTCCAAATTAAATCATGATACTTCTCTGCTAAAAACAGCTTCCCTCAACTTCTGCAATAAATTCTTCTTGTACCATAAAATGTTATGGCCTTTCTCATTCCTCACAGCCTCATTACTCTCTGCTCACTAATTTCTCCCTAGCAAACACAAATTCCCTGAAGTTGTCCTGAAATATTGCATTCATCCCCACCAACATACCTCTGTGCTCGGATTTTCCTCTGCTCTCCTACAGAGTCTGCTGGTGAAATTCAATTTATCTCCAAACAAACTTTGTGCTCAAACAGTATGCTTTGTGCTCTGTGTACCCTTACAGTCATCATAGTAATTATAGAATTATAATCTTTGCTGCATAGAATGGTTAGATTAAAGAATATTTCACTGTGTAATTTTGCATGTTAACCAGTATTAGGTCCATGTAATCTTTCTTTTTAAAGGATCATGTTCCAATGTTCCCTATCTCAGTGAATAACTTTTTATCCACCCATATGCCTAATTAGAATGCTGAGTCATTTTTGACATCTTTCTCCCTCACGTCCACATCCATTCTATCAGCACTTCTGAACATTATTTCGTTCCTTCCATTTCTCCTCATTTTTGCAATGGCCATCAAGCTAGTCTGAGATGCATTATTTCTTCCTGGATTGCTGGAATATATCTTCTAAATAGCTTGCTTCCATATACTTTGGACTCTCCACTCCAATTTTCACTCACATTCAGAGTTATTTTTTCAAAATGCAAGGCCACATCCACTTCTTACCCACTGTCACCCACCCCCATAACCAAGTCCCATACACACATATAAAAATTTGTGGATCCATGGCATAGCTTTTGTCTTGAGAATAAGAAATTGTAAGCAATTTGGTTTTTCCTTATTGGGAGTATATGTACATGAATTGTGATGGGAAACACATGGAATATTATATAACAGCTAGAAGCAACACATTAGACGTACTCTTAATAGCCTGAATGGATCTTTAAATCATATTTCTAAATAAAAGAAATAAACTCATAGATATACAGAAGAATCTGATGGTTGCCAGAAGGGAGATAGGTGGGGTATGGGCAAAAAAGGAGATCAAGAAGTGTAAACTTTCAGTTGTAAAATAATTCATGAGGCTGTAATGTACAGCATAGAGAATAGAGTCAATAACATTGTAATAAGTATATACTGTGACAGATGGTTACTATACCTATTGTGGTGATTATTTTGTAAGGTATGTAAATGTAGAATTACTTTGTTGTGTACTTGAAACTAACATAAGGCTGTATATCAACTCTACTTTAAAAAAATAGATTTTTTAAAAAGTAGGATAAATGCAGTAAGTTTAAAAAGAAACTATATAGAGCTACAGCACAATGCCACTTACATGAATTTAAATGTATTTATACAAAATAACTAATATCAGCAAGACTATATTCAAGCCCAAATGTGTTTTTCTTGTACTACTTGTTCCCACTTCCTGCTTCATTTTTCTTCTTACAACTTAACATCTAATCAACTTATTTTTTTAAATACTTTATTTATTTATTTTTAGAGTAAGAGAAAGCAAGAGAGAAAGAGAGGGAAACACTGAGGTGTGATTGGTTGCCTCTTGCATGCCCCCAACTGGGAACCTGGCCCACAACCTAGGCAAATGCCCTGACCATTTGGAATCAAACCAGGACCTTCCAGTTTATGGAACAACACCCAACACACTGAGCCACATCAGTCAGGGCTCTAATCAACTTACATTTTACTTATTTGTGTCATTACATCTCTGTCTTCCTCATAAAAATGTAAATTCCATAAAAGATTTAAATCTATTTGGTTCACAGCTATTTTCTAAATTCCTAGAGTAGTTTGTGGCACAAATTAGAAGGTGCTCAATAAATATTAGTCTAATGGATGAATTTTTATTAAGTACATTAGAATAGTTGTCTAAGGTATATGTATGGGATAATGAGATTTAGTATAAGAATTAAAGGCAATCCATGAATTAATCAAAATCAACAATAAATGGGGAGACCAAAATCCTTGGCATAATCTTAAAAATCATTCAAGTTTTAGTTTATATCTATCTCTGGAGCATGATTTCTCCCAGTGCCCTTCCTAGCCATCAAGATATTTCAGCCACCTACTCCCAGTTCTTTGAAGTGCTCCGTGTTCTTTGACACCTCTGGATCATCATGCTTAGTGTTCTCTTTGTCTAAATAACTTTTCCTACCTATACTTCCCTCTACCCAATAATTTGTCTAGTTAAATCCTACTCATTCTTTAGACACCGGTTCATGTACTACCTCTTCAAGAGACCTATTCTAACTTCTTTAATCCATAATGCTGCCATGGAGTCCTGTAATCCTATTTCTTCTGGATATCTATATATCTACATATTGAATGTAGTGATGCATTTGATTTTCATAGCAATCTACCTCAGCAGTCTATAAGCTCCTTAAGGTACTCTTTCTGGGTTTGATCTTTATTGTACTCTTTCTGGGTTTGATCTTTATTGTACTTCTGGTGCCTAAATGCTACTTGGCACAGAGTAGTTATTCAATAAACATTAACCATTTGAGTGAATCTTTTTAGATCCATTTATAGCCTTTTAAAAATTCTGAATGGGCCAAGTCAAGAAAACTTCACCCTTCAAACTTTTTAGTCCATTTCCAGGTCTACTTTCTTTCAAAATATTCTTCATACGGGTCTCATTGTCTCATCAGAAATGACATCAAGGTCACCAACCTAGATAAGATTTCCTTGTAATAGTCACCTAATGGAGTTGGAAGTCAACAAGCTCATTTTTTAAAATTCAGAAGAACCTGTAATAGAGCATCTCACCATTATTTGCTCCTTTAAGAAAAGGATTTAAATTCATCGCATACAAGAAAATTAGTATTTCTTTTGCCTTTGAGCCAGACCCTGTGCCTTGTTCAGCTTTAAATTTTGTGAAAAATTTAGTACTTTTCATTATCAGTTTTCCTGGCATTCCTCACTGTTTCTGTCACTTTAACTGGAAAAAAATACAGGAAATCTTTGATTATTGAAATAAAGAGTCCTAACACCTAGCAACCAGTGCCTGGCATTGTTCATTATGAAGGGATCTGGCTTTTCAAAGTCAGAGAACTAAGGCTTTAACCAGATTGCTCTTAAAAATCACCATTAACTTTCCCCATTGTTGTAATTCTTGTTTAATTAATTAATTGCAACTCCTGTTCTAAAGCTGAAAGCAAAGAATAAATGAAATCTGATTAAAAACTATGTAACAATACGAGTTTTCTTTTTAAAATAATGTTTTTAACCTAGAGGTAGCTTCATTTTTTCTAATAATGTATTTGGTAGAAAAGATATCTATCTAAATGATCAAAATAAGCACAAAAACATTCTACAGGGAGATATTTTCCCCATTTTACATCATACTACATGGCTCTTTGCTAATGTGGCCAGTTTTACTTATGTCACTTTGCCTGTACTTCCAATCCCTTTCCTTTTTTTAATGCTTGTGAAATACTCTTCGATTTAAATTTTTTAAAAGCCCATAAATAAAAGAACATAGTATTTCCATTCAATTTTTAGTGTGAAGACTAAATCAAAAGGTCACAAAGACTTGGCTTCAAAGTATCTTAGACAAATCTTCCAAAGGAAAGAAAAGGCATTAATCTTCTGGGAATTACAATACATGCAGATGAGGGAGTAAAAGAAGAAAAAAGATTGTATTCTTCTGGAGTGTGGGTTAGAAAAGCTGAATTATATTAGAGTTATCTTTCAAATCCTTACAGTGGAACTGTCTATGGAGCTTTAAATTGAGGAGTAGTTTCTACTGATGGTTTCTCATGTAAAAATCTAAGGAGACTCAGCTCAGGAAAAACCTGGCTTGCCTGCCTCCAAATGACAAGGAGAAGGCATGTTTTGTGCTCCTTATTTTGTATGGTCATGGGAACAAACCCAAATGATAAAGGGTCTTCATATTTTCTGCTTGTATTAATTATTTTTTGTTTCCCTAATATAAATCTTTCCAAGTGTGTTACTATGTCTTGTAAGTTACGTTGCAGAGTATAAAGATTTGGACTTCCTTGCTTTAAAATAGGAAATTTGGGGAAAGTAATTTTTTGGAGGAGATGGGCAGGGAATATCATTGCCCACAACATTCAGCCATTAAAAATTTAGGTTGAAATTACTTTAGCCTCCAGTAGGGATGCAGAATTTAAATATGTCGTAAAGATGCTCCTAAATACTGAAAGAAAACAGAATTTTCATAGTATCTCAAAGTAAACAACCATAATTTCATGAGATGAGGTAGATAAGACTTCTGAGATCTTTTACAGAAAACATATAACATGCTGGTTCTCAGCAGGTGAATTTCAGAAAGAATTCCAATTCTTGTGAAAAAAAATGTTAGGAACAACTACCACACAACCACATTTTCAAATCTTGGGATCATTGAACAGAATATTGAGTTTATTGAAATGCACATTTGTTTTACACTGAAATATAAGAGGGATAAACAGAACCAAACATTGAACTTGCATCTTTCTGTAAAGTATCACCAGATAAATATATTTTCCATTATTTTTATTCTGACAAAGTAATATATGAACATATTTAAAGAGTCAAGTAGCATAATAAGGCTGATATTTAATAATAAGAGTGTTACATTGCACCTGCCACCAGCCCACATTCTCCTCCTTTGAGGAAATCACTTTCAGCTTCTTTGGTAATTCATTCTGATATGTGACTACATGTTTAAAAACAATATGCTTGTACTGCTATTTGTTGGTCTATCAATTTTATATATTACATTTTAATTCCTAATCTAATATATGAATTTTTTAACTTTATTTTCCACATACACCCTCACATACTTCCCTCTTCCCCTCATGGGTAATCACAATTTTTCATTAAATTTGCCCCTCATTTATTTTATTATGAGTATGTAAATATTATTCACTGCTGAGACAAGTAGTGTACTATGATTTTATGTTTCCTTTTCTAATGAATTAATAATTGCTTGATTTTAACATTTGCTTAATTTTCTAATTATGCATTACTAAATTTCCCAGTGCACCAATAATTTTTAAAATGCTTATGAAAACTATTTATGCATAGGATAACTTATAAGTTCCTTTTTTCCCTGTTGCTTCATCTGTTGATCATTCTTTTGTACAGCATCATGTTTTTATTTCATGATTAAACATCGTCTTAAAATGGAACAGTCTTTGTTTCCCCAAGTTTCTACTTTTCTGGTTGTTTTGCCATCTGAACATTGGAGGTTTCTACAGAGACTAAATGATTTTTGTCTGCATATTCCAGCATGAAGCAGTAGGATGCATTTAAAGGACTTAATACCTTTCCATGTTATGGAAGAAGCTGTTGACTGGTGAGCTTCATTCAGGTGTACTGACCAGCAGCTTGGTCCTCCTCAGGACAAGACAGGGTGGGGTATCTCCAAATTTCAGTATTAGGACCATTCATTTCTATGTCCTGCCAGAGTGGGGGTGGGGGTGGGGCGTTGCCTGGATTCAGGGAGAAGACTGAGTGAGAGTAGCAAACAAGCCCAGAGTTCAGTGAGCAAACTGCCCTGGAACTGCCCTGTTTTCTGCTTTTCACTTAGCCTAGGTACCTTCAGGAATTCCACAGTGTGAATTAGCGGATCCTGTTTGGTAATTCAACATAAGCTCTAGAATTCTGTTTCTTATTTTTGCTAAGGTTAGTTACCTCTCCTCCATCTAAATTTTTTCTTCTAAAATTGTAGTGTCATCCTTGATCTCTTCTTCTTTTACTGGGTCTTTAATCCTTATTATCATTGTAGTAGGGCCTTGGAGATAGGGGAGGGGATACAGCTGTGTTTAATTCTTCATGTATTTATCTAGGGAAATTTAAAAGGTAATAACTTTTTTGAAGGAGTTTCCCAGGTATTCACAAAAAGACATTCTACTTCATTGGTCTTTAAGAAAAAAGACCAAGGGCAAACCTTTTAAAACATCAGCTCCTTGGAATTGAGGAGTTAGGGTGGAATATTGGGCATGTAAATATTCTGCTTAAAGGGTTCTGATTCATTCCTCTAGTTCTGTGGTTAATTCTGAGTTCTGAAAAGGAAGAGGCACAAGTCCAAAGATTGTAGGAAAGGGTTTCTCTGGGAAGGAAACGCAGGGCTAAGAGAAAAAATGCCCTCGGACTTCCCCAGGGAGAAAAGGCAAACAGGAGAGTGAAGTCTTACCCTTCTGGTAGATATGGATAACCTGCCTTTTTGTGCAACTCTACAGTTTAACTAACCCTGGGTGAGAACTCAAGGTACCAAATTAAGGGAGAACTTGAGACTTGGATACTGGAATTACTTAAAGTCAGACAGGGCATATTGCAGTATTCATTCCAAATCTAAAGATCTCACACTTTACAGGTATTACTGTTCGCTGGAAGAGTTGAGTGAAGGAAATAGTTGCACTATTTTAGTAGCAATTAAAATGTTAAAAATCAGTATTTCTCACTTTATAAAACTCTTAGGTTAGTTCAGACATGTCTATGTTATTCATTCTGGCCATTCTTAACTCTTAGATATTGAATAATTGTCGTAGAGATTAAAAAGCGGATTGAAATGGTTATCCTTTCAATGGATTAGGGATATTCTGCTTTACATCACATACTAGATTTTGAATGGCTTTTATTCCCTTTTTTAAATTAAATTTATTTGGGCAACATTGATTAATAAGATTATATAGGTTTCAAGTGTAGATTTCTATGATGCATGAATTGTGTATTGCATTATATGTCCACTACCCAACATCAAACCATCTTTCATTACCATATATATGTCCCCCGTTACTCACACCAACCCCCCAACACCCCTCTGGTAACCATCATACTGTTATCAGTGTCTATGAGTTTCAATTTTATATCCCACATATGAGTGAAATCATATGGTTCTTAGCTTCTACTGACTGACTTATTTCACTTAGCATAATATTCTCAAGGTCCATTCATGTTGTCACAAATGGTAGTATTTCATCTTTTTCTTATAGCTGAGCAGGATTTCATAGTATATGCACCACATCTTCCTTTTCCAATCCTCTATTGAAGGTTTGGTTGTCTCCATGTCTTGGCCACCATGAACAGTGCTGCAATACATATAGGGGTGCATGTATCTTTGTGAATAAATGTTTTTGAGTGTTTTGAGTAGATACCTAGAAGAAAGATTTCTGGGTCATATCATAACTCTAGTCTTTTTTTTTTTAAGAATCACCATACTGTTTTCCATAGTAATTGTACCAGTTTACATTCCCACCAGCAGTGAATAAGGATCCCTTTTCTCCACAACCCCTCCAACACTTGCTATTCACTGTCTTGTTGATAATAGTCATTCTAACATGTGTGAAGTGGTATCTCATTATAATTTTGATTTGTATTTCCCTAATAGCTAGTGAAGTTGTGCATTTTTTCATATATCTGTTGGCCCTTTGTATATCTTCTTGGGAGAAGTTATCAGGTCTTCTGCCCATTTTTTTAATCCCTACCCAAGTACATTTCTTCATTGCTTTGGGGAAAGAGAAAGAGAGAGAGAAAGGGGAAGAGAGGAAATGAAAGAGAGAAACATCATTGCAAGAGAGAAGCATCGATTGGTTGCCTTCCCATCCATGCCCAGACCAAATCCACAACCAATACTGTTGCAAAGGGTAACGTTTTCTTCTTTTTTTAAGGCCAAGTAGTATTCCATTGTATAAATGCCCCATAGTTGTTCCATACACTCATATGCTGATGGACACTTGGGCTGCTTTCATATTCTGGTGATTGTAAATAATGCTGCAATGGACATAGGGGTACTTCTGTTCTTTGAAATTGGTGTTTGGGGTTCCTTTGGATATATTCCCAGAAGTGGGATCACTGGGTCAAAAAGCAGATCCCTTTTTAATTTTTTGAGGTATTTCCATACTGCTTTCCACAGTGGCCGTACCAGTCTACAGTCCCACCAAGAGTGCAAAAGAGTTCCCCTTTCTCCACATTCTTGCCAACACTGGTTGTTTGCTGATTTATTGATGATAGCCATTCTGACAGGTATGACATGATATCTCATTGTGGTTTTAATTTGCATTTCTCTGAAGATTAGTGACATTGAGCATCTTTTCATATGTATATTGGCCATCTGTATGTCCTCTTTGGAGAAGTGTCTATTCAGGTCCTTTGCTAATTTTTTATGTGTTTTGTTTGCTTTTTTGTTGTTGAGTTTTGTAAATCCTTTATAAATTGTGGATATTAACCCCTTATCAGATGTATTGACAAAAATGTTCTCCCACTCTCTTGGTTGTAGTTTTACTTTGTTGATGATTTCTTTGCTGAGCAAAAACTTTTTAGTTTGATGTAGTCCTATTTATTTTTCCATTTGTTTCCCTTGCTTGGGGAGATGTAAAATACTGCTACAAGCAATGTCTGAGATTTCGCTGTATATTTTTTCTTCTACAATTTTTATGGTTTTAGATCTAACATGTAAGTTTTTGATCCATTTTGAATTTATTTTTGTGTGTAGGGTAGGAAGGTGGTCTAGTTTCATTTTTCTGCACATATCTGTCCAATTTCCCCAACATTTATTGAATAAACTGTCTTTAGCCCATTGTGTGCATTTGCTTCCTCTGTCAAATATTGACTATAAAGGTGTTGGTATATTTCTGGGCTCTCTATTCTGCTTCATAGATCTATGTTTCTGTTTTTATGCCAGTTCCATGCTGTTTTGACTATTATGGCCTCATAGTACTGTTGGATATTAGGTAGAATGATTCCTCTGACTTTGTTCTTTTTCAGGATTGTTGTTGCTATGCAGGGCCTTTTGTGGTTCCATATACATTTTTGAAATATTTGTTCTAGTTCTGTGAATATGTCACTGGAATCTTGATAGGAATTGTGTTGAATCTATAGATTACTTTGGGTAGTATGGACATTTTAATTATCTTAATTCTTCCTATCCATGAATATGGTATGTACTTCCACTTATTTGTATGTTCTTATATTTCTTTCTTCAATATCTTATATTTTTCCAAGTTCAGGTCTTTTACATCCTTGGTTAGGTTTATTACTAAGTATATTATTCTTTTTTAGAAATTGTGAATGGGATTATTTTTCTTAATTTCCCTTTCTGTTAGTTCATTATTGGCATATCAAAAATACAACTGATTTCTGAATATTCATTTTGTATCCTGCTACTTTGCTGAATTAATTCATCGGTTCTAGTAGTTTCTTGGTGGAATCTTCTCTATGTACAGTATCATGTCATCTGTAAATAATGACAGTGTTGCTTCTTCCTTTCCAATTTAGATGCCTTTTGTTTCTTCTTCTTGTCTGATTGCTGTGGCTAGGACTTCCAGTGCTATGTTGGATAAGGGAGGTGAAAGTGGACATCCCTGTCTTGTTCCTGATCTTACTGGAAATTCTTGTAGTTTTACCCACTGAGTATGATGTTGGCAGTGGATTTGTCATGTATGGCCTTTCTTATGTTTAGGTATGTTCCCTCTAATCCCACTTTGCTGAGAACTTTTATTATAAATGGTGCTGGATTTTATCAAATGCTTTTTCTGCATCTATTGGTATGACAATGTGGTTTTTATCCTTCATTTTGTCTATGTGGTGAATCACATTCATTGATTTGCAAATGTTATACTAACCTTTCTCCAGGAAACTTGCATTCCTGGAGAAAATCCCACTTGGTCATGGTGTATGATCTTTTTGATGTATTGCTGTATTTGGTTTGCTGATATTTTGTTGAGGATTTTAGTGTCTAGGTCCATCAAAGATATTGGCCTATAAGTTTCTTTCTTTATTGTGTTTTTATTTGGTTTTAGAATTAGAATAATGCTAATCTAGTAAATTGAGTTTGGGAGCCTTCCCTCCTCTTGAATTTTATGAAATAGTTTGAGAAGGAGAAGTGTTAGTTCTTCTCAGAATGTTTGGTAAAATTCATCTGTGAAGCCATCCAGCCCAGGGCTTTGCTTGTTGGGAATTTTTGATTACTGCTTCAGTTTCACTGGATGTAATCAGTCTATTCAGATTGAATCTTCCTGATTTAGTTTTGGAAGATTGTATGTTTCATTGAATTTGTCCATTTTGTCCAGGTTGTCCAGTTTGTTGACATATTGCTGTTCATAGTATTTTCTTAACAGTCCTTTTTATTTCTTTGGTGTCAGTTGTTTATTCTCCACTTTCACTTGTGATTTTATTTATTTGAGTTCTCTCTCTCTCTCTCTCTCTCTCTCTCTTTTTTTTTTTTTATGAGTCTGGTTAATGGTTTGTCAGTCTCGTTTATCTTTTCAAAGAACGAGCTCTTGGATTCAATGATCTTTTGTATTCTTTTCTTAGACTCTTTTTTGTTTACTTCCACTCTGGTCTTTATTACATCCTTCCTCCTACTCACTTTGGACTTTGTTGTTGTTTTTCAAGTTCATTTAAGTGTAAAGATACATTGTTTATTTGAACTTTTCTTGCTTTTTGAGATAGGGCTATATAGCTATGAATTTCCATCTTAATATTGCTTTCCCAACATCCCACAGATTTTGGATTGTTGTGTCCTCATTTTCATTTGTTTCAAGGTATATTTTAATTTCTTCCTTGATCTCATTGTTTATGCATTCATTGTTTAATAACATGTTATTTAGCTTTCATGTCGGTACATGTTTTTCAGTGTTCTTCCTGTAACCGATTTCTAGTTTCATAGCATTGTGGTCAGAGAAGATGTTTGATATGATTTCAATCTTCTTAAATTTACTGAGGCTTGTTTCGTATTATAACATGTGGTCCATCCAAGAAAACATTTCATGTGTACTTGAAAAGTATGTATATTCTGCTGCTTTGGGGTGAAATGCACTGAAAATATCAATTAAATCCATTTGATGTAGTGTGTCATTTGTGGCCGCTGTCTCCTTGCTGATTTTCTGGCTGGAGTATCTATCCATTCAAGTCAATAGAGTGTTAAAATCCCTGACCATAACTGTATTTCTGTGGATCTCTTCCTTTATGTCCATTAAGATTTGTTTCACATATTTAGGTGCCCCTATGTTGGGTGGGTAAATATTTACAGGGTTATAGCCTCTTGTAGGATTGTTCCCTTTATCATTATGTAGTGTCCTTTTTTGTCTCTTACTATAGCCTTGGTTTGAAAGTCTGTTTTGTCAGATATAAATACAGCAACCCCAGGTTTTTTTACTTTCCATTTGCGTGAATTATCTTTTTCCATCCCTTTACTTTTAGTCTGTGTGTATCTTTTGATCTGAGATGGGTCTCTTGGAGGCCCATATATATGGGCCTTGTTTTCTTATCTATTCAGCTACCTTATCTTTTTTGTTTGGAGGATTTAAGCTCTTCATATTTAAAGTGATTATTTAGATATATATTTAGCGCCATTTTATTGTTAGACTATTTTCCTGTTTTATCTTTCTCTTTCATTTCTTTTTCTTCTTAAAGCAAGCACTTTAAGATTTTTGTTGCAGTACTGCTTTGGTTTTAACAAAGTCCTTTAGATTTTTTCTTCTCTTGGAAGCTCTTTATTTCTCCTTCAATTTTAAATGATAGTCTTGCTGGGTAAAGTAGCCTTGGTTGTAGGTCCTTGCTTTTCATCCCCTTGCATATTTCACACAGCTCCCTTCTGGCCTAAAACATTTCTGTTGAAAATACATACGACAGTCTACTTGGTGCTCCCTTTTATGTAACTGCCTGCTTTTTTCTTGTGGCCTTGAGGATTCTCTCCTTGTCTTTAAGCCTTGTCATTTTAAATGTGATGTGTCTCAGTGTAGGCCTCTTTCGATTCAACATGTTTGGGATTCTCTGTGTTTCCTCGACTTCTGTGTGTTGTTTCTTTACTATATTAGGGGAGTTTTCAGTCATTATTTCTTCAAATAGGTTCTCAATCCTGTGCTTGCTCTCTTCTCCTTCTGGTATTCCCATTAAGTGGAAGTTGTTATGCTTCATGTTGTCCAAGTGTTTCTTAAGCTCTCCTCATTTTTTAAAATTCTTTTTTCTTTTTGCTGCTCTGCCTTGGTGTTTTTTTTCTACTTTATCTTCCAAATCACTGATTTAATCCTCCTCTTCATCTAATCTATTGTTTATTCCTTCCAATATATTATTTATCTCAGATATTGCATTCTTTAGTTCTGTCTGGTGCTTTTTTATGGTTTCTATGTCTTTTTTATTCATGCTGTTGCGTATCCTTGTAATCATTACTCTAAACTCTCTATTTGATAAATTGCTTGCCTCCATTTCATCTAGTTCTTCTCTGGAGAATTCTCTTGTTCTTTCATTTGGGTCTGTTTCTTTGTCTTCTCTTTCTTTGTCTTTCATTTTGGCTCTTTCTTTGTATTTTCTGCCTTAATTGTTCAACTAATCAATGATATAGCCTTAAACTGTAATCAGCAGTCAGGCTTATGTACCACAAGGTGGGGTAGAGTAATTCCTGTAGGCAAGTGAGGGGTCAGCCTGATGATACTTGGAGAGGATTGTTCTGCCCAAGAAAGATGGCTTCTGCAGTATAGGGATGACTCAGCACAGGGATCCTGGTGACTATTCCTTCGGTTCTCTCCCCAGAGCCCCGAACCCTAGATTCTTCTCAAGCATCTCTAGTCCACTCTACCTTCCCTCTGCTAAAGCCCAGGGTAAGTGGCTGCAAACCAAATTTTGTGTGTTGGCCTCATAAGAGGCTCTCTGCATTTCCAGGTGTCGCTCTTTGGCAGACATAAACCCTACTGCTTTCAATAGCTGAATGTCATCTGGGTGTCTTTTCAATTCTGGTGCTATAGTTTAGGAAGCCCAGCTTTGGGTTTAGACCCAAAACTTCTCAGGGAGAAACCCTTGGCCACTGAAATATCCCTCGAAACTTCAGCTGCCACCTGTGGGAGCCCACCCAGCTCTCTCGCACTGCCTTTGCATTCCCAAGAGTCTTGTTGTGGTGAGGTGGTTTCTCCTGTTTTGTTTATGAGGGTTCTCTCCTGCTAGTGTTCAGTTGGTTATTTAGGATGATTTCTCTACAGTTTAGTTGTAATTCCAGATTGGTCCTGGGAGGAGGTTAGTCAAACTTCTACTTACTCCTCTGCCATCTTGGACCTGATCCTCTTTACTCATTTTCTGTTTGGATGATCTATATAGAGTTGTTCCTTACTATGATTTTTTGGTCAGTTTTCCCCTTCACTTCTGTTAGTAGTTGTTTTATATATTTTTCTGATCTAGCTCTTTCAGAGGTTTGACAAGTTCTTGTCAACTATTGCTTTCCATTCCCTTCTCCCTCTTTTCTTCTTCTGGTATTCCTATTATTGTTATATTGCTCCTTTTAATTGAGTCAGATTGTTCTTGTAGAGTTCTTTTATTTTGTTTATGGTTGTCTCTCTCTTCTTTTCTCTGCATCATTTCTAGATTTCTATCTTCAGTGTCCCTAATTATTTCCTTCAGCTGGTTGTCTCTATTTCCTATGCTAACTAGTTCATTCCTTAATTAAATTATTTTGATCCAGAAATTCTGTTTGGTTCTTTTTTAAGGATTCAGTCTCTTTGGTAAAGTATTCATTTTGTCTGTTGATTTGTTTTCTGAGCTCATTAAATTGTCTCTTGTCTCATTGACTTTTTCTTAGGACTGCCATCTTGAATTCGCTATAATTTAAATTACATATGTCCAGGTTATTGAATTTGTTTCCTGGCGATTTTCATTTTATCTCTGAGCTGCCTTGTTACCTTGGCTATTCATTGTATTTGATGGACTCCTTCTCTGTCTTGACACCTATGTGCGAGTGGCACTTCTCTAGTACATTGATTTGAAGTCTTTCTATTATTTTCCAGTAGGTGGTGCTGCATTGCAACTTTTTTAACTTTCTTGTACTTCTCTGGCTTTTCAGATCTCCACAGAGTGGTGGAAAATGGGCTGTGCTCCCTGGGAAAGTGGGTTGGGTGTGTCCCCTCTGACCCAGTCACCCTTATCCCAGGGTACCAACCTACAGGGGAATGTGGTGGGCGATGTGACTCTGAATCTATGAAATCCAAATGCTTTCCTCTACAGTGTAGCTGCAATGCATGGCTGTGGGGTGAATTGAGGAAGCCTGGATGCCTATTTTGGTGCTTTGTGCATCTGGCAATGGTGACCAGTGAACCTTTGCTGTGTCTCTCTGTGCCTCCACCTGAACATGGGATTAGTCATAGCATGAGCCTGTCACTCAGGGAAAATGTGATTCTGTAGTATCAGTTCATGGATTTGTAGATAATGTGCTCTACAACACAACATGAAGGGTGATGGGAGGCGATCTCTGGGATGTTATGGGAAGGTGTTCAGGCTCCATGGCTTTTTTTCTTTGGAATGACAATTGCCAGAAAACCAAGGCTGCACCTCTGTGCTTCATCCCTGCAAAGGTCATTTGGCTCAGCTGCAGCTTGTATTGCCCATTTCTGCAAGAATGCTCACTAAATCTCTTTCCTTCTCCCTAGCTGAAGGGAGTCCCAGCCACAACTTGATTCCTTACCTTTATGGGCTGAGTGCCACTGTGAGCTCCTAGTGGCAGGGCTGCACCTGTAGCTTGTCTCAGTTTTTCCCCCCTTCTCTTCATCTCCTTGGTGTGCTCCCACTTGCCCACCATTACATGTTTCAATGCACCGATATCTCAGACATGTTTGTGCAATGAACAGGGAATTCTTTGTTGAATTATAGCTGTTCAAATTGTTGAAACTTCTAGGGGAGAAGCCAAGGGGATCTCTCAAGCTGCTATTCCTCTGATGTCACTTCCAAGAGCTTGACTGGTTTTTTATACAGATACTAAAATAATTTTGATGAATTCAAAAATATGTATTCAAAGTACACATAAATAGAAATGGATAGTGAAAAGATAATAAATCAGATTTTATATAAATCACAAGAAGAATAATCATATGCAAACCTTTATTTCCAAAATTTGTCTTTTACTTGAATATATTTTAGTGGTATACAATTATAAGTTCATGCCCTAGAAGTGCATCCAACACTTATATTTCAGTATTTTAACTGTTACATATTATGTTTGCATTGATTCAGTTATACAAAGTCCATATTTTCAGCTGAGATCTCTCCTAAACTTCTAACCTATGAATCCATTGCTTTCCTTAAATCTCAACTTGCAAGCCCCATAAACATTCAACTCAATATATTTGAAACTAGCTCATTGCTTTCTTCCAAACCTTGCCTGTGATACTTCCTGTCCCTGTGAATGATACCTAGTTTCCCAAGCTAAAAATTTCTTTATCTATTTTAATTTTACTTCTTCTTTTCTACAAATAATCAAACACTATATCCTGGCACAGTTGTACTTCCTAAGTTATTCCTCTACGATGTCTACTTTTCCAATCTCACTTTCCAATATCTTGCCTAATTTAGGTGATGAAATTCTTTATCTAAATCAAAAGAACAGCTGCCAACTGGTTTCCCTGTTTCAATACTTGCCACTTTGTAATTTGTTCTCTACACTTTAACCAGAATGGTATTTCTCCAGTACTAATCTAATCATTCACTGCCTTGCTTAAAAATCCTTCAGGGTGCTTCCTTCCCTTCCAAATGACACTCAAAGTCCTAGATAAAGTTTATTTCACCCACCTATCCTCTGCAGTGTCATGCCATCTCCTCCAACCTTTCTTCAGATGCCAAGTTTTAATCTACCATATTCCTCCGAAGAAGCCATGCCCTCTCATAACTTAGTGTTCTTTCTTCTCAGCCTCTTCTGACACAATCATTGCCATTTCACCTTACTTTACCAAACTAACTTCTTCTACGTTCATGACTCCACTTAAAGGCCACTTCACCCAGCAGCTTTCCCCAACTTCCTAATATACTTCCAGAGCTCCCCACACTAAACCTTCTCATTACAGCTCTTGATTAATTTTCATGGCTTCTAGACTATACAATCTTTGAAAGCATATAGTTTATTTTGTTTGCCACAATATTCCTAGAGATTATCTAATTTATAAGAGATTTTCAGTAAATATGTTTTAAATTAATGCATGAGCAAATTTAGTTATTTAATGTTGGTTAATTCTTTTCTGAAGACAATCCCAGGAAGACTGTTAAGCCCAAAATGACTTAATGTTTAGAAGTGGCTTTTAGAACATACTGTTTTTTGTATTCTATATCTGTTAATATTGTGAAAATTGAATAAAAAGAAAGAAATGTCATATATATATATTTTTCTTTGGTTATTAATTAGACATGAAAATTTTACCAAGTAATTGATTCTATATGAGGGAGAAAAATGATATCAGATGTCACAAAGATTTTAGGAATATTGGATTGAAGATTCTTGAAGCAACATTATGAAAATATAGTCAAGCAAGACCAAATAGTTTGTTCTTAAACCCCTACTTTAATAAATGTCAATTTAACCATTAAGAGACCAAGTTATCCAAGATCAATTACATTCATAGTTAAATACAGAAGAGAAATATAAGGACAGTTTATGTATCTCAAGAGTCTACCAATATTTAAGCCATTTAATGATGTGTGAATGATCTTCACCTTTTCCTTTATTCCTCTGTATCTTGTATCATGCCTGGGTTCTTTGATATTCTATGACTTAGGAAAAGTACAATTTTTTTTAAGGTTTCTACACATAGAGTTGAATTAGTTAGCCATGTTTGCTTTTGATTATATATCAGATTACTCAGAACTTAGTAGCATTGTGATCCAAATCTAAAAGTAATTGTGATATCTCAGAAGATCTCAATTTAGCTATTATATGTAAAACATTACTATGAAAACCTATCAGGTTATCAGTAATCTTAGGACATATTATAATATTAAATAAAAATAGCAAAATGTGTGATTCTCAAACTAAAGTATCCCCAGGAATTGCTCAATGCTACAGAATAAATTTGGTGCTTTTTATATAACTAAATATTGTCACATCTCCTCTCCTAGCAGTATAGTTTCTAGATTTGTATCTTTGGTTAACTTCTCTACCATCAACTCAGGAACAATTCCTACTTAAAGAATTTTCTCTCAGACTTTTACTGCATCTTAAAATAGGCATTTTCCTTATGAGGTATTTTTTCAAGCTTTTTTTAACTTCAACATATGTGAAAGGTATATCACATGGCTGCACTTATGGACACACCAATTTCTGGATGCAACATAGCTTAAAATAGACTCTCTACAATTCTCTGGGGGCTAGTTTATACTCCACTTTAACTCCCTGTTATATGATACAACCATCCAAGTAGCCACTGTGACACCTCAGCTAAGCACACTTCCAATTTTAGACACTTGGTTAAGATTAGAATTTTGTGATAATATTTGGATGAAAAGCAGGACTTTGCAAGTAATTGGTAAATAACAAGAAAGGATGCTAGTTTATTATTCTTCCTCAATATACTGTCCCAATAACTTGCTAAAAGGCATGTTAAGACATCATCTGCAATATGGCTTTAAAATTTGAAAGCATTTTGGAGTCAAAACTAATAAAACCAAGAGCCTTCTTACTAAGGTGAACCTTAGAAATGTAAACTGTTAATGTAATGAACATGGGATTCAAAGTTAGAGAACTTAGATTTTCATCCCAGTGTTACCCATTACTAACTCTAAAAATGTCTTTGCTCTGTTCCCATAGTACTTAGCACATATTCTTGAAACAGCCCTCACCACCATTGTATTGTGACTGTTTTTCCCTCCAGGTTGGAAGCTCTTGGGTCCAGAAGACTGATGACGGTCTTCCTGGTCCCCAGAACATATTACTGAGTTGACCACTGATGCCTAAATGAAAGGAACTATATTCCCTGGACGCAATTCCTTTTCCCTAATACCTTAACTCACTGGTGTGGCATCTTCCAGTTTTCTTCTTTCCTCCCTCCCTCCCTCCCTCCCTTCCTTCCTTCCTTCCTTTCTTCCTTCCTTTTTCTTTCCTTCATGATACAGATATTTTTTGAGTAATTGTTCTGTTCCAGGAACTTAGGTTGCAACAGTGAACTAGACAAAGTTCCTGTCCTTACAGAGCTTATTTTCTAATAGGGAAAAAAGTCATGCTTTTTGTCCTGATTCACACACATTCTTTCTGATCTATTTCTGTAATCCACTAAAGGGGAGCTGAATTACAAAAATACTCTGGAGTTATAATTCCTCTAGATTTGTAGTCTTAGGAACAAAGCACTCTCTGACCAGTCACTCTACTTGAGAATGGTGTCTCTAACCTCAGAGCCTGCCAGCATAGTCAGAACACATAGTCAAGGTATTTGTGTTTCCCAAGATTCTACTTTCCCCCAGTCCCTCAGCAAGCTTAGAGTAACTCATCACAGATCCTTCTATGTGTATTTAAACTCTCCAATGAATGTTATTGCTGTACAGCGAATAAAAATAAAAATAATTCTCATTAAACTTATTGCAGAACTAAAGTACATCGCAACTGAATGCATAGTTTTCTTTTGTGGAAAACAGCATAAAAATCAAATGAATTTCTATATTCTAGGTCAAACTCTCATTTGATATAATCTCTCCAAAACTTGCTCCTAACAGTTTAGGTAGCAGAGTGCAAGCCATGAAGTTCTTTGCTTTTTAAAAGCAGTAATTAAACTTGTTCAATGAGAGAGTAAACAAATCTTAGCATAGAAGGTTTAGAAAGAAAGGTAACTTCAGAAAACAGAATGATTTTTTGAACTTAACTTTATACTGAAATCAAATACCACTTTAAATTTAGGGGCAATTAAGTATTTGCCTTTCCAGAGGTTATATATATAGTTTCCTGTCAAGATAATTTGTTTTCATTCTGACTTCAAGCAACATGACATTAAATTGGTAGAGAAAAGTAATAGAAAATGTTGTCCAAAGTCTCTATCCAAATTAAATAACAGAGAATAGTGGAGGGTAGGAATTATATTGCAGAATTTGAG
This sequence comes from Pteronotus mesoamericanus, assembly GCF_021234165.1. Classification (NCBI taxonomy): domain Eukaryota; kingdom Metazoa; phylum Chordata; class Mammalia; order Chiroptera; family Mormoopidae; genus Pteronotus; species Pteronotus mesoamericanus. Next base: position 33,636,678 of record NW_026555329.1, read on the forward strand.
GATATTATCTTAAAAATGACAAGCTTATATCTGAGCCTCATGATTTATTACACACACTAAGAGCAGAGTCAAGAATTTTGATAAATGCCAGAGGAACATATAGGTAAACTGGGACAAAAATGAAAATGTTAACTAGTACATATAATCCTATCAATATAGTTTAAGTCAGAACTACCAAACATCTCTGAACATGTTAAAAATGCAGATTCTTAGTGTCCACCCACCCAAATCTCCTGAATTGATATATTCTTTGGAGACTGAAATGAAGTATTTATATCTTTAACAAGAGCAACTACCCTCAACTATTATTTAATACTGAACCTATAATGAATGACAGTTAAGAACAGAAGTTCTCAGGCTTTGGACAATGTTTAATCTACTGGAGGTGTGGAAGTTTGGGATAATAAGAATTTGAGTTTTGAAAATTATATTTTGCTTACTCCATTTTAAGTACAATATCTTCTGCTTTGGAAATGTTCGTAGAGACATCAAGCCCAAAATAATGCTTTCTGCATTCCTCTCCCCATTTGGAAGAAAAACAAGAGTTGGCCATCTTCTACGAGCAAAAGAAAGCACATAGAAGAGTTGTAAAATGCACAGTACTGATGCAACCTTTTCATTGCCATGCTATTCTGGTTCTAAAGCAGAAGGCCCAAAGAATTACCCTGAAGCATGTCCCATGTACATTATCCCTGCCTTCAGTCTCATCTGCCTCTGGTCTACTACTGCCACCAGACTGATAAGTCAGAGATGCAACTCTGGTGTTATTTCTGTGTTTAAAGCTGTCACTAGCTTCAAATTGTTTTTTTAAAAAATCAAAATCAGAAGTTTTAAGCATGACACACAAAGCCCTTACATTGTGTACAGCCTCTGTAAAAGTAATTCCAGTTCCCCTCAGCATGCCTGCTATCTCAGGGCCCCAAAGCATGACCTAGAATTTGCTCTCCTGACAATTCATGCAAATATTCATCTGCTCATTACTTAGGCAAATAGACTGCTGTGATTGTATGTCCTTGCCTCTTTGGGTTTACAGTTTTTTTTCTCTTTTTTCTAATTGATATTTTCTCTACTCACTATTTGCCTTTATTGTATCTCTTCTTTTCTTTCAAATGCTCTATCATGTCATTTTTCAATCAAGTTCCTTATTTTTCCAAATATGAACTTTGCAGGGCCTCTGTCCTCTTACTTCTATCAGAGTTGCTGACTGTCTAGACCTGTTGTACAACTATCATCATGACTTCTGTGAGGCATATATTTTTTCTGGGTTCTGTATTTTTTTCTTTTTTAAGGGGGGTTCTCTTTGGTCTTATTGAAGTTTGTCTTGAATTAAATCTTGAACTAAATTCTTAATAGAAGATATTTGCAAGGTGGAATTCCTGAATCCTAAAATGAAATATTACTCTTACACTTCATAGTTTTACTAGGTACAGAATTCTAAATATTTTGTACTTTAAATGACTGTTGCACTGTTTAATCAGTCAGTGTTACTCATCCCACTGTGATACTTATCCCTCTTTAGGTTATTTGTTTTTTGTTTTTATTTTTATTTTCTCTCTTCATGTTTTTAGCATTTTTCTATGCTTTTGGTCAAGGGTCAGTAAAATATGGCCTATGTGCCAAACTCAGCCCACCTCCCATGTTGTACATAAAGTTTTTCTAAAACACAGCCATTTACTTAAATATTACTTATGGCTGTTTGTGCTACAACAGGAGAATAGAGTAGTTGGGACAGAAAATATGCTCTACAAAGACTGAAGTATTTACTCTCTGGTCCTTAACTGAAAAAGTTTGTTGACCCCTTGTCCTGGTGTTGTAAAATTTCACCACAATAGATCTACATATATTTTTTTAAAAACATATCTGTTCTGTACTTGCAGCAGATCCTTTCCTTTTGAAGATGTGTTTTTCAGCTCTAGAAAAATACTTTTGTTATGCTTCTTTGCATATTTCTTCCCCCATGTTTGCTATCTGTCTGAAAACTCTATTCATCAGATATTGTCTTCCTGGAATGATCCTCTGAATCTCTATATTTCTTCATATTTTCTCTCTCTTTATTACTTTGCCCTCTGAGATGAGGAATTTCCTTGTTCTTGTCACTAAAGTCTTAAATTAAACATTTTAAAATTTTATCCATCATATTACCTTTTAATTTTCAAAAGTCTTTTCTTATTCTCTGATTTTTATTGTTTTCAACATCTTCCTCATTATATTTTCTTGACTGATTTTCAGATTCCTACCATTTTTCTTTACATGTTATGTTTCAGACTTCTCTGAAAAGAAAGCTTTTTTTTTCATAGCCTGTTTATATTTAAGAATGAAGAATGGAGAGGCTAACTGTAATCTCTGTCCACACATTTATAGCTTCATTTTAAAGAGAGTGGGTAGGCTGCCAGCCTTAATATTTCAGGTCCCAGTTGCTTTGTTTAAGAGAGATTTACCAACTTCTATATCGCCTTCCTAATTCTCATGAGGGAGGTCTGTTTATATATTTGGCCAGAAGCTAAACAGTTGTTAGGGTTCTATCTTTAGCTTCATACATCATCCTGATCTCATTTACCCAGTGCCTTCCCAGTCCCAAGCCTCTCTGGGTTCTGTCCAGGAGAGATGCCTCTCTCCAGCTTGCACGCACCCCTTTTCTCAATGTGTTCTACTTTTTGGCTGTTTGTGGCTATATTAGCTATCACTATGTCTATCCATTCTACCTTCCAAAATTTTAGTGAGGTCTCTTGCTCAGTTTTGTCTTTATTGTTTTAGATTATAGCTTTTTAAAATATTCTGCAAGCCTTTCAATGAGGTCTGTTTCAAGAGGGAGACAAGATAAACATAAGCTCAATAAACCGTCTTAAAATAGAGTAGCTGGATCTCTCGATATTATGTAAAAATCTCTGAAAGCATTTTTAGATACTGCTCTCATGGCATTTCTTTCTTTCTCTTTAATGTTCTACTTATTTATATATATATATATATATTTTATTTCTTCACAAGACTATAATCTCTTTGGAAATTAGTGAATCTAGGCACATAAAGTGTCTCTTTAATAATATTAATTGTCTCCCTGGAATAAATTAATGGATATAGAGAAGTGAAGGGGGCATTCTTTTGAAGAAAAGCCATAACCTGTTATTTAGCAAGAGTATTACAATCTAAGCATCATTTATTTTCATCTTTTCCCCCATAGAGACAAATTATCCCTAGATCCTAACAATATTCCTACCTTTGGAACAATTCTAGGAAAGAAAAATGAATTGTATTGCCCTTAAAGGATATCTCAAGAATTTTCTTCATTTTATGTGCTTAACCTATGATGGACTCAGTCACCACAACTTTTCCCTTTTGGCCTAATAACCAAGAAGACCAACCCAAAAGGATTTCCTAGAGGAAAGAGATAAAAGGCAAGTTGTTTGAATGGTTTTCCTGTGGTATCTAGAAAAAAGACCCATATCACTGTTGAAGAGTGATGCCCTGGTTTCAATTATAGAAAAATCATTCATGACAAGTAACAGCAACTTCAATTTTTAGGAGTAAGCTAAATATGAAAAACTTCCTACTGCCTTGTGATCACCAAGGGAGCAAACTGTGGAATTCATAAAGGTGACGAAAGGTTCTGGAGTCACAACAGTATCCTTTGATGAGACCCAGGACAATCTCCAGGAGTAGCCTGTTCTCTCAAAGTCTTCTAGACCAGAGATCACTAAGAAGACAATTCTTGGGAAAGGAAAAGAAGGCAGCACTGGCATTCAGGGGCATTTAGCAACTCAGAGGCTTGGGTTTGGATGGCTGAAACTTCAAATTACTATTCTAAACACAGCAAGTAATTCATAATTCACATAAGTAATAAATCTATAGACCTAATAGCCTTCCTGCAAATGATTTTCTCTTTTGCCTTGCCCTAAAAAAGGAAAGTATAATTTTAAGTTTTTCTTCTCTCTTCAAATTGTTCATCATCACTTTAGTATACACAAGTAAATTTGTGTTTTATTACCAGTCTCAATTTCCACTGTTTTCTGAACTGTTGCTCCACTGCAGTTTTTCAATGTTATCTTTCTAAAAGAAACCAAGCAAACTGCCATGATGTATTTATAATGGTCTCCTGGTGATAATTAAAAAGTCATTTATGAAATAATAGCCTGCTTGTATTACCTGACTTCAAGTAACTGCTCAGTTTTACTTAGACTACACAGCTCTTTCCATATTGAAGACCTATAATTAAAGCAATTGAAGAATGCTATATTTCTTGAAGTGTAATAAAACTGCAGCAAATCTACCATATACGTTCTCAGGATGGCCTCATCTGTGGAACTTACAGCGGAATTTAGATTACGCCTGAAGTCTTTTGGCCCTCCATTCCTCCCTTCCACATCTCCCACTATAGGGAAGGGTCAGGAATTAGATTCAATAAATTATTTTAATGTGGCCACCAGGAAAATCTCCTTATTCTTATTATGGAGAAGTGGTGATGTAGGGTGGCTAAATACCCTTTATTTTGAGAGGAAAGATAGCATAGCAGCTAAGTGCACAGACCCTGCAGCCATGTTGACTTTGTCCAAATCCCAAATCCATCATCTGCCAACCAGGAACATTCTCATCCAGTTGCTTAATTACCCTACGCTCAATTTGTTCTTCTGTAAAATAGGGGTAATAGTCCCTACCTCATCAGGATTTTTGAAAGTTAATTGATGTTAAATGCTTGGTATATACTAGGTAAACACTATGCAATTGTGAAACATTATCATCATCATCAGCAGCAGCAGCAGCAGCAGCAGCAACAACAACCACACCATCATTATCAAGACCAGAAATGTACTTGCTTGGTAATTTTTGAGGGTCCATCTCAAAGTACTCTGGGCCAAACCCTGTAAAATTACCAAGGAACAGCTCTGAGGTAGGTCACAAGAAATACAATTCTTTTTGAGTTAAGCACATAGGAATCTTGCTATTAAGAAATCACTGGTGTGGCCTCCTGGGATGAGCCCTGTCCTGGTAGTCAGGAGGCCTGGGTATTCCAACTTGTTCCGCTTACCGGTGTCCAACAAGTTATTTGTCTTTTGTCAGCCTCATTTTCTTTACTTGTAAAATGAGGTGTTGTACCAGATGAATTCAGAGGTATTTTTCAGCTACAATGCCCTGTCTTTATAATCACTTCTTTGTAAATGAAATCACATTTTGAATGCACTGGGAAAAATTGCCACTTAGAACACTGTGATGACTGGAAAGTGCTTTGCTATGGCAAATGCGCCCTGTTGATGCTGGCTTACAAATGTGGTTGTTCAAATTCAAGTTTATTTACAGCCAGCACACCTATGTTGCTGTCCCACAAATGCCTGAAATGTGAAGTAAGATAATACTAATACGAGCTGCACCAAGTTTGTAGCCTTGTCTTGGCAAGATATGAGTACACCTGGGCGATGCATGTTGTTGACTAACTTAGCACCCTTCTTCATTCCTGGAGTGTTGCCTGGATTCTAACTTCCATTTGTGCATATGCTGCTGCCTCTACCTCCTCCTGAGTCATCTCCCCCTCCTACACACACACACACAACACGCGCGCGTGCACACACACACACACACACACGGGCATGTAATAAGTATGCATATTTCATATCACCAAAGGGATTTTGAAGTTATTAATTAAATTAAATTCACTCCTTGGGGGAAACCCATACAATACACACAAATTCATGCTTTGAAAGTAAACATTTAATTTTCTGTGCCAAAGAAAATGAAAGGGAAGAAAAATAATAATTGAGATTAAAATGTTCCTTTGGATACTTGTCACATAACGAATTTCATAATTAAAGTGTAGGAAGGGGATAAAAGAGAACTAACCGACGAAGCACCTATTTGGGGAGGCCCCTAATATTAGATGTTTTTCATCAATGTTTTATTTCATCTCTAGAAGATAAGCATTGTATTCTCTAGTATACTTTTTAAAAAACATTCTGCAAAGATTTCTTGTCCAGAGTCCCACAAAACCAGTAAATACTGCAACACAAGAATGTGACATCACCAGGAGAAGCTTCATTCTGTTTTTTGGATGTCTTTAAGACATCCATTTTATAATCTGCTTTGTTCATCTGCAACCAATATAATTAAAACCATTCTAATATGCAAATTTATAGTTTTATGGACCAACAAGATTATGAGTTCTGGACCTTTAACTTTAAAAGAGGAGTTATCATATTTGTTGAGAAATTTACTTTGAATTTACCATATGCTTATAATTTTGAGTTTGGGGAAGATTCTTTTGTGCTACTGCCAAATATTTGCTGCCTACAGTTGAAATCCAAACAAAAAGTGGAGAATGATACATGACACCAGGAAATAAAATGCAATCAGATGACAAGAGCTTAATCTACTGATTGAATCCTCCCTCCCAAGGAAAATTCAGTTGGATTTTATAAAAGTGCTTAATTTTATTTGCAAATGCACTCCAGAAAACACTTCCGTTTCAGATGCTTTTTAAAAAACAATATCTGAAATGGATTTAACTAGAAATTATAGGCAGTGCTATGTAGTAAGAACTAAATGGCATTTTTAAATGAATTGTATTTAGATCACAAGGATAAATATAATAAGAAATTTACAAATAAAACACAGATGTAAGTGCTATATGATTCTTTTTTGAGCTTCCCACCATTGCTCTCCTTAGGCCCAAGTAAAAACTCTCAGCCAGAACACCCATTATTAAACACAAAGAAGAAAGGTTATTTTTTAAAAAGAAAAGAGATAACAAGTGTTAGCATAGCTGTGGGGAAATTGGGGCCCTGTGCACTGATGATAGGAATGTAAAATGGTGCGGTCACTATGGAAGAATATGATACTTCCTTAAAAATGATAAATAGCATTACTAAATGACCCAGCAATTCCACTTCATATATTCCCTAAAGAACTGAAAAGACCTGAATAGGTATTTGTGCACCTACATTTAAAACAGCACTAATTACAACAGCCAGAATGTGGGAGCAGCCTGTGTCCCTCCACAGATTAATGAATAAAAAAATCAGATGTGTGCATACAATTGAATATTGTTCAATCTTAAAAAGGAGGGATATTCTGACATGTGCTACAATATGGATGAACCTTGAAGATATTATGCTAAGTGAACTAAGCCATTCACAAAAGATAAATACTATATGATTCCACTTACATGAGATATGTAAAAGAATCAAATTCATAGACAGGAAATAGAATGATGATTTCCCTGGGCTGGGAGGAAGGGGATATGAAGCATTATTGTTTAACAAGTAAAGAGCTTCAGTTTCAGAAGATGAAAAAATTCTCAAGGTAGATGGTGGTGATGGTTACACAACAATGTGTGAATATACTTAATGCCACTGAACTATATACTTTAAAATGGTTAGTGATAAGTTTTGTATATATCTATATATATGTATATTTATATATACACATACATACATATACAATATATACATGTACGTACATAGATATATACACATATGTATGTGCATATGTATACATATGTATGTGTACATATATGTCACAATTTTTTAGAAGTGGAAGTTGGGAAGGAGAAAAGAGCATAAAGGATTATCAACATTAGTTCAGTCAGCCATGTTGCCTAAATCAGAATTTACCCATGCGAAAACTTTGAGCCTTGACTTTTTCATATATAAAATGTTAATGAACTGTGCTTCTGGCCAAGATGGATTCATAGGTAGATATACTCCACTTCCTCACACAACCAAAAGAAGGACAACAACTAATTTAAAAGCAAAAAAAACCCAAAACCCAGAACTGTCAGGAAATTGAACTGTATGGAAGTCCAACAACCAAGAAGTTAAAGAAGAAACATTCATCCAGACTGTAGGAGGGGTGGAGGGGGGGAAGCCTGGGCAGCAGTGATGCATGACAAGGTGGCAGCTGGTAGACCAAGGGTCCCCCACTTTCATGCAGATAAGCCAAGAAGGACAACTGGGGAGCAAGACAGACCATGCAGACCAGGGTTCCAGAGTGGGAAACTAAAGCCTCAAAACCTCTGGCTGTAAAACACTGTGGGGGTTAGGGCAACAGGAGAAACTCCCAGTCTCACAGGAGAGTCTGCTGGAGGAGCCCACAGGATCTTAGGACATACACAAGCCCACCCACCCAGAAATCAGCACTTGAAAGAGCACAATCAACTTGTGGGAAGCTAGGGAAGGGAAGTGATTTAATGTGGGGTGAGAGCCAAGCAAGTGTCATTGTTCCCTCTCTGACCCTTCCCCCACATGCAGTGCCACAACACAGAGAAGTGGGTTACCCCACCCTGGTGAATACCTAAGGCTCCACCCCTTACAAGGTAACAGGTGCACCAAGACAAAGAAATATGGCCCAAATGAAAGAACAGGTCAAAACTCCAGAAAAAAGAACTAAAAGACAAAGAGATAGACAACCTATCAGATGCAGAGTTCAAAACACTGGTAATCTGGATGCTCACAGAAATGATTGAGTATGGACACAAGACAAAGAAAGAAGTGAAGGCTATATAAAGTGAAATAAAGAAAAATATACAGGGAACCAACAGTGAAGGGATGGAAACCAGGACTCAAATCAATCATTTGGAACAAATGGAAGAAATAAACATTCAACTGGAATATAATGAAAAAACAAGAATTCAAAAAAAAATTAGGAGAAGCTTAGGAACCTCTGAAACAACCTTAAATGCCCCACATATGAATCAGAGGGGTGCCAGAAGGAGAAGAAGAAAAGCAAAAAATTGAAAACTTATTTGAACAAATAATGAAGTAAAACTTCCCCAGTCTGGAGAAGGAACTAGACATGCAAGTCCAGGAAGCTCAGAGAGTGCCAAAGAGGTTGGACCCAAGGAGAAACACACCAAGATACACCATCATTACATTGCCCAAGATTAAAGATAAGGAGAGAATCTTAAAAGCTGCAAGAGAAAAGGAGACAGTTACATACAAAGGAGTTCCCATAATTCTATCAGCAGATTTCGCAAAAGAAACCTTACAGGGATGAAGGAGCTGGGAAAAAGTATTTCAAGTCATGAAAAGCAAAGACCTACAACCTAGATTACTGTATCCAGCAAAGCTCTCATTTAGAATGGAAGGGCAGATAAAGGGCTTCCCAGACAATGTAAAATTAAAAGAGTTCATCATCACCACACCCTTAGTATATGAAATATTAAGGGTACTTATCTAAGAAAAAGAAGAAGATCAAAACTCTGAACAGTAAAATGACAACAGACTCACGACTTATCAACAACTGAACTAAAAAGAACAAACTAAGCAAACAACTGGAACAGAATCACATAAATGGATACTACATGGAGGGTTATTAGAGGGGAGCGGGGGGAATGGGGGGAAAAGGTACAGGGAATAAGAAGCATAATTGGTAGGCACAAAATAGACATGGAGAGGATAAGAATAGCATAGGAAATGGAGAAGCCAAAGAATTTACATGTACAACCCCTGGCCATAAACTAAGGTTGGGGGAGATGGTGGAGGGAGGCGGTTGCAACACAGAGGGGGACAAAGGGGAACTGCAATAGCATAATCAATAAAATATACTTTAAAAATAAAATAAAATGTTAATGAACTGGGTTTTGTACCTGAAACTAATATAATATTGTATGTCAACTGTAATTAAAAAATAAAAATATTTAAATAAAATATAAAGTAAAATGCTACTGATGGTGTCCAATTTGCACTAGTTTGAAAGAATCAAATAAGTTACTGGATAGTTGGAGGGAAAGAAGACTCAGCTGAAACTCCTTTTGTGAGTCTGTAGTCTTTTCCACTTTTCTAGTTGTCATAGCTCAGCTGGCTAACTTCCTCCCAGATCAGTTCTGAAATGCCAATTGCATACAATTCTTCAGTTGTCCAAAGTTGGAGAAAACTAATATTGCTGAGTACTTGCTACATGCAGGTGTTTCGATGATGTTCTACATATGCCATTTCTTTGATGCAAAACGGGTTATACTATTCCTGTTTTGCTGAGAGTAACGAGCCAAGAAAGATCATGTAACTTGACCAAGTTTGTTATTTTTGCTGCATTCAGAAATGACTTGATGGTGGAACCCATATATGAATCAAGGGTATCCACTTAAAATGGAAAAAAGAACAGGATAAAGTGGGCTGAAGATTACCATTCATTGAATGACTATGATATATTGATCTCAGGTCCAAATTTCCTGTGCTCACCATTCCCTGGCTCCAAATAATGTTAATGAAAATGAGCCCATTTCGTGTAGTTTATCTGATCATGCAAGATGGTTAAACTAAACTCAATCTGTCTTCTCTCCTCCATGCATTCCCATTCCCCTCCCTGAGTATTTCTGGTGGTACTAAGGTAGTGTCGCATCCATGCTCACAATCCAGTGCAGTCAGTCGCGTGGTATCGACTACACATAATGTTGCTGTGGCTCCCCCTGGGTACCTCTTGTCATCATTTCCAGTGGTTTTGTTATTTGTGTGCTAGGGGCTATATACCACCAGCCACTAACCACTCTTCACAGGAGCTGCCATACCTGCTATATACTGCCACTGGTTGTGAACACCCCTTCTCAATTCACCAGGCTCCACAGTCTCCCTTATAAACCCATGCTGCTGCCACTTCTACTTTTAATCACATTCTCAGCCAAGGACCCCCTGGCAAGAAGTGCCACCTTATGTTACTTGGCACTGCTGTTCTTTTTGTGTATAGTCACCATTGTATTGGAGCCTTTAGCTATCCAGTGCCTATTGGAGGAGAAAAATCCTCTTTCTTTCTGAATAACCCTTTTATACAAATACCAGCTCGAGCTTGCCTTTGTCCTAAAGTCTAACAGGGTTTCAGTGAAAGAGCTATCTCAGGTTATAGTCCCAGCCCTCTGTCTCCCTTAGAATATAGGGGCTAGCCTATGATAGGTTTGAATGGCAGACTTCAAGCTATATGCAAAAACCATTCCACCCTACTGACTCTGAGAGCATTATTAGCTCAAATTAGATCTTCCCTCAGAAGGTCTTTTCCCTAGGATTCTTTATTCTTCATTACCATTAGTATCCTGGGGAGCCTACTTCACCATGTCAGCAGACTATTTCATATGTATTTAAATTCTAGTAGCAGACAGCTTAGACCCAGCCTCAGTATCCCACTAGACATTTTCAGTCTCATTTAAAACCTCACAAAAACCCAGTTAGGTACATATTATTATTTTTATTTTGTGGATAAGGAAATTGAATGGCTAAGTAGCTTGCCATTAAACAGCTAAGCCATTAACATTAAACATCAAAACAGCTAGTTCATGGCAGAATCAAAATTTGAGTCAAGGTTTGTCTGACATCCATTGCCAGGCAGTTCATCACCATCCTGCCTCTCCTGCCAAGCTCTGGGAAGTACTTATAAAGTACCAGCTACCTGACTCAATCACATGGCTCAGCAGCAATATTTCTCGGGTGATGGCTATTATTACCCCTAAATTACTACTGCATTAGTTCTACGTTGCATCTTCATCACATGTATGTCTCTTGTGCTCTACCCTGTGGTGACGCTGGGCAAAGGGCTTTTCAGACATTCAAAATTTTATATAGGAAAATAGTATTTTCTTTTATGAGTGCTGACTAGCAGGTGGTTTCCACATTTATTATTCTAACACCTCATTCTTAAAGTTGACTCCTGCTCTAATTGAAAAACCTCCATTTTTCAATTAAATGTCCCCTAGGGCTGAGTTTATTCCAAAGCTGTTCAACTGAGCTATGACTCTCATGTTTAACTTTTTTATTGTGGAGATTATATATATATTTGTTTTGTTTTTTCCAATCTGATGCAGGTTATGTAAACTTCCTATCAGAAAACTGTGCTTAATGACCTCTGCTACTTAGAAGCACTTACGTAATATCTTCTATAAGGGCATTTGGGCTCATGACAGAAATTTCAATTGTCTCCATTTGGCTCCCCTTGAATTCTCCATCATAAGGACTCAATTAGCATAGACAAGAGAAATGAAACTGACCTTTAGGTTATCATCTAATTCTTTCCTGCCAATATATGATTGTGCTCTTCAATACAGTCCAGAATATTACTGATTCTAATTATAAATGACTCAAATGATAGGTCTTCATTTACAGTTTCCCCCAAGGGGATTAAGTTAGTACTTTCAGATATTTTGGCTATTCCTTGAAGTATTCAGCTTGAATCTAACACTGTCTTTTATCACAGTTTCCTAGATAATACTGTTTTCTGGAAGATTTATTTTTAGTTCCTTGATATGTTTAGGGGGAGAATTTTTGTTTTTATTATTTCTAAAAATGCTTACATTATTCATAATGACTTTTGGGGGTAAGAAAGCCTTTTCTTTACTCTGAGAAGCTGAGTTCTATTTTCATATGTCTTTTGTTATAAAGCTTTTTAGCAAGTTATCTCAAGGTGGGTCACTAAAAGTAACTCTTCTTCTCTATAGTAGAATTTAGTGATACCTGATATTAACTTAGTTACCACTTATGACAAAGAAACCATAGAACTTTCAGTCTAGATAAAGCTAAGCAGCCACTAACTTAGGGGCAACTTGTTGCACACACTTTATTTGACAAAGAAGAAACAGGCTCCTAGGTTTTGAGTTATTCAAGCCCCTGCGAAGTAATGGTAGAGCTATGTTGAGAAATACTGATCTTTCTAAAGTATTATATGAGGTGAGGTGGGTTTTCCCCCCATTCCTCTTCTAAAATCAAACTATATCACTGGCCCCATTTTCCACAAGGAGTTTATATTACTATAATAGCTAACATAATGCTACATTCTGTAATGAGTATGTCCTAGAATCTCAGTGCCTTAACACACTAAAAATTTATTTCTTGCTCAAGCAATAATACATTGTAGGTGTTCGTGGCCTGACAGCTCTCTTTCCAGTGTTCACTTAGGGATCAGACTCCTTCCTTCTTGCATCTCTACCATCTGCTGCTTATGGCTCCCAATCTGAGGTTGTCTTCTTTGACTTGTAAGGGGAAATAAAGTCAAGGATTTCCTAGGAATTTGTTAAGAATCAGGCCTGAAAACAGCATACATTACTTTCATCCACATTCCATTAGAAAATATGGTTTTCTTTTTTCTCTACAACCAAGTTGCAGTAATTTCCCTTAATATTGCAGAACCATTTACAGATCCCAATCTGGAGACTTTCTGTTCAGGAAGGAAGAGAAGTGTATCCAGATCTAATGTTTGTCTGCCACAAATGCTGTTGACCTCCTTCACTTTCCACCTGGTTGCTCTTAGAATCTTTCTGTACCATGTGCCTGAAGACTATTTGAAAGGCATGTAATAAAGTACTTTCCAATGCAAGCGATTTTTTAAAATCTAGTTTACTTTGAGGAACTGAGCAAGAAAGCTCTACTTTTGCTACCTAATCAAGTAAATATTGAGAAGGAAATTCATCAGTACATAAGTTAGTATGTAATTTTTCTCTTGAAAACCAGTTCAGGGAAAAGTCACTTTGCTCCAAAGAACAGAGTTCTTAAGGAGCTTACCCTTCCTGCTGCTAACTTACAGCCAAAGTTCTAAGCAGTACTGGCTCTACATCTCTATACCTTTCTGGTGATGTTACATCACTGGCAAGCATGAATTTTGAATGGATGCAAAAATATACTAATGGCAGTGATTGTGTGTATGTGTACAATGATCCTGTCAGCATCAGGAAGCAACTACCTTAGATAGAAGAAGACCTTGTCTTTCTTTTTCTAGTTGGAGAAAGCCAGGCAGCCTGGAAGTCATGATTGTAGTCAAGCTGCTTGTACATTTCCTCCCATACTCAAGCCTGAGTCTGCAGCTTTGCCTCTGGGCCTCTGAGCAGATATTTCTTTTACCAAGTATGAGCTAATGTTGAGATTTCAGCATGTATATCTTCATCTCTTTCTATGTTTTATTTTCTTTTCTTTATTGTTCAAATACATTTGTCTCCATCTTCCCACCACCACTTTCCCTTGCCCCACCAACCCCCACCTCCCACCCTCAATCCTTGCCCACTTTGGCTTTGTCCATGGGTCCTTTATACATGTTCCTTGATTTGACCCTTCCCTTCTTTTCCTTATTACCTCCCTTCCTCCTTCCCTCTCATTACTGTTGGTTTGTTTTTTCTCTCAATGTCTCTGGTTATATTTTTCTTGCTTGTTTGTTTTGTTCATTAGATTCCATTTATAGGTGAGATCATATGGCATTTGTCTTTCACCCCCTGGTTTATTTCACTTAGCATATTGCTCTCTAGTTCCATCCATGCCAAATCACTGGGTCAAAAGGCAGATCCTTTTTTAGCTGTTTGAGGAAATTCCAAACTGTTTTCCACAGTAGCTGAACCAGTCTACATTCCCACCAACAGAGCACTAGGGTTCCTTTTTCTCCACAATCTCACCAGGACTTGTTTGTTGATTTCTTTGATGGCCATTCTGAGCAGTGTGAAGCAGAGAGATATCTCATTATGGTTTTAATTTGCTTTTCTCTGATGGCTAGTGATGCTGATCATTTTTTCATATATTCCTAGGCCCTGTGTATGTCCTCATTGGAGAAGTGTCTGTTAAGGTCATTTGCCCATTTTTTAACTGGGTTGTTTGTCTTCCTGGAGTAGGGTTTTGTGAGTTGTTTATGTATTTTGGAGATCAAACCCTTGTCTGAGGTATCATTGGCAAATATATTTTCCCATACTGTTGGTTCCCTTTTCATTTTGCTGTTTTCTTTAGCTGTACAGAAGCTTCTTATTCTGATGAATTCCCATTTGTTTATTCTTTCCATTATGTGCCTTGCTCTAGGGGACATAGTGGTGAAAATATTGCTGAGTGGGATATCTGAGAGTTTCTTGCCTATGTTCCCCTCTAGGACTTCTATGGTGTTATGACTTATATTTAAGTCTTTTAACCATCTTGAGTTTATTTTTGTGTATGGAGTAAGCTGGTGGTTGAATTTCTTTCTTTCTTTCTTTCTTTCTTTTTTTTTTTGCATGTAGCTGTCCACATCTCCCAATACCATTTGTTGAAGAGGTGATTTTTACTCCATTTTCTGCTTCTGCCTCCTTTGTTGAATATTAATTGACCATGGAAACATGCATTTTTTTTCTTGGCTCTCTATTCTGTTAAATTGATCTAAATGTCTGTTCTTATGCCAGTACCAGACTGTTTTGATTACAGGGCCCTTGTGATACAATTTGATGATAGGTATTGTGATCCCTCCTACTTAGTTCTTCTTCCTCAATATTGCTTCAGCTATCGCGGTCATTTATGGATCCATATAAATTTTTGAAATATTTGTTCTTAATCTGTGAAATACGTCATTGGTATTTTAATAGGGGTTGTGTTGAATCTATAAATTTCTTTGGTAATATGGATATTTTGATGATGTTAATTCTTCGATGAACTAATGAACATGGTATATGCTTCCATTTATTTGTGTCTTCTTTAGTTTAATTCTTCAATTTTATGTAATTTTCTGAGTACAGGTCTTTTATCTCCTTGGTTAAGTTTGTTCCTAGGTACTTTATCTTTATTGTTACTATAGCAAATGGGATTTTTTTCCCTGATTTCTGATTCTTCTATTCCATTATTGGCATACAAATATGCCTTCAATTTCTGAATATTGAGTTTGTATCCCACTGTTTTGCCAAATTTACTTATTAGGTCAAGTAGTTTGCTAAAGGGACTGCTTTAAGAAGATGAAGAAAAATAGTGAGAAAGAGGCACACAAGTACAAAGGGAAAAAATGAATAAATACCTATCAATAATAACTTTAAATATAAATGGATTAAGTACTCCAATCAAAAGACATAGGGCAGCTGAATGGATAAAAAAACATGACCTGCACATATGCTGCCTACAAGAGACCCACCTCACAACAAAGGACCTATACAGATTGAAAGTAAAGGGATGGAAAAAAATATTACAAGCAAATGGACAGGAAAAAAAGCAGGGTTAGCAACACTTATATCAGACAAAATAGATTTCAAAACAAAGGCCATAAAAAGACACAGAAGGACACTTCATAATACTCAAAGGAAGAATCCATCAAGAAGATAGAAACATTGTAAACCTATATACACCCAATATAGGTGTACCCAAATATATAAGGAAAATCTTGGAGGACTTCAAGAAAGGCAGCAACCCACTGATAGTGTTACCGAACAAAAGGACCCATTGTGGGGGGTGCCCAGATGCTATTACTGAAACAATGACACCCTCCTTACCTGGGACCCCTTGGCTGTGGGTCCCCCGCCACCCTTGGAATTATGGCTCTGAATGGCAGAATTTGGAGAGAAAGAAAAGGAACTATTTATTCAAAAGTTATACAGGTTTGATTAATGGCTAAATGTCACCCTTAAACCTCAAAATCCCTTCAAAACAATCACCAGCACACACACCATCCTGCCTTCCCCCCTTTGCCCAGTTAGGCCAGTCAAGCCAGTCAGGGGTACCATCCTTCAGAAGAAAAAAAACAGAAGTCTGGGGCTCGGCTAGGCAGGCTTCTCACAGATCTCAGCACCATCTACTGCGTTGCGACAATCTCCAGCTCTTAATCCATAACCATGTGGCACATTCTCATGGCCCACTAGCAAGAGTCCTTTCTCCCCTCTTTCTTCCCGCGTGGTCTTCACACTGTTCCCCAGAGTCTGTGTCCCTTTGTCTCTCATGCAGGCCCCTGCCTCTCCTCTTTCCCTCAGTTACATTCTGTATTAAGTCTTTTAAACCTTCCTGATTAGCTTTTGTGATATGCCAAATAATCCTCTTTGCAAATGAGGAATGAAGCTATCCTGTTATTGACATGCAAACTGACTCTCAATGGCCCTGCTCAAGGCTCCTATCCCCCCTGGCAGCCTGCCCTGGGGTGGGGAGAATATGTTTTTCTTGGACACCCCAATCTCTGGACCCTGTTACAAATACCCTTTGGTTGGGGGGCCCTGGCTGTGCCCCGTTACAATAGTAGGGGGTTTTAACACCCCACTGTCAACAATGGATTGATCTTCCAAACAAAACATCAACAAAGATATTGTGGAACTGAATGACACATTAGATCAAATGGATATAACTGACATACATAGAACCTTTCATCCCCAAAAAGAAATATAGACATTCTTTTGAGATACACATGGAACATTTTCAAAGATAGACCACATCATAGGACACAAAAAAGAAGCCTCAACAAATTCAAGAAAATTGAAATCATAACAAGCATTTTTCTCAAACCACAACTTGAAATGGGGAACAAACCTCAAGGAAAAAAACTCAAAAACATTCAAACCATAGAGATTGAACATGCTATTAAACAACGAATGGGTCAATAATGAGATCAAGGAAGAAATCAAAAAGTTTCTGGAAGCAAATGAAAATGAACACACAACCCTCCAAAACCTATGGGACACAGCAAAGGCAGTCCTGAGAGGGAAGTTCATAGCAACACAAGCCTACCTAAAAAAGATAGAAACATTTCAAATAAATGACCTAACCCTCCAGCTTCAAGAACTGAAGAAATAAAAACAAGCAAAGCCCAGGGCCAGTAGAAGGAAGGAAATAATGAAGATCAGAGCAGAATTGAATGACATGGAAGTAAAAGAACAATTCAAAGGATGAACCAACCCAGGAGCTGGTTCTTTGAAAAAATAAACAAAATCAACAAGACTTTAAGCAGACTCATCAAGAAAAAAAAGGAGAGAACCCAAATAGATAATATCAGAAATGAAAGTGGAGGAATTACAACTGATACCACAGAAATACAAAGGATTGTAAGAAATTACTATGAACAATTATATGCCAAGAAACTGGAAAACCTGGATGAAATGGACAAATTTCTAGAAAAATATAACCTTCCAACACTGAATGAAGAAGAAGCAGAAAGCCTGAACAGACTAATAACAGCTAGTGAAATAAAAGCAATAATCAAAAAACTCCTGACACATGAAAGCCCTGGACGAGATGGTTTCACAGGAGAATTTTACAAAACATTTAAGGAAGAGCTAACCTCTGTCCTTCACAGACTATTCCCAAAAATCCAAGAAGAGGGAAGACTTGTAAACTCTTTTTCTAAGGTCAGCATAATCCTATTCCCAAAACCAGATAAAGACACAAGAAAGAAAGAAAACTACAGGCCAGTATTGCTGATGAACATAGATGCTAAAATCCTCAACAAGATATTGGCAAACCACTTCCAGCAATACATTAAAAAGATCATCCACCACGATCAAGTGTGATTCATCCCAGTGATGCAAGGATGGTTCAACATTCACAAATCAATGAACGTAATACATCACATAAACAAAAAGAAAGACAAAAATCGCACGATCATATCAATAGATGCAGAAAAAGCATTTGATATGGTATAACATCCATTTATGATAAAAAACACTCAGCAAAGTAGGAATAAAGGGGGCATTCCTCAACATAATAAAGGCCATATATGAAAAACCTACAGCCAATATCATACTCAACAGACAAAAACTAAAAGCTTTCCCACTAAGAATGAGAACAAGACAAGGTTGTTCACTTTCATTACTTCTATTCAGCATAGTATTGGAAGTCCTAGCCACAGTGATGAGATAAGAAAAAGAAATAAAATACATCTAAATTGGAAAGGAAGAAGTAAAATTGTCATTGTTTGCAAATGACATGATAGTATACATACAAAATCCCATAGACTCCACCAAAAAACTACCCCATCTTTCTGTGTTTTCTTGATCATTTCAATAAAAAGTAAGAGTTGAAGTTACGTATCCCTAACCACTCACCATCATAATTTTAAAAAACTAATTGAGAATGCAATTTTTTATTTAGTCATAAATTGGGAATCCTATTGAATTGTGCAGTGAACTATCATCATCTTCACTCATATTGTCATTACCCAGTCTGGCTAAATAGATAGGCCAGACTGAACTTTTTTATGGTTTTGATTCAAAATAATTTTAAATCTAGAATGAAAAATATTACTAAAGTTTATCCTCGTTAAATGTTTGATAGAAATAAAACCTGGCCTCTTTGGTCTTGCTGATCTGAATGCACTATGTGTAAGCATCAGAATACACTTAAGATTTTATAAGGTATTTCAAGAGTTATTTGTTGAACTAGTTAATTTTTTTCTAACCAGACTTGACATATAAGGATGATCATTTTGTATCTGTAAATTTTGCCAAAATTTGATGTTTTGAACCTTGCTGGCATCTCCGCTTTGGTGAAGTATCTTGATTCTCATTACTTTGTCAGAAATCTGTCTAGAATGCGTATATCTACCAATAGAAAATGATCGTCAACTAACATTTGTAGTGTTTTATGATTAATATGTGGCTGAACATGCAAATCATTACCTTGTTTTGACTAACCTATGTAAGCATATGTAAGAAAGAGCCAGTAATCATTGTTAATCTTATTTTTCACTTAATCTACAGTATTTCCATCCCTAAATAGTTACATGATAATATTGCTCTGGCCTGTAAGTGATTCTTTTTAAGGTTGTGTTCAAGTTTCTGATCTCATCATTTTAAGGTTTTTGAGAAGCATCTCAAAAGATATACATACCTAATAACATACACAAAAACACATATACACTCACTGTATTAATTACAAGTAATGTTTATCCTAATTGTATTTTATAAATTATTTTGTTGAGAATATATGTAGTAATTCTATTAATTCATTTAATCATTTGAAAGCTTAATTATATGCCAAATGTATAATTTGGGTATTAGAAAGTAATAGGTAAGTAGTTGGTCCCTGCATTAAATATCTTTTTTTTAAATTTTTGTATATTGATTTTAGAAAGAGAGAGGGGGGGAAAGAGAGAGGGGGAAGAGAGAGAGACATCAATTTGGTATTCCACTTATTTATGCAGTCATTGGTTAATTTTTTAATGTGCCCTTACTAGGGATCAAACCCACAACCTTGGCATATTGGAACAGTACTCTATTTACCTGCGATATCTGGCTAGGGCTACATTCAAGTATCTTAAAATCTACTTGGAAACAGACATTTAAAATAATATCCAAACATCCATCCATCTTATTATTCATTCATATACCTGATGAGTATTAAGCACATTCTTCTCTAAGTCACAGTGTCAGCTACTGGGAATATAGCTGTGAAAGATCAGTATTGTTGTAACCTTCATGGAGCTGGAGGTCTACCAGGGCAGTTGGATGTATTCATGACTGGACCTTTGGAAAGTATCAGAGTTAGTCTACGAGACCACTGCTGAGTATGTTCCTGGAAGATAAACATTATTTGGAATTGCCTCTAGAAAATCAAATAAGTAAATATTTCCCTGAGGAGATGAGGCTAGTGGGTCTGGAAATGGGAATTTTCTTTGGATCCATAGTGACATTCTTCCTGTTTTGTTCCTGCCTTTGGTTAGCCCAGAGAAATTAATGCCCTGCTGCCCCAGTAAGAGTCAGGAAGGGTGCTTAGTGAGGTAATTCACATTTCAAATAGAGGAATAATAGGTCTTAACACCTTCACATCCACAGTTCCACAAGCAGGGTAAGACAGTACATTCAATTTAGAATCTGCAAAGGAGGAGTCCTCCTTCTTTTTTTAAATTTATTTTAATTTATTATTGTACTTTTTTCCATTCCCATTTATCTCCCTTTTACCCTCTTCCATCTCTATCCACCCCTGCCCCACAATCACCATACTGTTGTCAATGTCTGTGATTCTTTTTTCTTTTTTTGCTCTGCTCTCCACACTCTAACCACACCCCCCAATACACAGTTCAGAGCTGTCAGCCTGGATTGTCATGCAAAGCAAAAATTGTCAAAATGTACTGTCAATAAGAGCAGAGCAAAAAAAGAAAATATTTTGACATGCAAGTTTGTCTCTATTTTGCTTGTTAGTTCACTTTGTTCATTAGGTTCCACATATGAAAGAAATCATATAGTATTTGTCTTTCTCTGACTGGCTTATTTAACTAATAATGTTATCAAGATCCATCCAAGCTGTCACAAAGAGTAAAATGTTGTTTTTTATGGCTGAGTAGTATTCTATTGTGCAAATGTACCACAGTTATTTTATCCAGTCATCTGCTAGTGGACATGGCTGCTTCCAAATCTTGGCAATTGTAAATAGCACTGCAGTGAACATAGGGGTGCTTAAATTCTTTCAAATTAGTGTTTTGGGTTTCTTGGATAAATTCCAAAAAGTGGAATCACTGGATCATAAAGCAGTTCCAATTTTAACATTTTGAAATATCTCCATACTGCTTTCCATAGTGGCAGTAACAAACTGCATTCCCACCAGCACTGCAAAAGTGTTCCTCTTTCTTCACGTCCTCTCCAGCATTTGTTGTTTGTTGATTTCTGGATAACAGCCATTCTGATTGGTGTGCAATGATGTCTCATTGTGGTTTTAATTTGCATTTCTCTGATGATTAGTGGTGTTGAGCATTTTTTTGTATGTGTATTGGCCATCTGTAGATCAATGGAACAAAGCAGAGAGCCCAGAAATAAACCCACACCTTTATAGTCAATATTTGACAGAGGAAGAAAACACATTCAATGGGCTAAAGATAATTATTCAATAAATGGCATTGGAAAAATTGGACAGATACATGCAGAAAATGAAACTGGACCACCTTCTTACACCACACACAAGAATAAATTCAAAATGAATTAAGGTTTTAAATGCTGGACCTGAAACCATAAAAATACTAGAAGAAAACATAAGCAGTAACACTCAGATATTTCTTGCAGCAATATTTTTTGTGATATAGCTCCTCAAGCAAGGAAAACAAAAGAAAATTAAACAAATGAGACTACATTAAGCTGAAAATCTTTTTCAGAAAAGGAAACCATCAACAAATAAAATGACAACCCTCTGAATGAGAAAATATATTTGCCAATAAATCTGATAAGGGGTTAATATTCAAAATTCATAGAGAACTTATGAAACTCAACACCCCCCAAAACATAATCCAATTAAAATAAGGACAAAGGACCTGAATAAACACTTCTCCAAAGAAAAGCCCTCTTTCTTTCTCTCTTTCCCCTCTGTGTGTTTTACCTTTCTATTTATCTGTGTATAAATCCTCCTTTTTCTCTTCAATTCAATGTCTCTTTTTTCATTTACTCTTGCTTACTTTTTTGCTTTTCTATTTTTAAAAATTTGTTCTCTCTTCCCTTTCTACATTCATTTTCTCCATCCACTAAACATTTAATATATCTATGTATGTGCATTTATTTCCATTTGCTGTATGTCATATATATGTGTATATATGTATTTTTATTGATGTAATAGTTTATCTTCAGAGTTCTCTTTCTCAGAAAAAAGCCCAGCTTTTTATATCATAAAATATGCCTTATGTCCTCAGGCTCCTCTTTCTTGAAATACATAGTCTTTGAGCTATTCATCCCCAACTTAAGAACAGCCAGAATAAAAGATTAGTAATCTTTAATTGTGTTTTCTGATCATCCTAAGAAATTTACCCAACATGTGCTAAATATTCCTTACCAAAAATGAAAACCAGCAGAATATACAAATATGGAGAACACAATTGAATGTATTTTTCTTT
Source organism: Pteronotus mesoamericanus (assembly GCF_021234165.1). Lineage (NCBI taxonomy): Eukaryota > Metazoa > Chordata > Mammalia > Chiroptera > Mormoopidae > Pteronotus > Pteronotus mesoamericanus. The sequence continues at coordinate 33,659,130 of NW_026555329.1, forward strand.
TGAACTTTGTGCACAGTAAGTTCTTCCCATAATACTAATGAACCCCCAAAATAATAATAATAATAATCTCTCTTCTAAATCACTTCAATTTAAAAGTTTTTTGTGATAAGATCTATTCTCTTCTTTTAATTAAACCTAATTATTTCAATTAAAGGAATATTACATTATTGAAGTAAATAATTTATAAATATGATGAAGACCCTTAAAAAATTTCTGTTCAACATTTAATTCAACCTTTGTGATACTGCTTATTTCTTATCCATAGCAGTAATATGTTACTGACTCACTAATTTTTTATTTAATGAAGACCCTGTACATTATTTATTATTACTTTCATGTGTGAATGAGAAAAATTTCCAGCTTTCTCATGGTTTAAAATCCTTTTTCTCACATCAGTCCTTTCAAATTTTGTTTTTCACATATTTAGTAATATCTATTTAGCCCTGACCAGTGTGGCTCACTTGATTGTCATCCCACAAAGTGAAAGGTCAACAGTTTGATTCCCAGTCAAAGCACATACCTGGGTTGTGGGCCTGTTCCCCAGTTGGGGGCATGCAAGAAGCAACTGGTGGATGTTCCTCTCTCACATACTGTTTCTTTATTTTTTTTTTGTACTCCTGGATATAGATTTTATTAAGTTCTCATAGGAACAGGTGGGTAGGATGATAGCAAAATTAGGTAACTACCAGTTAAGGGGGAATGTTTACATGAACTTAAAACACAATGAGAACTAAAGATTTCTGAATCTAAGATATTTTGTTGGCATGAGTGTCCTTTGATAAGTCTGCTTAGAGTTCATTTATTTCATCAACAGAATGAACCGGCTCATCCATGCATGCATGCAGGAATCATTACCGTGGCCCTACTACCCACAAGGAACTGAGGAGCACCATTCCAGCTCTAACCATCTTCCATTCTATTCTCCTTCTGCTGTCCTGTTAAATGTTAGCAACTAATGTGAATTTCCAAAATCATTCTTGGGTCAAAGCGGATACTCTTGTAAGCCAGACTGCCAGTTTGCAACCTCTGCTCTAAGAACAGGGTGAATGGACCCCTGGTCCTCCACATTGCCCCACCTGCAACCACTGTCATTTTTACCCTGACTCTGAAGACATCTGAGGGCTCTGAGGCTGTTAAGGAGGAAGAAGAACAAAAGAGGGTGGGAACTTATTTGGCTAAATTGCCTTAACTCGGCTCTCCTACTCTTTGAAAAAGAACATTAAACAAATAAAAGTGCATTTTCCTCTGAGGAACACTTTTCTGGGCAAGTTTATGTCAGAGATAATAGCTCAGTTTGGTTTTAAAAATTGACCTTCCCAGTCCGTTGAAATTTACTATAGCATATCTTTCTAAAATTATGAGAGTTGTGGATATTTTCATCTTCCATGGATGCAGCAAACTTTAACATGTAGAAGCTCATGGCTTTATAGATTAAGGGATTTGAAACTTTTTCCTCCAAGGTCAAAATACGTAATTTTCTCAGAATTAAACATAGGCCCCAAACTTGTAATTCTGAAGTCAATTCAGTTGCCAATGCTTATGTCAGTCAAGAGAAATTTTCTGATACATTTTTGTGGGAAAATAAAAGAAAAAGCAGGGGATAATTGGCATTTATAAGCAAAACCTAATGCATTTTATTTTTTAAAATATATTTTATTCATTATGCTATTAAGTTGTCCCAATTTCGTCACTTTGCCCCCCTCCACCCAGTACCCCCATTCCCTCCGGCAATACCTTCCCTTAGTTCATGTCCATGGGTCGTACATATAAGTTCCTTGGCTATACCATTTCCTATTCTGTTCTTAACATCTCCCTGTCTATTTTGTACCTACCAGTTTGTACTTCTTAGTCCCTGCATCGTTTCCCCCATTCTCCCTCTTCCCCATCCCAATTGAATCCTCCAAGTGATCTTCATATCTATGATTCTTTCCTGTTATGCTTGTTACCTTAATTTTTTATATTCAATTGTTGATAGTAGCAAACTTACTGCCATTTTAATGTTCACTGTTTTAATCTTCTTTTCCTTTAACATTTCATATGATAAAGACTTGGTGATGATGAACTCTTTTAGTTTTACCTTATCTAGGAAGCACTTTATCTGTCCTTTGATTCTAAATGATAGCTTTGCTGGGTAGTTTAATCTTGGTTATAGGTCCTTGCTTTTCATGACTTGAATACTTCTTGCCAGTTTCTTCTTGCTTGCAAAGTTTCTTTTGAGAAATCAGCTGACAGTCTTATGGAAACTCCTTTGTAGGTAACTATCTGCTTTTCTTTTGTTGTTTTTAAGATTTTCTCCTTATCTTTAACCATTGGCATTTTAATTATGATGTGCTTTGGTGTGGTCTTCTTTGGGTCCAACTTGTTTGGAACTCTCTGTGCTTCTAGAACTTGTATTCTATTTCCTTCACCAAATTAGGGAAGTTTACCTTCATTATTTTTTTCAAATAAGTTTTCAATTTCTTTCTCTTCCTTTTCTCCTTCTCGCACCCATATGATTTGATTTTTATTTTTAAAAATTTGTTTTCTCTTCTCTTTCTACATAGTTGTTATGTTTGGAGAGGTCTCAGAGACTCCTATACTATCCTTGTTTTTTGTGTTTTTATTTTAATTCTTTTTCTTCTTGCTATTCCCATTGAATGCTTATTTCTCCTTATGTTTCAAATCGTTGATTGGAGTCTCAACTTCAACCTCTCCACTGTTGGTTTCCTATAGATTTTTCTTTATTTCACTTAATGTTACCTTCATTTCTGCCTGTGTCTTTTTTATGCTGTAGAAGTACCCAATGAGTTCCTTGAGCACCCTGATAACCAGTGTTTGAACTCTGCATCTGATAAGTTTCTTATCTCCATTTTGTTTTGTTCTTTTCTGGAGTTTTGTTCTGTTTTTTCATTTGGACCATATTCCTTTGTCTCCTCATTTTGGCAACCTCCCTGTGTTTGTTTCTGTGTATTAAGTATCAGGTTCTTACCTGAAAGGAGACCAGTGCAGAGTGGGTCTGCCTCAAACTGGCCTATAATGTATGGGTTCTTGACTTTGTACTGGAAAGATTTCACAAATAAGTCCAGGTGATTTTGAGAGTATATTTATTAAAGCTGGGGACAGTGAAATAAGGAAGGTCCTAGAATAGGAGAAGCAACAGGAGACAGGCTAAGTGGGGCTGCCTTTAGTCCTCTGTGAAATAAAAGTCACAGTGAAAGAAGTGAGCCAAGCTGTGGCTGCTGTCAGCTCACTGAAGAGTCAGAGAAAAGAGGCCTTTGGGACAGTTTCAGAGTGTTACCCTAGGAGCAGCTGCTGCTACCCATTGCTCCCCTGATTGCAAGTTTCATTGGGTCTCTTAGAGTTTAGAAAATGCATGTCTGTGAGGGAAGATGAGAGGGAAAGGAAAGGCATGGTTTTTAAAGGCTGGGAGTTTAGGGGAGGGCTTAGGGGAGGATCCCAATAGAATATTTAGTAGATTTTCCAAGTGTGCCCTTTCAGGGACATGGTCTGTACTAATTGGTTAATGACAGGCCAGGGGGTCATTAGCTATTGTAGCTGGTCTTGGCCTCACCCACCTAGTTTTGCTCCTTTTCCAGGCTTAGAGTTGAAATACAACTGAGGCCCAGATGTTATCTCTAGTGAGGGAAAGATCAGGGTGTCTAAGTTGCATGACCACCGATATGCCATGGAGGAAGGCTGCCCTGGGGGCCATTTCTGACACCAGTTTTGCCCATTTCTAGGTAGCCAGGGCTTTCACCCTGGGAACCTTCTTTATCTGGGTGTAAATTGCTCAGCCAGTTTCCTTAGCTATCTGTCCCAGTTTCCGCATTCCACTTGCCAAGTAATTTTTCTAGTTTCTTACTATCCTACCTCGTGTAGTACATTTTATAACTAAGTAATATATTTTGAGTCACTGCTGTTAAGTAAAGTCCATACTTTATTAAGATTTCCTTATTTATACCTAATGCCCATTTTCTGTCCCTGGACCCCATCCAGTTTACCACATTACCTTCAGTTGTCATGTCTCCTAGAACTGCATTAGTGTCTTAGATTTTCCTTGTTTTTGATGACTTTGACTGTTTTGAAAAGTACCGGTCAAGTATTTTACAGAATGTCTTTCAACAAGAATTTATCTGATATTTTTTCATGATTAGACTGAGATATGGGATTTGGGGAAGAATACTATTAGTGATGAAGTGCCATCCCATCACATCATGAAGGTACATACTATCAATGTGACTTGTGAGTTGCCACTGTTGATGTTGTGCTTGATCACAAGACTGAGTAGTATTTTTTTGGGGTGGGGGAGGGACGTTCTCCAATGTAAAGTTATTCCCCTCAAGTTACCTTTCCATAATGCAGCCTTTGGGGAAAAGGCACCATATGCAACCCACACTTAAGGGATGGGGAGTTACGTGGCACCTCCTTGAGGGAGGTGAATCTACATAATTTACAAAGAAGTCCTCTGTGCAGGACATTTGTCTGTTCTCCCACATTTATTTATTTATTCAAACATTTATATCAGTATGCATTTGTGCATATTTATTTTACACTTTGGGCTATGATCAAATACATGGCTATTATTTTATTTTTCACACTGTTCCAGTTAATAGCTCTTTTTAAGTAGAACAGTAGTGATAGTTGATTATTGTTTTGTGGGTTTTTTGTTTGTTTGTTTAATATCCTTACTGGGCCCCAAATTTTGGTAACCCTGTGTTATTACTTCAAGTTGGGAAGGAGAAGCCTAAGAGGAATGTGGTTTTTTTTTTTAATTTAATTTTATTTTTAAGGTACTATTGCCCTATGTTTTAAGCTAATTTTTTCAAAATTCACCCAAAGACATGTGCATTGTTTTTAAAGAGAGGAGAAGAGAGGGAGAGACAAAGGGAGAGAAACATTGATATGAGAGAGAAACATCTATTGGTGCCCCTGTCCGGGGACCAAGCACTCAACCCAGGTATGTACCTTGGAAATCAAACCATGACCTTCCGGTTTATAGTACAACACTCCAACCTACTGAGCCACATGGGCCATGGAGAGGGACATATTTTTTATTTGATGAAATTAAAAACACTGCAAACTATAGGTGTATGTAGTAAATATTTATTGAAATAAGTTGAGATAATTTCTGGCTGACAAGTTGGGGAGATACTATAGAGAAAGTATTATTAAGTATATTTTTGAACATTTTTTAAAGATAATACTGAATATATATATACTAAAGTTTATTATTTAAATTGATAACTCTTTTCTGCATACAAAACAGTTATTCACCCTCATCACCTTACTAATGCCTAACATTTGAAGTTGAGTGCCTCCCTATAATCCATGTTTCATAACACTTCATTGTAGATCACATTTATCACTTTCACTTGTGGTAGAGATGCTTCTAAACAGAAGAACAGATTGCTTCTACTTCACAAAACTAAAGTGGTTGCTCTTTGCTTGATGATGTAGTCCAGTATTTACCCAGTGTCAAGATTGATCATATACAGGGTCTGGCAGAAGTAATGCCTGCTTGAGTGTGGTTGGTAGGGTAATAATATGAGTCTAATAATTTATAGTTTTAATTTGACCATTTCACCTAACATGCCGCATGGTATACTTGAGTATGATATTATTATGTTACAGAATTATGTGCTTATGATTTTGTAATAAAAGATTTTGTAATTTAAAAAAGTGCTATTTGTGCTGGACCCTGTATTAAGAAAGTCAAACATTTCACTAAGTAGCTCTTAATCAGTTACAACTTCATCCTTACCAGTGTCAATATCACCTGCTTAAAAAATAAGGTCTTGCAGTTAATTTCACCCAGTGAACATGTGTGTTTTATCTTTGTTTATTTCCCAAACCTCACTAAGATGACAGTATAAGTGGGAAAATATATAAACCCATGTCAAAAAGGAAAATGGGAGAAGGCTGGTCGGGTGAGGTCAACACATTTTCTGAATCAGGAAAGCTAAAGGAAGAGAGTATCTGACTGCCCAGAGCAACAGAAATAGTAATAAAATGTAAAAACCTGCAGTGAGGAATACCAGTTAGAGACTGTTACCTTCCCATACAGTCCTGAAGAGTCATTTAAATTAGAGGCACCAGGACCTGTTGACGGTGGGGTGAAACTGGGAGCTCAAAACAGAAGTAATGGTTGGGTCTCGAAATAGATCAGTTGACCCCAAGTCTCCCAGCTCTACCACACGTAGCTAATCACCTACCCTTCTGCTTTCTCAGTCTAGGCAAACACCAGTTGGTTATTCTCTGGAGAAATTGTAATTGAGAAACTGGAGCCTGGGGACAAGCATAGCCATGGGTAAAGGCCTGGTGCCAGGCTGCAAATATGAGGTTTAAGAAAAGGTCTACAGACCAGCTTCTCACCAGACTTAAAACCCTCATGCAGGAAACTGGAAGATTTTTCTGTGGATAAAGCAAGTAGCTCCAGATAATTGAGCAGCCCCTCTCCCACTAGTTCAGTATATAAACAATATATATTGAAAACCACCAATGTACAAGACCCAGCCACTCACATAGATTGTACAATCAACTTTTTATATAATCCAATTTTAAATTTAAAAACACAGCAAGGACCACCAAATATTCAACATATGATGAAACCTCAAACCTGAAAGAAACCAAACAGAAACTCAGACAAATTGTAAACAGATTATGGGTTTTAGAAAAATTTTAAAAACGTGATAATTAATGTCATTAAACAGGTGCAGTAGCTTAGAATAGGAAAGATAATGGGATTAAGCATTTTAGACTCAAATTTTTAAAAATTCATGACTATAAGATAAAACTTAAGACCATTTACCAGAAAGTAGAAACTAACTGGATAAATCTAGGAAGCCAAAATCTGACTTAGAGTCTCAGAGACAAGATAGAAATCAGGGAGGAAGAAATAACCAAAGAAGGAATTAAAAACTTAAGTCCAGTTACCCCATGTTTCACTGCCCATCAAAAGTAATGAAACACACACACACACACACACACACATACACACACACACTCACATTCACACATCAAAGTGCGTCATCATGAAATTTCAGGACTACAAGGAAAGAAAAAGAATCAAAAGTTTCCAGAATGGCAAACATTGGCCGTAAACAAAGAATCAGAATAAAAGTGGCATCACACTGCTGAACAATATTAGAAATAAGACAATGGATCAAGGCTTCATGAGATCTAAAATCATCAATTTTCCACCTAGAATCATACCAAGCAAAACTATTAATGTAATGTAAGGGAAGAAGAAATTTTCAGATATACAAGAATGCAAACATATGCCTCCCAAACACCATTTCTTAAGAAACTGCAGGAATATTTACCCTTTGAAACAAAATTTTAAACCAAAACAAGGTAGAACTAGCAGTTGTAGGAAACAGTGGTTTTGTTTTAATAAAGGAATGAGTCCAGGAAATGCCCTGGTAATGGTAAAGGGAAGCCCTAAGATTTCAGCTGTGCAGCAGATCCAGAGAACTAACACTTCAGATCAGAAGGGGAGAAAGGAGGGCTCTTGAAAGGCATCTCCAAGAGAAGAAGGGAACTGCTGGATTACCTGATGAGTTTGAGTATGTGGGAAATCATTGAAAGGTATTGTTAAAGAATGTGGGAAGAATGAACAATTAGTAATAAAATATAACAACAAAACAAATAAAGGAAAAACAAAATGTGAATAAGAAATATGTTATTCAACAACTTTCCTTAGCAGTGAGCAGTATTCATATGCTCATACAAATAAACAAAGAATGTTGATTTAATAAGAAATTTGAAAGAATATTGAGGAATTGCATAAGAAATGAAGATTCTTCTGATGTAATATGATATCAATAAGTAATATCTAAAATGGGTAAGTCAAGGATAATATAAGAAATGGAAATAAATATCAAAGAAAATAACAGGCTCAGTAGGGATAATAGTGGTTGCCTTCAGACAAAGGAATTAAGGGATCACTTGTATAAGTCTTGTAAGAGATTTTGACTAAATTATGTGAGTATATTACTTTTGGAAAAAACTTTAATTTTAAATTATATATAGGGATAAATTATTGTTAAGATTTCCCTGAAGCATCTTATTGTTTCAGCTACCTATCACTCTGAATATAACCAATCCAAAACCCAGTGGCTTAAAAGAGCATTACTTTTTAAAATTATTTCCTTGATCTTAGAGATTGCCTGGACTCAGTTGATAGTTCTGCTCAATATTGTTCAGCTGGACAGGCTCATATAGTGACGTCCAGTGGGGAGATTGACTAGAGAGCCTGTTTTCCTCTGCATGTTCACTTTCTGCACATTGAGGCAGGCCTTCTTTCAGCGCAGTGTGACACTTTGGACTTCACTTGGCACAATGGCTAACTTCTAAGAGACAGCACTCTAAGAAGACATGCCCCCATGATCAAGCGCTCATCAAGCCTCTGCTTATAGCATGCCTGCCAGTGTCTTATTGGCCAATGTAAGCTGCATGGCCAAACCAGAGTCAGTGGGGGAGAGTTCTAGACAAGGACATAGACACTGGGCAGCATGGTTAACCACTTTTAAAATGTTAAACCACTTTGCATCTTTGATATATGTAAATATTCTTTACAGTTGGCATAATTTAAAGGACATCAATTCCTCAATTCCCTCCGTAACCAATTATATAGCATTAAAGGAGTCATAAGCTCTGAAGAACTCTGCAAGAGACAACATGAAAGCCACCAAAATCTCAGTAAGGACTCACAAACAGCAAAACAGATTTATTTTCCTCTATTTACTATTATGCTTTTATGTCTTTTTTGCTATTATGTCTTGTTTGGTGTTAGAAGTATGTTTTAACATTCTGTCTTTCTAATTTGCAATCTATAAATACTTCCAAAAATTTTGAAGATTAGTGGACTAATAGTGATAATAACTAATATATATCAAACATTAATTACATGTCAGGACTTTGATAAGAACCTGAATGTTAAAATTATGTGGAAATATCACAGGTCTACAAAATAAAAACTTTATGGAAAATATATATTCTATCACTACAAAAATTTCCTAGGCTTGCTTTATGTATTAGACGTTTGTTTGAAGAGAGGAGCTAGCTGACTGGACAAAAGCTTATTAGAAAATTCAATATCAAATATTATAATCATTGCTTTCCTGCATGTTTTTTCTCCACTTTTTGTATTCTTTATTTTCTTCCTCCACCATCTTTTTTGTTATTCTTTCCATGTTCAAATAAAACACCTTAGAAAAATTTGATTTTCCGTAAAATCTTGAATGTCACTAATCATGTTAGTGGCCCTTGTCAGCTGCAATTATAAGTATACACCAAACATGACTATTAAAAATGACTGAAAGCACTTTGCAAATATGAGATGTTCTCTAAACACTGTTTCCCAGTAGTGTACAGCTCATTTAAATGGTATTTGATCTAGCATCAAGTGCTATTTTAAGCATCTTTGAGCTATCATAAATTTGGATACCTTCCTTGCTTTCTGGGTCTCAAATTCCCCAAATGTTTTTTATTGAAATCCAGTATTCGTTCCCAACTATATTACACTGAATTCAAGTTAACTGAGAAGAGGAGCCAGAAGGGCCTCATTCCCTCAGTAATTCTCATGTTTACAATAAGAATCAGATCCAGGAGATCATGCTTGACTAGATTACATTTTCCCTTGATTGTGATGCCACTGCTGCAAAAAATTAGGAGGTTTCTTTATCTATAATTTATACATTGGAGAGTGAAGAGATAATATCAATGCACACCAGGGTAACAAGTTTGTTTAAACTAATCAACATGACTGAGAGCATTTTAACTTACGGAAATAACACATTACAAGATTAACCTATAAATGGATAATGATAAAAACTTGAGCAATTTTATTTACTCAAGCTAAAATATCTACAGTCTTAACCTAATTTTGCTTCTGCCCCATAATTATTTTTAAAAAATAGTTTGATATTGAGCTGTTGCAACTAGACCTACAAAGTCAAGTACTAAGAGCCATCACAGACACTAAATTTGTGAGTGAATGTAGAGTACAGAACATGGGAAAAAAGAACTCAAAGGTGGATTAAATCAAAATAAAGAATCACAAAGGTATATAAATAATATGGAACAAATTATTTCATTGCATTTTTTTAAAAGTTGTTAGTGCTTGAGTCAGAGCAGTCTTTACAGATTATGGGTATTTCTAGTAATCACTGAGCAAATGCTGTAGCCCAGTATTTCTCACAACAGAGTCTGTAAAACTGTAGCCATAGAAGATAGCTTAAGGGAGAAAAAGGGTGTTCTATCACATGTAAAAGACCTATTCCAGTGTTGTAGACTGTGGTCCATGCCTATAACTGTCAATGCACATAAGGTAGTAGATCTAAGAACTCTTGCCTTAAAAACTTGTTTTATTTGGTTAACCCTGTCTCCCTATTTTAAATGATTATGAAACATTTTTTTCTTTTCTTTTTCCCCCTTATCTAAATTCTGTTTCTTATCTAAAGATTTAATGTTCTCTTTAATACAATACTTTAGGAATACTGCTCTAGATAGGTAATTTTAAATTTCAAAGCTATAAAAAGTTATTAATGTTCAAAAACATTAACAATTTATATTGCCTTAGAAGTAACAGAGTCCAGATTTTAGTGAATTGTGTAGAATTAATTACAAGGAAAGCAAATTGTACAAACCCTTTGAGAAATTGCTTGGCAGTACCTCCTAAAGCTGAACATATGCCTACACCATGACCCAGATATTCCATTCTGTCCTATTGGAATATGTATGTATATATTCAAAAAACAGTAATAGATATAGCAGCTCCTAATAGTCTCAAAGTCGAAATAAGTCAAATATCATTGACAAAAGGAATGAAAATAATGAATTGTGAGATATCCATGCAATAGAATATGTCCTATGTAACAAAGAGAACAAAGGAAATATTACTACCTATAAATACATAAATGACTCTCAGAAACAAATTGTTGAGCAAAACAAGCCAGACAAAAAATTAACCATACTGTATAATTTCACTTAAGCAAAGTTTATTTATTAAAAAGGACAAAAACAATCAATGGTGGTAGAAATCAGAGTAGTGTTTGCCTTGGACAGGGTGTAGTGACTAGTGATTGGGAGACATCAAAGGGAGACTTCTGGAATTTTAGCAAAATTCTAAGTCTTCATGTGAGCGTTTGCTTTGTGAAAATTCATCAAACTGTAACTTAATGACTGTAATTTCCTGTAAGTGCACAAAACAGTTTAAAATGAATTAATAATTTAAATAAACTTTTATTTCTTTTTTATATTGCTGTTGGAATGATTTAATGTTTTAACGTTTTTTTCCTTTTTGGCCAGTAAATTGTTTTTTTAAATGCTAGTGATATTGGACATGACTTAAAAGATAACCTTACACAAAAAAGTCTAATTCCCCATACATCTAGACATTTAACATGCTCTTTAGAGCTAAAAATGGCTTGCTGTTAGTGTATCTTCAGGTATGAATGCATGCATATTTGTATAACAAAGTTCAAATGAAACATGCAAACATGTTATTACTCATTCATTTGCTTATTTAGTTAACAGTGTTCTAGGCATGATAAATATGTGTGAAGGAACACGAATGAAACATATACTCATTCATTCTTTAGTAACAGTGTTCTAGGCATGATAAATATGTGTGAAAAAAATGTTCACCCAGATTGCATGGATTTGCATTTTAGACATAGGAGACATAAATGAAATAGCATATATATTAACAAATGGATAAATAAACAAAAACAATAAAACTTCAGGTAGGGATAAGAGCTATGAAGAAAATAAAGCAGAACAAGTGTATAGTGACTGAGTGTGTGTGTATTAGGGGGTCACCTATTATGGTTAAGGTGCATGGTCAAGGAAGACCTCTCTGATAAGCAGATATCTGAGTAGATTCCCGAATGAGATGAGGGAATAACCAGACAAATATCTGAAGGAATGGAAGTAAGGACATTAATAAGTTGTTTGATAACTTGGCTTAGGAGGGTGGCTGTGGAAGAGAAGAAAAGTGGTCACTTTTCAGTACATATTTCAAAGGTATAATAGAATCAGTAACATATTGGATATGAGACATATGAGAAAAAATCAAAGATGACTTCAGTATTTTTGGTCTGACAAACCCATAGAGTTATTACTTAGTGGGAAGGGGAAGCTATAAGATGTAAAATCAAGTTTGGGTATGCAAAGCTTGAAATGCCTATAAGACATTCATGTTTGCATATGGACCTGGCAACTGGAATATATGAATTTGGAGCTCAGAGGAGAGGTTGGAGCTTGGGGATATAAATTCTAGCTAACATTTAAGACAGAAAATGAGTGTAGATGAAGAAATGAAGTAGTCTGAAGACTAATACTTGGGGACCTTAAACGTTTAGAGGTTGGGGTGATTAGAAGGAGCCAGGAAAAGAGAATAAAAAGCAGTAGTGAGTGAAGTAGGGAGAGAACCAGGAGTGTGTGTTTGTAGAAGTTAAGTGAAGAAAGTGTTTCAGAGAGAGACTTCCTGATTGTCTAAAATGCCACTAAAAGTTCAAATAAGATGAAGACTGGGAAAGGACCATTGGATCTATAATGTAGATAGATGTCTTGCTAACCAGAATAAGAGGAATTTGGTTATAATGGTACAGAGTATATGATCTGAGGAAAAGAATTGGAGAAAGCTGTGTGTGGAGTACTCTTAAGAGGCTTTATTCTAACAGAGACTGGGTGATTATTAAGAAGCATGTGGGGTAAAAGTAAGATTTTAAAAAATGATTTCAAGTATTCTGGCATTTGTATATATGGTTAAAATGATCTAATAAAAAGTAAAGAAAGGGAAACTGGTGATCCAGGGGAAATGGAGGAGTGATGCTCATGAGTAGGTTGGAGGGAGAGGAAAGCTGCATGTTGGGGACATCTACAAAATGTTCACCCTTATAAATGTAGGCACAACATTTAAAGGGCTTAATTCTAATTAAAGAATTGATTTTCTGCAATTTGTTTTCCTTTAAATGTAAATGTGTCATTGAATGTATAAGCTAACAATTAACCCAGAAATTTCTGTGAGAGAGATAAAAAAGTTAGACCACTCATTTGCAGTGTACCACGGTTGGATATAGTTGTACTGATGGGCTGTTTGTTGTTATTGAGACTTCCAATGCATTTAGAAAACATAACCATATCTAGTTTTGTGTAACATTCACTTGTTACCTGGAAAAAGCAATTCCATTGGCATTCTGATATTCAAGAGCCTGTTTCATATTTCTCATTTCTGAAATGGTCAATAAAAGGGGAAATATAAGAAAAATGGAGAGAATAAAAGCCTGAAAGTCGAGGTTGCTTATCAATTATGCATTTACATTTTCAAAGGAGTTAATTATTTAGAAATGCTGGAAAAAAGGAGATCATGGAAAAGCCTTTTTATTTTTGCAGAATACATGTTTTTACATATTTTATATCAATGTTATTTCAATAATATAAACTATGTTTAGCAGTAAGTCAAAATTTTTAAGGTCATCTTTTAAAAAGTATAAATGATTTCCAAATTTTTAATATTAATATGCTTGATTACAAAATTTTTCTATGCCTTGATACTACAAATAATAGTTTAATATATTATTATCAATGAGAAAAACTATCCTAAAACAACCAGGTCACTTAAATTATAAAAAAGATTATAAAAATGTATAAAAGTATATTATCTGATGGAACTTCTTAATAGTATTAGGACATTTTAAATGTCCATGGTATTATATATCACATGGATTCTTCTATACATAGCTTGCTAATTCAGGAGTCTCCTGTCTCTTGACCTCTGGTTGTACCTGTAGGACAAATCATTTGAACTTCTGTTGTGCGCCTCCTTTTTCTACTGTGGCTGTTGATAATAGCTGTATGTTTTCAGTCATCCTGGCTGGAAAACTTTGTTAGCTCCCTCTCACCAATAAAATTTAACTACTCATTAGGTTAGGATTAATTTTGTTGGTATACTTTTCACATATTTATTCCCTTCACCATTTCTACTCACCATTCTCACCTGCATGCTTTTTTTGAAACTTTCCCAAAACATAGAACCTTCAGAATTTCAAGGCCAGGATATGTCCTCTGCCTGATATTCCAACCTTCTCTCCCTCCATTCCCTATTCGCCATGTATTTCCAAGAAAATTGGTCTGCACCTTTTTCCACTACTTCAACATGGCTCTCGGCTTTCCTGCTTCCATGCCTTCGCTCACACTGTTCTGTGAGCCACAGGCTGGAGAGAAGAGGCATTTTCCTACTTATGTCATCTAAGGAGCCATTTCCACACTCACTGCTTTCTAAAACTCCTCTGATTCTTGATGGACCATCCCAAGTGCCAGCTCATTTTCACCCTCAAGACCCTTCCTGGAATCGCCATCTTTGCACATTGTTCACAGCGCCGGACTCAAGTTTCATTCTCATTTTACAGATGACAAACGAGGCTCAGGGAGGTTTAGTGATTGGCCTGCTGCTAATATGTGGCAGCCTGGACCGCCATCCTGGGACGCCATCCTGGGACGCCAGCCTGGGACCCCAGTCTGGGATGCCAACAGCGGGGGGCCACCTGGAACGCTAAGGCCCTGCTTCTTTAGTCATGCAGCCCCTTTCTGAATGTTCTCTGACTGAAGGAAGAAGTAAATGAATTTGTCATTTTAAATTTTTCTTAATTTAAAATTCAGAAGTACAGTACTAAGTGGTTGTCATGAAGAGTTTTTCAGGACCAGAACAAAGTAGATTATTAGTGACATGTGCTGAAAAGTGAGAAAATAGGCTGTATTGTCTATGACAGGACAGTTGAATGAAAAACAAACATTTTAAACTTTTACATACATGATATAGTGATCAATGTAAAAAATATCTGGAAATAATCTAGAATACTCATTAAGTGCTTAGTATGGGGCAGACATTTTTGGACATTTTATGTGTATATATTAATTTTTTACTTGGCAGTATACTAAGCCTGCACCCATTTTATGGTTGAAGAAAGAGGGCCAAAGGCATGAAGTAACTTGCCCTAGGTTAAGCATTAGTGTTCTGATTGGAATTCAGGGATAAAGGACAGCTGCATGAGCTTTCAATGAGTTCACTAAATGTTAAACATGTGCAGATTTGGGAAAATGGAGACAACTGTTCTTGAACAATGATAAAGAAATCAAAAGTAAAAAAATAAATTTAAAAATTGTGTAGACAGGGGATAACATTTTTTGAAGTCACTTTTTAATCACACTTATATATGTGGAGATAGCTAAGGCTTTTGATAACAATAAGGACCACGGATCCTAATGGTTTACATTAGAAATCCCACATAAAGAGAATAACTTAAAAAGAGCTTTGGAAATTATTCAAATTCCTTTGCTAAATTGAAACTGTATCAGCATCAAAAGTGATGAATTACTGGATGATTAGGTAGAATTAACATTCCTGTCTTCCCCACAAAAACTTCCAAATATTTAATTGTAATGAAATCTGATTCAAAGCAGTTTTTCCCTATATTTTAATGAAATGTAAGATGTAGACTTTCAGGGTTGACCTAAGTCCACAGATTAAATAGGATTAATTCACAAAATGTTGAAACATTGACCAGAATAAAAGCAGAGCTAGTCTCTGTGAGCCAGCTCTTTCCTCGGAAGAGTTTCTAGTCAGATTACTAAGTATGTATTGTCCAGCCCAACTAGACTTGCTACGACACAGCGCATTTGGTAGTGATCTCTTAGAGTTGATGCATCTCCCTTATGTGCAAAATTCAAAAATTTAGGTTATTAAGTTATTACCTATAACTTAATCATGTTATGCTAATATGTGTTACCAATTAAGAAAAAACCCACTTACTTAAATACTACTTTGATCTCATCATATTTAATTTAACCCCCAAATTCTATGAATTAAATTTAAAAGGGTCTTACAGACTTAGGTTTATTTGCAGCCTTGAACACTGTATTTGTGTGAAGATATTATGGATTTCTTTGAATACATTATTGCTTAATATTTTAATTATAATCTTAGGCATCACAGCAACTTTACACACTTTCTTTCCCAATGACTGTCCCTGTAAAGATCAAACTAGACATTGGGTATTTTAACTTGGTAAGTATGATCTGAAAAAGAATGTGGGTATTTTGTCTTTAAAGGGGCCCTTACTACTTCCACCCCAGAATTTATCATAATTCTTAGAGTTGCCTCTGAGAAAAGCCATCTGCCTGGGGATTTAAAACATGCCTTGGATGACTGAGGTCATATGGCACCAAGTTAATTTTTATTTGGAGCCTCAGCTTTGGCTCATTTCTTGACTCTCTTGAATGGTTCTAGTTTATCGTTTTTTCATGCTCTTAGTTTCCCAAAACTCATAACCCTAGAATCAGTGTGCTTTGCATCATAAACCTGATGGCCAAATGCTTGAGGAGACTCCACTAATTGTCATAGTGGCCAGGCGCAGGAAGGCGCACGATGCCCCATGTGGCCTTCGAGGCCTCGATGGAGTACTAATTAATGGTCTCTGGACAGCAGTCCTTCCAGAAACTTGAATGAAATTTCCCCTAAACTCGTCTTGCATGTTTAGCAAGCATCTTGAACTTTTCCCCTGCCAAATCATGAAACCTGTTTAGTACAGTCTCCATCATCTTGCCAGGGTGTCTCAGCAGGATGCTAAGACTTTAAGACAGAGCTTAAAAACATCCTGTTAAATTACAATAATTTCTTATATCTGCAAATCTCATTTCCTTTCCCACACTCTTATTACCACTACTGCCATATGGTCAGCAGGTGAATGTTCTGGCAAGAAATTTCAATCAAATGAACATTTATTTTTTAAAAACATCATTGTAATAACTATGTATGGAAACAGGTGGGTACTTGACATATTGGAGGGACCACTTACCACTGTGCTGTACACCTGAAACTAATACAGAATATTGAACGCAGACTGTAATTGAAAAAAAAAATCTCACCAAAAAGGAAAGATGGAGAAGAAGTGGATATATTTTCAGACATAATTATGATGACTCCAAATTTCACTTTAGAACTGCTAAAATGAGAAACTGCATAAGCAGAAATTTGGTAGCAGAAGCAAGAAGAGAGAAGAGAGAAAATTTCCAAGAATCCCTTCTGGGGAATGTGGTGAGGAACAATAGTCATGGGAGATCTCTGAATAATACCAAAAAGTCTCTCTTCAAAAACTCTCTGTGTCTAGCATGCATTCCGTTATTACCCAACATTATCTTAATAATGATTCAAAAACTCATTGTTTATGATTATCAGATTCAGTTGACAGTGAAATTGTCCTGAAAGAATATAGTTCAGTTCACTTAACTAGATACTTAAGTAGTATGGATTCACCTGTTTCCCTGACAAAGGAAAAAGAAACATCATTCTAAAGTTCAGGTCACTTAAAATCACTCCGTCAATTGTGTATAAATAGCAAATATCCTTTTGCATTCATTCTACATATCTCCATTGCAGTATGTTCCCATCAGATATTTATTATTCTTTCCTATTGTTTGGATTCGTTAAACTGCTAAAATGTCAATGAGTAGCAAAGAAAATTTTTCAGGCTTTTGTGTGGTTATTGTTGCTAAGGAAACCATTTCCTTTTTACTGCAGTGTATGGGACGTCTGTGCCACATTGACTCCGCCACAGAAAGACAGATAACATCAGGAATACAAAGTGAAGAAGGAAGAGCATAAATGAACAAAATAGGCAAAGTAATACAAATAGAACTCCTTACTCCTTTTAAATAACACCCCGATACTGATTTTTTTAATGTTAGGAAAAAAATAAGATATTAGAAAAAAGTATGTGTAATTCTCAGTAGCGTGGGCTGTCTCCATGCCCAGCACTGCCACTTCTGGTCCGGGTCCCTTGTTTTCCCTCAATGTAACCCCTGGTGGCACTTACCCTGATGGAACCTTTACCAACCTTGTACATACCTCATCCTGGCTATTATCACTTCACAGAGAAGGGAGCAGATGTGTCTGGAGACTAGTGACAAGGTTACAGTGTTTGAGGCAGCATGCCTCTCATCCCTTTGGTCTTCTGTCATCATCCCCAAGTCCTACTCTACCCACATCCTTTTCATCTCTTATCATCTCGACTGCATTTATGCCCTTACTTTTCTAAGTTTCTTTACTCCTACTTTAGATTATGCCCTGTGCTCCCTGGGATATTTGTTTATTAGTTAGTAATTAATACAATTATCCCTTTGCCTCCTCCCTTGATTGAAATCTGACCATGCTCTGAAGATCCTGCTGCAGTAATTTGAAGAGGAGGCTCCCCATTTTTTTAAACCCACAAACTGAAGCTAGGAGGTTAAAGAGCTGGTCTTCTGCATCTCCTCCACCTCTTCCAGGCAGTACCCTTCCATCCTGGTCTAAAATCTCTCCTAATCTCTCTACCCTTTCTTGTCACTGATTTCTACCTCTGATAGTTACCTGCCTCCTGAGGACTCCCTTTATTCATTAGACATTGGAGCCGGAATTGCAGTCTTCCTTCATGCAAACCTAAGAGATTTCAGTACCCATCTAGGTGACCCATTGAATAGCCTATTCTCACAGTTACTAAATTTTTAAACTCTGCTGCCCATCCAACTTCAGCCATCAACACACCTGCCCAAAAGCTTGTTATAACTGCAAAAGTCTAAACATGAGTCCATTTCTCCCATGACCTCAGCCCTCCCACATCCTGTCTGACCTCTCAGAGATCTCCAGCTCTTGATCTCAGTATCTTCCTAGTGTTTCTGCTTCTCTCTCTTTTTTTTTTCCTACCAGTCCTGACACCTGTTTTGGAATAGGTGTTTCTTTACCTATTCCAAAGACTTTATACATGTCACTGCTGCTTCCTGAGTTTTTCATTACCCTCTATGAACTCCTGTCTCAACTGTGCTCCTCTGTATTTTGGTAGCACCTTCCCAAGATCCCCAACCTTGAGTTCATGCTACAGTTTGCATCCTCTATCTTTCCCTGGGACAGATAATTTTTGAGAAAGTCTTAAGTTGCTGCAATTTAACAATTTTATAATCCAAGATTTTCACCCTGAACCTTCTCCTAGGCAACAATCCCCAACCCTCTGGTCAATAATCCAACTTTATAAAAAGCATGATGATTGTGTAATGGTTTAGAGCAAAGGATTAGGAAGCAGACAAAAGCTACCAAATGGAAGAACAGTAATTCAAATGCAGATCAGTCTATGCCTGAAGCCCAGGAAGAATTTTGTTTGAATATTATTGTTGATATTGACCTGAGAATAAAGCTTTTGTTTCTAGAACAACTTCCTTTTGAAAGGACAAAAGAATTTTGTGTATTTTTTTTCATGCCACACCAGTTTTATTTAAAAACATCTAGATTAACAAAAATTATCTTATAACATAACCATTTAAGTGTTCCAATGATTATATTTTGGCACATTAAGATTTGATATTTTTCCATGTCATTTTATTCATTCTCCCTTGGAAACCCTCTTCAGTTTCACGACTTCAATTATCACCTCCAGAATACTCCCCAAAGCCAATCAATAACTCTCACCTCTCTTTTGAACTTCAGTCCCAACTATCCAAATGTCATTTGGACATCTGTGCATGGATATTCTGCTGTCACTTCAAAATCAACACATTGCAAACTAATTTGTCTTCCTATTCCCTCTCCAAATCGGTTTGCTGGCTCCGTATTTCTTTAATATATAGTTTATCCAAAGGTCAATTATTAATATTAATATTCATTTTCCTTTGTTCCCATCCAAAAGATATATTTTCCTTTCTCAACCTCAATTCTTTCACAATCAGAATTCCTTTGTTTATTCTTGCTTTGTGTGGGGAATGACACATAATCATTTCCTCACTCTGTCCTTCAAGATGCAAACCCTTAGTGAATATTTCCTTTTGTCTATAAGTCCTAATGTAGATATCTTTACTTATTCCTTATTTACAGGTCTATTTCAGCTCTACTTTTTCTTATCCCTCTTTATTAATGAAGTTGTTCAAGGATGATTATGGATGGCTATTTTATATATATATATTATATATATATATAATATATATATATAAATTTTATTAAAACATCAATTTTATCCAAAATAAATACTTCTCAAACTTGGATGTGACAGTATGGTTAAAGTCCCATATAGTTTACAGGTAAAGAAATTGAGGCACAAAAATATAAATCAGTATAAAAACTCAGTAAGACAATTCCATTTTTAACTTTTTGAGGTAACTCATGCCTGCATACTGCCTTCCACAGCGGCTGTACCAGTCTGTGTTCCCACCAGTGGTGCCAAAGAGTTCCCCTTTCTCCACATCCTTGCCAACACTTGTTGATTGCTTATTTATCGGTGATAGCTATTCTGACAGGTGTGAGGTGATATCTCACTGTGGTTTCAATATGCATTTCTCTAATGATTAGTGATGTTGAGCACCTTTTCATGTCTATTGGCTATCTGTATGTCTTTGTTAGAGAAGTGTCTGTTCAGGTCCTTTACCCTTTTTAAAATGGATTGTTGAGTTTTGAAATGGATTGTTGAGTTGTGTAAGTTCTTTATAAATTTTGGGTATTAACCCCTTATCAGATGTATCAGCGAATATGTCCTCCCATTCAGTGGGTTGCCTTTTTTTTTTTATTTTGTTGATGGCTGCCTTATAACCCAGTGATTCCACTTCTGGGAATTTATCCAAAGAAAACTGAAACTTTAATTCAAAAGAATATAAGCACCCCTATGTTCACTGCAGTGTTATTTACAAGAGCCAAGATGTGGAAGCAGCCCAAGTGTCCATCAATAGATGAGTGGATAAAACAACTATGGGACATCTACACAATGCAATACTACTAAGCTATAAAAAAAGAAGAAATAGTTACCTTTTGCAACAGCATGGATGGACCAGGGGAACATTATGTTAAGTGAAAAAAGCTAGTCAGAAAAAGACAAATACCATATGATTTCACTCATATGTGGAATCTAATGAACCAACTGAACTAACAAGCAACATAGAGACAAACTCATAGATAGAGTGCAGGCTCACACCTTGGAGGAGGGGGTTAGGGAATGGAGGGATTGAGAGAAAAAGAAAAAGGACTCATGGAAAATAGTGTGGTGATTGCGGGGGTGTTAGGTGGAGGTGGAAGAATGTATAGGGAGATAAATGATAATGGAAAGAATACAACAAAAAGAATCTGAAAAAAACACAACTGAGTGAGAGTTGAATGTAGCACTTCAAGATAGTGCTCAGTTATTCCAGTATCTTTGATCCTTTAAGCAGGGCAAACTTAAGCTGGCCTTAATACTAGTGAGCATCAGCATGGGAAATTATTTAATATCAGAACAAATAGTGCATGCATTTTGACAATTCATCATGTTTATAAGTATCAAGATTTAAAAATCATTAACTGCCTGAAGTAGGTCCCATAGAAGAAAACGCCATTACTTCTTTAAAAACTTAACCTTTTCTAAACTACACACTCATAACCAACCTCCTTCTGTTTCCCTTTTACTTTCTGAAATGTGTAGAATTTGTTAAAAGGGTGAGCTCTCAATAGTCATATAATAAGTTCTCTAATATGAAAGTCAACCTATGGGTAGAGAGAAGAATTCCTAAATATCTTATAAATCATACAACTGAGAAAAAAAGTAGTAAATCTCTCTTCTGGACCCAAGCATTATTACTTTTGTTTTTGATTTCTGTTTTGTTCAGAACACAAGCTCCTGAAAGCAAAGCTGTAATTACACAAATGTCTCCTGTAATAACTTGGGGACACTTAACAGAAGACTTCCCACTATTACCAGAGAAAATGTATGTTTTGTTAAGCTGCAAAAAATAAAATTAGATTCCTTAAACTTAAAATTAGTATCACGGATATATAAGTTACTACATAACATCACCCTGCACATGACTTTGTTAAATGAATGACACTTTGAAGTCTTTCTGGTATGTTGACAACAAGGCTTTGCAGAGAAGAAAGATCTCCCAGAAGATCTATTGTTAGAACAGCTACAAAAGCTCTGTATTTTCACTCTCAAGTGGGCTAGCTGGGTAGTTATGCAGACCAAATCATAGCTGAGACTATTACAATTACTGTCACACTTGTGAGAGTGTCATTTATCATATGACCTCTTATGTGATAATAAGGGCTCAAAAAGACAGTGGAGGAATTGAAGGAAGAGGTGTTGAAAATTATCACAGAGCTACATTGTGGTCTCCTAGAATAGGACTTTAGGATGATTTCAATGTTTTTAACAATAATGATGTTGCTGATGGCACATGCTTAAAAAGTTACTTTAAAAGTAAGTCTTAAAGTTCATTTTGCATTTTGGCAATTATAAGTTCTTTAGGGAAGGTATTATCATCATTAATGACATTAAACAAATACTTGAATGACCCGAAACCATAAAACTCTTGGACAAAAGCATAGAGAAAAGCTTCTTTACATTGATCTTAAAATGATTTATTTTTTCTTTTTTTTTGAAGTATATTTTATTGATTATGCTATTACAGTTGTCTCAATTTTTTTCTCCCCTTTACTCCCCTCCTCCCCCCACCTCCCCTCCCACCAACATTCCCTCCCCCCTTATTTCATGTCCATGGGTTGCACATATAAGTTCTTTGGCTTCTCCATTTCCTATACTATTCTTAAGCTCTCCCTGTCTATTTTGTGCCTACCAATTATGCTTCTTATCCCCTGTACCTTTACCCTATTCTTACCCTCCCCTCCCCACTGATAACCCTCCATGTGATCTCCATTTCTGTGATTCTCTTCCTGTTCTAATTGTTTGCTTAGTTTTTGTTTATGTTTTTTAGGTTCAGTTGTTGATAATTGTGAGTTTGTTGTCATTTTACTGTTCTTAGCAAAGATTTTTGGGGTATAACACTAAAATTACAAGCAAAAGTATTAGAAATAAACAAGTGGGACAACATCAAATGGATAAGCTTCTGCATAACAAAAGAAATGATCAACAAAATGAAAAGGCAACCTACTGAATGAAAGTAAATATTTGCAAATCATGTTTCTGATAAAGGGTAAATATTCAAAATATATGAGAAACTCATACAACTTGATAGCAAAAAACAAACCAAAAAAATAATAATCTGATTTAAAAATGAGCAAAAACCTGAATAAATATTTTTCCAAAGGTATAGAAATGACCAAGAGATACGAAAATGTGTTCAACATAATTAATTATCAGGGAAATGCAAATAAAAATCACACTGAAATAACACTTCACCCCTGTTAAAATGGCTGTTATCAAACAGTTAAGACATAACTGCTGACAAGGATGTGGAGAAAGTTCTTGTGCACTATTAGTAAAAATCGATACAGCTACTCTGGAGAACAGTATGGCAGTTCCTCAAAAAATTAAAAATAGAACTACTACATGATCCAAAGCATGTATACAACACAAGTGCCCATCAAAGCATGAACAGATAAAGAAAATGTGGCATATATACACAATGGAATACTATTCAGCCATAAGAAAGAAGGTAATTCTGCCATTTGTAACAACATGGATATATCTTTAAGGAATTACGCTAAGTAAAATAAGTCAGACAGAAGGAAAAATAATATATGATCTCACTTATATGTGGAAATATACAACAAAGAGTAGGTTGGAGGTTGCTAGGGGGAGGGGATTCGGGGAAATGGATAAAGGTAGTCAAAGGATACAAACCTTGTTATTGCTTTTTTCCATAGAGGGCTGTAGTCAAGAAAATTTTTTTCATATTTATATGAGTATAACTGACTTTTTAAAATGTATGTTCAAGTTGAAATAACCCTCTGCTTTTATTCAGTGGAGAGCACCCAACCCCCATGTGTGGTTTCACAGAGCAGAGAGTTACAGCTTGCTAGCAAGTGGAGAAGCCCTGGGAACCTCCACGTGCATTTCATAGCACAGTCACTTGGCAAAAGGGCCAGAGACACAAAGACAAGGAAGTAATTCTACATGGGATTAGGGAGAGTATATCCAAGAAATTTCTTCCCTCTAAAATTGTTCTAGAAAAAGATGTCCATTTGCTAGTATTTCATTCCACCATGTTATGAGCAGAAAACTATGCCAGCTATGAAAAGGGAATGCAAGGATGTGTTAGATAGCTTCTTCAGGGAACCTGCAATTTTGTTGTTCTGGCAAGACACATGAAGTACATATGGAAATATAACTACTATAATTGCAAAAAAATATGATGGATGTACAATTTGGCAATTCAATACAAAGGGCAAACCAGATCTCACTTTGTGTGTTCTTGAGCATGTCAAAATCATCAAGATTCCGTTTCATCAGCTGTAAAATAAAAGGCTTGAACTAGACAGTCTTCCAAGTTTACATTCTTGAAGTGGAGAGCTTCCAGCCCAGGAAGGATGGCATTTCAGGCAGAAAGGAGAAAGGAGTGTGATTCTGTTGGGGGAAAGACTTGAGAAAGGCATGAAAATAGGAATTTGTAAAGTTGTTTGGAACATATGGAGCAAAGCAGTCTGTCCTAGCTTTCTGTATACACCTTCTCCTGCTGACCTATTCTCCAAATAGCATAATTACAAATCGAGGGCATTGCCTTTTCTTACTCTCCTCAATCTCACACACGTTCTTATTTGTCTGCCTCTCTGGACAATTACAAGCCTTCAATCCAAACATTCTAGAGTTGTTATCACAACTTCAGGATATGATAAGAAGCAGTAACCCTAAGGAAATGAAGGAATCCAGAGCTGAAGCCCATGAAATCAGCCCATGTTGTTGCCAGCTTCATACAGTCTCAGCCTGGTACCTCTTCAGGGACTGTTGGAGTCAAGTTTGTCAGCAAACTGTATATGGCCCTGGACAAGGAATCAGAAGATCTGTATTTCTGTCTCATCCAGGTTTGCCCCTAACCACAAATTACCCTTCAATAAGTCACTGAATTCACTGAGATTCAGTTTCTCCACATTTCATGTGAATATTATTCTCCCTCCCTGCCTCTTGCAGTGCATTTTTGTAAGGTATAATACAGGCTATGTAATATATGTGAAAATTTTTTGAAAAAATATCAAGTGCTAAGCAAATGTAAACCATTATTATGATTGAAGAGCTTTCCAGATATACTCACTATATTAAAGGCTATAGTAATTACAAAATTTAAAAAAAACACAGTAATAGCTATACTGATTTTATTGCAATTCTCTTTCTGAAACATTTTGCGTTATTATGTGCTCTTATTATATTGAGGCTTCTGCCTACCTACCATGGTTAGTGGTAAGAGTAGAAGTAGAGCTTGAAAAAAAAAATAATGTGATAGAAACATGCAAGTAAAAATGAGTGTGTAGATAAATGTATCTGGGACTGAGTACCGTAAAATGGTAGATCTAAGAGTAGTCATTGATTTAAAATTCATCTATGAAAAATGTTTATTGACTATTTCAAATGTGGTCTTAGTAAGTATTTTTGTTTTTTTAATATCTTGTAAGTAATAATAATATTGTGGTTTTATCAGCAGATAGCAATATATATAGGTAATATAACACACTTCCCAAATGTACACAGAAAGCCTTCAGATATAATTTGATCAACATCATGATAGTTGTGTTTTTAATTATCTTTATCCATTTTATAATTTACCTTTGGCCAATTTCATAATTATATTATCGCATTTCTCATTGCAGCTTCATGTACATAAACTTTCTCACGTAGTATAATTTTATATATGTAGGTATACACGTGTGTATTAATATATCATACATACATATACATTCATATAAGATAAATGTATTCATATTTACACATGTATATATATAAACATAGGGATTCAGGTGAAATTTCTAATACTTGATGCCCCTCCCCCCCACCTCACTCCCTCAGGCAATCATCATGCGGGTTCATTGCCCAAGTCCATGGGTCATGCATATATGTTTTTTAGCTGTTCTATTTCCTATGCTGTACTTTACATCCCCATGACTATTCTGTAACTAGCAATTTGTACTTCTTTTTTAAAAAATATTTATTTTTTATATTACCCAAAAAGTGGAAATTTCATGGTTTTATCTAAGAGATAAAAGTGCTTAATTTTAGATCCATGTTATATCATTTGGTAGTTTATATCAACGTGTTATATCATGTTGTATAAAGAACTACAGAGAAATATTTGGATAGAAATTTTTTACTTTGGCTTGCGCATTTCAAGAGAGGACTAATAATTAATAATTAATAAATCACAGTTAAACATAATATCTGAGGATTTTTTTACTGTAGCTGAAAGCTGGTACCCTCACTAAAACTATGTATTTTTATCAAAATATGTGGAAAATAACTATATAACAAGTTTAAAATATTCACTTAATTGAAACTACTAATTTTGTCAAACTTTGTTTTACAATTAGGTCTATTGGTACAATATTAGAAAATTCTGAGTTCTTTTTCAGTGTGCCATCTAAAGAATTTTTTTTTTTTTTTTTTGGTGGTGGTATGACAAGCAGACTGAGGAGCTGCATGTGGGCTGTGGATTTATTTATGGTTCACAAATTTGGGACTGAAACTTCGTTAGGTCAGAAGTATGACCAAGATCGAGGTGGTGCTGAAGCTTCATGTAGCACTTTCACAAGAAATGACAAAGGCTGGGTGGTCTGTTAATCATCTCTTCATAGACAGCTAGCTTTGCTCTGTGTAATCATGACAGTCTGCCTCCAAATGTTTTCCTTTTAACAAAATGGAAGGACCTAAAAGACTATCTTTGAGTCAGTGACTCAATACCAATCTATCTCCGCTCCCTGGAGAGCACCTCAGGATGTGTTTGCTACCAATGATAACAATGCTTTTACTATTGTTTTTTGTTTGCTTGGGGTTTTCATCATTGTTTTTTAACAGAAAGAGAAAAAATTTTCAGGAAAGGAAATGATAAGAAAATATAACCAGCAGATTTTGCAGAGGAGTTAAAACCTAATACAAACACCACTTCAGGACTGAGATCAGACTCATGTCGAGGCTTGGAGCCACACCTCTCCTTCCTGTGGGGATCTCATCCACTGCTTTAATTTTGCCTGGGATAGGACTGATGCATGCAGTAGGAAGAATGCCTCATAGGAGATGAAATAAAAACTTCAGATTTATTTTGGATCCAAATCTTATCTCTGCCATTTGGTAACTGTGTGATATGGGGCAACATAATTAACTCCTCTGAGTTTGGTTTACTTGTCTGTAAAAACATCTTTGTCAAGGAGCTGCAGGGCATATAGAAGCTTGCAGAATAGTGTCTAGAACATTGCAGAGGCTTAATACTCAGTAGCTATAATGAGATAATCATCTAACTTTGGATTACTTCAGATGATTTGTTAGAGTTGGGACAGAGTTTTAAAGAAAGAAGGTTTTATTTTCTTATTATAAGTACAAGTTTTCCTTCCACCAGTAACACATTAATGACAGAAAGCTCTAAATTATTTATTTAAAGACAGTTACATTTACCTTAACTTACTGATTTTTCCACTGAAATAAGTTCTGGTAAGCAACTCACTTGCATTTTTAAGGTGACCTCAGATAATTCACATAATTTGCCATAAACTTATTTCTTTCATTGATGAGAAAAATTAGGGTAGTGTAGATAGTAATATGGAAAACTTTAAAATGATTGTGTTGTCACTATTAAAAATAGGTACAAAATGATTACGTAGTCAAAGCATATGATAATTGCAAGACTGCCTTATGATCCAGCAATTCTACTTCTGGTAATATATCCAAAGAAACCTGAAACACTGATTTGAAAGATTATATGTACCCCTATGTTCATTGCATCATTATTTACAATAGTCAAGATTTATAAGCAACCCAAGTGCCCATAAGTAGATGAGTGGATCAAAAAGCTGTGTAAAACAGAAGGAAATCCTACTTTTGGGAGACAGTATGGATGGAACTAGAGAGTATTATGCTAAGTGAAATAAACCAGTAAGAGAAAGACAAATGCCATATGATTTCATTTATGTATGGAATTTAATGAACAAAACAAACAAACAAAATGGAAACAGACTCATAGGTACATAGAACAAACTGATAGCTGTCAGAGAGGAGGAAGTTGGGAGTTTGGGGTTGGGTGAAAAAAGTGAAGGGACTAAGCAAAAAAAACACCTCATATACACAGAAAACAGTATGGTGATTATCAGGAAAAAATGGGGGCAGAGGTAGAAGGGAGTGAGGGAGGAATAAATGGTAACTTGACAATGAGTGGTGAACATACAATACAATATACTGATGATATAGAATTTACACCTGAAACCTATATAATTTTATTATCCAATATCACTCCAATAAATTCAGTAAAAACTTATAATATGTGTAAGACTGATTGCTAACATATGGGTGTGTAAAACATTTTGTTACTTTATAAAGCCTGAGTTGTCACCCTTTTATGAAACGACAAACCTGAGTTATGGAATGCACCTTGTCATTTGTTATATTTAAAGTTAATTTTACAGCCAACTTCTGAATTTTCCTCCTCTGCCTCTTTTAGTTTTAAAACCATCTGACTCTTCATATGCCATGGTAGCTACAACTCTTAAAGGCCCACAACCACAAGCACCCACTGCTACTTACAGAAATTCACCTGAGTTCTCTGCTCTTGTGTGGGCAATCTGTTCTCACTCTGTTACTTTACTTGATTTTAGACCTTTGGCCCTGTCTCCCTGCCTCTGAACTTATTTCTGGCCCTTTGGAGTTGTTAATTGTATTTACAATCCTCAGAATCTGAATATTGCTTCTGCCAATAGATTTTGGCTTCATATTCCACTGTGTCTCAGGGCACCTCATCTAGATGGATCTTGATGTCCCCTCCACCTTCTGTAACCTTTCAAACATAAGTAATCTGTGTCTGCTTCATTGTACCTGGGGTTAAATCATAGGCCTACAGTTTTAAAATTAAGCAATTACAATATGGCAGCCACAGACACCCATTTTGTCAATCAGACCACCACATAGCACCTTTGTAGTATCTCATTTTAACTGTATAGCTTATTTTTTTTGTTTTTAATTTTACACTTTTTTTATTCAAATACATTTTTCTCCATTTTCCCACCACCACTTTCCCCTGCCCCACTCTCATAGGTTGCTTTTATTGTCATACTGGCCTACATGTTTTTATGTAATGTATTTTTGAGTTAAAAGAAAAATTTCTATCTAAAAATCTATTTTTTAAATGTATTTAGGTTTCTTTTTCTTCAACTCAAATTCACAAATCAAATTGCTCAAAGCAAAGTCATCTTTTATTTCATTAACAATGTAAACTGGTAAATGTCCAAAAGCCATTTCTATTTGGCTTCAGAATGTATTTTAAACTTTCATATAATTCACTTCAAACACAATAGTTAGATGGGAAGTTGCTCTTCTAGTGTCACAATAAAGCCTGGAAGGTTCTTTCTCATGACAGTTTCCCCAGAGCTGTCTCCTTTGTAGGTTAACAGTAGGAGTACTATTTATAGACATGGTTCTCAGGGTATCCATGCTGGAAATATAATTCAGATGCAAAGTAGGTATAAAGAGAAACATTTTAACTAAGGTAGCAAGTGATAAGACTCCGTAAGATAATGCAAGAAAGCAAGACATCTGGCTATACCACATATCTTGTGGAAGAGACTCAGAAGTTTACATGGTCTACAAGCTTATGTAATGTGACTACTTTGGTCAAAAAAGGTAAATGTGATGTGCATTAGTCTAGAAAAATTTAAAGAGTGTGTTTTCAAATAACCACTTTGGCCTCTTAAACAACCTACTAAAGTAATTACAAATGTAACTTCTTAATGAACATTGTAAAATAGATAAATATATTCATTTGGCTAAGCAAATGATGAAAATGATATGTTATACAAGGGAACATCCTTTGGATAGACTGAGAAAGTAAATTTGGAGTCAGATGAACTTCATTTATAATGTCAGTGCTATATCTTGACAGGTATCTGAGCTTCCATCAACTCACTCAACTTCCAGTAAACATTTATTTTCCCCTATTTCAATCTGAAATAAATTAAGACAGCTTACGAAGATCTACATAATATAAAAACTCAATTAAAAATAATACAAGGAGACTCCCTAAATACATACTTAGAAGTTGTGTAATTATAATATGTGATCTATAAATTCATAGAATTAAACCATTAACTTATCTCTAAGGGAACTAGACATGAGAAAAGGATGATTAGTTATAAAATCCACAATGTGCATGAGTAAAAGCAAACTAGTTATGCAGGAGACACTCAACCCTAACAGTTTTATCTCATGCATTTGTATGAAGGGGACATAGTATAATGTAATGGGCAACATCGATGCCAAGGATCACAAAGCTGTTACTGAAAATTTTCCCCAATGTAGTCCAGTAGAATCATATGAAAGTGCAGCTGGACAAAGGCTTTTATGTGGGGCTCAATATCATGAAATCCAGGTATTAACAGTTTTCTGGTCTTACTTATTCAAGAAAAAGATTTTAGAGTATCTAGAAGAATATATGGACTGTGTATCTTTCTGGAGAATTTTGAAATATTGTTTTTCTTGTTTGAATTTGGAAATTCATTGAATAGCCTTAAGTCCAAGATTATCCCCTCTGATGTGTACCTGAGGTACTGGTGCCCTATCACCAGTCAAGTAGAGCTTTAAATCCTTTTATGAGTGGAATATAGGATTACCATAGAAAGATGTAAGATTTGGCCTTGCATTAGATTGTAATGAGGGGGGCTCAAAGAAGTGAGACTTTTTTCTGGATTGATAAGGAAGCAGGGATGTTTCTGATTGGGTATCTAAATAATTCTTATCTAGAGGATAGAAGGATGAAGCAAGGCTAATGTTGTATTTGGAAGAGATACAACAGAGAGTGGTCTGGTTATTTTCTTGATCCATCATGGTTACAGAGTGGCCTTGTCTGAAGTTGGTGTTCTATAAAACTTGATGTTTGACAGGAGAACACCAAGGCCCAATTGTGGGTGCCAGGCCAGCTCCTAATAATAATACCTAATGGATAGTTCCATGACAGCTCTCATTTGTCAGTTTTTTATCCTTAAACTCCTTAAACTGAATTTTTGCTTATTGATTGACAGTCCTTGTTAAACTGGGCCTCTGAAAGGGGAAGCCCAGTTTTGTAAGACAAAATACTAATAAAATTTTTTTTTAAGTTATTAGCATTCTATAGAAAATGAGAGGATGAACCTTTTTCTTGATTCAGTTGAAGTTCAAAAGATCCATGGATAGTAAAGGGGCACATAAATTTTGTAAACCATCCTATTTTTCATAGCAGTTTCATCTTACAAGTGGGACCAAAAGTTAATTCTTTCTACCTAACCCAAAATAATCACTTAAGATTTATTTAATGATTGGATAATTTCCAAATCAAAGAAGAAAATAATAGTGCCACTGTTTTCAGTACTGGTAAAATAATTATCTCAAGCACCATCCTCAGTTCTGTTCAACACTACATTTCGACATAAATAAAGACAAGACAGAAACCTTGAAATATCTAAAGCTTTGGTCATGTGGAACTTAGCTTTTATATTTACCCTATCCTGCTCCAAAAGCCAAAATCAGTACCATTATTTTTATGTAACAGGGAACAAAGATTTCTGTTCAGCAGAAGGAAGAAGTGTCTCATAATTAAGGGCTATCCAGAAATGGAATGGGTTGCTTAATTGCATAGTGAACTTTCAAATATTAGAAGTGTTAAAAACAACCTGAATGAATACTGGGAAAGCAGACATAACTGGAATGTCTGGAATAAGAATTTGGACCAGCTGTCAGTCAAGATCCATTATAAATCTGAATGCAAAATTAATAAGCTTGAGAAAGGAATTCGGAAGTCGGTTGGTTGCCATGGTCCACGGCAAGTTAAAGACATTGTATTAGTCAGAGTTCTCCAGAGAACCCAGTCCTGGCAGTGAGAAAACAGAGTGCCTAAAAAGCTGAGGGAGTCTGGGTTCACCAGTTCCTGAAGTCAGACTACTGAAGAGTGTCTTCTATTAGGATAAAATTAAATTAACATGACCCCTGGGCAGAAACACCCCCATCCCCTTTGTAGTACTTTAGGTCTAGGCAATAATAATAGCATTTATCAGTTACTTAACTATGGCCATTGCACAATGTTGAGTGCTATGCAAAAGCATACAACATCTCATTTAATATCTTCACTACAACCCTATGTAGAAGGTACTATTGTTATCCCTGTTTTACAGATGTTATAATGGGCTCAGGGTTACATAGCTGGCATGTGGCAGGGCCCAGATTTAAACCCATGTTTGTCTGAATCCATGGGTCACATTCTTCATTCTAGGTTACGCTGCTTCTAGGTAGGACAAAGATTAGGTTCTACTACAATTGGTAGGATAAAATGATCCTATTTTCTATTAAGGGAAAGAGTATGAAGGGCAAGAGATGTTGACAATATCCTAATCAGCACAATCAAATGTTTAATTTTCCAAATCAAAAGAAAAGGTCAGATTAAACCATAATTGAGAATTTTTAACACTATTTGAAAAGATAATTACATCTGCAAGCTGGCTTATATATTTTAAATCTTTCTTTAATTTGAAGCATACCATTTTTATGTTACCTGGTGCAGGAGCAGATCTTATATGTTCAGTTATTTTAAAATTTTGTATGCAACCCAGTGATCTCAAAGCAATATTGTACTTGAAGTAGTATTAGTAGTTGTAGTAATAACAGAAGTAGTAATTATAGTGAAATAGAAGCAAAAGGAGTAGCAATAGAAGTAGTAGTAGTTATAGTAATAAAAGTAGTAATAAAAGTAGTAACAAATTAATGACAAACATCCATGAAGTACTTATTTTCTGCCAAAAAAAAGTGGTTCACATTCATTTCATGGAATGCTCAGAATAGTTTTATAAAGGTGGTCTTACCATTTTCTTAAAAAAAACAAAAACATGTTGTAATACATGCTGACTTGAGAGACTCATAAAAATCTTGAATACCCAAACATATGAACTTTTCATTTGGATGATTTGAATAGGGCAATAAAATGTGTTTTGGAGAAAATGTTTAATAAATTATTAAATTTTTTAGAATAGAAACTTTAGATCCTAGAGAGCAGTTGAACTTCAGACTAAATGATTAATTGGTACCATAAAGTAATGCATTTTAGACTTTCCATTGGGGAATGACTATAAACATTCAAAGAAAAAAAAACCCAAATGTTAAATATATCCTGGAAAATGTATCCTAGTCTTATGTTGACCAAATATAATGAAATACACTAAATAGCAATATGTTCTATACAAAGCCATTTGAAAAATTGGTCTAACTATTTAATTTTGTGGCAGTTACAAGTTTAGCAGGGTGGACAAAATACTCTTATCATGTACTTGACCATTAATGTCATTAAATGGTGGTTTAGCAATTTAATGCTGGTTAATGATCCAGAGCATCTTAATAGCTCTTCAGACCTCTCAAATAAACACAACCTGTTAAAAACAGTGTTGCATGAGAATAAGATTGTTTAGCATGAAAGGTGATGAAGATATAATTTCAAGTTCCATGAATCAATTGCTAAAACCTAAGTTGTACTCAAAAACAATGCCAAGTTGGATCTCTGCCATCCAGGAGCTTAATGTCTGATGGTTATGCTAAGACAACAAATAGGGAGATGATTTTTTTAAGTGGCATCATATGGTATACAAATAGCTGAGAGGAATCTAGGTTATGAAATTAACATGAAGAAACACTATTCAGGTCTTTTTGTCATCAACATATGTTTACTGAGTGCACTTTGTGTTCAGTGAGCAGCTGTACACATAGGGCTCCTCAAACTTTATTGCGCATCTTGTTAAAATATAGATTCTGATTCGATATGTCTGGAGTGGGCTTGAGAGTTTCCAATTCTTATAAACTCTCAGGTGATGTTATTGTTGTGGGTCTGCAGATCACACTTTGAGAAGCAAGAGTCTAAATTATTTTAATAAAATGTTCTCCTTAGTGTTTCATTAAAATGTGAGACATCTTATTTACACACAAACATGGATATTTGGAGAGACTGTAGTTAGGAGTAAGTGTACCCCCACCTTACAAATGACAGACTTTTAGTTAACATCCTTGCCAGTTGCCCAAAGACTTTTGGCTTCTTCTGTATAAAAATTGTAAAGTGTAGAAGGTGGTGAGATATTCCCTTTCAGTCTATGTCTTGACTCCTGTCTAAAATCATCTACGTTGGGGCATGGGGTAATCATGAGTTCCTGACACAGATACCTGTCTTTTAGAAATTACACTGAAACCACCAATTCATTTTGCAGCTGTTGCTGAACAGCTATCTAGAGATAATAACTTTCAGCCACTACAAGTTTAGGCCAAATTGGAGCCAATGACCTTTGGGTGAAAAGTTTCACATTCCATTTCCAGTCCCTGGAGCCATCAAAGTTTCTTATTGAAAGATATGTAATTCATGAATTTCAAGCATGCTGCCTCCTGCCCAAAGCACAAAGACTATTTCTTGAAACTCTTAGTAGTCACACTTAGGTTACTGGTTGCTCATAGTGTGAGTATAAGAGAATGGTGTAAGAATTTTTTCTTTTCCTAAGCAATGTTATTGATTAGTATAAAACTTACATCGGTAATCTACCTTGGTTAATGGAATGAATTCCAGTATCTACATAAAAGTGTGAACTGAAGCTCCTTGTCCATATTCCTCATCAATACTTTTTTTTTTAATGGAACTACCAAATATAAAATTAGAGGGTTTTTTTTCCTCAGCAAAAGAAAATTGTTGGGAAAGATTAGTAGAGACATGTGAACCACTATAGAAGAAAAATTTTAAATATTCTTATATTGTTATCACTAAAACAATGATGTGAATTAATGGGGAAAAATGATAGGCCCAGCCTATGGTATTATTTCACTTAGTGTTCATTCCTATGAGGTAATCACCTAAATTAATAAGGATTTGCCCTTTTATATGGAGGAGAGAGCCTGATCCAAATGGCCTCATAAAAAGGAAACTGCTGAATGAAGCCATTACTCTAATTAGTGTTTATGCCCCAATGTTAACAGAATACCTTTTTAAAATATGACATTCAATACATTCCAACCCACCACATTGAGTAGTGGTGGTAACTTGAGTGCTAGTTTTAATTGTCCTTTCAATATTAATTTAGACAGATCTACTAATAGGCTTGTGTTATTAGATAAATGCCTTTGGTAATAGCAAAAAAAATCATTTCTGAGCTGGATTAAATAGCTGTTCACTGTGATGAACAGTAAACTATCAAAGCTCATTCATTCATGAGGCCTACCTATCTATTCAGAGTTCAGAGTTCCTTTTCTTGTCCACATTCATATAACAATATCATTCTTTATGATGAAAAATTCTTTATGAATGAAACTTTCTATTTTCTTCCTAGAAAATTTTGTTTTGTATTGAGATCAAATCCCATTCCATTGACCTCCAAAAGAATGCTCTGATTTTCTAGTGTTTAATGTTTTGTTAAATTCTGCAATTATAGGATTATCTTTTGGGGCTTGGGAAATCAATTTATTTTTCTGACGTTTCTGTTGTTATTATTTCAGTTTTAATGATATCTGACATGCACTTGTCACACACGCGCGCACACGCGCACACACACACAATCTCTTCATCCAAACTTCATCCCTTTTCCCTTGTCCCTTTCCAAATCTATTTCTACAGAACAAGAATGAGGAACCTTTTAAACCCTTAAATAAAATCATATTTCCCCTCCATAAAACCCTTCCCAAATCCTATGATTTGGCTGACAAGGCTCTGTCTGCCTTTCCAATCGAATCCTGTCCCTCTCCTCCTGGCTCATTCTGATTCAATCATGTTAATGCTTGTCAGTTCCTATATACACCAAGCTCCTCCTGTCCTAGTGACTTTATTCTTGCTGTTCTTTGGCCTGTAACCCACTTCTCCTGGCATTTCACACAATAGGCACATTTTCATCCTGTTGGTCTCAGTTTAAACAGTACCTCCTCAGAGAGACCTTTCTCACCCACCCTATTAAAGTAGGTTTCTGTATTTCTCTCTCTTACAGCATCTAGACATGTCCTTTATCTTCTTTATTTGATTAATTTTAATATCTTTTCTCTTCCAAACATTTAAGTTCTCTATATACAAACACTTCATCTGTATTGCTTATTTGCTGGGCACCTATCAGATTTTCAGTTAATGAGTCAATATCTGTCCCTGGAAAATTGTGTGTTGCTACCTGATCATTTCATAGACAAGGTGGTGGCAATCTACATTTGTGGGCCAAATCCACTCCAACACCTATTTTTGTACAACCCACAAAGTACAAATGGCTTTTAAATTCAAAACAATATACAAAATCAAAAGAATAAAATTTCACATATGCGAAAATCATGAAATTCAAATTTTGATATCCAGAAACTTAGTTTTATTGGAACACAGCTACACCCATTCATCTATGTGCTATTTGTGGTTGCTTGCAGACTACAATGGCAGAACCGAGTATTTATGACAGAGACCATATTCTCCTAGAAGTCTAAAATATTTTCTCTCTGGCTCTTTACAGAGTTTGCTGACCCCTAACATAGGCTGGTTTGCATATCAGAATTTTAACACCATAAAACACATACATGATTCTGAAACTTTTTATAAAAACTATTGCAAAGAAGGATTGAAAGGCGATCCTAACAAAATAGGCTACTTGAATAGCCTATTATTCATATAGCTACTTGAATAGCTACTTTTACTGGCCCAGCTTTTTTTTAAGTGCAATTTATTTATTTTATTGAATTTATTGGGGGTGACATTAATAAAATTATATGTTTCAGGGTTACAATACTATAATACATCATCTGTATATTGTATTATGTGATTACTCCCACAAGTTAAGTCTCCCTCCATCACCGTTTATCCCCCTTTACCCTCTCCTACCTCTCAACCCACCTTTCCCTTTAGTAATCACCATACCGCTGTCTTTCTATAGGGCTTGGTTTTGTTTTTTGTTTGTTTTTGGTTTTGCCTAATCCCTTATCCCCTCACCTTTCTCACCCGGCCCTCCTACCACTTCCCCTCTGATAGCTGTCATTCTGTTCTCTGTATCTATAAGTCTGTTAACCTCATTTAATAAGTCTACTTCCCATTGAGGCAATCCTCAAAAGCAATAGTTCTTAAATATTAATGGGTATCAAAATGACCTGGAATGTCCCAAGTCGAGTGATTCTAATTAGGAGATGGGGAGTGATGCCTGAGAATTTACATTTCAAGCAAGATCCCAAGTCAAGAAACGGTGACCAGGGTTGCATCCCTCTCTTCAGGAAGTGATGTCCATCAATGTAAGTAAGAATTCATTTATTCAGTATCAGCTGTGTGCCAGTGTTATTCTAGATGCTGGGAAAACAAAACCAAATGATAAATGGCTCCTTCTGAGAAGCTGAAATTTAATGCTATGTAGGAAGAGAATAAATATAATAAAACATGAGGACTAGAACAGGAGGTATAAACAAACTCTGATAAGGACACCAATTAGTGCCTTAATGTCTGTGAAGACTTTTTAAAGGCAAATTGAGACTTACAGAATTTTCTAATGTTTTATGAAAAAGTCTGTACTGCAGCTTGGTCATGCCAGCCCACAGCATCTCATAAAGAAATCCTGATTATCAGGAGAAAATTTAGAAGTTTGTTCAATAATTCTTATTTCCAAGAGAAAGAAAAAAATCATCATGGAAAGTCATGGTTCTTCGAGCAAGTTGCTAATATTAGCTCCTATTTTCCCCTGTGAGCCTAACCGAGCCCCGTTGTTTGCCTGCCCATCACCTCCTGCTAGCCCAAGTCCCCATGGTTGCATCCTGTGCTAGACTGACCCCTCACTGACCTCAACACTTTCCCTCTTGCTGTTTCCAGTTCATTCTACATGCCACAGCCTGCCAATCTACTTTAAAAATAAATCGAAATGCCTTTTAAATGTTAATATATTTTTCATTTAAGTAGAGTTGGCTTTTAAAATCTCTAATGGATTCCCTTTTTCAAAATTAACCCAAATATTTAACAGAACCTTTTAATCTCCATATGATCTCTAACCTCAGGATTCCCCCTCATTGTCAGCACCAGCCACACTGTTGTCCCTTTACTTCTTCCAAGGATCTAGTCTTTCTCCAGAGTCAGGGCTTTTGCAAGTATATCCCATCAGCCTGGAAGGCTTTACCTCCCTTTTTCCTTGAACCTTTATTTGATTCTACTCACCTTTCTAATCTAAATTTAGACATCACTGCAATGGAGAAGCAGTTTTTTCACTGACTCCACTCCCAGCCCCGCTGTCAGAAACAAGCAATGACTAGTCCACACTGGTAATCACTGTGGAAACAAAGGCCATACTGCTATAGTTCCAAGAGGGGAGGCAGTCAATTCTCATGGAATACCTGCCATAAAACCTACCTTCAGTGATTTTATATCATCAAAATTAAACTTCAGACTTTAAAACACATAGCCCTTGAGTTAGATGAATGATTGAAGCATTTTACAACATAGACCATGCCTTGAGTTAAATAGACAAAAAGGGAACTTATCTGGCTAACTAATGAGCAGAAATTTTACAATTAGCTATTACAAGCAAATTGATTTATATTTTGGAAGAATACATATGTCAGCTTCCATATAGTTCAGCCATTTGAATTTCAGAGAAGTCCTTGGAACAATTTTCAGGAGCAATGGGAAAATTTTATTTCATACTATTAGAAAAGCCACATGCATTTCCTAAAAATCTGTATTGATCCAGAAATATTTCAGCCCAAAGAGAGAGAAGGGACTGGGTGTTCAATCGCAGCTCCATTTTTCTTTTTCCTTAACAAACCTAACTTGCACTCTTCTCAGAGTTCTCAGAACAACACTACTTGACCTTTATATCACTTATCAGCTTGCAAATTTATATTTGTGTGATTATTTGATTTTTTAATATGTATCTCCCCAGTGGAAGGTAAGCTTCAAAGATAATTGTTTTATGCCTTCAAGTTATCCATATCTGGTACATAGTAGGCTCTCAATAAATATTTACTGAATGAATGAAAGAATAACTGGATGTATAATAACCTCTGCCCCTATCCATCACTCAGCTATCATTGGTTTGGTCAACTGATGAAAGTTTCAACTCCCCTGGTGACCCTTGAAACCTCTCACTGACTGAGTCTCTTGTCCATCAAGTGTCTATTACTATCCTGGACTTTTGAATTGACTCTTAACCCTCACCTCCACCCACTCTTATTATTGTGGATATCATAACTTGCCACCTGTAATTGACTAATTATTGAGAATTACTTTTTTCAGAAAAACTAGTTGAGGAATTGCAATATTATGCAATCTAAACATTATCTTTTTGACATGTAATCAACATAAAAATGATTATTGGGATCTTTACTGTTTTTGTACTAAGTCTTAGAAATCTAATGTGGATTTTATATCTTAGTTCAAACCAGCCACATTTCAAGTCCTCAATGGCTAGGTGTGTCAAGTGCCTGCAGTATCCCACAGGGTATCTTAGCACTTGATCATCTATTAGCTGGTGACAAATGGCCACATATGCATGGCTTTGGGCCAGAATGCCACCTGACGAATCACATTGGAACTCTACATCCTCATGGAAGGGCACATCGCAGTCCTCCTCCTCATCCTCCTTTTACTCCTCCTCATCTTCTTCCCTTTCCAGCCTTTCCTGCAACTTTCTTCTTCTCTTTCTCCTTCTCCTTAATTCTTCTCTTTTTATTTCCATTTATTTCCTGATTGTGTTTTAACACACACAGTCCTCCCTCTACTTTTATCTTTCTTCA
Organism: Pteronotus mesoamericanus; assembly: GCF_021234165.1. Classification (NCBI taxonomy): domain Eukaryota; kingdom Metazoa; phylum Chordata; class Mammalia; order Chiroptera; family Mormoopidae; genus Pteronotus; species Pteronotus mesoamericanus. Next base: position 33,698,792 of record NW_026555329.1, read on the forward strand.
TTAATACAGTAATTTTTCTACAATATACTGTTATTTCTGGCACTTTCATAATTTACTGCAGAATGAGAAGTATAGTATGAAAGGCAAAATTATAATGTAAAAACTTGGGAAGTGAGGGTGTTGTACCTCAATGAAACATACATCTTTGTGGTTGGTCCCAAGAGATTTTAGATATAAAGTGCCAGTAGTTCTGACAGGTTTTGTTTTTGTTTTTTCTCAAGAGGTTTATTTTCATATGTTGTGAGTATATTGATTGAGAGAAAAATAAATCTGCACTATTCAACACTTGTTAGCATTATAAAGACAACAATCTTATAATTAGATATGAAAAACTCACCTTGACTGGTATGGCTCAGTAGACTGAGTGCTGACCTGCGAACCAAAAGGTCACTGGTTCACTTCCCAGTCATGTCATATGCCTGGGTTGTGTGCTAGGTCCCCAGTAGGGGACACTCAAGAGGCAACCACACATTGATGTTTCTCTCCCTCTCTCCTTCCCTTCCCCTCTCTAAAAATAAATTAATAAATTTTTTTTAAAATATACAAAAAAACTCATTTTCTTCAGCCTTTTGAGCTGTCTGTTGTCTTTCTGGGTTATCTAAATTGCTACTGACTTTATCCATACCCTATCATTTAGGATTTGTGTTTGTGTCTCACAGATCCAAAATGATCACAATGAAAATGTTGACTCTTTACAACAAATCTAAAATTTTAAAATGTCACATGTACTAAAATAAAAAGTTGAAATACTTCATATATGGTATTCACAGAGTAATCATAGTTCACATCATATGAGGGATATACTTAGGAACTGTGTAATTCACCAACAGGAATGGATGTAAATGAAAGGCTAGTAACAAAAATAGAAATACTGTGTAACCGCATTGTGGAAAGCAGTGTGGAATTTCCTCAAAAAGCTGAAAATGGAACTGCCTTTGGATCCAGTGATTCCTCTGCTGGGACTATACCCTAAGAATTCCAAAACGCCAATTCAAAAGAACCTCTGCACCCCAATGTTCATAGCAGCACAATTTACAATAGCCAAGTGTTGGAAGCAACCTAAATGCCCATCAGTAGATGACTGGATCAAAAAACTATGGTACATTTACACAATGGAATACTACACAGCAGAAAGAAAAAAAGAACTACTAAACTTCGCGACAGCATGGATGGAACTGGAGAGCATTATGCTAAGTGAAATAAGCCAAGGGGCGAAAAACAAATACCATATGATCTCACCTATAAGCGGAACCTAACCAACAATACAAAGATGCAAGGAAAATAAGACCAGCAACACTGGAAGGAAAAGAAATGAACAGAGCCAAGAGGGATGGAGGGAGGGAGGAACAGGGGGAAAGGAAGGGAATGGGAGGGTTGGGGAACGTGTAGCAAAGTCTCATGGACAAAATCAAAGGGGAAGGATTGAGGGAGGGTGAAGGAGGGGGCAGGGGAAAGTGGTGGGGCGAAAGCAGAGACAAATGTATTTGAAAAAACAATAATAATAACAAAAGGGGAAAAAAAGAAATACTGTGTAACCACAACTTTCCTGGGAAGGAATGTGCAAAAAAATACAGAGAGAGAGTAAATGAGTTCTCCACATCTGCAATGAGATAGCAAATGAACTCAAACTCTCAAGTGATTGAAATTATTAACTACAGATCATCATTCTCTGTTTATTATCCACTCAGGACTTTCTAATGCAATGATAAGGAAATGCAACCTGTTGTCATTACATTCTTTAAAATTTTTATTGCATAATTTTTAGAACTCTGACTCAATTCCATCGATTCACAAATGAGGAAACAAAGGTTCATAGGAGTATAATGTCTAATCCAAGGTCTTTTAGGAAGTTAGTGGTAGAATCTGAAATAGATCCTCTGAGTATGTGCAGAGCTTTTTTGAGTAGGACAAGCTGGGAGAAATCTAGCAGACAAGTTCTCTAAATAGAAGTAAAATTCTTTAATATTGCTTTTCTGACTTTTATTAAAGACTGAGGATTAGAAATTAGATATCTGACAAATTTATTTAGTCATTAACCAACAAACAAATTAGGATTAATCAGAATTTCCCTAGGTGTTGTACTTGGAAGACATTGACAAAAGAATCTTAAAGATTTCCTAATTTCCTAGTAATTTTATAGTATCATAGTTAATAATGCCATTGAGAGAAGAAAGCTATATGATAAATGATAAATATTGTGTGAGAAAATAATACTGTCCTTGAAAGTTTCGGTTTCCTTTATCAGTTTTTGAAGAAGTATATATAATCAAGATGACTATCACGGAAATCCACTGAGCTTTGTATGAATGCCCATTTTAAAACTGATCAAAATTTTACTCCTGTTTTCTTATTTACTGAGCCATGAAGGGACTGTCTTTTAAGCACTTAACTCACTAGACAATTAAAAACTTAATTAATTGTTTTAATAATACAATTGCAAATAGTTTCCACTCATAATAGTAGGTGTAAAAAGTTTATGACCTGGGATTATAATAAATTATTTTTTTGTCTCAGTTTTGTTTTCCCAAAATTTTTGCATTAACATTTTGCTTAGGTTCCTTAAGGGTTGTCATATGTACCACACCAGGTACCCTCATACCGTGACTACCCAGGAAAACATCTCCATTGTGATCCGAGAGCTCCAAAGGCTCCTCTCAAAAATATGTTGCCCAATAAATGGACCAATTACCACCTAAATTTCATGACTAACCTTTTGCATTAGACTTTTAAATACTGTACAAACATTATATAGGATATACTAAGACAATTTTTGTCATTGGCCTCTTAGTTTAAATTAGTTTATAAGAACAGTGAGCCAGTCACTTAGCAAGACCCAAAGGCAATTAACACTGGGACGCATTACTGTGTAAAAGAAAAAGAAAATTGAAATTGTTATTAGCATAAGGTATGAAAGTAGGACCTAATGAGAGAAGTATGAGGCACTGGATGCTAACAACTATGAACTCTCAAAATCAGAGTGTGTTCTCAGAGAGATAACAAGAAGACGAAAAATATGAACACTTTCTTTTTTTACGCGGATACCATGAGCCAACAATTCCCCCTCTACTGAACATAAGGATAGGTTTCTCACACAAGTTTATATTCCATTATTTACTTGACACATGTGTTCTTTTTTTCACCATATAACCTATAACTTGATGATAAAGTTGAAAGTAGATTTTTCAAGTAAAGATGAGAAAAAGTAATCAGGAAGCAGGGTGGAAGTGAGTTAATAAAGAATGTACATCTGTTGGGTGATTTATAATAGTATTCAGTGCAGCAAAGCAATTAAATAAGAGAAATGTCATTGACACAATGACCTTAAATTCTTATCATATTTTGTTTAGTCAGTTTTCTCAGTCATATAAGCAGAAGTTTTCACTTTATTGTCTATGTGAAAAATTTATCACTTGGGTGGGAATAAGGTGACCTAAAATGTTACTTGATAAAAAGTATTGTCTAAGACTGTGCTGTCCAGTATAGTAGCCACTAGTCACATATGGCTATTTAACACTTGAAATGAGACTGATCCAAATTGAGGTGTGCTTAAGTGGAAACTATACACTGGGTGTTGAATACTTAGTAAGAAAATAGTAAAAATATAGTATTCATAACTTTTTGCATTGATCATGTGTTGAAATAGTAATATTTTGGGTATATTGGGAAAAGTAAAATATTATTACAATAACTTCTGCTTTTCTGTTTTTTTAATGTATTTTTAATATTTTACTTACATTTAGAGAGAGAGGAAGGGAGGAAGAGAGGGAGAGAAAAATCAATGCATGAAAGAAACATCAGTTGGTTGCCTCTCACATGCCCGCACCTGGAAACCTGGCCTGTAACCCAGGCATATGACCAGACTGGGAACTGAATGGCACTTCATCCACTGAGCCACTCCAGCCAGGGCACCCTTGTGCTTTTTTACCATGATTAACTAGAAAGATTTACCATTACATGTGTGGCTTGTATTTGTGGTTCACATTATGTTTTTATTAGAAAATGCAGCTCTACAGGATTTAATATTAAAATATGGTATGTTTATGAACTGAGCTTGTAAACTTTTCATATTACTATTATTGTAATGTTCAAATGCTTACTTTGAAAGCAGATGTATATTTGACATGAAAATCATATGTATTTTTTTCTGTTCTGTTGAGGATTTGCTTGCATAATTTCTCTACATATGGTATTTGGCACAGGTGGGAAATACTCTTAACTTTTCTGAATAATTTCTAAAAGGAAGATTCACTAAAAAGAAGGGTATCTAATTTGTTTTAAATAAGTGAACCACCTGTCCTAGCCAGTATGTGGACAGTTAATTTAGCAAAGATTTGTCTTGTGCCTACCCACATTTGCTAACATGAGTAAACAAAAATTCAGTAAGAGTGGCCACAAGCTACTAACTGAGAACTTGCCAACAGTTTCAGAAAATGTTAGTCAGATCAAACCATCTATATAATTTCTAGACAATATTAATGGACAATGGAAGATAGTAAATTTTAGAATGCAGGTCATTGGGATCGTACTGTGAAACTATCATTCATTTAATATAAAATAAAGTTGAAATTCTTAGGCGAGGACTGTTGCAGAATAAATCAATTCCATATGTGAAAAAACAAACTTTCACATTGTTTACATAATTGTGCACACTTTGAAAGGCACATTCAACAATGAACTTTCACAAAATTTGCTGTTCAGTACAGGTATCAGTCACAAAAGGTCACTTTGGTTGTTTTTCCTATTCCTGGGACATATAAGATAAATGCTTTTCACCACAAGAGAAAAAGATATTATCTTTTTGAGGTCAGAGAGTTTTTTAATCTTGGTTTCAAGCTCCCAACTACCTATGACATGTTGAGGAAATGATACCTTTTGGGGGTAGACCAAACTTAAGTATAATATCAGAGCTGCTTACAAAAACAACTTTCAAACAGTTGACCAGAAACATTCTAAAGTAAGACTCTGAGCCTTATTTTCTTGTAAAAAGTGTAATTTTAGAAAAGTAAAATATATTCTAGGTTATATTTACCAACTTTGTTTTGTATTTATGGAATTTCTAACTTACTAATTCTGTAGCCATAGGATTGTGATTCTTGCCATGGCTGGCAAGAGTTATAATGACTTTGGTACTCATTTTAACTCATTACTATCCTTTGTGTAATATCTTAAATATGTCTTAATGTTTGAATTTAGAAATCTCTCATGATTTACCTGTTTTTACTATAAAAATCTAAATCTCTGAGGTATATAAAAATAATTGTTTATTTATGATCTTGCAGGTTTCTAACAATTAATTGTGAGTGGATCTGGAACTCTGAATCCCTTCTCCCTGTTTAATGTCATAGTCACTTTTCCAGGTGCTATTTAGGAGGCCCAGTATCAATCAATATGGTCCATTTATAAAACTGTGGGGAAAAAAAGATGAGATTTTCAACCTCTTAAATTTTGCTACACATAGTTTCCAGCACAAAGACATTTTCTTAAGCTCTCTGGATTCCAGTAATGGGCCGTGTTGTCTGCATGCCCCGAGTCCCTGTAGGCAATCATCTCTCTTCTACTAAACCATCATCTAAAATTGCTTCTTTCTGGTTACCAAAATAAGAATATAAGCACTGGGTATACTGAGGAGAAATGAGGGTCAAGACCTTAATCTATGAGGTATATTTGAAGATAAGAATATTACCTCTCTAAAACCCATCTCCACTTCAGTACTATGTGGAAAGATTTATGGTTATTTGATGTAAAACCCACACATGTTGTTATACCCCCGATGGACTAAAAAATGGTCAGCATCTGAATCTACTACTTAAAAAGCAAAATAAGCTAAATAATAAATCACATGTATCCATCAGAAAACCAATCATATTTAAAGGGAAAGAAAGTATTAGAAATAAATTTACTACTAGACTTTTTACATATCCTCAGACTTAAGTTTTTAGTGTTTTTCCTCTTCTTTTCATAATATCAGAACTTTAAGACATAAAGAGTATGTTGCATCTTAGAAAATATTATTTTGGTTTCTATTACCCTTTAATAGAGTAGTACAAAAAAAGGGGAATAATTTATAATAATTCAGTGAAATAATTTCCTATTCCTGTGTTCCCTTGGCTTCACCATTAAAACCAGTGCAGGGGAAAATAAACCTAGAAAGAGTAGAAGAAAGACAAAAACATTAATTTTAAAACTTAGGCTAAGACTTTTTGAAAAACTTATGTGGTCTAACAAGTATAGAGAAAGAGAGGAGTAATTCCATGATAGTCTGTGAGTGTAATTCCTGTAACACTACTTAGAAAGCTATTTTCCTATTATCATCTCTTTTGGATGATTTAGGAATGACTCTACATAAAAGTGGATAATGGCTTAGAATTTCCAAGGATTTTCCTAGGCAGTTTTAGTTTATAACAATATAAGCTGTTCCAGTCCCTCTCCTTTGGCAAGACATTATTAGTATAACAGTGTCCGATGTAAATGAGCATTAACTAAATTTTTTATTATTATAAAAAAGTTATTGATGTTTTATAGACTATTCTTTTTATTCAAATTTCTAGAAAGCTTTTCTACATTAATAATGTCAGAAGTGGGTTTATTTATCCTGTTTCACTTTGCAATAATTATATATTTATATTTTAAAAAATCCATTCTTGTAAATACTTAAAAAGCTGAAGAATACATCAAGTACTTCAAATAATTGCTTCTTTATATTAGACATTGATTAAAAATAAGTTGTGTAGATTTATAGATCATTCTAATTATAATAGAAGTAAATGAACAATTTTATATATCATTTCTATTTTGCCATCATATTTAACCACAAAGTCAGTGAATTTTGTGTGAAACTGCTAATGGGTAGATCGTTCTTTTCAAATAGAAATTTATTCACTGATAAGTGGACTAGAAAATCCTGTATCCCACTCGATAGCGCACGCACGCATGCACACACACACACACATTTTTGAAAGAGAGGAGGCTAAAAAATCCCCTAAAATGCTTTATGATTTGGTAGCAATTATTACCTTTCCTTTTTGAAAGTGATACATTTGTGCTCATTGATTGTGGCTTTGAAGTCCTTCACCACCATGAAGTGCTGGGCAGGCTGCAAATTTCCTCACACTTTCCTCTTGAGAGGGAATATTAGTATCTTGAAAAGAGATGAGGTTCAAAAGTCAAACCAATACAGCTTGCTCCCTGTATATTATTGGGAAATATTATAGTTTAATTTTGTAAAACCTCCATTTCTATTTAACTGCAAAGGCAAAAGAATGACCTCATGCTGAGTCGTGATGAATGAGTACCAAAATTAGCCAACACATATTGAACACCTATTCCTTTGTTATCATTAACCTTTATAACAACACTGTGGAGTAAGAGTTATTCTAATCCTCATTTGATTCAAGAGTACATAGTTAAAATGCCCATTACAGTGTCCAGCTCAGTAAATTGCGGTGGTGATGATGGTAATAATAGTAGTAGTTGAGATGTTTTTGTGACTTTAGTCATCTTATAGCCCCACATTTCCTCTTCAACTCAATCAATGTAAGGATATAAAGAAGCAGCCAGATTAGGAAACACAGGATTCAAAATCAGTTTTATCTCATAATGATCTGTGCTGTTGAACATTATACCATATTATTATGGTATTTTGAGATTTAGAATCACTAAATGCTGACACTATGCATAGAGGCACCTCATTCTTAATGGCATAGTATTTCTGAATTATATTTAAAAATAGTTTTGGTGTTTATTTACTTATTTTTGTGTGTGAAAGGCACACCACCTTAGTATATGGATCTGGATAGAGTTACATCAGGGAACCATTGCAGGACTTAACTACCTGACTACCTGGCTGATTCTTCAAGTTGGTGTAGGTATTTGTAGCTTCCTTGTTCTATGCATTGTTTGTGGTAAAACCCTATTCTCCATGAATTATATTTCTCAAGTGTAGTAACTATATGGGTTATTTCTGTTCCTCCTTTAAATTGTCATTATTATTGCTAATAAAAATAATCATAACTAAGATTCATACTGTTTTATATCTAAAATTTAATCTGAAGTATTAATTTTATAAATCAAATTTTTAGAAATAGGATATTGATATGTAATTTACAATCACATGACATGCCAACAGCTACAATTATTTAGCAATATAAATTCAACAAGATCTATTACTTAATATTTATATTTAGCCTGATCTGTACATTTATTTCTTATTAGTAAAAGGTTCTTTTTCTACTTCAGGGCAATTTAAACCATGAAAGACAAACTGGAAAAAAAACACTTAAAATTATATTATTCATTGGGACATGTAGGATTATGTACTAGTTTAACATGTGTTTATTAGATAAGAAGTAAGTAATGAGATTCTGTAGAAAGCACAGCAAGCACAGCAGTAACTGATAATGGCGCTAGCCCTTGTGGATGCTGAAATACCGTAACGGATTTCAAGGGAGCAACTAGCAGTTTTTGCCCGCTCAGACTTTATTCATTACATTTAAAGGTCTGATTCATTTTAAATACTCTAAATCAAATTAGAAAGTAACCTTTAGCAAAATGTGTATCATTCACTTTGCAGACTTCTGTATAAAAGTTCTACATGTGTAAGAATCACTTTACATGGTAATACTATTTTTCTCTTGTATTACTTTTACTGTGACTATCTGTAAAAATGAGCAACAGTATTAGCAGCTAGCCTTCAGAATATTAGCTTATTTCATGCCAGCGTGTGGCTTACACTACCACTAAAACCTCTGCAATTTTACGGTTTAGGAACCTCTTCCTCATACACTTATCTTCACAACAACCCAGTGAGAAGGGAAAGTGCAAAGGACGTTGGTCACTTCTGCTGGCGCAGCATCCCAAGACCTTCTGCCCGGGGAGAGCCCTGAGATAAAATGCATGGATGGCAGGGCTCTGCCTCTGTCTTTCTGGATCAAAGGAAAGCACCTGCTGTCTTGCTCTAACTTGGCAGCTCAAGGGCTCTCACGTGACCAAGGCTGGGCCTCTAGGCTCTGCCAAAAAGAGGCCCAGCCTGAGAGTTTTCCAGAAAGTGAGCTAGAGTCTGTAGAAGAACTTTGGGCTCCTTCCCACCGAGGCTGTGCCTGCGGCAATGGGACCAGAGGGGCTTTTTGTGCTGGGGCGACGGCGGCAACCTGGGTGTCCCACCTAGACTGCTTTGTTTCTGCCCATTTTCCCCAAGATTTTTCAGCCTCTTCTCCAACTAACCATCTCTTGACTTTTCAGTGTATCCCTATTACCTTAACTTGAGTAGGTTTTGGTTGTTTGCAACCCAAACACTGGTGATTATAATGTTTTTCTATTCCCAATTTATAGAAAAGAAAGTTTGCTTTATTAAGGTTAAGTCATTTCCTTGAATTATAGTTGTGTAGAAAAGCCAGGTCTGGAACTCATGCCTTCTAGCTGAGTGTTGTTTCTGTCACAGCACAGTTTTCCCAGTTGCCTTCAGTGGCCTGTGCGGATGGGCCAGCTTCCTTCTCATGCCTCTTTGCCTGCAGTGCCCAATCCTAGTTCCTGCTTTAATGCTGATCTGCTTGATGTCAAATGTGCCTGTCTTCCCTACCCGACCTTTGATCTTCTAGAAGACAGAACTGTATTCTATTCATCTTTCCATTTTCTCTCAAACATCATGGAGGTGTCTAGTCTGTACTAAATAAATATTTTAATGAATGAGTAAGCAAATGAGTGTAAAAATTAACCACTTAATTGACTGAAAACACCAATATGAGTTTGAAGTTGCTAGAAGTGTAAGATTGATTTCAAAAAGAAAAAACACCACCATGTTCTTTACCAATCAGTCTTAGACTATTTTAAATAAAGTACTAACTTCTTGAATATATAAAAATGTTCATTTAGTAAGCATTTATTCTATGCCACTATGTGCCAAGCTCTTATTACAGCAAGAAATAAGAGTCTCCTTTGAGAAGTCTTTTAGATCAATGGGAGAAACAAGTGATTTCATGGCTCGGATCTTGGAGCCGTGGGAAAAGAGGAGTGGTAATCTGAAGTGCAGCAGGCCCTCTGGCAGCAGACATGGGGCCCACCCAACTGGGGTGGAGATGACAGCTCTGAGCAGGATGCAGGGCACATCAAGAGCAACAGCCAGAGCCCTTTGAAAGCTGGAGAAAAGCACAATGTGTGTTGCCTTTCCAGAATGTTGTGAGATTTGCTAAAAACAAAAAATAAAAGATGTCTGTACCCTTCTTCAGACATAAGTATTTTTAAAAAGATTATAATTAAGGCCAGTCACCAAAAAAATTTAAATAATTTTGAAATTGTGCTGTACCATATCAGACAGATACATAAGACTACATTTTGGTTGGGCAGAAAGGCAAGAATAAAGAGAGATCTATATCTTTAAGCACCAAAGAGCAATACAAGAGAAGCAACAAATGAAGATAGAAAAAGATTTAAAAATATAGATTTGTGTGTATTTGTATAAAATATATATATATGTATAAAATAGGATACAAATTTGAAATTTTTACAAGTTATGTACATAATATGAAAAAAATTTAACTCCATAATGTTTTTTTTATCATTTGCAGACAATTACTACGGTACCCCAAAGCCTCCAGCAGAACCAGCACCATTATTATTAAATGTAACAGACCAGATACTTCCAGGAGCCACTGCAAGTGCTGAAGGAAAACGGAAGAGGAATAAATCAGTGAGCAACATGGAGAAAGCAAGTGTAGAGCCTCCTGAGGAGGAAGAGGAAGAGAGGCCTGTGGTCAATGGAAATGGAGTAGTAACACCAGGTTAGTCATTTGCATTCATTGTAGGTTCATCAGCTCCTTTAGATGTAACTACCATATTTTGCCGTGTATAATTTGCGCCTTTTTTGCCAAAATTTTGGAGGGAAAAATAAGGATGTGCATAACACATGGGCATAATAATCCCGTGTATAATGCGCACAAAACATGGGTGCACATTATACAAAGCGAAATATGTAAATTTATATCTGTATGTCCATATACATACATATAGTTATAGTTATTTTGACAGTGAGATTATATCAAGTGGAAAGGACATGATTCTTGTATCCAGTTTGTTTTAATTTTGGCATATCAAGCAATTAATCAACTTCTTCAATTTTTGGTTTCACTTTTATAGTATTAAAGGTAATATATTGAATGATTTAAACCTCTTAGAAGGTGTTACAAATTATCAATATGACTGTGTAAAGTTCTGAGGTCTTTGTTAATTATATTAAATAAAAATCTATCCTTAGAAATCTTACTTAGCCCTGGCTGGAGTGGCTAAGCTGGTTGGGTGTTATCCAATAAACTGAAAGGTCTTGGGTTCGATTCCCAGTCAGGGCACATACTTAGGTTTCAGTTTGGTCCCCTCTTGGGGCATCAGTGAAAGGCAAACAGTTGATGTCACTCTCTCACACTGATGTTCCTATCCCTCTCTTTCTCCCTCTTTTCTCCTGTCTCTAAAATCAAAAACCATGTCCTTGGGTGAAGAAAAAAGAAATATTACTATACTCACAGATGTGTAAATAGAGATTGTGTCATGTGATTTAGCTAACAACTTCAATGAACACAGTCCTCAAAATGACTACAGCTGTATAATGCACATGTATTTATCTGCCCACCCGTAGCATCCTATCTGGCAATGTAGAGAATGCATTTTTATACACTGACATTTTGAAGGCATAGGCCCTTGACAAGGAAAAGACTCATTATCTCTTTAATTTATGACCATTTATGTCACATATATAAAGAATATTAGACAAATATAAAGTATGTTTGTGCAAGATATGAATTTATTATTTTCTTATGCATACTAATAGAGTGCCAAAATTTTATTTGTAAAATATTTTTCTCATATTATTGATAATTAAATGTTACCAAAACAAAACTGTAGCATTGTCTTAGCCTCTTAAGCTTCCAGAGTTCTGTTTTATTTATTTACTTTAAATAATAACATTTCAGTGGACATTGATAATCCAAGGGCTAAGTTACAACTCTTGAAAAAATGTTGACACATGCACCTTGAATATATATTATTCTTAAGATATTTCCTACAACTACTTTAATGTCTATATTTTTGTTTCTAATTATACTGCTTCTATAGTGACATAGCATTTGTATTTTCATGTTCAGTTTTTATCAAAGGAAAGTTCATAAGCTTATTTTTCACCTTCCTTGTTCACAGTATCTGCAAAATGTTCTTCACGGAGAGCAAAATCTAATCTATGCCAATCAAAGTATAAAACCTTAAAAACTGATTACTTCTTTTTTAGATTTTATTTATTGATTTTGAGAGAGAGAGGAAGGGAAGGAGAAAAAGAAGGAGAGAAACATTGATTGGTTGCCTCTTCTATGCCCCCAACTGAAGACCTGGCCAGCAATGCAAGCACATGCCCGGACTGGGAATCAAATTGGCAAACTTTCTGTTTGCAAGGTGGCACTCAGTCCATTGAACCATACCAGCCATAGCAGAAAGTGGTTATACCTTGATTACTCAAAGAAGGATAACCTCATCTATTAATATACTGGTTAAAAGCTTACTCTCTGAAGCTAACAGTCACAAATGCTAGAAATCATTTTAGCTACATAATGTGACTTTGTTCATTATTAACCGATATGGTAATTTTCAAGAAAATAGATACCTTCTCTCTTTAAAAAAAAGATTTTATTTATTTTTTTTAGAGAGAGGGAAAAAGACGGAGAAAGAGAGGGAGAGAAACATCGATTGGTTACCTCTCACATACACCCTAACCAGAGACCTGATGGGCATCCCAGACATGTGCCCTGACCAGTAATCGAATGAGCAACCTTTTGTTTTGTGAGATGACATTCAACATACCGAGTCATACCATTCAGGGTGGTACCTCCTCTTTTTTGATTCTGAAATACCTGTGTCAAAATATTTACTTTTCATCATGTAACAGATTTAAGTTAAGTTGATAGTACACAGTTTTCTAAGCTGATCTAGATGTAAGAAACATAAGAACTCGGAGAAGAAGCAGTAATCACAAAAAAAAAGTTTGGAGTTAAAGAGTAGTTACAGAATTACTTACTAGGTAACACCTAATAGTTAACAATATAAAATATATGGTCTTGGTTAAGCCTGAATCATTTGTTTTAATCTTATTCCTACTCTGTATAGGGCAAATCAAAAGAAGTATTCTTGAGTCAAGGATTCTTAAACTAGAAATTGATTTAATTGGGAGGCATAATGAACCTAGAAAGCACCATTCCCTTCTAGTAATACCTCGGACATGAAGTGTGGTGTGTTGTGGCTAGGAACTCTATTAGGACCCTAGCTGCCTGACTCTCTCTGAACCTCTCAGCCTGAAGATGGGAGAGAACAGCTGTCCAGCGCAACTCTGTGATTTCTGGACATTCAACAGATGCCACAAGTAGCAGTTCTAAAAGGCTGGCTGGGCAAGTGGCCCTTATATATCTTTTTTCTTTCCCATTTGGGAGGTGAGAGATGTGTAAATCAGGCAGTTCTTCACCCAGTGTTCAAAGGTGGAAGAAGCAGCCCCACACCAGAAAATTGGCCCATCCCTTATTTGAAATATTTCAACAGCTCCCATCTTTGATGTCTTTGTTTTTCTTTAGGTTTATTCAATATAAACTTCAAGATTTTCTTTGTTCTCCTCTCGTATACATTCACCCAACTCTTCACCTTTTGAGACTTAGCACATGTTTTTCTGAAACAGGGTCTTCATCCTCCCTCTGTTTTATTCCTTTACACATTCACCAAATATTGTATACTTCTAACAGTACTGAAAACACTATTGCTTAAGTTTTAGTTAACATTGCCCTATAGCAACTAAGAGCCTATAATAGCAATTAACATCAGACATCAGTTGAAGAACATAAATAATGTAACCATGAAGGACATTTGAAGAGTGAAAAAACTCTTACTGAGGTAAATTTATTCTATGACCAAAAAAAGGATAATAATGGTAATAATATAAAAAATAACTTTTTATGGATGCTTACCATGTGCTAGAAACTCTCTAACCTCATTCTATGTATTAGTTCATTTAATTCTCCTAACAGTCCTATTAGCTAAGTACTGTTTTACAAATTAGGACACTGAGATGTACTATAATTAAATAATCTGATCAATAACTGTTATTCATATATAAGAAATCTGAATCCACAGCACATGTTCTTAGCTGCTGTGCTATCCTGAATCCTATACCACCAAACAGAAGCACAAATATATTTGTTAGCAATAGTAAACACATGAACCCTATTTTACCTATACCTCTTTAAAAGTGTCATTATAAATTTCCACCTACCAAATCATGCATAAGTGATTTCCCTCTGGAGAAATAAAAATCACTAGTTTTTACAATATCTGTATGTATATAAGCATCAAACTTACCAATCTTTAATTCTTTATATACTTTACCAAAAAGAACAATTTTTTATGTAAATACAGGTTTTAGAAGAGTCCTCAATTTCCCTCTATTACTTGTTTTATTCTTCATTTCTCCTTTGAACTGTAGTTTATAGCTAGAACTATATATTAATATTTCATTTTCTCTTAGATCATCTCTCTGTAAAGTCAGTGACCACTTTTAAATATGTAATTTCTCCATGAAGCTCTTCTCGCATTTTCAGGGAAAAGTCACATAAAGTGTGTGAATACTCATTTTATGCTAGGTTTCTCATTTTTGCTCAAAATTACATCAGATACATAGATTTAGCCCCTATTACCTAGGAAAGACATATGATGATTTTTCAGTGTTTCAAATCATAAATGTTTCTCTCTGACATATACTATTTCTAATCCCATAATCATTGTACTTACTTAATGAACATGAAATGCTGAAATGTACCCTAAGGTGATTAACTAAGGTAATAGTTCATCTAGTAGCAGATTTGAGATCTGGGCCCCCGAATACCTGAACCTCTCCTGGGCTGTTAAGCATGCTGAGGACAGAGTAACTCCTGGCCTCGGCAAGGTAAATCACAATAGTGAAGCTCAATGTATTTTATCTACATTGTATTCCATTATATTCATCCTTCATTTGGTTCATGACAGTGGCGTTAGATATAATGCTTGCAAGGACTGTGTATACTTCATCATCTTAGAGAATCTGTCTTTAAACTGATAGTTAAAATTCATATGCTCAGAAAACCTTCCCTTGATATTAACCTCACCTATTTTTAGACATCTTTATCTTGTTAGAGTTGACATCCAACCCCATGGCTTGGAATAGATTTACCTGCTTCCTTCATTTCTCTCTTATGTTCCAGGGCCATATTTCTAACTACTGCTCACTAAAGAGCCCCACCTAAGCATTTCTTCAACTTAAATGTAACATTCCACTTAAACTCTTCTATAGAACAAACACACAAACCAACTCACAAATTCCTTTACCTAATTTTTCTAATTCTTCTTTTTACCCAGATAGCTGAGAGCTTTGATTCTTCTTCCCCTCAGTCTTGATATACATATGTATAATCGAGGATAAAAGATCACTAGCCCTTTAGCTTTCTTCTCTTCCTTCCAAATATCACCACTCCATCCCAGATTATCACCTAATTTGTGCATCACAGTCTCCTAGCTGACCTACATCCCTCCAAGCTCCATCCCTATCAAATTACCTGTTATTCCTTGATCAATTCAAGATTGTTGAACCTGCACTTAGTTATGCATCCTTCTCAAAACTGAAATGAGCTTCTATTTCTGCTGCTTCAAACTTAGCGGTCAGCCACTCAGGTCCTCCCACATTTGACTGCAACATCTCTGTTAGTTCTGGCTCCCGTTATTCCCCCAGTCGTTTCTTGCCTCTACATTTCTCACTCATAAAACACCTTCACCTGTTGTGATAGGGCCTTTCTCACCTATTTGAACCTCATATTCTTTTATTCAAATTCAATTAAATTTTTGATATTCCTTAGAAATTATTTGTTGACTGCCATAATGAAAAGTTGAGACTGTCCAGCTCTGAATTATTGAAATAAAATTTACATTTTTCATTCATCTAGGAAGTGTTGGTTAGCTTGGTACTTGTAAGTAACTTTTCATAATGTGCCTATTTGGCATCCCCACACATTCTGTAAAAACTGTTAAGGACCATTTCTACTTTTTTGTTTACCTATCTCAGTGATCAGTATACAACTTTAAATACTTCAAGCTCTTAGTAAATCTTTATTTTTTAGTCAACCATACTCCTAGAGAATGTCAAAGTTTCACTATAATAACATGATTAGATATAGTTCACACTCATTTTATACTTTTTCATGTTGTCCACATGCAATGTTTCTAAGTTCAAAACATATGAGATTCCCGATCTTACATTTCTTCAAAAGTTATTTGAAACCTAAAGAAAATTGTGCAAAAGTATGTTTTTAAAAATATATCCTTAGAGATGAGAATTATTCAATCTCTCTAACTGTGAAAAATAACAAAAATAAATGAGTGGTTAATAGATAAATAGAATTTCTTTTTAAAGATCAAACTTTTCTGAAGAAAAGCAAATCCTATAAACCAAAGTAACTGGGTTAAGCTTTTCTTGGATTTCTTTTATGTCATGAATTATCTGCTAAACTTTTCCGGAAAGTAATTCACTATTATATTGTAACTTCCCCTCACCAGCTATTAGTAGGCCTAGTACAAAGAATTAGAAATGCACATATATTTTAAAGCAGCTAAATCTCTCTGTTAATACACACACACAATGCCGGGAGGAACAGGGCCCGTGAGAGCTACCTTCGCCAACAAAGGGAATACAGTATGTGTACACAGAGCTGCCTTCTCCAGGCCCCCAAGCCTGCAATTAGTGCAAATGAACTGCATCTCCCAGAGAGCAAACAGAGTGTCCCTTATGTGATCACCAAGTGTCCTCAGCAATGATCTCAGTTCACCATTAGGGACCTGCCTCCAGGTCCTGTGCCGCTTGGCACGCTGACTGTGCATGCACCATCAGTCCTGTTCTTGTGAATGAGGTCCTGTCACTGTCAAAAGAATTATGTCGTCCGTAGTGAATCTCGCTGTTTTCTTGCGAATAATAGCCCACTCTGAAACCACCCCAGTGCCTATCCCCTGCTTATTTTTGTGTGAGTTCACAGAGGCTGTGATGTGTGTATCCACTCAGATATATATATATTTTTTTTTTGAGGAGGCTTAATTTTATGATCTTATTCACAGATACAGTACTAGGTTTTATTGCTCCATTGAAGATGCAAATTTCTGGGGCTATTGTAAATTAGATATTCCATTTTTAAATGGGGGGGCATTCTATCATTTCATAAAAGAATTATTTGAAAGTTAAAACTTCCCTAATTGTAAAATGTTCTTATTATCTAGGTATTATAAAGTAACAAGATAAGCATGGTAGAGTTTATGGTTATGAGCTATAGTAGTAATTATAACTATACCATTCGGGGGAAAATGAAATCATTACTAGTTTCAGGATGTCACTTTAAGTCAAGGCAGACTCACTTTGCACTTAAACTGAAAGCTATGCACTATTTGAACTTCTTCCTGCCCGCAAAACTGATTCAACATTTTTGTGATTGCACACTCAGCCTTCTCTGAGGAGTCATATGATGTGTGTGAGAGAGAGAAGGAGAGAGATTTGATACATGAACAAGGAATGCAGAACAAGCAAGAACCAGCAGAGTAGCATTCAGGGTTTGGTTTGGTTTTTTCCATTACCATTTATCCAACTTACCCTCTTTCACCTCTCCCCTCCCCGACCCTGCAATCACCTGTTCATGTCCATGAGTCCTTTTTCATTTTTGTTCTATCCAGCCCCTAACTGCCAGCACCCTGCCCCACCACACTGTCAGCCTGCTCTCTATTTATGAGTCTGTCTCTCTCTTGCTTTTTAGTTCAGTTTGTTCGCTAGATTCCACATATGAGTGAAATCATACGGTACCTCTCCTTCTCTGACTGGTTTATTTCAATTGGCATAATGTTCTTCAGGTCCATCCATGTTGTTGCAAAGGATGAACTCCTTTTTTACAGCTGAGTTCTACCCCATACTGTTAATGTACCATAGTTGTATTATCCACTCATCTACTGATAGACATTTGGACTGCTTCCAAATCTTGGCAATTGTAAACATCACTGCAATGAACATAGGGGTGCTTATACTCTTTCAAATTAGTGTTTCAGGTTTCTTCATATAACTCCCCAGTAGGGGAATTGCTGAGAAGTTCACACGGGGGTTCCCCCTGAGAAAAGTGGGCTCTAACCCCCAAGCTGGTCTCCCCAGCCTAGAGCACCAGAACCAGAGAAGGAACCCAGATAACATCTGGCTGTGAAAAGCAGTGGGATTTCTGTCTACAAGGGAGAGATGGCTATAGACACAGAAAGGCTCTTAAAGGGCAAACACACAAAATTTCATTTGTAGCCACTTACCCTGGGCCTCAGCAGAAGGAGGGCAGTGCAGACTAGAGCCACATGAGGAGAAACTGGGGTTTGTGGCTCTAGGGAAAGAGATGAAGGGTTAACTGCCAGGATTCCTGTGCAGAGCCATTCCCCATACTATAAAAGCCATCCTCCTCGGGCAGAGCACTCTCTGCCATATGGCATCAGCCTAGGGGGAAACAATAGCCTCATCTGCAGGAATATCTCTGTGACACCCCATGGAGCTTAGACCAGGCTTCTCAGGAGTATAGATGGAGGTACTTTCATTGAATAAGCCTAACAGAAAGCCTCCAAGCAAAGGTGAATCTCTGGGAGCTTTGAAACTTCAGCTGACTCTCCATGGGCCTGGAGCTGGTAAAAGCCAGTGTTGGTGCACAGCTTGATGCTTTCTGCACATATCCAGGCCCAGCAGAGAGAGCCACAAGCTGTGAATCACTGATAGTTCCAATCAGGTTGCCCAGGGCCAGTAATAGCCACTTCTGAAACAGGCCTGCACCAGAGTCTCCTCAGATCTACCTAATACATAGAAACAAACACAAAAAGGCAATCAAAATGGAAAGACAAAGAAACAGGACCCAAATAAAAGAACAAGAGAATTCTTCAGAAAATCTCAATGAATTGGAGGCAAGCATTTATCAATATAGAGTACCCTAATAATTATAAGGACTCTCACCAACATGAGAAAAGGACCAGTCAGAAATAAAGAATATAATATCTGAAATTTATAATATACTGGAAGGAATAAACAGTAGCTTAGATGAAGCAGAGGATCAAACTAGCAATTTGGAAGACAAAGGAGAAAAAAGGAGCAGCAAAAAGAAAAAAAATTAAAAATGAGGAGAGTTTAAGAAATTTGGGGGACAACATTAAGTGTAACAACATCCACCTCATGGGGATACCAGAAAAAGAGAGTGAGGGATAGAGAACCTATGTGAAACAATAATGACCAAAAACTTCCCTAACCCAGTAAGTGAAAAAGATATACAAATTTAGGAAGTGTAAAGAGTCCCAATCAAGATGGACCCAAACAGTTCCACACCAAGACACATCATAATTAAAATGGCAAAACTTAAAGATGAAGAGAGAATATTAAAAGTTGCAAGAGAAGAGCAGTTAGTTAACTACAAGGGACCTCCCATTAGACTGTCATCTGATTTCGTAACAGAAACATTTAAGGCTAGAAGGGATTGGCATGAAATATTCAAGGTGATGAAAAGCAAGGCCCTTACAACCAAGGCTACTTTACCCAGCAAGACTATCATTTAAAATGGAAGGAGAAATAGAGGACTTCCCAGACAAGAGAAAGCTACAGGAGCTTCTGACCACAAACCAATATTGTAACAAATGTTAAAGGGCTTGCCTTAAGAAGAAGACAACAGAAGAAAATAGTTAAAAATAAAATGGCAATAAATATATATTTATCAATTATCACTTTAAATGTAAATGGCTTAAATGCTGCAATCAAAAGACATAGGGTAGCTGAATGGATAAGAAAACAAGACCTATATATATTCTGTCTCCAAGAAACCCACCTCAGAACGAAACATATACACAGACTTACAAGTAAAGGATAGAAAAAGATACTTCATGCAAATGGAAAGGGGAAAAAAACATTCAGGTTTGAGCAGCACTTGCAGAAAGCCTGTGGACTAGTTGTGTCTAAGCTTATTTCTAATTATCATCATCCATTCTCTTTAGTTCTGATTTTCACCCTGAGTTCTATCTTCTTACCTCATATTTCTCCTCACAGAGGTGACTATAATTTTTGTGTGAAATCTCAGATTGCTCTAGTTACTTCTAGCTGGCCTTGATGTCGGAAGGGGTAAGATCTCTTGACAAAGTCTATCTGCTCACTCCTTCCTTCTACATAGCTCAGTCTTTGGGAATATCACCCTTATCTTTTCCCTCCTAATTGACTTCTTGCTGTCATCAAAAAATACCTAGACTCCAATTTGGCCCCAAAGAATAACATTTGAGTTATCAAGATCAAGATTTTTAAGACTTCTTGCTTTTCAACCCCTTCGATGTCTCTTGGAAGGTGATTTATGTTTCATATAGTACTTAGTCTCTTCATTTTTTTCAGAATTTTGAAAGCAAAACTTGAAAAATATCATACATGCATGTCCTATATTTCATTTGATAGCTTGCTCTGGTCTTTGAGTATGTTCAATACTGAATCAGTTTCTTTCATCCAAGAGATAGTTAAGGATTTGGGAAACCTGTTTATAAATGATAAATATCTTCAGAATTCATTACATTATAGAAAACATGCAGCATATACAGTTTCAAAGCTGTGAGGATTCATTATATTGCTCTATTCCAGCCGACTTTTACTAAAATGTTTTAGAAGTTAAATATTACCAAAAGAAGAAAATATACTAATTAGGGCAGCTCTTTTTCCCTGTTAATGGGAAATAAACCTTTCTACTCATTTTTCTAATTATTCTTTCCAATTTAGTTTTTTATATCATGGGATTTTTTAAAAATCTTCTAGTCATGGATCTTGAATTTTCTATTTTCATAATTTTTCGTATTGTTCTTTTAGTATTTAAAAAACTTGTAACTACTTGTTTGTTTCAGATAAAGATAAAAAATAATTTTGAGGTATTGAATACTGTTTTTTAGTAATTCACATTTTCCTAACTAGCCCCCTCAATAGATGAGATCCAATTTGGTTACAAATATCACAGATAAAAAGTGAAGTCTTTACAAAATTGGGAATTAAATTCTGCTTCCTTAAGTGATATGTCATCTCAAAAACTATTACCCTAACTTTCCCTATTTCTGATATTTTATTCTAGACTTGTGTTTCTTTCATGGCCTTAAATAATAAAAGGAAATATTTGTTAACATCTCATAAAAAATACATATATATTTTTAATTGCCATTGTGTTTAAGAGCTACCCCTTTTTAATCTTTATAACTTATATGAATAAAAGTATAATGCATTTTTTTAGAACTTAGAAACACTTTAAGAGAACTGGGGAGTCAGAAAACGCCAACTAAAAGTAATCAATGTACATAGAAAAATTTCTGACAGAGCTGAAAAAAATAGTCACCCCTGCTAACTGCATTGCTGGCGAACTGGGAGTAGGAACAGGAGGGAAACCTATTTTGCACTTATTTCCTCTGTACTTTTATATTTGATCTATTTGCATGTTTTACTATGTCAAAAAAGTAATTATTTTTTAAATGATGAGCAAAAATTCACTAATAATTCAATGTGCAAACATTTTAGCACTCATATAATTTCTTATTTTAGAAGGTTTAGGAAAAGTAAGGAAAATTCATAACTTTGAGCAATAAGCTACAATCTTGGCTACTTCCAATTAACTGGCTACATATAAGGTAGGTGGCCACAAATGACTGTTTTCTCCTGAAGACAGAATTCCCTCCACTTTTCATTACAGGATATAATCAATAGTATGGCCACAATCAAAAATCAATTACAATGATATTTTTCCCTTGTTCAAGAATCAAACCTGAGGTGTTCATTTATCCGGAGCCTGTGGTTCAAATTCTAAGATTTCAGCTTCTAGCAGTGAAGCGAACAACATGCTCTGACAGCCCGACCGCCCCTCCACCCCCACAAAACAAACAAGACTTTGGATCAATACAGCCAACATACTTTTTAATGATAATGCTAAATTTGCAAGGAAGCAGGAAGGCAGGGAGCATCTTCAAATGCTACCACTTCCACCGCCAAGGAGTGTAAGTGTTGAGCAACCTGTTGTAAGCAGAACTGAAAGTGAAGGCTGACATGGGGGTATAAAATTGGAGAGATTCATCTCTGATTCTGCTTCAGATAAGTACCCTCAATGCTGTCATCAGCCAAGTTTATGGGTGATACCAAGTTTATAGCTCAGTAGCAGCTCCTGGCGCCCAGCTAAATCAAATGCAAAACTCCATAAGAAATAATGCAGAACTTGGAAAAATGTGTAGTTTCCAAGGATTATTTTTCATCCTTTACATCACTTAAGTCCACACATGTCTCAATTGAGGAAGAATAACTCAATTTATGCAAACACCTAGTAAAGAGAAAATGTTAGCTTTGTGTGTATTTTTTAAACAATTGCACTTTTTGAAAATGTCGAATATCTTAAAAAGCATATGAAATAGACCACTCTTTTTTTCTCTAGGAAGAAACCATTTATGTTTCTTGACTGATTTAACTATGCAATTTTTTTAGTATTCTAAGTAGCAGAACTCACTGATAATAACATTTACTGAACACCTACGATGTTTCAGTAGTTTACTGTTCTGAGCAATTTATATACACATCATGTCAAATTCTTATAGGTAGGTAATGTTATTATTCCCCCATCGTATAGTAAAGGAAATTGAGGAGTGCACAGAGTGATTAAATAGCTTGCTCAGGATCACACTGTGAAGGACAGATTTAAACCCAGGTAGCCTGACACAGCCTTAGCAATTATGTTCTGTTTCTTGTGGAGCATGTGTGCTGCTATCTGAGATTGCTAAACAAACAGGAGAAGAATTTCTTTTAATTTCAAATTATTTCTATTCTTTTTCTTTATTAACTACAAATATGTTCCTTAATCTTTTTTCCCCTTACATATTCTCTAGCTGTGTTTATTTTCAAAGAAATAATATAAAGACTGGAGAAAAATTTATTAAATTAATTAAAATTTGTCATGTAGTCATTAGAAATATAAATCACAGAGTGCTCTCACAGACTAAAATAAATTTTAGAAACTTAAATGTTATGATGGCTCAAAAGAATAAAACCAACACTTTCCTATCTAGCTTAAAAACATTATTCTCCCTCATTTCGAAGGATGGCAATTATAGAAAGCTGAATGAATATCAACAATATGCCTCAGCCATGTCAAATGAAAATATAGATAGGTATTCCTTTTTTTTTAACCATTTAACTAGGTTTCTGATATTCTTTAATGAAATTGGGTAGGGATGTTCAAAACCATGGCAATCTTAAATAGCTACAATATATATTGTTGTAATATGGAAACCTTAGAATGGACGACAGCTATAAAATTTACGTGAACTGGACTGAATGCAAAATGCATACCTTGAGCTCTCTTCCAGTTACATGGCTTTCAGTCCCTGTGCTCTTTAAGGACGTTTGAGCTTTTCTGAATTTTCTTATGGGAAGAAGAAAATCATTTGCTAAATCTAACAAAACCTGTAGGTTAGGAAAGGTGAAAAAAATATGTTTTTTAATTCCTCACAACAATAAAAGCATACATAAAATATATTTTTTAGGTCACTGTTTATAAGACTGTATATTATTAATGTATGTTTTGTTTCTTAATTTTTCTGTAAGATTTCTAGGAAATTCAAGAGTCCTGGTCAAAGGGAAAATTTTTTCACCATTACCGCTCTTTAAAAGAGATTCCTTTTCTTTTGAAATATACTTTGTTTTTGTTATTAATGAATTAAAAAAACACTCTGGTTTGCAAACCATCTAAATAATGTAAGTGCAAAATCTTTTCACTTCAGCACCAAGCATCTTAAGGAAGATTACATTTATATATACAGAAAAATTATGTTTTGATTTAGCAATAAAATACTATGTTGAAAAATCTCTCTTGGAAGTCAAAAATGACAATTCTACATAACCAATTCCTAACTCAGAAACTGAGCAAAATGGAAAAATGTTCATGGACGTGGACAACAGTGTGGTGATCGTTAGGGGGTATAAGGGGAATAAATGGTAATGGAAAAAAATACAGTAAAGATTAATTTTAAAAAAAAAGAAAGAAGATGCTCCAACCAACTGAGCCACCTGGCAAGGGCTTTATTTAGCTTCTTAAGAGATTTATATGCATTTCAAAGAGATAGAGAAAGAATTTACAATGATGAGCTTTCTAAAATAATTGCTCTGAGAAAAGAGGGGAAAAAAGAAATAGCTTCATACTGCTATACAAGTAAAATCAGATGCATGGGCTATTTGGCTCCTTCTCCTTAGTCAGAATTTAAATAGTCTAGGGTTGCTCAAACCACAGATCTAAGATATACGAGACTTGTACGAGGGCACCTGGCACACGTATTTCGAAGTTGAACTTCATGGGAGGAGGGAGTGCTGTCGGGAATGCCTGCACATGCACCTTTGGTGGGCATATAAGATCTGTTCTTTCCCATACTTTATTACCAACAATCTGTTCTGGTGGAACATCTAGACAATGGAATATTATTCAGTGCTAAAAAGAAATGAGTTATAAAGCCATTGAAAGACATCAAGTAAACTTAAGTGCATATCACTAAGTGAAAGGAGCCCATGTGAAAAGGCTCTGTATTACATGACATTCTGGAAAAGGCAAGAGTATGGAGACAGTGCAAACATCAGTGGTTGCCAGGAGTTAGAAGAGAGAGAGGGATGAAAGGACAGAGCACAGAGGAGTTTTAGGGCAGTGAACTACTACTCTATGTGATATTATGAGAGATACTTGTCATTATACATTTATCCAAACCCATAAAACGTACATCATCAAGAGCAAAGCCTAAGGTAAACTATGCACTTTGGGTGACAATAAATTGTCAGTGTGGGTTCGTCAGTTGTAACAACTGTTCCATTCTGGCAGGGGATGTTAGTAATGGAGGAGGGGTGTTATCCATGTGTGGTATGGTGTCAGGTAACATGGCTCTTCCCAGAATAGGCTCTGCCCACACATGGGAAACCTGTCCTGCTTCAGAGCTGCCTGTGAGTACACTGGCTTGAGTTTCCCCACAAGCTCTTGGTTCTCATCATAAGCTACATCCCTAGCTTAGCCTTTATGAATAGGAAATGTGGGAATGTCATGGTTCTCCACTTGCCTTATTTTTTTCTCTTATTTTGTTAAGACAGAAAAGCCAGGAGCCACTTATTATTTCCCTTTCAAAGCAATTCACAATAACCTGATAAAAAAAATTTTTTTTCCCCTCAGTAGCTCTTGTCCAGTGTCGTGCACATTATAGATATTAAATTCAGGTTTGGTAATGTAATGATTGATCAACTAAATTAGGATAAAGCAATAAATGAATAAACAAATGAGTTAGATAAACAGGGAGAACTTGGCTGAATATCTCTGGCATATCAGTAAATATAATTAGACATCTCCAAAGGATCGACCTTTTTTTTTTCCAAGACTTATCTTACATTTCTCTCAAAAATGTAATCATACTATGTAGTCAAAGAAAAAGTTTATTTGTTCATAGCTAAGTTTCTTGAATTGATTGTCAGTATATTCTATATATTCTTTTCATTTATTCTCTTTTTTTTATCCTCACCCAAGGACAGTTTTTCATTGCTTTTAGAGAGAAAAGAAGGGAGAGGGAGGGAGGAGGAGGGAGAGAGAGAGAGAAACATTGATGTAAGAGAGAAAAACATCATTTGGTTGCTTTCTCATACACACCCCAACTGGGGATCAAACCCAAAACCTGGCTATGTGCCCTGTGAACTGAGCCCCTTACCTTTCAGTCTATAGGACGATGCTCCAACCAACTGAGCAATATGGGCCAGGGCCTCTGCATTCATTTTTAATCCATTCCAACCCGGCTTCCCCACCCACCACTCGCGTATAACTACTCTATAAGTGATTCTTAATGTTACCAGTGACCTCAATGTCATTAATTCAAAAGATTTTATATTTTTATCCTTTTGGACTGTTTAGAAGCTTTACCCACAGTGAAGTGTTTCCTCCTCATTGCCTCTGTTCATCTTCAGTGGCATGAAGACCAACTGGTTTTTCTGTTACTTCCCTGGCTGCTCTTTCCTGATCATTCTCTCAATGACTGCTAAAGGTTAGAGTTCCTCCTACAGTACTCTAGGGATTCTTGTTTCCACTTGCTGCACCATCTCTCTAAGCAATTTCTTTCCCTCCTACAGCTTATATTATAATACAAGCTAGCCATATGCTGTTGTCTTTCAAGTTGATTCTCTCCATCCAAGAACTCTCTGACATGCCATCTCCATTGTGAATCTGGCATGAACCCCTATCTCAGTGCCCAAAGCTGTACCCAGTCTCCCCCAATCTGCACATTGCACATTTCCTACCTCACTCAATAGCTTTGCCACTAACTAGGTTTACCACAACTTCTTAGTTTTTCCTTGTCTGTCCAGTATTTTTTTTAACATTTTTCACTCTTTAAGTATGATCTAGATGAATAACTTTGTCTCAGTGGACACCTGAATAAATGTCTCCTGTTATCTCTTAGAAATTGGAGTTAAATGGAGTAACATCTTCTCGCCAATCACAGCAGAGAACTTTGTCTTTGTCTATATACTGGGAATGTTTTTATTTGATGCTGTCTTGTATGGTCTTGTGGCCTGGTATATGGAAGCAGTCTTTCCAGGAGAGTATGGTGTGCCCAAACCATGGAACTTTTTCTTGCTGGTGAGTTGTGCTGCTTCTGTTGTCAAGAAAGGCTGTAGTCCTTATGGATGTTTTGTAATTTATATAAAAGCTATCATTAGTTAGTTTTGCACTGTCTGTAATTGAATCAACATGTCAGGTGAAAGAATCATTCTAATTACATTAGGCATATAAATTCAATAACCCTTTTCTAATATACTATAAAGCCTCCACTGTATATAAATATAAATAACTCATATATTATGGCCTGGAACCCCAAACTTTACAAATTCTGAGTAATCCATCACTTTTGCAGGCAAGTGTTTTATAAGGGATTGAACTCTCCAGCATAAAGATATTAACATGGGACGGGTCTTTAAAAGCTAACAAGAAGAGGTTTATTTATGTTCCATATCTAGGGACTCACCACCTGGAATATTATTTTGGTTAGTCCACATTCCTATTTTTTTCTCTTTTAATTTGTTTTAAAGTTTTATTTTATTGTTCGAATACATTTGTCTCCACCTTCTCGCCACCACTTTCCCCTGCCCCCCTCCCTCAATCTTTCCCCACTTTGGCTTTGTCCATGGGTCCTTTATACATGTTCCTTGGCTTGACCCTTCCCTTCCCTTCCCTTTCTGCTGCCTTCCTTCTTGATTCTGTTGGTTTCTTTTTTCTTTCAATGTTGCTGGTTATACTTTTTTTGCTTGTTTGTTTTGTGGGTTAGGTTCCACTTATAGGTGAGATCATATGATATTTGTCTTTCGCCCCCTGGCTTATTTCACTTAGCATAATGCTCTCTACTTCCATCCATGCTGTCGCGAAGGGTAGTAGCTCTTTGTTTCTTTCTTCTGCGTAGTATTCCATTGTGTAAATGTACCATAGTTTTTTGATCCACTCATTTACTGGTGGGCATTTAGGTTGCTTCCAACACTTGGCTGTTGTAAATTGTGCTGCTATGAACATTGGGGTGCAGAGGTTCTTTTGAATTGGCATTTTGGGATTCTTAGGGTAAAATCCCAGCAGGGGAATCACTGGGTCAAAAGGCAGTTCCATTTTTAGCTTTTGGAGGAAATTCCAAACTGTTTTCCACAGTGGCTGCACCAGTCTGCGTTCCCACCAGCAATGTACTAGTGTTCCCTTTTCTCCACAGCCTCACCAGCACCCGTTGTTTGTTGATCTGTTTATGATGGCCATTCTGACTGGTGTGAAGCGGTATCTCATTGTGGTTTTAATTTGCGTTTCTCTGATGGCTAGTGATGCTTAGCATTCTTTCATATATCTCTGGGCCCTCTGTATCTCTTCCTTGGAGAAGTGTCTGTCCAGGTCCTTTGCCCATTTTTGGCTTGTTTGTCTTCTTGGAGTGGAGTCGTGTGAGTTCTTTATATATTTTGGAGATCAAACCTCTATCTGATGTATCATTGGCAAATGTATTTTCCCATACGGGTGGTTCCCTTTTTATTTTGCTAATGTTTTCTTTAGCCATGCAGAAGCTTCTCATTTTGATGAGGTCCCACTTGTTTATTCTTTCCTTTATGTCCCTTGCTTTAGGGGACATTTCAGTGTGTCCAGTGTTTTTGAAAATCATACCAAATCTACAGTCTACACATATTTTCAGTTCACTTCTTTCCATGCCCATGACACTTTCATCTCTTGTCTGGAACATAAAGGCAACTCCCCATTGGTCTTTAAATATCTAATCTTGTCACTCTCAAATGGCCAGAATACTTGTAGTTAAGATCTTTGTGCAGAATGAAAATCTAATTGTGTTTTTCCCTTAATTAAGACAACATCAGGGCTTGCTTGTCACTTGCAAGGGACAGTCCCAGATTCTCAGTATGCCTTCCAAGATCTTGCCTAATCCACACCTTCTTTATTTTGTCCCCTTACCTTCTTCTGAAAGAAGCCTCTTGACACCTTTTTCAAGTTTTACATTTGCTAGAACTTGAAAAAAAAAAGGCTTTTCTTAACTCTTTAAATGAGATCAGGTGAATTCATTTGCATAAAATCTCATCTTTCCTTTTGGTAGTGTTCGTCACACTTTAAATACAACGCATCTTGACATCTTTTGGGTTCCATGAGTGCATCGATTGTGCCTCTCTTGTTCAATCTTCTGTCCTCAGTGCCTGACACCAATTGAGTGTTTAACAAACATTGTTAAGTGAATATTCAATAAATGAATACGTTTCAGAGCATGACCTTGTATTTTGACTTTCAAATGCAATATGACACTTGGAAATACCTGAAAATGGTGTATTTCATGTATTCATAATTACATGTTGTAATAAGGTACAGCTAAGATAATTTAAAGAAAGTAAGTGTACCTTCTCTTGCTGCTTCTTTCCTACACAGTTTGCAAAAGTAAAATTTGCATAAGGAATCAACTGGGAGACTACATTACGAAGGCCACATTCTTTTCATAAATTCTCCATCTTAAAGGCAGAAAAATAAAAGATTATATTACAAACTGGCTTCCCGAGCCGCCACTCTGAAATAACTATTCCATAACTGATAGATAATGTCACCAGTGATCTCCATGTCATAAATTTCAAAATATTTTATGTCCTTATTTTCTTGGACTGTTTAGAAGCTTTATCCACAGTAAAGTGTTTCCTCCTCCCTGTTATAAAGTGTTCTTGAGCTTTCTATTTCATAAAGATAACTTTATCATTTCTTTCTGAGGTTGATACATATGCACAAAATTGATCCAAGCAATTCATTGAGACAAAGATGATATTATACTTTTACTCATTTTAAATTAGCTTTATTAACTTTTGAAGTTATAAAAATAATAACTAATGAATACAAAGATGTATAAAGAAAACTTCCTGCCCACATTCAAATTTACTTTACTTAGTAATCAAAGTTGACAATTTGTTGTATATTTCTTCATCTAGTTTTCATGCTTATCTAGTTAAATGCAAAATAATATGAATATATTTAGCTTGATGTTTGCTTATTTCTAAAAAATAATCTTAATGATATATATTATTCTGCAACTTGGATCACTCTTTGAATAGTAATAATTTTCCAGGTCAGTAGTTACAGGTTTAATTCATTATTTTTACAGATTTAATTTATTGTCTTTATACCATGTAGTTTTTCATGGTAATAATAACCACAATTTATTTAATCACATTCATTGATAAGCATTCAAATCATTTTCAGGGCTTTGCTACTACAAACAATGTTGTAATAAATATTATATAGGTATTCTTATATACCACCACCTTTATTTCTAGAGGATATATTCTCAAAGTGGGATTATGGAATCAAAGTATATGTATATTTACATATGGGTATCTTTTAATGTTAATGGCTATTGATTATGCTCCCAAATGATTGCAGAATTTTTTATTTCCAAGATGGCTGCCTTATTCCACATTGACATTATATGTTAGTAGTGCTCTCCTTCCAGTTCCTGGTAGGCTGCCACACCACACACCTGCTGTGAGGAAGCCCGAGTGACCCTCGCTGCAGGCCAGTTGGTTCCATACTCTTAGCCCCTTTCCCAGTTTCTCACTGGAGCATACTCAGACTTCTGGATGACATCCACACCACAAGGAAGTCTTGGGGGTAGCATTTGCCAAATGTTTTCACCCCATCATTTTTCTGCTCTAACAGCCTAGTGGACATTTGAAGCTACTCCACAGGAAGCATTCCTCCCAAAGTTTTAAACTGAATGTGTTCACAGGCCCCCTCTACTTTTGGTTCTCTTGACCTTTTCTGTGGTTCCCCCTTCTTCTCACCACCACACCACACCCCAGACTAATATCTAGAGATATTGGTGCTGAATCCCTGAATGAAACAGGCAGTTTCTTAAATCTGAACACTTCTTTGACATTCTCTCTCCCAGCCAACCAACCTACCTTGCAGGAACTTTCTCTACTTTATAGCTTTCATCCAATTTACCCCAAGAATGTTTTTCCTAGATGGTACCTGCTCATCTAGGGAAAGGAAATAAACCTGAGTAGCTCAGAGAGAGAATCTTCTCTTTATATATTGACATCTATACCTTAACCAAAATATTTACCGACCCCATGAATAAATAGCCTTCATAATTGTCTTCTTTACCCACAC
The DNA here is from genome assembly GCF_021234165.1 of Pteronotus mesoamericanus. Lineage (NCBI taxonomy): Eukaryota > Metazoa > Chordata > Mammalia > Chiroptera > Mormoopidae > Pteronotus > Pteronotus mesoamericanus. Next base: position 33,729,556 of record NW_026555329.1, read on the forward strand.
TCTGATTTGCCTCCTGTCGCTCTTTAGAAAGTCTTTATATCTCTACCTTTCCTCCCCCCTGTAGTCCCTGAACTTTCTCAAGATAAAGTTTAAAACCCATGCTGGTAATAGGTGTTTCACATAATATTTTTCTTCTCTTTCAAAAATCTATCTTTATTTAGCACATATTACAAATTTCCAGAAATGTGGTCGTCCTCCATTTACACTTAACTCTAGTTATAGGATCTATTTCTTCTTAATTTTTATTTTCTCCAGTTCTTTCCCTATTTTGAGATTTCTACTCTGATTCATCATCATAATATGGTTAGAATGATTCATTAAATGTTGTCCTAATATAGAATACGTGAGTAGTATGCATATCAGAACTTTTGCATATTTAGAAGTGACTTTCTTGCCCTGGCCAGGTACCAGGTAGTGCAGTTGGCTGGAGCACTGTCCCAATATGCCAAGGCTGTAGGTTCATTCTCCGGTCAGGACACATACAAGAAGAAACCAGTGAATGGATAAATGAGTGGAACAACAAACCTATGTCCCTCTCTCTCTCTCTCTCTCTCTCTCTCTCTCTCTCTCTCTCTCATTCTTCTGTCCTTTCTCTAAAATCAATAAATAAAATTTAAAAAAGAATAAAAGTGACTTTCATTTGCCTGGATAGATGAATAATATTTTGGCAGACAAGTTATTAGGTTGCTGTATTTTTTTGCTACTGTTACTACAGATATTACCTTATTATCTTTGAGCTTAGTATGTCACAGATGAAAGGACTGAGGCTCTTGTGTTCCATTTTTCTTTGTAAGTAATTGTGTTTCTTCAGTGTAGAAGCTGCTACAGTTTCTTTTTTTTTAACAGTAGAGTTTGGAAATTTCACTTATGTATATTTAGTGGGCTATGTGCTTCAGTAATCTGTCCTCAGATTCAGTGAACCATTTCAATCTGCAGACTGAAGCATTCCTTCATTATAGCTACATTTTCTACCATTTTTTATTGAGTTATTATTTCTCCCCTGTGTATTAATTCTGAAGTTTGTACTATTTATATGTTGGGACTCTTAGGTCTGTCCTCCAACCCTACTATTATTTCTCTTAAGTAATGTATGCCTTTTAGTTTTCTCTCTCTCTATTAGCTTCCTATTTCTGCTGTAATAAATTACCACAAAGTTAATGGATTAGAACAATGCAAATTTATCATCTTACAGTTCTGTGGATTTGCAGTCTGACCTACATCTTATTGAGCTACAATCAGGGGTGGGTTAGACTTCATTCCTTTCTGGAGGCTCTCATGGAGAATCCTTTCCCTGGTCTTGCCAGCTTCTGAGAGCACCCTCATTATCTTGTCTCGTAGTTGGCTCCCTTCTTCTATCTTCTATTCATTAGTGGCCAAATCTCTCCATAAAATTCCTCTTCTGCTTTCCTCTTACACTTTAAAAAAAATCCTTGTGATTACATTGAGACTACCTGGATAATTACTCTCCTAATCTCAAACTTAACCTTAATTCAATCAGATCTGCAAATCCTCATTTGCCATGTAAGGTAACATTCACATGGCCCAGGGAGTAGGGCATGGACATTCTTAGAGGCCATTATTTTGCCTACCACATCTGTGTCGTGAAATGATGGTCCTCCCATTTAGCAATCAACAACAAATAGTTGAAGGATAGACAAGAATAATGCATGAAAAGGGAACTCAAATAGGCCGTGATAATTTTCAGAGCTGTTTGCAAGTATGCTTTTCCTGTTAGCCTTCACAGACCTTACTCCCTGATGCAGCGTATTCCACACAGTTAGAAGTTGCTATGGCTGGAGTGACAAACATGTCATTGTTCTCTCGTAGAATCCAGTGAACATGAAGACAAGAGTGCAGGTGCCTCAGGGGAGACACCCTCCCAGCCTTATCCTGCACCAGTGTACAGTCAGTCTGAGGAGCTGAAGGAGCAGATGGATGATGCAAAACCAACAAAACCTGAAGAGAATGAGGAATCAGACCCATTGCCTGATAACTGGGAAATGGCCTATACAGAGAAGGGTGAAGTCTACTTCATTGAGTGAGTTCACACATTTCTTTGAACATTGCCACAAATGTCATAGCAGTATATAAATGACATAGCAAATGGAAATGTGGTAAAAATAAAATAATAAATTCTATTGCTTCTGTCATTAGCTTCTTTCTTTGTTAGAGAATAATGGGATAGTTCCTTAAAACAGTTAAGGATCCTAAATTACCCCTATAAATCAAAGGATTTATTAAACAACTTCATTGTAAAATTTGTTACAATTATCGGGATATGCTTACTCTATTCTTCCAAGACATCCGTATAGTCCAAAGGAAATAATCGCACATTTTTAAGTTGGATTACTGAAACTCCCCCTATCATGTTCTGTGATTTAATAGGATGAAGCTATTTAGAGCAAAATGCTTGCTGGTCACAAAAGAAAATATTGTGAGCATTTGATCCTGAGATCAGGTGTCAATAAAATTATTTATTTTTGTATTGTTCATCATACTTATTTTTTAAACTCTCTTGTATTTCTTGCTCTCCATTTTTATGACTTGCCAAGGAAACTACAGTGCTAATCCTGAACCCCCTGGTGATACTTACTCTATCTAATCTTTTCTTTCCTTTGGGGCTTCTTTTCCCAATTTGAAATTTTTTGTTTTTTGTTTTTTTAAATGAAAGGTTTTATTTGCAACTTACACAGCTTCATGAAACAAACAAAAAATGCTCTTCAGAATCTAACATAGACTAAGTTAAACACTGAAAAATATTGGTAATATACCTGTTTTGAAATAATTCAAACATAATTAAATGAACTTTGATAAAATGTTCCTTAAGATGATACTTTGTAAATAGAAAAGTTAATTTATACACATTTTGATAAATATGTAGATATATTTTATTTGTCAAGAATAAATGTCAGCTTTACTTAGAATATTGAAGTACAAAAATAAAAAATTGTATACCTATGACTGTTAAGAAAAGTTAATTGTTCTGAGGATACTACTAAGGCACTGAATTCAACTATCCCTTTTGATATGAATCATCTAAATTTTTATATCTTTAGTATTCAAATGTTCATAGCTATTTTCTTAAGCAATATTTTTAGTAAGATAATTCAATCTGATTATTTTTCCCCTAGAAGACAGAATTCTAAGCAACAGTATATAATACATCCTACAGAACACACTGTGATAACATCCAGGTTCAAAAGTATTTATCACTAGAAAAAGGGTTTATACACCTGGATGCTTTTCTTTGGAACTTATTTTTTTCACCACAATAACACATCAACCACAGAAAGGCATACTGAAGCATGGAAGGCTATCATGTTATATAAAATTTGATACAAAATCTTAGGATCACGTTACCAACTAGATAATTATATCAAAAATTAAAAAGTTCTATAAAACTATTATGAGGTTAGACTTTCAGGTACATAATACATTTTAAAACATAGTCCCCAAATTTTACCTTTAGTATGTATAACAAAAAAGTTCATCTTGGAATATGAATGCAATCAGACAGCAATAACAACATAGAGGAGTTTGGTATTTTCAATGGCACTGACACTGCTCTGTGGTGTAATGCTCTGCAAAGTGACAACAAATTGGTCGCAGGAGCAATGACCTAGATTCCTCACAAACCAGCAATTTAAAAACTTCTAACAGTGAATCTATAAGTTCATCATCTGGTCTGGGCTTATATATTGATCTTATTTATACTTGAGTGTTTTTCCATAAATGGCCACTTATGGAACTGTGGCCGCTTGCCAGATAGAACAAATAAAATAAGCAAGAAAAATCACAGCATACTTCTAACATTTTAATAACTTTGTTTGTGATGACTTTCTGTTATCTGGAACCTTTGTTTTACATAAAATTGGAGTTCTTACAGTCCTTGTCCTTCTTTAGGTTGCTGCCCATCACCATAAAAGTCTGGTTCTGGTATATCTGAGGTAGCTTTCTTTTTAGAGAAAGAGATTATTTCTTCTTCCAAAAGTCTTCTCTTTTCTTCAAGCTTCATTCTCTCTTCTTGATGGGCTCTTGTGAAGTGATCAAATTTGGCCTGTACCTCTCTTTCAGCTTTTTTTAGTATGGCTTCTTTCTCCTTCACTCGCGGCACAAACATCTGCTTCATCTCCTCTTCCTTCCTCTGGAGTTCCCCCTAAAACTCGTGTCTTTTGGTTTCGTAGGTCTCTTGAAGACTGAGCGGCTTACTCTCTGGGCCCACGTCAGTAAAGCCCATTTCCTCTAGTTTGCAGCGCCTGTATAGTTCGTAGTGCCCAGAGCGGGTCTGTTCTCGCAGGTCCTCCATGTTTGTGCAAATGAGCATTTACCGGAGTTTTACAAAGTCACAGTGGTTTTCGTTTTCCACTTGAACAACACCCCAAGGGTACTGGCGAGCTTTGACCATCTTATTTCCAACTTTTATCTCATCCATGCTTCCTACAACAGCAAATGGCAAATGTCCATTCATTGAAGTATTGATTTTAGCAACAGTTTCATCATCTGTTGGGAACTGGTATGTCTGGACGCCATTGCTGACTAGTTCACTCATGAACTTGCTCTTAAACTTCTGTAATTCAGTTTTAGACATTGCATCTGCTTTGGCAATTTCTGGTATAATGTTCACCTTGCTAGCAAGGCTCTTCATGGTTAAGAGATCAAGTGTCTTCAGAGAGTGGCCTGTTGGTGAGATGAAGTAGAGGCACACATGGATACGAGAATCGTGATAGTTAAAGAGAGAACGCTTAATCTTCAGTTCTTCTTGGAGACAGCCCTCAAATTGAGCATCTACATAGTCAGCTATGGGTTGGTAGCTTTCTTTTTTGTTTATTTGGTCACCAAATCCCACTGTGTTCGCAATGGTCAATTTCAATCGAACATTACTTTCTTGGAGTTCATATATCTGAGCTTTAAGTCTAACATGTGGGCAAAAATGTGAGGATTCATGGTCTTCAAAATTAGTATTAAACAATGTATCAATCAGCATTGATTTTCCAATTCCAGTCTCCCTGACACAAACAATATTGAAGCAGAAGCCTTGCTGAATGGATCTGTTGACCAGCTGATCAGGCAAACTCTCAAAACCAACATGGCCACACATAGTCAAAGAATGGATATTTTCTCTTTTTCTCTTTTCATCATCAGATACTTGAGAGGACATACAAGATTTTGTTTCCATGTGAGACTGAAAGAGCGTGGTCTCCTGTGGAGGCACAGACAGAGTGGGCTGGAGACCCTGGGGAGGGACTGGGAATGGAGGCTTTGTGGGGAGAACTGAGAGAGAAGCCAGCGGGATCTCGGTCCTGACTCATCCTCTATGCGGCAGCACCCATCTTCTGAAATTTTCAATATGTTTTATTAATACTGTCTAATTTTTCTTTTATCTCCTAGAAGTACTTTTTAAAAATGAACTGCAAAGTTGAAGATCCTAGCACAAAATTAAATTGTTAATATGCATAAGATAATCACAATGTTCATTAGAAAGAATAAAAGCGAATATTATAAATTAAAAACCAACCCTTAATAAAAATATATAAACTCTGATTATTCAAAAAATATTAAAACTGGATTCTTTTTCCCAACCTGGAATGATTTGTGACTTAGATCTCCATAGGTAGAACTCTGTTGTGAAATTGAAATGTTACCACATGCCAATATTTAATTCTCACATGAAGGTCGAAATTTTGATACATGTGGCTGAGGGAATACATAATCAGGTAATTACTTACTGCTCTGCTTGACTCCCATATGGATGATTTCTGCAGTGTTTTGTGGAATATGAATTACTATCATTCACCTTTTGACAAAACTTACAAATTTGAAAAAACTAAGAATCTCTTATATTATGTCTTTGCTATAATAAATAACCCAAAGACAGTTTTTATCAATTAAGTGGAAAAGAGAAAGTAGTATAGAATTTTTTAAATGCACAAAAGTATTTATATGCAAAACCATAATTTTGTTACTGATAAGCACAACGTGGAACTCTTGTAGACCAGTTGTGAAATATAACCCTTAGATGTGAGGTCACACATTTATGTTCAGAACAACTGATGTTTAGAACAAGGAGACTGATGATATCACATTTTTAATATAATACGAGGACAGTAAGGCTATGTGGAAATAATAAAAGAAAACCAACATAAGTCAAAAGAACTGTTTTCTTATGATGTTTCCAGTAATGCAGTTATAAAATCTTCTCTCTTTGGGACTATAAATAAACTTTTTTTTTCTTTTAATAGGGTCAAGTTTGAGGATTGTAGACAAAGGGATTTTGGAAGACAGAATTTGTGCTAATGGTATATAATAAATAATTAGACTTTATCAGGACTTGGGAGAATCTACCAACATTATTCTGTTAATATACTAGTCAGTCATCTAGTGTCAGAATTCAAAGACTCAAAAGATTTAGTTTCTGCTTTCAAATTTATTGTCAAGTTGGGGAACAGAAACAAATAGTTATAAAGTATTAGTAAACAATCTCTGAGTTTTGTGATAACTATTCAGGGAAGGATATGCTTAGCACAGATTTACGTAGTAAAAGGAGGCATCGTAGATAAAGTGCAATAACATAGACTGGAAAACTCGGTAATACGTAGATAGATCATTCCACATATGAGAACTGTTATTACAAAAACCCAGTCCTTGTGTGTATTAGAAATAATTAGACCTTACTAGGGGGTAGGTTTAGTTGGTGAATCCTGTGAAATGATTGCTTAGTTTTCATTTTGCTAGATCAGCGGTGTTTTTGAAAGACAAGCAGAGGGTTTTTTCTGTTTTTTTATATTCTTTGTGTTACTGCAGGGAAGGATGAACGTATAGTATTAGGAGCAGAGATGGGTTGATTTGGACAATTAAGACAAAAGAAGGAAAAATTTTATTTGTAGTGAGAAAGCTGATGCTGACGGGGACTCATTCAGAGGAGAATGCCGAAGCCTGGAGTTAAGGCTGAAGTGAGTGTGATGAGAAGATGATCAATATAGCGGGCAGGAGCGAACGGCCTGCTTGAAAGGTTATTTCACAGAATGGAGGCATCCGCCACCTCCCCCCTCATCCTGGACCAGTTTGAGCTCCATCTTTCTTTGCTTCCTGAAGTTTACTTTGAATCTCAAGACTCAGTGTGATGAGCCGAAGTATCACAGAGCAGGGAGGGATCGGCGTCTTATTCATCTGGTCCCTGCCTGTTTTCACTCTGCTTTACTTTCCCCCCAGTTTTCACTGATATTTCTCCTGACTGCTTACGCTGTTTGCTCTGGAATGCCCCTTCCCTTCCTAAGTACATTTGACAAAATCAACATTCTGACCCACTGTCGTTGATCTGTGGGTACCTTTACTATAGATATCACAATGAATTTTATGTGAATGAACTCTATATGATGAAAGCCCCTTGGTATAATCTGATGGAGCAGGAGAGGGAGCATAGTGAGGCCAAAAGGACTTTCTTAGGGACTAAGCCATGATGTGTCCCAGAATTTATGGTCAAGAAACTTTAAAACAAATGCTATTTATAATATAAATGTTTACAGTCCCGAGACAAAGTCATGGTAAAGAAAGAAGATAAAGAAAGGTAGAGTAAGTTAAGAGGAAGGTCAAACAGACAGAAGGAAAGATAGAAAAGAAAAATTAGATTTGTGAGGTAAGGAGAGCTGACATGAGTGAAAACTTTCCTCTGGTACAAATATTGAGAGAGTCTTAGAGTGAAAGAAGTCTCCCCTCATAAGTAACATTCCTTCATTACACTTTACTGAAATGAAGTTCGTAATAAAATAGAAAATAAAAAAAGAGAAAGATCCTGTGGTTCTTTGTATAAAATTTCTGTAAATATAATTTATTTCTGAGTAGAAGAGGGGAGCTCTACCTATGCCAAAAGGTTAACTTAAATATGTATTTAAAAATGCATATTGGATAGTGAATTGAGATAACAAGGAATTTCATTGTTTTTTCTATGCAATGTATAAAAATAGTTATTGACTCAATACTGCAAAATAATTCATATTTCTAAGTACTGTACAAGTTCTGCCTTTACAAAAGGAAGATTTTTTTCATTGTTCTCAATACTGAACACATGGGTCAAATACATGCTCTTCAGAGCTGCTTCCTTTGGTGAATGATATAAATACTTTTATCCTTTACAATGATATTTAAAGGGAAAAAAGTGCATACTTCAGAAAGTATTTTTAAATAACAGAATTTTAACTTGTGAGAGAATGTACTCTTCCAAACACATTTTAAAGCATTAGTAATGTTTTATATTTAACAATTTTCAAGACTTTCAAATGCATGTTATTTTAAACCAGTAGTTTTCTTAACTTATAACATCATCCTCATTAATATTATCTTCTAATATATACAATATATATTAATTGTAAAATTAAATTATAATAATAGCACATACAAAATGCCTACTTTGTTTACACTGTGTTCAGGTTATCCTAACAATAATAGCTAATATGTTAAGCATTTACATTGTGCTCATTTAATTCTCAGGTTAAGAAACAGGCTTACAGAGGTGACTTGTTCCTAGTCATATATCCAAGAATTGACAAAACTAGCATGCTTTAATTCCATTTATTTAACAGATATTTATAGGGTATATACTATGTGCTAGGACTCATTTTAAATCCTGGAAATACAGTAGTCAACATCTCTGACAAGATTTGTACCTTTCATGGGATGTAGTCCACCCCCAGCATCCTTGCATTTAACCATTTCGCTGTGGTGACTACTTTGCATATGTTATATTATAACTACCCTATAAACATTTGATGGAACTCCCATTCTATACATGAGGTACCTTTGGACAAATTGAAATTCCCAGTTTCATAGTTCTATCATTCTGCAAAACCATTGCTATTATCCCATATTACCTCTAATATAAAAACAAACAATAGCTGAAATAAAAGTAAACTTTTATATTACAATTATATCTGTTTTATAAGTTTCTTGGCCAGAAATTCAATACCCAAGAGGCTAAATGTTTCATAAAACAGAATTGCCACAGGGTTAATCTGGATTGACAGGCTTTGGGAATCCCATTAAATTACTTCTTTGTTTGCTAGTCAGTTTAGTTAGTGACATAAAAGAGAATGCTATTACTTTGGCAAAAAAAACAAAAAACAATGACAACAAGAACCTATTTGTTTACTACCATCTTCTTGAATGGCAGTGAATGCTATTCCATCTTAAATAATAGATTTTTAAAAGTAGACTTTTGAAACTGAAAATTACATCTGAGAATAATGTCATGGCAGCACATGGTTTTGAAAATCTTCAGGGCTGAATTTGCTTTTAAATTCTAACAAGATACACAATTTTCTGTTTCTCCATGTATTGCTATTTCTGTATCTCCTTAAGTTTTAAGTGACCATGAATTACCACTTTAAACATTTTAAAATTTCATTTATTAAATAGAAAACAAAATGTGAACTTTATTTTCAAGAAAAGTACAATCATTTTTTTTTGGTAAGAAACAACACCCGCATAATGCTTTCTCATGTTAGGTTTGTCATATCCCTATCAATCACAGAATCTGGATATATGAATACTTCTTCCTTTTTTTTTTCTTATGACTGCACAAGATTTTGGTACAATTCCCGGAAGGAAATAGTGTCTTAGGCAAAACAGTATGCAACACACACCCACAATATCAAAAACAATATTTATAACAAAACTTCCTTTAAAAAAGTTTCCTGGACATGTGAAAGATAATATGAGGGCAAATTCAAATATTTATATGGTCAACAAAAGTTTAGGAATATTACTTAAGAAACATACAACAAAAGGTCATTGACAATAACGTTTTATGCGGATTACCAATGTATGCAGAGAAAAAAGATTAGTAAAACTATGAAAGCATGTAGTCTTGAATGAAAAAGCATCAAGAGAAAGTCTGCTGAAAAGATGGTATAACCACCCTGAGGATTTCTTTTGACTAAGGTCTGAAATATAATCAATTTATAAACCTTTATAAATAATAAATATTTATTTTTAAAATTACATAAAATATAGTGAATAATCTCTGTGTTATTGCTGTCCCTAAGTTTATATGACTACTCCTGTTAGCATAGGTAGCTAGATATTAATAAGAAAGGGAGCATAGGGAATCAAACATTAATCGTAATAAACTGGGAAGCTGAATCAGTTATTAAGATAGCGTTTCATTAAGCTTACTAGGAGGTTATAGCATTTACAGACTAATTCACACACTCCAAGGGACTGCTGCCAAGAAGATTTAACCCTCTAACCAGACAAGAAAACCTCTCCAGGGGTTCTGCCAGTCTACTACTAGATTATCAGTGCGGGGAGGAGGGGAAAATCATTTGCTGGGCATATGCACAGTAGAAACCAGATGAAGTAACAGAACTTTTTGACATGCGCAATAGAAGTCAAGATGGCGATCATGGAGAACTATCAGTCTCACCTACAGAAAGAAAGGATTGGCTAGGGCAAGCCCATGAAAGCTTGAGAAGTTGATTGGTAATTGTGAAAAAGTGTCTGGTCATTCTTAAACCTGAGATAATATAATCCCAGGGAACAAAGCCTTTCTCTCTCATGTCCACATACTCACCCCATTCATTCACATGTTCTCTCCATGGCAGCTATGTGGGTCTAACAGCCACCTGGGGCCAGAGCAGATTGTGTGGGCTCCAATGGACTAAGCTTTGATATGAAGCAAAAACTCTAGATACTGGCCCTTTTTTGGCCTTGATGAAAACAAGATTGGAATTTTTCTTTGGTGCAAGGGACAGAGGGACATTGGAAACCCAGGAGCAGCCTTCTATTTCCACCCAAATAAATCTTGCCACTCCACAGTCTTCTGTGTGTGGGTTTGTGGAATGCTTTCCTCATGATCCTGTAAAAGCACACAGTCTCCACCGGCTGCACTACGATTGCAACTTTAACATTGACACACATCTTGAATTGCTCAAGAGATTCTAAAATATCTACCTGGATTTTGTTTAGTGTGTTCAAAAGATTATGCTTCACGGAGTCAAATATCATTGACTTCAATCTCTTATTATTCTTCTGGATGAATATATAGTTTATCAACTAAATATTGAGACTTAGAACTGACTTTTTAGTGGGACTTTTAAAATTCAATGTATTTGTCATTGTGTTTAGTCTGTTAATCTTTTTAGAGTAAATAGAGCAAAGCAAAGGAGTATATTTGATAGCACTAATAAAACTGCAGTTGATGAAATATTCAATATTTGTGTAGTAATGAAAACATTTTTTTTGGTCTGAGTAGCAATACAAAGGTAGGAAAGAAGAGAGCTAAAGGAAATATGCAGAAAAAAAGAAGGAAAAGAGACATGTCTCAAAATTTGATTTGAATTGGGTCAACCTTGAGGATCCACCTAAGTAACTGTTAAGCAGTATGTACCCTGACTGGAAAAACAGAGTAAATGAGAAGAGAATGAAATGGAGTATAGAATGTGGCATGATCTATGTGAAAATGGTAGTTTTAATCCTCATAAGTACTTGACCCATTTGATAGCATTTTATTAACTTAATTCTTTAGTATAGTTTCTAAGGCATAATATTTATACATAGATTATATAAATCAAGATTTTTCAGACTTAGTTATGAAAAAATATTCGTATTTGAATGAAGAAAATTTGATTTGAGTATGATTTGAATAGAGAAGTTAAATTTATAAGGAGAAAAATGTTTCCAGTGATATTGTTAGCATAGGTAGTTAGCTTGTTTTTAATAAGGAAGGGCTTAGCTAATTATTAATAAGGAAAAGAACAAAGGGAAACAAATATTAATCTTAAACTGGGAATCCTAATCAGATATTAAGACAGCAATCCATTAAGCTTACTCAGAAGCTATAGCATTTATGGACTCATTCACACACTCCAGGGAACTATTGCCGAGGGGATTTAATCTTTGGAGAGGACAGGAAATCTCCCAAGGGCTGCTGCCAGCCCAGTACTGGATTATGGGAGGAAAAAAGAGGGAAAAATTCCTCTTCTGGACACATGTGCAGTAGAAACCAGATGAAGTAACCAGAACTTTTTGACATGGACAATAGAAGTCAAGATGGAACAGGGAAGTGTTCCTACTTTTGGAGCCAAAATGACAACATACAGGGGTAGAGCCTAGCCTGGGAAAAACTGGAAAGGTAATTGGGTTAGAGAAAGGGCACAGGATGCCAGTATGTCAGATGGAGGGCCTCACTCAAGCCCAGGAAGAACGAGAAAGTTGGATTTGATGGTTTGAATGGCACCTTGATCATTACCAGGAACCAAGAAAATATATGGAGGATTACCAAAAGCTTCGAGGCAGCTGCTGCTAGAGCCTGCCCACCCTCTATGTCCCCACGGGTGTATTATTTCCCTTAACCTGCATAAAATCTTGCCACCACATTTAAACTTCTTCTCCACACTGCAAAAGAACTCATTTTCATGTGTAATGTATTATTTGTGCCTCCTCAGTTACAATGTTCTCTCTTTCAAGTCTATGTATGTGCAATTTAATACAATACCTACTAAGTAGAGGACATTTAACGCAAAGGAATTTCATTTAGTTATTCCTATCCTCAAATAGGACATAATGGTTTCTGTTTCTAAACCGTTGGCAAAAGAAATAAGAGATCTTTGATTACCCTTTGAAGTTGTGAAATAAAGCACCTCAATATAAAAAGAGAAGTGTTAAGTTTATGCCTCTGGTTTCAGATCATAAATACTTTGGACTTGGGAATGACATATATCTGGATTTAATGCCAATATGGGGGCTAAAAAGATATTAATACTTTTCCCCCTTCCTTCTGAGTTCTTCTGGCTGGAGTAATAATCAAATCAACAGAGACAGATTAATGGGGAATTCTCAAAGGCATGAAAGTTCCAAAGGCAGTGAAGCAACATTGGGTATATAAGACATTGCGGGCAAAGGTGAAAGGGGGCACCAGAGTTTTAGATTTCAGAAGTGAGAATGGGTGATTGCTGGTAGTTGAGGAAGAGAGAAATATACCTGGCAAGCAAATCCTTTTAGGTAACTCAGAAACAATGGGAGGGAACACAGGGGGTATCTTGTTAACAGGCACCTGCCTGAAACCCTCTTGTTTGTCATAATTAATTCAAATTAGGTTAATGAAATATCCTAAGCTCTCTTTCCTGAAGCAGGTTTCCCTCTCTGAATCTGTTGGGCAGGAAGGGGGAGGGTCAAAGGTTCCCTCTGAGTCTTGTTTCTTGATAAACAGTTTAAAATCAAAGTCTCCAAAGGGCAGCTTCAGGGTGGCAGATTTGGGGTTCCTTTGCATAGCTCTTTCATGTCCGCACACTACCTGTGTAATCTTAGGCACATTGCCTAGCTTCTCTCAACCTTTGTTCCTCTATCTGTAAAATAGAGTTAAAAATATGTAGCCCCAATCACAATAAAGAGATGTGCGTGTAAGTTCTAGTGCAGCCCCTGACGAAGTAGACAATTAGGACATTCATCCGACAGTGAGAGTAACTTTGCAATGGTGTGCCATCATGTCAGCAGTATTTCCTGTGAAGTGAAGCATTTCCTATGTGATTAGAATGTTTCCTCAGAAGACGTTATCATTTAACCAGCTTCTTTTGACTGTTTGGAAAAGGTTAAACTTACAAAATACACACAAATTCCTGATTCATTGTTAAGTCAGCCTATCACATGTCTGCAAGGACATTCCAATATGAATTTAAACTAGAATTTCTGAGTGGGACAAAATTTAACTTCTTGTTTGTTCCAGTCCTTCAGATAGACTCAGAATAGACTTAACATTAGAGTTTGGGCAAACCATTTTATTAAAGATTTTCATCAGGACTTTTAATAGCACACTGATTAAACTAGATTAGCTGCCAACTTTACTTGATTTCACTTTTCATTAACTTGATCCATAGAAATACAGAGTAGTATATTATTATGATTCAAAATTTTTAGAATGTGTTTGTTCCATTCCCCAGCTATAAAAAGAAATATTCATTTGCAAATGCAGGAGATACCTGTTCATGTGTGTCTATTAAAGAAACTAGTATTTAAATATAAGTTTTTGTAACATTAGCATCTTACCTTCCTGTCATTTGTGCTACATATAACTTGGATAGATACAAAAAAAAAGAAAGAAGAAGAAGAAGAAAGAGAGAAAGAAAGAAAGAAAGAAACAACTGTTGTCCTACTTCTGACTCTATTCAAGCAATAAAAATGAAAGGAAAATCACAACTTCAAATCTCAAAAAAGGTAGTATGCAGATTGTGAAAAATCCCTCAGTGCTCTCATCTTTGTACACAGTTTTATGCCCAATGTTTTATCCTATTTTCAAAAGGAATTGTTCGCATTAAAAATATATAATTTAAAGGAAGTGGGAAATCCACTTGGTCCGTTGCCTCCCAAATGCATTAAAAATATCCCTTTTGCAAGGCACATTGAAGAAGCCTGTAAATTATAAGGCTGGTGAAAACCACTATTGAAAAATACTGTGCTATATCTTCATGATGTTTAAAACAATTATTGGAGGTAACTACTACCCACATTCCTTTCAGAATCATTTCAGAGGATCAGCTAAAAATGCTATTAACTCTAAGAGACTCAGTCTGTCAGAATGTATTAAAGTGACATACCATTAACGCTAGTTCAACCTAAAAAAATCATCCTGTAGTGAAATGCTTTATATAAACTCAGGAAAGATAGGAAATTCACAGTTCTCTTCTACATTAGCCAGTATGTGAGACCCATGGTATTATGATATAGAAGTGGTAATTTGACTCCCTGAAGCGGCTTAGTAATGGCCCTTTAATACTTATACATAGATGTGTTTGCTTTTGTGAGTATGTCTTAGAGACCTAGAGATGACATTTCTCCAAAATGGAGGAAGTAATTGGAAGAAGATATGAATAGAAAGGAGGGAAATTTCTTTTCCCAACGTTTCTTATAGCACACAAAAGTATAGACTGTAACACACACACACACACACACACACACACACACACACACACACACACACATTGAACTGAGCCATGTCTATAAAGATCATTTTTAAAGGAAATTCTTTTTTCAAAATAGGAGCATCAAGCACTGAACTCAGTACTAGTATCCTCTTACTCAGGATAGTCATAACCTCCATTCAGTTCAGAGGAAAAGCCTAGATGATATTGACATGACTACAGAGGAAGACCAGAATGAGATCAAAGTGTCCAGGACACTTTGCATCCTTCTGAAACCTGATAATGCAACACCTTCAGACTTTACAAAGGTCAAGTTGGGGGAAAAAATAAAAGTTAGCATACTCTCTTAATGTTTTATAATTTGACCAAATTCACAGCCTTTATCTGATCATATTATTTGAACCCTGCTCAGAGGCATAGATCATTGAGGAGTTCCTAAGTAAAGAAAGTAATGCGGAGTTTTCTCTTTATCACACATGAAAGTCAGAAATAAAAGGGAATATTCCTCTGGAGCAAAGACTTCATGACCCAAGGGCCCTAATACCCCAGTTATCAAATTAGAGATGGCCCTACATGCAAGCAGAGACAGGATGATCATCCAGAAAAAAATGTCATTTAAAGAGTGCTTTAACACCTTGGAATTGCTTCCCCACTGCCCATCTTGATTCCATCTTTCCTCCTTCCTGTCTTGAAATTCCCTTCTTTGGGTGTACACTTTGTCTCTAAAAGGTTGCTATTAAATATGCTGTCTGGAATACTTTTCTGACCTTAGCCTTCACAGAAGATTGGTACATCAAATCATATAGCTACACTTGTGGCTCTGATAAGATAAAACATAGTTAAATTTCATTGAAGGAAGAGAAAATACATGTGAAATTGATATTGTTATCATTTTGACTTTCTTAAAATTTTGTACAACTATCTGTATTATCTAGCTTTAATTTATGTTTCTAACCTATTTTTTTCTACCCTTCCTTTTCATGTTCTATTCATTGGCATTCTAACTCTTCCTTGTATAAACCTGACACTTTTCCACACCTGTAACTTTGCTCATTCTCTTCCTGAAGCACTCACAAATGTCACATCCTTGATAATTTGTCCTTTGGTAGATGAGACCACTTGAGACTGGTATACACTTTAAAGATTTTAAGCTTCAATGAGCAGTTATGAGTCACTGAGTAGTACTAAAATTGTAATGTGCATAAGAATCACCTTGCCAATAATGGAGATTTTGTGGACCCATCCCCAAAGATTCTGCTTTAGTAGTTCGGTAACAACCCAGCACATGTAATGTTAATAAGTCCACCAGCTGATTCTAAAACAGGTGAGTCCAGTACCTCTTTGGAAAAAAACAAAAACAAACAAAAAAACTGCTCTAAGAACATCTCCCCTTGCTTTTAAATTTCTAGTAAAAGACATTCTAGAAAAACATTTTTCAAAATAAAAATATCATCATAATTAATATTAAATCTCAGAAATTCCATTTCAGGAATATTAGATTACAGACAGGCTTACCTCAATTGCCCTAACTATATTGAAAGTATTTAGATGGAAGATAGCTAAATGTGAGTTAATGAAATTGCTATTATTAATCACTTTTTGAGAACATGTAGGAATCCTAAGAACATGATATAATTTGCATCACTATTGTATAGCTTCTGCCAGCTCTGTAGTTAAAGTGTAACAAAACAACTCTATGGAAAGGGCAGGTTTACGATGGAAATAATTCTTCTGCAAAACTCAGGAAACAGTATCAGAGCCTGCGAACTGTGCTCTTCCAACTGGAGAATCCTGTATTTGTAATAAATTCCTTTTGCTCTGGATGAGTTCTGCATTTTCAATGAGGTTAACTTGGCAACATTCTAGTTGATTTTAATAAAAATAGCTGCTTTGAGGACAGGGAGCTGAGGTTGCCAAATTTACAGCTGCCTTGCACAATTACTCTTACACCTCCTTCAGGGCTACTTAGAACCAGTAAGCAAATTAAGTGTATCGATTGCAATTTTGTTGGACTAACCCCCCTTTTTTTTCTTAGGGAATAAACTTGATTCCTTTCAGTATGTGTCTGTTCAGAGTGATCTCTTTTCTTTTCAGCCATAACACAAAGACAACATCATGGCTGGATCCACGACTTGCGAAAAAGGCTAAACCTCCAGAAGAGTGCAAAGAAAATGGTAGGTTATTAAGTTTTTATGGTGTTTCAAAATTGCACTTCAAGAATGTTTGTGTTTCTTAAAAGAGGGTCTCGCCTAAAGAAGCAAGAATCTAGTTGAAACAGTTTTAAAGATGTAATATTAGATGCTCAGAGAGAAGGGAGAATTAACTCGGCATCTCAGCATTGCCATGTGGTTTTCCCTTTTCTCTCTGAGGAAGCTGTGCGGGGTCTCACGTCGCTGTCATTGCTGTTGGTTCCGTCTGACTCCTGGCCTTGATGTTCCACCACCTACTAAGGGCTTTTTGTTTGCAGTATGTCTGTCTGAGTGCTCTAATCTTTTCATTGGAATTAATTATGATATATATAGAAATAGTATGAAACTATAAATAATATTTGATTTTTGATAGTATTCTGGTAGTTATTAAAGAATTGGTGATATGAAGATCTACACATAAAGCTACTTTCGTTTAACCAGACATTTAAATAAAATAATTAGTGTCATGAATGTGCTGGGTTATCCTTACTACTTTCCAGGTCCCATTCATTTGCTTAAAAATCGACTTGTCATGTATGTGAAGAATTTTTTTAAACAATGTTGAGGATTAAATTAATATAAACCTTGAATTCTAATTAGGAAATTATATAGATGAAGTCTGTTACTGAAGATACTTATAATTTTTTTAAATATAGAGTTTAATGATAAAAGAGTACTTATAACTTATCTAAAATTATAAATGTAATAGTCTCTTAATGATTTACTACTTGACCACATTCACAGCCTTTATCTGATCAACTTATTAGAAGCCTATTCAGAGGTATCTACTATTGAAGAATTCTTAAAAGTTAAAAAGAAGATGAGGGGTATTTAAACTTTTTTTAAAGTCTTTTAAAAATTAAATTTTTAAAAAAGTCTTTAATTACAAAGTCCTTTTGTTTTAACAGCAATTCTGGCTTTGTCAAGTAGTATCTAGAATATATTATTTATTCCTGTGTTATCAGGGAACTGTTCACAAACTAGTTATATTAATAAGTTAAATTTTTTAAATGGGAGTATACAATTTATATGTACATATTTGAACGCATATGTATCCAGTTTTTAAATGCTATCTACCTTTAAGTTTATATTCATAACTATATCTTTGTGCCTTCCCTATAATATTGCAACTGTATGTGCTTGAATTCCATAAAGTTATTATGTGGCCTGGACTTTTGAGCACAATTAGGTACATCTTTGACAATATTGAGATGTGTTGCAAATTATGATAGGTTATAAATGAATGACCTGATCTGTTATATATGCGAATTACAATTTACTTGTGCCACAGATGTAAAACCTTAGTATATACTAATTAAAAGAAATTTAATGATTTTGCAGTTCTGTGACATTTTAAACTTCTCAACTGTCTTGTTCCTTTGAGTTGTTCTTTTTATTATAAAATCCTATTAAAGTCAAATTTTTAAATTCTGGGAGAGATGTAGGCATAACATTGCATAATTACAATATTTCAGTGTGATCAGTTTTTCCTATATCTGCACTTGTCTATCTTCTCAAGATAGTAGATGCCTCAGATACGATGCCAGGGTCTGTGAATCTCAAGTCATTGAGAAACGAGTCCTAGAATACAGTCTCATAGCTCAGAATAATTTATAATTGGTCAATTACTATTTGTTTTCATTTTCTACATAATAAATCATGGATCTTATTCTATTTATTATTGGAATGTTATTATTATAAAGTATTGGAATTTATTATTGGAAACTAACATCTAGTTATTTAGAATGCTAGTATTCCAAACATATATTTTCAGTTTCCATGCCAACAGAAGTTCTTTTAGGTAACACTCTTACTTCTGTTTTACTTTTTTAAAATAACATAGATTATAATTGTTTAAAATGTTGCTCTTGATGGATTAATGTTGAGCCTGCTAGTTAAGTAGGCTTCTTTTTAAATATCACAGTTCAGCTCAGATCAAACAAAGTTAGTGAAATAATTTTCTGAATGACGGAATGTGTGTAAAATGTCTATTAAAATCTTGTAGAGGCTCAAGATGAAAATATCTTTCTCCAGCAAAAATGTATCCTTCTTCCACTAGGGAGATGGAGTAGAAACACTAAGTCCACCTCAGTTCAGTACGGAGCTGGGGCAACATGAGGTTGGGTTGAGTTTGGTAAGATCCAACCTATCTCTGGCTTGTTCCTGTTCTCAGGGTGTTTGCCCACCCACCCAGGTTTTTAACTAAAAGTTAAAATTATTGCAGTTTGGCAATTATTTTCTGGAAGAGTCAGGTAGTAAATACATTAAGCTCTTCAGGTCATCCATTCTGTTTATTTTGTTGTTGTTGTTGTTTTCTCAGCCATTTAAAAGTGTATAACTATTATTAATTTGTGGACCATACAAAAATAATGGCAGATTGGATTTGGTCCATAGGACAAATTCTGGCCTAGTGTGTTCACGGGGAGGCTGCCCTGTGTCAGGTCTTGAACATCAATTATTTTTAAAGTCTTTTTATTTTCAGTAATGCCAAACTGGCCAGAAACAAAAACTGTGGTGTGTTTCAGGGGTTTTAGCTTAGTTTTTTGCCTCCAGACCCTGTAGCTTCAGAATTTGACAAATATCACATGGGATAATTGGCCATGTCTTTGAGATCTCTGAAGTCTATATTTTGTCACTTCAGTACCTCAGGACTCCTGAACTCAGGGGTAGTTTCTCTAACCCACCCACGGGGGCCTTCTTCTCAGGCCAACTGTAGACTCTTGTCAGAGCCCAGAATCAACAAAAACTGCTGCAAAATCTTTCCTCACCTCTCCAGGGTTCTTTCCTCTTCAGAATCTTGAAGGTCTATACCTGTTATTTCAGCAGTTCTCTGATTTCCTTTAACTGCTCACTTTTTATATTTTATTTAGATTGTATATGTGTTCTCTTAGACTATAACCTGTTCACTCCGTTCCAGTTGGGAGTGGAAACTTTAGTGAAATAATTTTTAAATTACACATTTTACGTTATTGGGTTGCATACTATGAATTCTTTATTAGTAAATAATTTACACTGTATAAATTAATCTTGCCCTGGCCAGTGTAGTTCAATGGTTGGAGCATACTCCTGTAACCAAAGAATTGTGGGTTTGATTCTCTGTCAGGGCACATACCTGGGTTGCAGGTTTGTCCCTATCCCCTGTTGCAGGTGTTAGCTACCACCAGTCCAAACGCCTACTATCCTTGGTCCCGACACTTACAGAGGCAACCGATCAATGCTTCTCTCTTATTGATGTTTTTCTCTCTCCATTCCTCCCTCCTTTCCTCTCTCTCTCTAAAATATAAAAAAAAAATTGAAAATGGCCTCAGGTGAGAATAAAAAAAAAATTAATCCCTCAAGATTAAATTTCTAAGTACTAAGCAATACCTTATGTTGTATATGTGTGCCTCTTATTATGGTGGTACAAGTGCGTGTGTGTATATGAAGATATGGACCTGTAAATGTATGCTTCTTCAGATGTGTTTACATAGGTGCATAAAGTTAATAACTTGGCCAACTATAAAAGGAAGACAAGTGAAAGAGAGATGGAAGGAGGTAGCAACTGATTTAAATTATTCTTAGACTTCAGAAAAAAACTGGCAAATGTTTTCTCATTGGTACCAAGGGGGAAAAGGGAACATGGGATCTTCAATATAAATATATATTAAGCAACCACATATTCTATTGACACTAAAGCACTTATTCAGCTTTTTTATTTGAAAGATAATACTGCTACTAAACATAAAAACATACTTCCTTCTCTGACGATGTGGTTGAAAGTACTGAAATCATCACGTTCTATGCATTTGTCATAGCTCTGTGCATGTAGGGGATTTTAGCACCAGTCTACATGGCAGAAAAATGTCTCCACCCACTACTGGATTCTAATATTAGTATTTGGGGGAATGCTGTTTAGCAAACCAATATAGTCTTTTACAAAATGCCACAGGAATAGCAATTAAGTATTAAATAATTTGGATGCAAGTTTGGTTGAACTGTGTATAAAGCACTGTCATATTAGTCCAGCTCTCAGAATCAGTACCATGGGGTTTGTCTGAGACATTTCCAATCACAAACACCCCTGTGGTGGCATATCCCACAAAAGTCACTGAGTTCTGGTTAGTATCAACGTAATCCAAGCCTGGTAGGATTCATATTTTCTTAAAGTTTACATGTAATTAAAGTCAGTAGGACCACAGAATTATATTCAGAAGAGAAAAATGAATAGGATTTTTAGTCAGGGAAAACTTTATTCCAAACCCAAATCTGTGGGTGCTTTGGCAAGGTAATTAATCTCTGGGAGCCTAGATTTCTTCACCTGTAAAATGGGAATAAAATCTATTTCACGTTGTACCATAGGCTCTAAGTAAGTGTTCCTTTCCTTGCCTTGTCGTAAGCTCTGAATCAACAAATTAACCTCATAGAAGACCAGTAAGCAGAAATTCAGAATTGTTGGCCTACTCTGATAGTTGGCGTACAGCCTTGAATTACTGCAGGGTGTCCTGGACAGATGGAAAAGAACGAGCCCATTAGGGCTAAAATTATCCAGCCTGCTAATTTCAGCTTAATATTAATAGACTGGAGATTTTCTGCCTTCATTCTATTAAACTGGATCTAAATTTTCACAAAGTTAGTAATTAAAGCTGTATGAATTAATTGGCTTCATTTCTGTATTCTATGTGAATTGTGAACTTTTCATGTACTACAGAAAAAAATATGTAATCTTAACCCATTTACCTATATGAAAACTCCATTCAGTTGACCTTAATTAAATCTTTGAACCATTATTTAATCTATCTTTAAAAATAACCATGTCCAAAATGAACATAAACAAAGATAGCATAAGCTATGTTTTATAATATTTATTAAATGGATTTTTTAAAGTGAAGGAAGATGCCTTTCTAAAAAATGCTAATTTTAGGTTGTTTCCTAAGTGAGTTTTATAGAACTGACACACACTTTTTTTGCTTTTTTTAACTTTTATTAAATGTATTAGAGTGATAATGGTTAATAAAATTACATATCTTTCAAGTGTACTGTTCTTTTCTTTGTTGTAATTCATTTTCTTTATTTTTTCAAATACATTTGTCTCTGCCTTCCCCCCACCACCTTCCCTTGCCCCTTCCCCCCCTCCCTCAATCCTTCCCCTTTGATTTTGTCCATGAGACCTTGCTACACGTTCCCCAACCCTCCCATTCCCTTCCTTTTCCCCGTCCCCACCTCCCTCCATCCCTCTTGTCTCTGTTCGTTTCTTTTCCTTTCAGTGTTGGTCTTATTTTCCTTGCATCTTTGTATTGTTGGTTAGGTTCCACTTATAGGTGAGACCATATGGTATTTGTCTTTCACCCCCTGGCTTATTTCACTTAGCATAATGCTCTCTAGTTCCATCCATGCTGTCGCGAAGTTTAGTAGTTTTTTTCTTTCTGCTGCGTAGTATTCCATTGTGTAAATGCACCATAGTTCTTTGATCCAGTCATCTACTGATGGGCATTTAGGTTGCTTCCAACACTTGGCTATCCCACGCAGCAATTTTTTCACTGATATGTCTCCTAAAGCAAGGGACATAAAGGAAAGAATAAACAAGTGGGACCTCATCAAAATAAGAAGCTTTTGCATGGCTAAAGAAAACATCAGCAAGATGAAAAGGGAGCCAACCGTATGGGAAAATATATTTGCTAATGATTCATCAGAGAGTTGATCTCCAAGATATATAAAGAACTCACTCGACTCCACTCCAAGAAGACAAACGATCCAATCAAAAAATGGGCAAAGGACCTGGGCAGACGCTTTTCCAAGGAGGAGATACAGAGGGCCCAGAGGCATTTGAAAGGATGCTCAGCATCACTAGCCATCAGAGGAATGCAGATCAAAACCATCATGAGGTACCACCTCACACCGGTCAGAATGGCCATCATAAACAGATCCACAAACAACAGGTGCTGGCGAGGCTGTGGAGAAAAGGGAACCCTAGTTACACTGTTGGTGGGAATGCAGACCGGTACAGCCACTGTGGAAAACAGTTTGGAATTTCCTCCAAAAGCTGAAAATGGAACTGCCTTTTGATCCAGTGATTCCCCTGCTGGGACTATACCCTAAGAACACCAAAATGCCAATTCAAGAGAACCTATGCACCCCAATGTTCAAAGCAGCACAATTTACAATAGTCAAGTGTACTGTTCTATAACACATCGTCCGTATGTTGTAGTGCTTGCTAACCATCCCAATCCAGGCTTCTACTGTCACCAGGTATCCCCATCTTCACCACCTTCTTACCTCCCCACACACTTTCCCTCTGTAATCACCATACTGTTGTCTGTGTCTATGAGTTTTGGCATTCTTTTTTGCTTTATCCTTCACCTTTTTTTACCCAGCCCTCAAAATCATTCCCCTCTGGCAGCTGTCAATCTGTTCCCTGTATTTATGAATCTTTTTCTATTTTGTTTGTTTATATTGTTCATTAGGTCCCACATATAAGTGAGATCATATGGTATTTGTCTTTCACTGACTGGCTTATTTCACTTAGCATGATACTCTCCAGGTCTCTATCCATGATATCACTAATGGTAAGATTTCCTTTTTTTTTTTCCCTTACATATGAGCAGGACACTTGGGCTGCTTCCAAATCTTGCCTATTGTAAATAACACTGCAATGAAATGAACATAAGGGTGCATGCATATATTCTTTCAAATCTATGTTTTGGATTTCTTTTTTTTTCTTTTGTTTAATTTTTTTTTTATTATTCAAATATATTTGTCTCCATTTTCCCGCCACCACTTTCCCCTGTCCCACCCACCCTCACCTCCCACCCTCAGTCCTTCCCCACTTTGGCTTTGTCCATGGGTCCTTTATACAAGTTCCTTGATCTGACCCTCCTTCTTTTCCCCATTACCCGCCTCACTCCTCCCTTCGCATTACTGTCAGTTTGCTTTTTTCTTTCAGTGTTGCTGGTTATATTTTTCTTGCTTGTTTTTTTGTTGATTAGGTTCCGCTTATAGGTGAGATCGTATGGTATTGGTCTTTTACCCCCTGGCTTATTTCACTTAGCATAATGCTCTCCAGTTTCATTCACACTGTTGTGAAGGGTAGTAGTTCAATTTATTCCAGAAGTGGAATCACTGGGTCCACTTATGGAATAAGGCAGTTCCATTTTTAAACTTTTTTCAAGTACTTTTTTCAAGTACTGCTTTTCACAATGGTTATACCAATCTGTATTCCCACCAACAGTGCAAAAAGGTTCCTTTTTCTCCACATCCTCGCCAACACTTATTTGTTGATTTATTGATGAGAGCCATACTGAGAGGTGTGAGGTAATAGCTCATTGAGGTTTTAATTTGCAGTTTTCTGATAATTAGTGATGTTGAACATCTTTTCATATGTCTATTGGCCATCTGTATGTTCTTTGGAGAAGTGTCTGTTCAGGTTCTCTGCCAACTTTTTAATTGGGGTTTTTTTTTTTTGGTATTGTGTTGTATAAATTATTTATAAATTTTGGATATTAACCCCTTATCAGATGTATTGTATCATTGGCAAATATTTTCTCCCATTCAGTGGGCTGTCTTTTCGTTTTGTTGATGGTTTCCCTTGCTGTGAAAAAACCTTTTTAGTTTGATGTAGTCTTATTTGTTTATTTTTATTTTGTTTCTTTTACCCAGCAACATATGTCAGAAAATGTATTGTTATGAAAAATGTCTGCTGTTTTGCTACCCATGTTTTATTCTAAGATTTTTATGGTTTCACATCTTACAATTAAGTCTTTAATCCATTCTGAGCTTATTCTTGGATATGATGTAAGAAGGTGCTTGAGTTTCATATTTTTGCGTGTACCTGTCCAACTTTCCAAACACAGTTTATTGGAGGACAGTCTTTACTCCATTGTTTTCTCTTGCATCCTTTGTCAAATTTTTTTAAAGATTTTATTTAATTATTTTTAGACAGAGGGGAAAGGAAGGACAAAGAGAAGGAGAGAAATGTGAATGTTTGGTTGCCGCTCATATGCTCCCTACTGGGGACCTAGCCCACAATCCACGCATGTGCCCTGCCTGGGAATCAAACCAGCGATGTTTTGGTTTGCAGGCTGGCACTCAATCCACTGAGCCACACCAGTTAGGGCTTTTTTGTCAAATATTAATTGAAGATAAAGACATGGTTTATTTCTGGGCTCTCTATTCTGTTCCATTGACGTGTATGTCTATTTTTATGCTATTATCATGCTGTTTTTATTACTATGGCTTTGTAGCATAGTTTGGTGTTAGGTATTGTGATTCCTCCAACTTTGTTCTTTTTTCCCAAGATTGCTGTTGCTATTTGGGGCCTTTCATCATTCTATATAAATTTTTGAAATATTTGTTGTAGTTCTATGCAATACACTATTGGTATGTGGATAAGAACTTAGTTGAGTCTATAGATTGCTTTGGGTAATATGGACATTTTAATAATATTAGTTCCTTCTGTCAATAAACATGGTGTATGCTTCCACTTTTTCTATCTTCAATTTCTTTGTTCAGTGACACACATTTGAAAATGCATGCTTTTATTTTTATAGCTCAGATTCTGTTTGTGTAGCACAGTTTATTTACTCATAAAGGGGGACTTTGTGAGGCACAGTTTATTTACTCATAAAGGGGGACTTGGGTCTCATTAAATGTGTATTGATAATTGTATTGATAATCCATATTCTCAAGATTAAATATGGAAAAATTAATTTCACTTTTGAATATTTGTTTTTCTGATATAATAAATTTACTAAGACTATGTTTGTGAAGAAACTTGAAATTTTTCCACTAGGCAGAATTCATAAACACACTAAAAATATTCAGGAACTAAAACGTCAAAATTGAAAGTATAATTTCTGTGCTAATGTTGATCTCCTATGTTTAAATATTATGAAAAAATTTGAATGTCATTTGTGCTATACTGATAGTTGGGGTATTTTTGTAAAAATAAGGAAGTTTTATACATTTTAATAGAAGGAGTTCTTATTTCACTCACTAACAATTATTAATCATGATTTTTATAGCAATAATTTTAGTACCCTCATCTAATAATATAGTATTCTTCCAAGTATTTTCAGCTCAATGGCACTAATACCAACATTTTAGGAATTTAAATCTTTTGTGAAGAAAATAATAAAATTAATCCAAAATATATCATATGGGATGGATATTTCACTGCTGTGAACTGGTAACAAATTCTGAGTTGTTTGTGACTGGCATCTGTTCTAATTGGTCCCATTCTGTTCTGATTGTTTGGCATCCAAACCACAATAGTTGTCAAATATTATGAATATCTTTCCTGCACTAATTATTTCTGTAGTTTCCCATTCTACCTGTTTGTATTTACCATAACTACAAGGTAGTGCTTATGTAAGGGTTATGAAATTTTGTCCTTTAGTTCTTGTTTTCACATTACTCTCATGTTAGGTGCAAGTTTGTCTGATTCTTACTCCTTAATGCATCCAAGTTTAAAAATAGCATTGACATCACTGACTGTTTTGTACAATAGCAAAGTGATTTCAAAATTTTTCAAATATGACATTTTATTTTTTATTTTGAAAGAATTATAAGTTCTCAGGAAATAAACAAATGTATAAAAAGGTCCCCAACACCTCATAAAGCCTTCCACAATGTTAACTTCTTATATAAATATAATACAACATCAAATCAAGAAATTGACATTTTTACAATCCAAAGAGCTCATTCAAATTCCCATAGTTTCACAAGTACGTGTGTGTGTTCCCATGATATTATATCACATATGTAGTTCCACATAACTATGAGCACAATCAAGATTCAGAACGGTTCTATCACCAGAAGTCTTCGTGCTATCATTTTATTGCCATATTCGTCTCCTCCCTCTCTGCCCAGCCACTAACCTTTAACAACCACTAAATCTGTTCTCCATTTCAATTAGTTTGTTATTTCAAAAAATGTTATATAAATGCAATTATACAGAGTAGGGCAAAAGTAGGTTTACAGTTGTTTGTATAGAAGATAAATAATAATACAAAAATAAACTCTGTGTTCTGTGTACTTACAACTATAAACTTATGCTTGCCCCACCCTGTACAGTGTCTAAACTTTTGAGATTGTATTTTCTACTAAATTTAATTACGTTTAAATCTATTCAAGTGTGTATATCAGTGGTGTGCTACTTTTCGTATACCATTGTTTATTTAAACATTTACCCAGTGAAAGACATCTGGGTTGTTTCCCATTTTTAGCTACTACAAATGAAACTGCTACAGACATTCCTACACAGGTTTCGTGATGAATATAGACTTTATTTGTTAATGATAAGTGCCCAATAGTACAATGCTAATTTAAATACACAGTGCATTTTTACTTTTAGAATAAACTACCAAACTGTCTTCCAAGTTGCCTGGACCCTTTTACATTTCCACCAGCAGTGACTGAGTGATCTGGTTATTCTGCATCTTTGCTAGCATTTAATGTTATGACTATTTTTAATTTAGCCTTTCTGATATGTATAGTATGAAGACAATGAGCTTTTAATTTGTATTTCCTTAATCATTAATGATACTGGACATCTTTTCCTGTGATTATTGCCATTTGTATATCCTGCTCATTAGAATATCTGATCATGTTTGTTGCTCAATTTTTAATTGGATTGTTTTTTTAATTCAGTTTTGAGAGTTCTCTATATAATCTAGATATAAGTTCCTTTATCAGATATGTTGTTTTCAAACATTATCTCCCAGCCTGTAATTAGTTTTTCATTATCTTAACAAGATCTTTTGCAAAAAAAGTTATAATTTTGATGAAGTACAGTTTATGATTTTTTTCTTTTATGAATCATGCCTTTTATGTAAAGTCTAAGAAATCTTTGCCTAGTCCTAGATGCCAAAATTTTCTCATTTTTAAAGCTGTGTAGTTTTATATTTCACATTTATGTTTGTGACCTATTGATACTTTGAATTAATTTTTATAAAAAGTGTAAGGTTTAGGTTGAGGTTCACTTTTTTCCCCTGTGGATATCTAATTGCTCCAGCACTATTTGTCATAAGGGCCATGCTTCCTCCATTAAATTGTGTGTACACCTTTGTCATTAATCAGTTGGGTTCCATTGATCCATGTGTTTATCTGTATGCCAGTACTACCCTGTCTTGATTACTGTAGCTATATAGTAAGCACTAATATTGGGTAGACTGCTACTTGGTAGTTTGTTCTTTTAAGATGATAATGATGACGGTGATGATTGATAGATGTTTAATTAATTAGGAAGATATATAATCTAAAGTTGTGTGCTGTGCTCTTAATATAATCTCAAATTACATAAATATAAAGGAAAAAATTACATATCTAAAATAAGAATTTGGAAATTTTACTATCAGAGTATAATAATTTAGTATACCTCTCTTAGTATTCAATACATTGAACAGAAAAATAAATAAGATTTACATAACAGAAATAGTATTCTTGATCCAAAAGTCATGTATAGTATAAAAGTCATTTCATAAATGGAGAATACGGCTCTCAAGCACACATAGTACTTCACAAGCATCTAATACATAGTATTCCATAGAGAAAGTCTCAACAAAACTTAGAAATGGCATTCTTATATTACAGATTAATTACATATCTATGAAAAGAAAACTAAAATACTTTCCATATTCAGAAATTTAAAAACACTTCTTTTTCCCCCCCAACTTTATTAAGATGTAACTGACAAGTAAAATTGTGTCAGTTTAAAATATGCAATGGGATGATTTTATGCATACATATATTGTGAAATGATTAACACAATAAGCTTAGATAACACATGCATCGACTCTAATAATTACCTTTTTGTGTTAGTGTGTTGAAAACATACGTACTCTCTTAGCAACGTTCAAGTAAATACAGTACCATTAACTGTAGTCACAGTGCTCCACATTAGTTCTCCAAAAATTACTCATTTCATAAGTGGAAGTTTTTACCTTTAGACCAACATCTCCTCGTTTCTCCCCATTCTTAGCCCTTAGTAACCACTATTCTACTTTGTTTTTATGAGTTCAACTTCTTTAGATTCCGCATATTTGTGAGATCATATATGTCTGTCTTATTATGCTTAACATAATGCCCTCAAGGTCCATGCATGTTGTTGCAAATACCAGGATTTCCTTCTTTTTTATGACTGAATAATATACTACTATGTAGCTCCACCACATATTCTTTATCCATTCATCCATCACTGGACACTTGGGTTGTTTCCATGCCTTAGCTATTGTGAATGAAGCCACAGTGGACACAGGAGTGCAGAACTTTCTTTAAGGTAATGATTTAATTTCTTCAGATATATGAGACCCTGAAGTGGGAGTGTTGAATCATATGGTAATTCTATTTTTAATTCTTTGAGGAATCTCCATACTGTTTTCTGTAAGTGGCTGTACTAACTTACGTTCCCACAAACAAGTGTTTACTTTTTCCACATCGTCACCAATACTGGATGCCTTGTCTTTTTGATAACTACTTCTAAATTGCCACTAAAAAGTGTAAGGGGATATTTTCTTGTAGGTCTGATTTGCATTTCCCTGATGATCACTGATGTTGAACACCTTTTCAAGTTTATTTAAGTCCTTGGCCCTTTTGTAATTGGATTACTTGGGTTTTTTTTCTTTTTGCTATTGAGTTTATGAGTTCCTTATATATTTTGGATATTAACCTCTTTTTAAATATGGGGCTAAAACCATCATAAGTGGTTTGCAAAAGTTTCCTGTTATTTTATAGATTGCTTTTTCATTTTGTTGATTTTGTGTGTGTGTGCTGTGCAGAAACTTTATAATTTGGTTAAGTCCCACTTGTTTATTTTTGCTTTTGCTGTGGTATTATATCCAGAAAATAGTTGCAAACATCAATGTCAAGGAGTTTTCTCCAGATGTTTTCTTTTAGGAGTTTTATGATTTCAGGTCTTACATGTGTATCTTCAATCTATTTCAAGTTAATTTTTTAGAGTGGTATAAGATAGGGATCCGACTAAATTTTTGTAAATGTAAATATCCAGTTTTTTCTGTACCATTTATTGAAGAAACTTTTCTTTCCTCATTATGCATTCTTGACTCCCTCATCAAATATTAGTTGACTGTAAATCCATGAATTTATTTTGGGCTCTTTATTTTATTTGATATGTCTGTTCTTTTTTAATGCCAGAACCACATGGTTTTGATTATTTTAGTTTTGTAATATATAGTAGTTTGAAATCAGGAAATGTGATGCTTCCAACTTTGTTGTTGTTGTTCTTATTTCTTCTAGATTGCTTTGGCTCTTTGGGGTCTTCTGTGGTTCCATATGAATTTTAGGACTTTTTTTTCTATTTTGTGAAAGATGCCATTTGAATTTTGGTATAGATTGCATTGGATCTACAGATGGCTGTAGGTAACATGAACATTTTAACAATATTAATTAATTCAATCTCTAAACATTGTAAATCCATCCATAAACATGTGTCATATTTAATGTCATTTATCTATAGCTTATAGTTTTCAGTTTACAGATCTTTCCCCTCCTTAGTTTAATTTTTATAGTGTTGATACTACTATAAATGGTACTGTTTTCTTTTTTTAAAGATAATTTATTATGAATGTATAGAAATGCAACTGATTTTTATATGATATCTTTCTATTTTACAACTTTATTAAATTTGTTGATTAGTTCTAACAGGCTTTTGATGGTGTCTTTCAGATTTTCTATATATAAGATTATATCATCTGCATATAGAAACAAGTTTGCTTCTTTCTTTTTGATTTGGACACCTTTTACTTCTTTTACTTGCTTAATTACTCTGGCTTGGACTTCCAGTACTATGTTAAATAAAACGGTGAGAGCAGTTATGCTTGTTTTGTTCCTGATCTTAATGAAAAAATCTTTCAACCTTCTCCACTGAATATGTTTTCTATGGGCTTGTCAAATACGGTTTTTATTATGTTAGGTACACCCCTTCTATACCCAATTTTTTTAGACTTTTTATTATGAAAGGATGTTGAATTTTTTCAGATGCTTTTTGTGAATTATTGAGATGATCATATAATTTTTACCTTTCATTCTATTAGTATGATGTATCACATTTATTGATTTACATATGTTGAACCATCCTTACATCCCAGTGATAAATCCTACTTCATCTAGTTGTATGATCCTTTTAATATGCTGCTGAATTCAGTTTGCTAGTATTTTGCTGAGAATTTTTCAATCTATCTTTATCAGGAATGGCCTTAGTCTTCTGCTGTAGTTTTCTTACCTGACTCTGATATCAAGGTAATGCTGGTCTCATAAAATAATTTTGGGAGTGTTCCCTACTCTTCAGTTTTAGTAAGAGTATGAGGAAGATTGGCATTAATTCTTCTTTAAATGTTTCCTGGAATTTTCCCCAGGAAACCATCTGATTCTTGGCTTTTCTTCGTTGGGAGGTTTTTTCTTTTACTAATTCAGTCTCCTTAATCATTATTCATCTTTTTATGTCTATTTCTTTATGATTCAGTCTTGGTAGGTTGTATGTTTCTAGGAATTGTTTCATTTCTTCTAACTTACTCAGTTTTTTATACAGTTGTTCATAGTAGTATTTATGAGCTTTTGTATTTCTTTGTTATCAGTTATATTATCTTCTATTTCAATTATTATTTTGAGTGTTCTCTTTTTTTTTCTTTAGTTAGTTTAGCTAAATGTTTGTCAGTTTTACCTCTCATAAAACCTGTCTTAGTTTTCTGGATTTTTTTATGGATGGGGATTGTCTCTATTTCATTTATTTCTGATCTGACCTCTGTTATTTCTGTCCTTCTGCTAACTTTGGGCTTAGTTTGTTGTTCTTTTTTAGTGCCTTGAGATATAAAGTCAAGTTCTTTATTTTAGTTTTTTTCCTAAATGTAGGCATTTATTGCTATAAATTCCTCTTGGTGCTTCTTTTGATGCATCGTGTAAGTTTTGGAATGTTGTATTTCCATTTTCAATTGTTTCAAGATATTTTTTCACTTACCTTTTGATTTCTTCTTTGATCTATTTGTTTTTCAGAATTGTGTTAATTTCCACATACTTGTGAATCTTCCAGTTTTCCTTCTATTATTTAGAGATTTCTAGTTTTATTACAATGTGGTCAGAAAAGATACTGGGTATGATTTCAGTATGTTTACTTAACCTAAGACTTATTTTGTGAGTTAACATAAAATCTATCCAGGACAATGGTCCATGTTCGCTTGAGGAGAATGTGTATTCTGCTGCAAAGGACTGAATGTTCTGTATGTGTCTAAGTTCATTTGTTCTACATATAGCTCAAGTCCATTGTTTTCTTATTGATATTCTCTCTGGATGACCTATTCATTGATGAAAGTGGACTATTGAAATTCCCAACTTTTACTGTATTATTGTCTCTTTCTTCCTTAAGACCTATAAATATTTGCTTAATATATTTATGTTCTTTGATGTGTTGTGCATATATATCTGCAATTGTTACATTCATTCGATTAATGTACCCCTTTGTCATTATGTAATGACCTTCTTTGTCTCTCATTAAAGTTTCTGACTTAAAGTATAATTTGTCTAAGTGTAGCTACCTCTTCTCCTTTTTAGACTTTTAAAATGGACATTTAAAATTAAATCTTTTATTTTTGAATGCAGTGTCCCTGTTTAGCTGTGGTATATAGATTCTGGCCTGTTTTGTTGGCTGTGTTTCCAAATGCAATACGTTTTTTAGAGCCCTTCCAGTGCTATTTTGGTCAGTTTATTTATTCTTACTTGGGAGTTCCTGATGAATCCCTGCTGGTGTCATCTGCAAAGTATGAAGGGCTCTTTCCTGAGGTGCCCATCACTAGTAGGAATATGCAATTCTGTATCTATGGGATAGAGAAAATTTCCCCTTGCCTATGTTCTCTGCCTGCCTGGCGTAGAGCAGGGGATGGATCACCTGCTTGGCATCCATTGATGCTACCACTGCAGGAATATCAGGCCACCACTCCTGGTGGAGGATTTATTGACCTTTCTGGGTTTTACTGATAACATCACTGTAGGTGGAAGGGAACCACCACTATGGCTGGGTATGCATGGTGGGATGAGGCTGTCCCCGTGTCCCTGCTAAGCATCCCTTTCCCTAGTCCTATGGCCAGAAAGAGTAGGCTTTCTCATTTGTTTGCATGCTTTTTTGTTTATATGTGTCTGTTGGTGTTCCAAGCAGAAGGCCTCCCTGGAACTCAGTCTAAGATATATAAGAAATAAAAGAAAACCCTGGAAATTCATAGTGATATCATTCTTCAAATCATGAGGTCCCTAGCCAATCTACTTTCTTTTTTCTACCCTTTCAGTATTTTTAATGCCTGTTGAATTATTTCCAGGGTATTTAAATGGGAGAAACAGGGAAAAGTAAGGCCATCAGGCCTATGACCACACATCTAAATATAACTTCTCATACTAAATGATTACAATACTTTAAAGCTACAGAGTATTTTTCCCTACATTCTTTCTGTTAAATCTACCAACATTCTGTGAGGTAGGTTGAAATTTATCACTCCCGTTTTTCAGGTAATGATGCTAAAGTTCAAAATTTTAAGGACCTTGTTTAACAAATATAAATAGAAAATAAGGCTTGAATCCAGGCCACATGAGTTTGAGATGGATCTCAATGTTCTGACATTGTGCAATATGACAAGATGCTTTGGCTAAAGACATTAAGCCTTAAAAATATCTTTCTAAAATAGTGAAAAATATTTTTAGTTTAAAATTTTGTATTTAAAATAAATAAAAAGAAATTTTTAATATATAAACTCCATGTGATTTATGTTTGTAAATTAACAGAGTAAATTTAACTCTAAAATTACTCTAAAATGTGTATGTGTTCCTCACTTTAGAAAAACAAACAAGCTTCTGTTGTTCTTTATGCCTTCACAATTTCTAAAAATGTTCTTCACTACAGTTCACAAAATGTTGCAGCAATTTCCCTGAGAGCTGAATGCAGGTCTCTGTCAGTCACACCGTCAGGCTCAGCATCATGTATCTCTCTGAGGGTAGACCTGTTCACTAATGCAGAAAGCAAAACAGAAAGGTAAAGCAGTCATCTGAGTATTACAGACAAGTTATTTCAGAAGCAGGAGAAACAGATCCAGCTTATCAACCCTAAACCAAGTAATTGAACATCAGCTATTGGCTTGTATTTTTTAAAAAATGAAGAGGCTTAATTTCTGTTGCTGAGATGAGATGATCTGATTTTCTATCTTGGTACATGTAATTTTAAAGTTTCCTAAATACTATGCACCACAAAACAGTGCTTCCCAAAGCTGATGATTATTTTAAACAGCAAACGTTTTATGATATTATCTAATTGTGACTTAACCACCAAGCATCTCAAAGTGTCTGAGATATATGTATATATATACACACATGTGTGTATACATATATACATATCAAAACAGTGCTTCTCAAAACAGTGCTTCCCAAAGCTGATGACTATTTTAAACAGTAAACTTTTTATGATATTACCTAATTGTGACTTAACCACCAAGCATCTCAAAGTGTCTGAGATATATATATACACACACATATATATGTGTATACATATACATATACATATGTGTGTGTGTGTGTATGTGTGTGTGTGTGTGTATATATATATATATATATATATATATATATATATATATATATTTCAGAGGCCATTCACATACCTATAGGTAAGGACCTATCCACATTACTATTAAAAATCCATGTCTTCAAGGAATGATATTCCCAAGAGCTCAGGACTTTATGTGCCTTTTTGTAAAAATACCTTGAGCTTAAAAATTTTCCTTCAGACAAAAAGGAGCAAACATTACTCATTGTTTTGATACTAAATTTTTTTAAGGAGCCCAATTAGATTTAGAATTGCCACTGTGAATCAGCAATCCAAAATCAATGTGAAATTTTATTGACTGTTATTTGTTCTTGAACTTTTTATTAGTAATGATAAATCATGGATATTATACTATTATCAGTTTTTGACTCATAAAACTAATCTTGACATTTCATATTGGTTTCACAGTATTTTGTTTGCATTTTAAAAAAGGTCTTAGCTCTTCATTTCCACCTTATCTTTTTAACTTACTTTAATTTATTAGCCTTTCTTTTTGCCTTTATACTAGTTTGCTTAACCCAAATCTTTCCTTTCAGGCTGTTCTACTTACTCTTCCAATGTTAGGAAGCTACAAAAAAAGTGGAGCTTCACTTCTTATTCTCGTTTTCAATTCTTATACATAAGTCACTTTACCCTTTTTAACATAGACTGTCTATCTGCAAACAAAGCAAGTTGACTCATTCATCTATATCACAGATATTTATTGGATAGCCATTCTGCTAGTAGAATTGAGCTACGACACTTGAAAAATGTAAATAAATGCAACACCTGAACCCATTTTTCAGAGAGCTATATAGTTGAGAGGACAATATACTAACCTCTCCAATATAATGAGGAAAGTTTAATAATGATATGAGGAACATCCATCACACAAGAGAAGTATAAAAGACAACTGATTCAGAACAAGAATGCCCAGGGAAGGCTAGATGAAAAAGAAAATGAAATTTGAGCAGGATTTTAAAGATGATTGGAGTTACAGTCATTCTTAATGTTCAGTTTCTGCTGAATTGCTCATTTGGCAACTTTCTCTTTTCTCTCTACTTCTCCTCCTTGGTTGTTGCTCCCATTCCCTTGTCTTAACCCGCCATGTATATGCTGATAATTCTCAATTTTTTCCTTCACCTTTAATTGTCTGCTTTTGGTAATAAGCACAAGTACTATATCCATTCCTGATTACTCCATGAGGTTTTGTTTTATCATGTTTTTATTGCATAGGTAATATTAGATAGCTCCATCCTCCACTCCTACTTTAACCAGGTCTGTATTTTGTATATTATCTTTCCTTTCAAGCCTTTCTTTAAAAGACTTATGAAACCTATCTTTTTTATCACTAAACTGTTATTCATACATGTATTTTTTACTCTTTAGTCTGTGTTTTCTTCTGTGAAATCCTTAATACAAGAAAATATTCCTTAAGCTTATGAAATTAATTTTTTAAAGATGTCTCTTTCCAAGTGGATATGCCTTTTCACTAGTCACAATAACGGGCTATCCAGCTACTCTCTCAGTCTTTTCTTTTCATATTCTACATAAATCCAAAGTTTGTATTATTATATTCAAGATTCCACATGATTTCTATTTCACTACAGTTAGTTTCTTTTTCTTGGGAACACTGCCAGCTATTATTGTTTTGTCTATTTCACTCTGATTGCTGATGCTTTATGAAAAAAAGAAAGATTCAGATATAAGCATTCTTGAATCTTCCTTTAGACTAAAGTTTAAAAAGGTCCATGCACCAACATGTTATATTGAGAAACACACATAGATTTGATCTCCAAATGCTGAACCTCCTTAAAAAATTAGGACCCAAGAAAGGGAAAGAAGAGCATATAATTAGATGTAACATAATCATCTTGGACATCATAGTATTTTTCATTTCACAAAAACAGCAAAAAAGTCAGCTCCCAGTAGTTTAAACAAGAACATCAGGGTCTTGAATCGAGTTCTATATATCTGTGTAAACACTTTTTTTAAGTTAAATAAATCTGTATTTTCGGGGGGGAAAAAAACAAACCCTGTAACATTTGCTTCTCCCTCAAATGGAGAAATTACCATTAACTTCTGTGGTAATTTTAGATGGAAGATTATATGTCTTCATTAGTATCTGTATGGGCTAATGTTCCCCTAGTTTTATTTGTCCATTTGCCACTCAGATTCCACTGACAACATGAATTGTTTTGTATAAGAATCTGGCCTCATGGAAACGGTAGCTTAGTTTAAGCTTATTTAAAATTTAAAACTCTCACTCCAAATTTTGAATCCATGTTCCCTCTTGCTTTGTCTAATAATAGGGACTGTCAATTTTCAATCACTGTTCATATTTAATTTAATTGGAATCCTAGTGCCTGGAGCTATATGATATTAGCTCTTTTTCCAACATAGTTTTAAAATTGCCTTTTCCTACAGTCTGAAACTCTGCCCTGTGAAATTTCTTGAGAGCATAACTGAATGATTATTCCTTTCCCTAAGCTGATGTACTATCATACAGATTTTTAAAAAATCACCTTCACAAAACTCATAACTCACAACTTACTAGATGCCTGAAAACATAAAAGGAATGATGCCTTTACAAAATTTGTTGGGAGAAAGCCCAATTTGAAGGTAAATAAATAGATATATGTGATAGTCTATTCTTTTTCTCAAATAGAATAGCATTTCTATTGGTTTATTCTCATAATAATATCAGTATTATTATCTGATAATATTAGTATCTGAGAAAACCTTTGTAAACCGGAAGGCACAAAAGCAAGTCAGTGGTGCTTTATGTCAGGTAATGTAGAGTATGAAAACTGATGCACACTACAGGCTGTGCCTGCTGATGAGAGGGACTCAGACGGTGACGAAAAACAAAGCATTGAGTTTGAGCAGAATGTAGGTGTGTCATGGCTACTTCACCTTTTCTATGTATTTGATCAAAGAGCTCATTTAATACCTGTCCTCACTCCTCTCTTTCTTTCCTTCCACTTTCAAGCTCTTTCATTTAATGGGACCTGACTTAGAGTTTTCCATTAGTGAGTATATTTGGAATGAGGAATATAGAAGAAGTATTGTGTTTAGACCCCTAAAAGGAAATCATTACACCTGTGTATTATTGCATAAGATGTTAATATAGTAAATGTGTGTATATGTGTCTGTGTATGCTATATATCATAGGTCACAGTGAAATAATATGACATGAGTAAAGCATCTGGATTGATTGCAAAACACTTTCTTTTTTTTTGCAAAATGGACTTTTGTGCTAAGGTTTTAAAAAATGAAGAGATTTGTCAGGACAGAGAAGAAAAACAAAACAAACATGTTATGTTATACATATGGATTGACTTGAGAAAGATTTGGGGTAGAAGAAAACAAGTAGGTTTTCCTCACTAACACTGAGATTAAAGCAAGAGTAGTCATAAAGTATAATAGTAGGTGAGCATAGTGATATGAAAGGCAGAAATGTTATAAAATTGTAGGCAATCAGGAGCAAGTATTTGTATAACATAAGAGAGTCTACAGATAAATTTCATTATCCTATGTATGGTCGTCTTAAGCCATAGAAAATGTAGTGCTGACTCCAACCAAGAGGCTTACAGGTAACTTGATGAATAGCAAAGGGGACCAGACGGTAACAATACAAAGACACATAGTTCTTATTATATGTTCTGTGATCTCATACTTTATTTACTTTTGTGGGTATTTGTTGTTTACAAAACATATATTTTCTGAAATATTTTTACAGATGTCAAATTTTGTCTTAGTAACTGTTCAATGAAATAGGAAAAATGGTGTTCACATTAAGAGATCAAGGCCTGGAAAGGTACAACGATTTGCCCAAATGAGTAGATATGCAGTTAGCATCCTCTCCTTATGATTTCTCAATTAGTGACCTTTCTTCATACTACACTGCCACAATGCCTGGGGCAGTGCCCAGGGATGAACATCCATAAAGAGTCCTTGGGAATTAAAATGTTCACTACTTCCTCTCCTAGAAGATGCTAAGCACCACTGCCTTTGTAGCTATCATAAGCAGAAACTGAGAACAAGAACAGCATATGTTTAGGATGATGCTATTTAGCATTATTGTACAACTTAGAAATTCATGTTTAGAAAAATGCTTGAGTACCCTCCCAGCATTCCATTGGGTTTATAACATCCCATTAAGTAGAATGTTATTATGGTTACCATTTGCTAACATCATTCAGCACACATGGTACCTGCCATTCTTAGAAATACAGTATTCCTTAAAGAATGGTAAAAGCTGACTTAAACTTAAAAAATGCTTGCTTTGCTTTAAGGGCAATTTTCAGTCATTCAAAAAAAAGCTTTCTTTCTATTAAAAAAACGTGTTTGTTTATTGACACTACACAAGACAGACAAATCTAGTAAATATTATTGGCTTTTCTTTGGTGCCATAGTTCTTACTCTCTATATGTGTCTTTTCTTGACAGTTGTTGATTTTTTTATTCAAAGGATACTTTAATGTTGTGTGTGGTATGTGTATATAAATTAATAGCAAATCTAGCAAAGAAATAACTATTTTTAAAACTGAGTGTGAGGTAGCATTTTTAAGATATTAATATAGTTTGGGGAACTAAGTTTTTCTGTGAAAAGAAATTCATTATAGCAGCAAAAATGGTAATGCAATATTTCAAAAGATAAAGAGATAATCATTTTCAAGCCTAGTTATTATAATAATTAATACTACCCTGACAGCTCAGACTACCAAGAGGACATGTAGGGTGGTCAATAAGAATATGGAATCTGCCTGGAGCCACGCTACTTGGGTTCCAACCCAGATTCTGCCATTTACTGGCTGTGTGAACTTTGGCAATTTTCTGTGTCTCTAGGTACCTTGGTTTTTTTCATCTGTAAATAGAATTAAAAATTAATCTTCCTCACAGGTTACCGTGAAGATTTAATGGATTAACATATTTAAAGTGCTTAAAACAGTTTCTGACATCTAATGAATACAATACAAATAAATCTTCCTACTATTATTTATCATTTTATATATCATTTTATTTCTAACAATCTTTCCTCAGACTCCAATTTGGAGAAACTACTGTGAAATTTCTTGAAAATATATATTTAATCATAAATAAAATCCACTGAGTTGATTTTAATACATTCCTGCCATTTTCTTCATAGTTTCTTTTATGTTATTTTATAATATTAATAAACACAAAGTATTGAGTAATTAGTGTGTGCTAAGTGTTACATATATTATCTCATTTAATCTCCATAACAGCCCAGTGTACATATAACATCGTTATCTATCCACATTTTGCTGAGAAAGAAACTTGTGATCAGTTGATTCTTCAGATAGGCTTAGAAAATAAAATCTAGGCAAATGTAGCTCCATGTACGACAGTCTTTTCAAATCCCACTCCATTTTAATTGTTTTTATTGTAGCACAAAATTACATAATATACTTCCTCTTATAAAAGAGCAACAGATGGTGTCATCCTAAATGTGGCCTTATTAATGAAATAAAGTTGATCAACATAATTCAACTTTTTAAAACATAATTCACTTCTGATGCAATATAAGTACTCTGGTTCACTTTGGACATGAGATGATTAAAAAACGATATAAATTTTCCATTCTCAGGAGAGCACAAGATTATGTGTTGTCTTATGAAACAATTTGGGTCAGCCACTAAAATTTACTGCTGCCACAAAACACAAAGAATCTTAATTTTCACAAAGGATTTAATAAATGTTAAAAACTTTAAGAAGAAACACTAGGATGTTTAATTTTTCTGAGAATTGTTTCATTTTTCCTTAATACTGCACATTTCCTATTTTAAGGCTTTCCTCGAAGACATGTTAACATGTGTCTTTTGCTGATTTGCTGTATCGTCAGATTAACAGTGCAGCTGATTTTAGTTTAGAGCCTTTTATCCCAGGGAAGTGAAGCTGTGTGTTTCATTACCAACCTTACCTAACAGACCTGTTGAGGTCAGCCAATAGAATTGGGATTTTCTTTCTATAGAAGTTTGTTCCTGTAAATATAAACAAATTATTATTTTTCTGTTCTTCTATGTTCTATGAATGCATTAAATTTAGGGGCTAACCCAGATTGCTTCACAAGTCCATGTACATTTTATGAATCCCTAAAAAGCAGAAAACTCATATTGTCTTTTGGTCATCATGAGCCCAAACTTACCTAGAGCATCAAAAGTGAACTGTGAAAAATAAAGGTAAATTATGCTGATCAACTTTATTCCATTAAAAAGAGAAAAAGCACTGGGCCCTTGCAACATCTTTTTATAGCCAGTCATGCATAATCTCTACCCCTGAATAAAGGAGAAACAGTGCCTTAATGCATATTAATATATTGTAACCAATTTGTCATTATTAACTGTGCTGCAATTTTAATTTTAATTAAGTTAACAATACTGATTAAAACCAGTTTTTATTGTTTAATGAATGTTCTGTATGTGAACAACAAGTTCTACAGTGGTAGAGTAAAAAGGTATAAAGCGTAGAATTTTTTTTAAAAAGAATGAGTAATAATCTCTCTTTAAGTTCAGTTCCCTTCGGGTCAATAATGATTTCTCCACTTGTGTCATGCCAGGCACAGAGTTAAAGGCTTGGTCTAGAGAGATGAAAAAAGTGGTCCTCAAGAAGGTTTTACATCTTGATAATGAGACAAACAAATGTTGGGAGCTTTTTAATGTGAAACAGTGGAGGCTGATTTCCATAGAGGACTTAGGGAGCACAAGAGGAAGACTGAATGCATCCGCGGCATTTTGTAGTTTCTGCATGACTTTTATTGATTGCTCCTAGATTTAAGGACACCATACCAAGCACTGGATAGAAGAAACGATGCAGGCAAAAATCA
Organism: Pteronotus mesoamericanus; assembly: GCF_021234165.1. Classification (NCBI taxonomy): domain Eukaryota; kingdom Metazoa; phylum Chordata; class Mammalia; order Chiroptera; family Mormoopidae; genus Pteronotus; species Pteronotus mesoamericanus. The sequence continues at coordinate 33,771,042 of NW_026555329.1, forward strand.
CAAAAAGGATGGTTCCAGGAAGGATGAATGGATGGGAATCAGGAGTATTTAAGAGTGAGCTGAGATCTAGTATCTTCAGGACTCCAAATGGGAACACTGGAAATTTATATATGCAAAGTCAGTATAAAGCAATTTTCCTAGAGTGGAGCCAAGTTAATAAGCTCCAGACTGGTACTACTATTGAAAATAGAACATCTCTAAAAAGGTAATTGGGAGAAACAAAATCAACTATTTCTTAAAGGGAATTCTTTAAATTAGGGAGGTGAGAGCTTTAGCATGTGGCATGATCAGGCTTTCTTTACCTGGCCTGATTCCAAAAAGAAAAGAAATGCCATCCCATTGGTATGGGCTTAGAGTAGACTTTCAGTTAATCAGGCAAAGTGGGGAAGGATTGAGGGAGGGAGCGGGGAGGGGGGCAGGGGAAAGTGGTAGGGGGAAAGCGAAGACAAATATATTTGGAAAAATAAATTAACAAATTTAAAAAATTTTAAAAATACTACATAGAGCTATGGAAACGCACACACACAGATACGAATGCATTTATAACTGGTGTATTTGAATAAATTCTTTGGGTTGTATCAAGAAAAGGAAAAAAGAAAAATGAGGTAACGTGGAAATTACTTCACCTTATATCATTTGTGAGACACTTTATACTATCTGGGTTCTAAGAAGGTATTTGCACAGAAGAAATAATCAAAATGTTTCCCATTTGGCTCAAGTCTCTACAGGTTCAAGTTCTAGGTTATTTCACAAATATTGGTTAGTTTAGTCTGTATAAATCTTAATTTTGTTTTACATAGAAATTAATGGGTGACATACCTGGTTTTCAAAGGGTGTACATATTTGTGTAATACAATAAATGGATATGTATCATGAATTGTATCTAAACTTGGCCCATAAGAATCTGCAGTTCCCCCAAAAATTGAGAGTTAATGTTATGTTTTTAATTCTTTATTGTTTATTTAACCTTGACTTATTCAAAAAAGGAAGATTGTTTAGACAAGGAGTATTGAATCATCGCTATCCTAAATCTGGCCATAGTACCTAAAATTTTTCTCTCATAGCTTTGGACCATTATCCTGCCCACTTGTGTGTAACTTTGCTATTATTAGTCTCTGACTTGGCTTCACTGAGTCACCTCTGCCTGACTCCTGCCTCAATCAGATGTATTAGCTGCGAGCAGCAGTGCTCTCTTTATCAAGTCTGCCGCAGAGAGCAATAGCCAAGATCTTAGAGTCATCTTTCACTTTGAACTTCCCAATTGTGGTCTGGCAATCAGTAGCTACACATTTCTGTGAATATTTTTTTTTCTGTGAAAAAGCAAAATTAATAATGTTAAATAACTCAATCCCTATATAAAGCAAGAATGACAACAGAACAGCCAACAGACTTTATACACATGTGTATAATTTATACTTTGATACACACACATATATAATAATGTGAATACTTTCCATTTCTCACAGTCCCTACATGCAATCTATATCACATGTTTATATTATCTGCTTGGACCAGTAGCCATTGGACTTTGTTTCATCAGAGAATGGGAAGAGGTAGAGAGATCTAGTTATCTGTCTACTACATGTTAGAGTCTGTAGTAGGAACTATCTATATATTATCCTATTTAAATATCATAAATCTCTGTGAGGCAGGAACTATAATAACCATTTTACAGAAAAGAAAATGAGTCTCACTGTGACCGATGTGGCTCAGCTGGTTGGGTGTCATCCCACAAAGCAAAAGATCACCAGCTCAATTCCCAGTCAAGACACATGCCTGGGTTGTGGGTTCAGTCCACAGTTGGAGTTTGTATGACAGGCAACTGATCAATGTCTCCCTTCCTTTTTTCTCACTCTCTTCCTCTCTCTAAAGATGAATAAATAAAATGTTTAAGAAGAAAGAAACAAAGAAAATTAGTCTCTGAGAGTTTAATAAACTTGCTCAAAATCACCCCAAGTAAAAGCTCTGGGAGTCAAACCAAGATCTTTTTAGTTTTGTTTTGTATTTTTAGTTTGATTGTTTGTCTAGATAATGTAGTGCATGGCCTAAAATGGGTAAACAGTAAAAAGTTTCTCACCACTTCTGTTCCTTGGCGACCCAGTTCCTGTCCCAAGAAAAATAACAAATTTATTGGTGTCGTGTATTATTCTACAGATATGTTTTATTCTTAAACAAAAAGAAAAAAAAATCCCATGTCAATTTATATAGATCTTTCTCAGTTTTGTTTTCTATTTTCTTTTTAAAACATAGTGTTTTCAGTGTACACATTCATCAAATCATCACATTAAGTATATACAATTTTTATTTGTCAGTTATATCTTAAAGCTAGAAAAGTACTCTTTATATGCAAATAAATAAAACAGTATTCTTTTAAAAAGTCTTTATTCTAATATCGTAGCATTTTTTATTTGCTTTTTTAAGCTTTGTCCAACTTTTGTTATTAAAAATTTTACTACAGCCTTGGTTGGGTGGCTTGGTTGATTGGAACATCATCCCATACACTACAAGGTCGTGGGTTCAATCCTTGGTCAGGACATATCCCTAGGCTGCAGGTTCAATTCCCAGTTGGGGTACTTACAGGAGGCAACCAATTAAAGTTTCTCTTTCACATTGATGTTCTAGTCTCTCTTTCTTCCTTACCTTCTCTTTAAAATCAATGAACATATCCTTGGCTGAAGATTTTTTTTTAAATTACTAAAATGGGTAGTCTATGTCATTTCACATATGTATGAGAATTACTTTATTTTTTTCCAAACACCAACACAGTTGTCTCAATTTTATTTAAGAAATATATGCTTTCCCTTCTAACATGAAACGCTGCATATCATACACTAAACTGAATTTTGCATTTTCAAATTCAACTCTTTCTGACTCTGTGTTTTATATAGTAGATGTCCCTGCCAATAATGATACCTTATAAGTATATTGTTGGAGCACTAGCTATCTATAAATTTCAGTTCTAACTTCCATTTCTCAGGTCCCACCAGTGTAACTCCTGGTGCTACAGATAATATTTTGTTTTAATTAAACTCTCTTTTGCGTTGCAAGATGTCTGAAGCATATCTAGTAGCCAATTATCTGTGAAGTATGAGTATCTCTTTGGCTCTGTTTCTACCAGGGCACAGCCATGCTCACAAAGGGCCATTTCTTCGGATTAAAGACTGAGGCTTCACTGTGTGTTCTAAGGGGCTAATTCATTACAGGTTACATTCGTACTAAGTGAGTTAATAATGCAAAATTCAAGATATGTCAACTAGATGTCACACGGCACAGTGATGATATGTGCAGCCCCTGCTGCCAGGAGCCTTGTTTGTACCTCATTTATGTCACCTATTAGCTGTATAATCTTTGTATAACTTCTTCCTCTCTCCATTTTCCCATCTGTAAAATGGGAATAATAACAGAGCCTACCTCCAGGGGTGCCACTGGCTTATTTTGTGCTTTGTGCGAATTTGAAAAAAGACAGATGCTGATTAATTTTGAAACCCAAAAGATTCTTTGTGTGGAGAAACAGGAGCCCCTTCATTCTCAGGCGAGGGCAAGGGCAGGCAGGATGCACTGAATAGGAGCAAGATCTCCGTGCTGTCCTCACATTCTACATGTGCCTTTGTGAAATCCGATAGCACAGCCCTACTCCATGATCACATCTCCACTGTAGCATTATTGTGCTCATTAAATGAGTTAATTCCTGTAAAACACTTAAAACCATGCTCAGCCCTTTTAAGTACTAGCTGTTCTGCAACCTAGTCCTTCTCACAGTTTATTTCCCAGCCGAGTTTCACCACTGACTACCAATTGCAGCACCATTTTATTTTAAAGCCCAAAAGGCAGGTAGAGAGCTTTTTCCAATACCTCTTTATTTTTTTAATAGCCACTGCCCATTCTAATTATTTGTAGGACTACTTATACCTGATGTAATCCAAATAACTTAATTAAATCATGTAGGTGTGCGTGCTTTCTTTTCTTTTGAGACAAATTAAAATGGACCCAATCAGTCATTTTAAAATATGTGCTGAATTCCCAGTGGGTATTCATGACTGGGTCTGAGCGAGGTGCTTCCAGTGCAGAGAAGAATGGGACACAGAGTCAGATCTCTTTCTAGAGAAATAAAATCAGTGTTTACAGTTCAGTGTGATGCATGTTAGGCTCAGGTGGAAGGGCGCACAAAGTAGGGGCGGAATAGACAGTGGGTCAGGAAAGATCTCTGTAAGATGTGATGCCGGACTTGTTCAAAAAGGTAAGGAAAAAATTAGGAAGAGATAAGTTCAGGCAGGTGAAGAGCATAGAAGCATTAACCAATTCCATTTCACTTGGTTTAAGGCTTTCCGTAGTAAAGAGGAGGTTAAGAGAAAATGTTGAAGCCAGATTGGTGTGGGTCACAAAACAGGTCAGAATAAACACTTAGAAGCTGATCCTATAAGACAGAACCATTTCAATAATCTGTGCTCAAAGTTCACCTATCTAAAACTGTATTTAAATTTTGTGGCTGAGTTGTGTAGACTGTGTGGGAGCAGAGAAATAATGGCAGGAGGCCACGCCAGAGATAAGGAACCTGACGTGAGAGATCCTGTGAAGGAGGAGGTGGCGGGCTTGGTGTGGTTTGAAGATCCATGCATGATAATGGGGCTGGCTGTCGTTTTCACAGTGAAAGCTAAGCAGAGAAATCATAACCAAGGGCTGACATATATTTCTTTTCATTTTATGCCTTGCATTTAAAGCTCTTTTCATAAGATGTTTTTTTATTCCTCTTTTAAAAAACAAACTATGTTTCTCAAGCCCTGGTGGTCAGGAAGTAACCTCACATTTTCTAGATTGGAGCAAAGTTACTTAAAAGATTTTGTTTCTATGAGAGTCTACATCTTTTCTTAATTATCTCCTTATTCATGCCATATGGGACTCCTATTTATGTTTCAAGCAGCAACTTCACCAGAGAATACCCTAAGAATTCCTCATAATGAAATGCATCTGTTAACAGCTTGATAAACCATATTGTACAAGGTGAACCTCATGTGCTGCAGTTTGGAACATGGCACAAACCCCCCATCTATACATATAGTCTGTGTGCGCCTGTTGCCATCATGTAACATGTGTCTACAAACTAAGACTCATAAGTTAGGAAACCTGCCCTGGTTTATGATGACTTTCAATGACCTACCTACAGACACCTGCTCACGTCAGTCCAAATTGGGTTAGTTCACTCATGCCATATGTGTATGCATTTGAAGCCTAGATTTGCTGAACTTCATTGGATTAACAGGAGGACACTGAAACATTTGTTTGATGAATTTCTTGTATTTTCCCCAGGTTAACTATAATCATTTCGAATATTTTATATTAGGTAATTTTTCCAATTAGTATTCTAAAATAATAACATGGAGAAAACTGACCATAAAAGCAGTTATAATATATACTGTGAAAGTATTGTATAATTTATAAAATTATTCCTGAGGGTTAATAGTAATGGGATTACAACTCTTAGAATAAAAGATACATATTTGCCTCTAGCTCATCATCAAGTATTTCTGAAAATTGTAAAAGATAGTATCATCATTTGAAAAGTTCAAGTACCATCCAGAATGACTGACTGTACCTGTTTGGGGAAGCTATTTCTTTGATATATCGCTTGTGAAGAAATCAAATTCTTATCATTTTATTTTGTGAAAAATGATTTGATTTAGGGTAGAAATATATGCTATGCGGTCTGTGTGGGCCATTAACATATACAGAATAATTTTTTTTTTTTAGAATCTGGTCCGCAGACTAATGTAGGCTATTGTATTCATTTTCTCTATTTTTAAAATTAATTAAATTTTAAGAATATAAATTAAATTTTTGAATTTTTTTATTCTGGAGCCCTGGCGAATTCCAAGCCTCAAGTTGTGGGGCCAGAACAAGAAGCTTAGAAAGGAAACTTAACAATGGCTGATGGTATAAGAGGAATACAGGCAGGGGTGTTGACCCAAAAGCCAGAGTGGCAGGGCTTCCGGAAGTAAGAATTTAGGAACAACGATAAATGATCAATGAAGCAGGTAAGATGTGAATGAAAAATATTCCACTGGATTTTGCAACTAAGAAGTTATTAGTAAATATGGTGGGAGTGGATTCTTGAAGTGTCGGTAATTAGAAGCTAAACTGAAGTGGATTGAAACAGGAGTAGGAAGATTATCAAAACATATCAGTAGGTCATGGCAAACCAAAGTATTTCTGACATGCCCTTGTTAAAAATGCTCCAAGGCGGTGGCCATGATGATGATGATGATGGCAGCAGCAGCCAAGGCAAAGACAACAAATATGATGATGATTTTTAGCATTTCTTGAATGTTTCCTGTAAACCAAATACTGCAGTAAGCTCTTTCCTTATTTTATCTCTCATAAACTCCACACTTCCCATTTGACATTAAATGAGACATTAGTAGATTAACTCATTTTTGATTCATCTGTTTCCACCCTTCGTGCCCCGACACCTGCCTACCTTTCTTTCTTGCTTTGTTTCCTTCTTCCCTTATTTCCCTCTTATTCTCTAGCAAATATTTATTTAACTCTTTCTAGAATCTAAGTATTTTGTTATATGCAAAAAATAAAATAGTGACTAAAATACTACTGGCTATGCATAACACACATGAAAAAATAATGGCAGTCTTTATTATTTTTGCTTCCTGAGCAAAAACCTTTTCTTGCTTACCTTCCGTTTCTCTAACTCATCATTTCCTCCACGTCAGACTACCTCCATCTGCCAGGGGCAATTTCCCCAAAGGCTGTTCTTATGTCTTTGCTCTCCCTCTGACATGCAGGACCTTGCAGAGTAGCGTCTAGTCCTCTATGTTTAGTTCTCCAGGAAAACCATACAGTTAGCAGATACTTGTCCTTCTTGGGGGAAGTCTCTGTGTTTATGTGCAAGGCCTCTGGTGTCTCTGATTAGAACAAATCCAGATGAAGGTGGTGAAGACAAAGCTTTTTGCAATTATCTTCCTTTGGATTGATACTTCTAACATACCGGCTAAGGAACTTTAAAAACGTCTTTAAATAGTACTATCTTTAATTTGTGAAATCTTTTCTTAACTCTTCTTATGTTCTTGTAAATGTTTCTCCCATAATCTCCTCTTTCTGTCACAAGCAGCCCTCAGCAGACACCATAATGTTACAAATGCCTAGTTGCTCTCCCTCCTGCTTTCGGGGGACAGCCTCCCCATCCACCCTCCCCTGCACCACCAGCAACAGCTCTGTGGACATACAGCACCCCTCTCAAAGCAGACCTCAAGTGCAAAGATACATTACACCAGGCCCCAGCCCTTTTCTTACAAAGCTCCAAAGTGGGCCCCACATAACTGTTTCAAATAAGCAGCCATTTAACCCTACCCATAGCCCTCTTAATATTCTACAATTTTGACTCCATCTCTGATTTTAAATTCGCCTGTATCTCAATTTTAGTAATGTTATCGAAACCTTTAGCCAAGCATCATTTTTTGTGTGCTGAATAATGGCAGAATGTGCTTGTGTTATGTTTGAAATCCTGCCTTCAGCACAGCAAAGACGGCACTTTCAGGAGCCATGCTGCCTCAAGGCAGGAGACTTTTGCTCCCTCGTCCCTGCACGCTGTGACTTGAATACAGCCTTCATGCTGCAGCTTTACAGTTTTATGCAAATATCCAAGGAAGATTTGGATTCTGCATGTTTTGGAAACTATTCATCATTCATTTAATTATCAAATTGGTAAGAGTTTTTAATTACATTTTGGAAAAACATTTCTACCAAAATTATGGCCATCGATTTGCTCCTAATAAATCGGGTACTGAAATCAGAGGCATTTTCTTCAGGTTTAATAGAATATATAGTAATTTTATGTATCTATTACAGTTCTCCTAGATGTGGCAACAAATTTCCAATAGTAAAATGCCTTGAGGTTTTCTTCTTCTTGTTATTGCTGGCGCTATATTTTAAAGTCCTATTTCCAGGGTTTCCTTAAATCAAGAGAACTTGAAATTTATCTCAAAATAATGATATATTTTCTATTGTCTTTATTTTCATACCTTAATTCTGCTATTTGATTTCAATATTTTATCCATCTTTTGCCACTTTCACTCTTGGTTTTCATAACTCAATTTTTTTCATACTTTTATTTTTGTCTAATAAGCATTGTCTTCTTTTTATATTTAAAGCAAAGAATGAGCAGAGGGATACAGGAAAAAAATGTGAGTGAGAAAAAATGAAAAGTAAATCCATATAAATCGTGTAAACCAGGCACTATAATGTAGGGTTTGTTCAAGTAAATTTTTTCAAAAATTATTTTTAAAGAAAAGTGTACCATGGATACTCACTGCACCATGAAGTTACACATTACATTAAACCAAATGTATTCACACAAGCAAAAATCCCTCAAACAAAATAATGTGACTATTGCAAAGCTTATGCCAGGACTTTTTTCTTCAAAAATTTGAATCATATGAGCTTGGGAATCAAGTTCAAATCACACCTGACAGTATAATCATTTAATTGTACATTATCATAATTTAGTTTTTGTTTTCTTTTTATATTATTTTGCTTCATTGAGATTATGAAAAGCTCTAAATCCAAAATTAGGAAAAATCTTTGTTTTAGACTATACCAGTAACATGAGCTTATTGTACTCTTAACTGATTAATTTATAAATTAATGTTACGCAAACATAAAGTATGAAGTTGCAGGAAAACTGAATAAATATGATTCTTCCAATCAAGAGGAATAGATGACCCAATACAGAAAGTGTCTTGGAATCTAATTCTTATTTTTTTTTATTTCTAATGTCTCCTCCATCATTTATACTACTCACTCAAATGCAAACCAAATTCTCTCTTTGAATGGCTTTTATTAAGTGTACTAACACAAATAATATGGCCACCTCTTAGCAAAGAGTAAATGCACAAATATGTATTCAATGTAGGAATGACAGGTGGGAAAAGAAGATGAGTGGAAAGATGGTAAAAGAGAGAAATTTTGAAATGACAAGAGGAAAGGTTGTTAGAACGAAGAAAGACAAATAAAGATAAATAAGAGGGTATTTATGAGTCTCTGTTTTGTTAGCTTGCTTCTTAGATTCTGCATATAAGTGAAATCATATAATATTTGTCTTTGACTTATTTCATTTAGTTTAATATTTTCTAGGTCCATCCATGTTGTCACAGATAGTAAGATTTTATTTTTTACGGCCAAGTAATATTCCATTGTGTATACGTACTATGGAAACAGACCCATAGATGCAGAGAACAAAGTTATAGCACCCAGATAGGAGGTAGATTTAGAGGCCTGGAGAAAAGATGAAGGAATTAAGTACAAATTGACAGTTACAAAACAGCCACAGGGTTATAAAGTACAGCATAGAGAATATAGTCAATAAACCTATAATAACCTTGTATGGTGCCAGGTGGGTAATAGACATATTGGAGAATCACTTTGTAAATAATGTGTCTAACCTCTATGCTGTAAATCTGAAACTAATATAATGTTAAGTATCAACTATAATTGAAAAAATAATAAGAAGAATGAAAGAAAAGAAATAAGGAAGGTAGCTGTGCAGTGCATGTGCATGCATGCAGCACACGGTGTTCTATCTGAACAATGTGTTGGTAATTTAAATGGCAGTATTTGTTGCACCCATATGTCATTAATAACATAAATACCCCTTTAGAATTTTCAAAATAATTAACAAACAGTTGAAAATAACAGACTTTGTAAACCAGTAGTTTGTTTCATCTGGATGTAATAAATATGCATTTAAATACCGAATTCTAATTGCTGAAACTGAGGAAGAAGATATGAAGGTAAAGGGCAGTTTCACCATAAAATACAATGAGTTACTTCACTGACTCATGCATTCAGATTCTTTCTGTAATATGCCAGTAAGACATTGTGATAGCCAACCAACTCTCAGACAACTCTGGGAGTTTCTGAATAATTTATTTGAATGAGTAAGTATATAATCACATGATGCTGTGTCAAAATACTAGGTAGAGTGAATGCCAGCTGCATTTAGGGGTTACCTATCAAATTTCATGTTGTCTCTCAGAAAACATTAGAGAATTTAGGCAAAACTAGATGACCCGAGGAGCAACCCAGTGGATGTTCATTTGTGAAAAGTCATTCTTTGCAAAATCAACAGCAGTCATTATTTCTGCATTTCCCATGATAACTATGGCTCTTCTAAGTGCCTGTTTTGTTTAAATATACTAATATGTTTATCTTCTCAGCAAAAAAAAATGTAAAACATTCTCCTTTTCAAAATCTAAAGGTTATTACCAAATTCCATAGGAAATTTGAAAACACTGATTGGTCCTAAATCCTTTGCTTATTCTTTGAAGTGTTAGCTTTGAAATACTTGTACACAGCATGCCTGAAAAGCATTTGAGTAAGAGAAAAATAAACATGTGAAAATAAAGTATTCAATTAAGTTTTATGGGATTCATTGCATACTTAATTAAAGTAATCTTTATCTCTACTGCTCACAGGGCTCACTTAACAGGAAAATAGAGGAATATTAAATTAGTGGAATATGTCTCATATCAATATATTTTCTAAAATGTGTAAGTGTAAAGTAATTGAAAATAATTTTGCTCTTAAAAGGTTTTAAATATTTGGCCTCTGCATTTATAATTAATTTAATGGCTTCATTTTTAGAACTCTCATAGATGTGACTAAAAAGGAAAATGAGCCATAACAGTGTTAATACTACCTTTTGCTCAGGACTATCTGCTCACCGATGTTTACACAAAGCGCACTTAGTTATCACAAGAAGGCAAAGTTTCTGCATGTAATTGGTTTTCTCCACTCTGCAGGTTATTATGCAACTCTTAATGAAATGTTTTATATTGATCAAGTTCAAAAGTTACATTACCATATCTCAAGAATCTTAATTATCAATTTGGTATATATTTTTAAAACATAGCAGTTTGGTGGAAGTAGAAAACATTTTCTATTTCTACTTATAAAATATAAAAGGATTCTTAATTATAATTTTGCTATTAAAAAATGCAAAAATACTTTGCATGCTCTGTCATCAAACTGAATATCTATTATCGATCAACAACTTTTAAGTTAAAGACAAAATTATAACTTCAATTATTCTTACATTTTAATTTTTAGATTTTTTTTCCTCCTGAACACAAACCAGAAAAAAGAACAATTCATTGACTAGCAGTTTCTTTTCCACTTCTGAGAAAAACAAAAAACAAACAAAAAAAATACATCACTGACAGACAAATAGATTGCTGTTCAGGAGAGATATAAATATAAATACAAATATACATATATATATTCTGTTTTTATCTTTATTTTTTCCTTAGATTTTATTCACTTGCATTTTCCCTAAAGTTATTTACTTTTATTTGTTAGGTATATTTCACTGATTATGCTATTACAGTTGTCCCAATTTTTTTCTCCCCTTATCCCCCTCCGCCCTGCATCCCCCCTGTCCTCCAGCATCCCCCCACCTTAGTTCATGTGCATGGGTTGTACATGTAAGTTCTTTGGCTTCTTTATTTCCTATACTATTCTTAACCTCCCCCTGTCTATTTTATGCTAACCAATTTTGTTTCTTATTTCCTGTACTCCTCCCATTCTCCCTCTCCACCTCCACACTGATAACCCTCCATGTGATGTTTATTTCTGATATTCTGTTCCTGTTCTAGTTGTTTGCTTAGTTTTTGTTTTGTTTTATATATTCTTAACAGGAGATTTACCTTTTACCTTTATTAGTATTCAATTGTTACTTGTATAAGATGGAAGATGGGGAGATATTATATATGTGTATATAGACACACATATGTATATATGCATGCAAGTACATGCATAAAAACATGTGCATATGAACACACTCCTATTCTTCAGAATAGAAGGGCATTTATAAAGCAATGCTTCCTATTCACTTGCCAATAATAGCAATTAACTTTTACTTTATGATTGCCCTTCATACCTGTTGTGTTGAAAATAGTGTATCACAGTTTCAACAAAAACACAAAATGTTTGATTCCATTTTATTCTCTTTTATTGTCTCCACAGTTTTGCCTTTCCTAGAATGTCATATAGTTGGAGTCATACAGTGGGCAGCCTTCTCAGGTTGGCATCTTTCAGATGGGCTGTGCTTTGCTGGTCAGGGCACATGTGGAAAATGGTGGACAGGTCATTGGGTCACATGGTACATTGACAGCTTAGACATGTTCATCCAAAATGTCATGTGTGTGGATATGAGGCCAATCAAAAAATGGTGAAAGAGAAGAACAGGGCAAGGAGAAATACATTTAAAACTATCAAAATATTTGAACAAATGCCATGTTGAAGGGATTACATCTATGTGAGTTTTCAGATTGCTAAAGAAAGTCTTCCTATTCTCAAATATAAAGTTAGGTTAATTTTACCAATCCCCAGAGAGTTCTTGATAGATTATATGGGATAATGTTTACAAAGTGCTCAGCATATTGCCTGACACATGATAAGTGTTCATCATTGCATTGGTTACCCAGTGGGGATCTGGAGGTCAGATGGGAGGTCTTGGCTGCGAGGCACATAAGTGACGTTTGAAGTTAAATGGCATTTGCGAGTTCACTAGCTCACCAGGGATGCATATAGAGTGAAAGAGAAATGGCACAAGACATTTTCTGAAAAGACCAGGAAAAAGAGGAACTATTTTCCAATGACAATATTGCAAGAAAAAAATGGACAGATACAGAGCTTTTGTGGTTCTTGGCTTCAGATATCTGGGAAAACAGTGATTTCTTTATACAGATTTGCTTCAACTGCTTTCTTTCCTTTTATCCCTGAAGAAAGAGCTTCCCCACCCCTTAAAGAGTCAACCACTACTGAGATTATATGGTGTTAATGAAGTCTTTCAGTCTCTCCATCTGTGTATTTGCATTGCACCTGTCACCACAGTACCTGGGTATTTATCTCTGTACTTGCAGGGAAAGGTTCACATGTGCTCATTATGCAAAGGAGCTCTGGCAGATTTAGGTCTGCATGTGGCAATCAGGAGAGCTGTGCCACTGTTAAGGTTACACAGTCAAAATAAAAAGTAAAACCTCAGAGAGGTCAAAGAACAGAGCAAACAACTTAAGGTGAACATGGTAACAAGTACATATAACAAATAAAGACAATTTCAAAAATTATTTTTTAATGTTGATATTAAATACAAATATGATTTTTTAAGAGAAATGCAGTTAGATATGGATTGGAATTACCTTATTTTCTAAAATTTAAAAATAGGATAATAAACGGTACCAGCATTCTACATTTGAATGTTGACATTGAATTTGTATATTTTTAGTTTAATCTTAAGTAATTTTAATATTTATTTAAAAGTCATTTTTAAATTGCTAAACATTCTTACACTGTTTGTCTGCCCTGGGAGGTGTATTTAAGTTTTTCTCCATATTTCTTCAAGGGATAGTTGCTTTACATGTTCTGCATAGAAAATTTCCTAGAAAAGATTAGACCTTCCTTATCAAAATTAATCTAACAACACTTGATTTGGTTATTTTCCCAGAAAAAAATACATTTTTATATTATGAATCTTCATTGGTTTTATATTTTCTATTTATTTTGGGGACCTTTCAAAACAACTAGCACATAAGTAGCATACTGTTTTAATCCCAGAATTAAACTAAAAATCATAAGCATAATTTTAATACTATTAATACCCTATCTTCATACTGTGCTCTGAAGAATTTTCAAAGCTCTTTAATGTCTTTTACTCTTAACCATCCAAATCATGGATATTATTAACAAAATCCAGGAGATAGTACCACTTCATGGTTGGAGATATGGGCTTTGGAACTAGGTAGAACTGCATTTACATCATGATTCTGCAACTTGTGAGCTTGAACAAAGTATTTAACCTTCCAAATCTCAGTTTCTTCATTTTGAATGAAACCTCATAGAGTTGCTCTAAGGAGTAAATGGGTAGCACATGTTCTACACTCATCACAGTACCTGGCACAGGTAGGCACTAAACAATGCTAGTTATCATTTTCATCATTATCAACACCATTGTGTTATAAAGGTGTTGTTATATAAGTTACTTTAAATAGTCAATCAGATCTAGAATCTTGGAAATAAAGCAAAAACTTTTCAGTCAAGACCCTCTAGTAAATAAGACTCTGTAATTTATGCAAAACATTTTTAAGTGTCTTGTATTTCCAAAGCACATACCCTAAGTGAACATTCTTTAGTCTTATAATGATGCTCCTCAGTAAAAGCCCAAATAATGTGGGGAAATTTTACAGCACTTCACCTTCTTGATTATTAACAATGCACATCAGTATATCAAAAACCTTGAACCAGGAAATAAGCTTTACCATAAACATTGCTAAATGTGCCAAAAGTGCTCATTCTATGCCAGGCTGTTCTGAGCTCTTTACATAGAAATTCATTTAATTCTCACAACAAGCTTAGAAGGCAGGTGCCGCTGTTATCCCTATTGCACCCAGGTAAGGTATAACATGCCCAAGGCCCCTTAATTACTTCAGAGTCAGACTCAGGATTAGAAAAGGATCCAGTCACGTTCTAGCGTGTGCTCTCCTCGCCACCACACGGACTGCCTCTGTCATCCCCACAGGGCTCTTTATGATCGGCTGGCTCCTTACTCCGTTCCTACAGTCAGAAACTCTAAAGTCCTTTGGAGACTGACACTGCATTCTTTTAATGCCATCAATAAATGTTTTTTAAGTAGATTATAAAACAATTTCATTTTTATTTTTCCTCTGCATTCTAAACATTGAGGAACACCTTCATTCTAATGCAGTATTAAAAATATATATTCTTAGGGTAGTAGGATCCTCAAAAAATTTCTGAAGTCACATGCACTCATCAGAAATCCTATTAAAATAGTGCTTATTATGCACAAAATCAATATTTAACACTGGAGGTCGTCCAATTCACCCGTGGTAACTAAACTAATGGAGAGAAGTCCACCAAAGTGATGATTTCACTGAAACTCTGAATGGGTTTCACTGTGACCAATGCAGAAATACTTCTAGAAATGACATTGATGTCAACATTTCACCACTTACTGTTCATCGCTGAAATAATAATTTCTTGTCTGTCTCTTACTTGTCATACTCTATCATTATGTGAAAATTGTATCACTTTTATATGTATCAGGATACAGTGATCACAGCAGGAAGCTCCAGGCCACTGGTCATTGCCTGAAACTGTCACTGTGCCAGACCAGGTGCAGCATGAATGAGTGAATGAATGTCCACCTACGGCAGGAAGCACAGTAGATGGAATGCTGGAGTGACCTTAATGTGGGTCCTAGTGGCATCACTAATCATTTTGTCACCTGGTAGAAATTACACCCTTTCTAACTCTGAGACTCTCTTTGCCATCTGTGCCAACAAAAGTGACAAAAAGTACAAAAAGAAAAAATTAAGTGAGAAAGTGAAAAATGTTCTTGTCACTGTTGAGTTAATAAAGATCTGTTTTAATCACAGACACAATCTCCCTAAGAATGTTTCTTTTTAGACTCAGAGAGGCTTCAGCATCCTGTCTGAAAAGCACTTTCATCACAATGAGGCATGTGCTTTTTGCATGCGGTATCCAACTTAGTCATCTCATTAATGAAAGCAAAATTATAGAACATTTATTTGAGTTGATTAAATTATCCCTAAATGGGGCAATTTCAAAATATGAATAACTTTCCATCTTTTATATTTCTAACTAGACATTTCTTTTTTCCTTTATTCTACCCCAAGGGTATATAAAGTTTATAAATAATTTAAAAGAATATTTCCTAAAATGTCTTGCATTTTAATGAATTCTCAAGATTGAATACCAAAGGCATTTAGTATTGTTTAAATCATATGAATGGTATGCATCAGTATTTTATATTGTTCACGAAAATGTAGTCCTTATATTAAACAATTTGATAATATAAGAAGAGGGAAAGATAATACATTGTGAAAATAGTATAAAAAAGATGTTGGAAACTTGGAATTGAGGGAAATTCTCACATATTTTTCCAAAAAAAAATTTCTACTGTCTTATACAAAGAATATATTCCTAAATGAATCAGGTATGTTCATAATTATTCAAGAAAGTTATGAAGATTCATTTGTGTGGCAACTACTATAGACATAACCTCTAATTCAGTGTTATCCTAAGTGTGGAGAATGTACTATGAAAGATGATTTTAATTGTGAAACAGATGCAACTTCAAATTAAATAAAATCACAAGTGAGAAAGTTATTTTTAATCTCTTCTGATTACTTAGTTACACTAAACCTCAAGTATGAAAATCTTAGTTTGGTGATAACATGTCTATATCACCATCGAGACACATGTTAATGGCTGTTTTTAGCATATCAACCCCTTCATTCTAATGCAATATTAAAAATGTATATTCTTTAAGGTAGTAAGCTTTCAAAAATTTCTGAAGTCACATATTTGGATGGGAAGAACAAAAATGCCACAAATATAGGTGTATATTCTGCACACAATGAATATTTAACACTGTAATTCTAAGCCACATGTGAAAAGTAAACTCATAGGGAGGGGTCCTACTTATAACTTTCAGAAAACAGTGGAATCTTGTTAAACACTAGCAAAATTGGTTTTATTCCCATTCTATTTAATATTGTTGTTGCTTTTTATGTATTTGAGAATTACTGTTTTTATTAACATAGTCACACAAAGTTTTGTGTATTCTGTAAGTTTAATTGTGTATCAATTTAAGGAAAGCTAGTAAGTAAACAACAGTGCTAATGGCACACAGATGATTCAAAAATTCTGACGCTGGCGTATTAATGACCAAAGTTTGAAAAACTTGTTCTCCCAAATTCAAACATACAATCTCTCTTCTCACTCACTGCATATGTCTCCATAGCTGCTTGTCAGAGCCCTTTGCCATGGAAGCAACTTGCCGGAAATGGTGATGGGAGGGAACACCAGGGTGACTGAATGAAATCTCAAGATTGGGAACAAAGTTCAAAGAGAGCAACATTTATATCTAATATTATCCAGTAATCACAGGTTTGAGTGCTGTTTTAAACCAAATCAGATGCCCTTTGACCTTTATCTTTACCTACTGAACCATTCACATTTTCAAATGGCATAGTAAAAGATTTCACTCAACAAGAAACTGTATATTATTTCTTTGTGAGTCACTGACATTTTGATAAAGCTAGTCTTTAGTTATCTTGTCCTAACTACTCATAGGTTTAATTTTCAACATTACATATGATCAGCAATTTGCTAGCAAGGGTGGATATGGGTCTCTATGTGTTTTACTATGCACACATAAACATACACATAAATATATATGCATTCATACATATATTTCAATTATTATTTAAAATATGAATTATGGGCCTATCATGACATAGCCTCATTTTGATGACCCAATTTTTATCCTATGAAAGAGGATTTGTTGAAATGGTACCTTGTTTTTGAAAGTTAGGTCAGAATATCTCACAACCTATTTGTAGTTTGTTGGGTTTTGGGTTTTTTTTTTTAATTTATTGGTTGATTTTAGGGAGAAAAGGAGAAATATCAATTTGTTGTTCCATTTATTTATTCAGTCCTTGGTTAAATTCTTGTATGTGCCCTTACTAGGGATCAAACTCACAACCTTGGGGTATTGGGACAATGCTCTAACCAACTGAGCTACACAACAAGGGCTCTCATGGCCTTTTTGAAAGTGGACGTATGCAATGGCAGTGTCAACCATGGAACATGGAATGGTATACTAAGTTAAGACTTGGTACATTCATGCTCAGAGGGGCCCTTTTTCCAGATGCCTAGTCATAAATCAAGTTCCCTAGCTGTATTCTTTTTGATAATATGTATCAGCATTATTAACACCAAATATTGTCCTGTATTTGAATATATAGATAGTGTCTTTCTTGGTAGTATCAAAATCTTTCCGGTACCATCCTGATGACAAATTTGTTGTAACTGATGAACTGTCTTCCACATAGGATAATAAAAATGACTGATTCTTCTGAGAGGCTGTTAACTGTGCTTTCTATAATGGGCTATGGTTGATTGGTTTGACCTGAAGTTAGGTATAACAGTCACAACTTAGATGGATTTTATAACTTTGCTGCTGCTAAGTACATAGTCACAGCCTGGCTGTTTCATGCTTATGAGCATAAGTGGGATGCCAAAAATAAGATGAAATTGCTGAAGCTTCATTTCAAGAGTGAAACCCTGAGAAAACTACTCACAACTTAGCATTTCTAGTTCATGTGTGAGTATATGATGAGCCTTGTTATAATGTTTCTATAAAGAGTGCTGCTTCTCTGGGTGCCCACTTTGAGCACCAGAACTTGACTTCAAAGGACCCATAGGACCTATCTGGCACAGGTCTCTATCAGTAACAAAATCTGGAAGGGTCTCTTTAATTGGTACTATATGAAGACAACTAAAAGAGTACTTAGATGTATCCATTTTGCTTTGCGGTAACTCAAAATTATTTGCATTAAAGACTCGCTGGTATCTATGTCCAGTTCCTTTTGCATGAGGAACTGGTGAAACTCAGCTCAGATTCCTTTGTTCAGCTCAGATTTATTTTCATATGTTCAATAGGCATCTTTGGTTTATCTTTGAGAGTTCCACATTATGTTTATCCCAGTTGAAACTGGTTGCTTTTCTTGCAGAAAACTTTAAAATCTATAAAAATTAAATCTTGAGAACATCTGTTTAAGTATGCCAGAGTAAAAATATTTTAACCTCTTCTCCTGTTCTTGTATCCCACTAAAAATCACCATAAATAATTATATACAAAAAGGAAAAGTATCATCATCATCAGAAGTCAAACCTATCAAATTTTTTAACTTCAAAAATCCAGGAAATATTTTGTGAAAAAATCTTTGAAAATACATATTAGATTTTTAAAAAGAAGTTAAAGACTGGGACAAAATAAACATGAAATAGAAATCGAGAAGGCTTGAAAAAATAAAAAAAGGAAAAAGTATTAAGGATAGAAGGCCACATTAAAGCTACAAAATATAGTAAAGCATGATTTTGAAAAATCAAGAAAGAGAAGATAGATTTGAAAGAAATATATGAAAGGAATATTAAGAAGAGTATACAGAAGATGGCAGATGAAAGAAAGACAAGATAAACCTCACATTTGCACAACTGATGTTTCTAAAGAAGAAAATACAGCAATAAATAAAAAAGAGGAAAACATTCCTGAAATTATTAGACTTGAATTTATAAGTAAAAACATTGGGTCTCAGAAAATCTGAGGTTAAACAGTCAACATCAAGGTGAATCACGATAAATTACTGTAATTTTCTAAAGTATACAATCCTATATGCACGTAAGGTTTTTAAAATGCAGTTTATATACAAGTAATGAATGCCACGTAAGCTTTATACATTTCAGTAGTGACAGTCAATTTCAGACTAAATAATGTTTAGTAAGCTCTGAGTCAAAGTAAGTTTGAACCAAGAATTTATAGTCAGCTAAATTATTTTGCAAGTATGTATGAAGAATTATGTCAACCAGTAGACATTCTCAAGCAAGCAAGTATATAGCATCGAATTCCTTCTTTAAAAATCTTACTGAACTTCACAATTAAGCTAACTGAAAGATGAATCAATATAAAGAATTCAGGATGAAAAATCCATGATTGTGATCATTAATTTCAACTTTATGAGAATTATTTGAAAAAACAGCATGACAACATAGTAATGCTTGATAATTTAATAAAATTCTAAATAAAAAAAGTCTGGCAGAGGATGGCCAGTAGTCAAAAGATGTATGGTTTCAAGACACTGAAAGCGGTTTGGTCTGGCTAGAGCAATGGATAGACATGACCAAGGTGAAAGCTAGAGACTTAACCAAGGCTTTTCAACCACATTAAGAAATTCAGACAGTTTTTTAAGAGCACTGGGAAGCCACTGTAGACTTCAAACTGGGCTTCCATGTTTTCTGAGAAAACAAAGCAAGGTCTTCTGCTAATGGTGATGAGGGACTGATAGGGTCAGAAGGAAGAGAAAGAAGGAAGTTTAGAATACTCGTATGAAGAATAATAGAGAAAGTTTACTGCGAAACTGAAAAGGCATAGCTTGTGGTTGGTTTCCTGCCCAGATCCTTCCCTGTCCCCGTGCTGCTGAGCATACTGGCTGCAGAGGGCCATGGCTGTCCCCTTCTGGGGGTTCAGAACTGCTTCACCTGGGCATTG
Source organism: Pteronotus mesoamericanus (assembly GCF_021234165.1). Classification (NCBI taxonomy): domain Eukaryota; kingdom Metazoa; phylum Chordata; class Mammalia; order Chiroptera; family Mormoopidae; genus Pteronotus; species Pteronotus mesoamericanus. Next base: position 33,791,197 of record NW_026555329.1, read on the forward strand.
AAGTCTTCACTCCCCTGAGCCCCTCCCCCTCCAGAAGGGAGCGTAGCGGGGAGGAACTGACTGGCCTGGGAATTCAAAGGGCCTGCCAAGAGCTTCCACGGAACAGGCAAAAGCTACTTTCCAGCTAAAACCACAACTTTGCTCAGCTGTTCGCCCCCAACCCCCGTCATGCTTTTCTTACTCCCATTTTCCTGAGCGCACTCTCTCGATAAATCCTTAAGCGAAAATATCTGTCATGGGTACTTTGAGGAATCCCAAATTAAGACAGAGATTTCACAGCACTTTTAAGTGCTAAGTTGAAGTTAAATACCACAGATACCTAGTGGTTTCAGTCTGTGTATCTGTGCTTTTTTCACCAGTGTCGATCAATAGCCCAGGAGTAGATCTGAAGATTAGACATTTAAATTAATCCATGGTTGTGAATTTTGCCACCTGGTGGGATAGAATGACTGTGGAGTAAAAGAATGGCAGAGAAAACTAGGTTGGGTAGTAAAGAAAGTCCAGACCCATGAAAATAAGGACTAGAGGGAATGTAAAGGAGAGAAAGGGCTGGAGTTACTCATAATTTTTTTAAACTCTATATATGCATACACAAACACATACACAGTATTATATATAATATACTCTATATATACACTAATGTGTGTATGTGTGTGTAAATTGAGGGAGAGCAAGAATAAAAAAGAGTAGAAAGACTGAAGTTAAAATTTTAAGAGATAGGCACTGCATTTAAAATAAGTGCATAAGGATGATATTATGGAACAATTTTTATTCTCACTTTGCCAGGCTTTATTTGAAGCAGTACTACCGCCCCAATACAAGGAGGTAATCAATTTTTTTGATGAAGCTAACTCCTTAGGCCAATGAAGCATTTATCCTTAATGAGAAATATAATTAAGTAAGAAGTGTCACTTCCTCTTTCTCTGCCCAGCCAGAGAAACAGGAAAAGATTGCTGGGTTGAGTTTGCATTTCTTTCTCCTCTGGAGCACGTATTCTTAAAAGGTGGCCTACGGCCCATCAGTGAATTGTGAGGACCTTTATTAACAGAGCAAGAAGGGATTCAAAATTGCAAGTGCTTCTTTTGCGGCTTTTCGGAGTGGCTAGCTTACTATTTCATAAGCTTTAGTTTTCATTTATGATCTACAGCTCTGTACAGAGAGACAACTGAATGAACTAGTAATGGTTACTAAACTCATAAACTAATATTTGCACCTTACCCTAGTTTATTTTTTTAATTTTTTTTCCATTCTTGTTTATTCTATTACAGTTGTCTCCAGTTTTCCCCCGTTGCTCTCCTCCACCCAGCCTAGCCCCTGCTCCCTCAGTCAGTCCCCACACTGTAGTCCATGTCCATGGGCCATTCATACATGTTCTTTGCTAATCACTGCTCCTTCTTTCCACTTCTTTAGGCAAATAGCGGAAATAGGAGGTGGGCCAATTTTTTTTCACCTTACCTAAATGGCCTTAGTCAAAAACATTTGAGAGGCCTCACTCAGTGGAGTTCAAATAAATAGCAACTCCATTTAATAGCAAAATATGAAAAATTTTTAAAAACTACTCAGAAAAATCATCTCTTACCACCACTTCCCCTCTACATACATCACCTCCAATGGACAGAAAGATAGAAACAAAGGGTCATGTTCTCCTCTAGTCTAACTGGAGAGCAAAGCTCTAATTTTGAGACACCCTTGATATCTCTCTTCCAAAGCCAATTCAAATTAACACAATTTTTTAAATGGATGGTCCTGGTATATAGATTAGTCAAAGGTATGAATAGGAAGGAAACTATTGGATGTTTTCAAAATCCCTATGAAGTTATTATTACAGGTGAATAAAGCTCAGAAGATATTGGGTTATTTTCATTTAGAAAAGAGAAAATCATATGAAAATGGCTTTAATAATAAAGGATTAGTCATATGTTACAACAGAACAATAATTAAATAATAATCTTGGAATGAATTCATTAGATTTAAGTTATCCAGAAAATATGTATAAAGGACTTACCATATTCCAGGCACTGTTATAGAGACTATGAATACAACAGTGAACTAAAATGATTAGACTTTGCTCTTGTGGTTACAGGTAGAAAGAAAGAATACCAGGTGTACTTAACCTGGAATAGGATATTGAACTTCAAAAACTGCTTGCTACTTCTGTGTTAGGTCCCACCCATCCAGCTCTACCCCCAACCAATTTTTGTCAAATGTAAATCATACCACTACCTTTAATCTTTATTCATCTGTTTTAAGTCCACAAGGATTTCAGAACATTCAAAAATGTTCTTCCCAAGCATACTTTACAAAGCTCAAGTGATTAATCTGTAAAGTGTATTTTCATTTATATAGCTCTGCTTAGTAGTATTATAAAGGTGAATAAAGAAAATTTGTCACCAAGAGGGAAATATAGGGCCACACACTCACTGTGCAGTAACTGGAAATAGGATACAAAACATGTATTGTTCTTCAATGTCATGTTAACTGACAGTCAGCCCATATGGTATCTATTTGGCTTGTTTAAAATGTACTTTCAAATAAAAGAAGTAAAAAAAATGTATTTCACCTAACTTGCTTTTTCCTGAAAGAATAAACTACCTTTTCTAATCTGTTATAGGCGGCAAGAAAAGGTTTGCATCAATAACTTCTGTGCTTAATATGTATGTTTAAAAAAAAGCAGTGAATACCAAATCAAACAATTTTAATGTTCAATTATGTTAAATAGTCCCTATTTGGATTTCTTTTTCAAATAAATCTAAGTAAATATTGATAAACAGCACAAAGCGTATCAAAAATTTGTTGTCAGAGCTTGTTATTTGGGGGATTAAAATCATTATCTCAGAGAGAAAATAAATATTACAAGTTGCACTGCTTCATATTTGCCAAACTTCCTAATCTATTAGCAAATCCACTGGGTAAATGCAGCAGCAAACCGCAGTCTGTTTCCCATGCAAATTTAAAATCCACTTATAAATCATAACAGGGTGTAGATGGGATTTCAGATATATAATTACAGGAGAATTATTGATTCACCATTTTCATTTCCAAACAAGGTCATTCTAAGAATCATCTTGTACATTTACCCAAAATGAAACAAGAGTATATCAGGTTTTTTATTAATTTTTTCCATGTGTACAGATTTGGAAGTCAATTTAACCAATTTGTACCAAGATGAACGGTGTGAGCTACATAGAATCTATCCTCAAATGAATTGCAGTCAGTAGGAAGTATGTAAAATAAGTGCACAAAACTCTACCACAGAGAAGAGTAAAGGTGCCTATTAGCAATCTGATAACTGTGTGGGGAGAAAAATACTTAGATAGGAAAGAAAAACTGGCATCCTACCTTCTTTGATTGAACTGGGTCTTGAATTGGTTAGGAATTAAAGATAAACCAAAGAAGCAAAGACTTTGGAAAAAAAGTTCGTGTAACTAAGGATCATAATCACATTTTCTTTCCAAGCAAGGAAGATCCTTTCTTTTTAATGAAGATCTTGATGAGCAAAAATATGAAGAGAAGGCCCTAAAACTGCCATGGGGAGAAGCTAGAGAGAGCTGAATTACTTTGCTTAAGGGAACAGGAGGTCTGCAGGGAGAAGAAGGAAAGAGAAAGAATGAAAAAAGAGACAAAACTGAAACTGAGGGACTTCTGCAAAAGGACTATCTAACACAAAATGTTAATTATTTCATTCCTACAATGTAGGTCCTAATGTCTTCCCACACTTTCATATTTCATTTCTTCCAACTAATATCTGATGGGAATGGATTTTGTTTGTTTGTTTGTGGTATTCCTGTTTTGGTTTAGTTTGCTTTTGCTTTTGGAATCCTGCCCGCCCCCCCCAACCATGCCACCCTCCATATTAAAGCAGAAGGCTGAAGAAATTCCATGATTGGTTAACAAATATAAAATAGAGACTGACCATATTAGCAGGAAAGTAAATAGAGTTGTAAATTAATCACAGGCTCTTCTTTAGTTATAAATGAAGCACCATTCAAGCTTCAGCTCCCAAAATTATCAGGGCACATCCAGGGAATTAAAAATTCAAGAACATTGTTTTTTTGACTCGTTGCTAATGGTCAAACTGCTTCCTAAATGGCAGGCTCTGAAATCACTTTTGACGTAAATCAGGTAACCAGCAATGTACAGCTTCTGCTTCCAGCTATTTTTCAGGTTCACCAGGAACAGAAGGTTCAAGGTACTTTTGTTACAAACCTTAAATTTCTCAATGCACTTTTCAGTTAATTCATCTTCAAAGGAAGATGTTTTCATCACTGAGTCATGAGCAGGAAGAGATTAATTTTAAAAGCAAGCGAGAGAGCAGAGCCTCAACAGTCCGCTAATGATGCCATTTTCCCACTTCCTACTCTTGATATATTGTGTTCCCATGAATGATGGGGCGAACTCCAGCTCTCAAAATTCATGTTTCATGGAGAAAATCCATTTCTATGCCTTGCAAAGCAGAACTACAGGTGCAGCAGGCGAGTAAACAGTACCAGCTGCTCCTTGGCTGTGGCACTTTGAAGAGAACTTAGAGAGTAAACCCAGGTTTGGAGGCAGTACAGAATCACAGATGATAGCAACAAAATTCTCATGACTGTGGCCCAATTTGGGCACCTCCACCATGGGGCAGAATGCTCACAAAGGGAACACAGCATGTAAAGGGGAGATGTCAAAGCTAGTTTCTCCCCATGTTCTGGTGAAGTTATTCAGTGATAATACCCAGGAAGGCATTGTTAACTTAACCAGGTTCACATATCAAAGATTTAGTAGCTGATTTGGGATATTATGGAGAGTGTGTAAAAGTATAAACGAGTCACCAAAAGAAAGTTGAATTCATATCATAAATTCTTTTAAAAGGTCATAGCCCAGGGAGGTAAATGGATTCATGGTTTGTTTTGTATTTTAACTTATAACATAAATTCACCTTTTTGTGACTAATTTATGTTTTTAGAAAAGAACCTTTACACAGAGTATATCAGGATAAAGAAGAATATGATGTAGATATTAGTAAAACATGACTTCTTTTTACATGTAACATGAATTTACTTTTTTAAATAAGTATGCTTTTAGAGAAGGACTTTCTGCAGAGTCTATCAGAATATAGGAATATACGAGGTCTGACCAAAAAGTATCCAGTCATGCAATATGAAAAATAGAGACATTTATTGAAGATACAAGATACAAAAAACATTGAATATAGGACAATGACACCTCAGTCCCCTTCAAAGTAGGTACCTCGGGACCTCACACAGATCTCCCAATCACCATCAGCTGCGCCCTCATACTTTCCTAAATCTCATCGATGATCAGAAATTTCTTTCCTTTCAAAGGTGATTTTAGTTTTGGGGAAAGCCAGAAGTCACAGGTTGCCAAATCTGGGCTGTAGGGAGCTGAATCACCTGGGTGATTTGATGTTTCACTAGAAATCTCTGCATGAGACATGATGTATGAGCAGGCACATTGTCATGATGAAGCTGCCAATCACCAGTTGCCCATAGCTGCAGCCTTCTGAATCATCCGAATAGTTACTGTTAAGGAATGTTCCAGCTTAAAGCAAAATTTGATGTAGATTTATTGCTCTATTCACTCTATTTTTAATGTGAAGGCCACCCAGTATGTAAGCGAGCAAAGCAGGGCCCGTGCATGTGGTGCCTTGGTGCATGACCCAACAATCAGTGTTAAGGGAAACAGATTTTTATTTCTAAGAGTCCAACCTTGGAAGGGCTGGAAGCACACCAGCTCAGAGCCCTGTTCCCCCATGAAACCCAGCACTTCCCTTGCTCCCCACCAGGTTATAAACCAAAAACACCAAAAATTCTCTATATTCTTATCTGTTCTTAAGCCAGCTGTGCAAACAGTCTTCTAGTTCCTCTGGAAGGTACACTCATGGGTTTCAAAGTCTCTATCCTCTCTCAGTAGCTCTCCCCTTCAGGATCTGGCGTACATTGTCCTCAGCCTCCATGTAATAGTCCAAAAAATCATGTGCCATGTTGCACTGGATCATGGTGAAATTCAGCAAGGCACAAGTCTGAAGAGAGTGGCCTCTCTGTATGTCCTAAGTGCTAAAAGTCTAGGTCTGCAAGGTAGCAAGTCAGCGTCTTACGAGACAGAGCAAGTGGTGGCTTCAAAGTAAGCTAGGGTGGGCACGATCAGAGCAGCAGCATGCCGTTCTCTCCCTCTTGGCTGCTGCTTCCCTAATATACCAGGCCACGTGGTGGAATCCTGAATACAAACTGTATAGCCGCTTGCTGCTTTCTCACTCAGATCTCACGTATGAATCCCTCTCGACTCACAGCTCCCTCTTCATGGCTACTCTTCTCCCTTATTACCCCAGGCCTCATGACCAGATCCTCAGAGAAACAGACATAGCTACTTCTCATGGCTGCATCTTTCTCTCTCCCATGGCTGACGAGCCCTTCTCTCTCGGCCCAAGCCTCATGGCCAAATCCTCACAGAAGCAGAAGTAGCTCCTGTCTCACTACAGGCAGCATGGCTCCATGTTGCTTCCTCACTACCCCATGGTGGACCAGCCCTTCACTACCTGCCCACCCTTATTTTAAATCCTGACCCAGAGCTTCCTACATGACCTCATACTCAGCTTCTCCCACGATGTGCTACATTTGCCAGTTTCCCCATATCATTTACATTCTTTCAGCTGCCATCTTTAGTCAGGGCAAGAGTGACAGTGATGCAAGGTCCTCTGCCTCCCCTGGCTATATCACAAGTCAGGATACATTCTGAAAGTCACCTATACCTTTCACCTGGGGCAGTAGCACAGCTTGCCTTTTGTTATGCAAAATACTGTTCTCCCTTCCCCCCATTCCCAACTATGGGCTGTGGAGGATCTCCTATATTTTGGAGACCCTTGCTTTGCACCCCATTTCAAGTATACACGTCCACTCAATGTTGTCTATGACCCCCAATGACTAGTACAGTGAAGTCATCATTGTCCACACATGCACATTCCAGTCCACTCTCCTCGGCTGCCAGGTTACATCAATGTCATGCAAACCATTCTCGTTATATTAAGAATGGTTGTACTTTTTCTGGAAAGAACTCATATACAAATATCAGTCTCAAAAAGTATTATGTAGTTATTTGTTTGTTTTATTCTCCTCAGTTGACACCTTACAGCATCTCATAGCATGTTTAGTGACACTAAGTGACTACATGTGACACATACAGCAACCCATAAAACTGTTGGTTTTACTATTGCTCCTGAGACATTTTTAACGTTATTACTTCATTTGACTCTGATACTTTTCATGATTTATGGTGAAGGATTTTCATTAGATACGGTCAATAATAGTAGAGGCTGAAATTACCTTTCTATTTCTAAAACTTAAATATGGAGCACTTTTCCTACCTAGATAGCAAATTATAAGCCTTCACAGCTGTTTTTTTAAAAAACTTCATAGTAAATGCTGTGGACTGTGACATGTCACTTGAGAATGCAAAACAAATGCTAAGAGAACACTCAGGAGGCATGTCATACCATTATCTCTTTAAAAGATATTACTGGTGCGGTAGTCACCACTTGTAACCAGTTTACTCCAATGCAATCCACTTCCATGTCGCTGCCCTTATGCTTGTGTTGTCATTTCATACACCTATCACTTCCATCTGCTGTCAAGACAAAGATGCAGAGGCTGGGTGAAGAGGTGAATGAAATACCAGGGCACATTTTCTGCATGTGAGTGGGAGCCAAACTTTATTTTTAAACTGGGTCTTTTCAGGTAAACAGCCTTTGTCCTACTTTGTACATCACTTTCTGCTTAGAAGCTGCTGTGCCCTGGGAGAAAAAATTCTTGCAAAGTTCCTTTTGCTTGACTTCTTCCCCAAGTTCAAGAATGTTTTTATGAATCAATTGGCAGAAAATAGAAAGGGCAAGACCTTGCCTCTTGAAAAGATTGTGTTGTGTATTCCAAGGAGCCCCTGCTAACCTATCATCTGCCCTACCTGTGAGTGAGGATTGCAGAAACAAACAACTAAGAAGCTGCTGAAAGGCAGCCATGATGCTTCATGGGGGGCCCCCTATCCCATGATCACCTGAATATTCTCACTGGCACAGGGAAATAACACTCCTGTTGCCTTCAGGAGCAGGTTTTATGTTTTCAAGTATGATAGGGAATTTTTCTGTATTCTCCAGGCTCCTGCTCAGTCAGACATCTTTCCTGAGAAATCCTGTTGTTTCACTCTGATTCTACTGTGCCTTTGGTATAGATGAACCTTGGAGAAAACTGCTGGGATCTTTGCATACGTGTGCTGCACCAATATCACAGCAGGTGACTGAATGCTGTTTCTGCCCCCCAGCTATGAACCAGTCTAAACATATGTAGGTCCCATGCATGCCTCAAATATTTGGGTGTGGGCTTTGGAGGGCATCTGGTTGGCTTCTGAACACTGGCCAGCTCAGGGATATGGCTGGGAGTTATGAGGTGTGATTATCAGGGGATCATAGTAGGCTTACACAAAAGAGTTGCAGTCACGGGGTCTGGGAGCAGAGAAGTATGATAGAGCAGATCCTCAGAGCAACCTGTGTGCCAGATGGGCACCACTAGGAGAAATCAAGTTGTGAAAGCTAAGTAGGGGAGACAGCAAATCTTTTTGATTTTTGTTGTTGTTTGTCTGTTTATTTGTGGGGGGTTTTTTTCTTAGCCATAAACATGAAAATTTGGCTTGAGTTCCCTTGTAGGGAGCCTCAAACTCCTCAAATGTCATTAACCTCTCAGACCACTGGCTTGGTGATGACTCCAGGTAGAGCTGAGAGTTGAAGAGGAAGCCTGTTGCAAGGACTTTCTCCTCATTAAAATGTCTTCTCTTCAGAGTTCTCTGTGGTTTGGCAGCCTCAGTCAGAACAGATCCAAGTGGCTTTTACTTCATTGGCTTTCAGTTCATTACTTTTGGCTTTCATGGGAATTGTTTACTTGGGTTACTATTGTCTCAGGGGCAGAAGCTTACAAAAAGGACTCATTTCTAAAACAGGGTCTTCCTCTCCGAACCTGAGTGGGCTTATTAAACAAATGCAGCCCCTTGACCAATCTGACCTTCTGTATAAATATAAACATGATCATAGACCAGATTCTTTACCTGTGTACTTTTTAAAAATAGGAACTCTCTTTGATTAAAAAGACTGATGAGCTTGCGCCAGAATCTTTTCTTGAAAAATCTCGGGAGACTTTCTTATGTGAAGAACCTTGTTCAAAATCGCATTTTTTTCTGCTTCCTGTTTCACCTGGTCTTATACTTTGAAAATGTGCAAAACTTTCAAGGAAAGTATATTTACATCTTTCTGTAGGACTTGACTTGGTTGTGGTTTGAGACAAGAAAAAAGTAGACACTACAGTAATACCAGAGGATCCAAGAAAAAAAGGCCCCTTGTCAGTGAAAAGTTATTTATTTTGCCTTTAGCAGGGAAGTTCTTTGTTTCTTGGGATCCAGATTTTCAATCTGCTGATTGAGGCAAGTGCACCTAAGTATCTGATGGTGGGAGTGCTGGGTGCTTTATGGCTGAAACAGAACCATTTCCTGGGGTTCTCTTTGACCTCAGGTACAACTTGAGAACAAGGTGCAGTTTGCAGCTTTACTGCCTGCAGACTCATGGGTTCCTGTAGCTTCTGCTTGCAGTTCTCAGTTTGCGAGCCCACTTGTGTGTGTTTTGTTTTCTTGGCTTATAGAGTTCTAAAAATACAGAATGTACTAGGACAGGCTCAGCTGGAGGTGACTAAAAGGAAATCTTGGGGAAACTGGCAGGGTGTTCTACTGGGGAGACACAGGAACAACTGAAATTTTTTTTGGTCTTGTCTAAAGGAAGGCAGTTTACTTCTGAGCAGTTCATAGGGAGGTTAACAACTTGAATTTCAGACCAATAATTCCTCCATTAATATTTCAAGGTGTGGGGGAATGACCATTCATAATAATACTAGCTGGCATTTATTGAGCATTTATTATAAGCCAGGTACTGTGTTAAGCCCTATAAACACATTATCTCATTTTAATTCTCACAACAGTTCCTAGATGATAAATGCTTTAATTACCCCATTTATAGAGAGGAAACAACCATAGAAAGGTTGACCAAATTATCCAAAATGACACCGATAGCCAAATGGGGAAACTGGGATGAAAACCCAAAACAGACTCCAGAATTCAAGCTCTAACACTGCTGAGGCTTTTGATGTCTTAGTTTAGGTCCTAGGCAGGTCCAGGCTGGAGGATAGGAGACAGAGGACCAGTAGAGAATTAGTGAAAATCATAATGGCCAGCCAGCAACTTCTCGGTAGAAGATAGTGGGTTTTCAGCCAGTTAGCCTTACATTTTCATTTTTCTTTAAGATTGTGTTTCTTGTCTTTCTTTATTTTTATTTCTTCCTCCTCCTGCAAGAGGGGATATATCTTTCCTTCCATTTGTCTCCCCAATTTTTCCAACATTGCCAGATTTTAAGTGTTTCTCCTTTTATACCTCACTGTCTTTCTTGATGCTGTTCCAGAATAACCCATTGATTGACCTACTCTGAAACCCAGTCTCTCATTACATGTGGAGGAAAGAGGATAATATAGGAGATGGGGAAGGCTACATCCTATTCATCCTATTAAATAACAAAAAATCAACAAAGTACATTTTAAGATCTAATTGGCTTTAAGGAACAAATCATGAATCAGGCAGCAAATAGAAAAGAGCTCCAAAGGGTCTTACAGAATGGAAGATCCTTAAATACAAAAAGGGAGCAAAAACAAAAAAAAAAAGAAATTATTAGGAAAGAATGCATTGTTTCAGGCAAGGTCACCCTCCCAAGGGGGAACAGAAGTGACCTATCAAGCAGATTACTCACTAGTGCTGACTAGGTAATTCTTTGTTGACTAGTTAAAGATTACATTTCTCAGAAGCTGAAATTGCAGTTAAGTACTAAATCTTGGCTGGGATGATATGAGGCCTAACACAAGTGATTCCACTGTAGACTTATTATCGCTTTTTAAATAGTCTCTTCCCTCTTCTTTCCTTCCCTTTTCATAAGAAAGTGAAGAAACATTTTCTCATCCAGTAAAAAAAAAGGACGAATGGAAGTGTTTCATGCGTCCTTTCGAGAGATGCTACCCAAGCACCCTGTTTCCATACATTCTTGTAGTAAGTTATCACAGCCTTCCATCATGTCTTCTCTGAAAGCTGGAAGCGTATTTTGACTTCCTGATATCCTTGCTGATTACTGTGTAACCATTAGATTTGAGTCTCCAGTTGTAGTTTTCCACATTAAGACCTTTCTACTTAAGCTTCCAGGTTCTCATCAATATACAATTGTAGTAATTTGCTTAATTGATGAAGTTATGCCATGGTTCTGATATAGTGGAAGGAAAAATACCTCTACCCTTCTAGGTTCTTGGCTGAGATCCCCCTGAAATAAAAGATAGATTAATAGGAGAAAAATGAACAGAAGTGTAATACCATGCATAACTTCTGTAGAAACGAGAGTGACCCAGAAAAACTGAGGAACTCCCCCAAGGTGGCCCAGCCAACCACCTTAAATACCATGCTCAGCTAAAGGCAAAAGATGTTAGGGAGTGAGAAAGCCCCTTATGGGAGACTATCAGGAAAGGCACAGTAAAGAAAGATGAGATTGTTATGCAGAGTTGTCTCTTACCTTGATAAGAGTTTCTAGAAAGTCATCTTCCTCTTACTGGCACAAAAAGGCAGACACTCTTCCAAGTGGAGATTTCCCATATAAATGTAAATATGTCTTACAAAAGGGTAACTTTTACAAGATTTTCAGAGCTTTTTCTGTGTCTGCTGTTTCTTAAATTAATCAACATAAAATAATCCTATGCCAAAGAAGCATATTTTGGGGTGGCAAATTCTGCTCCCCTTGATGGACCCAGTGTGTTTCTTTTGTCTATCAATGCACAGAATATCTACCAGAGCTAAATACTTAGGCTTCGGTCTTGGCATAGTCTAATCTTTGAATTTGTATCTTAAAAAAAACGGAATATTTAAATACTACTGACTTCTGGGAGGAATATTTATATCAATCTATAGTCTCCTCCTGCAGTATAATAATAATTTGAACACAATATTTTCCTAGATGAGACTGTTACCCTAATGCTTCAGTCATTTATTCAGTTACTAAGTGAACTATATTAATTTAGCTCTTTAGAAACCAATACTATGAAAAATCCTCATATTTTACATTGTAGGAAAATGTGTGCTTTGAGTCTAAATCAGTTGTATTCTGGCTGTAAAACTGGTGTAAAGAGAATCAGAATTTTTAAAAAAGAAAAATTTTATCTTTTAAAGAGTGTTCTGTGCTTTTCTACACCTTGCACTATTAACTCTCAACCAGGTGCTGCTGCAGGTGAGAAAACCCATCATTGCTGATGTCAACCAGAAAGGTATTGAAAATAAGAAAGAAAACACTTCACTGCAAAACCATGCATGAGATGCTCTCACAAAGAGAGACCACTTTATGATATTCTAATTAGGACAAGCTTTGCTTGATTAAACATAAATGGAGAAAGTTCAGAGAAGGACAATATTTTGAATAATCAAAGGAATAGGAAGGTTGTTTAATAAAAAGATCAGTCTGGAGGTTTAAAGGTTGGGAGGAATCAATAGAAACCTATAAAACCAAGAAGGATATAGATAAGGTGAAGAACTGGTGAATCATCAAATTCTGAGATACAACAATTAGAGGTTGTTCTTTAATGCTTCAGCGATAGATTTTAACAAATGAGGAGAAGTAAACAAACATTATAACAATTCATTTCTTTTTTTAAAATTTTATTTATTGACTTTAGAGAGAAAGAAAGGGGGGAGACAGAGAGGGAGAAAGAGAGGAACAACAATTTGTTGTTCCATTTACTTATGCATTCATTCGTTGCTCTTTGTATGTGCCCCTACTGGGAAATCAAGCTCACAACCTTGGAGTATCGGGACAATGCTCTGACCAACTGAGTTCCCCAACCAGGGCTCAATTCATTTCTCCAGAAACAATCTGATGCTGTGTCAATTAAAAGCATCTGTGATTTCTTTGAATGTTCTGAAATACAGTACATATTTCTTTACTGTTGATTTGTGTAATAATTATGAGTTGTTGACTGCTTTGAAGAGAAAATATTAATATTTTTGTATCTGATTAATAGATTTAGTAATCAATCACCTTTGGTGCAATTACTCAGTATTCCTCAAAGGACTGCATTTAGTGTGTGAATAGACGCAATCTACCAAATTTGTTCTAACTATTTGCAGTTTAGTATGTTGGTCTCCTATTGTTATTTATTGTGTTGTGCTACATAGTTCAAAATACTATGTAATAAAATAGACTGAATATTTATCCTATATTATGAAATAAAAGAATGAATAATCTATTTAAATGTATAAAACACACTCTTCCATTTTGCATGGTACTAGCAATGAGTTAAGTATGAAGACGATGACAAATATTTAAGATACTGTTAACATCTCACTTTGTGAAAAATTGATTATGTAATAAAATAACCTCATTAGTGTTTTATGCTTGTAATTCCCATGTTCACTGTTTACTGGGGTTGCTTGTGAACAATACAGGAGTCATAGAATATAAAAGGTCAAAATAAGAATTACCACCATGTTTCTCAAAGTTCATCTCTCTCACAAAGGCATCAAATATCAAGCCTCTTATCCTTGGTTTTCCTGACTAGAAATAAAAATTGGGGAGAGTTTGTTTACTTTGGCTATTTACACATGGTTAGAATTAGAGTCTGAAAAATATTTTAATTATACAGTCCTGCACTTATTTCAGCCTAAATAACAGAGGACCTTAATTTCAAAATTATCATGCTTCTATTTTTGTGAGGTCAACGATAAACTGTTTTTGGAAAAAGGAAAACCTAGTTTTACCTGACATTCTTTGCAAGACCTATTCTGGATATTTTTTCCACTAATGCAGGGTATCCAGGTGTATTCGGCCTAATTTGCTAAGTGTCAGATAAGGATAATGTTTTAATATTAATTTGACTTAATTGACAATGTAATATTTAAACTTACTATAGTACATGAAGTGTGAATAAGTTACTTGGTCTTTAAAAAATCAATTTTATTTCAGTTACATTTTTCAACATTTTATTTATTTATTTATTTATTTATTTAATCTGAGTCCTTCACATGTCTGCTATTTTTTAAGATTTTATCTATTTATTTTTAGAGAGAGGGGCAAAGAGGGAGAGAGAGAGAGGAAGAATCATCAATGTGAGAGAGAAACAGTGATTGGCTGCCTCTCTCATGCGCCCGACCAGGGACCAAACCTCACCCCAGGCATGTGCCCTGGCTGGGAATCAAACTGGCGACTTTAGCTTTGCAGGGTGACACCCAACCAACTGAGCCACACTGGTGAGGGTGATAACTTAATATTTTATCTACATGAAGGCAAATACTAATTTGTTAAATCTTTGATAATTCCCTTGTAGATTTTAGCTTTTTATCAATATGTTTTCCCCTTTAGCAGTACTTGTCACACACCTTCAAAAGAAATATAGTTCCAGACTGCTTAAGAATCTGAGTAGCTGCACTCAAATTATCAGATTTTAATATCAAAATGTACCTTAATACACAGACTCAGTATTTTAAGTAACAATACAATGTCAAGCTATGTACTAATGGTATGAAGATCATGGAATCTATATTTACCATAAAGTCTGAGATCAACTTGTTTTTCTTACTTTGCCAGTTACATAAATAACTTGGAAAAAAAGCTTCTGATTAAACACCTACATGTAAAACTGTTAATATGATTTGCAAAGCCAATGAAATACCTGATAAATAAAACAGAATTCATTTAGCCTTTGAGAATGAACAGTCAGTCAGCTTCCCTATTATAATCAGATTCAATTTTAAAAGTGAGTTACCAACCACTGATTTCCGTGCTCTAATTAGCAGTTATTAGCATTGAGAGAAAGTCAAAAGAAAATAGGCAAATTGTGATCTGCCTTCACACCTTAGTCAGCCTTTGAAAGTCCTAATACCTGCAGGTATCTCAAATAATTACCAAATAACTCATGTCCTTATTCCCTAAAGGAAGTTAGTACTCATGAAGGCTGATCAACAGTTCATTGAATCAATAGGAGTATAAGAAAGAAAAGTATTCATAAACTAAATATGTATTTTCCTTTGCTAAAAAAACAGTGAAACAACAAAAATCTCCAAGAGGGAAATTCAGCTCATAGAGAAGCAGTGAATCTATGTACCTGACCCTGTGAAAGAGTCAGAAATAATATCAAATGCTCAAGCAAACCCAGGCAAAACTGTGAATCCAGCAGGAATTTTCTCTCTGAGATTTCTGCCTTTCCCTTTCCTTAGTAATCCTTCCTGTTGGACTAGAGAGACTTTACTTAATTAATGATCATTTTAAGAAAGCCATCCTCTTTGAAATGTCAGTTATGAACACATTACCATTTACTATGCTGTACGTGTTTGTGTTTTAATAGAGAGCTTTAAGGCCTGAAATATTTCAAGGACTGGTGGTTTTGAAGGACTGTTTGTCTGTTGGGGAGAATCTCAGAAGTTAGACCAACTGTAGCACCTTGAAGGGAACACCTCTGCCTGCTTTTAGGCTATCTCTTCAAAGTGCTTCAGAAAGTTGGAAAGTTTCCTTTTTTTCCATTTCAGCCTTAGTCAGGGATTGTCCCACTGTAACCATCTAAGGGGTAGTCAAGGATTCTATTACTTTCCGCATATGAGATAAGATGAGGAATTTCTGAGCTTCTCAAGAAAAAAAATAGTTTAAAATCTGAAAACTAAATATGTTAAGAAATGCAAGAGTGTTTTTCTCAAATTTTTACAAGTTTCCTGGAATATTATTTACATCTTTAAATTAGTACTGCATTTAAATGCTGTATTTAGCCCATTGCAAAATGAAGTCCACCCTCTGTAGAATGTTAGCTGTACAACTATATGCACAATTATATACCTGTTTTTAATTTCTATATATTTCTTTTCTCATCAATCCTAGCCCCCCTCAAAAAAATACTTAAATAGTTTTCCAAGAAGCCTTGAGCATTATAATATCTAAAGCATGTCCCAAAGACCAGAATCTCCTGGGAACCTGTTTAAAATGCAGAATCTCAGGCCTCTTTATTCTAGGGACCCTGAATCAGAATGTGCATCCTAACAAGATCACCAGATAATTTGTGCGCACATGCAGGTTTGGGAACTGTCTAGAGCGTGCTTTTAGAAAGGCTGTAACATGGTGGCTAGGAGGATGCTGGATGTGAAATTCCTGGCTCAAATCCCAGCTCCTTTATTTACTAGCCATGTGGCCCTAATTCTCAAGTTACTTAATATGTAATGCCTCAAAATCTTAATATATCAAAATGGGAATATTTATAGTACCTACACCTTTGGATTCTTGGGAGGATAAGATGAATAAGTATGTGTAAAACATGAAAGTTTTGGCACATAACAAATACTATGTAAGTTTTAGTCATTTCATATAAAATATGATTATATTGTCTTTATTATGTTATTGCTATTAAATATGATCATAATTGTCACTATTATTAACAAGGAGAAACCTTTTTTGTCATTTTGTTAAAATATCTTTAAACAACATCTAAATTGCTAAGAAAATTAGTTGGAGAACAACAATACACATTTATTCTATTCTTTTCTTAATTGTGTGATGCTAATGAGGCCAAGGTTGTGGGTTAATCCCTTTCAATCCATTAGCTTCTCATAGAGAAACAACAACAATAAAAGGAAGAAGGAACTCCTTCCTGGCCAGTGTGGCTCAGTTTGTTGGAGCCATGTCCCATAACAGAAAGGCTGTGGTTCAGTTCCTTGTCTGGGCCTGTGTGATCCCGGGTCTGGGCGTGTGCAGAAAGCACCGATGTTTCTCTCTCTCCCTTCATCTCTCTCTAAAAGTAATGGAAAGAAAATTCCTCATGTGAAGATTAAAAAAATTTTTCTTAAACAAAGAAGGAAATCCATTTTTTTCTGTATAGTTTCCAGTAGAGAAATTACATCTCCCCACCTACTACAGAAACCCTATTAGGCTGGTCAGTGACATGGGTCATGAAAGAATTCCCAATAGAGGGAAGTACAGAGAGTAAAGTTTAATTCACTTTCCAAGGGAGGAAAGAGGCGAGGCACAGAGAAATGCACCAGCCTTGAGGGGTTGTGGCTTTGAGTTTTTATTGGGTTATAAAGGGCAAGGTGGTGGTAGTGGGGTAGTGGGCAGTTGTAGAACAGGATATTTCAGTTGGCCTTGCATAGGTAGCTGCTTGTTTCGAAGTTATCTTTAGGGCAGCATATCCTGTTTTGTAAGTTCTCAGAACCTCTGCACCTTCAGGGCACTTCCAGTAATTTTCTAGTCCTGAGGATAGAGGCTCTAAAACAAGAGTAAGTCATGTTTTATGGGGTCAAGCAAACTCTGGCAAAGGGGGCTTGAAAAAGGGGATTTGTCCATTTATTCCCATTTGTCCTTTTAAACCCCTACCTTTAGTCCTCCCAGTTTGCCTCTTAACCCCCAGGGACCCTCTCGCCAATATGTTGCATTGCCTAAGTGCATATAAGAAAATTTTTAGAAAGAAAGAAAAATCTGTCAGGCACAACACCAAAAGAGAACCAAATGAGGAAGAAGTGGGAGTGGTGGATTGTTCTGATAATGTTTAAATCAGTTATAAAAATGTATTGTGGTTATTAATCAGTAGTTTTGTGCCACCTGCATTTTTAATACTTTTTATTTATTTTTTATTATATTTTATTTATTTTGTTATTACAGTTGTCCCAATTTTCCCCCTGTGCTCCCCTCTACCCAGCTGCCCCCACTCCCTCTGGCACTACCCACACCATTGTTCATGTCCATTGGTCATGCGTAGTCAAAGTTCTTTGGCTACTCCATTTCCTATACATCCCCATGGCTATTCTGTAATAAACTATTTGTACTTCTTAATCCCCTTACCTCTTCACTCATTCCCTGACACCCTCCTCCCATTTGACAACCATCAAAATACTCTATGTATCCATGATTGTATCTCTGTTCTTACTTAGTTTGTTTTTTAGATTCAAAGTAGTTATTAATAGTCACCTTTTAAGAACACAGAATTTAGTATAAAACTGTCATAGTTTTCATCTCAGTTCTTCCCCTCAAAGCTGTATGAATTTAGTTATTTCTCTTCACATTAGTTCTTATATATGTAACAAAAGAAAATGTATGTGAGCTACATGAGTGCACTTTTTTATCTCTTTATATATTTCATTCATCATCTGGAAATAGGAAATTATCCTACGCAGTGAGAAAATAATGAAGTCAATTGATAAGTGAAAAAAGAAATTATGCCAAAATTTATGTTATCATGAAAAGCACTTGCACATAACAAGGTTAATAGTATTTTTTGTTTGTTTTGTGGAATAAAGTATATTATCTAAAAAAGTCAAGATTTTTTTATCGTGCTAAAAACACTATTTGAGATGAACCTTCTTATCATTTTTTAAGTGTATAATACAGTATTAACTATAGGCTCCAACTTTTATAACATTATCTACCTTATGGAGTCATTGTGGTAAGTGAGAATACACATATACAGCAACTGTCACAATAGTAGGGACTCTGTGGGTTCATTCCTGTTCCACATGGTGCCCAAGGCTCTGTGCTGTGCTGCTGATGCTCTGATAAGGCTTCGTCCCTGACAAGATCCCCCTCTGTTAGTGTTCAAAGCTACCATGACTACTAAAACCTGCTTGGGAGCCAAGATATAAGTATACTCTTGACGAACACATTGAAATTGACCTAACATATTTCTTCTTATTCAAATATCCTTTTGAAATTTCCCAATTTTTTATTCTTGGCTTGGTATTTCCCTTCTGACTAGAACCTAGGAGAATATAGTAATTTAAAATACCTACTTGCCCTGGCTAACATGGCTCAGTGGATTGAGCACTGGCCTGTGAACCAAAGGGTCACCAGTTTGATTCCCTATCAAGGCACATGCCTGGATTGTGGGCCAGGTTGCTCATTGGAGGCGTTCAAGAGGCAACTGGTGGATGTTTCTCTAACACATCAATGTTTTTGTCCCTCTCTTTCTCTCTCCCTTTCCCTCTCTCTAAAAATAAATAAATAAAATCTTTAAAAATTTTTAAAAAAATATCTACTCTAAATTTCCATACAAGTCCACTTAAGGAAATAAGATTGTTTCTTACAACCCCTATAGGATGCAACAAGGAATGTGCTCCTTGTGAGCCTTGTCTGTGTTTTCTATCATTGTTAGTTTTTAATATGTGACAGGAAGATTTCCCCAACGCCAAGCTAACTCAGGTGTGTTTGATAAATAGCCATTATAAGTAAATCTTTTCAAAGATGCTTTTTTTAAATAAAGTAAATTATGTCTCTATTGGCAACACAATTACCACTTAAAGCCTCAGAGAACGCAATGAGGCCATACTGGTATGATTTCCTCTTACCAAAACTATGCATTTTTTAGCCCAGTATGCTAGACACACAAATATATTTAGTGGAATTGACTCTTTTATATTATCTTCATATTTTTTTTTATACCTGGAAAGCCAGTCTTGCTAATGTATACCTTGTTTCCAAGGTTTTTTCAAGAGTCCTTATAGATGGGAGTCACATCTGCTATTGCCCCATCCTCTGGCAAGGTGGCTGCAATAACAGTTTACACATTTGGCTAACAGTTCCACAATTTCACCCTTGAGTTCCTTCAAAACTCTTGGGTGAATGCCATCTGGTCCTAGTGATTTATTTATGCCAAATTTGTCAACTAGACTTGGAACTCCTTATGTAGTCCTCACCTTTTGATCTATTACCCCTGACCTATATAATTCCAACTTTCCTCCCTTTTATTGTTCACTTTTCCAATCTTTTTTTTTGCTCAAAATATTATCTTTAAAATAAAGTTCCCCATTTAATGAATTTTGTTCAATATTGTGTAATGCAGTATTTCATTTTTGTTACTCTACGTGGCCAAGCTAAGCAAGTATCTTGTTTTTGTTACTCAAGTTACATGGCAAGAGTATGAATAGCACTGCTAGGTAATATTTTGGTAGAAGTGATCATTGGAACTAAGCCACCAGATTGAAAAGAGGAAAGGAAATAAATGTCTCCCAGTTTATCTTTATATTATGATAACTAACCATGCACAAAGAATAGTAAAAGCCAATGAAACAGGACTTTCTATCAACATGACCGGCAGAAAAGACAAAAATTTTTATTTCAATCTTTGCAGATTGAGTTAATCCAGATATTGCAGTTTGTTATCTCCCAGTGTGGCTTCAGGCTTCATTTTGAATGGAGAGCTCCTCAGTACATTCTTAAACTTTATTTTGTTTTTATTTATCAAGAGAATAGTTGTTTGTTCTAATGACCCTCCCATTTTTTAATTTACATATTTTTATTTGAAGCACTCCCCAAATTTTTCGGTTCATGGAGTAATTCTTTACTTCTTGTTCCTCACTTCCTGCCAAGAACAGTTAGTGTGTACTGTTTGGTAATTACCACTGTTAAGCTCTCTGAAGGGCCTTTATTCAGTGTTAGATTTAGTGATTCTGGTTACCGTTGTTCTGGTAGCAATAAAAAGGCAAGTGATGAGAAGGCTTTCAACAAACAGTCCTTTATTAGGGCCAAAACTACCCTGGACTAACTCCACCCTACATTGCTGTGGCATAAAACTATAGAAACTCAAAAAGGTTTGAATAATAACAGGAACTTCAGAATAACAAAACAACTAGTCTACCCCAGTGTCCTCTGGCATCACCATCCTGTGAGGACAAATTAGGTTAAATCAACATTAATGCCTGCTTATTATAAAACTGTCTGATCAGTAGGACTCAACCTCCTTTCTGAAACCTTCTCACAAGTGTTTCTGAGATGCTCTCTATATACAATGCAGTCTGTCAGTGTGTTAGTCCCTAAGCAAGTTCTGCCCAGTTTTTCCTATGCTACTTGCATGTCCAGTTATCAATGTTCTCTACCTATGTGGTTCCTTGGGGCATCCTCACCACAGCCTTTTCTGACGGTATACATCACACTGCTGATTTCTGTCACTGTTTTTAAAACTGCCAGTCCCCTAGAAGTTAATGTGCATTCTCTGTAAAGGTTGAGAAAATGGTTAGATCTCCTGGATCTTCCTTCATAAAAAGGCAGGATTGCTCAATCCTAGACTCAATCCCAGAGAATGATATTTTTCCCTCTTTCATATTCTCTTCTTAACTCTTCTCTCCTTAATGACTTTTAGGTAGATCAAAAATTTGGGTGAGTGTAAATGCCAAGATGTTACCCCCGTTCCAATCTCCATTGTTCTTATTAGCCTGGTGTCTCCTTACGTGCACACAGAAACACGCTTTCACATATACACACCTTCCTCCTACTTACACACATGCACAAATAGAACTATTGTATATTAACTAATGAACATAAATCAAAAGATTCCCAGAAGGGTTACTCAACAGTTTTTAGAACAGCCTGGCTTTTAATATGGGCTCGGCAAAGACATCTTTCCTCATCAGCATTTCTCCAAGGTTCCCCTTGGCAAGCACAATATTCCACTTTCTAGTTAATAAAAAAGAGTCTGTCCTTGTTAGAACTCTCATTAATGCTAAAAATAATCTGACATCTCTTTAAGAATTAGAGGGTAGGCCCAAGACACTAGCACTTGGATTTTTAAAATGCAAATACATACCTGGAAGTATTGCATGTGGACTAATTCACCTTCTAGAAATTTCAGGCTGATCAATATTTACTGAGATTGTGCACAGCCTAATTACTATCTGTAATGAAGTTTTTAATTTTTAGGCAACCTGCCATTTGAGATTGGATATGAAGACAGTTTTATTTTCAGATCTCCTGCTTATTGCAATTTTCAAACTTTACATGTTGTTTGTCAGTAAAAATAAAGATGATAACATTACATTTAACTATTACTGGTTCACTCTCCCTATTACTACTACTTTTTTTCTTCTCATTTACCATGTGCCAGAATTTATGCTAAGCACAATCCACTATAGCATCTCATTAAACCCATACGACATTTTAAATAGATTATATTTGCACTTTGCAGATAAGAATGTGAAAACTCACTATATCATCCAACTTAACAAGCAACAGCTTTCCTAAAGAGAGAGGTTGGTTTACACAGCACCATCTAGGTCAATGCTGTTCAATATGGTAGCCACTAGCAACGTGTGGCTATTTATATTTAAATTAATTAAAATAATAGCTCATTTTTTCAGTTGCATTGGCCATTTTTTTCACATGCTCAATAACCACATGTTGGAAGCTGCAATATTGGACTTTACAGATTACAGAGCATTTCCATCATCATAGAAAGTTCTACTGAACGGCAAGGTAGTTGTCCTTCATCATTGCTGTAGTTGTTCTTTCACTTGAAAGCATCAGTGTGCTGAGTTTTTCTGCCACAGTTACCTTCTAGTGCCCTTCTAGTGCCTGTCATCCTGCTGACTGATCCCAACAAATGTTAAAATGGCTTTATCTACTTCTGATTATATCTTCCTTTGATAAATTTCATAGTTTACTTGGTTATTGCTTAGCAAAAAATATGGAATTTTAACCATTCTTCCATTTGCTTTACCTAGTATTCAGTTTATGCTCTGCTGTTCAGTTCCCTGTTCTTTCTGCATTTTCAATAAATTTTATTTCAGGGTGAATCATAGTGTGATCTTTTGGAAGACATTTTAAACAGCAGTTAAGCTCACCATGTGTTGTACCAACCATGCCCTCAAATGTCCTCAAACACACAAAAGTGACAACTGCTGCCTGGATGACAGTAATTAAAACTTTCCATATATGGTGAAACAGATCCCAGTTTCAGAGCTTTTTGAGTGTGAAAAGAAAAATCTTGTTAGAATTGATAACATGGAGAAGCTCTGAATCTAAACTTTACCACTGAAGTCTATGTGAATATAGACAATTCATCATACTCTAGGATGGAAAAAAATAAATAAATAACATATTGTAGAATAATGAGTGTTATAGTGACTAAATGAAAGGTGGAAATGTGGCATCAAGGAAAGAGTAATTGATAAACTTTTAAAAAAAGACGTTATTTATTTTATTTTTAGAGAGAGGAGCAGAGAGGGAGAAAAATATCTGTGAGAGAGAGAAATATTGATCAGTGACCTCTTGTGCACACACTGACCAGGGTTGGAAGCCAAAACCCAGGCATGAACCCTGACCAGGAATGGAACCTGTGACCCTTGGCTTTGCAGGGTGACACACAACTGACTGAGCCACACCAGTCAGGGCTGGCGAACTTTGGAAGATGGAGATAAAGACAGCTGGGGAAGATTATCAGAGAGGTCTGTGGATGGGATTTTCTTCCCTGCTCCTTCAACCATGTGTAAATGTGTCAGAGCAGAGTAAATGAATTCTTTTGTTAGGACATTTGTTTATTTTTATGGGTTGTCAGGAGCAAGAAAGAATCATTTCAGGAATCTTAGTTGGCTTCAAAATCAAAAAACAACATTTTACTATATTACTCTCAGGAAATGGAATAATGGCTAGCAAAATCTTCACCCTGCTCCTAAACCAACTATATTTAGTTACTTGCCTAAAATAATAAAGAATGTATTTATACTTCCTGATCTTATCTCTTCTTTTTATTAGGAATTTATCTTTATTTGAAAATAAAATGAGGATGTATTGGTAGGTTTTCAGTGACCACCATTCAGTGCTTTATACCCACTACCTCATTTAATCCTCACAAGTTTAAAATTATCTTAGGAGACAAAAAAATATTTAGAACATGCCACTCTAAACCATGTCTAATGTAATTTAAGAAATCTATAGGGAATAAAGCATTTTTTTACCACACAAGCCCTAGAATATAATGATTTGATGTAAATAATTTATTGCTTCTGAAGCATTTAATTAAGTGTCAATATTTATCCCTGAACAGTGTGGCTCAGTTGGTTGAACATCATCCTTGCAAACAGAAAGGTCATGGGTTTGATTCCCAGTCAGGGCACATGCCTAGGTTGCAGGTTTGGTTTCCAGTCTGGGTGCAGGCAGGAGGCAACCAACTGATGTTTCTTTTCTTTTTTTAAGTATATTCCATAGATTATGCTACTACAGTTGTCCCAATTTTTCCTCTCTCCACCTAATACCCCCATTCCCTCCAGCAATCCTCCCCCTTAGTTCATGTCTACGGGTCATGCATATAAGTTGTTTGGCTTCTCCATTTCCTATACTATTCTTAACACCTCCCTATCTACTTTGTACCTACCAATTATGCTTCTTAATCCCTGTAACTTTTCCCCCTTTCTCTCTATTCTCCCTCCCAGCTATTAACCTTCTAAATTATCTCCATTTCTATGACTCTGTTCCTGTTCTGGTTGTTTGCTTCATTTTTTTTGTTGTTTTTTAGATTCAGTTGTTGATAGTTGTGAGTTTGTTGTCATTTTAATATTCATAGTTTTGATCTTCTTCTTTTTCTTTATAAGTCCCTCTAACATTTCATGTAATAATGGTTTGGTGATGATGAACTCTAGCTTTACCTTGTCTGGGAAGCACTTTATGACCTTCCATTCGAAGTGATAGCTTTGCTGGATAGAGTAATCTAGGTTGCAGGCCCTTGCTTTTCATCACTTAGAATACTTCTTGCCAGTCCCTTCTTTCCTGCAAAGTTTCTCTTGAGAAATCACCTGACAGCTTTATGGGAACTCCTTTGTAGGTAACTCTCTCCTTTTCTCTTGCTGCTTTTAAGATTCTCTCTTTATCCTGAACATTTGGCATTTTAATTATGGTATGTCTTGGTGTGGTCTTCTTTCGGTCCAACTTGTTTGGGACTCTCTGTGCTTCCTGGACTTCACCATGCCTATTTCCTTCACCAAATTAGGGAATTTTTCTTTCATTATTTTTTCAAATAAGTTTTCAATTTCTTGCTCTTCCTCCTTTCCTGCTGGCATCCCTATGATTCGGGTGTTGACTCTTTTGGAGATGTCCCAGAATCTTCTTATACTCTCCTCATTTTTTGAGCTCTTCTTTCTTCATTCTGCTCTTGTTGAACGTTCATTTCTTCCTTACATTCATATCATTGATTTGAACCCTGGCTTCCTTCCTTCACTGTTGGCTTCCTGTGGATTTTTCTTTATTTCCCTTAATGTAGCCTTCATTCTTCCCTTATGCTTTTGCCATACTCAGTAAGTTCTCTGAACACCCTTATCACCAGTGTTTTGAACTCTGCATCTGATAGGTTGGATATCTCCATTTCATTTAGTTCTTTTTCAGGGGTTTCGTTCTATTCTTTCATTTGGGCCATGTATCTTTGTCTCCTCAGTTTGGCAGCTTCCCTGTGTTTGTTTCTGTGTATTAGGTAGAGCTGCTTTGGCTCTGTGTCTTAGCATACCTGTTAAATTGTATGGGGCAGAGCCTTAGGGACTTGCCAGGGTGGGGCAATCCAATTCACCACTTTGTGGCTCTCTATGTGGGGGAGAGGTTGGAGAGGGTACAGTGCCACTGCCTGGCTGCTGGAGGCTTGTTTGGCACTCTCCCCTTTTCTAGTCATTTCATCCATTTCCTGTATGTGCCTGGCACCCCTCTAGCTGTTGCTCTGTTGGTGGTTCCCAGAGTGGGTGGGTTTGCATATGTTCTAGGACTGTGCAGGCCCTTTGGACATATTGTCCTGAGACACCAGCGTTTTCTTCCACCATCCCAATCCTTACTGGTTTTTACAGCCAGAAGTTATGATGCTTTCTTTTCCTGCAGCTGAAACCCTAAGCTGCATGTCTGGCCTGGGTCTGGGATCACTTGCTCCCGAGGTATCCCTCCCAATTTTTATCCACCACGTGTGAATGTTTGACCGCCCATTCTGCCAGCCACTGCTGCCACCTTGCTGCTGCCACACCTCATCCTCTCCACCCTAGCTCACCATCTCTGCCTCTCCTACCCGTCTGGATGAATATGGTTTCTCTAAATCCTTCGTTGTTGGACTTCCATACGTTCAATTTTCTGGTAGTTCTGGGTGTTTTTTGTTCTGAGGTTTGTGGTGATCCTTCTTGTGGTTATACAAGGAGGCAAAGTGTGTCTACCTATGCCTCCATCTTCACCAGAAGTCACCAATTGGTGTTTCTCCCTTTTTCCCCTTCATTCCACTCCTTCTAGAATCAATTAAAAAATTAAAAAAGTAAATAAAAGTGTCAATATCTGTGTGTGACACTTTTGTGAGGAATGTGTGTGTTTTCTTGGGCTCAGCCCTGGTTTACCACATCAGTTCCTCCCTTACCCACCCTACTATACCCCCACATAAAGCCTTCACCTGTGAAATGTTTTGTATTTTCCTTTGGAATTCAACCAGCTACTCCTCATTGTTTCAACATATTCACTTCACATCAGACCACATTACACATTGTCAATAACTCCTTTGATGTTACTGCTTCAGACATTTGTTTGCTTTCCCACATTGGCCTATTCCTGCATTCCTAGCTTATGCTGACTCTTAGACAAGATGCCGATTTCTGTTTTTCTCTATTCTTCTCCCCAGGGCTGGGAGGCCCCCCCCTTCCAACCACCTTCCTGTTCCCATTAATAGCCCTGCCTTCCAGAAATCCCTGCTCATCTTGGAACCTCAATACCTCATCAACATGCAAAGTGTTGGACCATGTCCCAATCCCAAAAGATTAAACATTAAAATATTAAAGTTAACAGCACAAACTTCACTTCATCGTGAAAGCAAATGTGGCTCATGTTCAAGGCCTTACAGAACATGTGGCTAAATGTTTGCAGACATTTAAAACCATTACCACCACCACTGGCAGATCTGCTTGTTCCTATTTGTGGGGCTGAGGATGCCTTCTTAAAGTGCATGGTGCTGCTTTGGGGCTTCTTAAGACATTTGCCAGAAGTGCTTCTTTCTTTCCATTTTATAACTTAGAGTCAGAAAAGGAAGGAGAGGAAAGAAGATTCATGCTAAATGACACAATATTTTTCTTCCATACATCTCGCCTCATTATTATGAACTTGGGAACTTATATTTTAGCATTTAGTGCATATGTTTACTTCTTACAGAAAGAATTGTTCTTAAAACCTCTATGCTTAATATATTCTGTATTCAGAGCTGGCATAATAATGTCTTTATTTCATTTTTGAATATTTTATAAACCTTTTAAATTACAGTTTACCTCTTTTTGAAAGCTGCACCTCATTTTGATCCTCTCTCTCTCTGACCTCAGTGTTCCACTAGCAGTTCATTTAAATGGAATCAAGATCACTGGGAATTTATACAGTTCTGCAGGTCTTGAGATTTCTTGTTTAGTACAAAATAAATTAACAGAATAAAAGTATAACTTAATATTATTCCTTTATATCATTAGCTGAAAAGTACAAGATGTGGCATAGGCTTTAAACAAAGCCTTAAAATAATTCTAGATATATATGAACCAAGACCTTAAATAATTTTTTAAAGATTGTAGGTAATTTCATGTTATCATATAGTTTCATCTTTGCCTCACTTAGGTTAAATCAGGGCATGTATTTTTCAGATAATAGAATCCATGAAATCTCATTATTTAAATGTCTAAAATAATTATCAGTTGGAATTTCTGAAGAGATATCTTACCAACTCCTAGTATTAACCTATTCTATGTACTTTGCACTTGAGTACTATTAAAAGCATAATTAAAAAACATTGCTTTTAAATAATTGTCAAACCTATTTAACCTTTTGTTCTGAAGTCATATGTAGGTCAGCCTCTTGCCAAATAGGGGGCTCCAGGGCTGGGGCTACCTAAATCCCATAAATAGCAAGTAGACTATGTTTCTACCTTTTCTATGCTAAAGGAAAAAAATGGATGTATGTATGTTATGCATATGTCATAAGTGGACAAATGTGTGTGTTTTCAGAAAAAAAGCTTTCATTTCTAGTGCTTTTCATTTAGTCTTTTAAAATTAGAAGTTAATGGATTTTTTTCTTAGAAATAAAAGTAATACATATTTTATATAAAATTTAGAAAATAAAAAAGTACAAAAAATAAAATTAAATTCAACCACAATGTTACCATCTGAAAAAAAAACTACTCTTAAATTTTAAGGTATTTCCTAAATACCCTAAATACACATGGTCTTTCTCTGTGTGTATACTTTTTTGGTGCCTTTTCTATATAAAATTGGATGATTATTCTGGATATGCTGTTTGATATTCTGCTTTACTTACATAATAATATATATTTATATATCTTATTTTTTTACTTATGCCACTAAGTATTTTACATAATGTGTAAAATTGAACTGACTATTTTATCATATTCAGTTCAATTATTCACTTATTTATGGGCATTTGTGTGGTTTCCAACTTATTAAAATGTTTCACTCTTGAACATCAATCTTCCCATACATCAGTTGCCTTCTATGAGTAAAATACTGAGATCCAAGGCAGCAAGGTACATTCACCTCCCAGGACCAAACTGGAAGTACAACTAAATTACAGAACTGTCAACAGGAATAACCAATTGAAGACTAGTTGAACAAGAGTCTTATAACCAAAGATTTAAAGACAAATCCATACCGAGACAGTAAGAAGGGCAAACACAAAAAGGGCTAGCTCTGCTACCATGGCCTGTAACTGAGATTCCAGGAGGATATCTCAACTGTGAGGGCTCCCCCTAGAGAAGCATGAGGTTTCAACCCCAAGCCAGCCTCCCCAGCCCAGACCACCAGAACCCAGAAGAGGCATCCACATAACATCTTGCCGTGAAATCAGCAGGAATTCTCTCCTTCACAGAGAGGCAGGGTCTGTTGGAAAGATAGGGGTCCTCTTAAAGGGCCAACATACAATCTTGTTTGTATCTACCTTGCCTGTGTTCCTGTAGAACAGACTAGAGTCACATGAGGAGAGACTATGGTTTGTGGCTCTGGAGAGAGAGCTAAAGGAACAGCTTCAGGATCCCTGAGCTGAGTTTTTCTCTCACACTGCAGATTCCATTATTTTTTAATGGAGCACTCCTCCCCACATGGTATAAGCATGGGGGGATACAGTACTGGCCCTCTGAACTCCCTGCTATCCCAATATCCTGAAGAGATTGTGCCTTGCTAAGGAGTCAGTTGCTGGTCTAGACAGACTCAGGGGGTGTCAATGACTGAGTTGTGTGGCTTTAGGATGGGGTTGATTCTCCCCACTGTCCTGTGAACATAGCAGATGCCTCCCCCTCACAGGAGGTACACTAGCCTCACTCTCTGGGTTCCCAGTGTTTCCACCTTCCTGACTCCCAATGGCTCTGCCCTGCCAAGGGCTGGGTTGACTCCCGGACAGAATGTGTGGCTCTGCAGGGAGAAACACAACCCTCACCCAAGCCTGACCAGAGCCTCCCCTTCATAGGAGTTACATTAGTCCCAACCTCCCAACTCCTGGTGGCCCCACCCTGTAGAAATCAGGCACTGGGCAAAACCTGAGAAAGACTGAGTTATGGATACGGAGCAAGAGGTATTTTTCCCTTTAACAGCTGAACAGTGAAGATCCCTCCTTTCAAATAGCCAAATCTGAGTCTGTTTTGGACTCACCGTGATGACTCTCTGAGATAAACCCCCAATCACAAAAGTCTGCAAGCACCCAGTAGGTAGCAGCTACACTTGTTATACCCTGGGGCATTTGCTGAGCAGCCTCAGATGTGACACCGGCACTGATATTGAACCAGTATTGATCTGGTGAATACCACTTGACCCTACTTTGTGACTCACTGAGAACCTATCTTATTCAACTCAAGCACTGTTAGATGCACTTTCAGTGACTAAGCCTAACAGGCAGTGAGCCAATGGAGGCAGGCAAAAACAGAACTTGGGGTGTCTTGGAACTTTTGCTTATCTGCCCCCAGCCCTAGTGCTGGTTAAAAGCCAGTGTTGGTGTGCACCATTGTCCTTTTTGCATGCACCCAGGTGCAGTAGGGGTAACCATAAACTGTGGATCACTTTGTAGCTCTAAACAGATTACAAGGACCAGTCCCAGGCAGCATTTAACATTGGTCTGCAATACAGTCCCTCGCAATAGGCCCAGAACCAACACACCCAGAAGCCAGCTTCAGACAACATCAGAGCAAGACCCACTTAGATTCAAGGGTGGCATATACAAAAGGAGATCTTGGCAGGCACCAGCCACTGCTGAGGTGAATTATGCTTCATGTGGTCTGCACCTGCACAGCAGCTTATACATTACGGTCTGGGTTGATCCTCATAGTCAGCCAGCCTGAGGGTTAACCTCATGCATAAATGAGCCAATAGCAGTCAAGACTAAATTAAAATTAAAAAGCCCACATAATGCACACAAGGGACATTCCTAGAGCATCCAAAATAGGAGACAAAGAAACATGCTACAAATAAAAGAACAGGAGAAATCTCAAAAAAAGAGCTAAATGAAATGGACACAAGCATTTTATATAACATAGTTTAAAAAAAATGTTATAAGGATGCTCAAGGAATTTAGTGAGAACTACAAACACCTCCCTGAGAACTAAAACAGCATGGAAAAAAACATTGAAACCATAATAAAAAGAACCAATCAGAAGTGAAGAATGCAATATCATACATAAAGAATACACTGGAAGGAATAAACAGTTGTTTGAATGAAGCAGAGTATCAAATTGGCGATTTGGAAGACAAGGGAGTTAAAAAAAACACCTAATCAGAGCAACAACAACAACAAAAAAAAGAATTAAAAAATGAGGATAGCTTAAGGGACCTTTGGGACAGTAACATGAAGTGTAATAATATCCACATCATAAGGGTTCCAGAAGAAAAGAGAAATCATGGGATCCAGAACATATTTGAAGAAATGATGATTGAAAGTTCTCTAACCTGGTGAAGATAAATACAAACAAGTCTAGGAAGTGCAGAAAGTCCCCAAATAAATGAACCCAAAGAGGACCACACCAAGGCACATCATAATTAAAATGTCAACAGTTAAATACAAAGAACCTTAAAAGCACCAAAAGAAAGATAGTTACCTACAAGAGTTTTCATCAGACTGACAGCCGATTTCTCAACAGAAACATTTCAAACCAGAAAGGATTGGTATGAAATATTCAAAGTAATGAAAAGCAAGGACCTACAACTACTTCATCTAACAAGACTATCATTTAAAATTGAAGAAGAAATAAAGAGCTTCGCAGACAATAAGAATTCTTTAATCCTCATTGATATAAAGTAACCCATACTCATTAACACAGTAGAATACTACTCAGCCATAAAAAAGACAGAAATCTTACTCCTTGTGACAGCATGGATTTACGTGTAGAGTATTATGCCAAATGAAATAAGCCAGTGAGAGAAAGACATGTACCATATGATTTCATTTATATGTGGAATCTAATAAACAAAATAATCTGACAAACAAAATCGAAAAAGACTCATAAACACAGAGAAAAAACTGACAGCTGTCAAAGAGGAAGGGGGTTGAGTGGCTGGTTAATAAAGATGAAGGGATTAAGCAAAAAAATATTCATAAACACAAACAACAATATGGTGATTACCTGAGGGAAAGGGGAGTTGTAGGTAGGTAGGAGAGGGTAAAGGAGAGATAAATGGTGATGGAAGGAGACTTGACTTGGGATAGTGAACACACAGTGGTACTCCTGAAGTTTATATAATTTTATTAACTAATATCACCCCAATAAATTCAATAAATTTAAAAAAAGAAGTATAATGCTGAGGGAAATGGTACCACAATTTGCACGTTTGAGAAATGCCTCACTATATGGCTGGAATATGTTTCCATTGCCTTTAAAATGTTGTGTATAAATTCACTATTTATAAGAGCAAGACAATCTTTGGTTGCATTTAAGCATAGCACAGATTGTGCATAAAATTTTTAGAAGTCCTCAACCTTCTGTAATCCTGCTTTCTCCCTCTACCACTGAAACTTTTACAAGGTTATAAATGGCCTTCTGGAATTGCCACATCCAAACATTCTTTTTTTTCCTTGCCCTGTGTGTAGAATGTGACAATATTGATCCTGTGACTAACACTTTCCTTGCGAGCTTCCACATATCCTCTCCTGGTGTTCCTTGTACCTCTGAACAGTCTCATCTTCTTTTGTGGTTACACCTCCCTTGCCTTCTCTTTTAAAGCTGTACATTTCCCCCAAGGTTTCCCAGACAACCCCCTTGCCTCAGCTACCCCTTTAACATTGACTCCCAAATTTGTGTTTCCAGAGAAAAATTATTTTTGAACTTCTAAATTATAATTCCAAGTGCTTATTGGATATTTCTACTAAAGGTGTCTCAGTGTCTATATATACAGAGATGAAATGCATATATTTAATTCAAGGATTTATTACAATATAGAAAATAATTTCAAATTTCTAAAGCCTTAAGACTGAGACATATTATAATTTTTTAAATATAATATTATAGTTTGTAGCCTTGTATAATCATTTATGTCTTATGAGAATGTCTGGTCTTACCTGGGACAGTAGCTCTTTTCCCATACTCATTGATATAAAATCCAAAAGTAGAGGTATGTGCATAATTACATATAAAATACTTTGTACATATACCTTAAGACCTATTTCCTTTATAGGACTTTCAAATGGCCAAAATACATTTAAAGTTATGTGTGTTCTACTTTATATTTCATCTAAAGCCCCACAAGACACTTGCAATTAAGACTTGTTATTTCTTGTTCCACATAACCTAGCATAAAAATATCACCCTCCTAAGTGATGAAGTGACACTTTTAGTGAGAAAATAGATATTTTCAAATATGCTACATTCCTTTTCTTTCTTGAGCTGTCATATCCAGTTAATTCTAGTTCATCTATCAGTCATTGTTAGTTACTACCTTACTGTCAAGTCTTAGCTATACCTGCATACTATCTTATTGTTGGTACACAAAGCCCCTTCTAAGTATCAAGGGAAGTTGATTACTGCATTTGATTATGCCAAGTTTTTTAACACTGGAAAATTAAAAAATAAATAAGAAACTTATTCAATGGTCCAGGTTTATCAGGTTCTGTCTTTTTAAAGTAAATTTAATTTACACAATATGAGATGTTATTTTAGTACATAATGCAATGTAAAATACTATGTTGTCAAGGTGTGTTCTGCCAGTAAAGTTCCATAAAGCATCACTCAACCCTCATTTGGTAGGCTTTGAAAAGGGGTTGTTGCATAATGCTTTTCCTCGTGCCTTAAAAAAAAACAAATCCCTTCTCATTGCCATAAATAACCAAAATCTCTGGTGAAATTTTTTTTAATGCAACATGTTGTTTTGTAACAATAATGTGTACTTTTTGAAGGACATTTTATTCTGGGTGATTTATGTTTGCTCAGTGTCATGCATCTATCTAATGAATGGTACCGACTATCATCATTACTATGAAAGTTATTCCAATAGGCCGACCATAATATCTTTTATACTTACAATTTTCCTTCCTAGGAACACCTAGAGCTCAAATATCCTTGTATACTAAGTTTTCTTATCTCTGCACTTTAGATCAAATACTGCCTACTCATCATTCTCCATGTTTTCTCTTCCACAGAATCTAATATAATTCATCAATTTTCATTTTCCTTATGTAAAAATTCCCTTTCAGGCCTCTTCTTTTTCTGAACTTTGCATACTGTCTACTTCATGAAGGATACTTCATCCATCTATCCATCTATCTATCCACCCATCTATCTATCATTTATTTATCCTGGATTCATTTATTTATTCATTCAACAAACGCATGTTGGGCATCAACTATGTACCAGGCAAGTGGCAGGAATCAAATGGAAGAGTATCCATAATTATTGAATAAGACTAATTCTTTTAAGGAAATACATTTAGAATTTACACTTGGATCATAAGAAGAAGGGGGGAAATATGCTTAAATGCTGTCAAGGGAGCAAGGGTGACAAGACATGATCCTGCCTTCCAGGATCTTTTTATCTAAGAGAGGAGAATATAATGTTGGTAAATGTAAGCCATGCCAGAGAGACCCAAGTCATTCTTTCTGGTGACTTTGCATTGTAGATTAAATTTTTTATTTTTGTATTATAGTTTGACTAGTGGCTGTAAAAGCAGAGTATTTTACAGGTCCAGTTTTGATCTCATTTATTTTATAGTTTTCTCAACTATTCTTTCCCATAAATTTTTGTTTTTAAGTTGTGGAAGCAGCAGGATGTGAGGACATAAATGAAAGCACCACTGACTCTCCTCAGTGTTTGTTTGTTTGTTTGTTTGTTGTTTGTTTTGCTGAGATCCTAGACTCAGTCCATCTACTTTACATGTTCTTCCATTAACTGATGATTCCCGTTCCAGGATCCTAGCACAATGGGGATAACAGGTTTGCAAAAATTAAAATAAAATTTAGTTTTTTCAATAGTAACAGTCCACAGTGTGGGGTCAGAATATGATGGGGAGCACATATATGCAAAAGAATCTTTCTAGAAGCAGATAGCTCAATCTGTATCTTATCCATGTATATACTACTCCTTTTTCTTGTCTTTTTATTGTTGTTCAGTTACAATTGCCCTGCTTTTTTCCCCATTGCTCTCCACTACCCTGTTCGCCCACTCCCACATTCAATCCCCCCATTGTCTGTGCCCATGAGTCCTCTATTCATGTTCCTTTGCTTATCCCTTCCCCTTCTTTCCCCCATTATCCTCCTCTCCTGTCCCCTCTGGTCACTGACAGTTTGTTCTTTATTTCCAAGTCTCTGGTTCTATTTTGCTCATTTGTTTGTTGATTAGGTTCCACTTATAGGTGAGATCATATGGTATTTGTCTTTCACCATCTATCTTATTCCATTTAGCATACTGCTCTCCAGTTCCACCCATGTTGTCTCGAAGGGTAGAAGCGCCTTCTTTCTTTCTGCTGCATAGTATTCCATTGTGTAAATGTACCACAGTTTTTTGATCCACTCATTTGCTGAGGGGCACTTAAGCTGTTTCCAATGTGTAACTCTTGTAAATAATGCTGCTATGAATGTTGGGGTGCATAGGTTCTTTTGAATTGGTGATTCGGGTTTATTAGGGTATAGTCCCAGCAGTGGAATTGCCAGATTGAACGGCAGTTCCATCTTTAGTTTTTTGAGGAAACTCCATACTGTTTTCCACAGTGGCTGCACCAGTCTGCATTCCCACCAACAGTGCACTAGGGTTCTCTTTTCTCCACCACCTCACCAGCACTTGTTGTTTGTTGATTTATTAATGGTTTTTGTAATAGCTTTCTGCTATATATTTTCTTGTGTAACAGATGTTAAAAATAACACTTTTAAACATGTATGTTAACAAAGTGTTTGATCCCTAAAAAAGATATTCTTGAACACCAAAAAGTTGAGAACCACTTATGTGTAATAAAGTTATCTGTTCAAAAGTAAAAATGGATTAGACTTGATGGTTTTATTTTCTTCACTGAATCTACCTCTCAGTTCTTCAAGGTAACTAACTTTGAGTTAATTGACTTTTTTTGATGCTCCTGTAATATAGTGGGAAAGAAGTGGTTTTGAATCTGATGGTCTTAGGTTTAAGTTATTGATGTTAGTTCAGTCAAAGATTTATCTTCCTCATCTATAAAACGAGAGTACTTTTTTCCCTCATTCTTTTAGGCATCTATTTATGTCAGGTGTCTGAAACTTATTAAACAAACCGTGTAGTAGAAATCATGTTGTTACAAGGTTGTAACACCAAGAAGAAGAAAAATAATAATAAACCAGGATCCCAGCTTTAATGGCATCTGTAACTAGTTTAGGACATAGACAAATTGTAATACATCATGGTAAGTATTATTATTGAGAAGTGCTCTGAGAATGTATTGGAAAGGTAAACAGTTGTGAGAATTAAATAAAATAATGCATACAGACTGCCTAGCAGTGCCTTAGTAAATATTCCATGTTATTGCCTTTATTCTTGCTGCTGATATTTTACTTTCATCCTCTACCCTTTAAAACGACAAGGTAAATTCATAGATACTCTATAATATAATTGTCAAATAGAAATACAGCATAGATTATATATTTTAAATTTCTAAAAACCACAGTAGAAAAAGTAAAAAGAAACACAAAATCAATTTTAATAGTACACTTAACTCAATATATTGAAAATATTGTCATCTTAACATGTAATCAGCATAAAGATTTTTTTAATTTTACATTATATATTTTACTATCTTCAAAATTCCATGTGTGTACATTATACTTACAGCACAGCAGCACATCTCAATGTAAATCAGCCACATTTCAAGTGCTCATAACCATATTGTTTACCAAATTAGATGATAGGGGTCTATACTTTCTAATTAACTAGGATTAAGCTTTTTGACAGGGAGTGCACTGTAAGGAGTAGGTCTTTAATTATTAAACCAGCATCATTTCCACCCTTTTCACTCTCTCCTTTCCCAGGCAGTAGGCAACAAAGATAAATTAGAAGCTGTGAATCTTGCCCCTCACTTCAGTCCCTAACTCCCCATATAGTGAGGGAGAGAAACCAATAAGTAGATACTTTACAATATATTATAATTTCTAAAGAGAGAGAGAGAGAGAGAGAGAGAGAGAGAGAGAATGTCTATAAAAATAGACTGTAAGAATAGAAGAAGGAGTCACCAAGTACCTAGAGACATCTGCATTGGTCTGCAGCAAGTACCTAAAGCAGAAAAGTCAATCCATGTCGGGCTCTCGTGCTTCAATAAAGAACATGCTCTTTTAGCTCATTTCTGGCAACAAAGTGCAAAGTTCCCAGGGGGCCCTCACTGCTAACATTTGTGGTCCACAGCACACAGGGCTCAAGCGGCTGTCATTAGACATAAAAACACAAATCCACCTCAATAAAAGACATCGCTGCAACTCCTTTTAGTTCCTATGTAATGTTATTAGCTGCAATGTTCTTGTCCTGTATTTTTGTCAATATGAAAATCTTTCTTCAAAGGATGATTAAAGACAATAGGTCAATTTCTTGCTAACTCAAAACCTGTTCAGTGTTGGTAACTTGACTAGCTCTCTACTCAGCTACTCTGGAAAGCTTTTGAAGATCTACATCATCCCCATTGAGTCCATTAGCCTCATAAGGTGACCCAAAGACATGAGGAGGATTTTGCAAAGTCCATCAAAGAAAACATTAAATACATTTTACTCATTTTCTAAAATAACTTGGACTTGGGCATGTTAAAAATACCTTTCAACAAAAGCTGGATAATTATTCAAAAATATACAGCAACCCACTGTTTTCTCTCTAGGATACTATGCTTTGACAAATGCTTGTTTCGCTGAACTTAGTGAGTAGATCATTAATGAACAAAACCCAAGTCCAGTTTAGCCTGAAGGGCACTGAAAGACTGCGTGACTTCTCAACATCCTTCCTTATCCCCAAGCATAGTATTCTTACCTGAATGTGTAGGAGACTTATTTCCAAATAAAGTCACACTAATATTTTACCTTAATATTGTTTCTTAAGTATATGTGTACAAGTAATGTAGAAAACACTGCTGGATCTGGATATTTAAGAATTTGTTACTGCTTCTTTTGAAGAGGATTTTGTGGGCATTTTCCTATTCTGTACATCCATGACAATACAGTATGATAAAGAAACATTAAGAAAACTCTTATAGTAGGTATCATTTTACATAAATGGTAACAAATATTACAACATAGTTATAAATGTGGGAAGCTATGTAGTGTTATTCGTAAGTGAACATTGAATATCTCTTTTACTTTTAAAAATGTTTATAGCTCACAGATTTACCCTTACCACAGCTATATCAATTTGACAGCAATACTCAGTGCTTGTCATGTGAGAAAATAGCTCTCTTGAAAGAAAAAAATGAGAAATGAATTTATCATAGTATTTACTATAAAGTTTAGTTTTATATAATGTAGAAATGAAACAAATGCTAATTATTATAAACATGTAACAGTATATGGGAATGATTAATGTCAGCCTCTCTTTCATCCTCATAAAAAACTCATAAATTACTGTCTCAGCCAGCAATGTCAGTTTAAAATCATATTTTTTCCAAAAGAAGTTGTTTTCCTATACCATATTTTAGTAGTCCAAAGAGACAAAAATGGAGAATTAATTTTATGTCCATGTTTTAATAGAAAAATTGGGGTTCTGTATGTATGTTATAATTTTACAAATACTTGAACTCAGACTTACATATAAACTGTGAATCAAGGTGGAAATATGTTGGAGGTTGAATTTAAATCTTATTTTCTCTTTGGAGAAAGTTACTACCATCTGTGTTAGAATAGAGCTGGATGTAGGAAAATGCCAGAGGCTGGGTCATGAACTCATGATCATACATTAGAATTAAAATGCATTATTTGGAAAATCTAAAAATTCCTTTCCTGCTCATTAATATAGATATGTAACTTGCTGTCTTTTTAATATATCTCACTCTCTATCTCTGGGTTTAGGTGTCATTTTCAGCAAAGATAATTTAGACTTTTACAATATTTTTTAAACTTTTACATATAACAAGCACATAATTAGACAAGTGCTTTTTAATCTATGACCCTCTGACTGAAGGTAATTCTAAATTAAATTCTGATGTTTTTATGAAACTATCTACAAATTCTCAATTTCTCTGTGTATTGCAGTATATTTCTTACCAAAAAGAAAATTATTTTATGTGCATTATACGATATTAATTTAAAATAAAGCTATTGTCTTTTGTAGACAATTATCTACTTACTATCTTTAATGATAAAAAGTCCATTTTCCAGGCCTATATACAGTTGTTAAGAATATTTTAAATGGGTGAAAATATGGGTTTATGAAATTATAGTCAATTATATCAAACAGTATATTGATGATTACTGTTTTTAAATGACAAGAATATTTTGGTTTAAAAATGCCAAACCAAGCCCTTGCTGTATGGCTCAGTTGGTTGGAGTGTCGTCCTGATGCGCCAAGGCTGCAGGTTCAGTCTTCAGGCAGGGCACATGCAAGGATCAGCCAATGAATGCATAGATGGGTAAAACAGTAAATTTGTGTGTGTCTCTCTCTACCCACTTTCCTCTCTCTTTCTCCCCCTCCTTCCTTTTTCTCTCTCTTAAATCAATCAGTAAAAAAAGTTTAAAACAGTTGTGTGTTAAGATAAACTCTAACAGGTAATGTTGAAATATTTCCTACAATTGTTAGTCTTTTCTAATATTACCTAACTACCTTTGGCACAGTTAGTACACAATTTGAAAAAATGTAATTTAGCTGCCTATATGCTTTAGATAGGCAGCTAAAATTACACAGTTTTGAATGAAAAATTACCTTTTATATCTTTAAATATTCTTGTGTGAGGTCTGAATAGAAAGCCAATATAAAATAAAATAGAGCTTCCTTGATTTTATAGAGAAATTGATCAAAAGAGAGGATACTGTTATCTAAGTCTTTGACTTGTAAACTATGTACTCAGCTTTTTGTATTTTGAGATATGTGCTTAATTGACTGATTTTATTCCTACTGAGATAAATACTGGAACCAGAAACAATTTTCTTTTAGAACAAAATTATTTTAGATTGTGCGTCAGGAAGTATCTGATACAAGTTTTGGTACTGAAAAGAGTACAGGAATACTTAAATGAAAGTTTGTGTCAGTTAAACGTTGAGTCTGTAGGGAAGGAAAAAAAGGGTTTTCCTCTAACCATCATAGGTTCATCATAACTACACTGTCTCCATTTTCCTGTCACCGTTTCCCCCTGCCGGACCTACCCCCCACCTCCCACCCTCAATCCTCCCCCACTTTAGCTTTGTCCATGGGTCCTTTATACATGTTCCTTGATGACCCTTCCCCTTCTTTTCTCCTGCTATCCTCCCCCCTTCTCCCCCTAGGAATTAGCCTAACCAAGGAGGTAAAAGATGAGGGTCTTGAGTTGTCTTCACTGATTAACTTTTATTCTTTGTGGTTGAGACAGGGTGGATGAGCGCATATGCAAAAAATAGGTTCTGCTTTTAGGTTAGTAGGAGGAGATCAGAAAACAGAAAACTTTTCTTGTTTCTTCCCAATTGTCTTCAGCTCAAATAATCCTCATGCCAAAGTGGCATGTTTTGGGGTGGCCTATTCTGCTACCCTTAAATCTATATTTCACTTCTGAAAACTGATGCAAAGTTATGGTCTGAAATTATTTAAAATCTTATGAAAAAATACTATTTCTGAACAGCATATCCTCAGTGGTCAAAGAGCTCAATTCTTTAAAAATCTCCAAATGGAGATAAACATCATTGACATGTTAATTGGATTTTTCAAAAAATTATATCATAGAATAAGTCAATTTAAAGAATAACAAAGTCAAATTTGATAATTAATATATTAAACTATACTAAGGTATTTAAAAAACTTGCTTTTAATACTATTTGTTGCATATTTATAAATATTTTATATGTGCATATTATAACATAATTACATAGGCATATGTTTATATAAAAATATAAGAATAGTAAATCTATATGCTTAAACTATTAATTGAGGTATTTACAAATATACATTTGTGATTACTAAATAATTTACTACTTAATTTGACAAAGTTAAAATTAATTGAAAGACATAAATTTAATCTATTTTTGGATTTACTTATCTGGCAGTAGTGTTACACATTAAAAGTCTAGGATGAAACCAACCACTACTGAAATGCTAACCTTGCAACCAGACACATACTGTCACTGCAAACTTTGTTACACTATAGGGATTGAGACTATACTTCATGTAAACCAATGTTAGTGGAAAATTTCAAACATAAAATGGTGGCAAGAACAGTTTATACACACATATACTCACACACACAAACTACTGTGTCAGTCACTGTGCTAGACTTCTCAATAAATGCACAGTAGTGGTAGGGACAAATATATAAATAAAAAACTTTAATATAATAGAATCTTCATAAAAAATCATGCCATAAAAGCAGAGGCAATAATTCTGTCAAATATGGGAGAACTGGAAATCAGGTTAAGTAGAGAAGAAGTGAAATTTGCAGTCTACAAGACGTACAAAATTCAACAAAACTAGGCAGAAAGCACAATATAAATGGTACTCTTTAAAACATGTTATCTAGGAAGGACAGGAAAAAATGAAGGGAAGGAATGTGTTATAACTACTTACTTATACTCACGCCGCTTACTATGAGTTATACTTATCTTAGTCCTGTGCTATTGGTATTATTGTTCTCATTTTTACAGATGAGGAAATATTTATAATATTTAAATGTTAAATTCTATAAAATTTAAAATAAACTACTGTAACATCTGTTCCTTTCATTGATTTATTTCACAATGAATTTCACCTATTAGAAGTAGAAGGAAGTATAAGTGCATGGACAATATTTTCCTATAGCTAAGAGTGAAGCAAGAAATATGAAAGAATAAAAATAAAAGATTAACAAAACTACTGAATATATGTTACAACAAGAAGAAAGCATAGAAAAACATATATAGAAAAGCTATCTAAAAGGATAAAGAACAATGGGCAAAGGACATAACACTTAATTCAACAACAAAAACAGAGAATTTAGATATCTAATAATATAAAAACATTTAAGGGTGCTATTGTCAAAGAAATGTAAATTAGAATACTGAGAAATTTCATTTCAATTTACAAGGAGTGGGAACATTTCAATCCTCAATACCTATGGCAAGGTCAAGGTTGCAGGTGCATATTGATGATTCCAGATCAATCTGTCCTTCCATGTTATTTTCCCATACTATAGGCCCATCCTAAAAATACTGTTTTTTGTTGTTGCTTTTTAATCCCCAGGAAATTTTATTACTATTCCTTGGAGAGACTAAAAGCACCCTTGGCTTTCACAATACTAAAGCTCCTCAGAGTTAGAAATAAGTAATTTTTTAAATGAATGGAAATTTGAAGCCATTCTAGATGGAAGCTGACTGGGGAATTGCCATGTAAGAATTTATAGTTATAAGAGTAATATACAGAAAAAAAAGAAGTCTTCTTTTCTTCATTGTATGTTCTGGTTTACATTTGACTATGACAGTAATAAAGATAAGGCCCTCAGAAAGAAATGACTCACATCATGTTAGGCAGCAGGACATCAAAGAGAATAATGAGCATGTTATTTGAGCAAGTGAGGTAAATAACATACATCACTAAGCCAGAAGAATGCCCATAAGACAATTTAAACATAAATTCCCAATAATTTATTTCTGGTACCATAAAACTATTTCTCTCAATTATGTATGGATGATGATATCATGTATCATTTCCAACCTAAAAATAGCATGATGGACCCAGATCTCATCAATAGGCTAAATATACCTCAAACTAAAGCAACTTGTCATAATATATTGCCCACAGAATTTTAGTATAGTCTGAGTGACTTAATTAATTCACATCCATCAACTTAATTGTCTCTAGAGGATTTTTTTTCTTTTATCAAGAAATTGTGTGAATGAAAACAAAAGATATGTTAGGGTGTCTGTGACATGGGCTTCAAAAGAAGTCACAAAGAGAAGAAAATGCAGAGAGCGAAGTTCTTCTTTTACTTTTCCAAGAGAGAGTAAGGGCTAGGTGCACCAGCCCAGAGCGGTGGAGG
Source organism: Pteronotus mesoamericanus (assembly GCF_021234165.1). Lineage (NCBI taxonomy): Eukaryota > Metazoa > Chordata > Mammalia > Chiroptera > Mormoopidae > Pteronotus > Pteronotus mesoamericanus. Next base: position 33,833,620 of record NW_026555329.1, read on the forward strand.
CTTTGAATTTTTATTGGATTATATTTTGATTATAAAAGGGTAGGGGTGTTGCTGTTGTGTGGCTTCTGGTCTTTTGGGGGCGTTCCAACTCAGAAGGTTTCAGGTGGTTTTACCTAAGCTGCGGTTTGCTCCAGTGTCATCTTTTGCCTGGGGCTGTTGCAGGGTCTGTGTGGGGGGGGGCAGTTATTTGTGTTCTATTGCTTTTCAGTAATTTCCAGTTCTGAGGACAGAAGTTTAGAAAACTAAAATGGCAGTCCTGTTTAACAAGGTCATAGCTTTGCTCCACAAATGGTGCCAGTATAGCAAATGGCGCTGGCTTTGTCCTTTCCAAATAGAATTTTAGGTTTTCTTTTTCTTATTCCACTTTATCCATTTTAACAGCCCCAATAACAACTGATTAAAAAATCAGACCTGAACACTAAATAACTTAATTTTAGTTCAATAAGACTGAAAACATAATCAATGTTATGAGAGATGATTTGGGTTGAATTTAGTTAAAATGACTGAAGTAAGTAGCTAATGGAGTATTTATCTTTGTTGGAAGAGAAAGCTAGGTGGGGAGGATTTCAGCTGCTGCTGAGAAGATTTAACTAGAGAAGCCTCCAGTCACAATGGACCATTATGTTTCTAATTGCCCTTATTAACAGAAGAAAGAGGAGCAAAAATTTTTCTCTGGGGAATCTTAAACATCCTGCTGTTTTCAAATAAGCTAAATGGTATTGGTCAATACATTTTAGATTTACAAGTTAGGTTTTATCATCAGAACAATGATATCCGAAAATTGAGCAAACCAAAGTCTGTTCAGGCATTTCTTTTTAACAAAGTGTGTATGTTACATTTATTTTATGCTTAAAAGAAAAACTGACAAACCAAATGTGTTCTTAGATTGGGTTAAAAAAAATGTTTTTGTATGTATTGTTTTGGTTTGGGTTTTCCCCTTAAAAAGTTCTGGATTTTAAACACCTACTTATCTAATTAACAATAATCAAAATTTGTTCATGTGTTTCTGTTTTTATCTATTGTAAATACTATTGCTTTTTTTTTTCTTTGGAAACTAGTTGCTCTATTGGTGCAAGCAGTGCTTCTTTCCAGAATATCATCAGTACATTGCATTCTGTACTTGAAATCTTACTATGATCAAAAAAACATTCTCATGAATTTCATGGCATATATTAGAAAGATTTCTCCACTTTGCAGAAGAATTTAACAAGTTTTCCAAACGAGCATTTCTTTGTGGCATTAAGTTAAGAAGTTCTTAATATTTCACTGTGTGTGCCTGTGTGTTTTCAGAGTGAAGAGTGGGAGAGTATTTTTTATTAATTACTTCTTGGTATTATCCAATTATCTAAATTTTCATATTCTACAGTCTGATTATTTTTGTTCTTCAATGCATCTATCATTCACTACCTCTGTCATGAATACCCATTTTGTGTATGTTTATTTTGTCTCATATTTTTTTCAAAAAAAGTCTAGCTGATTTAAAAGTGACTGGAAAGTACTGCCTGATACAAAGAGAGTAAATGATTTTGGACAATGGTAACAGATCAGTCTATTACCAAAGAAAAATTACACCAGACAGAGTTAACAGTTAAACAGGCAAGGAAGACTTTACTCAGGACTACTGTAATAGGGGAAAGAAATTGAACACAACTCCCCTGAAACAAAAAGCAGGAGGGTTTTTAAATTCTGAAGTAAACTAGTGGAAAACACTGGAGAATTGTGGGGACTGGGGAAGAGGGAAGTTTGGTCAAAGTAATTCTGTTTGCTAATTGCGCTTCTGTTTGCACTTATCAAAGTTAGGTTCCTACCATCCCACATAGACTGGGAAATATGGGTGATATTTTTCTTGATTATTGCATTTCAAAAAAGAACTCCTGTAACAGGGCATAGCCTCGGCACCGCCCCCTCCCCGCCCCCCCACTGCAGGATATTTGTAACGGGGTCCAGAAATTGGGGTGTCCAAGAAAAATATATTCTCCCTACCCTAAGACAGGCCACCATGGGGGATGGGTGACCTGGAGCAGGGCCACTGAGAGTTACTTTGTGTATCAGTAACAGGCCAGCTTCCTATCTGAAGTGGAGCAGGGCCATTGAGTCATTTTGTATGTCAATAACACGATAGCTTCAAACCTCATATGCAAAAAAGTTATTTTACATCTCAACAAGGCTAACCAGGAAGTTTTGAAAGACTTAATACAGAATGTAACTGAAAGAGGAAGGAGAGATAGGGCCATGGGGAGAGACAGGGCCTTTGGGAGAGACAAAGGGACACAGACTTTCTGGAACAATGGAAAGGCCACACGGGAAGTTAAGGGGAGAAAGGGCTCTTGCTAATGGGCCATGAGAAGGTGCTACATAGTTTTGGATTAAGAATGGTGATCGCAGCGATACAGCGGAAGGTGTTGAGAACTGCAAGAGGCCTGCCGAGCCGAGCCCTGGACTTCTGTTCTTTTTCTTCTGAAGGACGGTACCCCTGACTGGCCTAACTGGGCAAAGAGGGGAAGGCAGGGCTGTGTGTGTTGGTGAGTGTTCTAAGTGGTGGGTGTTTTAAAGGGATTTTGAGATTTAAGAGCGACATTTAGTCATTAATCAAGCCTGTACAACTTTTGAACAAATAGTTCCTTTCCTTTTCACCAAACTCGGTCATTGAGAACCATAATTCCAAGGGCGGTGGGCCAAGGACCTCAACCAAGGGACCCCGAGGAAGGCAGCCAGGGATGTTGTTTCAGTAATGGCATCTGGGCACACATCCCCACCCACGGGTCCATTGTTCAGTAACGCTCCCAGGACCTTGAGAAAGATATTCAAGGGTTATGAAAGATTTATACCTCAAAGAAGCAGAGAAGAAATTTAAAGTTGCAAATTTCTAAAGTAAATGTTCTGGAAAAAGTAGGTCAGGAGCCAACAGGAAGAAACCTTTCTAAAATTTAGTCAAGTTAAGGGGAATGTTAAGGCCATTTCAATCACCATGATATTACAGAAGTTCCAGATAAACAAGAGATGGTAAACTAATAATTAAGGAGACACTTTTTAGACATTCCTTGTTATGAAGCACAGTTACATAGAGTGAACCTGTCACTACGAGAACCAGTAAGTAGAGACAAGGATTGAATCTTTATGGGTGCTTTATTCAGATATCAGCAATCTGAGAAGATGGCAGGTTGTGTACCTTCAAAAACCATCTTAATACCTCATCTCAGGGCAAACTTTTTAAAAGAAGATAGGGCAAGTAAGGGATTTTGAAAAAATGGTTAATCAGATGAGTTGCAACCCAGCAGAGATTTTCCTAGTACCCCTTTAACTGTTCATCAACAATTCTTGCCTTACAAATGGCCTTCCCTGGAACACAATGGCTCAGAAACCAGCTCCATCGCTTGCAGACCCCCTGGGGCACAAAGGCTGAATTGCTTGTTGACCTCCTAGAATCACGTAGGTCATGTATTCCAGCTCCTGGAATAGCAGCTTTCCACGTCTATTAATCACTTAAGTTTATCTATATAACTAAAACTAAAGCTAAAACCTTTAACTCTTGAATCAAAGTCAGGTTCAGATGTGCAACTTTAATATGCATCTTCAAGATCCAGACATGAAATCAACAGTAGTGCACCATGAAGTCATGTCAAGTGTCCTTCTCAGAATACCTGAGTCAACTGAGTCAATACTGCTGTTTTGGTTTCTGACTCTCTGATCACGGTTTATTTGATTCAGTGTGAAATTTCTCTGAAAAATCTTCTACCTGATTTTATCATATAGATAGTCAATTTATATTCTTGGGTTTTTCTCACACAACACACACACTCACACATACAATTCAGCTTCATGGAGAATTTACATTTCCCCTTGTTTTCTCTTTGATATGTAGTTAGACCATTACATTCTGTAGACTATGTTTAATTTTCAGTTTATGATGCCACCCAATATTGTTGCCAGAGGTGAATATAATAGCTCCAGTCTCTTAGAAATAAAAAAAGACAGAAAATTATACAGGGTATGGCAAAAGTAGATTTACAGTTTGTAAAGAAAATAACTACTAAATTATAATACAAGAAAAATTCTGTTTTGCATAATCACAAATGTAAATCTACTTTTGCCCCACCCTATATTCTCTACTTATTTTTTAAGGTTTTTTTGTTTGTTTGTTTTTTGTTTTCATTATTTTTTTAATTTATTTTCTTTATTTTTTCAAATACATTATGGCTTTTTAATATTTGGAAATTTACCTGGACCTGGATGGAATCTCCTTCTTGGTAGGAGAGAGATGTCTGACCATTGTTAGTCTTTTACACAGAAGTGAATTCATGTGATAGGTGAAACAGGAGTCATTATCTTATCAATTTTCATATCTCAACCTTGAGGTTGGTAAATGTTCAATATAATTTTAGTCTTGTTCCAGTGCCTGAGCCCTACCCAAGGTTTCTGTGAGCTCCTGGCAGATTATATGCTTAGGCAGGCTCTAAGTCCCTGTCCACTGACCCATGATCTCACATTTCACGTTCCAGGGCTCTTCTTTCCAAGCCAACCCAGATATGGAACCCAAGGCTTACTCCTTGATCATCTTAAAAACCTCTCACAAAAGGAATTACCAAGCAAAAAATTAACAGAATTTATTAATGAACAATGTGCACATGTGTACAAGCACATGCATGCATGCACAGAAATTTAAAATATAATATTCAACATTTTTATTTTTACAACTACTTTGGTGACCTTGACATCAGTTTATTTTCATTGGCTCAATCCTCCTTTGCCTCTTCTTGTCCCTTCCTTAAATTTATCTTAATTTTCATTCAAAGCAGTTTAGCTTTCCCTTTTCTAATGATCTTCTTTTTAAAAAATAAAACTTCTAATACCTTACCTTACTTTTTACAATCAAACAGAATTATCAAGGTATTTCCCCTAATATAAGCATTCTCATGAAAAACTGTTATCAGCTGTTAAAATAACCATTTTCATCTCCACCATTTTATATCCTGGAGTTATCATAATCTGGGATGTCATACTCAACATGCTCCAAGTTCATGTCAAATTAATTGTACCTAAAAGTTGAATTGCTCAGTAGGAAGCTAAGGGAAACTATCTGTCATCTATTTAAGATTTCTCTTTGCTCAATACTGAGCTAATCAAACAGCACAATTAATAGAGCTCTCTCTCTCTCTTTTAGGGACAAGAACAAAGATTTAAGCCTATGTTCTTTTCTTTCCTGATTCTATTTTGCACAATCCTATCAGCATCACATCAGTCTTTCACTTCAACATTGTTTCATAACATTTTATATTTCTCTCATTCATTCATTCAGAGACCTTTTACTTAGAATCAATATAACACAGACCTCAAGTAGAGCTTAGATCATGTAAACCAGAAAATAAATAGTAAAATTTCATATGGTACAAAATGCAAATAAAGTAGGATATTAGATACAATGGAGGGGAGGTGGCAGCTCTTTTAGATCTAATGGTCAAGCTTTCTAGAAGCACAAGATAGCTGAGGAGACTTGAATGATAAGGAGCAAGCTATGAAAGTTTCTAAGGAAATATATTCCAGGTAAAAGAAAGGGCAGAAGTAAAAGCCCTAACGTGGGACTTGGTTCAAAACATTCAGGGAATAGAAAGGGTGAAAAATACAAACCAAAACAAAGTGGCTAGTATATAGGGAGCAGAGAATGGTAGGACATGAGCTCAGAGAGGTTGGCAGGAATGAAATGGTAGATCCTGGTACAGAGTTTGGACTTCTGAATCATATTGGAGTGTATTTTTAAAATGGGTATGATTTTATTTAACTTGTTCTTTTCTTTTATCACTTTACTGTGTGGAAATTATATTTTATATTTGTTATCTTAAAACTTAAAGAGTCATCTTAAAACTATTAGTGTACTCTCTCCAAACTTTCTCCCAGACCATTTTATCAAATTCATGTTTTTTGAATATGTACTATGTTTCTGGTACTGAGCTAGACCTGGAGATTCAACAGTGACAAGAATGTGATTCCCACACCTAAGAACACACAGCCTCATAGAAAAACATTTTCTTCTGTTTTTTGTAGACAGTTAATATTCTCTACATTCTTCGAATTCTTATTACAATCAGTATGACATTCCATGACCACTTTTTCTGGATCTTGCATTTTTATTCCTAAACTATATTTGTCCATCCACTTTATACAAAATAAATGTTTAAGAATGTATTTGCATTTTCATCATATTTTGGAATTCTTTTCAATTTCATGATGTTTTCAGAGCTTTTTTTTTAAGTTTTATTTATTTATTTACTTTCAGAGAAAGGAGAAGGGAGGGAGAAAAAGAGAGAGAGACACATTGATGAGTGAGAGAAACATGGATTGGTTGCATCTTGCTTGAACCCAGCTGGGTACCCACAACCTAGGCATGTGCCCTGACAAGGAGTCAAACCGGAAACCTTTCAATTACCAGGCAGTGCTCAATCAACTGAGCCATACCAGCCAGGACCCAAGTTCTTTTTAGTAGAAAAATTGAATTCATAATAAGGAATAGAAAAATAATAGCAACTATATAAATCTTTTTCTCTTTAGAGTGCTAATTCCATGCTAATTCAAGGATTTAAATGTATTAATTAAACTTGGAAAGTATTTGTAATGCTAGATCACAAAACAGAGTTTCTGTGTTAGGTCATTTCTATCTCCTCCCCGTATTGAACTGCAAAAATGCAGAGAAGACAAATTGTCCCACAGACTGACAGTCAAATGCTTTATTACTTGTGAATATTTCTTGACCTTGAGGAGCTGGGTGATAAAAATGAGAGAATTAATTCTCTGAGTAGAACACTGGAGAAGAAGCCACAAGAAAAAAAATAATAAAGCTCAGAAAAACACCAATTTTCTGTTGAGGTTGCATCTCAGTAAGCATGAAACTGGGGCTTTCTTTCTACTCTTGACCATTTGTCTTGCTTTGGGGCTTTCTCTATACTTTTGACCATTTATCTTGCTTCTCATCTTCCCTTCTTTTTTCATTGGACTTTAAAATTGTAAATATTTTTCTGTCTATCTCACAACCTCCTGTGCCCCCTATCTTATTTGTACTTTTATTGTTTGTTTTCTGTTCTATTTTTCCCATAATGCAAGAGATACATGCATTAAACAGGAGTCACTAAAGGATCTGGTATGTTAAAAGTCTATTTTGAAGGGCGAAAAGCCAAGGGAGCTTTCAGAACGTTCTTTTCCCTTGGGGCAAAACTGTTGCCCAAAAAGTTGTTCTCCTCCTGTAAAAGAACTGACATTTTGACCACTGAACATTTTGGAAACAGCTGTATATTGTGTCTTACAAATCCAGCTTCTTCGTAGACCAAGTGCTGGTTAACAGAAGTACTTAGACCTTTTCTCACCTTTGTAAAGAGAACTGTTTATTGATGAATAAAGTGTGGTTATGGAAAACCTTCAGATTTCTTAAGGAATATATGCTCTTTTCATTCCTGCAACAGTATATATTAAGGACTTATTTTAGGCAAAACCTAAGTCACTACAGCCCTTGCTGTTTATGGTGAAGATGAGAAAATCAACTATTATACTACAAATGATAAAGGTTGTGCCATATGAACCAGTTTTTATAGAAGTGTAGCCATGGTCACCTTGCTAAGAATGATGGTCAGGAGATCCTTTTAAGAAGGGTAACACTTAGCTGAGTCATAGGGATAAATAGAATTTTGCCAGGAAAGAAAAGTGAGAAGCAGGTTTCAGGCAGAAAAAAAGCATATTCAAAAGGCAAGACTCAAGGACCGTGGTAAAGGCTGAACAGGAACAAAAAGTCTGAGCATGAAAGGTTTATGCAGGAAAAGATGTGCACATGAAAAGATGTGATCATGGCAGATCATGTTAGCTGTGTGCCATTCTAAGGGGTTTATTTTACTTGAAAGCAAAGGGGAAAGCACCACAGGATTTCTAGTAGGGGAAAGGAATGAATGAATTTGCAATTTGTTGAATATTCACTTTGGTAGTTGGAAATGGGGAATTGGAAGGAAGAAAGTACAGGCAAAGAGAATAATTAGGGAACAATTGCAAAACTCCAGTTAAGAAGTGATGAGATTTTGGCCGCAGACATAGGAATAGAGGAGAGAGAAATTGGTTGAGAGATGATTAAGGGGTGGAATACAGGGCTTCTTGAATAAATAAAAGAGGGAGGAAGAAATTCATGGAGGCTGTCAAGTTTCCAGTTCTGGTATCTGGCAGCCCCAGTGCTAATCATTGACACAGAACAAATGGATGGAAAACCTTTTGGGGGAAAGACTATGATTTAGTCTCAGCCATGTTGATATCGAGATGCTGGTTCTAAGGCTAAAAAGTCAATGAAAATGGGAACAGGGTGACAAATGCCTGCAGAGCAATATGCCCAACTTATATTGTGACTACTGCAATATGATACATATGTCACCCATGACTCTCCGTCTGTGAGAAAGACATATTGCAATGGTAAGAAACACAAAGAGAATACAAAAGACTACCATCAGAAATGGATGGAAGAGGACCAGCTGGTGTAGCTAAGTTGGTTGGGCATTGTCCTACAAATTGAAAGGTCACCCATTAGATTCTGACCAGGACACATGCCTGGGTTGCAGGTTCCACCAGGCCCATGGGGAGTGTACTAAAGGCAACCAATCAATGTTTCTCTCTCATCGATGTTTCTCACCCTCTTTCTCCCCCCTCTGCTCTCTCTAAAATCAAACAAAATATTTTTTAAAAAGAAAAAAACAGATGGAAGAGGAGGCTCAGCATCTGATTGATGCTGGAAAGATCTGATTCAGCAAGGAAAGATACCTCCTACTCCATCCTCTGCTTCTCCTCCAGCAGGGGCCATGATCGCTCCTCACCCTGCTATGCTGCCAGTACCCCATAGGGGGCCCTCCCATGATGCCAGTGATGGGCCCTCCTCCTCCTGGGATGATGCCAATGGGGCCTGCGACTGGAATGAGGCCAGCTATGGGAGGGCACATGCCAATGATGCCTGGGCCCCCAATGAGACCTCCCACCGCATCCCAGGATGGTACCCACTGGGCCAGGAATGACCTGACCAGACAAATTAGGAGAGAAGGGAGCCTCTTTCTATCAGTTTTCTATTACTTGTCCTACTTTACCAGGAGATTGCGGTGCTGTGACTCTGGGTGTTTCTAACAGCCTGCAAGGAAGACTCACTCCCTCTTCCTATCAAAAAGAGAATGGTTTGGAGGGAAGTAGTGAAACAAGAAAAAAAGCAATTTTCATTTGTATTATGAAATGTGAAAATAAAATTGTCAACCCTTTTAGTTAACAAAAAAAGTCAATGAAAACAACAATCAACGTGGTTCTCACATAGTCAAAAATTATGGTGACTCATCAAAGGTTCACTCTTTTCCTCTGTAGAGAAATATTTTTATTTTAAAAAGCCACTTATGTTTACTACCACTTCCCCAGTTTAGTCTATTCTCTGAAGAAATGTCACACTTACAGACATTATATTCACATGTTCCACAAATACTTTATTATGAATCTGTCAGGGTATGTATACTTGCAAATATTTTGTTTCTCTGTTTTATCCTTTATGCAATGTTATGCACATACTACTTCAAATAGAGTAGTGAATGGAATAGCAATATCTTGCTAGTTACCAAATCTGTCAATTCTTCCTTGTCAGTGTTTCTCACATTTGTCCTTTCCTCACTCTGTCAATCATCATTGTCCTAAAATAGGATCCTAGTCGCTTCATAACCTGGGATGCCTTATCAGAGTTCACTGTTGCTGCTTCCTAGCCTCCATAGCTCCAGATTCAAAATCCCAGTGAGTGTGTCTGATTGCCCAAACCTGGACTGAAAGCAGATCTGTGCCCTCGTTTCCAGATTCCAGGGAAGGCAAGTATCTGGGCTTTTCAACTTCTGTAGTTGGATGTAGCAACTATCTCCCATTAATACTAGGGTTGTGGAGAATTTTCCAAATATAGAAAAGAGGGTCCAAATCAGTGCAGCCGCATAAATACAGGAGTTCCCCTGAATAACCAGCTTTCCTCCTGGGTCTAATTATTTATTTTTCTATTTTATTTTAAGCACTGTTCTGGGCACATGCTATGTACGCATGTTGCTGATATCAAGAATACAAGTACCTGACTAAGGTTTTCCCAGAATATATCTATCATGTTGTCCCTCTCTGACACTATAATAGTTTCCAATAACTCAAGATTCTTCAATACTAATTCAAAAACACTCTCAACTGATCTGTTACACACACAGTCTTTTCTCTTATTTTTTTCTAACATAAGTTCTCCAACCAGGATAATTATCTTTCAACTTACATATATTATTATGCTCAGTCTCTGCAAAACTACTGATCCATCCACCTATTTCTCTCTAGCTCATGCCTGAACTCACTTTATTTTTTCTCCAAGTAGCAGTCCACTTCTATTCTTTGCCTCTTTTATGATTATAATTGAGAATCACTGAAAGTCATAAAGCTATTGCAAATTAAAGGCACACATTGTGAAATCATACAATATTTCTGTATACTAAGTCATACCTGCACCTTGATTCATAAATACTCTTTATGGATCTATTTGTATTTTTAAATGTAGATGTTTTTACCTCTCAAAGTAGATTGTAAATTACTCAAGGATCTTATCTGATAGTGAATCTCCTCTGCCATATCTAGCATGTTAAATACAGAGTCTATTCTATGTGTCCGTGGAATAGCTGAGCCGATGTCTGGCTAGTTTCAACTTGCAATACACTTTTTAAGGAATTTGGAATCCTGGATCCCTTCTTCCAAAACTTACTTTGTTTCATTCTCTCCCACAGTCTTTAACTCTACATAAATCCTATTTGTCATTCCACAAATGTACAAACTTCTTATTACAGTGGGATCTAGGCAAGGATGACTGGGCACAAATTCACTGTCATTATTAGAAATTACTTGAAGCAAATGTGCAGGTGATGCCAATAGTGTCATCTTCATAGAAGAAAGATGGCACTATTAAAAATTGAAAGAGTTGCCCTGGCTGGTGTGGCTCAGTTGGTTGGAGCATCGTCCCATAAATCAAAAAGTTGTGGGTTTGATTCCTGGTCTGGCACATACCTAGGCTGCAGGTTCAGTGTCCAGTTAGGGTGTGTAAGAGAGGCAACCAAATGATGTTTCTCTCTCATATATATGTTTTTCTTCCTCTCTCTCCCCCTCAAAATCCATGAGCATATCCTTGGATGAGGATAAAAATAAGAAGAAGAAAATAAAATTTGAAAGAGTCAATTCTGTACTACATAATATAATCTTTTTATGCTTTGCAATGTTAAAACTGAAAAAAAAATGGGTTTTATTTGTCTGATTATTTTGTCATCGTCACAGAATGACATTAATTGGCTACTAAATTTGCAAAATGCCCTTGTGAATGCAAACAATTGTGTCCTTTGTAAATTAAGTAAAAAACAGATGCCTATTTCTTACACAAAGTTCCTATCTGATACTGTCAAAGCAGTTCTTTTTTTCAGAGACTGAGTTTAAGCAGATGGCACTATAATTCAAATAAAATAAAACAGGCTTCCAAGTACATCCATATCATCTTCTGTGAATGCCAGAATTTTTAAAATGTCTAATATATCTGATTGTCCTCATAAATATAACCTGTTATTGAATAAATACTAAAGATTACACTATGACTCTAATGTTAGCTGTGATATCTTTCCGAAGCAGGTATTAACTATATCTGCTGCACAACAGGAAATGCAATACAAAAAGATTTGTAGATTATTGAACTTGGACTACTAAAGAGCAATGTGAAAGTTATTTCAGCCCTGGCTGGTGTGGCTCAGTGGATTGAGCGACAGCCTGTGAACCAAAGGGTCACCGGTTCAATTCCCAGTCACAGCACGTGCCTGGTTTGTGGGCCAGGCTCCCAGTAAGGGGCATGCAAGAGGCAACCACACAATGATGTTTCTCTCCCTCTCTCTCTTCCTCCCTTCCCCTCTCTCTTAAAATAAATAAATAAACAAACAAAAGAAAATTACTTCAAAGTTCGGAGGGCATGCCTCATAAAGGATGGAAGCGCAGATGGCCAGGTCCTTCCTGCATGTGGCTCTTTAGATTTTCTTACCAATATATTTAGAACGTTGGGAATCCTAAGAAAGGACAGTCCAGAAAGGAATCTTTATTTAAAATGGATTCCACCATCTCCCAACTCCATCAAAAATAATTCAAGTGATAACATTATTTAACTACCATTAAATAATATCCCTCCTCATAGAGGTGTTGTAAGGATCAAATGAGATGATTTATGTAAGACACTCAGCACAGTGCTTGATACATGGTACCAATAAATTATAGCTAACTTTAGTACTTTCATGGTGTTAATTAACTGAAGTGAATCAGGAAGGGGTATCACTTTTATGACACTGGCTATGAAAAATTTAAAAGATAACATCCTGAGTATGTTGGGATAAGAACATAAATAGCATTTATTAAAGTTGAATGGCAATTTTTTTCACTGTAAATTCCCATCAGTAAGAAGAGTTGCCAGGCAAGTATTGAGTCTTATTTTATAACACAAGTCAAGGGAAACTTCTCTATGAAGCATTTACTGTTCTCTCCAATCCCCACCATAAAGAGCCATTCCTTTATTTGCACATCTTTGCATACTTCTACCATGATATGTCCCAACTTTTTGAATTTCTTTTGTTTACACATGTCTCTCTATTACTACACAGTGAACATCTTTACACAGAAAATTTTACATTTCTAGCTCTTAGCACTCAATAAATCTTGAATAAATGAACAATGAATTTCATATTGTTCAAAGATGGAATAATCTTTGAATAAAATAAAGAACATTGATCCATATCTCTGGTATGGCAAATATAAAGCCCAATAAGAGAAATGAAAATGAACCCAGTCACATCTGAAATCTCTTCCTAGTGATTTCTGATTCTCATAAATATTCTCATTGCTTTGTATGTATTTTGTGGAAAACATGATATTGGACAACTTCATTTATAATAAATTTGGCATCTAATGACAGCTTAAAATATATTGCTTTTAGAAAGTTTGAAATTAGGGATCCGTCTCATTAAATGATATTTTCTAAGTTTTAAAAATAAAAGAATGAATTTGAAAGTGTACAATGTAGTGTTGTTTGAAAAAAGTAAACTAATATAAAAAAACTGAAAAATCTTGCAAAATATTACCTTATCCATGTTATTGTAAAATGTAATAAAGTTTAATATTATAAATCTGGATGCTGAAAGCACACAATATCCAAAATGGGAAAATAAAAGCTACTAAAACCCTATGTTACCAAAGCTATGTAGCTAAAACATTAATGACTTTTTTCTTTACTAAAACATCTTTAATCTATATGTACTTCTCTAACACTTGTGTTAGGGCATTGACAAGGTAAGAAGTTAGCTTTATGGAACATAGCCGATATCAACTTTTTCTTTTTCTTTATTCCTCTCCACCTCAACCCAGCATACCTGGAATTACATGAAATACCAAGAATACCTAACTAAAAACTCTTAATATTTGTTTATAAATATTGTTTATAAAAAATGAAATAACACATAATCTATTAATGTCATAGTAAGTTAGAATTACTTATGTTACCTGAATCTTTACCTGGGGTTGATCTTCGATGAAGTTACAATACTTTTTTTTTCAGTCTTTCCCAGTACTCCAATAGGCATATGATCTCATTCATTCCTTTAACAAATAGCTGTGCTGAGCACCCAATATCAGGTTTTGGGGATACAAAGATGAATAAGACATTTCCCTGTCTTTAAGTTTCTCACCATGAGGGAAATAAACAGATAGCTGTAGTAGTCTTTAGAACTCTACAGAAGTCTCTTTTCTCAGCAGTATACCATATTCTTTCTCTCCCCTTCTTTGTTGTTTGTCTTTACTGCCCATAAAGTACTTTTCAATCTATCTTCTGGTCTTACTTAGTTTTCCAACTTTCCCCCTTTACTGTGAAACTTCTTTAAATCTTATTAAAACTTCTTAAAATCTTATTTTAAAATAACCTAATTTGTATTTCTATTAAGTTGCTGAGTATAATATGCTAATATTTTAACACCACAATAAAGTAGCTTTTTTAGGTTCTTTTTTGCCTTTTATTTATTTTCTAAATAAAAAAATTCTTTTTCTAACACTGTAATTCTAAACCACATTTTATCTTTAACTTTCAAGTATTTGAGTGACAATAATTGATTGATCTTTGAGCACAAATTTTTTTAAACAAATAACATTTTATTAAAATATAAAGTCACCAGGTCAAAAAAAGAGAATGTTCTAATAAAAATATCATTATTATCTTAATGATACTTTTTACTAAAGGCCTATATTTGTAGCACTGATGAGATTTTGATTTGTGACCTAATGAAATAATTTCAAACATGCTTGATACTTTATCTTTTTCCTAAAAAAGTTGTACCATAATATTCTTGTAAAGTCATTTATGTATGTATTAAGTAGAAAATTATTATAAGACAAAATTATATTTTTAAAATTTTTTATTTTTTAATTATAATTTATGTACAATATTATATTAGTTTCAAGTATGCACCCCAATCATTAGACATTTAGATAACTTACAAAGTGAACACTCTCATAAAACCAGGGAGGGAAAAAGAGAGAGAAAGAAACCTCAATGTGTGGTTGCCTCTTGCGTGACCGCAACTTGGGACCTGTCCTGAAACCCAAGCATGTGCTCTGGCTGCAGAATTGAACCGTTGACCCTTTGGATCACAGGCTGGCACTCAATCCACTCTGCCACACCAGCCAGGTACATTCCAATGACTATTCTATAACTCCCAATTAGTACTTCTTAATCCCTTCCCCTTTTTCACCTATCCTCGTAATCCCTCTTCCTTCTGACAATTGTCAAAATGTTCTCTGTATCTATGGGCCTATTTGTATTCTGCTTGTTCATTTTGTTTTTAGATTCCACATATAAATTAAATCATATGGCATTTTTCTTTCTCTGTCTGACTTATTTCACTCAAACAATACCCTTTAGGTCCATCTGTGTTGCAGCAGATGACATGCTTTCATTCTTTTCTTATGAAAAGTGTCATATTGCATTGTATACTCATATGTGCACCATTTTTTAATCTATTCACCTATCAATGGATACTTAGGTTGCTTGCATATCTTGGCTATTGTAAATAATTCTCCAATAAACATATGGGTGTATATATATTTTCTTTTTTCTTTTAGATTTATTTATTTAGAGAGAGAGAGAGGGAGGGAGGGGGAAAGAGAAGAGAAAAATCGATGGGTGAGAGAAACATTGATCGGTTGCCCCTTACACGCCACACAACTGGGTACCTGGCCCACGACCCAGGAATATGCCCCAATGAAGAACTGAACCAGTGACCTCTCACTTTGTGGGACTGACGCCCAACCCACTGAGCTATACCTGTCAGGGCAGATGTATACTCATATACCTTTACAATTAGTGTTTTAGGTTTCTTTGGATGAATATACAGAAGTGGACTTGCTGGATCCTTCTTTATTTATTGCTATAGCCTTTGTTTTAAAGTCTATTTTCTCTGGTATAAGTATTGCTACCCCAAATTTGTTTTGTTTTGTTTTGTTTCCATTTTCATGAATGAAATATCTTTTTCTATACCTTCACTTTCAGTCTGTGTCTTTCAATCTGAAGTGGGTCTTTTGTAGACAGCACATGTCAAGATATTGTTTTGTTATTCATTCAGTCACCCTCTGTTTTTTTATTTTAATCCATTCACATTTAAAGTAATTGTTGATTTATTGATGATAGCCATTTTGTCAGGTGTGAGAGATATCTCATTGTGGTTTTAATTTGCACCTCTCTGAGAACTAGTGATTTTGAGCATTTTTTTATATGTCTATGGTCCATCTGTGTGTCCTCCTTGGAGAAGTATCTACTCAGGTCCTTTGCCTATTCTTTTTTATAACAACAAGTGCTGACAAGGATGTGGAGAAAAGGGAACCCTAGTCCACTGTTGGTGAGAATGCAGTCTGGTACAGCCACTGTGGAAAACAGTATGGAATTTCCTCAAAGAATTAAAAATGGAACTGCCTTTTGACCTAGTGATTTCACAGCTGGGAATATATCCTGAGAATTCTGAAACACCAATTCAAAAAAATATATGCACTGTTATGTTCATAGCAGTTTCATTCACAGTAGCCAAGTGCTAGAAACAGCCTAAGTGCCCATTAGTAGATGAGCAGATTAAAAATAAATAAATAAATAAAAAGAACTGTGGTACATTTACACAATGGAATACTACACAGTAGTTAAAAAAAAAGAAATTTTTACCTTTTGTGACAGCATGGATGTAACTGGAGACTATTATGCTAAGTGAAATAAGCCAATCAGTGCAAGACAAAGCCACATGATCTCACTTATATGTGGAATCTAGAGAACAATATTTAAAAGAAAACAGATTTGTAGATGTAGAGAACATACTGAAAGCTGTAAGAGGGAACAGGGGAGGTGAGGAGTCATTGAAAGAAGCTGAGGAGATTAGTCAAAGAACATATATGAATGACCCATGGACATAGACAACAATATGGGAATTGACTATGGGAGTGGGGGCAGGCAGTGTGTAGGGAACAAAAGGAAAAAATTGGGACAAAAATTGGGAAAAAACTGTAATACCTTAAAAATAAAATATTTAAATTAAAAAATAAAATACTTGTTGATAGATGTGCATTTATTGCCATTTTATTTATTTATTTTTTACTTATTAAAGACCTTTTAACACTTTGCAATACTGGTTTATAGTGATGAATTTCTTTAGCTTTTCCTTGTCTAGGAAACTCTTTATCTGTCCTTTGATTCTAACTGAGAGCTTTGCTGGGTAGAGTAATCTTGGTTGTAGATCCTTGCATTTCATTATTTTGAATATTTCATTCCAATCCCTTCTGGACTGCAATAATTCTGTTGAGAAATCAGCTGACAGTCTTATGAAAGCTCCCTTGTAGGTAACTAACTGCTTTTCTCTTGCTGCTTTTAAGATTCTCTGTTTGTCTTTACCTTTTGGGAGTTAAATTATGATGTGCCTTGTTGTAGGCCACTGTTGTTTGGAACTCCCTGCACTTCCTGGACTTATGTGTCTTTTTCCTTCACCAGGTTAAGGAAGTCTTCAGCCATTATTTCTTGAAATAGTTTCTTGATCCCTTGCTCTCTCTCTTCTTCTTATAGTACCACTATGATATAGATGTTTTTGTTTTGTTTTTTTGACGTTGTTCCAGCGGCCCCTTAAATTATCTTCATCCTTATGTGTTAATTTTTTTTTCTTTTAGCTGTTCTGATTGGGTATTTTCTGCTACCTTTTCTCCAAAATTACTGATTTAATTCTTTGCTTCATCTAGCCTGCTGTTGATGCCTTTGACTGTATTTTTCATTTCAGTTATTGTATTCTTCATTCCTGACTCATCCATTTTTATGGTTTCTATGTCAATTTTTATGCTATTGACATTCCCACTGAGTTCCTTGAACATCCTTATAACCATTGTTTCTAACTCTGTATTTGGTAGTTTTGTTGCCCCCATTTCATTTCATTCTTTTTCTGGAGATTTCTGCTGTTCTTCATTCAGGATATGTTTATTTGTATTCTCATTTTGGTTGCTTTTCCGTTTTCGTTTCTATGTATTAGGTAGATCTTTCATGTCTCCTAGTATTGGTAGGGTGACCTTATAGAGTAGGTGTCCTGTAGGGTCCAGCGATACAGCCTTTCTGATTACCCAAGGTGGGTGCTCCATGTGAGTCCTCCACCCTATGTGAACTGCATGCACACTCCTGTTTTAGTTGAGCCTTGATTGCTGTGAGCACATTAATGTGAGCGATTGACCTCCAGGCCAGTCAGTGCTGAGGAGTAGCTGAAACTACAGTGAAGGAGTTGCTGTTCAGAGGCTGACTCCTGGAGCATAACCCAATTCAGTGGTTTTCTTAGTGCCCGCTGCATTTGCCCCTTGAGTGTCACTTGTGAAGGGAATTGGGTTGTGCTCTGGCATGGTCTGAAGCTGTCCACTAGGTGTGCTGGCTCTAGGGCCTCCTGGGAGGTTCAGGCCAAGGATCAGTTTAACCACCTCATGTCCCGTGTCTGGAGCCAGCTGGCAGGAGCTACAAAGTGATCTGTAGATGACTTCTACTTGTGCTGGACTTGGAGGTCCAGCTACAAACTAAATCCAGCTGTCACTAGTGCTGGACCTGAAGCCACTTACAAAGAGAGATGTGGCACACCAAGGCCAGATGCTGCTTGTTTGTGTTTTGTGAACCTTTGAGATAATTTAGAAAACTACACAGCATGAGCCAAGACAGGCCATTTGTATGGAAAAGCTACTGGGAGTGGCTTGGTGGGCCTCAAAGTTAGGTGGGATAGGGTGGACAATGTTAGTCAGGTTTATGGAGACTCAGACATGGAGCCTCTCTGCCCACTATCTGGGGGAAGGGTTCAGCAAAGGGACAATGGCCTCTGTCAACACTCGTGTCTGGGAGAAAGCGGCCCCTCCAACTGTTGCCTCAAGCCAGACAACTCAGTTCTTTTCAGTTTGGCCCTGGTATCTATAGAGCTGCTGCCCCAGAGATGGAGTTCAGAGCAAGTAAGTCCAAGTAAGTTCATGTGCAAATCTTTTAAGAGAAATGTCTGGATCTAAAGAACAATATAAATAAACATACAAAACATAAACAGACACACAGATACAGAGAGCAGATGTTGATTGCCAGAAGGGAAAGAGTTTTGGGGACTGGATGAAAAAGGTGAAGAGATTGAGAAATACACATTGGTAGTTACAAAATAGTCACAGGGATGTAAAATACAGCATAGAGAATCTAGACGATTATATTGTAATAATTATGTATGGTGCCATGTGTGTGCTAGAAATATTGCAAGCAGAGGAATACTTCATAAAGTATATGATTGTTTAACCACTATGTGGTACACCTGAAATTAATACATAATAATATTGAATGTAAACTGTAATCAGAAAAAATTTAATTTAAAAAGAATTCATTTGAGTTGTGGGGAGTCACACCTGGGATCCAGGAGCCCTTTGTCTCACTCTCACCACAGTCCCTGCTGGTTTTCACAACCAGAAGTTATGGCAACTTCTTGGTACTGGAGCCAAGAAGCCTTGTGCGGATCTGGGGAGCCTTGTGTGGATCTGGGACCCCTCACTCCTCGGGGGGATTTCCACAGCCAAGATATCTCTACTGATTTTTAACCATGATACATGGGTGTAGGACCAACCAGTTTCACATCTCTGCCCCACTTGTCAGGCTCAGTGTGGTTCTTCTGTACATCCTTAGTTATGGGACTTCTATCAGCCAAAGTAAAGGTGGTTCTTAATGTTGCTGTTTCATAGTTTTTTAATTTTGATGTTCTCTTGGGAGGATACCAATACTGCATTTACCTACTCCACTATCTTGATCAGTGCCTACTTTGTTTTTTTTCAGGTAGCTTTTCTTTTTTTTTAAGCAGTAGCCTATTGTGCTAGTCAAAGTGTCTTCTTTATAAATCAGACTGTTTCTCCCATTTCTGAAGCTAGACTGCTAAATATCAGTCTTCTTGTTCTGAAGCCTTCAAGTCAAGTTTGCACAGGAAGGAAAGAATGAAAATGATTCTCTTAACAATTTTACAGTCCTCATTTTTTCAAACCAGCTTTATAAGCTCTTTTCCATATTTCAAGTAATTCCAGCAAACATCTTGCAATAATTATGAGGCAAAAGCATTAATGATTTCTACCTGCCACACACTGAAAATATGGACAAGTTCCTTCATCCCTTATTACTCCATCAAGTTCTCCTATTGTTTCCACTACAATTAATACTGATGATGATGATGATGATGATGATGATGATGATGATGATGGCAATGACAGAGCAACAACAACAATAGTGGTAATAATAGTAGTATCTAACATTTATTGAGTGTCCAGCATGTCAGGCACCCTACAGTTCTATTCCGTACAACATCATGCAAGATGAAGAAACTAAGGCTTATCCAAGAATACCCAAAATTCAAATCAGCTATATCTGACTCCAAAGCCTGTATATTTTGTCAAATATATATGCATAAACACTTATTTTAATTTAATACCAGTAAAGCAAGGTTGGTATTTGCAAATTGCAACTCAGGTAAGAAAAAAAATTATTTTAATTTTATATAACTAACCACATGCGCTTTGCAGTCTTTGTTACTATTGATGGAAAGTGAGAAAAAAAATTTCCCATTAAAAGGTTTTTTCTTAATCTTTTAGTTTAAAACAGCCTTATAGGGGCAAAAGGGTGGAAGAGTAATAGCCTATCAATATTAAAGCTCAAATTCCCTATCACATTTTTTCCTCTATTAGTATCTCCTCTTCTATTCCATCCAAGATGGTGCCAAGAAGTAGAAGAGCAGATCTACTTATGGTGATGAGGATGGGTTTGTGGTCAGCCAGCAATTCTCTGACTTTCCTGCTCTGCTGTGATATGGCTTATACCTTCTTAAGCTATGGTTTCTGTCTTTCTCTAGAGTTGTAAGAACACCACACCATGAGTCTGCTTTCCCAGAAACCATGTTGATTCTTGACTCTCCCTCTTTATATTGCCACTTGAGCAGAACTAAAATAGGTGACTACTTAAATAGAGGGAGATTCACACACAGAGAAGTGTAAGGGGAAAAAGTATATTAATATGTTTTTAAAACTTTTGTCATTGCATATACTTGCACTTTGGACTATATACCTTACATGTATCAGAGTTGATTCTGAAAATGCAAACTTAGAATAATCTGAAACTATATTTGAAATGTAACAAAAGGCCTCACTTATCATATCAATAAAATTTTATCCTGTGAGATCTGTGTACAAATTAATGGGTTTTTGTGTGTTTTTTCACCTTTTTTAGACCATGTGGCCCTCTAGAACTCTGTGTGCTTTGTCTGCACAATTCCACTGCTATTGAATAATATGAATTTTTACATGTAGAGCCTTGCAAAGTTGCTGAGTCCTACTTCTTATCACACTGTCACTGCTTACACTATTTACACTCTGTCTAATTGTTACCACCTCCTTGAATATTTCCTGAAAGCCTGTCATGTAAGACAGCTTGCAAGGGAGCCAATATTTGTGGGGTTGACTGACTATTAACGTGCCAGGTATCCCAGGCCAAGAAAGACTCAGGCAGCTTTATATGGGTAACACTTTTCACTGAGTGAAGTGCTCTTCAAGAATTTTTGTGGACGTCCCTATCTTATTCCTGATCTAAGGAAAATGCACCTAGTTTTTACAAAGCCTGCTTTCATCACTTTTATTCAACACAGTACTGGAAGTCCTAGCCAGAGCAGTCAGAAAATAAGAAGAAATAAAAAGGATTCAAATTGCAAAGGAGAAAGTAACATTGTCACTATTCACAGACAACTTGATATTATACATACAAAACCCTAAAATAACAATTGCCTATTTCACAGATTTAGAACAAATATTTCAAAAATGTATATTAAACCAAAAAAGTCACAGAATAGTCTCTGCAATCTTGAGAAAGAAGAACAAAGTTTAAAGAACACAATACCTAATATCAAACTGTACTACAAGGCCACCGTAATCAACACATTCTGGTACTGGCATAAGAACAGACACATCGATCAATGGAATAGAATAGAGAGCCCAGAAATTAACTGACACCTTCATTGTAAATTAACATTTGACAAAGGAGGCAAGAATATACTTCAGAGTAAAGACAGTCTCTTCCATAAATAATATTAAGAGAACTAGACAGGTAGATGGAAAAAAATGAAACTAGATCATCAACATACAGCATATACAAAAACAAACTCAAAATGCATAAAAGACTTAAATACAAGTTGTGATAACACAAAAATCCTAAAGGAAAACATGGGCAGTGAAATGTCAGATATCTCATATAGCAGTATTTTTGCCAATGTATCTTCAAAGCAAAGGAAACAAAGGTAAAATAAACAAAGGTAAAAAAAGGGTTTAATCTCTAAAGTATATAAAGAACATATACAACTCAACACCAGGGAGACAAACAATCCAACTAAAAAATGGGCAAAAGATCTAAATAGACACTTCTCCAATAAGGACATACAGATAGCTCATAGAGATATGGAAAAAATGCTCAACATCACTAGTCATCAGAGAGGTGCAATTAAAACTGCAATGAGATATCACCTCACACCTGTCAAAATGGCTGTCATCAGTCAACAAACAACAAGTGCTGGCGAGAATGTGGAAAAAAAGGAACCCTACCTAGAATACTGTTGGCGGGAATGCAGTCTGGTGCAGCCACTGTGGAAAACAGTATGGAATCTCCTCAAAAAATTAAAAATGGAACTGCCTTTTGACCCAGTGATTCCACTGCTGGGAACATATCCTGAGAATCCTGAAACATCAATTCAGCAGAACCTATGCACCTCTGTGTTCATAGTGACATTTTTTACAATAGCCAAGATTTGGAAACAGCCTAAGTGCCCCATCAATAGATGAGTAAATAAAAAAACTGTGGTATATCTACACAATAAAATACTACACAGCTGTAAAAAAAGGAAGGGATTATTACCTTTTACAACAACATGGATGGAACTGGAGACTATTATCCTCAGTGAAATAAGCCAGTCAGTGAAAGACAAATACAATATGACCTCACTTATAAGTAGAACCTAATGAATAAAATAAACTAATGAGTAAATTAGAACCAGAGGCAGAGAAACATGAAACAGACTGACAGCCTTAAGAGGAGATGGGGGATGTGGGGACTGGTTAAAAGATGATGAAGGGATTAGCCAAAGAACACATATGCATGACTATGAACATGGACAACAGTGTGGGGGTTGACTTTGGGTGTGGGGAACTGGTGGGTGGAGGGGAGTAATGGGTAAAAAATTGGGACAACTGTAGGAGCATAAACAATAAAATATTTTTTTAAATTTTTTTGCAGTGTTTAAGCATTGGGATATCTTTCACACACAGCAGGTGTCAATGTTTTCATCTCCAGACCTGCTGCAGACATTAGAAAATCCAATCTTCACCTTTTTTATTTTTTAATGTTTATTTCTTTCTATACTATTAGGTCCAAATCCACTAAGTTTTTTGAATTATCATATAATATCTCGCTGCCATATTTTATAATTTTATCCAAAATGATTTTGTATTTTATTAGAAAGGGATTGTATTTTCTTATTCCTGATATCTAATGCTGTTTTTCAGTCTGAGAACACTGGAGAGATGGGGCAAAGCTGAATAGGAAAAGATTTGTTCGAGGCAGGACCCAAAAAATAGTACAGAATTATCTCTTGGAGAGTGAGACCCTGTAGTGCAAGCTTCCCCGGCTAGGTGAGTGCTCTAGCAACCCGTCTGTATCAGCGCACCAGCTGGTGTTGTTGGGAGAAGCTGCATTCAGCTTCAGTAAATTTTTTTAAAGACTCTTTCAGTGTGTTTGCCCATTTCATGATGGGTGATTTATGAGTGCACCTGCCCACACTGCACTGAGGGTTCAGAAGTTTTTGACCAAAAACTGCAAGACCTCTATGCCCCACCCTCTCTATTTATCAATCTTGCCCCGAGTGACTTCTTTTTTTGTTTCCTTGGATGAAAAAAGTCCTCAAAAGGAAACATTTTGCCAATGTGGAAAAGGTGAAACAGAAAACAGCAGAAGATTAAAAGCCATCAAAATCAGTAAGTTCAAAAATTGTTTTGAGCAGTGGAAAAAACATCTCAATAGTTGTATTGCATCAAATGGAGAGTACTTTGAAGGCAAGTGAAATTTAAACATATGTGAATATATACAGTTTTTTATAAATAAATTTCAGTGTTTTTTAAGTCCCCCCTCATATAAATCACAGTGGCCACATCATTGGAAAAAATATTCTGCCCTCTTTTGTGTTTATGGGTTAGTAAATTCAGGATGTGAACTAAAATTGTATCATTTCCTTCTTTGAGCAAAGTATATTTGAGGTGGATGCTCATATAAAGCAGATGTAAGTATAACATGTATTAATAGACACCTTGTTGCCTTTTTTATACTGGCTGGTATTATGATGATGCAAGATCAGTTATAACCTAACTGAAAGTGTATTTGTAACATTTATATCATTCACATTCCTCAGATTTAGAGATGCTTATGCCCTCAACACCCATTCACTGCACTGTATTGCCAAAATGGGGGAGATTGTGATTCCAATATAACTACTTAGGGATCTAGCTAAAATAATCTGGACAGGAAATTACCATGGTAAAGAACATTTGGACATTCCCACACACACATCTGGCTTTATAAACGTGATTCAGTGTCTGTATTTGGTCATTTTTGTCATTAAAGTTTAATAGGCAGCAGTAATGCCTTAGGTTAATACTAAATAAGGAATCAGAAACCTCGTCGTTACAGTTACACTCTGCATAGTTACTCTTCTCCTTTCATGCCAGGAGGAAAGCATTTCCCAGCCTTCCTTTCCACTCTCATTGCCTTTTATACTCTGTAATCTACCTATGATAGGTACTTCAAAGAATTATACATTTTCTCTACCTAGAACAAGTCTAAAACAAAGCAATATAAGTTTGGTCAGCTTGTCTATTCTGTTAGTATCTAAAAGCATTTCACAGCACAGATGGAAATTATGGAAGCTGTTTTCTTGTTCTTTCTCTCCCCAAATGATGTTGACAATTGGTATTTTATTGATTTTCTTTTCTTGTGTGTCCTTTTAAAAAATGTATCCAAATTACTTCTTTATTCTGACAGAAAAACAGAGCTCTGTAGACCAGATAAAGTAGAGAATCTATGACAACCCATGTCACCACAATTTGACAAATGTCCAGCTTCTCTACAAAGCATGCAAGTCTCTCAGGATCCACATTTTCAGTAACAAAAGCAATGATTGATGTTAGCACTTAATGGCACGTAGAACTGTCACGATGCCCCGGCCCCCAGGGCTGCGGGAGGCGCTTCGGACAGCGCCGTCTCAGAGAGCCGGCTCACCTTCCTGCACACCCTAGTTCACGCCCGGAGGTCTGTGCGCGGTCTGATCTGTTTCACTGGTCTAAGTGGCATTTTAATTAAACAATGCTCTGAGGCTGCATATTAATTAGAAAATAAAATTAGGACCTATTTCTGAGTCGAATTTAGTGTGTCTATTATAATAAAGATAAATTTTAAATTTCATTTTTCCAAGTCCTTACTGTATTGATGTTCAATATTTAGTTGTCCCCAGAGATTTTAAACAGTACTGTTTTCTTGTATATATGCAATTAATTAAATTTTAAGCTACAGCTTCTCTAGAAAAATGACATCCCTTCTGTGAATGCACTCCAAAATACCCAATTGACAAATGTGTTGCTGACTTATTGCATTAGGATTATTTAAATCGATTGTAATTAATTATACCTGTGAGATGTAAAAACCTGCAATTCTAAGCTCTTCAAAAATTACCAGAGGGTTTAGGTAAAATATAAGTACATTTCTCCTTGCAGCATACATCATAAATTATAGTGAACTAAATTAGTGGAATTATTTGTTTAAAGATTGGCTCTGTCTGAAACCCTCAGCTCCATAGAGGTTGAGACATATCCCTGTGCCCTCTTTGCCTCCCTCAAAATAGATGAGCAAAAGAGCAATAAATATTTCTTGAATGGAAAAAAATGTCTCACAAAATATGCTACATTATGAGAGAAGCATTATGTAATGCCATCAGTGAAAAACTGCAAATTTCACTTAGACTAATCTATCCAGATCTCATCAAGAACACTTTGAATCACTATAGAATATCCTGTTAAAAGCCAATCACTTCAGGGACATAAAAAGAAAACAGCAATCACAACTACCACCAAAACTATGGCAAAATGTGGCCATTTTCCTCAGCTGTTTCTCTTAAATCTTAAAATCTTCTTGACAAGGCAAAGTCGAGAGTTAAAGCAAAATACTGATTTTTTTTTCTTTCTCATAACCTATCCAGGTCTTCATCTAGACTCCCTGGAAAATGGTGGCTAAACAATTTTTAAAGTTTCCAGTTTTATCAATATTCATTTTGAGTCAATAGTTAAAATACAGGTACAGTTTCAATATGAAAGAGCTATTTATGAGCTATTTAGCTGTCAGTACTTGAAACCATTTAACCTCTCCAGTCGGAGCTATGTAATCTACTTAGCAACCAGTAGAATAAACTGGTATCTTTGTAGGAGAAAATATGACAATTTAAGTAGGAAAAAGGCTTTCAGTCTCCATCCTCCTACTCTGGACCTGACCTTTTGTGAAGAAATACCTGTTTTCAGTTCCCAGGATCTTGTCAGGTCCTGCTGCAGTGACTTGGCTCCTTACATTCTCTTGACCAGGACAAATTCCCAAGGTCTACACTAGTTCTGAGATTCTGTTATGATACCTGGAATGGCAGATTTCCAGAATGAACAGAATCCTCCTCTGCAGCCTCCATAACACACCCAAAGTTTCTTTTCACAAAAGCCTCAGAAAGGAACTCTCTAAGGTCGCAGTCAGCTTAAGGACAAATGTTAGTTGGGAAGACTTTTCACTAATCCTCTTCTCTCTGGAGACCTGGGCCTTCCCTTCTAAATTATTAAATTCTAGTCTGGCCTAGGTCTAAATCACTAAAATTAATGTTTGCTCCCGCCACCTGACTATGAAAGCTTTGTGTTTATGAGGATCCTAAACTCCACGGACCTGCAGGGTTTCCCAGGGCAGAAAGCACAGCAACTGGTATAAATTAATCCCAAGCTCCAGAAACCAGGGTCCTGCTGCTCAGTCAGGAAAGTGTACCAAACTGTGCGGCATTGCATAGTTTTTACCCTTTCATTCATCAATAATATTTTTTCAATCCTTTCACCTTCTAGGTCTTTGTACAATGAAATCCTAGTCCCAGAATCTTCAGTCTCTCGAATGCTTGATTTTGTTTTTTTTTTCTGAGTGGTTAGAAATTTTATACAGTTAGCCTCATTTTCTTTTGCTTGTATTCAATTTTAGGACTATTTCCACCATTTTTTTTATTTAATTTTGTTTTTGTGAACAAAAGAACATTGACATGGTTTATAAAAAAAGTATTCTCAAAGAAGTCTCATTCCCTTTCCTACCTCTTCTATTTTACTGTTTTGCACCTACCTCCTGTAGTTAAGCAATTCCTTTAATTTCTGGTCCTCCTTGGGTATCTTTTTCCAAAAAATAAGCATATGAGTGTTTTAGTTTAGCAATACATCCCACAAATCACTGTATACCTGATCACAGAGATTTTCTTCTTAAGCGTTGTGGCTATTTAGTACTGTACCATGTACATATGACATGTCTATTTAACCAGTTATTCCTGGTTCAATATTTAAGTTGCTTCCATGGTTTTCTGTTAAAATAATACTACAGTGAATAACCTCATGCATTTGCCTTTTTGTATTGTTGAAGATGAAACTTTACAGAAATTCTCAGAGGATAGATTGTTGGGACAAAGGATAAAGTATGTCTGGTTGTGTTACTGCCAGATTCCCTGAATGAGTTGTATTATGTTACCCATACACCAGCCTTGTCTGAGGGGGCCGGTTTCCCCACATCCTTGTTGTCAAGCTTTTGAATTTTCACTGATAGGGAGGCAAAATATCTCGATATAGTTTTAATTTGCATTTCTCTTATGATAAAGGAAGTAGGGCATTTTTTTCACATTTAAAGAACATTTATGTATATTTCTGTGAACTTTTTATTCCTGTCACTTGCATATTTTTCTATCAAGGTTTTAGGGGTTTTTTTTTTGTTTCTTCTTCACTTTTTAAGTTATTTTTAATGAGGAGAGTAGCCCTTTATTATCGATAGGATACAAATATGTTCTCGCAGTTTGTCATTTATCTTTTAACAATGATTATGGAGTTTTAAACTCTACAAGGATTCCTTTTTGCTTTGATGGAGTCAAATATGTCAAGTTTGAGTCATGGTACAAAAGCCTTTCTCATACCCAGTTAAAAGAAATTTATCATTAGGACTCATATTGTTTCGTTTGTTTCTTTTTCCATTTAAAGTAAACTATGGTAAATTGATTAAAAACCTGTCTATTTAAGTTTTTTATCTGCACTGAGACCAATTTTTATAAATTATGTTTTCTTAAAAAATTATGCATTTCATTTAGATTTTCAATTTTGCCAGCATAGGTTTGTACAAAGTATTCTATTATTTTAATGATTGCTACCATGTCATCATTTCTAACTTTGTTATATGTAACATCTCTTTTAATCTTAAATTGGTATTTGCTGATTTTTACCAAGAAATAGCATTTTGATATATTATATTTTTATTTTCTACCACATGAATTTTTGCTTGTATTATTTGTATTTCCTGTGTGTGTGTGCGTGTGTGTGTGTATGTGTCTAAAGGGATTCCTGTTTCTTTTCCACCTTTTTGAAGTAGAAATTCACATTCATTATTGCTGTTTTTCCACAAATATATATGCTATAAAATTTCTTCTGATCACTGTTTTAATTGTATCGTACAGATTTTGTTACTTAAGTGTTTTTATTCATTACATTTAGAAATTCTTTACTTTCAGTATACATTTCTTCTTTGACACAATAGTTGTTTAGAGTTTTTAATTTCTAGATTAAAATTCCTTTGATAATGACTTTGTTATTAATGTCTGGATTTTATTGTATTATGGTCAGATATTATTGTATTATTTCTTCTTTATGGAATTTATAGAGACCTTTTTGTAATCTAATATATAGATAATTTTGGAGAATGTCTCATGTACTCCTGAAATATATATATTCCTTATTACTGGAGTATGAAACTTTAAAAGAGATGGTGGTAGGGGGAAGAACCAAAGTTTTGCTTAATTATTTATGATATATTTAGTTCTTCTATATCTGTAATCTCCACTTGAAATGTCTTAGACTGAGTGCAGTCTTAAATATGTTATTAGGGTATCTCTATTTCTCCTTGCAACTCCTGTATTTTGTTTTAGAGAGGTGGCTTGCATTATTTGATATAAAGATATTGATGTTATATTTTGTGACCTTTATTCTTAAAGTAGAATTTTTTGCCTGGTTAAACTTTTGAACTGAATTCTGCAGCTTGATAGCAGGACTATAATTCCTGTTTTCTTTTTCTTTTTGTTTTTATTTGTCAAGTATAGCTTTGCTCAGCCCTTTATTTTTAACCTTTCTGAATCACTTTGTTGAAACATGTCTCTTCTTTACAGCATCGATTTGGGTTTTTCTTCATGAGCTAATTAGAAAATACTAAGCATTCATTTCTATATTTTATTTTAACTGTCATATTACTGTATGTTGTTTATTAACCATATCACATTATATTGCCTGTTTCTTTCTCTATGTAATCTATTTTCCTGGGGGCTATTTGTTCATTTTTGGTATTTAGAACAGTGTATATTTGTGTTCTAACGTTTGCTTTTACACTGATACCTTTTTAAGGCCCTTAATCAGGTATTAGCTTTAAATGATTTTCTGGGACATCCACCTATTTATTACCTAAGCAACAATTAATGAGATCATTGGTCATTCTGTTTTGTTTTTCTCCTCTGTTTTTTAATTGCATTATTTCAACAGTGTTTACACATATAATATTTTCATTATTATTCCAACCTTTGTTTCCACTTTTGTTCTACATTTTGATGTAAAATTAAATGTGTTGAATCGTACTCTTAGTTCTTTCCTTCACTCATCTCTTGAATTAAGGTTGGTTTAATTATATAGGTACCTCAGGAAGTGTCTTTGGATACTGTATTCCCCACGTTTTTACGGAATATAAACTCTGGTGGGGGGAGGAGGGAGGTGTAAGTGTGTGTGTTGGTACTTGAAAGACAAAGTGGTTGGATATAAAATCCTTGGCTCACTTTTTCTTTGAGATTCTGTAAAAGGCTACTTCACTGTTCTCTAGCTGTGTATGTTGTCCCTGAGATGTGAAACTGTTACCAGAGGAAATAAGAGTCTTGCAGTGTCATCGAAGGGAATTTCAGGGACATATGCAAAGAAGGATTTGAGCTGTAATAGCCAAGATTTATTAAGCAAAAACAAAAGAAGAATAGAAGAGGCCAGATCACAGCAAAGGGAATAAGCCTAAACTGAGCGGCCGAGTCAGGAAAGGGCGTTGTAGTGACAAAAGGAGAGTCCTTAAAACCCACTGCTGCCCCCGATTGCAAGTCATTTAGGAGTTCCCTTAGCACTTAGGAGAAAAGAAAGGAAGTACTGCGTGAAAAAAGAAGCGTGCAAGGCGCAGATGCCTTTGAAGAGTCTGCCGCACTCCGCCAGGCGCTTCCCTGGTGGGTCCAGCAGCAGAAGCTGGTGGGTGCCGTCGGCCTGCGCACCAGGCCCGATGCCCCACCCGAGACCAGGCGGTTCATCTCCCTCCCGCTACGAAGGAAATCCAGCTTCGGGCTGCGGGCCCGCGCGGCGCCCACTCGTCTCAGGAGGATCGGGACCCAGAGAAACTGTGCCATCGCCTCCCGTAGCCCAGCTCAGTCTCGGCTCCTAGCTGGCAATAGAATTCTTATCTGTGTGACTGGGCAAATTACGTTACTTCTCTGTGCTCCGTTCCCCTGTCTGCACGTCCATAGCCAAGGTTCCCTGGCACTGGGCCGAGCAGCGACCACGACCTCCTCCCAGACGAGCCTTTGTTAGGCTTTAACTATATTTCCTTGGGTTTAGGAAGGGAAAAGCTTTCTTTCAAACTATTCTGGCTCTTCCCAGGGTTGTACTAGTGCCTTTCCCTCTCCAATTCTTTCCTGGATTTTGCAGGGATTCTTTCCCCCATCCTATTCGGTCTTTTTCCCGTATTTTTCCGAGGTGGTCTCCTCCCTCTTTATGGTCGCCGTTTTGGCTCCTACCGCGCATGTCTCATAGTTCTGCTTCGTCGTTTGGCTTCGGCTGCCCACGTGCTTAGTGAGGGGACCCTCTCCTGCGCCCTTTTTTCCTCCCCCGCGTTAATCGGGTGGATTCCTCCTCTGGGTGACTGTAAAGCTGCCTCTTCCTACCTAATCAGGCTGGTTTTGTTTGCTTCCTTTGCTCCTTTTATTATTTACTAAGTAACTGCCTAAAGTAACAAATCAACCTGCGCCCCCCCCCCCCATTATAAGCAACTTATCTTTTAGCCAGTTTTTCTTTTCCCTATCTTTTAAATCTGTATCTTGGAATCGACTGTTTTGAGATAATGTTCCAGCTACTTGGAAAGCCCTTTCAGTATATGGATGTAGTTATTTCTGGAAAAAACTTTTTAGATTATCATTTTAAATATCCTATTATTTTCCTCTTCATGTATTCCAATTATACATATACTGGATTATCTTTGCTTATCTTCTATATGAATGGCTTTTTTACTATTCTTTTTAAATTTCACTTTGTTCTTTTGGCTATTGCCGTGTCTTTCCTAAATGATCCCTATTTTATTTTCAAGTGAATCTATTATCTCTTGAGTACCTTGTAATTCAGTTTTAATTTCAAAGATTCTTTTTTTCCATCAACTCTCCTTAACTATCTTTCTGTTCTTTGTCCATTTCTATTAAAAGGTTTTAAATTTTGGATATAAAATTTTTCATATTCATAAGCACTTGTTTCAAAATACCTTGAGAATTCATTACAGTTTTCTCATTTTTGTTTTTGTTTTTTTGTTGTTTATTGTGAAGGAGGACAACAAATTTTCATTAGTTGTATTATCTTATTTCTAATTTCTTATAGTAACATTATATGAATATTGTCTGCTGTCTTCTATTAATTTTGAAAAATATCTTTTCTAGAATTAGACCATTACTAACAGTTTCATATAAGCAAAAATAAAGGATTTTGGTGGATTTCTGCATTCTTAGTTCATGAGCACCCTCTTCTGTCTCTTTTGTGAATTACTAATTCTTTAATGGATGATCTTTTTTTTTGCAGAGTAGTCGGTATGTCTTAGGATCTTAAGATTCTCTTTTGTTTCTGCAAATGCTGAATTTCTACCTCATGTTTTTTCGTGTCATAACCAAATTTCCAAGGGCCATCATCTTCATTAACATCATTTCCGTCTTCTTATGAAGCAGTGTCTTCCCAAGATTCCACCTCTTATTCTGTTCAATTCCCCATTAGTTGAGTTCTAATCAACCAGGTCTGTTATCAGCATTTTCTCCCACTTAGGATGGGAATTTATCTTTCTGAGGGTGATTTTGTCTGCTTTTCTACCCCCAAGCTCTTCTCTTTTCTGTATAATCACCACCATTCCTGATCCAGAATAAGCCCCTGAGTTCGTCCTGCTAGACTAGGGCATTTATGTCTCTGTTTATGTATGACTTTCGAACTTCATAGTATTTTCTTTCTTCTAATTATGTTGTTGGCATGGGTTATGGGTGGTTATGGTTTTTCAGGGTAAGTGAAGAGGTTAAAATTTTATAATATAGAAGCTCAACATGTTTCAATAAATTATTTTAAGTGGATGATGATAATAAGTAGATAGATCAATGAATGGATGAACATAAACTCATAAAGGTTAAGAGAAACTGGAGATAAACATTTTGAAATCCTAAGCACCTAGTTGCTTCCTAAATCCTTCTTTGTATCTAGAGCTCTAGGAATTGTTTTTTCAATAACCTACTAGGTTCATCACTTTTTGACCTTTTAAAGCAGCTTAAAAACCTAAACCAGAAAACATCCTCCTTTGTGCCATGCCTTCCTACTACCACCACTTCTTTCTTTTATCGTGATTCAGGGACATGCTTATTGATTTTAGAGAGAGGAGAAGAGAGGGAGAGAAATGTCAACCGATTGTCTCTTGTACGCACCCTGACCAGGGACCAAACCCGTAACTTAGGCCTTGAACCAGGAATCGTGCCCTGACCAGGAATCGAACCTACTATCTTTTGGTTTATGGGATGACACTCCAACCAACCAGGCCACACTGGCCAAGGCCCTACCACCACTTCTTTTCACCATCTCAGATAGGTTACTCTGTCATGTGTAAGTTAGCATTGCAAAAGCTCACATCTATATTTGACAGCTTTCTTTACCAGGTAGGAAAGGGCCCCTGAATGTCCAAACATTACCAAGTACACATTTCTTTGTGTACCAATATCTGCCAAGATAATCTCATATATTTTTTTACTCAAGTTTGGTAAGATACATTAAAGAATAAATTTATTTGGAATTGTTTATACAATTGTATTTTTTTCCAAAAATAATTTATTCTTTTTAAATACATTTTATTGATTATGCTATTATAGTCCCAATATTTTCCCCTTTACCTCCATCCAACCAGTACTTCCCTTCCCTCCAGCATTCCCCCGCCTAAGTTCATGTCTGTGGGTTGTGCATATAAATCCTTTGCCTTCTCCATTTCCTATACTATTATTGACATCCCCTTGCTTATTTTGTACCTACTAATTATACTTCTTAATCCCTGCCCCTTTTCCCTCATTCTCTCCCTTCCCCTTCCCAGCTGATCACCTTCCAAATGATCTCCATATCTATGATTCTGTTCCTGTTCTGGTGGTTTCCCTAATTTTTTTTTATTCAGTTGTTGATAGTTGTGAATTTTTTGCCATTTTAATGTTAATAGTTTTGGTCTTCTTTTTCTTAAATAAGTCCCTTTAACATTTCATATAAAAATGGTTTGGTGATGATGAACTCCTTTGGCTTTACCTTGTTTGGGAAGCACTTTATCTGCCCTTCCATTCTAAATGATAGCTTTGATGGATAGGGTAATCTAGGTTGTCAGCGCTTGCTTTTCATCACTTTGAATACTTCTTGCTAGTTCCTTCTTGCCTGCAAAGTGTCTCTTGAGACATTAGCTGATAGTCTTTTGGAACTCTTTTGTAGGTAACTCTGCTTTTCTCTTGCTGCTTGCTTTTAAGGTTTTCTCTTTATCTTTAACCTTTGGCATTTTAATTATGATATGCCTTGCTGTGGTCCTCTTTGGGTCCAACTTGTTTAGGACTCTCTGTGCTTCCTGGACTTGTATGTCTATATCCTTCACCAAATTAGGGAATTTTTCTTTCATTATTTTTTCAAATAAGTTTTCAATTTCTGACTCTTCCTCTTCTCCTTCTGGCACCCCTATGATTCAGCTGTTGGCACATTTAAAGTTGTCCCAGAAGTTCTTAAGCCTCTCCTCATTTTTTTAAATTCTTTTTTCTTCCTGCTCTTCTGACTGAATGCTTTTTCCTTCCTGGTGTTCCAAATCATTGATTTGATTCTCGTCTTCATCCTCTCCACCATTGGCTCCCTGTAGATTTTACTTTATTTCAATTAGTGTAAATTTCATTTCTTCCCTTATGTTTTTGCCGTACTCACTGAGTTCTTTGAGCATCCTGATCACCAGTGTTTTGAACTCTGCATCCAATAGTTTGTTATCTCTATTGCCTTTAGTTCTTTCCCTGAGGTTTTGTCCTATTCTTTCATTTGGGCCATATTTCTTTGTCTCCTCAATTCAGCAGGCTCCCTGTGTTTGTTTATGTGTATTAGGTAAAGTAGCTTTGACTCCCTCTCATATAAAAGACACCTGTAAATTGTGTGCGGTGGAGCCTTTGGTAATCACCAGAGTGGGGCAACCTCCTTCACTCACTTGTGGCTGTGTGTGGAGAGGGGGCTCACAGGGTGGTCAGTGCCACTGCTTGGCTTCTGGAGATTTGCCAGGCACTCTCCCCATTTCCAGGCATTTCACCCACTTCCCATATGGGACTGGCACCTTCCCTGCTGTTCCCTTGGTATTGAATCCCAGAGTGCATTCTAAGTCCCTGTGTGCCTTTTAAACGGAATCTCCTGAAAATCCGGCAGTTTCTTCTGCCACCTCAACCCACAATGGTTTTTACAGCTAGAGGTTACAGAGATCTGTCTTCCCAGGGGTAGAACCCTGGGGTGGGATTGCTTGCTGCCAAGGTATCCCTCCTGATTTTCATCCACTACACGTGAGAGTGGGACCGTCTGATCCGTGCCACCACCATCGCCTCTCTGTGTTGCATTGTGGCACCTCTAAGCCCCTCTCTATGACTCTGCCCCTCCTACCCATCTGGATGAAAGTGGCTTCTTTAAATCCTTGGTTGAGGACTTCCATGCAGCTCCATTTTCTGACAGTTCTGGGTGTTATATGTTTTGAGATTTAGTGTAGTTCTCTCTGTGGTTGCCCAAGGAAGTGAAGTGTGTCTACGTACACTTCCATCTTGAACAGAAGTCTGCCATTGTATTTTTTTAATCTAGAACAAGTCCATGAGATCATGGTCAATAATTTAAAAATGCACTATAATACTGTGGTGATGAAATGCTATGGCTAAATCCACATACTAACATGAATTAAATGTCAGTACTGTAAAATTCAGCTCAGCTAGTTCTTTCTACTCTCAAAATAGTAAAGCTCCTAGCTGCCCATGAATGAAGACCAGCCTGTATTTCTATGAATTCAAATGGATTTGTGCTCTTCCATGTAGGCCTTTTCTGAAGATGATAGACCATAAGTAAATAACATTTTCTATTTCAATTTTAGGTTGCATAGTTTGGATTTTTTTGATTGTTTATTTTCCTACTGCATGAAATAATTTTCTCTGGTAAAAAGGAGCAAATTTGAGTCTTGATACACAGAAAAGGGTCTAGAAGGACACACTCTCAACTTTATATGGGGAAACAGGACTGTGATAGCTCATCATTATTGTAAGGATTTTTTTTAAAACAAAAACCTTTCCAGAATTTACTTTTATAATTACAATTGCATTTTGAATAAAGGAAAAGAGAGACAAAGATATAATAAAGCTTATCAATAAGGAAGAAGTCACTTTTTGGATTTTTTATTTTTGCACAGTATCCTTTTCCTCCTTTTCTTTCATTCTACAAATGTGTTCCTTATAAAAACTCACACTCCTTAGGACTATTTGGAAAGCAAAGTTATAAAACTTTCCTGAAAAATTTAGTTCTATTTTTTGATTTGTATAATATATGTAGTAAAAATCTAATAAAGTTTGAAGGAAAACATTTTAAATGAGTATTAGCTATGACTATATTGTATACTATACATTATATTATTCAAGCTAAGAAAGTATATGTTTCTTACGTTCTTTTGTAATGTCATTACTTCCTTTAAAAAAAAAAAAAGAGCCTCAATTACAAATTAAAACTGGTCCAAATAAAATAATACAAAGTTAAAGGTCCCTTCTGGTCCCTTTTCCTCTCCAATATTTTAGTACTTTGTATGCTTCCTAAACTGGTCTGTTTTCCTGTCCTTAAAGAGAATTGTGAGCTGCCCACCAGGATGGGCCTTATGCACAACTTTTTAAGAATTGACATAATTCACACCGTAGCCTGTACAAGACACTGCCTCCCAGAAAAGGAACTAAGCCTTATTCCAGATTCGGAACTCGTTATTTTTTAAAAGATTGTATTTATTTTTAGAGAGAGGGGAAGGGAGGGAGAAAGAGAGGGAGAGAAACATCAGTCGGTTGCCTCTCACAGGCCCTTCGCTGGAGGACCTGGTCCGTAAACCAGGCATGTGCTCTGACTGGAAATCAAACCAGCAACCTTTCCATTAACAGGACAACACCCAAACCTCTGCATTACTCCAGTCAGGGTGAAACTTATATTACTGAATGTGTATTTTCTAGGATTCAAGATGTATTAACTCTTAAACATGAATGTGGAATTTACCTAAGTTTTCCAGCAGAAGGATAGACAACAGAAAATAAATGGTAAAATAAAATTAAAAGTCACTTTCTTGGAAAAGTCTCTATAGAATAAATCAACATAATTAAAAGAATATAAATGCAAAAAACTGCATTCTCATTTTTTAAAATTTAACACTATCCAAATGAATTCAGTGTTATAAGTATCTGGTTGAATATTAATAAAGTGTGAATAGAAGTCAGTAATTAATAGTGAGAGTTGGTAAAATAGCTTTCTTGGTGTTTTTATTTTGAAATTTTTTTTCAAATTATTTGGAATTATTTTAGATATCCAAAAAATTACAAAAATAGCGCTAAGTGTTCTTCTATACCTTTAGCCTAGCTTCCCCTAATGTTAACATCTTTTATAAATACAATTATTGAAAACAGGAAATTAACATTTATATAGACTATTAACTAATGTACAAATCTTATTTGAATTTTGTCACTTGTATCGCTAAGGTCCCTTTTTCTGGTCTAGGACCTAATCCAGAATCCTACAGTGCAGTTAGTCTTCCTGTCTACATGGTCTCCTCCACATCGTGGCATTACCTCCATCTTCTTCTGTTATGACCTCGACCCTATGGAAGAGGACGGACCAGTTATGGTATAGACTGTCACAGATCTACCTAAGGGCACAACCCCCACCCATACCAGGTTATGCTGTGGGTGTGTTCTTAACCTGAGGGCAGCTATTACATTGATCGTTTTGAAGAAAATGAACTGGATTAATGAATTCTTGGGAGAAGATGTGATATACAGAATTGGGAAACTGAGAGATCAAAGTAGTAAAAGCAGTGCTTGAAATAAAAAGTAACATAGAGTCAAGTTTGGTATATCCATTGCAGGACATACACAAGATGAGCAACAGAAGTAGCCAGTCATTAAAAGAGAAGGAAACACAGATACAAAGATAAAGGATGTAGTTTAAAAGACAAAGAAAAACAGACAGCAGGGATCCTTCTGAGATATCCTGAGTAAGTGTATCCTGGGTTCTTTACAGCTTTCCTGTATTTGGGTCCCATTTCCATAAGATATACAGTCTTTGTATTCCATAAGGTTCCCAGTTGCAGACTGAAAGCTGTTTTTTGTGAGTTAGCATAAAGGAGTCTCTCTTTCCTGCAATGACAGTGAACCTAACAGACAGATAAAATTTGGAAAGAACAAGTACAAAATATAGCTTAGTAACTGTAGCACAATCCAGGCAGTACAGGATACCTACTTAATCTTTTGGTTCTTTTGCAGTTTTACAAAGCTTACATGACTGATACAAATTAACCTAGACACTTACACAGACTTCTGGAGAAGGGATCACTGCAGGAATACTACTCACTGAATTTGCTCCATGATTCCATGGCCTGGGAAAAATAAAAACCTCAAAAGCAGTTCTTAGCCCTGGCTGGTGTGGCTCAGTGAACTGAGCACTGGCCTGCGAACTGAAAGGTCGCCGGTTTGATTCCCAGTTGGGGCACATGCCCGAATACCTGACTGGGGGTGTGCAGGAGGAGTCATTTTTTGTCACTTATATAAATAATAAAGTAAACCCGAGGAAACAGTCATTCCTGTTCTTAGAGACATGAATTGCACAAAACAATGTTTTCCTGAATGATGTATCTCTCACACATTGGTGTTTCTCTCTCTCTTTATCCATCACTTCCCCTCTCTCGAAAAAATAAATAAAACCTTTAAAAAACTGTTCTTAATGCAGCATTAACCTTGCTCATCTCATGTTTATTTTTCCATTTGCATAATACATGTTATTCTTTCATCAGTGTGACCTTAATCATCTTTAAATTTGTCGGGTATTGTTAAATTAAAAATTCTAAGTAACCTAGGTCCCACAAGCTCCAAGCTACATGCTTGTCTGATTAAGCAAATAGTATAAAACTGGAAAAATTTTTTATTTGTTAACTTTATTTTTAAAAGAAGCAATTGTCTTTTAAAAATTAATTCAAGCCCTGGCTGGTGTGGCTCAGTGGATTGTGTGCTGACCTCTCTGAACCAAAGGGTTGCCGGTTTGATTCCCAAACAAGGCACATGCCTGGGTTGTGGGCCAGGTACCCAGTGCAGGAGCGTGAGAGGCAACCACACATTGATATTTCTCTCCTACTCTTTCTCCCTCCTTTCCTCTCGCTCTAAAAATAAAGAAATAAAATATTTTAAATAATTAATTCAAGACCGAAAGTTCACTTTTCTCAGTAAAAGACGATTCTTAATTTTTCATCATCTAAATGTATGTATAACCTTAAATCTTAAATGTACATATAAGCTTATAACCTTAAAGAGTTTATCTTTGACTTGCCTTGTTATGAGTGAAGAAAAACTTGTGGTTTTTTATTACCATTCTAGCGTAGACCTTTCTTTGTTGCTCAAGAAAAATGTCATCAAGGGGAATACACACACCCCCTTGCACATACACATGTGCATGCAGGTAAACACACATGTATACATACACACATGAATATGCATGCATATAAATGCACATACATGTGTAATGAATACACATACACTTTTTAAAATATTGGTTGTAGATTTTTATACTCATTCTGCTACATTTGTAAATGAAGTAATATATGTATGTGTTACTGGTTTCTTGTAACTATCTATCAATCCCTTATAAATATTTAAAATGAAATAAATGGCAGCTCTTTATAACAAAGAGTTAGAACTATAGTGTATTATTTTGTCTCAAAGTGTGAGTTAAGGATCACTAATAGCTTATTTTAAAATTCAAGTCCTTATATAATTTTTGGCACAAATTAATAGCTTATTTTGGAAATATGAAATAGGCAAACAAGCACAAGGTATTGATATCTTATGAAATAAAAGATATCCCCTAAATTCTGATGAATATTTCATGATGACAAGGAGAAAGGATTATAAATAAATGTTCACTGAACCTTTGGTGCTATAAATCTGCAAAGATGAAGAATCAATGAAATCTATACTTACCAGATACATTGCTAGAATTAGTAATTTACTCAAAAAAAACTAAAGGTAAAGAATATGTGAAGGAATGCTTTACATTATAAAAGATAATTTTAAAAATTGAACCATGAAATGCTTCCATATAACAATGCCATTAAGAAGTAAAACTAGTATCCATAAAATTAACAATATTAGGCTCTTCCATATGTTATTGAATATGATTATTTGGTGTTGTATTCATGAAATTATATTAAACCTATTTAAATATGAATCTGTATATTCAGCCATATTAACAATACATATCCATAATATTGATTGCTGTGCTCTGTATATTCTTTTACTTTAGTAAAAGGCACTTTGCTGTATGTAAAAGGCACTCAATATTTGTCAAATGGACTCTTCATTTTAATAGCCATATTCTCCAGTAGTTTAAAGGATTTGGT
Source organism: Pteronotus mesoamericanus (assembly GCF_021234165.1). NCBI lineage: Eukaryota > Metazoa > Chordata > Mammalia > Chiroptera > Mormoopidae > Pteronotus > Pteronotus mesoamericanus. The sequence continues at coordinate 33,873,542 of NW_026555329.1, forward strand.
GAAAACCATGTGGATAGTTACTCTACTTAATCTTAGGTGTCATCTCTGTTGTGTTAAACAATGTCTAAATTGTTATCTAAATTGATTAAGATTGCTGGAACCAGAGTACAGGGATTTTAAATCCTGAGTTGTTGTTAGGGTAAAACGAGTTAGTACATGGAAATTCACTAATGTATGGACCATAGTAAATACCTAGTAAAAGTGTGCTGTCATCATTTTGACAGAAAAATTTCTTAAGGTGCTTAACAATTTGGTGTTATAATTTTATTATGCTAGAACAACTCTAAGAATAAGGAAACAAAGTAATAGACTAGACTTTATATTTAAAAGAAAAAAAACTAGAAAATTTTCTTTAGTAGTTAAGCTAAGCTCCAAAGATAGAAGCCATAAAGGAAAACAATGATAAACTTAACCAAATAAAATTTAAAACTTCTATGTGTTAAAAAAAGTTCAAAAAAATTACAGTCTAAACAGACTCTTAATGTATATGCAATATACATGATAAAAAAATTAATGTCCTTAATTAGTAAAGGTCTTATGAATTAATAAAAATACACAAAAGTAAAAATAATTATCCAAGGATGGACAAATGAAAGTGTTCAAACTAACTGGAAATCCAAGAAAGGTAAATTAAAACAGCCATGAGCTGCCATTTTAAAATCAATTTGATTCATTTTCAAATAATGATACATAATACTTTATCTGCATATCCAATATTAAAAGCTCTAAAAACTGCCTTTTGTAACTCATGTGCCAGCAAAATATAACCCGACGTGGACACACTGGTAGCAAACGCCTGCTGACTGATAGGAAGTAGTTCTTATTTGTGCCTCTCAATGTAAGCCACATAATTTTGGCTGCATACATACTCATGTGTTTGACTATAAAGTGCTTCCCAGACTCTGCATGGAGCGTTACAGATTAGAAAGCATTTGCATCACAGTAACTTTCTTAAATTGGAAAAGTACTGAATTCCAAAACCTATCTATCTCTTAAAAGTTTTGGATAGGGAATTGTGGACCTGAGTTTAATTTGATGGTACAGAGAAACAAAGTCACTAGTGAGCTTACAAATTGGTCCTCTTCTGTGAGTGTGCAGGTAGTAATCTGGCTGTATATTAAAAGCCATAAAAGGGTTCATGCCCTTTAATCCAAAATCCCACTTATAGAAATTTATCATTACTACGTTACTAGGAAAATGATGGAAGTTTAGGTTTAGTAAATCCAACACAGATAATATACAACAGGTAAAAACTGGAAAGTCCCAATGGTTAATAATAGAAGACTGCTGGGATTCCAAAGACCTGGCCATCCCACAGACTCTTGCTGTGCCACTGTAGGTGATGTTGTTCAGTAACATTTACTCATGTTGAAGGATGCCCTCGATATTTTCTTGTTATAGCCCTCGAAAAGTAGGCTATAACAATACTTTCTCTAAAATATTATTTGTGTATATATATGTATATATGTATGTGTATATACTGTATTTTGCCATGTATAATGCACACTTTTTGCCCAAATTTTTGAGGGAAAAATAAGGATACGCATTATACATGGGTATAATAATGGGTATGTATAGTGCACACAGAAACGTAGGTGTGCATTATACACAGCAAAATACGGTATATATGAATACACACATATATAGAAAGAATATTCACAAAAATATTAACAGTGGTTACCTCTGGATGGAGGAATTGCAAGTGATTGTAATTTTTTATAACTGTACTTCGTCTAAGTAAACATGTATTACTACTATAATAATAAAACTTTAAATTTGATTTAAATATATTATTTAGAGTATGCCAGTATCTTAGAGTTCAAATCTATATACATAAAATTAATATCCATCAAGAAAAATATAATGTTCTTTATATTTAGAAATTAATAATTATAAAGGCAGTGTGTCATGAAGCAAAGCCTGGTGTTCAAACAGCCTATTTTTGCATGTAGTAGCATTTATAGCATTGTTGACATTTTAAATGTGTATGTATTAAAATTACCCATGGGGAATTGGAAATATGAACCATGTTGTCAAGGAAAATGTGTTTAGATTTTTAGACCTTATAAAAAAATATGCCCAAGAGAATATTGGCAGCATTCAAAATCTGACCCATGTGGAGAGAACAGCAAGCTAACCATCTTGAATAGTGGAATGTCAATTGAGAATTTATAATGTCTTTTGTTACATTCATCAGAAAAAGAAATTGCTATCCTCAGAAATATATTTTGAAAATATGATCTTTATCCTGAAACAATCATTTTAACAATGCACATAAATAAGAAAGCTGTATGCACTTTCAGGAAAGTAGTTTGCCTTCTGTATTGCCTTGAGTGGTGATAACATGATGACGTGCCATCCTACTGTTTGGCGTGGGATAAACAGCGAGACCCAGCAGTATGTCTGCAGAGAAGAGAGCTTTGGGTTTTAACTGCCAATTTTCAAGTTGGTGCTTCTAATAGTTCCTACAATATGTGTTTGAAATTTGCTGCTGACACTGAATGCTTTATTCCACTTTGATAAACTATATCTGTGATCCACAAACAATTAAATTATATTACTTTTTATTAGAAATTGTGATATCTGTTACTTATTTACTGAAAGAAACAACTTTTTATTTTTCAGAGCTTCCATATGGCTGGGAAAAAATCGATGATCCCATATACGGCACTTATTATGTTGAGTAAGTCTCTAAGTGTGATATTAACTTGTTATTAATATGTTGTCAAATTATGTTAGTATTTCATTTATTGAGTATGTGTGGCTGACACTCCTTTTATTTCCCTTTATCTTACTTGGAAGTATCCATGGAGACTCTAGCAACACTAGCTGGCTGTCTCTTGCCTCTTCCAGCTGGCTAATTTGTCATTCTTTTCCTTTGATTCAAGATTCTAAAACAGCAATTGGAAAAGTGTATTTCACATTGTCCTCTAAATGAGCGATAAAGATATCAAAGTAAATGCCCTTCATTTTGACATCAAAATTTTGGAAGCTGACTGGGGAGTGTAAAAAGAGATGTTCTAATAAACCAGATTTCAAAGTCAATTAGATGAAGCAGCCATGCTTTCCAGTCAAAGGATGAAATAAATTTTAGACATTTTTTTTACTTTTAAGATCCCATTTCAAATCAACAGTATTCTTCCTGTAGATTGGATTTCTATATTATTAGAGGTTGCATTGCTTTAATTATTATGCTAGGGCATAATATAAGTTATCCCCTTTATGGACCCCTTTATTCAAAATAAAGCTCCTAAAAGGATTAAATTACATACATATTTTTCATAGGAAAATCAAGTAATATTCATAATTTTCAAAAGTTATGTGTCAAGTTATAAGTCAAAATATGTGACATATTTTTCCAGAATCTACTTTTCTAATAGAAAATGATTCTATTATCTATTGTGTACTGTTGTTTGTTGTTTGGTAAATAACAAAATCCACATTTTCCTTATGAGAAATGTTAATATATTTCCTATGAAGTGCAGAGATTGGTAAACAAAAAACATTCATACTATTTATCAAGATCAAACTCTGTTTTCTCCAATCATATTCTGTTTTACAGTAATAATCCAGATGGTCAAGGGTTACAGATTGATGGGCTTATTGCTAAATTGTTTTTGAACCATATTCACACAGTTCCTGGGCTTTTATTAAGCATCAAGCCTTCCTTTGTGCTGGGGATGTATGGATGAATAAGACCTGCGTGCTCCCCGCCCTTGAGCACCTTCCTCATCACCACTAGTCTTGAATACTTTGACCCACCATTTTCATTTGGAGAAGCCCCAATTTTGGTACCATAGTCAGCCATTTCCAGGCAAAGTGAATTGACCTAATTTGTCACATGCAATCTTCTAACATAGTAGCTAATGTTCTAATGTCATGTGGATGCTCAATAAATGCAAAAAGTGAGATAAATACATGGAGGTATCTCTAATTGCAAAAAATAAAGGGAAATCACTACTAAAGAATTATAAGGCCCCCAAGTCCCACTACACTGCTAACTAATTAAAAGATACAAATATTTTAATAATAATGTACCTGCAGTTCCTGGATAAAGTTAGCAGCATTAAATGTTTCCAATAAATGCTAGTTTGTCTTATTTCACAGCGTAGAATCAGACTGTCCTGTGCCAAAGCTTATTACCTCTGAAATACAAGGCAGTTCAATATAATGAAAGAAAACTGAGATATCTGCCATGCCAGATCTCATATTTAACACCCTTCCTTGCTAAATTCATAGATTAAGAATCTTTTCCTTAATCCAGATACTGGAAAACTGCATAAAAAGCCAGATAAATATTTGGAGTAGGGACAGAGGGCATATGGCTTCTGTCACAATTACTCAATTCAGCCATTGTAGCTTGAAAGCAACCATAAATGTCACTAAAATGAATGGGCATAGCTATGTTTCAATAAAACTTTATTTGCAAAAACAGCCAACTGGTTGAATTTGACCTGCAGAACATGCTTTACTGACCTCCTCCCTTATGTTACCGCTTCAGATTGTTCTTCCACATCTTTCTCAACTCCTTTTGAGCTGACATTCAATGTGGGAAACAATGTTTAACTCGAACCTTTCTTCTCTGCTTTAATTATCTATCAGAGATGTGAGACACCCACGTGTCAGAAAGCAGTGCTTCCTACTTTCTTGATCATTGAGGTGTGTGTTCTTCAAGATATGATGCTGGTTTGCAGTGAAGTATCGAACTGGATATTGACTATAACTCTTAAAGAAAATTGTCCTTATTTTAGTTATATTTCAAATGATTATCCTTTTCTTTGTTTTTGCTTAAATTATATTTCTCTTTACATTCCTCTACTTCATTTTTCATGTATTACCACCATAATCAGAAAAATATTTATAATTTAATTAGTCATGTCCTACATTAAATAAAATTGACATTTAATAATTTTAGATTCCAAAAAGTAGTCAAGCTCATGATACAGGTGAGTCAAATAGTTCAATGTCCTTCAAGCTGCATCCAATTCTATTATTTGTCATGGCTTTTCCCGATCACACCGTATAGAAGGTACACCAATACCAGTGTGGATGTTATCAGGCCAAGCAGAAAACTGAGATAGATCATTCTATCTTAAAGATAATTTTAAGTAGAATTACATTCCAATATTTCTTGGAAACATCTTTTGGAAAAAAATCATCAGCATAATTAAAATACCTCTATTTATTTGATATAATATAACATTACTTGAAATGAGGGATATTTTTCACATAACAAAGACAATTTGTCCATTTGAATTGGAATATGCCTGTTTACATGGTTCGTTTTAATTGTTCAAAAAATGTGAATCTCATCTCCATGACACTGTTATTTCACAAGCTATATATTGGTTCTGAATAATAGTTTTGTTTGTGAAATCAGTATGATACGTGAACATTGTACTTATTTATCACTTTCAGTCCACAGAGCATTTTTGTTGGAAAAAAAATTCACCTAATTTCTTTATAGTTAATTTATATAGGAAAAAAGCAGTAACTGTCTAACTTAAGTTGCTCTTTTAATTTTTCAGTGTAGATATCATAAATATAAAATATATGCCTAACTTAATACAGTTTATAATTGAAATGATAATATTAATGTCAGTATCTTAAAGAATCATTCATTTTAACTTGCAGTCTTAATATTTAGTTAATATAATAAAGCAAGGTGGCCTTTAGGATAAATCTGTAATCAAGAAAATGTTGATTTACTAATTCTATTGATGATGATGCACAGTGGTTTTTTTGCAGAACTATCATTTTTGATGTTTAATTATACACCCATTTATGCAATTAGAGATATAAAATATGAAAACATCTCACATCCCCACCCAGTAGCAGAAGAGCCTGTGCAAGGACATTAGAAGTTCAGCTTAGCAATCAGTCAGTCTTTTCAAAGAGACCAACAACAGGGAGCAGAAGTTGCAGAGTGGGCTGTTTGTCATCCGCAGGGCGTGTCAGATTGAAATCAGTTGGTGCCTCTAGCACAGTTCCACAAACACTCGTTTTCCTGTCAGCCACAGACAAGCAGACGGGAATTCCAGCAATCAATAGCAGGAAAATGTTCATACAACTTGAAACTGAAAAGCCTAGATTGAATAGCTTTTGACCGCTATTACTGACTTTACCTTTTTAAAGTTAAAGGTTTAAAATATTTAAAAGTCAGAAAAATTACCATCATCATCATATCATCAGAATAGTTAAAATTTACTGAATACTTAGTATGTGCCATGAACTGAGCTAGCGCTCAACTGTCTTTTCCCCATGTTTAGTCTTTGCTATAGTGATAGTGAGGTAAATGGCCCTAAGTTTATATTAAAGAAACTAGCTGAAGAAGTTAAAGAACTTACCCAGTATCACACCATATAGATAGCAATGGTCATAATTTGCACCCAGGCAGTCTGAATGTACAGCCCGAATTAAAAACTCTGCCCAAGATGCCTCCCATAAATGTAGTGTTCATCATCCATAATGGTCCAAACAAGCCTCAGACTCATTACTGGAAAAGAATGAGGAGTGGCTAGAGAAAGTCTCCTCTCTGGCTCTCCTCTACACTGTGTCACGCCAGGTATCAGACAGTGGGCAGTCATGCTGGGCACAGCCTGTGAGACTGGCTTCTGACACAAGCATTCGGAGCCCCCAGCTCCACTGCCCACTGCATCAGAGGGCTCTGGACAGCATGGCCGCTGGGGGCAGGACCCGTGAGGTTTGAAAGAGGAGTCCATGTCATGTGGATCTTAACTAAGGAATGTCGACACTAGTTTGGCTCCGAAGAGGCAGCCACCCAGCTCTGAATGTTAGAGAACAAGGGGCCCTACTCATCTATTTCATTTACATCTTCTATTATTTCACCTAGAGACAGAGCAGAAGGACCAAGTTTCTACTCTGTGTAGCAGCAGAGAGAAGTTAGCCCCATTTTTCCCTGTCAGACACTAAATCCATGACAATGCAGAGTTTAGCAATGTCTTAAAATGTCCTAAGTTGCTAACTAGAAATGTAACTGTCACTGCTTCTAAAGAAAGGGAAAATTTTTAATGAAAAAAAAAAAGTGCAGAATGTAGAGTGAACAGCTGTGACTTTTGTATAAATGTGGTTTTTTTCCTCCTCTTTTGTGAAATTATGTCTGCTGGGTACATTTTGGTTTCAATGGCAGCTACACAATTTGCCTAACTAGCTAGCCCAGAAGACACAATTTCCTGGAGCAGCTTTCATGCAAAGCTGCCTCCTCTGGCACAGACAGAGAGCAAACCGTATAACTACAGTGAAAATGACAGTGGAGACTGGCAGATGTGATTTTCATGTAAAAGTTTTACAGGATTTTCATGTGATGTCACACATCTGCTTCTATAAAACATTATTTGTGTGCAGTTTCAGAAAGTATGAAAAACACTGCAAAATATCTTCAACGTAACATTAAATGTAAAAGGAAAACCACATTCATTTCAAGTGAATAGCAAATATCTGTCATGATGCAGTAAGTTGGAAAGTAGTTAGAGAGGATTTTAACTCAATATCATATCTTAAAAAGATTTCTCCTTGTCATGCCTTTGAGAGATTTTCTAAATTTTCCAAGAAAAAACTTCCTAACTTTATAATTTTTAAGTCAGCATAAGTGTAAATATTTTGTTAGAAATAAACAGAAAGACATAGCCTTCTAAAAATATTGCTTGTTCTCAGAGAATTTTTTTCCTATACAGAAATTTTTTAAAATTTCAGTTTTTTTCCTTCAGTCTTCAAAAACTCGCAAACTCTTTTTTGATGCTATTTAAACAACTGTTTCACAAAGAAATTCTTTCCCCAAAATATCGCCTCTTCAAAAATTTATGTAACAGAAGATGCTCAACTGAAGTGGCATTGTTGGTGAAGTTGCTCAGTGTCTTTCTTAGTTTAGGTGAGCTCTAAATCCTGTCAGCAGCCTTTGATCATTATCAGTTATTATCACTCAGCGTTCAGGAATATGGGCTGTAGCTTCTCAGTCTGCCAGCCCCACAGCTTCCCAGCTGCGAGACCCTAAGTTACTGAGAAGAAGCAGGAAGACCAGAGAGAAGAGATATTAGGCACCAGGTAGTATTCTAAGCGATTTACATACGCTAGCTCATTTAATACTCACGTAAAAACCTATGAAGTTTATATTATCATCACCATTTTATAGATAAGGAAACTGAGATGTGGCTATTTTTATAAGTACCAGATAATGGTGGTAGAATTTGGACCTAGATAGTCTTATTCCGCAGGCAGTGTTTAGCACTTACACAGATGTGAAGTTTAGTGCTTTAAATATCCATTATCTTTATCTTGTTTGTCCCAATAACATGGATAAGACCTTTTCTTATGGTATTACTCCTTTTTCCACTCTTTCATGATTACAGTAAACTGCCCCCAAAAGGAACAATTCTAAGAAAAGATACTTGATTTATAAGAAACATTTACTTAGCCTGGTGTTCAGAGTATGCCACATTGAATTAATAGTTTTTCTTTAGAATTAGTGATAATTCCATAAGCCCAATGCAAATGATAAAGCAAAGACTGCAGAGTGCATTGTTTCCGTGGTGACCACAGCAGGGAGGTTTCAGGGTAATTCCAAAGGAAGTTATTTTTGTCAAGTTAAAATTGTCCATAGTACATGTCATTTAATGTACCTGGGCATTTGCGGTGATCGTAGTAGGTATAGAAATGTTTCAGGCACTAGTTTAACTTATAAAGTGCTTTACCTCCATCGTCCCAATTGACAACCACCGATAGCGAGGAAAGTTGAAGCTGTCTGATGCCAGATACAGCTGCGCGAGACCTTTCAGTAGGGTAGCTATGTTTTTATATTAATATAAAGCGTTTGTATTTTACAAAGCATTTTCTGATATTTATTAAACAAGCACAACTCAGTTAACTTCACAGTCAAATAAAAGGCACATATCAAAATCAGTATGGGGTACTTTATCTCTAACTGAACTAAGCTCTTTTTTGCTGAATCATTAAACTTATATTTTACCTCCTTATAGCTGACCCAGGCCAGCCTCACTTTGTGGCATCATTCCTGGAAAACAGGCAATCAGGCTTCCTAAGTACAGGAGCTCCTAGCTTCACACACATGCTCTTTCTACCACATTTACATTCTGACAGTTTGTAACTGTAAGAAGCCTTCTGGTTCCAAATAAAGAATGTTTCGGAGATGCAGAAGTTTAAATTGGTTTAATTTCAGGCAGACTTTCACAAATAAAAATGAAGTATTTCCCTTGACAGCAGAGTTACATATAAAAGTATTTTTTAAAAACTAATTTTTACAATTTTACTTAATCATTTTCTTTGTCTTGAAATGAGTCATAAAAGACAAGTTTTCTCCAGCATCAACTTTTTTGTCTCCAGCATCAACTTCTTTTGAGAATAAATTTGTGTAAAAAGATGAATGCAACATAAACACTTACACTTTTGGTTTGTTCATCTTTAAGCATGTTTTATGAATCTAACAAATTAAATCAGGCTCTTTTTTTAGGCACTTCAGAGAGGTTACACACAGGCAAACCACATGCCTTGTAGCACAGTGCAGGGGAACTTAGCGGTAGAGACAGCAATGGGAGGGACGCAGTGCCTGAGTCCCTCCCCAAGAGAAGAGAAAGCAGTGATGGTCAGAATTGGAAACACCATGCAGTGCATCCCAAAGTAGGGCCATGCTGCCTCCTCCTTCTTCACGGGGCCATGCAAACTTGAAATGACCTTGTGAAGGTGGGGGCGGGAGGTGGGGAACACCTGCACTTGGGGAACTTGTTGCACTTGTTGCTTAAGGTGGCTGCAGACAGCCTTTTGAGCTGGACGCGACCTCCGTGGGGAGTATCGTTCCTGCACTGAGAGGACCTAGATGGAGGCCTGTGGGAAGTGCTGCCCCTCCTGCGGGGGGAGGGGCTCCCATCCCAGGCAACTCATTGCAAACAAGAGAAGACTGGCACCATCTCTCACTGGACAATTCTGTTTGCCTCTTACCAAGACTATGTTATATAACAAGCAGATTATTGTTATTATTCTATAATTTGTGAGATAGTTTGTGTATCTTATTCATTCTCCTTCTGAATTAAACATGCCATGTTTCCTGTGTGTGAACTACAGATTGTCTCAAGTTACCAGTCAGTATCATCACTTACTTTGGAGTCATATCCTAGACTGAAACTAAATTCTATAGTTAGCACATAAAATAAAAATTGCATAGAGTCAAAATTATCCTAACAATCCCTTAAGATGGTCTAGTGTTGGAGACTAGCACACTGAAAAAACACAGCCATTTTTTTCCCTTTGTTAGAAAAAAATTCTTTCTGGAATTAAAGTACTCGCCAAGCATTTAGGTCATTTTGATCTTTAATAGAGACATAACTGGAATCACATTCCACTCAGAGAGATGTTGATCCTGTCAGAGGAATAAGGGAGCTTAAACTAAAGAGGCAGCAGATTGGTGTCATTCTTGGGCACCCTAGGATTAAATAAAGACAGAGGATGGTCACCTGTACTAGATAAATGTAATTCCCTGTCCCTGACATGAGAACTATAGTTTCATCTCTTTTTCAACATGCAGATAATGTTTTTCAGAGTTCCTTTTGTGTCACAGAACATGATGTTAGTTAATAGTTTGTCCTAATTTGCATCCATGATTTTGAATTTACAGGCTAGTACAAAATTACACTTAACCTCCCTGGCTTTATCAAGGAACATCCACTGTACCTTGTGTCAATAAGAATACTTTTGGCCATTTTCCTCTACTAAGCCTTCTTACTTTCTCATTATGATGCTGGTCAAAGAATACTTAAAATTTAAAAGCATTTTCTTTCAATTCTTACTTGTAATTTGACTAAACAATAACAGATGGGGTAGGCAAAAGTAGGTTCATAGTTATGAGTATTCAAAACAGAGTTTATTCTTGTATTATTATTTATTAACTATTGTATTATTGTATAATTATTGTATTGTTTTAACTGTAAAACTACTTTTGCTCACCCCTGTATATTACCATTCTTTTATTTTATTTTAATGATCTTAACAATTCCATCATACACATGTTATGGACATAAGGCTTCCAAAAAGGGTGGATCACTATAATAGAATCTCCTTACAAAGATATGGAAAAACATACAAATGTATTTGATATCTACAGACATGAGACTGATATTAAGATTTCACTGAAAAGGCAGAAAAATAAAAGTCAGCTTATAAACAAAAGGTCAGTGTAAAAACCACTGTATTTTTCACCATTATCACAGATGAAGATATTTGAAGAGAGATTGTTTTCCCACATTTTCTATTGTATAATAAAAGGGCCATTTTTTTAAAGATTTCATTTATTTATTTTTAGACAGAGGGGAAGGGAGAAAGAAAGAGAGGGAGAGAGACATCAATGTGTGGTTGCCTCTCACAGACAGCCTAGTGGAAACCTGGCCCACAAACCAGGCATGTCCTGTGACTAGGAATCGAACCAACAACCCTTTGGTTTGGCGGTCGGTGCTCAATCCACTGAGCCACACCAGCCAGAGCAACAAAGTGACACTGTTAAACATTATTTATTACTAGTGTTTAACAGATGACTTCATGTTTAACTAGATGAAGTTATATTACAGTAGACTCAGCTAACTGTATAATAAAAATGGATGATTCACAAAAAATCTTATTATCAAATTTCACATTTAATTTCAATCTAGTTAAGTAAGATGAACTTTAAAAATGTCAAGAAAAATATATTTTGTTCTCTGGCTGAGAAGGTTGACTGATCTACTACAGGCACAATCAATAAAATTAGTTTTGCATTAATTTAGTTTAGAAGAAACTCACCATTAGAAGTTTGGGGTTTTTTAAAAATTATTTATTTGTAAAACAATTTTCAAATACATTTGTCTCCATTTTCCCACCACCACTTTCCCCTGCCCCACCCACCCCCACCTCTCCCTCAATCCCCCCCCTACCTTGGCTTTGTCCAGGTGTCTTTCACACCTGTTCCTTGATCTAACCCTTCCCCTTCTCCCCACTACCCCTCTCCCTTCCTCCCTCTTCTCCCTGTCGGTTTCTTCTTTCTTTCAATGTTGCTGGTCTAAAAGTTTATTAAGCACCACTCATTGAGTCTGCCTTCATGTAAAGATCTTAGTTTTAATTTCCATTAAGTACAACATTCCTATATGGAGGACGACCAAGTCCCCCCATTCTATTCTTACATCATTTTCTTCAGTTTTAATTAGGCATCAAAAAAGTACATTAATATAGATGCATAGAATGATGGATAAAATCAGATAGGTAAAATGGTAAGAATGATTGTCTTTCTATTTTCTGTAATAGTACTTAGTGATTTAGTTTGGAGCATTGACTTAATATGTAAATGCTTAGTAACTATTAGTGAACCCAGAAACATAATAGCTACCCCCTATTAAACACTTAGTATGTAGTAGGCATTTTACATAATTCGTTTAATCATCACCATGATGCTTTGCATTAGATACTATTGTACCTGTGTTATAGACAGAGAAACTTAAACTTAGAGAAGGCAGGCCATCAAGCTAGCTAGTAGGAGGTAGCAATAGAGTTGCAGCCCAGAATAGGAGTTAAGAGACTTTATACTGTTCATATTTAAATTACAATTGACTCCCAGACTCTAAATATAAAAAATAATGTTAAAATCAGCTTAAATTTATACAATGCTTTAATTTGAACACTTTTGCATATTATAATGCATGTTGATGCTCTTCAAAACAGCCCTCTGAGGTGAATAAGGTATTTATAGATGAGGCAGTTACAGTACAGAGATATTAGGGGAATTTCACAAAGGCAATATGTAGCAGGCTCTTCTAATGCAGCCGAAACCCTAATGCTGGTTTGGTTTCAAAAATGGAAGGGAATAACAACTCAGACTCAGGTAAGTACCTTTCACTTTGGTGAAACCCAAGAGGTACACGTGAGATGGAGGGTACCAGAGAGTGCAGGTGGCCCCCCTCACCTCTGTGATTCCCTGTGGCTTAATCTACCACTCACAGGCGACTTCAGTGTGAGTGTCAGGGAGAGTTTCCGCCAGCACTTGAGGTTCTGCTCTGTTACTGTATAAGGAATTTCTTGCTAAGTAAGTACTATGTCTTCGCTTCTTATTGCATCACCGGCCCTCAGTTAGACCTCACATGTCCTTTTCAAAGTTTGAGACAAGACGTGCATAGTTGTATCATTGATTATCCCCATTCACTCACATAAAAGTTTAAACATGTTCATAAATATTAGTGCAGAATCATCATTATCATAATTGCCCAAGCATGACCCAGGTTAACTTCCCATGTTGGCAAGGGCAGAATACAAGAAAATTGGAGTTAGGGCAAGCCTTAAGGGAAGCCGAAAGTCAGCCCTTGGAGGAGACCCTTCTGGTTTGAAAACCATGTTACTTTAAGCCAAGTCTCCTGGCTAGTCATTCCTATTCTCCTTACCATTTCATTTCTCAATTTATACAAAATTCAAAACATACCCATATATATGTTTTCTTTTGAAACATTGTCAGTTCCTTTCTCTATGTACATAACTATTGGGTGCTTTTTAAAAAAAATTCTTTAATAATCAAAATAATGTGCTATATTTTCACATTTTTTTCTTCAGAAAATCAGCAGGTAATTTACAGTGGTGTGAAAGTTTCCAATGTAGCTGAGGCACACAGTGCTTGCTTAATGAATGTTAGTTCCCATCCCTACTGTCCACATTTTATTCTCTCCTTTGTTTACAAAGCCAACATTCATTCTTCAGTTTCCACAAATTGTAAATCTATTAGATAGAACTTAAATCTGAACAACAAATACATAGCTTTAAAAGTTTTCAAAATGGTATATTCTTCTGAAATATACAACATTGCACCTTACGTCTTCTTCAAGTAGAGATTTAGAATGAAAAATACAAAGTCAGCCAACATGAGGGCCTAAATTACCCAATCTCACACATGTATTATGGAAAGGAACACAAAAGTTATGTGAAAACATGCACCTCCCCCTCCCTTACAGGTAAATGAAACTATCATCTAGACCAGCGACTTTCAACCTTTTTCTTCTCATGGCACATAAACTAATGACTGAAATTCTGCAGCACACCAAAAAACATTTTTTGCCAATCTGACAAAAAAAAATAGGTATAATTTTGATTCACTCACACTGGACAGCTATTGTGTTGGCTGTTGTCATTTTTTATTTGACAATCTAAGAGAAAAGAGGTCAGTGCCATTGACTAAATAGTCAGGTATTGCATATTTTAAAAAATCCTTGTAGCACACTGGTTGAGAATTGCTGATCTAGTCTGTATGAAACTTTGCGCTTTCAGCAATGGCATAATTTTAGACATAGTGTGTTAATTATATGAAATTCTACAACAATACTTGTTCTCAAAAAACAATCTATTAAAAACCACAATGAAGTTCCCAGACCAGGTGGCTCAGTTGGTTGGAGTGTTGTTCCATACACCAAAAAAGTTGCAGGTTTCATTCCCAGTCAGGGCATACGCCTAGGTTATGTGTTTAATACCAAGTCAGGGCATGTACAAGGGGCAACTGATCAATGTTTCTCTCACATCTCTTTCTCTCAAGTCAAAAAAACGTATCCTCAGGTGAGGAATAAATAAATGAATACAACAATGAAGTAACTTATTGCCACCTATCTTTTCTCTTGGTTCCGCTGAACCTTTGTACTCTATTCCCACTGCTTCTTCTTTTTCCATGACTCTCTTCCCAAGGTCCTTACCTTTTTAAAATTAAAGCTTCCTGCTCACACTTAGGCCCCATGGCTACTTATTAGCAGTAAGGTATTGAAAGGTGGTGTGTAGATTCTATGTATCCAGACAAGATCATTTTCTCTCTAAGACTTATCTAAAGTATTTTTAAATTGTTTGTGGCTTAATTTAATTTCTGGTTTTCTAATTTCTCCTGCATTGCTTTTTAGCATATAAAAGGAATAGTTGTATATTTGATTTCCTCATGGTCTGATCAGTAATAAAGACACAGCAGTCAAGGATAATACTTAAAAAAAAATTTTTTTTCTCTCTTATTATTGGACTGGGAAACCTGAGGAGTTTGGGTATTATACAGAACTGCAATTATTTTCATGTCCTGTTACCTCAGAATCTGCCACAGCGTTGTCCTTCTCCCTTCATTTGCACCCTTTCCCAAACTCCCTCCTTTCTGAATGATCCCTGATATCAGTGACGTTGTTTTCATGGTTCCTCCCTGTTCTGAATGTCCTTGGTAATTCTTTGATTCTCTTTGGAGTCAGGCCCCAAAATATTCCTGTGTCCATGGCTGTGAATGTCTGTCATTATATATGAGTGATACGTATGCAAAGGTATATAATACTTAATCATATTTTCAGAGTTCTGTGGACTTAGGCTTTACATTTTAACCATTCATAAATAATTTATTATGAAATAGCAATCCAGTTAACATATAGTACAGGTCAGACTATTCTTACCCCTCCCAATGCACTATAATGTCTAGTTCCCTGGAAAATGTGATTCCTTATGGTCATAAGCACCTCTTATTCAGCCTCATAGCCTCCGGTAAAAGTAGTAGTTAGTGCATTGTGCAGAGCTGGTAAATGATGATGAAATGACTGAAAGTGCTAGGGAGCACCACGACTTTCCTTCGCACTTGGTGTGGTGAAGCTCATCCTCATATTCAAGAACAAGGAGCACACTCCCTGATGGAGACGTTCACAGCTCTGCTGGTCCATAAACTCACAATGGACGCAGGGAGCCTTTGAAACATGATAAAACCTCACGCCACGGTTTGGAAGTGTCCTTCCAGTCTTGTAGCTTTCATCCCCTCCCCCTCGCCTCCTCCTCCACACCACCACCCACAGGCAACCATATGCATGTGTGTATTCACAAGGCCTATACTCTGGCTCAGCAGA
Organism: Pteronotus mesoamericanus; assembly: GCF_021234165.1. NCBI lineage: Eukaryota > Metazoa > Chordata > Mammalia > Chiroptera > Mormoopidae > Pteronotus > Pteronotus mesoamericanus. Next base: position 33,889,420 of record NW_026555329.1, read on the forward strand.
ACGGAATGTTCCTGCACACCTTTGTTTCCACTACTCTCTTCCTAAAACAGTCCCTACTCTACGCGTCCAAATATGTCCATCCTTCTAGAATCTGCTCATGTGTCACTTCCTCTGCGAGGCTTTCTCCAAACCATCAGACTAAGTTGTCTTTTCTTCCTTCGAGTATCCACTTTGTGCATACAAGTTTCAGGACTTTTTACCTTATGTGATATTTTTCTGGCCACTTTGTAGAATGACTAACTCATTCTGATTTATCCAGGACTGTCCAGATTTTAAAACTGAAAGTTCCACGCCCTGGGAAACCCTGTAGTCCCAGGCTAGCCGAGGGGGTTGGTCACCCAAATAGCGTGTCTCCCCATTGCAGTATGGGCCCCATTGGTGAAGGGGTTGTGTCATATTCATCTTTGTGCCCCCAGTGCCTGGAACACTGATGAATTAATGAGTTTGTTTCTGAGACTGAGAGGACTTAAGCCATTTACTCAGGACTGGCAAACACCAGTGGAAGAGCATTTGTTAGCCTTGTCTCTCAGTACAGAAAGATGTTGAAATAGTTGAGTCTTTTAGTTTCCTCTCGATAAGCTCTATCCTACTTCTAGGTTGATAACTCACTACTTTTGCTCCATCTAGAAGAAGCAAAGTTTAGAAATATCTTTGATAACAACAACCTCCTCCTGCACCCAGCAATAAAATTTAGGAGAGACATCTTATGAAAATAAGAAGGGATGGATGGAAAACAACATTTTTAAGTGCATGCTTTCAAATTTTTTTAGATAAACTTGTGTATCTTGTCCAGGTCCTAGGGCCTTGACGACAGGGTTAACAGTGCACTTTGCCATTTCTGCTGGGAATAAAAGATCAAGTTTTCTATGTAATTGGCAAATAATAATGGCTAAGTGATGAATCCCCCTTATACAGAAGATACACATAAAATACATATTACAGGTTAATGTCCTAACTAAATAACTTAGCACTACTACTAGGGGAGAGGAGAACAGAGTTCATTTATCTGAAAATATAACCACATTTGGAAAGTTCAGCTTTGTGGGGAGCGGAGGACAGACTTCTTAGCTGTAAGAGTTTCAGTGCCGATATATGGATACTCTTCTCAGTCAGATGTGAGTCCACCTCCAGCCTTGACACTGTATCCTCAGATGAGTCTCCTTCCTGTTCAGGAAGAGCAGGAGAAAATAGCACATGAATGATTCAACCTTTCCACCCACATGTCCCTCAGGTATAGTAGGGAACAATGAATGGACAATTATAGAAAGAAAGATTTTCACATAACTGGTAGAATATGGAAGAAATCTTTCAAGAAGCAGAATTCAGTTATTCTGTGTTTATTTTAATGCTCCAAATAAAATAGATTCAATCTTCCATTTATGCAAAATTCATATTTTAAAATAAAGTACATTTAAAATATTTGTCACTAGTGCTTTTAAAATCAACTTTTCAAAGCACTGTAAGGTATACATTGTGTTATGTAAATTTTATTTTATAATTCTTTTTGTTTCTGTTTTATCTCCCTCATTAGACTACATGTCTGATTAATCTTTGCCCTTCCCTGAATTCCCTACCATTATACCTACCAAAGAGTATTTGAGAAACAAGTATTTGATGATTCCTGACAACACCTATTGTATACTTTATTCAGGCCCTGGTCTTAAGTGATTTACTTGTTTTAATTCATATAATTGCACAACAACTCTATGAGGCAGATACTACTTTTATCTCAAATTTACAATGAAAAACTGCTGAAATACAGAGAAAGTAAATGATGTGCCCACAGCCACATGCCTAGGATATAGCGGGGCTTGACTGTAGATGCCAGCTATGTGACTACAGTTACCGAGCTCTTGATGCACTGCCTGCCTCCTGTGAAGAGGCTTGGCCCCAGAAGAGCCCTGTAGGGTTATTAGCCTCTCTAAGTTTCTAAATCATGAGCAGTTTTTATTCCATTTATCCAAACTTGATAGTAGAGAAAACTTTATGGAGACTTCTTAAGCCTTATATTAAAATAAATAAAATATAGACAGGGACGGTATGATAGATGCTTTTGGCTGCTGGTATAGCTACAGTCCAGAGGTTCAGATGTGAGACCGTAATATGCAGATACGCAGACTTTCCTGACCACCCAGCAGTGAGGGCCACGGAACCAGGGTCAAAGAAAACCTAGGGAATTCCTAGCAACCAGGAAATTCACGCTCTGAGTCCGTTCGGGAATTATTCTGAGGAGAGAGAGAGAGAAAGGGAGGGAGGAAGGGAGGGAGGAAGGAAACCCAAGTAAAACAGATTTGGGGGAGCTCCTAAAAGAACGCATCTGTGTAGAGAAGGTGACATGCTAAGCTGCAGCCCTGAAGCCCAAGCCGATCTCCAGCTCCCAGCGCGGAGCGGCAGCCTCCCTGGTGCTGCTGCAGCTTGACCCTGACAGGATGCTTTTCCACTTGAGGGTATTTCTACTCTAATGCAAGACAGTAGCTTCTAGTTAGCAGCTCCTCGCATCCAAATCTGTCATCGCCAAAGGGGAACAACTCTTTCCCTTATCACTGGTGAAAGGTTCTTTGTCTTGAAGGAGTCCATGGGTCTTCACCCAAAGGCAAGTTAGTTAAATCACGTAGGCTGGCTCTAAGCTTCACACAAAGTTCTGACTCTCACAACATATATTTCATGACAGGGTTACACTGGAAAATAGTGTGATCTATCACCTTTCACTCAAGCCTGCTTCCATATATGCATTCATTCAATAAATGTTTATTGAGCGATGGTGACCTCATGCCTTGAAGAAATTAGTAGAGCTTCTTTGACCACCTTAGAAGTATTTCACTTGTGGTACAGTCTCCCCTTGAAAGTTGCTCTCTTCTCTCTCTCACATTGACCCAAAGATCCATTTCTAAACTGTTAAGTGAAGTCAAGATGGTGGCCAGTGGGAATAAAAGTATCATTCTTGACTATGCGCTAAAAGTGCCTCTCTTCAAAAAACCCAGGAGCAGCGAGGTGGGGTGAAGAGCCTAGAATATTGAGGGAACACTGGCAGTGCGCGGGTCAGATGAAGGCCTTCATAACCCTCAGCTGACCTGTCCAGTGTGTACTGATGGGCCCAGGATGTGTGTCTGTCCTCCTGTTTCTTCCATTCCCGCCCTACAGAGTGGGAGGTAGCAGTCAAACAGCACATTGAGCTGGGACTACCTTTGGCAGCTTAGTCAGTCAGCTACAAATATTTCCCTCACTCTGTGCATTTATGAAACTTCTGGTGGCACAAGCCCTCTATTTTGAAGCAAAATAGTATTTTCTAGTATTCCCCAAGGCTGCATACAGAAAAAGAGACTTCCACATACATCTTATCAGGCTAAAAACTCCTTATTCAACTACCTTTTCACACTTTCTCAGTTTCTAGCTCAGGGGATTGCAACCCTAGCTGCACATTAGAGTTACCTGGGAAGCTTTTTTAAAAATGCCAGCGTCTGTACCCCATTTGGAGATTATGGCTCAGCTGATTTAGGCTGGGCCTGAGTCTCTTCTGTTTCTGTTTTTGGGTTTTTTTTTTTAAGCTCTTCAGGTTAATCCTGAACTACAAAACATTGCCACATATAGGATGTTCAAGGATGGACTCTCACTCTTCAATATCCTGATCCTTTTGCCATTGTAACATGGATGTGTCAGTAGTCTTTCCTTTCAGGAAGGGGAAAATGGTGTTGTAGGATATATCCACATGTCTCTTACCCCATTATCCTTTAACATCTAAAGATTCTTTTAATAAAATGTGATAATAAACTAGGTATGATTAAAGAGTTAAGCTCTGGCCGGGTTGCTCAATTCGTTGGAGTTTCATCCCTTGCACCAAAAGCTTGCAGGTTTGATTCCTGATCAGGGTGCTTGACTAGGTTGAAGGTTCAATCCCTGGTCAGGACATGAACTGGAAGCAACTGATGGATGTTTCTCTTTCACTTCTCTCTCTCTCCCTGCCCCCTAAAATCAATCAATATATTCTCAAGTGAAGATTAAAAATAATAATAATAGTAAACTATAATGAAATTTTTTTTTAATTTTTAAAAAGTTAGGAACTCTTTGTAGCTTCCCAGGTTCCTGTTCTGTATGGAAGCTATATGGAATAGCTAATAATTTCTCACAGAGCCTAAATAATGAGGAGAATGTTGACATTTGTCATTCACGTCCTTTGATACATTGTAAGACCCCAAATCCTTGCTAAAGAGACTAAAACTATTCATTTTGGAAGCACAAGACAAGGCTTCCCTATTTAGCTACAATCACATGTCTTTGTGATAGGTCTTTTAAAGCTTTGGAGTTTTTAAGCTTTAAAATTTTAAGTTAAAAAACTTAAAGCATTTTAAGTTTTTAAATGAATGACTTCATTTGTGACAGTGTAAATGTGCTGGAGCAATTAGCTCAGGATACTAAAGCCACACCTGGCTTCCACTATTTGTGGGGTAACAAGGCATGCGAGACTAGTTCATAGATATTTTCATTCTCTGTTAAGTCTAAAAACTCATTTTGATTATGAATGGAATATTTTCAGCATTGTGTCCATAAAGCACGTGACTACAAGTTGATTTTTCTAAGAAAATAATCTTGTGCAGGTGGCAAGTTGGTGTAACCCAACAATAAAGGTAAATGTACCCCAGAAAGTTTTCGTAATGTGTTTCCTAAGGATAAAGTTATGTATATGATGAACAATGACCTAGCAAAAAAGAAAAAGAACAGAAAGGAAATGAGGAAAGCTGATACTTTGGTAAAGTTCAAAGTTGTTTCTTAGTTTCTCCAAGTAACTATCATATATTTATAAACAAAAGTCTCAAACACACATGCAGTCATCATTTAGTTATTTAACAAAATTTATTGTCTTTCACTCTGTCTGAGGCTTAATACACAAAGCTGAGACCTATACACACTTGTGCACAATCTAAGGAAGCACATAAAAATATGGTAAGGTTACTATTGCCCTTTAAATTCTTTATTGTGAACTTATCATTTAGGATGTTGTATACTATATCACAGAAACCTCATTATCGAAGATCTGGAGAGAATGATCTCAGTCTTAGTAACAGGAATACTATGTCCTTCTGAACAATTGTCTTGGGTTTATCTTAAATACTCTGAAGAATAGAAATGGCTTCTCTCTCATTGAATTAGCAGCTAGAAAGCTTAAAGCTAATTTGGAACATAACTCCAGTAAACAAGGAGAACCTTGCATTATCAATTTTATATATAGACCTTCCATTCAGATTCAACTGACCTCACCTTTATTTACTTTTCATTGTTGCTGTTCTTTAAAAGTGATTCAAATCCTCTTAATGATAAAGAAGGGTGTAACAAAATAAATAAGCTGAGAGCCACAGGGAAGAGCCTAACTCAGGCTTGGACTGTTGTTGACAGAGTTAGGAAAGGAGCTATGGGACAGGTGGGGAACACATTGTGATAACAATTACAATAACAGCTGTAGCAGTTATTATTAATAGTAACAAAGACTGTTATGCGTTGAAGAATAAAGAATGACTACACTTTACAATTGTGCGTTTCTCCTATGTATCTGTGTTTGCAAACATTCTTTCCCTTCACAGCAACCACAAGAAGTGCAATAGACATTAATGTCCCCATTTTACGGATGGGGATATTGATGCTTAGAGATTTTAGTAATTGGCCCAAAATGCCACCTCAATCCAAGTCTGTCTTGCTTCACCACTCTCATGTGACAAAATAAAGAGGCTTGATAGGGTGTTGCTGATGAGAGCAGCTCCAGTCTGCCCAAAGCTCAGGGTGCGTGTGGCGAGGCAGCGAGAGGTGCAGCTGCAGAGGGCTAAGTCAGGAATAGTATTTCTTTAGGTAATAGAAAGATTTCAAGGATTTTAGTAAGGGAAAGTGGAGACAAGAGAAGAGGGGCTTTAAACTCTGACCCTTCTGAAGTGTAGTAGCATTGTCTGAGTTTATGCAACAAAGAAACTCTGAAAGCTCATGTGCCATATAGTTCACCACACATCACAGATCATGATGACTCTGGTGTTCAAAAGCACTGCAGTGGCATTTACATCCAATGGAAAATATTTTTTTTTACATAAGAAAGATTTACATTCACCCCCATACCTGTGAGTCCCAATACCAACAGCCTATATAGATGTTTAATTCAGGGAGTTTTACACAGAATATTATTTCTCTTAACAAAAATATTTACCTCCACTCATACATTTTCCTGCTATCTTACCCTCCTCAAAATTTTTTGTTTGTTATGATTTGCGATTGACAAGCTTTTATTTTTGGAGTTATAATATCAAAAATGAGGACCTATCATTGAACAAACAAAGATTAGGTTACCGATTAATCTAAACAAGAATTAGGATTCTTCGGCATACCTAAGTAGCACACAGCCCAATTTTCAATGGTATATGCACACAAAGGACATCAAATGATTGATTTCAGCTACCAGTCTACCAACAGAATAATAGTGGTCAACATGGCACCATGATTCTGGAAATTTTCTGATTATCTCCTTTAAATACAAAACTATTTAAAGAAAGAGGAGTTGTTTCACCACAAAGTGTTCAATGCAGAATCATTTCATTCTAGTGTTCAAAGGGCGAACATTCTAAGCTGTTCATACATCTATGCATGTTATCTCTCACTCCCAGAATACTAAAGCTTCCTTCAATTTCTGGAAAGATAGTCTTGTAAATATAAGAACGGCTATCAATTTTGAGTGATTCCATGTGTCATGTCCTATTCTAAGTGCTTTACATATAATAACTCATCTGATGAAACATTTGGTTAAACTGGACAAAGAAAAGCCTTAAGTAATTCTTGGAAGAGAACATAAATAATCAGAGAGGAACCTAAGATTATTACAACAAAACTTATGCCTCCAGAGTAATCCATGTAAGCAAATCAGCGCTGCACATAAAGATTCATTTAACTGCTCAATCAATGAGTTGAATATTTGCCATATATCTGCTAATGATCAAGTGTCACACACAGTCCCTGGCCTTAAAGAGCTTATAGTCAGGTGACAGGTAAAAGGGGCATAAAAAATAGTAAGAGTTTATAATACAGCTGGGGGAGGGGGACAATACAAAGAAATACCTTTTATAAAAAGCAGATTGTCTTTTGATAAGCAAAGACCCAGTTTCATCAGTTAATGAAGAGAGCAGTAGGAACTGAATGAATCTGACAGCCTCTACAAGAACACATGTGCCAACCCAGACACCAGAATCTGGCAAATCTTTGTATCTATTTAGAATCTTTGGTTCACTTATAAGCAAGAGAATTGGTGATCAGGTCTCAGACCTAAAAAGTTAAAATGATAAAAATTTCTTACATATTTAGACAATACCTTTATTTCAAATATGTCTAACTTAATCTGATCACCTTTCACTAATACACTGACAACCATCCACCTTTTCCACAGAGTAGGTATAAAAACATAACTTTAACCCCATAATTTCCAAACCATTTCCCCTGAACTTCAATAGGCTGTTGTTATAAGAACCCCCATCCCAAACAGCATCATAGCCTCTGCCACAGGCTACGTTAGAGAAAGGCCCTACTGCTGTTCCAGTCCCCCCCCACAAAGCCTTTGGTGTGGACCCACAATGATTACAGCGATGGTGATGACAAGGTGATGATGGTGGTGGCCATGACAGCAGCTGCTGCTAGTTATTGAGTATGTCTCTGCTTGAAACGCTGTGCCAATATTCATTATATCACTGAAGCTTCACAACCACCCCAGGGGGAAGGGAATATTATGCTCATATTATAGATGAAGACACTAAGGTTCAGATTTAATAACTTGCCCAAGGTCATACAACTAATCAAGTGGTAGAGCTGGATATTGAATCCAGGCCTAATTGACTCCAGAGCCTGTGTAGCAGGAAGCTACCTCCTCCCCTGCCCTCCATGAGGAAGTAATTAGATAGTGCAATCGTCATCTTATGTTTCTGACAACCACTTTTCTCTCTCACCAGGAATTATATCATTTATATTAATGTAAAATTGGTTGTTGAGATTTTGCTTCTTTAACCTCCCTTGCTTTCTGACTGTAGTTTTAGAAGACACAAGAGGACTGTGTGTGAAGACACATGTGTGTGTGTGCGTGCACATTAAATATGTATGCACTTGCCATTGTTAAAATCATACATTGAAAAGAGGAGGTATGTAGGTGGGAGATGCATTTTAAAGATAGACATGGTCAAACCCCAGTCTTTTCATTTACCGGGCATATGATTTACAACAAGTCATTTGATCCCCAGCGTGTCAGTTTCATTGCCTTAAAATGGGACAGTTAAAATGCCAAGACTTTTGCCATTAGGCTTAACTCTAAGGAAATTTATATGTAATAACTGGCACAGAGTTAAATACTCAGAATTGTTCTTTCCTCTTCTAACCGCTGTCTCTTTTTCATGCTTTCAATCCATAATCTTATTTCTGTGTATACAAAAGACCAAAATCGATGTGTATGCCAGACTTTTCATGGTGTATTTATATCCTAAAGAAAGACTTAGACGTGACACTGCTATGACGTAGGGTCATTGGTTTCTACCTTCTGTGAACAGGGAACTCTAAATTTCATAGAAGTATTCGTTATGCTCTCAAAATACTGGAGGGCATGCTTATACTATAAGCCGCTAGTTTAGCTGATCCATAGTTGCTTCCAGACACTTTGTGACTAATATCTGTGAGTTTATCATCTCACTATGCAGAAAGTAAATACTCTACTTTTACTCATCTCAGTATCAATCATCCTACAGGTATTCCACAGCATCCACAGCATCCCTGGGAGTCTTCCTCCTATATCCCAGCCCTTCATCCCTATCTGTCAAACTCTAAAAAGTGTAGACTTTAGTTGCTCTAAGTATAAATAATCAATGAATTTACCTTACACTAGGGGCTTTGCAAAGCTTAGATGATACCCTTCTATTCAATACCATTTGGTATAAACTTTATTTGTTGACCATTCACTCTAATGCACCAAACTCCTCTCAGACTAACAGAGCAGGTCCAGCAAGCAAATGCACATTTTAGTTCTTCTGACTGAATTGTACATAATTTAAATATAGTAACGTGTGATAGATCCACTGAGAATTCTGCTCTTGTTACAGAAATGTACGTTGTACACAGGCCAGCCCAAGGAGAGGCCTGACTTCATGCCTGGTGGGGCTCTTGTCTGTAATCACATAGGCATCTCTTAATCATCTGCTCTCTGTAGAGCTATACATATGTTCTCTTAAATGACTTTGCCCTACTGTTACCCTAATTTGAACTTTTATTTTTCAGCCACATAAATAGAAGAACACAGTTTGAAAACCCTGTCCTGGAAGCAAAAAGGAAGCTACAGCAGCATAACATGCCCCACACAGAACTTGGAACCAAGCCGCTGCAGGCCCCAGGTTTCCGAGGTTGGTACCTGTCACTGAGCAGTGTTTCAAAGGGAAAAATTGTCTATCAAACTGTCTGCTCTTCCAACATACATGCCTTTAGCTTAGACTCTTTGAAATAATTGATTTGCTTTCCCCAAACTCTTCTATTAGCTTTGGCTGGGTGTTTGCTGTTTCTAAACTAATGCATTTAGAAACCACAGATTAAGTTAAAGCCTCGGGCACTACGTTATAGGAATTTACAGCACGTAGCCAGGTAGAGATTAATGGGTTTTTGACAGTGGTACTTTAAACTGCAGAGATACACAGAGAATCATAAGTTTGTCCTCATAAAACCAAGCACCAGAATGAGGCTTGTTCTCCTTTGTGACAGTAGACAGCTCCTCATCGACAATACCTAGGCCCAAATCCTTCTGCCCCCGCGTTGTCCCCGGGAGGTCGCACAGCGTGAGTGACTTGCCCTATTATCCACGCAACTACGCCTGGAGGCCCTGGCCCATCGGTATGTCCGTGGCTGCTTGCTGCACCTGACTACGACTTGGAGCCACACAATGGGATGAGATGCTGCACAAAGTTTTCACGTCCTCGTGGGCTCTTACTCATCGCGAAAGCAAGGAGGCTTTTGTAGCTGGGAGGCCTAGATTTGCCTGCTGATGACCTTCACGCCATGCACTACGGCACAATTACAGTGAATGTAAAGGTCTAGAATTGAACTCCTTCTCCAATTATAAACGTTACTTTCATAAAGAAAAACTAGGTGACAAGATTATGTATGTGCTTTTTATTTTTATTTTAAAGAAACTTTCTCTATTTTTAACAAAGATATGTGATATGTAAATAAAGTAAAATTTGAATATAATAGCTTATTATTTTATAGTTTGTCCATTACATATCACCAAAAATGTAACAACAGAAAAAATGTCATACAACATACTTAACTAAGTTACCATGTACCGGTAACTTAGTTGCTTGTTCCAAATATCAAATCCTATTAACCAAACTGCAAGAACTAAAAGTGTATGTATAAAATATTTGACTATGATAGCATTTAAAAGATACTAATTCTCTTTCTTAGTATGATTATTATTTTTAAAGCATTTAAAAATATTTATTAGAGATCATAGCTGCAAAAGCATCTTCTATAAGAAATTAATGGTCAAACCTATATGAGTGGATTCAAGTTCTGTTTAGATTCTTTAGGTACATGATTTGGATGTGTCAATGTATTGTTATAAATGTGTTACCTTTACATTCATAATTATACCTAGAAATATTGGCTTGCCTTTTGCTCACATTTTAGAATATACTAAAACTCTATCAGGTCAGCAGAAATTGATTTATCTGGTTATCTATAGCATCTCACAATATAAGCAAAAGTTAACTCAGTCCCACATCCAGATATACGTTCTAAACAATTTAGATACGTCAGCTGGTGGCAACATTCCATTGCTTCTACTCTTTTTAAAACAAAGTAGTCCATTTTGGTTTTCTAGGCCTATCCCTTCAAGGTTTTGTGTTGGACCAGCCACACACATACCTCCCACCTGGACACTTAGAATAAGAGCAACGTACCCAGATGCCTCCGGATGATTTTGGCTCTTCTTTATCTGAAGGCACTGATGGTCTGTTGATTTAGCCCTTTTAAGCACAAGAGCTACTTTAGTGAATAGAAACCATTGACTTGACAAAAAACCTCTCCAAACCAAGGTGCTTCGCCACCTTTCCCTGGATGCTTGGGACTGCTCTGTGCCTGTAGAAAATACTAAAAGCTTTGCTCCTGCAGTCACCCCTGCTTGCATTTACTGTAGGACACCCGCACATTACCCCAGGATGGCTGCTCAGTGGCTGGCTTTCCCCTGTGTGAGAACTTGCCTTAAATGCGCTTTTTCTTTTTTGACTTATATTGGCCAATGTAGAAAAACCACTCTTCACCCGGGATGCATCCCAGTTGAAGGGAACATTCCTCAGCACCACCCTAAAAAAGAGCAACATGGGTTTTGGATTTACCATCATTGGTGGAGATGAGCCGGATGAGTTTCTGCAGGTGAAAAGTGTGATTCCGGATGGGCCCGCGGCACAGGATGGAAAAATGGAAACAGGTAAGTTCCTAAGTGCTTTCTTAGAAAATTATTTTGCAATATCTTTCTTTCTATGGTAAATGTGAGGAGCTTCTTTCCGTGTTTTTAATTTGGAGGTCAAAGGTCACTTCACTTGAAGAAAACCACAAATTATTTCTTCTGTTTTTAAGAGCATCGAATTGAAGTATTTTGGAAACAGCTTGAAATGTCGTTTTTGTTGCATTTTTCAGACCACCCTTCCATTTGATGGTTTCAATGGACTCTTGAGATTGACACTTTTCTAATTTAATTCTAGAGTTTCTTCTTAGAGATGTGATTAACATTCATACTTTTCTAGCTCATTCAGCCATTGATATTTTTAATCTGTATTAATTTTGTAATATTCTCATGATGAATTGCCCAGATTAGATATTTAAATATTCATGCTTAATCCATAGAAAAAGTTTTAAAATGGTATTCATCTTTATATGTCCCATACATTTAAATATATAGGTTTCCTCTCTAGTCCTTATGAATTAATTTTCATATGTAGTTACTTGGATGTTTATCAAATTATAAACAAAGTTAATTTAGCATAGAAATGCACAAGGAAATTATTAAGGCTAAAAAATATAAAATATGAAAGGTGCACAGAGCTCAAGAAAAAAAGTAATGAACTAAGTCTGATTTTGTAGTCTAATTTTAAATTATGCCACCTGGCTCATGACTTTGGATTAGTCCCATAATTTGTAAATGCTTGTGTGGAAAAAAGAAGAAATCAAATTTGATCTTGTGTACTTAAAATACTGATTCAAGAATTGTGTGGTGTTGTTTTTGAAATGTCTTGGAAAAAGTATTACAAACTGTAATAGTCTAAAGAATTGTATCAGTATTTCACATTTTTTACAACATTGATTTAACTTATTATATCAACTTATGAAAATCAGTGGGTTCTAGTAGATACACAAATTAGAGAATTACTTTTGGAGAAAAGTTATGTCATTTGTAGAGTCTATAGATTTATTCCATAGACTTTAAAATACTTGGTGTATGAAGAAAAAAAACATAAAATTGAGATATTTGTCTGCGTTTTTAATTTTAAAAATGACCAGTTCTTCATTGCCAATTACTAGATGGTTTCTGTAGACATGACCTCTTTTCAGTGTCATCTAATGAATATATTTGTCACTCCTACTCAATAGTAATAATACATTTAACAGATGCAAGAGCTCCTTAAAATTTGAATGAAGTTTCAAAACTAACTCATCACATTTTTCAAACACTACTGTTGTAAAAAATTGTGTAATAATTTTCTGCAAGAGTAAGCTTGAGAGTGTCCAACTCTACTGTTCATCTGGTGATATCTTACTAGGCATTCACACCTTTATGTTGCAAAAAAATCACAAAGAAACATCAGAAGACTCAACTAAAAATCATCATAATGCCTACAGTTAGAATAAGAGGAAATTACAGAAATGTTATCTTAGCAGAGGGGAAAATATCTCCAAATCTTTTAAACTTCAGTGAAATATTTAACATACCTATTTATTTTTATAATAAAGGATCTAGCAATTTTTTTCTCTAATCCAACCAACTGTTCCCTCTTTCAAACTAGAAAATACCTCTTTTGGTATAAATTTAAAACACAAAATAAAATGAAAATATTTGCACAACCAAGTTTTGTCCCCTTCCTATTCATTTTCCTAGTTTGCCATACCCACATATTCTAACCTAGGCTTCTTCAACAACAAAGTCAAAGTTCTATGTAGAGTTTGTGACATTTTCCTTTAAGATAATCACAAAACAGGTTCTAATAGAGAAAGAAGAACCTAGGATTAAATTCTATGTACTGTCTCCTATTTTTCCCTGTTTATTAATGTAACAAGCACTCACTAAGCCCTTCTCTTCCATAGTCATTGCAGTATACCAGGACTGTATGAGTGGACATGACAATGTCCTGGCTCTCCAGGAATTTGTATCTAGGAGGGCCTTGGATATATAAACAAGTAATTGTAACATATGAACAGGATAAGTCTATAATAACCATGAGGTTGGCACAAAGTCAGAAGGATGGGTGAGGGGAATAAGCAACAGAAATTTTTAAAAGGAAAAGCATGTTCCTAACTATATAATTGTATTAGGCTTTTGTAAGGATGAGAATTTCTCTCATCTGAAAAGAATTTAATAAAACATTAAAATATGCTTACTAAATATTCAAAAGTATTAATTTTAAATTTTGAGATAACTTAAAATGTGAGTTCATTTCTGTGGCGTTCCACACATAATATTAAAAGGAATGGCTTTTCAGTTTAGTTGAGCTACTGTTTAGTGAACATCCATCTGTGCCAGGCATTCTGCTAATTGTTAAGAATGCAAACATGAAGATACAAATGTTTCTAATCTTCAAGAAGCTTACAGTACCGAAATAACAAGTGGCATGTTAGTGAATATTTATATCAATGCAATAATAAAAGTATGTACAAAATCCACAAACAGTGCAGAGGAAAGGGTGATCAATTCCTTTGGGAAGTACTTAGGGAAGGACTCATGGAGAAGATGGTGCCTGCCAGACTTCTGGGTGATCAATAGGCGGTTGTTAAATGGGCAAGTGAGGAGAGCTATAGGAAAAGGAAACTGCATATGAAAAGGCACAGTAGAATAAGTACCTAGAAAAGGATTTCTATGTTCTCACTGTGTACATTAATGTTATATCTTCAGTGAATGTTCATGGGAAGTATCTAGTAAACTGATAACAGTAACCCATAAACACGAACTATTTAGACAAACATCAAAGAACAGTATGTAGTCAAATTAAAAACATAGATATCATAAATGCATACATGCCTATGTATAAAATCTTTCTCATATAAATTTTCAACCAATTAACCATAGAGACTTACCCTATAATTGATGTTTTCTTTACTTGTTATCCCTGCAGTGCCAGGCAGATAGAAGGTGCTCAATAAGTACTGGATGGATGGATCAATGCTCTTAGAAATTAAGAAGTGAAATTTTAATTGGCTGAATCCCCAGTACTATAATATAGCCAAGTCCAGGTAATTGGACCAATAGCTTACCATTGAAGCAAAAAAAAAAAAAAAAAAAATTTTTAAGCCAGCTTTCCAGTTTCTGGATGAAATTAAGAAGAACAATACACATTACGGACAAATCTTCCTTTTTAAATAATTTCATCTGTAAATGAACCTCAATATTAACAAAATTAATAGACACTAAATCATTGGTATTTAAAAGGTAAGAGGTCTCATCTGACATTGAAATAAACATGAAAATATTTTATTCCACTTTGTAGCTCTATATTTTCTCTAATTTAGTCAGAGATGTCAATAGTTTATGTACTAAGACACTAAGAAAAATCTGCTCTGCTAAGAAGTTGACCCAGGATCCTGCAGAATAGAAGGGTGGAATGGTAACTCCTTCTTTCTCAGTCAGTACTGAGTCCTGGGAAGGGGCAGAGAGAGTAGAGAAAAGGAGGACACCATGCTCCTGGCTGCTTTATGACAACCACTTGTGCCAATCCCTGATGGCCAGATAGTGTTTCTGAAGAAGCTTTCCTAGAAGAAATTACCACAATGCCCAGAAACCATCTGATTCTTAAGTACTCTATACATCCCAGCAACCATTTGTAGGCACAGAGATCCTGATAACAGTCTTTAAAATATTTTAAAATTCAAGATTGACGTAACACAATTTACATAGAAACCTCAGAGTCTGAAAGAGTTGATCTAACCAGCTTCCGTTAAAAAGCTTCCCTCATTATGTGATGTTTCATGTGTTTCCCTGGCTAATTTTTGAATCAAGGCTTTTGGTTTTCAACAAATATATGAGGGAGAAAAGCTGATGCATCCATAAAGTTCTACAGAATTATGAGGACACTCACAACCTGTTATGTGCCTTCCTCTAATATTTCTCCCTTTTATTAGTTAAAACGGCAGGAAGCTGTCTGGGAGACCAACGTCCTATGGCTCCTGGCATTTCTCCACTTGGCGGATCGATGTTACTTCTCTTTTACTAGTTGCTACCTCTCTATTTGTGTTTCTAAAAGCAGAGGCACAAGAATAAATTTGCGAGAATCCCTCTGGGAAATTTTTAAGGATGCATATTCTGTGTCCCTAGATCTACTGATTCTGAACTGCTGGAACCAGTTTTCCGGTATGTGCATTTAAAAATTGTCAAGTCAATACATGCACATGGGAAAAAACATCAAAATATTTATAATGCGCACAGTATCTCCTGCCCTGCTCCTCCCTGTCCTCTAGATCTGTGTCCCAGAGGCACAACTACTTTTGTACTTTTTTAGATGTTTCTTTTGGTAACTATTTTCAGACCTCTAATTAATGTGTTTATACTGTTGTCTTGATTTAACAGTTTTAGACATGCCATATTTATAGTAATTCCTTTTAGAAAGAAATGAAGCTTTCATTCTCTTATCCCTCATCTGCCCTCCCACATTGTCCCAAGAGAGATTTACAGCAATTTTAGTAATATTTGCACAGTCTTTGCATTACAATGGCTTCATAAATTCGCTCACTGACCCCAGTGCTATACCATTAATACATTTTCCCCCTAAACACATTTGTGGAATTTTACTTTTCCTTTCTTTTTGGCAATATCCTTTTAAAAAAAATAATACTTTTTTCCTCAAAACACCATCAGTTTTGGTCCTGTAGGGGTTTCTTTTTTTCTGGGCATCTTTGTCCTCCTACTCCTTCCTGGCCTATTGCACACTGACATGTGGAGTTTTCAGTCATGGCTCTCCCAAGCAGGGCCCACCGTTACTCATATCTATATCCCCTTTAAAACTAAAGCACTGTTCTCATCTGTCTGGTGTCCCTCAATTGTCCATACTTAAAAGTGAAACATTGAAATGTTCCTTGGGAGTTCTACATTTATGGCAGAGTTTGAAGACTGGTCAGATTTTACCAGGGGTTATAAGGCGGGGGCAAATTATGAAAGTCTGCTCAAAGGGGCCATGCGTTTTCCTGGAGACGCCCTCACCCTCTCCCTCGGGGTGGGTGCTGGGAGTGCCACATGCAGGTGTAGCAGGGCAGATCTCTGTGTACTTGTATCAGCTCTTTTCTTGTCCCAAGCCTTTCTGGGATTCTCTGGATGAAATTAAAAAGACGATACATGTTAGGTACAAAATTTCCTTTTTAAATAATTTCATCTGTAAAGGAACCTCAAAATTAACAAAATTAATAGACACTAAGTCATTGGTATTTAAAAAATATCTTCAGTGATTTTTTTCAGATGCAGAGACATTCTAGGTCCCTCTTGTCCATTCTTCCCTCCCCTCCAAAAACACATTAGAATAGGGGTCAGCAAACTTTCTTTGAAGGGTCAAATAGTAAATACTTCAGTCTTTGTGGGCCAGGTGGTCTGTCACAACTATTTAACTCTGTTATCATGAAAGCAGCCATACATACATAAATGGATGTGTCTTTGTTCCAATAAAACTACGTTTACAAACAGACAGCTGCAGGTCTGCTCCATGGGTCATACAGTTTGCCAACCCCTGCTCTAGAATATACCTTCCAATGCCATGATACATAGTCATCATGATTTTACTGACGTTCCATATTCTGAAATTCTCTTGAGCTGTCTTGTCTTACCAGCATCTCTCTGTCCGGTAATGGCTTCTCACAGGTTCCCTTCTTTGCTGAGGGTCTATTCATTTTAAAGTTTTTGTTACAGCAAATAGCCATGTGTGTTTAGTCTGTCATCGTGAACTAGATAGAAGTCTTAGAATCTGCACTATTAAGCCCACTGAACCTAGAACCACAGCAAGAAGACGTTTTTCTCGTCTGCTGTACAGCCTCACAAACATTCTCCATACTATGCTGACCCTCTCCCAATCAACCCTCTGCTCATAATTGCTTTGACAAACTGTTTATGAATATTCCTGGGGAATAATCTTTGGGGCCACCCACCAAAAAGAACAAACCAATTAATCCTTATGCTCATTTTTCATATCAGTCTAGGACATGGAACTATGGGCAATTTCTCATTCGTTGAGGTTTTTAACACTGTTTTGAGCTATCCTATTCTGTAATTGCATTATCTGAAATCATAGTTGCTCTTTTGCTCTCTAGGGAACAGCAAAGATTAACCTGAGGCCATAGATTCTATGTGGGCGGATGACTGCTATACCCTCAGTGTGATGGTCATTAACCCCTTAAGGCTGGGCTGTCAGTGCTGATTCTCCAATTACTGGACGCCCAGTGGTCTTCCACCTCACCCCACCTCCTCCCTAACCATTATTAGCTTTTCAGAAGTTTAATAAAATCCCATGGTTGTTAATTAAACATCTCCTGAGGAAGAGCTACATATATGCATGAAAAATCCTAAGAAGTAATTTGAAAATATTTCTTGTGTCTTATTTCCCACCACCTCATAATTAACTTATATCCAGAGTGGTCTTCCTTTGAACTTTGAGCACACACTGTGCTGGTCTCTCCCCGTGACTGCGGTTCTCCATCACCACCCCCCGACAGCCAAGTGTTCACATTTAGGTGGCACACACCATTAAGATGGTTCTGTCAAATGCCAGAAGCAAATGAACTAATCAGAGAAGTGTAAGTTTCTATTATTTGAACTGTCTGTTTAGTTTTCTATTGTTGCACAGGAAGCCACACGAAAGCTCAGTGATTTAAAAGAACAATCAAATGTTTGTTCATGACTCTACATTCTTGCTTGGGATCAGCTGGGTGGTTCTCATCTGCTAGGCTCACTTTGGGGCTGTCATGCAGCTGCAGTGATCTAGTCATCCCCTGCGGCTCGGATGTGCAAGGCGGCTTCACCCACACAGGTGCCTCAGCTGGGATGGCTGGGACTCCGGAAGGCTGACAAGGCCTCTCTCACTCTGCATGGTCTCAGCAACAGCGTGGCTGCACTGCTTTACATGTGGCTTAGGGCTCCATGAGAGCAAAAGGGGAAGGTGTCTTACATCTTAAGGCCTAGCCTGGAACAAGTACAACATCATTTCCGCCCATTCTATTGCTCAAAGCAAGTCACAGCTTAGTCCAGATTCAACAGTAGGGAAACTAGGCCCCACATTTTGATGGGAGAAATAGCAAAAACATTTCAAGTAATCTTTCACCTACTGCAGTGTCTTTCCTGTGGCTTCTTTATTTCTGAATTCCTTGAGTTCAAACTTCCCTGAGAAAGTTATCTTTTATTTTCATGGCACTCTGCCTTCTCACAATCTTCGGGAAGAGGAGCGTTGATATGTTGATATCTTGTTGCCTTCCCGTTCTCATATCATGCTGTGAGTAAATAATAATGGATTATAATACCATATTCAAAGATGATGAGCAGTAATATCATCAGGTCTCTAGCTCTATCTTTCTAATAAAAATAAAGGGGGTGGTTGAAGCAATTCAGTTTGTAAGACCTCACAAAATTTTCAGATTCAGATCCTTGTTAGATAACTTTTTAAATAATCCCTGATTAACATTATTTTTGCTTATTTCTTGGATGCTATAAGAAAACATCTTGTGCTCCATGAAAGCCAGAAAATATAATTGAATTTCTGCCAACTGACCAATACTAGTATCTCTAGTAGAGAGGAAATAAACTGTGCTTATTTAGCTTATCAGTATATTTACTCTGGATTTTTTCTAAGCACACCTATGTTTCAAAACCTCACTTCATTTTGTTCAAATACTTTATATCTCCTCTGCTAGTGATGTGTCTTTCACAGCAATAACAGGCATCTCACAGCAAGAATGAGTGCCACACTAAACACTTTATACCCACTATCCTCCTTTTATGACGATAGGGAATACAGGTGCCATAGTTGACAAAACACTTGCTTTCAGCTACAAAACAGACTACTTGAAAGGATTAAAAATATTTGTTGTGCCAATTCTTAAAATCATGTTATGCTTCATCAATAACTCATGTAGTTTTTTAAAAGAGGCCTTTGTAACCCAAGTAAGTGTTATCACAGTACCTTTTTTTTTGCACATTTCTCTCTTTTCTCTTTTGTAAATGCCCTGTACAGTTGCCTTCTTCACTTAAAATCACAGTCTAGCTAACCGCTCACAGGAGAAGGGATGACTCCTATACATGTCCAACCCATTTCTCATCTCTGCCCCAGAATTAAGAACTTTTTTCTCATTGTAGGACAGATATAACAAAGTGTGTTGCTTTAATTTTTTTTCTAGTTTTGTTATTGGTATCCATTTGGGTAATTCACACAGTAATTGAGTTAAATATAATGTTCATGACCATTGTACCTACTGATGTCATGGAAGTTGGTGCACTTAAATGTACTTCTGTCACTATTGTTTTTAAGTTATTCTGCACAAAAGCTTTATATTAAGTTATAGTACAAGTTTACAGGCCCTCCTAAAGGAGAGCTAAAGGAGAAAGTGGGTGGGGCCTCCACTCAGCCTAAGAGCCAAGCTCAGATTGGTGCTGGACATTGTGACATCAGGGGTGTCATTAGGTACCCTTACTAGGCTTGAAATTGGCATTTTAATAATCTGAGAGCTTGTTATTGAAGTTCAGTGGAAATGGATTGGAAATTATGGGGTTAAAGTTATGTTTTTATACCTACTCTGTGGAAAAGGTAGATGGTTGTCAGTGTATTAGTGAAAGGTGATCAGATTAAGTTAGACATATTTGAAATAAAGGTATTGTCTAAATATGTAAGAAATTTTTATCATTTTAACTTTTTAGGTCTGAGACCTGATCACCAATTCTCTTGCTTATAAATGAACCAAAGACTCTAAATAGACACAAAGATTTGCCAGATTCTGGTGTCTGGGTTGGCACATGTGTTCTTGTAGAGGCTGTCAGATTCATTCAGTTCCTACTGCTCTCTTCATTAACTGATGAAACTGGGTCTTTGCTTATCAAAAAACAATCTGCTTTTTATAAAAGGTATTTCTTTGTATTGTCCCCCTCCCCCAGCTGTATTATAAACTCTTACTATTTTTTATGCCCCTTTTACCTGTCACCTGACTATAAGCTCTTTAAGGCCAGGGACTGTGTGTGACACTTGATCATTAGCAGATATATGGCAAATATTCAACTCATTGACTGAGCAGTTAAATGAATCTTTATGTGCAGCGCTGATTTGCTTACATGGATTACTCTGGAGGCATAAGTTTTGTTGTAATAATCTTAGGTTCCTCTCTGATTATTTATGTTCTCTTCCAAGAATTACTTAAGGCTTTTCTTTGTCCAGTTTAACCAAACGTTTCATCAGATGAGTTATTATATGTAAAGCACTTAGAATAGGACATGACACATGGAATCACTCAAAATTGATAGCCGTTCTTATATTTACAAGACTATCTTTCCAGAAATTGAAGGAAGCTTTAGTATTCTGGGAGTGAGAGATAACATGCATAGATGTATGAACAGCTTAGAGTGTTCACCCTTTGAACACTAGAATGAAATGATTCTGCATTGAACACTTTGTGGTGAAACAACTCCTCTTTCTTTAAATAGTTTTGTATTTAAAGGAGATAATCAGAAAATTTCCAGAATCATGGTGCCATGTTGACCACTCTTATTCTGTTGGTAGACTGGTAGCTGAAATCAATCATTTGATGTCCTTTGTGTGCATATACCATTGAAAATTGGGCTGTGTGCTACTTAGGTATGCCGAAGAATCCTAATTCTTGTTTAGAGTAATCGGTAACCTAATCTTCGTTTATTCAATGATAGTTTCTCATTTTTGATATTATAACTCCAAAAATAAAAGCTTGTCAATCACAAATCATAACCAACAAAAAGTTTGAGGAGGGTAAGATAGCAGGAAAATGTATGAGTGGAGGTAAATATTTTTGTTAAGAGAAATAATATTCTGTGTAAAACTCCCTGAATTAAACATCTATATAGGCTGTTGGTGCATAGTCCTACAGATTGTCACGTGGCCTTGTACGTACTCAATGAATAGTATAATTGTATATGTACACACACATATATCATCATCTATCTATATATATATATATATATATATATGCAATGTAAGTCAGAAAAAGAGGCAAGAAACTTGCCCTTGTTTCTTCAGCTAAGTCTTAGATCTTAGTTCATAATTATAAACCCGTTAGCATTCTAAATGAGAAGACTTCTCTGAAGTCAATAGGAGATAAATTACATGCAGACCTTTGTTTATAAATGTAATTCTGCTGGTTTTTGCAAGCTGCCAGTGAAGTTAGAGATGGAGTGTGCTAGAGTCTGCAAACAACAAAACTGCTGCAGATGCAGAAACATTATTCCTCCATCCAATGTAATTAATGTTCCTCTCACACACTCCAGCTGAGGAGTCACATGAAGAGACAAGAACACACACGGTACATTTTGTGTCATTGTCTAATTTACTACTCTGTTCAAAAATCCAACAGGATAAGGTGAACTGTGCATTTTTTAAAGGCGAAAACTATTGTCAGAAAGGAAAAAATTTCATCAAGTATATGAGATATTGACAAAAGAAGTGGGAATTTTGTTTTGTGAAACCAAGATTAATAACTTAGACTTGTCTTCCTCCGTATCACCACCTTAGTATTCCTTCTCTATTTTAAAGTGTTGGGTCCTGAAATTGTCACTCCTCTTGCTTCTTTGTTGTTTTTCTTTCCTATTAGCTCACACGACTAGAAAAAAAAAAGAATACTGGATTTATTTTCTCCCATTTTCTCATGAGAGAATGAAAATTTTTTGCTTGAAAAAAACAGCTTAGATTGCCACATTTCTAAATTTAAGATGAAGCATTTCACATAATTTAATCATAGTGATAAACAAACTATGTAGCAAAACTGGCATTTTTTTCAGAACAGTTTCTAATGTACTTGTGTAAGATTGTGATTCTGGATTGGAACACAAAAACATTGAAGTGTTAGAGTAGTGAGATGAAAGTGTGTGCGTGCACATGTGTGTGTCCAGGGCCAGATGCAGCAAGGGCTGGAGTTACA
Source organism: Pteronotus mesoamericanus (assembly GCF_021234165.1). Lineage (NCBI taxonomy): Eukaryota > Metazoa > Chordata > Mammalia > Chiroptera > Mormoopidae > Pteronotus > Pteronotus mesoamericanus. Next base: position 33,911,794 of record NW_026555329.1, read on the forward strand.
AGAATCCATTCGGTGTGCAGTGGACATTTCTGGAAAACAAGGTGCCAGGATTTTCAGGTTATTGACATTCACACCCTAGGCTATATCAGTGGTGACAGGTGTAATCTCAGAATTCACAAAGTAGAACTTCAAGTACAAACTAAAAGATGTGGAATTGTTTTCAGCGTTTTTCATCAAGGCTGAGTCCTTGAGAATTTATTTTTAACAAAACGCAAAGGTCATTTTTTCCTTTGGAAAAAAAATAACCACTGCCATTTCCTAGAAAAAAAGGTGACATTTTTCTATGAAAAGGAGATATTTTGCCCAGAGGCTGGTGGAGGCAATTTCTGGAATTGCTCGACAATAAGTTTACAGAAGACCAGAGCAGGATGTTGTGCCTCTGGCAGAAATGACATTTTCCTCCCTATTGAGAGTTCCAAATTTAAAAAAATACAAAACTGCTCTTTCTGTGGTAATTTTCCCATTCTCTGATGTGTGCAGTGACATTATTAATTAATGTTATGAATACACACCTTGAGAAAAGGAGAGGTAGTACAAAGATGCAGGCTGAGTACTAATCCCTGAGACAGAAGTCCCAGGCTTTACATTGGATTTCTATCACAGACTAGTCTTGTTCTGTTTCACAATCCACCTAGCACCTCATTGCAAAGCACCAGGAGTCCCCTCTATTAATAATTATTCAAAATAGATATATCTATTTGCTCACTCATCTATTCAACAAATTTTATAATGGGATATTGAGTGGTTCTTTTCATAGAATGGCTCTAGGGTCCATAAACCTCCCTCAGAGCTACCGTGGAACTATCAACCCCTCTGCTCTCAGCCTATATAAACAGAAACTGGAAGGGTGAAAAAAGAGGTCTTCAGGGTAGAGGGAAAAAGAGAATCTTTTTCTTATGAAAGATACGGTGTTTGTGTTGAGAGGTAATCCAGTCATCCCCATGAGAAAGGGAAGGGTGTTTCTCTGTCCACCTGAGGAAGAAGGCTCTAAGGAATAACTCTTTGAAACTGGAGTTGCCTAAAAGTAAGGGAGATAATGGTTTGGTTTCCCAATTGGACATCTGCTTCGGCAGTGGACTTGCTTCTTTTGCCAATCAGAATTAGGAAAGACATGAATTGGAAAGAGATGGCAATAGAGAGAGAAGACATGGCAATAAAACCACTGCAAGCCTATACTGGGCACAACAAACCTGTGTGAGTGTATTGTTGAAGTGATCATGGGGAATAGAGCTTGACTTGAGCCAGGTATCTTCCATATACCACTCAAGAGAGTTGACTGCTCAGCAAGGATAACCTAGCATCAACATTCTGATCAGTGCTCCAACGTGGCAGTGGCTGGCAGAGATGAAGGCGGTCAAGCTTAAGCCAAATATTACATTGTTCCTAGGATGGGTGCACAGATCTATCTGAGAGAGCCAGCCCCTGACTACCTGCCACTGCAATGGCCAGTCTCATTCACTAGACAAGCAGCCACAACCAATATGAAAAAGCCAGTGAAATAAAAGAGGCTTCCTCTCTTCACATAACACATTGGAAGAACTAGACCTTGAGAAGTAAAGAAGGAAAGAGTCAGTGACTCAGAGGCAGACCATGCCTCCCCCACCTCAAAGCTGCCAGGGTCCCTGTATAAGTTCTGCAGAGGGTAAGAGGAAAACAGATTTAAATGAAGCTTAAGGCTGAGGCTTTAACAGGTGGACATATTACAGCCAAAGTGACTTAAGAACTAAGACTTTTCCTAAGCTATCATTAAGGAGTGGGAAAAAGAGATGAAAATAGTAACTGTGTGGGAAAAAGCTACTTCATGTTTTATCCCTTACCCCCTAGAAGGGACTGCTCAGTAAACAGGTTGTGTGCACATTGAGCACCCATTGTGCATCAGCCATCCTTTCAGTCCTGGGGACCCATGGATGGATAATACAGGCATGTGAACAATTTCAAATGGCACTTGGGGATAAATACTAACAAGGATGTGGGCAGATGGCTGACAGGACAGAGACATGCATCTGTCATAAGAGCAAGGAGTGTGGAGATAGGCTGGGGAAGGTTTCACAGAGGAAGTGTGAGTCGGAGACCTGAAGGAAAATTATGAATTTGTGAAGCATTTCAGGCATGGGAATATTGAGTGCAAAAGTGCAGAGATCCATTCACTCGGCGGGCACATGTGGGAGCTTTTACTAGGAGCCAGGAGCTATTCCAGGTAGGGTCTCGGCTTAGAAGATGAAAACAACATGGGTCTTGCAAGGATCTAAATCAGGGCGACATGGAAAACCATTGGCTGTGTGTTATGCCTGAAACCTACGAGGCAACAGAGAAAGAAGACGGAAATTAAAGTTGAGGTGAAAGGCTGTCAGGAGCTTAGTGGAAGGGAACTATGAAGTCTGCTCAGGAGGGATGGTTGGTTATAGTTGGTTATCAAATGTGCATTTTAGAAAAATAACTCTGGAGTCAGTGTAAAATACACATTGTAGAGAAACAGACAGGAGTCAAAAGAGAAGTTAAACATGCAAGATCTCTTCCATTTTCTCTGCAATCCCACTTCTGGTGCCCTTTATGGACTCTGCCATAGAAGTCTCTTGCCCTAGAACTTGAACTTGGTGAGTGGGAAGAAGCAGCTGGAGATCAGAGAGCAGGAAGAGAGGTGCTGGCACTCAGTGCCTTGGTCACTTTGTCCCCAGGTTGCAGTGTGCTGGGTGTCCATCGTTGGAAGCCGCAGCTGTGACATCTATGGGAGGAGCAAGAGGAAATGAAATGGCAAACATCAGGGCAGTGAGACCGTGCTCCTGGTCTGAGTGGATGATATCAGTGAAGAGTCAAGTATATTTGCTGGTTTGGGTTTCACACTTAAGTAACTAGAAGGACTATGATGCCTTTAATACAGAAGGAGAAGGAAGTTTGTGGTGTTTTAACCTAATTAGAATGTTTTAATAATTCTTAAATTGTAAAAATGAGACTTTTAGGTTAATATGTAAACAAGACTTATATAAAGTTTATGTTTGTAAGATTCAACACCTATAAACAATCTCCCATCAAAGGCAAGTTAGTTCTCAATTTCATAATTTATGTTTTCTTTGTTGAGTGTTTTATTTTATGATTTGCTTTTTGATTCCTTTTCAGGAGGAAGTGATAGCAATAGACTTCATTTTATATTGCTAGCAAAACATATACTTTTAGCAAGTCAGTGGGATAGGAAAAGGAAATAATTATATGCCAAAGTGTACAGCATAGGGAATGCAAAGCGCTTCAGACATTGAATTGCTGCATAAAGGAAGAAGGAGCAGCCTTATTTTCCATTAAATTCTTCTAGATTCTCCCAGGTGGGAGAACAGCCACAAATGGGTGAAAATTACACAGAGACAGATTTTGATTCTTTTTTTTTAAGAAACAGCTTAATGGAAGAACTACCCCACAATGGAATGAGTTCTCTAACTAATACTACTACACATTCTTTGAAAGTTCAGTGGCATTGTGGCAAACTCTTAATGTACAGTATCTGATTTCATCTCTATGGTAACATTGAGAGAGATATAATTTTTATTTTATAAATTAGAAAACGTAAGTTCAGAAAAGTTAAGAAACTAACCCAAGCTCATACCACCAGCACATGGTAAGGCTGAGATTCAAAACCCTTTTTGACCACTATGCTAGTACCTTCCAGGAGACTAGTCAGCTCTCCAGAATTGGAGGTTTAATCAGAGTTTTAATACTTTCTTCTTAGGTATTCTGCTCTTGTCAGAAGTTGAACAATTTGAATAAAGTCACCATCTCTAAGTTGTGATATCACGATGATGCTTTTCTACCTTCCTTCTCATCTACCCCACCACAGCTGGCTACAGACTTCCAATCAGCTGTGTGTGTGTGTGTGTGTGTGTGTGTGTGTGTGTGTGTGTGTGTGTGTTGAATTTATTTGTAAACCAAATTCCATATTTTTATTAATGAAGGAAGGCATCAAGGGAAAGTTCTAAATGGAAGAAAAATCTGTTCCCTTTTCACTAACTTATATACCCATGTCTGCTTATCTTATATACTCCTGTCTGATTTATTAAAAAATTTAAGATTATACGTAGAGTGCATAGTATTTCATAATAGCATGTTTTTTTTCTTTACCATATATCCCAGTATTTTTCTCTCAACCATCATTGATTTTGGGGGCGGTGGGGGGCTAGCAAATATTCGTAGAAGCCATTTCTTGTCAACAAATAATATTTTCATCATTAAGAAGTACTGAATTAAAGGTGTTTCCAAAATTTCCCTGAAAAAGACCTATGATGTAATCTTTAAGTATGTCTTTTAGATAATCAAGTTATTTAAACATAGAACTTAGAGTCCTAAGATTACACATGATTACTGAGGTTCAAGTGAAACTATGTTCTGTAAAAAGAAATCTATGAACATAAAAAATAGACCAACTGTTTAGACTAAGATATAATAAAGTGGGATTCCAAGGCAGGCCTCTGAGGCTCCTAATTCCATACTACCTCCCCCAGATAAGTACTTTGGGACCCTCATCTAGTTCCAAGGGTGGGACAGATGAAGGAATGCAGCGTTGCCTCAGAAGTGATCCCAAGAGGGGTGTGATGTTTTTTCAAAACAGCATAAGATATAGGAACATCTTTGCAATTTTTATGCCAATTTAAACATATTTTATCTCTTTTACATAAGGAAAAAGTCTGAATGTCCCTTGCTCACATAGTGTACATGCTGAAATGAGGAATGAGGTCATCAGAGAAAAATTATTTACAGGAGGAGATACATTACAGTTTAATGCTAAGAATTTGCATCATTCTCTGTTTGTGTCTAAGACCCAAGTATATATTTGATATCCTTGCCTAGTAAAACTTTAGGGTCATAGTACTGTACAGGATAAGTAAGGCAGAGGCTATACAAATATTTTGAAAGCTGCAAATCATGCTTCAATTGTAAGCTATTTTTATGGTGATTTTATATTCTTAAACATCTTAATATGCCAGTTTCTCCATTATAACTTCTTGTACTATGCATTTTTATCTTTTCCTTTCTGGGTGTTGTCAGTCTTTCTAATTAGATTATAGCTCATTAGGTGGAAGCCAATGGCTAATTCTATGTTTAGTACAGAAACAGTACACTGTTGGTATTTAATCATCCATAGTCTCCAGTTCAGGCTCAGCAGGGTATAAGAGTACCTGTTCTGAAAGCTCACTAGCAAAAAAGTCCCCTGCAGAGGGTGAGAGGAAGGCAAGAAGGACAGATGAATATTTATTTAACACTCAAAGAGTTTTTATTTTTACGAGAGTATAACAGCTATGCCACCAACCTGTAGAATGGAAAATCAACCTGAATAGATGTAAAAGAAAAAAAATCAATAGGCCATAGTTGTTTTATGCAGCACTGTTCAATTCCAAAAGAGCTGACAGTTTTTAGAAAGAAAAAAACAAACAAGATGTGTTATGCCATTTGGGGAAAAGTAAAGCAAATAATTCATACGTGGAATTTTTATGAGTGTCTCAAAACTGCTTAAAGAAAGTTAACTCAGTGTTCTTCAGGGACTCATGGGTGAAGAAGGAGTAGGTTAGCTAGTTTATAAACAAAGAAAAAAAATTCAACAAAACTCTAGGATTTAGTTTATCAGTTCTGGGACCAGAATCCCTGATTGCTCATCTGCTGTCTTATATACATTGTTAAATCTATAGGGATTTTGAGTATCTACTCACACTGGGGTTAGAATTTAAGTTCTGCTTAAATCCTTAATAAAAAGTTTCACACTCTCTTCTTCTTAGTTGAATCCCTCTTAGCTTGCAAACAAGTTTACCATGACTTCTTCTGGCTCTTTATGTAGCTTAATTGACAGTATCTACTAGAGCAAAGATAGAGAAAACAAAATTATCCATTTCCTATTAGTAGGTGGATTCTCTAAGAGCTTATTGATAGGTTAATAGCAGTCAATTCTTTTAGCAACTCTGTTTTATGATATGTGCACAGAAGGCTACAGAGTCCTTTCTCTTGCCAGCTAAGTAAAGCATCCTTTCTGAAAATATCATTAACACCACTTGTAGTTCATGTAGAAATCATCTTAAGGGTCTCACAATGTTTAAACAGCTTCTTCTATAATCCCTTCAATGAAAAAGGGAAGGAATGGCAGAAACTCTTTTTGTCTATATCAACACTGACATGCAATGTAAATGATGAATTTTTATTTTTATGCTCCCATTTTCATTACTGGGCCAAACTTTTATGAAAGAGAAGGGAATGCTTTCATTTTATTTATTATTCACAATGAGCTTTAAACAATGTAAGGGGTTAGGGATGCCTTTGTATCCTAAAGCACTTCTTTCCAAAGTAACAGCCATAAAGGACAAAGGAACACTTTGTAAGAGATCTATCTGTTATGAACAGATATTATGAACAAGAATTACAATTTGCATTTGTTGTCAATTTCTTAATATCTATTTTTAAGTATAATGAAATATTCTAGAGAAATTGTGCTTAATATATCAATTAAATTATGTATGTATATTTATTAATGCAAATGTAAAACTTTCATAATAAATATTGATTTTGAAAATTAAAAAAAAAGAAATAGGAAAGTATTGTAGATAATTTTTTGTCAGCCGTGACGCAGATGGACAACTAGGAAACTTCCCAGTGGACACCATGGGATGTATTTGCAGAAGTGCCTAAAACCGAAGACTTCTGAGGTAACAAAATATCTTCTCTGATTGCTTTTGGAGACAACAAATATTCCATCATAGAAAACGTTAAAAAGAAGAATGTGTTTTGGAGTAAGCCAAAGAAAGTATAGGAAATTGTTGAAAGAGAGTAAGAAAGAGACATGAAAGAAAGACCAGGACAACTTCTTCCAGTAATTGAAGAACATGTGTGTATACCTGCAAACTAATTCTAAAATTAAAAATTTACTAAAATAAAATGAATGGAGACAGAAATGAAGTAAAAGCAGGAGAAAAAAAATAAGCTCTAATTTCTTAGCAGCTTAAAAATACACTTAATCCTTATTTAAATAGTTTGCAATTCTGAATATAATAGAGTCTGAGCTAATTGTCTGAGAATGATAATCTCCTTTAAAACACGCTCCTGGCATAATGTCCAGTCTTTTCTAGGCCTGTAATTACTGATGTATGTGTATGAGCAAGGAACTGTGTGATTCATTTGGACTCAATGGGCTAGTAACAATACCCCTGATCAATGTTTGAAACTCTCCAAGGAAGAACTCAGTGTGAATAGCATGGCTAAATTCTATAGATAGCAGTGCTTATAAGAATCAAAAGGAATAGCAGGATACATGAACTCTATCATCTACTCTTATTTCTGGGAAAACGGCAAAATACTCAACTCTGTCAAGTATATGCCAGTTAATGTGATCCATTTTGGACATGAGTTAACCCTCTACCCACAGATGTCCAGGGCCCAGATGATGTCTCTCTCTTAACATGAGGTCTTATTACTTAATGATTTCCCTTAGCTGTGTGAAATCAAAATGCAGAACACTTAATTCCTAGTGGGGGATAACGCAAAGTGGTAACCAGCACAATTGACTTGGAAACTGGAAATGGAAGAAAGTTAACTACTTAACTTTCTTGCCTCAGTATCCTCTGCCCAAAATTACAATGGTAGATTAGCTTATGTCTTAAGTCCTCTACAACTCTAAAATCATATAAATGGCTAATTGTAAATACAAAGTTACACTAATAACAGTAAGAACTGTGGCCTTTAAATAGCATGCACAAATTAGAAAACTGGATAAAGTTCATCTGTGATAAAGGGGTATGCCCAACAATTAATTCTGGGAATCAATGTCTTATTCTCTAAATGAAACAGCCACAACGAGCTGAGTACAATCTAATAGAATAAAAACACAAGCACCAGCAAAGGCACAGTCAGCTAATTTTATAATTTCTAATGAACACAGAAAACCACATAGACAAAAAACAATGACATAAAAATGTATAATTATCTTGAAGCATGACTTGGACACATGATGCAATCACTATAATTGATTGGGCAAAGAACAATGGTTAAAGTTACCAAGCAAAAGGCAATAGACTGCAGAGCAGTCAACTCAGCATCCAGGAGGCCATATACGCCTTGTTAACACTGATGAACTGTTATGAATAAAGCCAATTCCAAACCACCAAAGTTACAGATCATTGCTCCCCAGGGCTACCTCTGGGCAATTTGTATTGTAACTGAAGTCCATCTTCATATTTGGTGTTTTTCTGTGCCTTATAAATCCTCAGCAAATTCTCTGTCCTATAAAGTTCTGCCCTCTTCTGTGTCCATCCTACATGCTCTCTTTCCTGTCATCACCACACAAGCATACATGAAAAATCAGAGCTTCCACTTCCACGGTATTTCTTATTGTGATAGGTGAGTCCTACACCAATGCCAAGGCATAAATTATTTTTATAGAAAATGAAAATGTAACATTAATTTGCCTTCTTAATCCTGTAATATAACTTATTTTCCTTTAATGTCTTCTAGAGAGCTGTAAGGCATCGTTTTTATATACATAGAAGTCATGAAAAAGTAATAAAGAAGCATTAGTAAATACTTAATCTGTTCTGTGTTTTATTAGTATGTCATAAAATACATTATATAACAAAACACACATAGCGATAATATTCATTCTGAGAACATTGTATAGGGCTCCTAAGTTACCTTTTAAATTCTTATACTGGGTTAATGCCATCAAAGGTAGTTTGAGTTTATTACAGTATTATTTGAAAGTGAGTCACTTATAACATCAATCTATCATTGCATTATCACATACCAAGCCTTTCGTTGCCTGAAAAATAGTACAGAAATATTAAGTTTAATTAATTTTTCTAGTACAAGTAGAGAATGAGAGGTCTTTCAAAGTTAATAGCCCCTCCGTACGGGTTAACTGAGTATAGGTTGACTCATGTCTCCAGAGTTCCCATCCCAGTCCCATAACTTTCTTCCTGTTATTCATGTTAGGTCATTAGTACAATAATATTTCTTTTAGTAATTCTTAAAAATCATTGTATTAGGGAAATTTAAATAAATCAACATAATAGCAAAGAAACATGATTTTTTGGTCTCAGGGGGAAAAAAGTGTTGCTTAAGATATTTGGATACAGCTTTAAATGCAGAAAAGTAAACAAATAAATGCCTTTCTGGCCATTGTCCATGATGATTCACAAGCGTGGATACTTTCTCTTCTTGATTTCTCCTTGACATTTTTATACCAATAACAGAATGCTTATTTCTAGATATCAAAAAGTTATTTTTATGTTTTTTTCATTCTTTATAACTGTTTTTTGAACATATACTTAATCAGACCTTAATAATTTGTGTTCATAGCTTTGTTTCTATTCTTTATTATTCAACCTGAAAGGTGTGCATTTAACATTTTGCATTGACAACCACAGAGACAGAAGTTAAATTTTTATGTTAAGCTTTGCTGCCATTTCTTTGTCTTATAATCAGCCCTCCACTGACCAAAGGGTACCCAATGTTCTTGGTCTTTCATGACTGAGTACTTTTTTTGTGCTACTTTTGGAAGTAGCTAAAATTTACAATTTATCTATACTCATTGCAGGGTTAAATGTTTCTGTTACATAAAAAGTTTACATTTCATGTTCATTCTTAAAATGCCTAAATTTCCTTCTTGACCTTAGTACTTCCAAAAGCTCTTGTTTTTTGTTTAATTTAAGAAAGAAAATAACATTTGAAAATAAAACTCTTTACTTGGATGGGGTTTCCTCCTACAACTTCCATTTCAATGAAGTTTGCTACGCTTGCCAAAATATAAATGCCTGTTTCATATAATACTGTTTTGAATAGAAGAAAAAAGAAACTTAAATGTTTATTCAGTATATGAGCACTTACAAAGGTGTTCCACCTCTACTGATACGGAGTTGTGATTAAGAAAATATGCTGAGTGTGTCATCTTTGCTTCCTTTGACTACATTGACATATATTCATGCATCAGATGAAGTTTTAATTTTAAAAGCTTCAGTTGTCTCTTTTGTCTTTTTATGTTGTCATTCTATCATAGCTGTGCATAGGCAAATATCATGAAAAAGTGTTCTGTACCAGCTCCTTCCCTCTCCTCCTGTCCATCCCCTTAATCCTCTGCAGCTGGGCTTCTGAAACCACTGCTCTACCCAAATCCTGCTCATCAGTGCTGCCAAATCCAGCAGCTTTGATTCATTGCTCCTAAACTATCAGAAGTACTTAACATTGTAGGCCACACCCTCCTCCTTGAGGTGTTGCCTTGTCTCTTCTTTGATGTTGTTCAGCTGACCCTCTTCTCCCACCTCCAATTGCTTTTGATTCTGGTTTCCTTCTTTTTCATCTTCTCACTGCCCATGGGACTGTCTCTCTTCATTCTTCTGGTTTTCATTCTCTCTTTTATTTCCTGGCAGAGCTCATCCATTTTCACCCCAGCTTATTCACTTACTAGTTGTATAATGTAAGGCAAGTTATTTAGCCTCTCTGTACCTTAGGTTTCTCATCAGCAAATTGGAGATACTCTTTGATATGAAAATCAAATGAATCCGCACTTGGCACTTGAAACAATCTCTATCACATAGTAAGTTTTTTATTATTAGCCATGACTATTATTTGTTAAATTTCATCACACTTAAAGCTGCATCTTCATCTTTCATTTGTTTCTACATGTCCAACTGCTTTTAAGATATGATCAACAGAATATTCTCTCAACATAACCACGTCCAAAACAGGAGGCAGTTTCTTGGTCCATATTCCTCTCTTAAAATGCTCTCTTATCTTTTCAATTACCCTCCTCTTTTTTTTCTCACTCTTTACTCAAAGGTCCTCTTTCTATCACTGATGTTACCATTTTCCAGGTAATCAATATTACTTAATAATTTAATATTTTTCATCCATTATTCATGTTTAATCTTGTAGGTAAGCTTGTTAGATAGTCCCTTGTAATTCATTCTGAATTCGTTGAATTTTGTTACTTTTCAAACTCTGCCTTGGCCCAGACCCTTATCATCTTACGTGTGGACTAGTCACACGTATTTTCTACTCCCAACATCTTTAAACCAATCAAGCAAGATCTTATAAACGCCACTTTCAATATTTCATATTCTAGCCAATGTACTATTAAAAGAGGTGGAATAAAAAAATCTAATTATACCAATAATTATTAAATAATTGGGACTGACAAAGCTGATGTTGTTTTTAAAATAGACATAGATAATTCAAGTTCATAAAATGAAAATTTATTTTAATTCATTAAAACCTGAAAAGTATAAATACTTTTTAAAATTTTTGTATAAGATTAATAAGCAAGAAGGACATAAAAGTGTTCTAGTGAACACAAACATTATCATACAAAAGTCAATGTTATTACTTATACTACTACTCTAATAGTTATGATAATAATAATAACTGCCATTTGTTATCTATAATCCACTTTACAAAGTGTTCTAACATAAATATTATTGCTTTTCACAATAATTTAATGAAAAGGCTATTAATATTAACCCATTTTACAGAATTAAAAACTGAGGTGCACGATGTTAAACAGCTTACCAGAGATCATGCGCCCAGGAAGCAATAAAGGTCAACTTCTATCACACTATTTAAAGACCTAAATAATAATTTTTTAACAACTTACATTTTAAAAACTTGATAATAGCACCTAGTAAACATTGACTGACTGAGTGAAATGCCAGATAGGCTGGAATAATTCTAAAACTGATTATTTAAATATACTAAAATAATAACACGTAATAAGAAGAAAACCTAGGACAATTCCCTAAATAATGGATGCCTAACTCCATTGAATGTTGACTTTCCAAGGGAGAGACCCTGGAACTATAAGCATAGACCTAAGGAAATTGGCACCCAAAAGGTATGTTTTCTCTCGTGAACTTCAGTATTACTTTAGTAATGGAACAGCTAAGGAGGAAAAGTGTGTACAGAAGAAAAACAGTGAGCATAGAGAATGAGGTATAGAGAAACAAACTACTGTGCATCCATCCTTATTCAGAAAGACAAGCCATCCATGGCTTCCTGACATATTCAGTATGTCCAAGCCATGGATGGATCTGGCCTCACCCTGACCCACACACCTTTTCCTTAAAGATTATCTGCATCGTCTTGTTCCAAGCCCCTACTCACTAAGCAGCCTTTTAACTTGTTCTTTCAGATATTTTGACATGCAAAGAGTACCCCAACTAAAATGAGATGGGCCACTTTAAATGGATGAGCTGGCAATCTTGTCTTACATTGATCTTTCTTGTTAGTATCCGAGTATCACAAAGATACTTCTATTTCAGGGTGTCCTCAGAATGTCCAGGGTGTCCTCAGAGAATCAGCCTTCTAGATCACAGCAACCTAACCCAGGTGTTGCCTGCCCAAAGAGCAGTAACAGTAATCATTAGCAACAGTAATCATTACCAACAGTAATCAAGCTCCCCTGTGTCACATCTCCATTAGAATACCATTGTCAATTATTTCACCATTAACAGTGAAAAAACTGCTGAGTGTTAGAAAGTTACTACATGAAACAACTAGTAATTTAAAGTGAGGCTTGGTTCTGTTTGATCCAGCAACCTGATTTCCAGTGGCCTGAGTCAAATTCATCTTTCTCTTTCCAAAATATCTCTTTTCAAAATCTATCTCTTATTACCTTATTTAGCTGTTTCAGTTACACTTGCCAAAGGATCAGCAACCATTTGTCATTTTTCTAATACCTATCTTCATAATTAACAGCTTATACAACAGTAATATAAGTAAAAATATATAAAATACTTTTACAAACATTATTAAAATTAGGCTATATTTTACAAATGGTGTCCTTTGAATATAAAATAATCTAAAATTGTAGATTTCACAAAGATTTACCTATGACTTTTAAGTGTAAATGCACTCTTTTCTTTAGGTGCGATTAATATTCAGATAACTCAAATGACATTGCCTAATTAGTACACAGATGAAATAAAACTTAATTTTCCTGGATAAACTTTATACTTTGGAAAGAATGCTAATCACAGTTTAAAACATTTGAACCTGAAATGGATATATATATCTCTCTTTTCACTTAACTCTTTTAAATAGGATTTAAAACCCCTGAGTGAAATTATTCAGAAATTTTTCAGTTGCAAATTACTTGGCACTGACTGTTAATTAATCTGCTAGTCTTATGTAAGCATTATTCTCAGAACCATGCCAATGACTTTCAGGAAGTGAAATTATTGGTTCAGGACAGAACTGGCCTTAATGACTAACATGACATGGCCATGTGACTAGGTTCCAGGTGCATGGCCCACTTTCCCAGAACTTCTGATATTTAGAGTATCATGGAGCATTTCAGTCAAAGAAAAGCTATTTGGTATTGAAAATAGTACTTAAAACCATAATCTTGGGGATTATATCCTGAGAATCTTCTGCATCATAACATTTTACAAATAAACTTCATTAATATTTGGCAGTATGTCTTTTATTTAAATGAGTCCATGACCATTTCAAAGGCAAAAACACTCTAGATAGCACGTCCTTTTATGCCCATAGCTGAAATGTGGGCAAGAAACCAGTGTCAACTAGTGAAGCAGTAGCCAAGTTAATATGGATTTAAATCTAAGAAACAACAATCTTATCAAAGTGCTGTTATTTTAAATGCCACCACGTCGTGGAAAAGTACATAATACAACCTCTGTTCTACTATGTCACATACTTTGTTTGAGTTCACTATTCACATTACTGATGATTAGAGGGATGAAATGGGTTGGATGAGGAAATAAAAGAAAGTGTGACTTGGGCCTGCTTGCCCTTAGAAAGACCTGCTAATTAGCCTTTCATTTAACTAAGGAGAAGCCTTTCAAGTCTTTGGGTAATAATTAAGTGAAAATGCATTAGCACATCCACTTCGGCTCTTTCAACAAACATGCATGTTCTTCTCTTTGTTACCACACCTGTCCATTTCCAATGGGTATTTCTGCACTTTCTGATTTGTTTTGTCCAAAATGCATTTTGTCTGCCTGAATTGTTAGTTCTCTGAAAAGCCAGGTCTTTTAAGGCTTGAGTGGTTAGCAAAAGTTAGGACACATTGCTTCTGGAACAAACAAGTACTGGTTCTTTATATTACATTTATTTGTCATAATTAGGAATGTATTGCATATTTAAAAATGTTTTAACCTAAAGATCACAATTTTTTCTTAGTTTTGAAGTGACTGCATTACCAATCTGCAATGCTAAAAAAATGAGAAAATGGATGGAATGGCAAAGAAAAGGAACAGGTTTCTCTCCCATGTATATCATACCATGGGGAATGCAAAGAGGGTGTCCTTCAGAAGGATTCCCTTTGCTCTGATGCACCCTCACAAAGGAGGTCGGAGCTCATGTTTACTATTCTATTTGGAAAAGGGGTTTCAGTTTTTGAGATGCTGACCAACCTCTAAGGATCTTGAATTCTTTAGTAAACTACCATTGGACATAGTAGCAGTTTTGATTGCATAAGGGAAGTCATGAATCAGCTCACTTTCTTCAACATACTCGTTCATCTTATTGTTTACTGAGCACCTGGCACATATGATCAGGTACCAGGCTACATGATGCTCTATTCTGGGGAGTCAAAGAGCCATGCTCACTGCTTTTGGAACTTTAAGTCCAGCAGTAGTGACAATACAAAGATTCATCAGAGGAGGAAGAAATGACATTTAGCTTATGGCCAACCAGGCAAGCTTGCATTAAAACAGTGTCATTGGGGTTGTATCTTAAGGGTAGGCTTTTGAGAGGCAGAGATGCATTCCTGACAGAGGAAGTACAATATGCATGAAAGGCTGAAAAGCATGGAGCATGTCAAAGGATTGCTAATAGTCAGGTTTGTCTATAGTGCATGACACTTCATTCAATAAATATTTACTGAGTCCCTACCATGAACAAGGTTCAATCCTGGACTCAGGATAAAGCAGTTAAAAGCAGCGGCCTCTGCACTGATGGAGCCAATATTCTGACGGAAAGAGATGGGCAATTTAAAAAAAAAAGCAGACCTGTAATAGAGTGGTAGTGAGCAGGGCTGACTGCATTCCAGTCACGCTTTTCTCCTCGCTGATGTTCTCCTCGAAGTCACAAAGCATGCTCTTGCTTCAGGGCTTTGCATTTGCTGTTCCTTCTGCCTGGAACACTCCTTTTCAAGTCTCATTTCCCTCACCTCCTTCAGGTCTCTGTTCAAATGGCCCCCTTTCAGGAAAGACTTCCTTATTAAGTAGCAACTACCACTCTCCCCCAACACATCCTATCCCCCTCTCCTGCTTTGATTTTTACCATAAAACCTATTTTTATTTAGCATGCTATTCAATTTCTTTCTATATTGTCTTTCTCCCCAGTGGAAAGAAAGGGAATTTTGCCTGTTGTTTACTATTATCTCAGCACCTAGGACAGTGTCTAGCACATTCAATAAATATTTTTAATATGAAGAAATATAATGAAAAATAAAGTAGGGTTAAGGTAGATAGTGAATGACTTGTTGCTATTTTTATGCAGAGGCTGGGAGGACCTCTCTAAGGAGGTGACATTTGAATAAAACCTGAATAAAGGGAAGAGCAAGCCACAAAACTATAGAAAAAAAAAAAGCTTTCCAGGCAGAAAGAACAGCATGGGCAAAGGCTGGAGCATCCTTGGCTGGAGTGAAAGGAGCTGAGAGGAGAGCAATAGACTATGTCAGAGAGACAGTGTGAGCCCTGCTGAGGATCTGCCTTTGTTCTGGGTGAAAGGGGAAGCTGCAGAGGGTTAGGATGTCTGTTTGCTTGCTTGCTTGCTTTTCAGCAGAGCAGTAACAGGATTTGACTTTTGAATCACCAGGCTGCAGTGTGAAGAATGGACTGTAGCAAAGCAGAAGCAGATAAACGGGTAGGACAGCAAGAGTCCCAGTGTTTGGACTGGTGTAAGATAGAGGGAATATAAGATTTGGGATAGTTTTTGAAGGTAGAGTTAACAGGATTTTTAATATAATAGATAGATGTGGTAAAGGGGAGATGTCAAGGAAGAATTTAAGGACTGGGGTCAGAGGGTCTGTATAAATGGAGTTGCTATTATGTAGATGGGAAAGACTATAAAAGTGGCAAATTGGATAAGGGGAGAAAGCGTAAGAATTAAGAGTTAGTTTTGGAGGTGATAAATTTGACATGCTTTTTACAGAGCCAACTGGAGCTATTGAATAGGCAGTGGGATTTTTAGCCTGAATCTCAAGAAAAAAGTCAGGGCTAGAAATATAAATTTGGAATTTATCAGTGTATAGATGGTATTTAAAACCATGGAGTAGATCAGATCACCAAGGAAATTAGTGTTAATTAGTATAAAACCCACTAATATTTGCATGGTGTTTTACTATTTACCAAGTACTTCCACATGTACTAGAAAATTATAGGAGCTAAGATTAAAACTCTAAGTTAGACTTGACAGAGAAAAGTGATGGAAAGACCAAGAATAATATGAGGGACAATGCTGGCTGCACAGAGCTTTACAAATAATTGGATTTGGAGGATGAGGTTGTTAAAAACAGTTTGAGTCTTTCATTTGGAGAGACCATGAATACGTGGCGGTGGGAAGGGGGCACGAAGAGAGTTGATAATAACTACTCTCTTGAACACGGTGAGTCTCTGGTGCTTTAAGGATAACCAGATGATGGAAGGGGAGGAGGGAGCACTTTTGTAAGACCAGGTCCTATTTATCTTTCAAGACTCAGTTCAAACATCACTCCTGCCAGGAAGTCTTCTCTTCCTGGCCTCCTTGTTCTGAGTTAGGGCTCTTCCTATCTTGTCATGGCCTCCATTCCACACGTAGAACTACCTGTTTACTTGTCTGTGGCTCACTGAGTTTCTTCAAGAGAGGGATATTTGCCTTGCATGTGTCTGTCTTCCTTTAAATAGATGAGAAAAGTGAGACTTAGAGAGATTAAAGAACTAGCCCAAGTTGTTCATTATCCTTCTATGCTTTCACCTGCTATAGATTGTGACCTCTCCCTCCACAGCACTGTGCACAGAAATACTCCTTACACAAATATACCCATCTGTGCTCCACCAGGTGAGCCCTTCCCTGGGCTCTTTGTGGCTCCTCAACAACACCCATTGGCCCATATTGGCCCACATTGGCCCATTTCAGGAGAAAGGTGTTCATTCCACAAATATCACATGTTCATTTGCAGATATCAGGTTCTTTCTGATCTCTAAGCAGGCACTTCCCAAACCACTAGAAGTTATTCAATTTTGGAGAAGGATGAGACAGAGAGAGAAGACTGAACTAGTTCCTGCATCGATAAATGGTATTCTGCTTATATCAACTTATTGACTCAAAAAATATGTATCTGTATATATCAAACACTATTGTAAGCATGAAGCATACCATAGTAAATGAAGTCTGCTTCATGGAATATTTTAGTGGGGGAGAGGGGTTATGTAAGTAAATAAATCCATCCTTCATAATATATCACTTATAGATGCTATGAAGAAAAATAAAGTGGAATAAGAGAATATAATGCCAAGGAAGTCTTTCTGAGGGTGGGACACTAGAACAGAGACCTCAGTGATATGAGGCAAAGCAAAAGGAACAAACACTTCAAAGGGCCTCAAGGTGTATTCTGCCTGATCTGACAGAGGAACAACAGCAAGGCAGCAAGTGTGGTGAGGAGACGCGAACAAGGGTTACAAGGTTGGGAAGATAACTGAGGGTGGTCATGGAATACCGTGTGAGACAGCAAAGCTCCTAGATTTTGTTCTAAACATGATAGATAACCATTTATCAAAGGAATAAAGTAATAAGATTTGCAGTTCTAAAACATTGTTCAGGCTCCTGTGTTGAGACCGGACTGTCATGGGGAAAAGAGAAGTGAGCAAGACCACTCAGGATGTTATTAGAGTGGTCCAGGAAAGGGATCACAATAGCTGGGTCTAGGGTAGTGGTAATGGTGAGAAGTGGGTAGGTTAAGTATATATTTTGGAGGGAGCCATGAACTGGCTGATGGATTTTTGGACCCTGGGAGTAAAACAGGGAGAGAAATCAAAGATGATGCTAAAGTTTCGTCCTCAATGGTAGTTACAATTATTGAGACAAGAAGACTCAGAAAGAAAGTTTTGCACACATTAAGTTTGAGATGACTTATGGGACATTCTGGAATTATAGTTGAGCCTGAAGTTTATAGAAGAGATTATTCCTGGAGATACAGATTGGGTGAGAGTCATTAACATATAAATGATGTAGAAATCCATGAGATTGGATGAGGTCATCTATGGAGTAAGTCACACAGAAGAGGAAAGGTCCCAGAAAAGGGGTACAGAATAGGAGACTAGAAGCAGCAATAAGTGAGACAGAAAACCAGGTGAATGTGATGTCCTGGAAAGCAAGTGAAGAAATTGCTTGAGGGAGATAATTAACCATGTGAGATGATGCTAAAGTTGAATGAAACCTCACACCCTCAACTTGGACAAAAGATATCCTGTCTTCAGTAGATTAACAATCAGATACCAAATTTACAGCTTTTTCCCCACTTTGGCCTAAAAGACAAATACAGGTAGAGATGGATGTATTCACATAGGCTAGTCAATCTTATGGTTACAGCAAAAATAGACAAGAACATACAGAGCAAATGTGTAAGCAGCTGAAAGCCAGAAAATAAAATCAGATTTATCAACATGATCTTCTTGATATTCTCACTTTCTCTAAACCAGTATCATGGATACCATCTCTGTACCAGTTGTTGCATTATCAAATAGCATAGTCCACTATACTGACATAAATATTAAAATACTGTATAAAAAAGAAAAGCCATAGAGAAGAAAGTGTATAAGTAGAAAGGTAAAGTCACCTGAAGGTTATTATTTTGTCTTTGAGATATAAAAGATATTCAAGAGATAAAATGGGTGACTGCCTGCCTTGTAAAAAAATGTTCTAGCCCTGACCAGTGTGGCTCAGTTAGTTGGGCATCATCTCAAAAAGTGAAATTTTGCAGGTTTGATTCCCAATCAGGGCACATGCCTGGGTTGTGGGTTTGGTCCCCAGTCAGGGCATGTGTGGGAGGCAGCTATTGATGTTGCTCTCTCATACTGATATTTCTCTCCCTCCCTTCCCCCCTCTCTAAAACTAAGTAAATAAAAATAAATAAGTAAATAAATAAAGGTTCTATTCTGGTGAGTTTGAATAGTTGGAAATATGTATGTCTCATGCAGAAATATTATTCCAGAACCTTGTTTATTGTAGAGCAGTATTTGGAACAAAATATCCATCCAGTCTCAATAATTAAGGTACTCACCAAAAAACTTCATTAAATCCAATTCAATCTTTTAAGTTTGACTACCATACAACCAAAGAGTATAAGTGCCTTACACCTTTCATAGTACTTAGCATAGTGCTGAGCATGTAGTAGAGGCTTTATAAACACATATTGGTTAGTTGGTTGGCTGATTCTTGGCATTGAGGCAAGATTTCAGTTCCTAAGAAGTTACAAAGGGAAAGACTGGGATGTGAGGGCGATCTGGCTGCGACATCTGCCACCCCATTGATCGCCAAGGTTGATTCAGCTGATCTGGCTGGCTAGGGAGGTGTCCCCTTCCTCCCTCACTGATCCATATGTATGCCTCCCGAAGCTGCATGCTGTGTCAAAGAGGACAACCTTCCCATCTAGAGGAGAGGACTGGTCTTCTGTCAAGGGTATATGAGGAGCTGCACTCTGCTGCTAAAACCTCCAGACAAGCTCTCAAAAAGAGAAAAACTATATTTGCTAAGTGTTTTCAAACTTGTACTAAGATCTTTTGCTTTAGACAAAAAACATTTCCAAATGTGAAGTTTATTTATCCAACAAACATTCTTTTTTAATTAATTAATTTTTTCAAATACATTTGTCTCTGCCTTCCCCCGACCACTTTCCCCTGCTCCCCTCCCCCCTCTCCCTCCCTCAATCATTTCCCACTTTGGCTTTGTCCATGAGCCCTTGCTGTATGTTCCTTGACTTGCCCCTTCCCTTCCTTCCCCAGGCCCCCCCCCCGCCCCGCCCCGCCGCCAATCCTTCCCTCCTTCCCTCTTGTCTCTGTTGGTTTCTTTTTTCTTTCAGTGTTGCTGGTATTATTTTCCTTACATCTTTGTTTTGTTGGTTAGGTTCCACATATAGATGAGATCATATGGTATTTCTCTTTCGCCCCCTGGCTTATTTCACTTAGCATAATGCTCTTGAGTTCCATCTATGCTGTCCCGAAGTGTAGTAGTTCTTTTTTTCTTTCTGCTGTGTAGTATTCCATTGTGTAAATGTACCATATTTTTTAATCCAATCATCTACTGATGGGCATATAGGTTGCTTCTAACACTTGGCTATTGTAAATTGTGCTGCTATGAACATTGGGGTGCATAGGTTCTTTTGAACTGGTGTTTTGGTGTTCTTAGGGTATAGTCCCAGCAGGGGAATCACTGGATCAAAAGGCAGTTCCATTTTCAGCTTTTTGAGGAAATTCCACACTGCTTTCCACAATGGTTGCGCCAGTCTGCATTCCCACCAACAGTGTACTAGTATTCCCTTTTCTCCACAGCCTCGCCAGCACTTGTTGTTTGTTGATCTGTTTATTATGACCATTCTGACTGGTGTGATGTGCTATCTCATTGTGGTTTTGATCTGCATTTCTCTGATTTCTAGTGATGCCAAGCACCTTTTCAAATATCTCTGGGCCCTCTGTATCTCTTCCTTGGAAAAGCATCTGCCCAGGTCCTTTGCCCATTTTTTGATTGCATCATTTGTCTTCTTGGAGTGCAGTTGTGTGAGTTCTTTACATATTTTGGAGATCAAACCTCTATCTGATGTATCATTAGCAAATATATTTTCCCATACAGTTGGCTCCCTTTTCATTTTGCTGATGTTTTCTTTAGCCGTGCAGAAGCTTCTTATTTTGATGAGGTCCCACCCCACTTGTTTATTCTTTCCTTTATGTCCCTTGCTTTAGGAGACATATTGGTAAAAAAATTGCTGCGTGGGATGTCTGAGAGTTTCCTGCCGATGTTCTCCTCTAGGACTTTTATGGTGTTGTGACTTATATTTAAGTCTTTTATCCATCTCGAGTTTATTTTTGTGTATGGTGTCAGCTGATGATCCAATTTCAATTTTTTGCATGTAGCTGTGCAGCTCTCCCAACACCATTTGTTGAAGAGGCTATTTTTACTCCACTTTATGCTTCTGCCCCCTTTGTCAAATACTAGTTGCCCATAGAGACTGGGCTTATTTCTGGGCTTTCTATTCTGTTCCACTGGTCTATGGGTCTGTTCTTGTGCCAGTACCAGATTGTTTTGTATATAGTGGCTTTGTAATACAGTTTGATGTCCGGTATTGCGATCTCTGCTACTTTGTTTTTCCTTCTCAAAATTGCTGCGGCTATTCGGGGTCGTTTATGGTTCCATATAAATTTTTGAAATGTCTGTTCTATTTCTGTGAAATACGTCATTGGTATCTTAATAGGGTATCTTAATTGGTATCTTAATATATCTTAAATTATAGGTTGAACCTATACATTGCTTTGGATATTATGGACATTTTGATGATAATTCTTCTAATCCATGAACACGGTATATGCTTCCATTTATTTGTGTCTTCCTTAATTTCTTTCTTCAATGTTGTATAGTTTTCTGCATACAGGTCTTTTACCTCCTTGGTTAAATTTATTCCTAGGTACTTTATTTTTTTGTTGCTGTATCGAATAGTATTTTTTCCTGATTTCTTCTTCTATTTTATTGCTGGTGTAAAAAATGCCTTTGGTTTCTGAATATTGACTCTGTATCCCACTGTTTTGCCTAATTCACTTATTAGGTTGAGTAGTTTTTTGGTGGAGTCTACAGGGTTTTCTATGTACACTATCATGTCATCTGCATACAAGGATAGTTGTACTTCCTCCTTTCTTATTCGGACACATTTTATTTCTTTTTCTTGCTGACCGCTGTGGCTAGGACTTCCAGTATTATATTGAATAGAAGTGGTGAAAGCGGACATCCTTGTTGTGTTTCCCATAGTAGTGGGAAAGCCTTTAGTTTTTGCCCATTGAGTATGATGTTGGCTGTAGGTTTTTCATATATGGCCTTTATTACATTGAGGAATGCCCCATTTATTCCCATTTTGCTGAGTGTTTTGATCATAAATGGCTGCTGTAACTTATCGAATGCTTTTTCTGTGTCTATCGAGATGATCATGTGGTTTTTGTCTTTCCTTTTGTTTATGTGATGTATTATGTTTGTTGATTTGCATATATTGAACCATCCCTGCATCCCCAGGATGAATCCCCCTTGATCGTGGTGGATAATCTTTTTAATGTATTGCTGGATGCGGTTTGCTAATATTTTGTTGAGGATTTTAGAATCTATGTTCATTAATGAAATTGACCTGTAGTTTTGTTTCTTTGTAGGGTCTTTGTAGGGTTTTGGGATTAGGGTGATGCTGGCCTCATAAAAAGAGTCTGGGAATTTTCCCTCATCTTGGATTTTTTGGAGTAGTCTGAGAAGGACTATTATTAGGCTGAGTTGTTTTTTCCTTAAATATTTGTAAAATTCTCCTGGGAAACCGTCTGGCCCTGGGCTTTTGTGTGCCGGGAGTTTCTTGATTACCTCTTCAATTTTCCCAGCTGTTAATGGTCTGTTCAGGCTTTCTGCTTCTTTCTTCAGTGTTGGAAGATTATACCTTTCTAGCAATTTGTCTATTTCATCAAGATTTTCAAATTTCTTGGCATATAATTGTTCATAATAGTTTCTGATGGTCCTTTGTATTTCTGTGGTATCAGTTGTTATTTCTCCTCTTTCATTTCTGATATTATTTATTTGGGTCCTCTCCCTTTTTTTCTTGATGAGTCTGCTTAAAGGCTTGTCGATTTTATTTATCTTTTCAAAAAACCAGCTCCTGGATTGGTTGATCCTCTGAATTGTTCTTTTCATCACTATGTCATTCAGTTCTGCTCTAATCTTGACTATTTCCTTCCTTCTACTTGCTCTGGGATTTATTTGTAGTTGTTTCTCCAATTCTTGAAGTTGTAGTGTTAGGTCTTTTATTTGAAATGTTTCTATCCTTTTTAGATAGGCCTGTATTGCTATGAACTTCCCTCTCAGGACTACCTTTGCTGTGTCCCATAGGTTTTGGACTATTGTCTGTTCATTTTCATTTGTTTCCAGAAACTTTTTGATTTCTTTTCTTATCTCATTATTGACCCATTCATCGTTTAATGGTCTACTGTTCAGTCTCCATGAGTTTGTAAGTTTTTGAGGTTTTTCCTTGAGGTTGATTTCCAGTTTCAAGCCCTTGTGGTCAAAGAAAATGCTTGTTACTATTTCAGTTTTCCTGAATTTGCTGAGGCTTGCTTTGTGTCCTATCGTGTGGTCTATCTTTGAAAAAATTCCATGTACATTTGAAAAGAATGTGTATTTTTCTTCTTCGGGATGTAAGGTTCTATATGTCAGCTAAGTCCTTTTGATTCAGTGCACCATTCAGCTCCACAACATCCTTGTTGATGTTTTGTTTAGAAGATCTGTCCATTTTTGACAGTGGGGTGTTAAAATCCCCTACTATCAGTTTGTTGCTGTCTATATCTTTTTTGAAGTCATCCAAGATTTTCCTTATATATTTGGGTGCTCCTGTGTTGGATGCATATAAGTTTACAATGTTTATGTCTTCTTGATGGATTCATTCTTTAAGTATTATAGAGTGTCCCTCTGGGTCTCTTTTTATGGTCTTTGTTTTGAAATCTGCTTTGTCTAATATAAATATTGCTACCCCTGCTTTCTTTTCTTGCCCATTTGCCTTGAATATTTTTTTTTATCCCTTTACTTTCAATCTGTGTAGGTCTTTTGTTCTGAGGTGGGTCTCTTGTAGGCAGCATATGTGTGGGTCATGTTTTCTTATCCATTCAGCTATCCTGTGTCTTTTGATTGGGGCATTTAGTCCATTTACATTAAGAGTTATTATTAATAAAAACTTATTCATTTTTTCCCTTTGGACCTGTGTTTTTCTCTTTCTCACTCTTTTTTTTTTTCATCTTCGTAAACCAGTTCCTCTACATATCTTGTAGTGCTGATTTGGTGTAGGTGTATTCTTTTAGCCTTCTTTTGTCTGGGAAACTCCTTATTTCCCCTTCTATCTTAATTGAGAGCCTTGCTGGGTAGAGCCGTCTTGGTTGTAGGCCTTTGCTTTTCATGAGTTGGAATATTTGTTGCCATTCCCTTCTGGCTTGTAGTGTTTCTGTTGAGAAGTCGGCTCCTAGCTGTATCGGGGCTCCCTTGTATGTTACTCCCTGTTTTTCCCTTGCTGCCTTTAGGATTCGTTCTTTGTCTTTGATATTTGCCATTTTAATGATGATGTGTCTTGGAGTGGGCCTCATTGGGTTCCTCTTGACTGGGGCCCTCTGTGCTTCCTGGACCCATGAGACCTTTTCTCTCCTCAAATTGGGGAAATTTTCCATCATTACTTTTTAAGGAGGTTCTCTATCCCTTGCTCCTCTTCTTCTCCTTCTGGTGTCCCTATTATGTGGATATTATTGCGTTTCAGGTTGTCCTGCATTTCCCTAAATGCCTCTTCATTCTTTTTGAGTCTTTTTTTCCATTTCTAGTTCTTTCCAGGAGCTTTTTTCTACCTTGTCCTCCAGCTCGCTGATTCGATCCTCAGCTTCATCTAGCCTGCTTTTGATTCCTTCTACTGTGTTCTTCAATTCAGAAATAGTATTCTTCATATTCTCTTGTGTCTTCTTGATAGTTTCTATGTCCTTTTCCAGGTTGATATAGTTTGCCATAAGTTCCTGATAGTTTCCCTGAAGTTTTTCATAGTTATCTTTGAGCTGGTTGAGCTCATTGAGCTTCCTTAGAGCCATTGTTTTGAATTCAATATCTGATAGTTCACTTGCCCCTATTTCATTTAGCTCTCTCTGTGGGGATTTCTCCTTTCCCCTCATTTGGGGGGGAACTTCTTTTTCTTCCCATTTTTGTGAGAGTGTTTCCTTTTTTCTTTCTTTTTTTTTTTTTTTTTTGCTGCTTCTTCAATTGATTTTTCTAGATTTCCTGACTTTGTGGATTAAACTTCTGTGGTAGTAGGTGGGTCTTTTTATTTTTTTATTTTTTTATTTTCTTTTCTTTCTGGGTCTGCCTCTGATGATGTCAGCTGTTGACCCTATCTGACCTTGGGTCCTTTGTTTGAGCCTTCCAGAAATCTACTGTCTGTGTCTGTCTCTTGTAATTGTCAATCTGGTTACTCTGTCCTCATGTGTCAGGCTTAGGCCCCACAGGGTGGAGCAGTGCCTCCTAATGGTGGGCCTATCTTGTCCTTATAGGCTGCTGTCACTCAGGGGAGTAATCCACCTGAGCAAGATGGAGAATGTGAACTGGGAGAGGATTCAGCACTGGGACTCCCCGGTTACTCCTCCAGTTCTTTCCCCAATGCCTCTGTTTTCTCCAGTCTCTCCTGCAGGGTCTCTGGACAGCTCTGTGACCCCTTCGGCCAGGGATCCACTATTTCTGCGGACTGTGTTGTAATTGCGCACCAACTGGCTCCCGCGCCTGCTTCTGCTTCTTTAGCGGCATGGCCTGCCTGCGCAAAATGGAGACGATAGAATGGGGAGGGAGTCAGCTCCGGGAATCCCGGCTAATCCTCTAGTTCTTTCCCCAACACCTCCGTCTCCAGTCTCTCCTCAAGAGTCTCTAAGCAACTGTGTGTCCCCTTTGGCCAGGGATCCTCTATTTCTTCCAGCCAGTCTGCACTCAGCCTCCAGCCCACATGTGCACAAGCTGTGTGCGGAGCATGTGAAAGGCAGGTTTATTGATTCACTTATGTCTGAGCGAGATGGTAGCTGCAGAGTGGGAGGTGAGTTATCACCCGGGCTCCACTGGCCACAGTCTCAGTTCTCTTTACAAAGTTTTCCTCACCAATCTTTCCTCAGGCACCAGCCCACTCTGCTGCTGCCTCTACCCAGAGATCAAGGAGGGCGGCTGCCACTGCAAATTTTTGCATTGGCCCTTTAAATGTCTCTTTGCATCCCCAGCCACTTGTCTCTGGCAGAGAGTGCCCCTGAGCTTTTCGGGGTTGCGTTTTGTCTGTGTGTTTTCCTGGTTTCAGCTGCTGTAGTCTAGGGGCCCTTGTTTATGGTTCAGACCCTGTTCTTCTCAGGGGGATCCAACTGGCTGTTTCAATGTCCCTCTGGTGCTGGTGCCCATTGGCACCCAGCCCACCCTCTCGAGCGTCCACTGCACTTCTCACCCGTACAGATGTGTGAAAGTTGATTCCACTGTCTGTTCGCAGCTCCAAGGCTCCTCTCCCTCTATCGTTCCATTGTTTTCCAGGTGATTTCTCCACTATTTAGTCACAATTTCAGTTTGGTCTTGGGAGGAGGTCAGCATGACTCCCATTCACTTCCACTCCATCTTTTCTATCTCTATTTATCCAGCAAACATCCTAAATCCCTTGTAATGTTAGACTCTGACACTAAAATGAATAAGAAGCACAGATCAGGATTAAGACATTTGGAGTTCTTAGGCTCTCGTACAGAAATCAAAATAGAAATCATGCTAGACAATGAAACTAGGATCAGAACACCTAACAAAGTTTCTATTTTTTCTTTGATGACTATTTTGATGACCACTTTTCTTGAAATATACTGAAAATCAAACTTTTCTCCCCAAATTTTATGTCCCACATGATATGCTTAGTCTATGGATTAATTCAGAATCTTGTAGTAAAATTAAAATTGTGTGATAAGAATAACACATAGTACTAATGAAACAGATAAAATGGCAAGTACTGCTTAGAGAATTAAAATAAGAAACCAGAGACAAAGTGAAAGCATTGAAAAAAAGAGCTCTGTGAATCATAAAATAGAATTTAAGCAGTACCTAATTACTTTAATTTTGAATTAACATTATTATTCTGTTTACATTGATGTTTAATGGGAAGATAAAGTAATCTATTAAACATGGAACAGAGAATGATTTTATTAAACATTATTTTTCCTGTAGCTTGTTATTATATCATCATGTTAAATTTATGTATTGAATCTGCCCCTCTCATGGTAGATGAATTCCCACTGAAATTATCCATCCCACAAAATGAGCAAAGCACTGCTGGATTTACAGTTCTGGCAGTGATTCCTGTTCAGCTTATTTAGTGGTTTTATGCATTTGGGACAACAGGCCGACATTAAAAATCCAGTCCCTTGGATTCATCTTGCACATTTATTTCAGGGAAAAAAAGAGGATGGTATTTTTAGTAGTTTCTCCTTTTCTCTTGTCTAAATGATAATTTGGGTACCTTTGTCTTCGTTAATTCTAGAGTACATCCTGATAGGAAGATGTATTCGACACCTCATCTCAAATTCACAAATTGTGAAAATAAAGTAGACAACTGGTGCTATTTTGATGCTGAATTTATCAAAGTTGTCAATTAGTACTCACATTTACTCTACTTAAAATAGACTAGCTTCATATATAACACAACATTTAACACACACACGAAACATTCTCTAAAAAATAACAGTTTTAAATGATTGCTATAAAACCAAAATTACTGTTCTAGTCTAAAGTATGATTACAGGAAGAAACTATTGACATATTCCTGTAGTCTAAAATGCTGCCTTATATCCTTAGAAAATATATTGATGAAAGATCACTCACATAGCTTTAAGAACTACTTAATTAATGAGTAGTCATATACTGGTTCCCTGCATGACTTAGGAATACAAATTTTTGAAGCTAAAGCTTCTCATTGCTCTTTCAACCACACCCATTCATGCTGCCTGTCTAATATGCTGGTTTGACCTCAAGTCATAGAGATTGTCTGATCCACCCCCTCGTTCTCTCCTGGTCTACTTGATATGTTCCTCCTCCATGAGATCCACTAGCTCCTGCTGTGCACTAGGCACTCCTCCTTACAAACACCTGACACCTAGCCTGCCCCTCTCCACATCTTCTCTGCCTCCTGAGTTTTCAGTCTAGCTTAAACATGTTTATTCATCCCATTTCCCAAGCTAGAACCTAAACACTGGGTTCCCAAAATTTCTTCTCCTCTCTTAACTCCATATTCAGTAAGCTTTGACAATTCCTCTTCAGAAATCCTCCACTCCCTTCTTCCGTCCTACCTTTGGCAAGGCACAAGGCCTCATTGTTTATTCCCTCATTCTATGCTGAAATGGAATAGGGATTTGTAAAATATCTGACACCCCTAGTAGATATTGAGATATTGAGCTTCTTGTGGGCAAGAATAATATTTCAATGAAGTATGGATATTTGTAATCTCCTTTAAATTCTTTTAAGAATAAGACAAATTATGGGGATAGGGAGAAAGGAAGAGAGAGGGGTAAGAGAAAAAGAAATCATGTTCCTTTGAGTGGAGAAAGTGGCTTTTAAATATATATATATATATATATATTTTTTTTACCTTGATCCACAATAAAAGAATACATTTTATACCATGAACTCAGTATACACCACACACACACACACATACATACACACACACACACACACACACCTGATATAAAAATTTTCACAGGCTTGTACTTAGCTTACTAATGCAGTGCACTATAGTCTGTTATTTTTTTAACATTAATATTGACCTACTAAATTTGATTTCTAGAGCAGTGGTACATTGGAAGTAACATAGGGAATTTTAAAAATATATAATCATGTCTAGTTCCAGCCCCAGAGAGTCTGAGTCAGCTGGCATGAGCTGTGGCCCAATCGCAGACATTTTTAAAGACTGTCCAGGTATGTCCAGTATGCAAGCTAGGGTACGAGCCATGGGTCTGGAGCCCCACCACTTGAAGCGCGGCCCCATAGCCCATGGGCACTGGCATCACCTGAGAGATTGTCAGAAATGCAGAATCTTGGGCCTTACTACAGATGTCCTGATCAGAAACTGCATTTAATGTTGTAAACCTTGGAAGATTATTTTTTGTAAAAATTGTATATACTTGTAGTATACAACATGATATTTTGTTTTATATTTATAGTAAAATGATGACTATAGTCAAGTTAATTAATAATTAACATTTCCTCTCATCCCATAGTTACCTTTCTTCTGTGGTTGCTTATAATTTTCAGTATTTTTTAAAAAGTGCTTGAAATTCAATGTTAAATTTGACTCAACTATGGAGCCTCTGGAGATGGAGCATATTTTAACAATAAAAACAACATACTTTTGATTTGACAGAGTGGCATAAAGAAAGAAAGCTCATTTAGGTCTTGATATATTTTTGACTATTAGTAAGAACATACTTTAAAATTTTAAAGGAAATTTTTATCTTTTTAAAGTGCTCAATTTTCCCAGTTTCTTTTTAAATTGAAACAACTTACAAAAAATGAATGGCTATAACTTGAATGTATAATTTAATCAGTCTTGAGAAATATACACACCCATATTAGACCATGGAAATCAAGATATTAAATACTTCCCTTCTCCTAGAAAGTGTTCTTGTGCCCCCTTCTACTCAATCTACACAATCTACCTCTCACATAGGCAATCACTGCTCTGATTTTCATTGCCATAGAGCAGATCTGTCTGGTCTGGAACTTCATATCAAGGAAATCTAAATATATTTTTTAAATTGATGTTGTTCTATGTATCAGGAGTTTATTATTTAATATTGCTGGATAATATTCCATTGTATGACTATACCACAACTTGTATACTATGAATAAAGCTGTTGGAAACATTCTTGTTGGTATAAAAATTGAAAGTAAATTGTATTTTAATAAGATAATCAGGTGACTTGCAAGCACACTAAAGTCCAGGAAGCACTGCTGAGCTCAGAGCACTGGAGAAAGTGAAAATGTGCTGGTCAGCAGTGCAGGCCATGGTGACTGTGGGCAGGATACCAACCTCTTATAATCTTCAGTTTCCCCATTTCCCAAAGGGCAAGTATTGTTTTCAGTAATAGTGACAGTACTCTCTCCTGTGGGGGTCAAATCGGATAATTCACATTAAAGTGGTTACACACCACTTCTGGTACGTAGCCTGACATATGCCAAGGATCTATTTATTTTATCCTTAGCACCAGAAAAATTACTAGAAATAGTAAGTAGGTAGGCATTAAAAAATGAAGGTTCTCCAAAAAAGATGAGCTGTACTCTTCTTAGTCCAAACATTGATGGGTTGAGCAGAGGAATGGGCACATGAATAAAGGTGTATTTATCAAAAGCTTCCAGAGATAGAGCAGCCTAGATTAGAAAGCAACTGAAGAAAAAAACTGCACAGTTCTCTATTTTAAAATAGAATTGGCTATATTTTTTCAGTTTTAAAATGTCAAAAGAGAACTAGAAATTGGCTCTTAAAAAGTACATTTAGTCAGCATGAGAATCTATGCTGAACATCAGACTTAGAACTACAGCAGCAGGTGAATTGTATCCAAAATTAAGCAACCCTCAGAGCATCTTGGCTGCAACTAGGAAAGGAAGAAGAGAGAAGCCAGGTAGGAACTGATGAACCCAAATTGATAGGCATGAGCCAGCAGAAGGAAGCCTGGCCTGTGGTCCCTTGTGCAGATCACTCTGAGTTGGGAGAATGTCAGTGGTGTGTGCGTGTGTGTATGTGTGTGCATGTGCCCCCAGAGTGTCCCTGCCCACCATTTAGTCCACCATTGTAGATTGAGTACAGAAAATGCAGATAAATTTCTTGCTCTGTTTGCTCCAATGGCAGAAGCTGTCTTTTCTGAGAAAAAGAGAGAGTGCTTAATTGAGACTCACACAGGATACCTGAAGGAATATTCAAACCCAATAGCAGTTCTAAACTCCAGCTGAAAAATGGTGGGTTTGCAGGTTTCAGAGTGACTTCTGGGAATTTCAGCTGAAAGCAGAACAATCCCTGGTTGAGGGCCAGGTCTGCTATACTTTGCACCCAGGATGGTGCTCTGAGAGATTTGGAAGTGCTCCATGTTGCTGATGTGACTTGGGGCAGTTATCTCCTTTGAAGAGAAAGAAAAAGCTCCTTCAGTTAAACACAAGGCATATTGTCCCCTGATCAATTAGCAAATAACCCCTTTACAAAGACAAATTTCAGGGGGTAATGAGAGAGGTGGTGGATGATGGTGGACATCACATTTGTATCTATTAACTTTAGAGGGAAAGCCAGAAAAGAAAAAGGTGAGCCACTGAACATCAGCTTTCTCAGCTTATAATATCTTGTCTGTAAGAGACCTGAAAAGCAGGGGTCCCTTTTCAGATCTCCTGACGGGTGATCATCCATGTCAGCTCAAATATGGTGAGAGAGGGAAGGAAGAAAGGAAGTTGATATACATTAAGTGCTCACTATGTGCCAGTGTACATGATCTTGTTTAATCCTCATAAGAGCCCTATGAGATATAGGTATTATCTCCATTTAAATAGATTACAGACTTTCTTATGAGACATCAAAGGAGTTTCAAAAACACTCAGCAGTAAGTGGAGGGGCCAGGAGTGTAGGACTCCTAAGTCCATTCATTAAAACCTTACTGTGCAACGCGAACAGTCCTGTACCACAGCTATGGCATCTCTGGAGTTCGTTGGAAATGCAGAATCTCAAGTCCAACCTCAGACCAACTGGGTCAGGAATTGCTGTTTAGCAAGACCTCCGGGTGATCTTTATAAACATCAAAGATGAGAAGTGCTGCTCCAAAGCTCTGAAGCGCCTTGTCTCCCCCATGTCCCACTACGTGAAACGGTTCCTCCCGTTACAGCAGTCGCAACTGCTAAATGTTCTTCCTTAAATAAAATCAAAATCTCCTTCCTTGGAACCTTTACCTGACATCCTTCAGGGAATCATTAGGTGTCAATTTTTTCTATTCCTTTTCATTGTTTTAAAAATCTAAATTCAACTCTATACCGATTAAGTGTTATCTGCTGGTTTCAGTCTGCATTTTCAATCTAAGATTCTTTCTAAACCTGAATCATTTTCCCCAGATTCATAATTTACATATTTAATGGGCCTGCTTTCTTGTTATTCATTTTTTTAATTTTATCTATTTTTTATCTTGTTGATCTATTTTTTAATTTTATAAACTATAAATTATCCTGAGATATTTTCTAGGCCATATTTTTTCAACCTCAACAAGGACTTTTTTTTTTAACTCTTTTGTTAAGTTCATAATGCTCTATGTCTATGGAACTGTCCTAATAACCTTATATCATAGAGGAAATTAAGTTAACTAGGAATGATTAATTTTTAGTCAATCTATTCTGGCTTGTAGTCATTACCCATTTCTTTTCAAAGTATTTGTGAACACTTTTTCTAATAATCTATTTTTAAAAAGTAATGAGTCTTACCTGTTTGTGGTTTCTAGAAATATTTTCTCCCTTTTAAAAATAGGCCACTTACCTGGTTTATATATTCTAGGTTTTTTCCCATTTACTTTCATTTTTTAAAAAATTCTCACTGTGAGTTTTTTTTAAAAAGAATAAACTTGGAATACTTGGAATCAGAAGATATGGGTCAGGTACCATTTAATTGTTTTGAGCAACAATCACTTTATTCTATAAAATACACATAATAATCTTTCTGATAAGAGATGGCACATGGAAATCCCATAAAGTATGTACAGTTCTACTGATGGTACTAAAACAACTTCAGAATATAATAAATATGTAAGGAGACAGACTCATCTAGCTTTGATGCTCTCTTACTTTAATTTCTCCTATCCTGGTGCTGATACCACTTAGAGTCCCTGTGCCATAGTCTTTTGAAAGGCCAATGAAGCTGCTATTTATCTTGCCATGACCTTCCCTTAGGACAAAGTTTGGCAAACTATGACACATGAGCAAATCTAACCCCCTGTCTGTTTTTGTAAATAAAGTTTTATTGAAGCAGCTGAACTCATTCATTTACATAAAGTCACAGACTAGTCTTGTGCTACAGTGACAGTATTGATTAGTTGCTACAGAGACCATATAGCCCATAAAGCTGAAAATACTTGCTCTCTGTCTTTTTCCAGAAAAAGTTCGCTGACCCTTGCCTTACACTACAGCTTCAGAAAAGCTTGTGGACTTTGTGGATATGTAGTTTTATGTACACAATTCCTAATCCTGCTTGATTAGGCAGCGTATTCATTTTATTAAGAGTCCTTTAACAGGATTTTGTGACCCAAATAAAATCTTATTCTGAAATACAGTAGTGCAAATTGATTTAATAAAGCTGGTTCAATTAGGATATTTAGTTAGAAAATCCTATTGATTTAAAACCTGTTGATTAGTAAAAAAGGAAAATCCATAATGTTTGTTTGATTTTCGGCCCTAATAAGCCCCAAATACTAAACAAAAATTCACCGTTTATGATGATTTGTCTGATGTGCATGTCAAACTGAGTATCAGATCCCATTTTCCCTCAAAGTAGATGCCAATGGAAATAATGTAGAAGGTTAGGCTAAATCCCAGCTTTAACATAAGATTGGCACTGGATTTCTCTTAAAAATAATTTTCCTAGCCCAATGTCTTGTCCTAGTATTTGAATATCCAAAAATTCAAGTATGGAGAAAAAGTTCTTCAGAAATTAAGAGTCTCAAGAGACTAAGTTTGAAATCGCTTTGTTTTTGGGACTTTTTCTTTTTTCTTTTTTTCTTTTTTTGGCTTTTATTGAATTTATTGGGGTGACACTGGTTTACAAAATTATACAGGTTGCAGGTGCACAATTCTACAACACATCATCTGTACACCGTATTCTGCGTTGACCACCCCAAGTCAAGTCTCTGTCCGTCACCATTTATCAACCATGTACCCTCCTCCACTACCCACCCCCAGCCCCGCAATCACTACCCTGAAGTCTGTGTCCATGAGTTTTTTCCTTTTTTTAATTTTTTGCTCAATCCCTTCACCCCTTGACAGCTGTCAGCCCGCTCTCTGGGTCTTTTTCAATAAAGAATTTCAGCACAAAGTACATGTTATTCTGTATGGCAGTCTGTTAATTGTTTTCAAGAGAATAATAACAAGCCGTCCTTGAAAAGAATGGCTGGCAATGGAATTAACTCTAGAGACTTCAAGGTAGGATTTGCCAAGAAACAAGGTCAGTCTGATAATATTCAAACACATCCTTTATTAATCTGAATAAATAAAATATGCCTGTAAAGTTTGCAGTGCCTGGTAGCTGAGCTGCTTGACCACATAAATGTTTTATTAATATTTAATGTCTATAATAAATGACTTTAAATTTTGTGTTGCTCTGAAAGGGTATCTTAAATTTCGTAAAAGCAATACCCTCCAAATTCATGGGAGAGAATGGCTATAAAATTATTTTATAGAATCGTGATATAGCTTGAGTTTTACTCCAATAACTGCTTCAATCATAGATGAGCATCTTTTATAAAGTACATGTCTGTCCTGAAGTGGTTATTGCTGTAGTTCATAGCATCTGTAATTTGCCTAAAAACAGTAAACCTTTTTCAGCAAAGTAACCCAAAAATCCTCAAAGTGATTTTTTAAAAGCCATTGACTATTCTATTTCATTCACATTAGTAGGCTGTAAATACGAGAAGTTGGTGAAAAAGATAAACTTTTCTGCATCCTAAAATTCAGGAATAATTATTTTAATTTTTTACTTAGAGATAACCAGATGCTTAATCCAACATTAAATAATTGTCTCAATGCCACAATGTGATAATGTGTAACACTTAACAGATAAGTATATTAAGATTGTATCTAAGACAGAGAAAATTTTAAATATAAATATATACACACATAGAATATGCGGCATGGTCTATCATAATTCACCTGCAAAGCAGCAGACTTAGACATACCAGTTTCTCCATTTGGAATGGCTTAAACCATCTCGTTGACAAATGTTTGACTACATGTAATCTAAATTAACCAGATGTAAGCTGTATCTCTAAGTGCTTAACTGAGGAGTCCAGTGCCACAACTTTGAGTCCATAGGAGATATAATCCTGAGACTGAATAATTGTGATTAATCCAATGGATGTGACTTGATGCAAGGTTTATGCTGTAATAATTCAGTAAAAGAGTAGAAGCCGACTAATAAAGCCCAGTAGTGTGAAACCGCCTCCCTGTCACATATTCCCTGCCCCAGGCATTGTCTGTCACCTCAATCTATATTTTCCTTCAATAAGTTTAATGAATGAGTTTAAACTGATAACACTGTGTAGTGCCAGAAATGGGAGATCAGAACTACTCTTTCTAGTAACTTTTGAGCTTTGGTCTGTCAGTCAGTGTTCTTCAGAGAAACAGAATCAGTAGGAATTCGTTAATGAAAACTGTGGGACCTGATGAGTTCAAAATCAGGGGGCAGCCAGCAGGCCAGAAACACCAGGGCAGGAGCTGATGATGGTCTGGAGGCAGAACACCTTCCCCCTCCAGGAAAACTCAGTTTTGCTCTTAAGGGCTTTCAACTGATTGGATGAGGTCCACCCAGATTATCAAGGATAATCTCCTTTACCTACAGTAAACAGGTTATTAAAAAAAATCTTCCACATTTATGTTTGAGTAGTAATCTCTTCTTTAATTTGTATTTCTTAAGAGAGTTTTGTAAAAGCCATATAGATCTAGACCTACAAAATCCAAGGTGATGAGTTTGGATGATAATTAAAATACATAAATGATAAGCTTTTGCTTACCTGAATTAGTAGGGGAGACTACCTCAATTCACTAGACACAGTCTCTCTCCTATTCCCAAGCCTGACCCTAAGAAACAGCAGCACATGACATCACCAGGTAATTAATGGTGCTCTCTATGATGGCGATGGAATGCTGAAAACTCTTTAAATGCAAGACTTTTTTTTGCCATAATTTCCTGTCACTGCCCCACTCCACACAATAACCATTTTTCACCCTACTTTGCTCAGTTAATGATTTGAGTTTTCCTTTAAATCAAGATGAAGGTAAAATTTTATTATTGCTCCTACTACATTTTTTTCTCCTCTACAGTCAGAAAAAAAAGTCTTTTTTTCATTTTGAAGCTAAAATTCTAGCTAAACTTTCAAATTCATTCTCTGATCTTTAGCCAATACTTTTTCTTTCCTTCTTCCTCTTCTCTCTCCTGTCTGCTCCTTTCAGTTACTTTTCTATTTATTTCTTCCTTTAAAAAAAAAATTCTTAGATGTAGTGGGGAGACAACCACTGAGTCTACTTTCTCCCTACTCACTCTCTCTCCAGTTTCCTGAAACTAAACTTAGAAATGACCCTGAGGTCCACCCACTGGTGAAATCATTGGCCACTTTCCATTCTATTGTACTATTGTTGCCACATTGGAAACAGGTGAAGAGCCCCTCTTCAGATGCCATTCTTCTCTGGCACCTTGCAATATGGTTCTCTCCTACCATCTCTCTTTTCCTATCTCTTTCATTGGCTGTCCTCCCTGGGGGTACACCTCTGGAATTAACACCATTTCCCAAAACTCACTGTACCTTGCTTTGGACGGCTCCTCTTTCCGTAGCTCTTATGAATACTTTCTTGAATCATTGCATGGCTACTAATTTTTGCACTCAACATTCTTGAGCCCTTACTCTTTGTCACTGCTATACTGGATGTCCACTGCACGCATGAGAAATAAGGATGGCTTTTTTCTACTTCACTCCAAAGAGAAGTAGAAAACTTCTCTTCTGGTTTTTATTTTATTATACCTGATACTTGTTTTTTTAAATCCTCACCCCAGGATATGTTTTCATTGATTTTAGAGAGACAGAAAGGAAGAAAGAGAGGGAGAGAGAAACATTGATGTGAGAGAAAAATCAATTGGTGCCCTCCTGTACACGCCTGGCCAGCGTGGAACCCGCAGCCTTTTGGTGCACAGGGCAATGCTCCAACCAACTGAGCCACCTGGCCAGGGCTTGTTTGGTACTTTTGTGAGCACTAGTTATTTTATATATTTCACTGAAATCCTATAAAGCAGTCATGCATGTACCCATGATGAATATATGTTAGTTTTTCTTTGCTAACCTGACTTCTAGTTCATAGTATATAAGGTTAGGGATTGTATCTTACTCATCTTTGTATCACCTAGACCCTTCCCAGAGTACATGGTGATGGCCTCATAAATATTTATCGAATGGATACTAAAACATCATATTGTTGTATTATGACTAAAAAATATATCAACCTAATATGAGTTACACTGGTTGATTCATGCCGATTAAAAATTCTGATTAGTAGTTAAATTAGTGAAAAATAGAATAGCTAATTAATACAAAAGTTAAGATTGAAAAATCATTTTAAATAGAAAATCCATAAAGAACTAACAAGAGATGTCTGGGAGTGAAAGCTTAAGATGTAGGTCTTTATACTCATGACTCCAAAATTTGAATCTCTAGCCCATAACCTCCGCAAGTCCACTGCCCTTTCCACTACAATTTACCAATTACAAATCATAACTTGTCTCCTACCATGAATTTTCACTTACAACAATGACATGACCATTCTCACAGATAACAAGATTAACATTTTAAATATTTCTTTAATTTGTACTTAAAAATAAAATAAAATAACAATATTATATATTTCATACATTTAGGATGTACAAGATACATCATAAGTGCATTTATCTCTTGCATGTATTGATTCAATCAACCTCAGTAATTTAAGTTATTGTTAAAAACAGTAAGTTTTATTTATTTTTTTTAAACAGTAAGTTTTAGTGCATCCTTCCTGATTAGAAGAAAATTAATAAAGATTCTATTAGGAAATTTTGGCTAAATGAAGAAAATATTTAATTAAATGAAATAAATTATTAAAGTTTATTTTTGGTATTCCCTTGGCTTTTGCAAAACAAAATTTAGCTCTAATCTTTATTCACAAAACAGGTAGATGATTACATGTTTAGTAGGTAAATAAATAAATTTAAGAACCTGCAATCAAACCCACAGGGAAAAATGAAACTAAGATAAAAAAAGATATTTCATAGCAGAAAGCATCTGATATTGTTTCTATTTTCTATCATTTTAAGTCTGAATCTTAATTAATATTTTTCCAATATCCTGACTCAGGTCTTTTAAGCTTAAGAAATTATTGAAAGATTGACTAGCAAACTTTTGATATAGTCATGAATATTTATGATCTGCTGCATGTATTGTTTTATTATTCATCAACGAGATTCTGAGATCTCTTGCTTCCAAAGGCCAGTAATTAGGGATGTGCAGTGTGATTTTATACTTTCCCTGTGTCAGCTTCATGAGTAGAATTTAAAATAGAAATGGGTAATGATCACATGCCTTCAACAATCATTGGTTACTGTTTGCATAGAAGTCAGCGTGTCTGTGTAGCTAAAATTGGAAATACAGCATAAAAAAAAAGACAAACAACAGTATATCTGTTTTATATGTTCTAGGCCCAAGGAGCCTGATACCTTTACAGTTACCTAATGAGCTAATTGCCCCTTCCACATTTGGGGCCCTTAAAATTATTTATCCTAATTTCTGTTAATTGGGATACACAGTCCCTAGTAGTTCTTCTACCTTTAAGAATAAACAAAATCCAGATTTTTCAAAGCTTAAGCATCTCATAAAATACCTGAAAATAATTTTCATTCTTTCATGTTATACTTACTAGATGTTTATGACCTCAAAGCTTTATCCCCAGCAGTCCTGTGTATCTTGGCTTTTAGTCGTTTTTTTTTTTAAATTCTCTGGGGCAGGCTGACTAGCCCATTAAAATTCTGTCACTGGATAATTTCTTCATGTGGGCTATAACTTGTGAATAAAAACAAGACTGGTGTGCCATGATAAATTCCCATGTATGTTTACATCATGCTGAAATATCTATTCAGCTCAGTCAAAAATGTGAAATCAAGTAAATAAAATTCCAAATGATTAATGTAGTCTAATTCTTTTTTATATATATATTTTTTATTGGGTGTACTATTACAGTTGTCCCATTTTTTTCTTCCCTTTATTCTTCTCCAGCCTACAGTGCCCCACCCCCAATATTCTCCCCACCCATAGTTCATGTCCATGTGCTGTACATATAAGTTCTTTGGCTTCTTCATTTCCTATACTATTCTTAACCTCCCCCTGCCTATTTTGTACCTACTATTTACGCTGCATATTCCCTGTACCTTTTCCCCCATTCTTCCACCTCTCCGTCAACTCTGTTTTACTGTTCATAGTTTTTGATGTTCTTTTTCTTAGATAAATCCCTTTAACCTTTCATATAATAGGCTTTACATATAAGGGCTTGGTGATGATGAACTCCTTTAACTTGACCTTACCTGGGAAGCACTTTATCTGTCCTTCCATTCTAAATGATTGCTTTGCTGGTTAGAGTAATCTTGGATGTAGGTCCTTGCCTTTCATGACTTTGAATACTTCTTGCCAGTCCCTTCTTGCCTTCAAGCTTTCTTTTGAGAAATCAGCTGACAGTCTTATGGGAACTTCTTTGCAGTAACTGTCTCCTTTTCTCTTGCAGCTTTTAAGATTCTCTCCTTATCTTTAATCTTGGGTAATGTAATTAAGATGTGCCTTGGTGTGTGCTTCCTTGAGTCCAGCTTCTTTGGGACTCTCTGAGTTTCCTGGATCTCCTGGAAGTCTATTTTCTTCACCAGATGGGAGAAGTTCTCCTTCATTATTTTTTCAAATAAGCGTTAAATTTCTCGCTCTTCCTCTTCTCCTTCTGGCCCCACTATGATTCAGATGTTGGAACATTTAAAGTCCCAGAGGTTCCTAAGCCTCTCATAATTTTTTTCAAATTCTTGTTTCTTCATTCTGTTCTGGTTGAATGTTTATCTGTTCTTTCTGTTCCCAATCATTGATTTGAGTCCCGGTTTCCTTCCCTTTACTGTTGGTTCCCTGTATACTTTTCTTTATTTCACTTTGCATAGCCTTTGCTTTTTCCTCCATTTTGTGACCATATTCAACCAATTCAGTGAGCATCCAGATTACCAGTGTTTTGAACTGTGCATCTGATAGGTTGACTGTCTGTTCATCACTTAGTTCTATTTTGGAGCCTTGATCTGTTCTCTCATTTGGACCATATTTCTTTGTCTCAGAGTGCCTGTTACATTGGAAGGGGCAGAGCCTGAAGTATTCGCCAGGGCTGGGCAACCCAGGTCAGTGAGTTGTGACACTGTGTGTGGGGGAGGGGTCCGAGAGAGAACAGTGCCACTTGCTCCACTCTCAGATGGGGTTTCAGTCTCTTCCACTTCCCCTGCTACCCAAAAGCAAATCAGGCCCTTCTGGTGCTGATTCCTCAGTGAGTGGGTGTTGATTCCTGTGTATGTTCTGGGACTCTGTGGGTCTCTCCAATAGACTACCCTCTGAGGCTGGGAGTTTGTCCTGCTGCCACAACCCCCACAGATTTTTACAGCCAGAGGTTTTGAGGCTTTCTTTTCCCACACTGGAAGCCTAGGTTGCATGGTCTGTCTTGTTCCATAGCTGTTCTTCCTGGTGTCTCCACAGGCAAATGTGGGACCACCGGTCTTCCAGCCACCACCTTGCCGCACTTCCTCTCTGCCCCTTCTACTGGTCTGGATGAATGTTTCTTCTTTAACTCCTTGGTTGTTGGACTTCCATAGTTTGATTTTCTGGTAGTTCTGGTTATTTTTTGTTTTAAAATTTGTGTTTGTCCTTCTTTTGGTTGTGCGAGCAGGCAAAGTGTATCTACATATGCCTCTGGCCAGAAATCCTAATGTAGTCTAATTCGTAAGTGCCAAATAGGTAAAATGAATCTTGAAACTTCATAAATACTCATATATAGAACCAAACATCCACATAGTTAGAACAGAAGCCAGAATGTAACTCCAAACACAGTAGCGATGAGGCAGCTCTCCCACTTCATATTGTGGTATTTGGCTTCTCTAAGCCACAGTCACTTCTATGAAATGGGGACATTATATTCTCCATTAGTTATTTCAAAGATTAAATAAGATTAAGTCTCTAGAGCACTTAGCAGAGTTCTTGGCACACAATTTATCATTCTTAGCATACAAATAGTAGCTATTGTTATTATTAGTTAATTTTCTAATTGCTCTGTCAGCGCCCACAATATATGTATTTGATAGAAAGGATTATTGAATAGTTTTTGCATTGTCTAGACCATCCCCCCTCCAAAAAAATATCAAGAGACTATAATGCTTTCACTTTTCAATTGATTCATCTGGAACTATATGGTCATGATTTTTGCATTTTACTATGATTTGCAGGAATTTGAAATCAAATAAAGTAGTAATACTATATAAAATTATTACTAAATTTAAGTTTAAGAAGCTAGAAATTTACATTGTTTTCAACTGTCATTAACTATGTTTGTCTAAAACATATTGTAACCCTTAAGTAAGAAAATTAACATATAAATATGCGGCTCTATTATATATATTCACATAGGTACATGTTCAATAGTGGTGGTAAAAGAGGTCAACTTAAAATCCTTGATGATGAATCTTTGCTAACTTATTCCAATCAGCTTCAGTAAAGTTTAATAAGTGTAACATTGAAAACAGCAGGGAACTAGATTATTTTACTCTGTGCCATTTGTCTGTTGTATCTGAGAAAAGAATAATCCTGCATTGTCTACAGGGAAATTGTTGCATATTTTCCTGAAACTCCTAGACTAGTGACATTATTCATCCCTGAAAGAACCTGTGTACACTGTCTAGCATAGAGAGGGGAGTGGTGAGGTATTCTTTCTATGAAGGGTGTTCTGGATCTCTGATATTATAAGATATCTTATTAATTTTGCTTTCTCTCCCTCTAAGTCAAAGAAATAATAACTGTCTTTCTCTGGATTACAAATTTTCAGTACAGCCAAAGAAAATTTTTTCTTCCTCTTTGCCATGTGTTTGAGGGATTTTTAATTGGCAGTCTTTGGTGTATATGACCCAATGGGAAGACTGACTTCTCGATACTTGTATAAAATATTGCTCCTTCAGAAACTGAAATTGGAAATAAAAGCATCCAAGTTTGAACGATCAAAGTCTGTCAGGGAAGATTCACCTCTGCCAAGTCTGTTTCCCTCTTAACAAGTTAGAAGGGGTCTCTCATCAAACCTTGGACCAGTATGTGCGCAAAATATAAATATACAGTCACATTTTTAGCACGGCACATTTGTTCCTTCTGCCAACTATTTTATGAAGCTCAGCAATTCAGTGCTGCTCCAGTTCAGAAATCCATATGGGAAAATGTTCTGGCAGCCCTTGTTTCAGCAAGCAGCAGGGGCTCTGTAATTTTTCACATGAAGGGAGAGAAAAAGGAGATCAACATAATCTAATATGTTACACTACTAGTTAAGGAGGGTTGATTGACCTGCAATGGAAGCATAAGCCAGAACCCTCTCCAGAAATACCACATAGGGAGTTAAAAATCTAGAGGTGAGAACTTCCCCAGCCCAGCAGCCCCACCAACAGAGACACCCCCATCTCCTTTCCAGATACCCAGGACAAGCAAATAGTATTTTTTTTTCCAAAAGCAGTTCAAAGAAACAACTTTACAGAATCTTATCTGGAGTCTTGAAATAGAGTTTTTTTCCCCTATTTTGTATATCGATTTTACAGTATCAAAAACTAAATCCTACTTTCTGACTAAAAATACTACTTCCATCTGTCTTTAAAGTGTGTGTAGGTGGGTAGGTCAGGTAGCAAACACACTGAGAGTTAGAAATACTTTCAACCATTTGACAGGAAACAGCAGTCTGAAATGAAATGAATGTACCAGTTCCCCCTCCCCACTCCCCACCCCCCACTCTTGTTATTCATTTTTCTTGCTCACTCACTCAGAATGGCTGAAAATTGGCAGTTGCAAGTAGAGTAGAATAAACAGTTGGAAAGCATGTCTGCGGACAGTTCCTGCTCCACTCCAGCCAGCTCTCTGCCAGCATTTCAGGAGTTAGAGTAAGATCAGAGATGATGGTGGCTCATGCCACATTGGCCTCTAGGAGCTATTTATATGTTTGTTTGTTTGTTTGTTTGTTTTTATTCATGCTTGTTCAGGAATACAGTTAATGCTGTGTGAAAATAAGCATGCACGTTGCTTGATGTCCATGTAAAATGATGACTCTTACCTACAAGGTCCCTCTGCATCTCAGGTTTCAATGGGGGGCTATGTGTGATTGAGAACATTTCTGTGATGTGTCTGCTTTCATGTGTGTTCCTAACACAGGGGAGAGGACAGGAGACCTCTAAAATATTTTTAGTGTGCTCTTGTAAGTTTCATGTCTTGCCAAAGGTTTTAAGGTATTTAAAGTGTTTTGTTTTTATTTTCTTCTAGTTCAATCACAAATTCTGTTTAGATATAAGGACTATTTTCACTTTATAAGGTCCCTGTGAAAACTGCTAGTCATTTTTTGGTGTTTAAAATTCATTACATTGTTTAAAAGAAATGATGAGTTCACTGACCATTTTATCCTTTTGAATTCCTTGAATTCCTAAAGTGAGTGAGCTATTTAGAAACCTCTGCTCTGGAGTTTTGCAAGACAGTCTTTTGTGCTTTCCTTGTGTGGCTTTCCTTAGTTTCCTTAGTTTTCCTTAGTTTCAGTTTGAAGTGTTTCATCTTTGCCAGATCAGCAAACAATCAGTGTCTTTAGATTCTCTTAAAATGTATTTTCTTTCTCCTTTACAACAAAGTGAAATGAAAGTATTTAAATGTATCTTACCACTCAAAGCCAAACACAAAAGAAATGTAAATAGATTGTCAAGCTAATTCACATCTGCCAGGGAGTAATTGTTGGATGCTTGCTGATTTAGCATAATTTTTTTTTTAAACCGGGCTGTTAATTAGGCATCTGCACCAGGTCACAAAGATGAAATTATAAAATGTGATTAAGAAGTCTTTCA
Organism: Pteronotus mesoamericanus; assembly: GCF_021234165.1. Lineage (NCBI taxonomy): Eukaryota > Metazoa > Chordata > Mammalia > Chiroptera > Mormoopidae > Pteronotus > Pteronotus mesoamericanus. The sequence continues at coordinate 33,955,436 of NW_026555329.1, forward strand.
TTCTTTTGAGAAATATGTGACTATGCTAAGATCTTGTTATCCTTCTGCCTATAGAGTATTGGAGTAACTAGCTGCATTTGCAGAAAATCAGAGAACCTTGGGGTGAGGGCCCAGAGTCCCATCACTTACCTGTCTAACCGCATCACTGAAATTCCCCCATGCCTTTTATGTGTGCAGTGGGAGAGCATTCCACGTTCTCGCCAGATGTAGGAACCCTTAAAACTGCACATTAGAAATGATGTTTTTCTGACTTTTCCATTTTACATAAAAGGAATTTAGACCAAGACAAGTTAAATCACTTACCCAAGATCACACAATGATTGAAATAATTTTTACTAGAGCTTATGTTTCTTGATAGTTACAGAGTTTTGTGAGTTATAGTGCCCTGTTATCTCTCTACCTGGGCATTCTCAAAGCCCTCTTCCAAACAGCACTTTGTGGAGGACTGCGGAAAGTGGACTGAGCTATTGCAGTGGATTTCCCGGGTTTGCAACTACTTGCTTCACTGCTTCCTCCATTAATTTAGCTAATGAGAAGAATGTTGCAGCTCATCTCCAATATTCATATTCAGGAATTAAAGACATTTTACCCAGTCTTCTGACTCATATGATTTGAAGGACACGAAAGAGTCCCCAAATCAAAATAAGTTCTGGAGTGTTTGAAATTTTTAGCATTCATGTTGAAGTCTTGAGTTCAGTTCCTAAATCTCACCTAATCATCAGTGTGACTCTCAAGAAGTTATTTAACTTCTCTTGATTCAGTTTCCGCATGTATGAAGTGCAAATACCAATGCCTATCTCATATGGATTTTGTAAGGATTACCGATACAGAGTTTGTAAATGCCAGATAGATATTCCATACATTAAAATGGTAGTCACTGTGTGCAGAGAAATTCCCCATGCTGTTCATGTGGTTGAATGGGCTGAAATATTAAGGCCGTCAGGAACAGTAACACACTTAACAATGGGAGGTGGTCAGAAAGATGGTCAAAAATGTGAAGCTGGCCTCAGAAGGTGACTTTAACGGGGGCTTTGGTCTGTTAAGTGGGGACAAAAGAAGAGGAGAAGCAGGAGACTGGAAAGAACAGAGTGTGTGTAAGGGCACAGCCCAGGGCTTAGACCCACTGAAGCAGAGTAGGTTGGGGAGATGCAGGAGCTGCTGAAAATGTGGACTGAGAGCCTTGTGTGCTGTGCTAGAGAATTTTGTCTCAATTCCCTCTCTATGAGCAGGCACTGAAGAACGTTAAGTAGAGGGAACATAAACGAGTATGGTATGGAAGATGAAGTGACAGGGAGGAGGATGTAAGGAAGTGCCCTGCTCTTCACAGCCACTCGCACTGGAGCCCTTGATGTGTCCCCGGTTCCTCAGCCAGCTCTGACCAGAAGGGGAGATTTATTAGCAATCCCATGTACTCCTAGAGGTCAAAATCGAGGGAGACTGGGGAACCCCATAGTCCCATGGGATCATTGATTTATGCCATATGCTAGGCTCCCTTCTCCTCCTCCCCTAGTCTTTTCTGCTAAGACATCAAGAAGACAAGCTACAGGACTGTTGCAGAGTGTGTACAGTAGATGCACCTGTCCTCAGATGGTGGAAGTAGGAAGCACCTGTCCTCAGGTGGTGGAAGTTTGGAGAGAGAGGAACCAAGTGAAGAGATGTCCAAGAGGTAGAATCCACAAGCCTTTGCCTTAGAATGTCAGAGTAAAGAGAAAACTTTCAGAGGTGTCCAACCTTTTGGCGTCTCTGTGCCACACTGGAAGAATTAGAGTTGTCTCGGGCCACACATTAAATACATTGCAACAGGTATCACAAAAAAATCTCATAATGTTTAAGTAAATGTATGATTTTGTGTTGGGCTACATTCATAGCCGTCCCGGACTGCACGCAGCCCATGGGGCACAGGTTGGACACCCCCACTTAGGTCATCTGGTTTGGCCTCTGTTTTTATAACATGGTGTCTGACTCACAGTAGTAGTTGAGTGTAATAGGTCTTGAATGAATAAATTAATGAATAACTGAGGGATAAGACCCAGAGATGTGTTGACAGCACTAATTATCAGCGTACTTTGCATAAGCACATAAACCTCCTGACACCAAATCAGTGCTCTCTCCATTATGCCACAGTTTGTCTCATATTGTAGGGGGAAAAAAGGTTAAAATATTTGAAACTTATTTTAGTACTATAGCTCATTTTCATTCTCAATGTCATTTATAATGTAACACATAGGAATTAATAAACTAAAATCCTTCTGATGAAGGCATTTTGTCTTGTCTCTGACACCTTTCATAACCTAAATATTTGATTTTGCTTTTCTGCATAATTTGGTGGATGTCTGCAATAATGCCATCTGCAAGACAGATATTTAAGGTCAGTAGAAACACAGTAAGATCCAGAACCTCCAAAGTGGAATCTCTTTCAACTGATGGCTCTTTTTTTCTAAGTGCAGTTTAAGTTTTTTATTTATGATTTGTTGTTTCATTTATTTAGGCATTCAGTGCTTGCTTCTCATATGTGTTTCTTGTACGTTACATGTGAAGATTGAACCCACAACCTTAGCACATCGGAACAATGTTCTAACCAACTGAGCTATCCAGCCAGGCCCAATGGATTATTCTTTTTATAACTTTTGCTCTAAAGAGATCTTTTGGGAATTTTAGAAAACACTTTAGGTTATTCCAAATAATAATGCTTCTGCCTTTATAAGAAAAGAAATCAAGGAAACAGTCTTGATTTTTAACAAAAGAAATTATATTTAGGTATAAAGAAAAACTTTGAGACAATGAGAGACGTAGAACCCTGTAATAGATTCATCAGGGAACCTGAGAAAATAAGACAAGGGGCCACTTACTCCCTCAGGTACTTATCTCTGGCCCTTCCCCACTATGTGAAACAGTGGAGGATAGGCCAAGACCCTCATGTTTGGATGTTCTAAGTTCTCTCCTCCACCCCACTGCTGCTGCCACACAGTTCTTTTGTCTTACTGACTCCTCCATCCAGACCACATTTTATATCTATTCCAGAAAGGAATGGAGAATTCAAGGATCCTTTCATAAGGCACTAGTCTTTCTTGTTGGGAAACAGTGTATTTGGTTACAAGGATAAACATAACTGTCCTCCCAAATTTCTGCAATCAAACTACCAAACAGTTTAATAAAGTTCAGTCATTTCTTTTCAAATATTTGAAATTGCAATTATTTATTCTTTCTCATCCTCAGGAAATATTTACTTTCCAATCATTGTCAGTCATTGGTTAAAATTTTCGTATGTGCATTTCTGTATGTAGCATTACTGTAGTAGTATACCTTTTACAGAACATTTCGCAGACATCTCTTTCCTCTGAGGTAGGTAGAACAAATATTGTTATCTCCTTCTTACAGATGAGGAAACATGACCTGCTCAGAGGGCAACCCAAAGAGACCCAGCTTCAATTCTGTTTGTCTATCTGACATACTACAATCCTTCACATTGGAAAAGAAATTTCATCAAGAGCAGTTATTTTCAATGTAACTGAAATGATGCATAGCACACCCCCAAAAGTAAATGTCAAATTGTATTATGTTTGTGGGGGTTGTAGAAATTAGTGAAAATGAATATTCAATATTATAATAAAATAGCCTACTGTAATAAAATTATATATATTATGAAAACACAAACTAATACAAACTTCAGAATATAAAGGTCTATCAAATCTTATTAGCTGGAGAGGAAATTAAAAAATAGTAATTTTTCAATGAAGAGTACAAGTAATTGCTAAGATGGAAACTGTCAGTGAGAATTTTGTTTCTCTTAACAAAAATCTGTATGACTTGGCACAAACAGAAGTTAGAAACACTAAAGGCAGTAAATTGAGGTATGAAATCTGTTCCAGTTTTCCCCTGACTAAATCTCTCTATCCTTTATTCTATGAGAATTTATCCCACATACCTAAAGACTTTTCAACATAGTAATGATACTCTGTGTATTTTTGTGGAGAAAACCTGGAACAGATAGAAAACTTCCACAAAGGAATAAAGTCTGAGAGAAATCTGTAGTCACACACATGAGAAAGCAGACTGAGGAAGAATAACTGAAGATGTCTTTGAAGAGGTAAGGAAAGAAATGATCTACTTGGGAAGAAGTACACATAGTAAAGAAGTGTACTTGGTGAAGGCATAGCAGAATAGGAAGTTGTAAACTGTGAGCAGTAAAAGATGCCATCTTTACCAGAATGGTAACTTACTGGGCGGTCAAGACAAAAATAAGTTGGAAAGACTTTCGGCAAAGAGTGTCAAACAGTAGGTCTAAAGAGCGAGTAGTTTGAACTTAACAGAGGAGACTCTAAGATGAAAATGAAGTGTGAAGAAAATTATTCTTGTCTGGTCCAAGTTGGTGGTTAAGCAAGGTGGATGGCAAGTGGTGAGGGAGAGGCGGAAGGGAAGACTGCAGGCCACAGAGACTCAGAGTTGTGGGAGCAGAGAAAAGAAGTATAAAAATGAGCCCATTTTTAGCAGTGCTGTAAGAGGGCCCTATTTTATCCAAAATGATGAAGTACCCAAGCAGCATCCAACATTAAATTCTAATTCTCATGACTAAGAAAGAAACAGATTATCTTAGGACATTTTCCCGTAGAGTCTAGCAGATTAAACCCCCCTGCTCTATCAGCTTCTCTCTCCTTCGGTTGCTCCTTCCCATAACTGGGAATCAGGACGTCGTGAGACCAGCGCTGTGGAGAGGCCAGGCTCATCAATCACACCAAATTTAACCAACAGGCTCAAGGTGAGCAGCCCTAGAACCAGCTGGGTTCAAAATGGCCTAAAGGAAATGGCCATACAGGAAACAGGGTAACCTTGCAGGTTACATTTCAATGTGGCCATGAAAATGCGTGCTTGGCTTTCGAAAGAAATGCATCATCTTATTTTAATGGAGAGTCTTCTTTGGTAAAATTACAAGTTTTCACAAGCATCTTCTCATTCTCACAGTAGTCCTGTGAAAGAGAAAATAGCAGAGATATTTTAATTCCCATTTTATAAAAGAATAAATTGAGAGATAGAAAGATCAAATGACTCTTTTCCACTTCTTCCTCTTAAGTAGGCCAGCAGGGTTGGGGCTAGGGCCAATTTTCCTAATGAGGTTTCTTTTTGTGCTCTTAGGCCCAGTCTGTCCCAGGACTTGGCATGGCGCCATCAAATGACATACACCAGGTGGCTCATATTCTTATTTCACAACATGTAAATGACATTCATACAGCACAGTCTATAAATATCCTCTCCAGTCAGTTCTATCTGAACAAGCAAATGTTTGCTTACATCTCCGCTTACAACAATTTTGGCATGATGCATGTCTAGGCAGATATAGATAGATTAGATATAGATAGATATAGATATAGATATAGATAGATAGATACATAATTTATCCTCCTTGGAGGACACTTTTTTCATTGTTTTTGGACAGAGGGGGAAGGAGAGAGAAAGGAAGAGAAACACCGATGCATGAGAGAAGCATTGATTGGCTGCCTTCTGCATGCAACCAGACCCAGGAACGAACCCAAACCCTAGGCATGCACCCTGACCGGGATCTGAACCTGAAACCTTTGGGTTATGAGCCAATGCTCTGACCAACTGAGCCACACCAGCCAGGGTGCATCTCTCTATTTTTTCAAAGTGAGCAGTTGAATACTGTCAAGTTGTTAGACAGTTTTAACAGTGATAACTGGCCCCTCATCTTTTACAGTCAGAAATCTGCGTAGCTCCACAAGATACTGTTGTAGGGTCCTTCATCATTCGTTTGCTTGATGACTTGAAAAATTGCTCCAAGTGGAAAATATCCATAAATTATAAAAGGCAGTCTTACTAAGAACCATAAGTAGTTCTCATTCTGTTTCTAAATAGCAAGATCACATTAAAACTCAAAAATAGATAACATTAATCACTATAATTCAAATAACTACTCTTTAGACCTCGCAAGGTAACTTGAGAGCTTTGAGCATTATCCTTAATTCTTTTTTCCCTATGAATTTCTGGCATAGCAAAGGAAAGGATAAAGCATGTTTGGGGGTTGGAGCATTTGTTAACAGTGATTAAAGTTAGGGAGAACCTTAGAGGAACATAGCATTTATTACCTTCCTGCCCTTCACTTGTCCAGTCATAAACTGACACTCATCTTTGACCGTGACTGTGATGGGAAGATCTTGGTGGGACTCTCTTGATTTTATAGAAGGATTTAACAAAGGGCAGATAATAGTAACTGAAATAGCAATCACCCTTTGCATAACAGTTTATAGTTTACAACCCCTTTCACCTACATGATCTCATTTGTTATTTACCTTAAATCAATAAGTTGCTGTTGTTATTATTGTTCCTCATTACTTCTGAAGAATCTGAGTCACAGAGGATTTAAGTTAGTTTTGAAAGGTACACAGCTAGTAAATGTTGGAGCTGGAAATCAGACCAAAGTTGTTTGTCTCCCTAATCCCTGTAATGTCTGCCACGCCATGCAACTTTCCACACCTACAGAAAATGCCAGATCAAGAATGGAGGGGGGAAGAAAAATAGACACTGTGTTAAAAAAAAAAAAAAAGAAAGGAAATGAGATGGACTGCAAACAAAACCCAAATGACCAAAACACTTATAAAAAGCTGCTCACCCTCACTAGCAATCTGGAAGATGAAAGTTAAAACCATGATCACACCCATTAGATTAGCAAAAGTTAAAGTCTGAGAATGCCAAGTGCTGTGTCAGATAGAAAGAAGTTAAAATTCTGATGTTACCAGTGGGAGTGTAAGTTGAATTGACCTATTTTGTCAGCCATTGGCCATTATCTAAAAAAGGTGAAGGTGCATGTGGCTTATGCCCAGCAGTTCTATGCCAAAATTCATACCTCAGAAGAACTCTCCATATGTGCACAAAGGCCATGGAAAGAGTTATGTTTAACCAAAAATTCATAAGAGCTCTAGTGTCTATTAACAAAAGAATGGATAAATATTAGTAGTTACATAGTCATCCAATAGATACTACATTGCAATGAAAATAAATGAATTTGAGGTATAGGTATCAAAACAGATAAATATCACAAATATATTTTGAGGGAAATTACAGAAGATTAATATATATATTTAAAATATGCAAAAACATTTTAAGAATATTTTATTCAGGGATTAAATATTGCTTAGGGGTATTATTTATGGGTACCTAGATGTGTTATAAAAATATAAAGTACAAGTGAATAACAAGCCTCAAATGCAGGTCAATGGTTACCTTTGGAAAGGGCAGGAAGGGAATGCAAACGGGAGAGGGCTGCTACTCAGGGCTCTTCAACTAAATGAGCGATGTTCTAATCATTAAGCTAGATGGTAGGGAGGTCATGCACAGGTATTTATTGTTCTTTCTACTTTTTAATGTATAAAATAAATGACTTTAAAAATAGAAGAGGCAGCACAAGAAGGGAAATAAATTGTCTGGATCAGTTTCTTCTCTGGGATGACCAGAACCAGTGGAAGATGGTTCCAAAGATTCCCCCGCTTCCCCAGTCTCATGAGGACTCAGAGGAGAGGTTGTCCCTGGCAATTCAGTCTTGAGTCCCAGTGCAGTGTCCCAGCCATTACACCAGCCCCGCTTCTGATAGACATAAGTAAAGAGTGAAGTTGCCTGCGATCAATCACGTAGTCTGTGATGTTTTCTACAATCAGACCTAACCCTGAAAATGTTTCTTTGATCTTTCCGTCTCCTTATCTTTAGGTTTTTTAAGCAATTCTCTAGCATTTGGAAAGAGTGAGTGTTAGCCAAGTCTATACTGTTGAGGACATTTTAGTCAGGAATGTTTTATTCATAGAATTATATTTTTTAGTGCACTTAGTAGAGAAATAATAACAAACACCTAAGAAAGGCCAGAAAATTATTTAACTCTGATAGTTCAACTCTGTTTTTCTATTTTTGGAGTTTGCAATTTTGATGGGCAAGGATATCTTAGAATAAAATCCCTAGCCATTTACATTACCCACTTCAGAGTGATCCTGATAAATTTTATATATATATATATATATATATATATATATATATGTACATACACACGCCACACACACGCGCGCACGCACACACACACACACACACACACACAAATGGGCAAAATATTTTCCTCTTCTATAAAGAAAGAAAAAAGGCAATTGACTCAGACAAGTGATATCAAAAATAAAACCATGTACTGGAGCTCCAAAGTTTTTATCCAAAACTTTTGATCACCACATCTCAAAGGTTTGAAAATTTTATTAACTGAAATGCACTGAAGATGGAAATGAAGATGAAACATAACATGAGGCTTCTTCAAGGTACAAATTCTTCTAAACTTTTATTTCTGACCATTTATTTCTGAATATGAAGTTGTTTCTGAACTTCAAAGATAACCATATAGCAGTTTCTTTCAGTATTTGATCAGTGTATTTGTTGGCCAACCTGTTGTAACCTTGAATCACCTATAGTAAATTTAAATATTACTCTAATTGATTTCCTCACTGCTTACTGAGAAACAGCACCACTTCACTAGTCTCATAAATAATTCCATTTCCTTGCATCAACATTAATTGAACTTACCTCACATTGTCAATCTCTTTCTTTTTTCCTTGCAGGTGATGTCATTGTCTATATTAATGAAGTTTGTGTCCTTGGACATACTCACGCAGATGTGGTCAAACTTTTCCAGTCTGTTCCTATTGGTCAGAGTGTCAGCCTGGTGTTATGTCGTGGCTACCCTTTGCCCTTTGATCCTGAAGATCCTGCTAACAGCATGGTTCCACCCCTTGCAATAATGGAGAGACCACCTCCAGTGATGGTAAATGGAAGACATAACTATGAAACATATTTGGAATACATTTCTCGGACCTCACAGTCAGCTCCAGATATAACAGATCGGCCACCCCATTCTTTGCACTCAATGCCAGCAGACGGTCAGCTAGATGGCACATATCCACCACCTGTCCACGACGACAATGTGTCTATGGCTTCGTCAGGGGCCACCCAAGCTGAACTTATGACCTTAACCATTGTGAAAGGTGCCCAGGGCTTTGGCTTCACTATTGCTGACAGTCCTACAGGACAGCGGGTGAAACAAATACTTGACATTCAAGGATGCCCTGGCCTGTGTGAAGGCGACCTCATCGTGGAGGTCAACCAGCAGAATGTGCAGAACCTGAGCCATACAGAAGTGGTGGATATACTGAAGGACTGTCCCATCGGAAGCGAGACTTCCTTGATTATCCATCGAGGAGGTAAGATAAATCTGGCTCAGCAGTCAAATGTGTAGGTAAAATAGTAGGACCTTCATAGTAACATTGCAAAAATGGAAGTTTCTCTGCAGTCGAATGAAATCATACTTTAAAAAATCAAGGTACATGGATAAGAGAAAAACATGAATCCAGGAAGCTGTGTTTTTCTTAATTTTGAGAATATGTCTTTCCCTATTTTATATGAAACCCAACAAAAATAGTGCTTTCAATCTCGCAAATTTATATTGTTATGAACTTGGAGGTTAAACACTGAATACCCAAGTATGAGTGGGTTATAGTTCAAATGTTTGTTAATGTATCAGTTGTAGAAACCTCAAACTGGTTTTTTCCCATTGACTTAATTTTTAAAAACCTGATTTTTCCAACAGAATTAATGCTCTGTTTTGTGCTCAGGATTCCAGGCAAGCATGTGAAAGATGGTTCAAGCCCCTCCAAGCCCCAGCATTGTCTTAGTAATCCCCATAAAGATCATTGGGAGCTATGTCACTGTAGAAAACTCTTCCAGAGTTGTGAACAGGGTTGCTCACAACACTTCCTCCACTATTACAGGGACTGCTCCAGCAATAATTATTACACATAGTGCCCTCCAAGACCTGAGAAGAGAGCTATGGAACAGAGTTAGGGCTAAAGTTCTGGGCTGCACATTCTGGGTGATGTGTGGGAATGGGAGCAATGAGGAGTGTGATAAGAGTTCTGGACTCTGGGTGTTTTTCCCCTTCTACCTTCTCTGAGGGGAAGGGATGGGACTAAACATGTCTCTACTATGTGCTCTTGATTATCTATGAAATGAGGGACAGAAAGGAAAAGAGAGCCATAGACAGAGATGATAATTGAGAACAGTATAAATGAAAGTGCTCAGGCTAAGACTTGGTTTTCCACTTAACCAGATGTCTCATCTGTTATATTGGGATAGTGCTACCTAACCTGATGGTCGTGTTTTTAGTGTCAGATGTCCCACAATAGGTGCTCATTAAATTTCTGTTGAGTCTAAATTAGCACCAAAGCTACAGCAGGGATGGGTCAGAAGGAGCAGTACTATGAGGAACTCACGCGTGAAGAACGCACATGTAGCAAACATATGTGATTGCCTATTATTCAAAACAGTAAAAACAGCATGAAAGCTCTGTCAGCTTGAAATGCAAATGAAGTCACACAAGCTGAAAGAAGCACCCTTTATGATTTATTTGGCCCTCTCTGCAGGTGTTCCCCCTCCAAAGAAGTACTCACACTGTTGCCTCCTGATGGGAAAAGGGACACACTATACTAAGCATTTGTGAGCAACACCATACAAAGTATTATGTTTCTATATTAAAAAAAAGGAAAATAATATGATAGCAAAAACAATCATAAATCTTGAATTTTACCTTCTTAAGACATTGTTACAAAATAGCTCTTGAACTTGATAATTAAATATTGACAGTGTATTTTAATTTCTCTCATTGCTTATTTAAGATTAAAACAAATATTCTTAATTAAATAAGCCATATCTTCATAATGTGCAGTCAATTGAAAATCAAATCTGTGTAAGAGGTTCTTGAAATTAAAAGGTATAACTGAAAATCACTTTTCAGTAAACACTATATGATTAATAGAAATAAGTTTGAGCAAGTATATAAAGACTTTTTTAAAGGCATGGAGAGCAGAAAAAGTATTTTTAAATTGTTTGTTTATATGTATTGATTACATATTATTATATAATATGTATTTATATTTTTGCTATTGGTACCTTTTCTGAAAACATTTATTATGTGCCTGCTGTCAGCTAGACTACCCTATTTTTGCTTGTTTTTTCTCATTCTCCCCCTCACTTAATCCTCAAATATTCAATTTTGTTAGCATTTTGTTTGTGTTTGGAGGTGAGGAATTGTGTTTTATTTTGTGGCTAGTGCAGAATTGCAGAATGTAGTGCACTAGGATGCTTAAAGTACTTCTAGTCAAAAAATCTCTTGTTGCCCAAAATTCCCACAATTTGCACTCATCTCTCTGAAACCAATAGGAATTAACACCATGATTTTGAGATGAAATTCACTTTGATTATATTAGTACAGCTACTCATAAATGCTTATAGTCTCACTCAGGTAAGTGTAGATCTTCAAGAGCAGGTTCATTGGCCTGAGTCCTGATAACATGATCATGGTTGTTTATTTGTTTGTTTGTGTTTAATCATTTACTAAGATGTTTTTATTTAAAAAGTAATAATATACATGATTTAATATATTATTTTAATAGAGTATTTTTGAACAAGTGTGTCAGAAGGTATATATTGAAAGTAATTCTTTCCTGTACAAGACTTTCAGTTCTTTCTCAGAGGCTAACATGTTTTTCGTATACATACAGAAATTTTGCACTCCTAACTAGCACATACTTGAATACATGTAGTATATTAAATATATATGGGATAATATTATACATAGATCTGTCTTCCACTAAAATCTTGGTTATTAGAATGTATTTTATTTTTTAACATACACCATTGTTATAAAAGTTGTATACCATAAAATTCAGCAATTGTAAGTGTATACTACAGCAAATTTTGCTAATTTTTCTAGGTAATATAGATACCCAGAAGTGGTACTCTAGGTTATATGACAAATATATTTTAAATTGTTAAGAAATTTACAGAATCCTTTTCAAAATGACTATAACTTTTTAACATATCCACTAGCAATGTATGAGATTTCCAATTTCTGCCCATTGTTGTCCACTCTTGGTATCAAACAATCTTTTTGAAAAATATTCATTCTAGTTGGTATATACTGATACTTTTAGTGGTTTTAATTTATAGTTCTCTAATCTTTTTATATGTTCATTAGCATTCATATATCTTCTTTAGTAACATGCCTACTCAATATGTGGTCCATTTGTATATTTATTGGGGTATTTGTTTTATGAAGTTGTAAAAGTTCTTTATATATTCTGAATACAAGTCCTTTATAAGATTTATGACTTGCAAATATTTTCTTGGTCTGTGGCTTTTCTTTTCATTTTTTTCTTTTTTTATATTTTATTTTTCAATTACAGTTGACATACAATATTGTATTAGTTTCAGGTGTATACCCCAGGTATCATATAACTTACTAAGTGATCATCTTGATAAAGCCCATACCCATCTGACACCATACATAGTTATTACAATATGATTGACTATATTCCCTATGCTGTACTTTATATCCCCTTGACTGTTCTGTAACTAATTTATACTTCTTAATCCCTTCACCTTTATCACCTATCTTCCAGCCCCCTCCCATCTGGCAACTATCCAAATGTTCTCTGTATAAATGAAACTGCCTGTTCATTTATTCTGTTTTTTAGAGTCAACTGTTGATAGATATGTTTATATTGCCATTTTATTGTTCATACTTTTATCTTTTTTTTTTGTTTTGTCATTTCTTCTTCTTCTGAAAGAAGACCTATGAACATTTCATGTAATGCTGGTTTGGTGGGGATGAACTCCTTTAGCTTTTTCTTCTCTGGAAGTTCTTTATCTTTTCTTCAATTTTTAAATGATAGCTTTGCTGGGTAGAATGATCTTAGTTGCAGGTCCTTGCTTTCCATCACTTTGAATATTTCTTGCCGATCCCTTGTGGTCTGCAAAGTTTTGTTGAGAAGCAGCAGACAGTCCTATGGGAACTCCCTTGTAGGTAACTAACTGCTTTCCTCTTGCTGCTTTCAAGATTCCCTCTCTGTCTTTTATGTTTGGCATTTTAATTATGATATGTATTGGTGTGGGCCTCTTTTGGTTTATATTGTTTGGGACTCTGCACTTCCTGGACTTATAGTGTCTGTTTGCTTCACCAGGTTAGAGAAGATTTTGTCATTATTTTATCAAATAGGTTTTCAATTTCTTGCTCTCTCTCTTCTCCTTTGGGCACCCCCATGAATGCCAGTGTTGGTACACCTGAAGTTTTCCCAGAAGCTCCTTACACTATCCTCATTTTTTTGGATTCTTTTTTTTTTCCAAGTTGGTTTGATTGGGTGTTTTGCCTCCTAATATTCCAAGTTGCTGATTAGATTCTCAGCTTCATCTATTCTACTGTTGATTCCCTGTACATTCTTCTTCATTTCAGTTAGTGTATCCTTTATTACTGGTTCTTTTTTTTATGGCTTCCATGTCTTATTTTATGCTGTTGAAGTTCTCACTAATTTTATCTACTCTTCTCTTAAGTTCATTGAGCATCCCTATAACCAGTGCTTTGAACTTTGCATCTAATAGGTAGCTTGTGTCCATTTCATTTAGTTCTTCTGGAGTTTTGTTCTGTTCTTTCATTTGGGACATGTTTCTTTGTCTCCTCATTTTGGCTGCTTCCTTGTGTTTGTTCCTATGTATTAGGTAGAGCTGTTATGTTTCCCAGGCTTGGTAGAGTGGCCTAATGTAGTAGATGGCACAGCCTCCTCATTCACCTGAGCTGGGCACTCCAGGTGCACTCTCCACCCACCCCTATGTAGGCTGTGTACACCCTACTGTTGTACTTGAGTCTTGATTGCTTAGGTACATCAATGGGTGGCATTCATTCCCAGGCCAGTCAGCTATGAGGACTGGCTGGGGCCACCATGGAGGATTAGCTGTGCTGGCGCACAATCCACAGAGCAGGACTTACTTCAGCGGGGCTCTGGTAACTACTGTGAGTATGTCGCTTATGGAGATGGTTGGGCGGTGCTTTGACGTGGTCTGAAGCTGTCCACTGTTATTTCTGAAGCCTCCTGGAAAGGGAGCACCAAGATCAGCCACCATCTGTGTTCTCCCTGAGGCCTCCTGGCATGAGCTACAAAGCAATCTGCAGATGGCTACTACTTGGGCTGGGCTTGGAGGTGCCCAGGAGAGGTCAAGCTGTAAACCATGGCTGGCTGCTGCTAGTACCGGGCCTGGGACCACTTAGTGAGAGATACAGGGCATGCCAAAGCCAGCTGCTCCTGGTTTGAGAGATTGTAGTAAAGTCTGAAGCTGAGCCAAGACAGGCTATTTGTCAGAAAAGCAACTACAAACAGCTTGGACAGGCCAGATAGTTAGTGTGGAGGAAGGTCTCAGGGAATCACCAGGGCAGGGTGAAGAGTGATGACCAGGTTGATAGAAACTCAAATATGGCACCCACCTACTGACTTTGTGAGTGGGAGTGGCAGTGCTCAGAAAAGGAATAATGATCTCTGCCAGCACTTCTGTCTGGGATAAAGCTGCCCTCCAGTTCTTGTCCTGAGGCCGGACAATTCAGTTCCTCACTGTGTGTCCCTGGTGCTGCCCTGGTGCTGCCCTAGTGCTGGAGCTCAGAGTGAGTGAATTTGAGTAAGTCTGTGCATGGGCCCTTTAAGAGGAACTGCCTGGGACTCCAGAAATCCTCTATCACACTCAGCCACAATCCCCACTGGTTTTTACAATTTTTATAGCCATAAGTTAAAGGGACTTCTCTCCCTGGCACTGGAACCCTGGGCTGGGGTCCTAGTGTTGGACTGAGACCCCTCACTCCTCAGAGGGGACTTCTACAGCCAAGTTGTCGCTCTTGATTTTTGTCTACCACATGTGGGTATAGCATAGCCTGTTCTCCATCTCTGCCCCTCCTGTTAGTTTCAATATGGCTGTTTCTTTATATCTTTAGTTATAAGACTTCCATTTGGCTAGATTTCAGGTGGTTCTGAATGATGATTGTTCTGCAGTTTAGTTGTAATTTTGATGTGGTTATGGGAGAATGTGAGTATCGCATTTACCTATGCAGCCATCTTGACCAGAATCCTAGATTCTCTTTTCATTATCTTAATGGTACCTTTTGAAGCAAAAAAGTTTTAAATTTTAATGATGCCCAATTTATCTTGTTTGTATGTAGCTGGATGGAATCTCCTTCCTTATGCTTTAATTGTTAAACCTGTTTGAGGAGAGATTTTTTTTTTTGTAGTTTCTGGATTTTATGTCAGGATAATGCTGGTCTCCTAAAATGTGTTGGAAAGTAGTCCCTCTCCCTCTATTTTCTGAAAAGGTTTGTGTAGGGTTAACATTATTTTTTCAAAAATGTTTGATAGAATTCACCAGTGAAGCCATCTGGTCTGGTCTTTTATTTGTAGAAAGACTTTTAGTCACTGGTAAAATTTCTTTCCTTTACTTAAGTCTATTCCAATTTTCTATTTCTTCTTGAGTTGGTTTTGGTAATTTATGTATTTTTAGGAATTTTTCAATTTATCTGAGTTGTGAAATTTGTTAGCATAAATTTTTTAGCAAAATTTTTAAAAAATATCTTTTAAGAACCAACTTTTGGATTCATTGCTTTTCAACTTTCAATTTCAATGTTTTCCACGTTGATCTTTGTAATTTTCCCTCTTCTACTTTATGTTTGATCTACTTTTTTGTCCACTTGAGGCATACACTTAGATTAATGATTCTGTCTTTCTCTTTAAAAGCATTTAAGGCTACAAATTTTACTATAAGGACTTCTTCTTTAGTTGAATTCAGTAAATTTTGATGTGCTGGGTTTTTTTTTCTATTCAGTGCAAGATGTTTATTTATTTCCCTTGTGATTTCTTCTCTGACCCATAGGTTACTTAGAAATGTGTTTTTTGAAAAACATTTGGGACTTCCTACATTTTTTTTGTTGATTTCTAATAATTTCTTTGTGTAGGAAAACATGTTTTTGTATGATTTCAGTTCTTTTAAAAGTATTGAGACTTGTATTATGGCCTAGTGCCTTGCTTTTGTTTTTCACTTAATTTATTTTGAAGGAATATATATATATTCAGAATATATATATCCTCATTATTTTTAATAACTTATTTAATAAGATATCCACTAATGGATATTTTGGTTGCTTTCATTCCTTTCTATCACAAAGAATGATGTATCTTTATACTTTTATCTGTCTCTGCATTAGAGAGTAAGTGTATAACATGGATTCATTCTTTTTCTCAACAAATATCTCTTGAGTGTCCTAGGCATATTTTGGCACTGGAGATAAAGCAACAAACAAAGCCAACCACATTCTTTTTATCATTGTATTGATATTCCATTAGAGAGAGACAACAAATAAATGCCAACACAAATATGTCCTTTGTTACATATCTCCTATCCCCCTGGAATTTATTCTTGAATATTAACTTTGTAACCAGTTGCATTACCGAGTTACCTTATTGTTTCTCATATTTTTTCAGTTCATTTCATGGGATTTGGGAGCATACAATCATACCACCTACAAATAACCATCACTTTGCTTTCTCCATTCCTATTTGCATACCTCTGATTAGTCTTATCTAATATATTTAACTGTTTTTTCTTGAACACTTAATTAATAGTGGGGAACATGGAGATTTCTTTTACTTTTGGTTTACACAGTTAAACGTAATACTGGTTTTTTATTTGACATGAATATTTATTATGTTAAAGAAATATTTCTCAATTCCTATTTCATTCAGAATCTGTTAAAAAATGAATAGTGAATTTTATGAAAAGGGATAAAAGATATCTATGGAGATGAACATTATTTTCTGCTTTCACTTATCACTTAGATCAATTGCATTAAGAGGTTTATTATTGAACTATCTTTTCATTCCTGAAATAAACTATATTATGCTTATCAAGTTCTCCTATATTCTACTTTTATATGTAATTTTGCATCAACATTAATATTTGAGATTAGTCCAAAGTTTTTTTTTAGGTTCTATTGTTTTTTACTACCAGATTTTACTATTGAAGTTATAGTAGATGTCATAAAATAGTTTTTGACATAGATGTCAATCAATAGTTTTTCTTCTCTCTCTGCTTTAAAATAATTGAAGTTATCTATTCCTTAAACGTATAATATAATACAACTTCGAAATTACATAGTTCTGGTGGGTTGGGTTGGGTTTGGGTTTGGTTTAGTGGGAGAGAGACATCCTTTTACAACTTTTCTCAATTTTTCCCATAGTAATTAATCTTCTTGAAGTATCTGTCTTGCCTGAGCTCAATTTTTATAATTTATATTATCTTACAAAATTTTCTCATTTATTCATAATTCCAAATATATTTAAATAGAATTAAATCAAATATCCTATAATTTTTCTTTTGTTTTCCACTTTACCTTAGATCATTTCTATTATTCTCACTTCTTATTGGTGCTGTTTTCTTGATTGTCTGGTTAACTGTCCTTCTATTTTAATGGCTCAAGAAGCATACAAGTTTATTTATAACTAGTTTGTTGACCAGTGCTCATCTTAGTATGGAATAAGAAATTATTACACTTTCTGTCCAAAGAGGTTTTTTTTGATGTCTGGAATAAAGAAACTTCAGAATGATTACTATAATCAATCCTCGTCAAGTATTATACTCTTACTTACATTAAAATGCAACAAAGGCCCCTATTTAACTTGTGAACATTCTATAAATTACAGCTGATCAATATTTTAAAATTTTCTTTTATGTTTCTAGAAAACATGATCTTAAAACCTTTCACTAGATCAGAATATTCCTTTCCCATGCTAACAATATAATAATTACCTGATATCAGTAATGGAAATCTCTTTCTTTTATGTTGAAACAAAATTCAGAATATTTGAGAGGCAGTATAAACTGTATCAGAGCTATGTTTGAGGACAAAGTATAAAAGTTAGGAACACAGGGAATTGTGGCTATGTAGAAAACTCTGCTTTAAATTTTCAAAAAATATATTATCAGACAACAGCATTGTATCACAGGTTTTTAACTGCAAAGAGAAAATACTAAAAGGAAATCTATAAGAAGTATTGATTTTTTTCATAGTGATAACATTTTTTCCAAAAAGCAAATTTGTTTAGAAATAGTTTGAAATTTATATACAAATTATGAGTATAGTACACAGAATACCATATACCATTTACCCACATTGCTATTAACATTTTTGCCCCATTTGTCTAATAGTGTGTGTGCATGTGCATGTTTCTGAGCCATTTAAGACTAAGTTGCATACACCATGCTGCTTTATTCCAAATATTTTAGGGTTTATTTTATGTCACTACTTGTTTGGAGACATATGTAAGCAGCCAGTTAGTTAAAGTTATAAACAATACCTCTAAAAAAGAACTTTGCATTTTAAAACTACAATTACCACCACAACAAAAGCCTTAGGAAACCATCAAAAGAGATTTTAGCTAAAAGAGAGAGAGAAAGTAAGTCAATATTCACCAAGATCTGATACAGGAATATTTTCAAGAGAGAGAAAAGCACTAGTTATAATAAATGAGAGCTATCCAGAGAGATTAGGTGAAAGTCAAAAATGGATAGCCCACAATCAATATTATGTAATCTAACTTTATACATCACTTCCTTCCACATATCACCAGCCAGAACTCTGTTCTAGGTCTTACTAATCATCAGTGTCTGGGAGATGTAATGTCCATGTATGCCCAGGAATAGGGAATGGTTGGGGGTCACATATGTAGTAGATACTCTGCCTTTAATATGTCTTATGTGACTATTGATTATGTCAAAGCATGAGATAAAATCTTTATAATATGACATTGTAATGTGATTTATTTTAGGCTTTTGAGGTACACTCAAACCATTGGTATACATTTTAAAATTTACATGGTCTCCTCACATTTCACTTCTCAACTCAACTTTCATGGATAAAGAAACTTAGACTCATTTAAGTAATTGGTCCAAGTTCAATCAATGTATGTCTTAAAGCATGCATAGGCAAGTTATGGTTCGCCAGATATAAGAAATATGATTAAATATTAATGACGAGGTACCCCATCCTAGGCATGGAAAGTGCCATTGATCTCACAGGACATATACATAAGGGGAAATTGATAGACAAAGACCTTGAAGATGAGGGAGAAAGGATGATGGAACTACATGTAGAGTTGGTGTCTCACCACTTGAAAGTAACAGAAACAGAACTCAAGACTGTCTTCTGACTGTAATGTCAGTGAGTTTTACATTGTATCAGAAAGCTTTCGTGGTGTCTGCTTAGACATGCAGGATTTACTTATCCATTTTCATTCACTTAACATGTATTTGTTGAGGATCTGTACTCAGCACTGCTCTAGGTACTGGAAGTATGACAGTAGTCAAAACAAAGTCTTGCCTCAAAAAGCTTTTCTCCTACTTGCAAATTAGATAATGAACAAAGAAATGCATCTTAGAGTTGAGAACAAAGAAAACTGAGAAGGAGGGTTTTAAAAAAAGAGGGTGATGGGCATGGAAGATAGTTGCCTTATAAAAAGAGTAGTAGGGAAAGACATCTGTGCAGAAAGCTAAAGAAAGTAAGGGAGCAAGCTGTGTGGAAATCCAAAGAAGAGTACTTCAGGCAGGCGGGAGGCCCCAAAGCAGGACTGTGCTTTATGTAGTCAAGTAACAACAAGGAGCTCCTGGGGCTGAGACTGAGTGGGGAAAAGGTGGAAAGGAAACAAGTCAGAGATTGATGGGGTTGTAGGGAGACAGGTAATGTAGAGTCTTATGTAGCCATGGACCACAGAAAAGACTTTAGATTTTATTTTTGTCTGAAAAGGGAAGCCTTTGGAGTTTTTAAACATAGGAATGATATGGTAAAACATTTTAAAAGATTCACTGTGGCTGCTTTGTGGAGAATAAAGTGTTAGCAGGCAAATCTGGAAATAGTCCCTCAAGTGAGGGGGCTCTCGCAGCAATCCAAATAAGGGATGAAGAGAGACTGGAGAAGCATAGTAGAAGCAGAAGCAGGAGGAAATGGATCCTGAATATATTTCATAGCAAAAGCTGCACGGTTTGCTGATGGATGGGATGTGGTATATAAGAGAAAGAGAGGAATCCAAGACTGCAAAATTTTTCACCTAAGCAACTTAGAACAGAGTTTCCATTTACTGTTATGATAAATATGATGGATGGAAACAGTCATGGGGACTTTAGGTTGAAATCAAGAGTCCAGTTTGGAGCATACAAAGCTTGAGCTAACTTTTAGCTATCCAAATGGGGATGGCTGGCATGTGGATGCTATGTGAGGCTAGAGGCTGAATGAGAGCATGTAAAGAGTGATTGTAAATAAAGAAGACAAACATTCTGAGGACTGAGTACAGGGACCCTCCGATTTTAGAGGTCAGGAAGAGTGACCCACAAAAGGCTAAGAAAGCAGGACTTATGAAGAAGGAGGATAAACCAGAGAGAAGGATGACTGGTAGCTTTATGAAAAGAAATAAATGTTTCAAGATGGAAGATGTGAATAATTGTGTGATGTGCTGGGTAAAAGAGGACTGAGAATTTAACATTGGATTTGGCAACAAGATCACATATTTTGAGTTAATGTAATCATCCAAGTCAGTTGAAAATGAATCAAGTTTTTTACTTGATTTACTTACTGGGGAGAAGTCAACATCAGTGTTTGGGTCACTTGGAAACAAAGCTTTCATATGTTAATCAGTAGAGTGCATTTATTTGCATGTACTATGATTTTGAGGAAAAGTACCATCCTTCTTCTTTCATAATTATCTCAGAGACAAGTGACTTTTTCAACTTTTTATCATAAAGTTCAAGTACCATCAAAATTAAAATTTTAAAACTGAAGGTTCTCTTTAATCTAAAGAATACCCCACTCTACCCCATCTCCCCACACATCAGTTAGTCAGATTAATATATAAATTATTTTATTTAAAAATATATCTGTTGGCTATATCTAAATATAAATGGAAGAATGCAGAAGCAGTGTTTTATTTATTGTAAATCCAATATACATATAATAAGATATAACTGTTAATTAACAATTTGGCATTAACCTTTTATTTATCCCACTTACTAGTTTGAGAACATCTTAAGTGCAAAGAAGGGACATGTTATTATTTACATTCTCATAGTCACGAGTGTAATTATAAGTAACTGCTGTAGTGGAGATATTCAGGAATGCCAATTCAGAGAAACCATTGGTTTTAAAAAATACTAGCTAATTCCCCTCAAAAGCAAAGACTGTATGTTATTTACCATTTTCTTCTCAGAACTCAGTATGCATGTTTGTTAAATTATGTTATTGTGTTATGCATGACATTAGGAAAAGAAGGGAAGTCACAAAAAAAGCATGTGAGACAAATAATGCAGCTGGGTGTGCAAAAATGGGCAAAATGATGTTTCTACTGATTTCCTTCTGTCTGGGCTTTTGAAGCAATCTGCCTCCTTCCTTTCTGTTTGGCCATATACCAAATATTTGCCTAAGTTGCTTCTTCTTTTTTGTTCATTCCACAAATGTGCCAAGTGTCATTCTAAATATGGGGACATGAGTGAACAAATTATGCCATTGTTCTTACGTAGCTTCCTTTAAATCTAATGGGTAATAACAGATCAATCCTGTAAATTAATCTACTAACTGTGCTTATTATATGGCTAAAAACCTGCCCTACAAAAATGTCTTCACTTGAAAAAACTTAACAGACTTAGATTAAAAAGGTCGTTTAACTAGAATCAACATAACAGGTCTCTGGTTGTATTGGTGCTACTAATTCCCACGGCTGCTTTTAGCTTGTCACTTAAGTTCTCTGGCCACCAGCTCCCCTTTTGTAAACTGAAAATCATCTTAAAAACCCTATGGTTCTTAATATTTCTAAATTATGGGCTTTTTAAAAATACTTGGTTTTTTTTTTTCAGAGAGGGGAAGGAAAGGAGAAAGAAAGGGAGAAAAACATCAATGTGCAGGAGAAACATCAATTGGCTGCCTCTCCCACTCCCCCAAGTGGGGACCTGGTCCACAACCCAGGCATGTGCTCTGACTGGGAATTGAACTTGGCGGCCTTTCAGTTTGCAGGCGGGCACTCAGTTCACTCAGCCACACTAGCCAGGGCTGGTCTTAATTATAATTTGTGCATTCATTAGTTGGGGAACCCCGTAGAAAAGAGTTATAAAGAGTAGTTTGTTCTTCATGTATTTTCTATGAATATATTTCTTGACCCCTTCCAATCCACACTGGTAATTTTCTTAAGCTCACAACCCAAAAGTGTACTAACCTTAAACAAAAGTTAGATACAGCAGAATTTGAAATATCAAAAAATGTCAGAGAAGGAAGGAAAGAAGTAACAATTCTGAAACTATAGCAAGATGATCAAATTTGTTACATAAAATGTGTTCAGTTGGTTCATTCAAATAATTTTTTTGTGATGGGAGAGAATCTTAATGTCTTTTCATTAACTTTTTAGTTAATAAAGTTAAACACTCAAATCTAAAAATGACCAATATACAATATATTTACTAAATAAGTTTCAAATTCCCCCAGTTCTATAAATATTAACTTAATTAGCCAAAAATTAAGTCACATTCCTCATTATCTGCCACTAAAATGTAATAAATTATATTTGGGAAATTTTGTTGGTCATATCGAAAATGTGCTTGCCTCTGAAGGGCTAGTTGCTTATGCATGAGAGCAGAAAGTTAAGTGGACAGAGTACAATTTAAGTTATGTGCAGGAGAATTCCAAATACTAAACCCAGAAAATCTTGCCATGAACACTTTTGAATCACAGCATCTACATGCATGCCCTTTCTTGCTGAATAAATGAATGAAATAATCCACAGTATTACCTTGCATTAAAACACTATAAATTCATGTTCATTTTTTTCATATTGCAGAATATGAAACCATACACTTTAATGAATATAAATTCTACCAAAAGTGCCGTGAAAATAATTACAGTTATTATACCATATTAAAATAAGTTATGCTAATTGCACCAAAATTTAAAGAAAATGTATTGTTTTGCCTCTTCTCCTAATTAATGTTATTTTACAATGTGCAGTACATTTATGGAGAATTTTGTAGTGCATTATATAAATCAGTTTTACATTTCCAGGAGAGTCAGTTTTAATGAGTTTTATAATGCATTTCAGTTCAGAAACAGTTTTATATTACAAAGCATCTTCTACTGGTAGATTGGAAAAAAAAGTATCAATATGACACTTCCACTTAAATTTGGAATAAAATTTAGTGAGGGGAGCATAGATGAATCCTTTTTAGTTCTGTTGTTATGAATTTGTAATGAAAATCACATTTTAGCTATTTATTTTTTTTATATGTTAAAAAAACTACACAAACTACATATGCCAGCAATAATGTGAGTTTGGGAGTCTGCTAAATCCCACATACAATACCTTGCTATTTGCCTTATTAAGTCCTGCTCTTATATAAAGAAAATAAAAAGTAAAATTAAAATACATTAAATACATAACAATAACTATTAAAATACATTCATTAAACCCACATTTAGCTGAAGCTAATTCACTATCCATTATCCCTCACACTTATGGATAAGTTCCTCTCCCTCATGCCTCAAAAATAAGTTTGTATCTCGACTCATCCTTTGTTCTTTCCCTCTGAATTCAAAGGAAAACTTGTAGGTACTCTATTCAAAGACATCAAGTTCACCTGGCTGGTGTGGCTCAGTGGATTGAGTGCTGGACTGTGAAGCACAGCATCACCGATTTGATTCCCAGTCAGGGCACATGCCTGGGTTGTGGGCCAGTCCCCAGTAGGGGGTGCATAAGAGGCAACCATGCATTGATGTTTCTCTCCCTCTCTTTCTCCCTCCCTTCCCCTCTCTCTAAAAATAAATAAATAAAATCTTTAAAAAAAAAAAAAGACATCAACTACACTTTGCTCTGGAAGGAAGCCACTTCTGTTCACTCAGGGAATGAATGCCTTCATCAAAATCATCATTCTCATGGGAACTATTAAAACATTTTTTTTTCTTTAGGCACCCTACCCTTAGCCTATAAGCCTGCTGGCATTTATCTTATACTTGAAGAATATTTTCTTGATTCTGCATTACCCTCCAGCCATGGCTCTTTCTCTTTTCTTTCATTCTTAGACAACTTCCTTGACATATCCATATATGTGTGCCTACTTATATCCCACCTTAATCCATAAGTCATTGAAGACCGTTGCATTTGAGGAGTAGGATTTACTTAACATCTGTACTTTCTTACCTGCCTTGCACCTCTCAACCCAATACTATCTGGTTTCTGCTCCCGTCCCACCCCGGGAATACTCTCTCTAACGGTAACAATAGCTTCTTATTTGTCGAATGAATGCTTCTCATTCCCTCCAGAATCTTTTGTCCCTTGGCTTTCAGGACAGAGGTCTTCCAAGCCTGTTTCTTCTCAGACTCCTTTAATGAATTCTATTCTTTTGCCCATTCCTCAAAAACTGAGATTTCCCAGATTGTAACTTTTTGTTACATGACTCTAAGCCTCACCACCACTACCATGACCATTCACATAATCTTGTAAACTTTTATGGTTTTACTTCCCTTTTTAAGGCCCTCTGTGCTTCTCCTTGGCCTCCAGAGAACCAACGCTGACTCTATATGTTACATCCACATCCTTCATCATCTGGTCCTTACCAACATCTCTAGCCTCGTATAACATTCTTCATTCCACAAATATTCATGGAGCATCTACCATGTTTCAGACACCATTTGAGGTTATATAATACAGGAGTGAACAAAACAGACTTAAAATGCTTGTCTTCACGAAACTTATATTCTCCCAGCAACACACAACTGTTACTTTGTCCCTCATTGTCATAGCAAAAAAATTTTTTATATTTCCTATATAAAAAATTCCTTTTCTTCCGTATTTTTTGGCAAACTCTTATATGCCTTTGAGAATTTAGGTCAGTTGTTACTTCGCCCAGCACCCCACATTTTGCCAGGAAACCCCATAAATACTCTTGTCATTTCTTCAGGTCAAGATTTTCTGTTAAGTCATAGAATTGGAGTTGCCATTTTTCCCCCTTCAGAATTTATCAAGAGAATCCAAAAAGACACACTGGACCTTTCAGACTGAAAGATTCCTGACCCTTTAATACACTTTTAATGGCTGAGGTGGTTAGTTGATCTCTGATTGCTAAGAATCCCTGCAACTATTTCCTTGTACAGTCAAAAGAACAATTTATTGCTCCAAACAGCATTGCTCACATATATTGTGAAAATACTATTCTTATGCATTACAACTATGCTATTAGGCTAATTGTAATACAGTTCTGGAAATGAATATAAATCCAACAACACAATCATACTTTACTTTTAATTTCTATTTGTCCATAAGCTAAGAATCACCCTTTTAACAAAAGATATAAGCAAGATTACATTTTTCTACATCTATATATTTTAGTGTTTAGCAAGTGTTTATTTATTTCCTCTTGTTAGAAAAGCCTATTAAATTCATGAGTTTGCTTGCCAATTTTGTTTGAGGCTACATACTTTCAACAATATACCTTAAAAATACATGATTTCTTTTTTCCCTTTTTCTCTTCTATGTGAATTTTCTCTTGTGGAACATCTTCCAACAATGCTTCTTGACTGCAGTCTGTCCCATCCTCCCCTACTCCAAAGGATATTGGTAACTGTACAGGGTCATTTTCGGGTTATATTATAATTTTTTTAAATCCTCAATATCAGTTCAAAATAAAACTTAAAATTTTATTCATATGAACTGTGTTGCAGGCTCAAAGTAGGAGAGTGCTTTTTGGTCAATAGTTGGGCTTCTAGCACATTCTAGTTCTCAAAACAAGCCAAAATCTAGGCTTTCCTCAGCCTAAGGACCTTTGAAAAATTGCTCTGTGCTCAACAAAGGGAAAAAGGTCAGGGAAGGGAGATTTTGTGATTCCTTCAGGGGAACGGAAAGAAGGAGGACTTCATGGTCCTAAGTTAGTAAGCTTGAGGAAGCTATTTGCAGACAGTGGCAGTAACATACAGTAGAACAAGTCTTATTTGTCCAGTAAACCTTTAAGGATACATAAAATTATTACAGGGCTTATCTGATGGAGTAAAGTACTAGGAATCTGTTCTGTTATTTCAGCTTCAAGAATTGAATTTCTGTTTACTATAAAGGCTGCTTTTCTTCATCAGTTGTCATAACAACTGGATTCTTAACTGGCATAGAGTGTCCAGGGGCCAGGTATGTCAAAAACATCCTACTTTCAGAGACAGGTGGGATGTTCAAAAAAGTTCCATCCAAAAATTCCAAGTAGTTTTGTCTTCATTGAAAAATATTCTGACTCCAATATCCAGGGATCTTCTTCATACTTCCTGCCCCGATTTCTTTTCTTTCTGCTGCTGGCAAACCTTGCTGCCTTCTCAGGTACCTCATAGCAGCACCTTGCTCCTCAAGGTGCGGTGGATGTAATTTTGCATCCCACCTCAGACCTACTGAGTCATAATTTGCATTTTAACAATATCTCCCAGGTCATTCATATTCAAATGAAAATTTGCATAGTCAAACATGCAGTTTGGTCTGTGGAATGGTTGATCTTGGCTGGTGAGGGAATCTCCTAATTTAATAGAAGATAGTAACACCGAACTCATAAAGACCTCCCCTAAGGTGCCTAAGAAAGCTCACTGCAAATTGCCCTAAACCCCAGGAGTTGATGCAAATCAGTGAATGACCTTTATGAGGCCTGTGTCTTAACACTCCAAAAAACTGCGCGGGGGAGGCCCAGAAAGAAACAGTGAGCAAGTCAACTCCTGAGTTGGCCACGCACCAGCAGGGAAGGTGACGCCTTCCAGTTCTCATAGAAACCAAACGGTGCCCCAATTGGTGGTGGGGGTGGGGGGTGATCAAGGGCATTCCTCCTTTTTTTCTCCTCAGAAGAAGGAATTACCCAAACAGCCTCTGCAAGTTGCAATGAATAAGGAGAGCCTTTTTTGATATTTTTGCTTGAGAGCCTAGAATTTAAACATTCCTACAGAAATTTGGAAAATTATTTATTAAAACATTAATCAGAGCAATAGACCTTCTGTAAAAGTTGTTCATAAATTGCATATTTGCTGAAAAAGTACTAGCAAAAGAAACTTTTTAAAAATGTATGTCCACCTCTTGTAAAAGGCCTAAACATTATTTTTTTAACAGAGAAATAAAGCCTTGTTCCCAAAAGTAGTGATCATAAATTGTGCTTATCACTCCTGCCCTCTAAAAATATTTTATTATGCTATAAAAATGGCTGTATACACTCCAGAAAGTTAGACTTAAATTGTCATTGTTATATCATAAAAGTAGCATTGTACTCTAACTCCAAAATGTCTGAAAGCACTTTAATTCCAAACAGCATTCTCAAGTGTGAGGGAGAACTTATCTGCTCGTCCCCATCAGGCATAAGGAGATGAGTGAGCACAGTGTTTGGTCTAATCAGTCCTAGTGTTATTCCCCCAAGCCATACTTGAAGACATGCTTTAGCTTGAAAAATTAATAAGAACAAAAAAAAGAATGTGTTAATTCTAATATATGCAATTTGCTAGCAGTTTTTAGGTGCATTAAACACAGTTTCAAATAATGATTTTTCTGTGGATCGCCGGTTCCTGTTCACTAAGTATTGGGTTCCTTGGCCCAGAACTGTTAGGTGTCTATGAATGTATGTCTGGAGTCGCAACCCTCATCCGACATCCTTGTCCACTTCTGCCAGAATCCAAGCTCCCTCTCTAAAGAAGTGTGTGGTGGTCCCTGTTGATGTCCCCCTCTTTGAGTGGGGGTCTTTTTAGATAGATTTATTCCTAAGGAGCCTGCTCTGTCATTGTGCCTTTCTATTAGGAAGCGGGCTCACTGGTTCCCAGGCAAACATTACCATAAAAGGGAAAAACACCATCTCCCTCCTTGGCAAGGGCTATCAGAGCTGACCATGGAGGCTCAGTTTCTCAGCAGGACAGCAGGGTGACCCCACATGGTGCTACACTAAAGTGCCGGCCCCTTTGCTGCAAGGCCTTGCCTATTTGTCCAGAGTCTCCACACAGCCTAGTGTCTGGTTTCTTCTCCAGCGGGAGGGAAAGGAAATCCTCAAAAGCCCGGTTGACTTTCAAAGTGATGACGTTGGAAGCTAGTCCGGGACAATCATTAAGAGCACAGGCCCTGAGCCCACCTCTGAGTCTGGGCTTGACCTGTGTGCTCTCAGCCTTGCTCCTTAAGACCTCCAAAATTCGGCTTCCTTGCCTGTGAAATGTAGCTACTCATGTTTTTTTTTTTTGTGAGAATTAAACAAGAAAACCCACACAATATATTTATCACAGTGCCTGACACAAAAAGAGGTGCTTGATAAATCTTGGTGAGTGTTGCAAATCAGATGTGAGCTCCTTTTCTTCCCCTGGCATACTCCTTTCCTTCGGAATTTGGGAATAATTCGCAAAATGCAGGTGGTGATGATCTGTGGATCAGACATTATCAAACCTATTCTACTCATGGGGGACATATTCCAGCCTGAATTGATTCACATTGTTACAAGCACCCCTATGGGTACAGCATTCCAGATGGCCCTTCTTCCTAGAAAATGCTTTTTTATAATCCAGTGTATTAGGTTAATGAGTATATGCAGAGTCTGAAGAAATACATTGCATCTGCCCTTCAGGACTGTTTGCTCATAATGAAATGAATCATTTCTCCTGAATTTGCCATAGATAACAAAGGCCTCAGCTAGGGGCTTTCATCTGAGGCAGAAACATAAAGATTGTTTCTTTTTACATTTTAGTCTAGTAAACAATGTATTTAATAAGGAATGTGAGTTTCTTTCCCTTCCCATGAATATGTTTCTGTTTTTACTGAGTTTAAGTTAAATAAAGACTTGCCACATCTATTGATACTCTGGAACACCTATTTTAAATGCAAATACTCAGATCTGCTTCCAAAAAGATTCTAAAATGCTGATTAAAATAATGGAGTCCCTATTGTTGATATTCCCCCCTTAGTTGTAAGGCTTAGAAAATAGGTTCCTGAGGAGCCAGCTGTCATTGTCTCTGACTGTTTTATCCTTTCAAAAACCTAGAACACCACAGCAATTCTAGAGGTGACAACGCACAGCTGTCTGATAGCAGTATTTTTAATGTGCTCAGAAATTCTGCTTCACTGGATCTAGAATTTATGTTTTCTATAAACTCCAAATTCTAGCTGATTCTGATGCAAGTGATCTAGGGACCACAGTTTTAGGAACAACGATCCAGGTCAGGAGTCAGCAAACTATGACCCACCAGCCAAATTTGGTTTCTCACCTGCTTCTGTATGCTTCTTGAGCAAAGAATAGCTTTAAGTTTTTTTTCAGCCTTATTGAGATATAATCGACATACAACATTGTGTAAGTTTAAGGTATACACTGTGACATATAACACTGTAAATATAAGTATGGACTGTGATTTTATACATGTATATATTGCAAAGTGATTACCACAGTAGATTAGCTATCCAACTTTTTGCTTTCTTCAATGTTTTAAAATGTCAAAAGAAGAATACTATTTGATATGTGAAAATTATGTGAGATTCAAATTTCAATGTCCATAAAGTTTTGTTGGAACACAGGAACACTCATTCATTTATGTGCTGTCTGGGGCCGCTTTCCTGCTACAGCAGCGGAGCTGAGTCGCTGCACAGAGACCACACAGTCTACAAAGCCCAAAATATTTACTGTCTCACCCATTACCAGCGAGGGCGGCCGGCATCTGATCTAGGAATTCACAGGGACTGATGCTGCTGCTTCTTAAGCATTTTTAAAAGCACCTGAGGGAGAAGTCATTACAGTGTTTCCTTGGCACACCTTCCCCAGTGGCAGGGAGAAGGGAAGTGCCAAGCGGGAGGTGGCGGGAGGATCGGCCAAGTTTCCACACAACCTGAAGGAGAAGATGCTCTCTACCTATGAAGAGCACATCCTTTCATTTAGGAGATGGAGTTAATGCACGTAGAACAAGCAAGAAGCACCAGAAGAGAGGGTATACTTACCTAAAGTGTAAAGTGATACAAATAAGAGAGGACTTTAGGAAAATACTTACCTGAAGGTGACACCCAAGCTGGACAGGAACTTAAGGTTAAAAGGGTGGAGAAAGGGGGAAAGGACTCCCCACTTTGAATAGTTGTGTCAGTCATGAGCTCTTAGAGATGAGAAGGCCCAGAGACTGTCAGAAACATCCTTTGGAGAGCAGCGAACTCTCAACCCCAGTGAAAATTCACACTGAGAAGCAATCAAAGTTGACTTTGGGTCAGTGAGATTGACACAGGCCCACATAGGGCTTTCCACACCCAGCAGGAGGGGCAAGACTTGCTCTGATGGGAAATGAAGGACAAATGTAGATGCTTCATAGGGAATCATACGATGAGCATGTGTTAGGAAAATAACTCTGGCAACAATGTGGAATTAGATTTAGAAAAAGGGGAGGGGGAAAGGAGCTCAGAAGTCTATTTTTATTTTTAAATGAATATTCAAAGAGTTATACTTTTACAGCCCTTTTTACACCAACTGTATGAGAAAAGAATAGGAACACCAAAATTGTGCAGAGAGGTAGAAGCCCTAAACTTTTCTTAAAGATCTTTTAAGCCTCTCTTTTTAACAGAGCTGCCCCACAGAATATCTATAATCAAACTAAAGTCTGACTTTAAAACCTATGCATTTAAGCCCTGCGGTTTGCACCTTCCTCTGTACAGGCGACTCAGTTCTGTGGTCTCATGGCCTTATTGTGTAAATATTCAGTGAAATTCCTGTTCTGATAAAACCGTCATCTTGCTACTTTCAGCTAAGAGTGTTTTTCCTTAAGAAACTATTTGTATGTTCATAAACCTCACTCAGGAATATACATAGACACATATATACACAACACACCAGCTTTTTAAAAATTTGTTCCATCTTGCAGAAAACAAGGTAGCTGCCTCTAAAGTTTATCAAGGCAGCTGTTCAAAGGCAGACTGTGATATTACACAGTATTTTAAGAGGGGAAGTATAATTTCAGTTGTGGGAAGCATTCATCTAGGCAAAGGCGATTACCCAAATGGGACTTTGGCCAAAAAATCTGAGTTAACTGGAAAAGGTCTCATTTGCTACCGGTGACAACAGATCCCTAAAAAGCATGAATGTGAAGTCCCAACTCCAAGCTGGTGTAAGGCACAAGCATAAAGTTTAAATAAGAACAGTGATGCCTGGTATTTTGTCTATAACAAATTAATTTGCCTATGATACCAGAGGCTCTGCAAATCCTTGCCTTCCTCTTCTCTTTTTTTTTATACATTTGTACACATCTGAGGATCAGGTAGGGAGTCAGCACTTGACAACGCAAGGGGCACCATTCACAATGAATTCAGGTTCTAGACCTGTGGGTGCTACTCAGAGGGTGGCCCACGGACAGTATCATCCAAAAACTGTTGTTACCTGTGTTCAAAAAGAAAAAAGTAAGAAATTGAGAATAAGCACTTAACATTTTTATAGCAAACTAAATTAAGTGATTTTATTTCTGTTGAATCAAATAATTTTTTAAATGGGGACTGTATTTTTATTTTAATTTTCTAATATTTTTCTCAAATGTGTTGTCTTGATGGATTAGAGATTTTTTTTCCTTTTTAAAAAAAAAAGCTGGACTTTGCCAGAAATAGTGTGAGCAGCACTGTCTTGTGTTAGACTCCCCACCATGTGAGCGGGGCACCGTGGCTGCAGGCACAAAGAGCTGCAGAAACCGAGATCTGCTGTGGACACTCGAGGGACTAACAAAAGAATTTTAATTTACCTGGCAATATTTTAAATCACATGGAGGGAAGTGCATTATAGTTAAATGAAACTCTCACCCAGAATGCTTTATAGATCTGGAGGTATAAGAAGAAATTGGCCTCTCTCTGGCCAGCCCCTATCAAATATGGGTTTGATTTTGAATACCCCAACCAATATTCAGGCTTTTGGAATTACACCCTAATATAGCAATGGACTGATGGGCCAGGCAGCTTGAGTGGGTAAATGAAAACTTGAAATCTCAGAAAATATTAAGAAAGCGAGTTTTCAAACTGAAAGGCTGCCATGGCCTGGCGACTGGTCTCTGGGTGAGTAGGCAGCGTTGATTATTAGAGTAATGGTGAAGTATCCTGGAAAGGGACTCCAGGGAAGCAGCGCTCAGAATGCAAGCGGGCAGGTAATTTGCTTTCAGGTATCCGCTGGGCCTGGGCCAGCTGGCTGGGTTTTCAGTACCTTGGAAGTGGGCAGAGAAAAGGAGGAGAGGAGGAGTCATACCTTCAGGGCCTGTTGCCCAGCCTGACGCCAGGACGGAGTCCGGAGGATCCGTGGGCTGCGACTGCCAGTTCCAGTGACCTGAGCCTGAGTGACGGGCCGAGAGCGGGTAAATGTCCATAGACACTCGCTGTGATGCTTCTCCTCTTTGGAATTGACACTCTTGAAATAAGGCAAAGTAGGAAAACTATGTATATTATCTACTGATACACTTTCTTCCCAAAAACATGTTTGATGAAAAAAAGCCAAAAAGAATTTATAACTCACTTTGTAACATGTAAATGATTATGAAGAATAACGAGTGGGAGAGCTTTCTTTCTAGCCCACACAACATAATGACTCACCTCAGAAGCCCTCTATAGGTAAAACTTCTTCTTTTAACTATTCTAAAGAAAGAGTAATCATTTCTTTTGCTCCTGCATAAACTACAGTTTGTAGCTTCTGCACCCCAACCCCCGGATGAAGAAGATCAGTCTAAAACCATACGAATACCAACTGAACAAACTTATATTTTTGCCATGAAATCTCTTTACTCTGCAGCAACTGAGAATGAGAAAGTGTTAGTGTAAAATTCATCTTTGACTCAGGCAATTTGGGGCTTTACATGATTTTCATCCAAAGGATATTAAATGTACCAGAGAGCAATTGCTTCTGCAAGTCGATTGTACCGAGTCTTTGTAAGCTTAAAAGATGTGAGAGCAATTTTGTTTTAAAATAGTGCCCTAAGTGCCTGGGAAAAGCAGTGACTCTGATGAGAATAGACCTAATAGTGATGATGACTGTAACAGTGATATTTTATATCCGTCTGGTCCCTCTTCAGTTATGGATTCAAAAATGCACAAGTTTAGTGCTAAGTTCCTGCTGTCTTTTGTACCATAAATTTCTCTATTCTCATCATAATGCAAAAAAGAAAAAAAAAAGGAGGGGCAATATAAAATACTGTCCATAAGTTATATAAAAGAGAAATCTGTGACATTAACACTAAATGGTTTTGATGAAACAAATTATCTCATTGGGTCCTTATCAATATTTTAATGGTGATCTTTGAATTATTTAGCATATTTATTCATATTTTAATATTGTTTTGAAATTATTGGTTAATATGTCTTTAAACTAATGGCATATTCAATAAGTCCTTTGTTAACATTTCTTTAAAGTTTCAGAACTTTGGAAAGTTGTCCTTTCTTTTAAATTGGGTTGTGGCACCACCACTTATGGCTTCCTCCTTTATAAGTACTTTAAGAAAATAATTCTTATTTCCAGAAATCTCAAAGCTGACTCTTAAAATACACACCTCTGAATATTTCTCCAGGTGGATAGGTCAAGTATGTGAGAGCCCTTTTTTTTTTTTTTTTTTTTAATGCAAAAGGCTCTTGAAAGTAGAGAGCGTTTTGCCAAAGGTGAAAGAACAAATGGCCTGGAGAAGAGAGTGAGAAAAACATAGATGTTTTTCTACTCTTTCTTAAGGAAGAATGAAGTAAGAGAAAAAACATACAGGCTTAAGACTCAGAAGCCCTAAAAGATGAAAGCGCCCGGGTGGCACCTGCATCCCCGGAGACCACTGTGGGCCAGGCAGAGAGGGAGAGGTCCATCTGCTTTACCTCCTTGACTGTCCAGCAACAATGCAGTCAGTGATGGCCCACGGAAATACAGACATCTGTGTTGTTCTGGGTATCTCCCCATGGCCATGCTTCATGGGGTAGGTTTTTGTCCTTTTGATTATTCCTTCAGGTAGGCTTTCTGAGTGGGGTTGGGTTTGATTTTTGCTTTTTATCATAAACACGTTTCAGTCAATGTTAATTATTCAGAT
Organism: Pteronotus mesoamericanus; assembly: GCF_021234165.1. Classification (NCBI taxonomy): domain Eukaryota; kingdom Metazoa; phylum Chordata; class Mammalia; order Chiroptera; family Mormoopidae; genus Pteronotus; species Pteronotus mesoamericanus. The sequence continues at coordinate 33,989,391 of NW_026555329.1, forward strand.
ATCTTTATGGTTTGAGGAATATCATGCTTTGGATATCAATTCATACCTAATCCAAGAAAGTTCTCTTTTCTTCCTTTTCATATGTTGGCTCATTAAGTGCCCTACAACAAAAGAAGCCTCATGTATTAGACAGTATGAAATGGCAAGAGTTGGACTCCACATCACACTGCTATTAGTATTCTTACAACAGTCAAATAGATATGTGGTATTTGTGGTGTCACAGGGACCATTTTCGACCACACTGTGTTTGTAGACAATAAAACAAACTGATTAAGAGTATTGGTTTGAGAACTCCATTTAAAATCCTAGCTCTGCCAATCAGTAAACTGTGGGATTTTGAGTGGTGTTTTTTTTTTTTCCATCTCTCTTAATCTTTTATTACTTCACTTGTTGCTATGAAGATTAAATGGCACATTGTGTAGCACAAAGTAAAAACTCAGAAATGAAACTTGTTTGCAGTTTTCTACTTTTCCTTATTTTGTGTTATTTCTCTCTGTAGAGCTAGTGAAGCTGGCAAGCTAGGAAACTTACTGATAGATTGCATATATGAGTTGAAACAGCTGCTAAGAGAAAAAGAAATCAACAACGATCATTTGCTATTCCATAAAACACATGGTGTGTTTGATTTAAACCATCCAGGATTTGGGCATATTTCAGACAAATTTGCTTGTGTGAGAGGACCCAGGATGTACATACCAACACGTGAATACCCAGCAGGAACCTCTCTCTTTTCCTGAATATCCAGGACTTTTTGAAAGAGCTATGCTTTGCATTTTTTATTTTTTAATCAAATGTATATCAACTAGCATTTAGATCATTTGTAATCATACTTTATCTTCCATATTTTAGCCATACTCAGCTCCCCACAGCATCATGCTAAGTAACTATCTTTTACTCTAAACAATGAATTTAGTCCAGTTCTCGGATTAAACACATGTGAGATCTTACAATTTAAATAATTTTGGGACAATAAACTCTTTGGTGGATTTGGAAGAGTGAGAAAGAGGTATCTGGGTTATAATGATGAGTAAATGGGAATGTTGAATAATGGACAGAGTAGGGCTAAGGGTGAGTCAAGTAGGCAGCAGTCAGCCTGATAAGAAAGCTATGGAAGAGGTCAGAAGCATAGACTAACAAGGAGAAATAGGGGACTGCTGACCTGTTTTTCAAACTTTTATTTGATGGAGCCATAGTTGATGAGTTAAGGTCAAGAAGCAAGGAAGGCTTATGACACAATTCAGAAGATGCTCAAGATCAGAGAAGCAACATGGCAACATGTCACAGGGCCCAAGAAAGGGATGTTTATGTTCAACACATGTGGTGGTACAAGAGAAGTGGGAGGACCAAATACATGACCTGGGTTATAACCTTGGCAGCTATACCTGTCTATTGAGGTCATGAGTAAAACATCCATACATGACCCAGAGCACTATCTGGCACACAGTTGAAGCCCAAAAATGGTTATTTTGCTAATATGGGCAATAAATGCACTAAAAAAAAAATCTTATTGCCCTTATTGGTGTGGCGCAGTTGGTTGGAGCTGCTGTGTCCCCATATTATGGGATTTGGTTATCATCCCATAACCAAAAGGTTTGGGGTTCAGTTCCCAGTCAGGGCACATACTCAGGTTGCAGGTTTGATCCCCAGTCCAGGCACATACGGGGGCAACCAATCAATGTTTCTCTCTGTCCCTTCCATTCTCCCTTCCTTTCTCTTTAAAAACATGAAAAAAAATGTGCTCTGGTAAGGATAAACTCTGCCATTAATTAGCTATGTGACCTCATGATACATCTGTAAAATGAAAGGGTTAGATTAAATGTTTGCTTCAGTCTATTCTAGTCCTAAAATTCTGCAATTCTCTTCTTTTACAGTCTCATAGTCAAGTTATTTAAGCCAATGTATGTCTCACAGTGAAATATAATCTGGCTTCCCCCTTGTTCTGATCATCTATTTATGATAAATGGAGTACAGTAGCCATACTAGTAATAAAAATATTTTTTAAAAAATCAGACAAATATAGAAATCATTTGTCACAATTAATATCCTGGTTATTTACTTATTTATTTATTTGGTAAGCATTCATTAAATGCTGGAAGGTATCCATCAAATACCTGTCACTTTGGTGTGCACTGGGAATGTAAAGGCAGAATATGACCCCTACCCTCAAGAGACTTACATTCTAAGCAGCGCAGACCAGCATATGCTACCTGAGACACAGTACTCTGATCTTATCAATTCGCCCCTGTATAGACCAGAAGGAGACCTAAAAATCCTTTCTTTTTCTCAATTGAATCACAGCTTTGATATGGTCTTTCTTGTTTTATGTCCTTGTCACCAAAAGTGTGTAACTGCCTCTTAGATGTATTAGGTAACACTGGGATAAAATTTTACTGGGTATTCTTGAAATGCTTTTACCATAAATCAATTTTGTAATCTTTAATTTTTTAAAAAAAGAGCCCTGATGTGTTCTAGATACTGTGACAGAGTACAGCCGGGATACTATGGGGGACATGGAGACAAGACCTGTCATTTCTACCCGGAAGAGAAATAGTGAGCCCATTTCATAGAAGAGGTGGTAGTTGGGCTAAGACTTCCAAAGAAGTCATTTGTTCTCAGGCCGACAGGATGGGAAGTGAATTCTGGTAGAAATGGGCATGACAGAGCAAAGATTGAGTGGACAGAGATGGAGACAGGGATGTAAGGTGGGACCACATGGACAACGAGGCTGGAGATGCAGGCAGGCAGATCAACCAGCGGCTTTTATGCTCAGGAGTTTAGACTCCATTCTGCAGCAAGTGGGACACCGGTATAGAAGAAAAGAGAAATGATGTGTTCAAATTTATGCCTTAAAAAGATTTCTCCAGCATCAGTAGACAGAACGGTTAGAGAGGTCAAGAACAGAGGAAAGGGGAGAATAGTTAGAGGTCACTTACAGTAGAGTGGGCAATAAGTTATGAGGTTCTGAAGTTCTGAATACAATAATAGAAGAGAAGAAGAAGGGCAGACACCAGTACAAGACACATCAAGGCGACAGAACCTACAGGACTGATGGAATGTGGAGGGGAGGTGGAGGGGACAAATTTAAGATGAGCCCCAGATTTTCAGCTTCGAGGACTGGGTGGTTTGTAGTGGCATTTGTAAATTCAATGGACTGTTGAAGGTGGAGCAGGTTTGAGGGGAAAGACACTGCATTTATCATTGGCCATGAGCCCTATGGAACGATCGGTGCAGGTTTCAATGGACACTTGGGCTAGACCTCAGGGGAAGGATGAGCTGATTTAGAATCAGATTTAGAAGGAGCCCTGGGGATAACTAAGCTCACGCCAGCAGAATGTGCCATTGAGAGGAGAAAAAGGGTGAGGACAGAGGAAGCAAGTGTAACAGATTCTGCAAAATCAAGCATTACCATTGTTTTAGCAAGCTGTCCAGATAGATCATGCTGGGCCTGCAGTAGCCATTTGATAACTATCTGTTTCAGTGAATAAGTAGATGGACAAATGAGTGAGTGAGTGATTGAGAAGAGGAATATGAGGCTGAGCGGTCAGAATTAGAAAGACAATACTACAAATTCTCATGCAGACAGAAAGTAAAGTCATAAGAGAGAAGGAGACCCCAGGGGAACAAGTGTAAAGTGAGAAAATAAGGATTTAGGAGTGAGCCCTGATCTCATTAAAGACGTAGCCAAGGCAGGTTCTCCATGCTCCTCTGTAAAACATTAGTCATCATTAGTCAGAGCAGCCTGTCAGCAGGAGCAGCGGCTGGAGTTACAATCTGACCTTCATCCATACGGAAGGAAGATAATGTTCCAGTTCTCCTTCATGTGGGAGGTGGCTGAGGACAGAGGAGACATGAAATGTCAACTGTGATGAAGCACAGATTCAGTACGAGCTGAGTGCCAGCTGTGGAGAGGCGCCTGTTGAGCTGCAATCCACTGGCTCTTACCATAAATCATGGTTTTCGACTGGTTAATTCCATTAGGAAAATATCTCAACTCAGCCTTTCCAGTCCCCACAAAAGCTGCATGTAGAGTCCAAAGTGAGTGGAGCCCCACAGCACTAATGTGGCTTCAGAACGCAAACCAGACCCACACAGTTCCTTGGTGACACAGACATGCTCTGGCATGTGCTGGTGACAGAAGGTGGCTCATGCTTTTTCAGACCCTGTTTATCTTTAGACTGTCAGTGAGGTTGCTAGAAACCTGAAAGCCTTCATTTTTTTTTTTTTGTAGACTTCTTTTTTTTTTTAATGACTTAAAGATAATGGGTAATTACTCAAAACTAAGTTGACAACTTAATGGAATTCAATTCGAGTGAAAAATATTTACTGTGGGGTCACTAAGAGTTAATTGTCAACAATAAAGTTAGTTCTGCCAGTGCAAAATATGGCCCCTGCCCTCAGAAATTTTCTAAAGATTAAAACCAAAACAAAACATGTTTTGTTTTGTTTTGATTTTTAGCTTAGAGGCCAACTAGTGGGAGGGGTGTTTAAGAGCTGAAAGACTGCCTTCCCTGAAAGATTTACGCTACTTCTAATGCTCATGCACACCCGGTGGTTAAGTAATGAGCTCCGTGATGATTAGGTGAGACACGCTCCATGACTACATCTGTAAAGTGAGGAATTGGGTGACTGGAAGGTCCTCTCTGGCTGCAACATGCTATCAACTTACACATGTATCAGGGCCCAAGCATGGCATGTTGCTGACAGCCCAGGAGACTCCCCTTCATTCTATCATCTATAAAATAGGATGATGACATTTGGGAAAACTTTAGCATCATGGAGGGCTTTGTTCTCTGCGTAGCACATTTGGGTCTTTCATTCCCAGGTGCGAGTCTGTCCTGCCTTTCCAGTTATCCAGCTGTGCTTGTGGAGGACCTCACAGAGTCTCAAATTAAAAGTTCTAAGCACTTTCTTTCTAAGCAGAACAGCATCTTGGAATGATGCCTTTTCTGCTGGTATCTCTACAGAGCAAATAAATACATAGTAGGTCATGATGCACCCAATAACCCATCCTACACATAAAAAGGAAAATGTCAGGGATTCAGCCCCCGATGTCCCAGGCCAGGTGGTCACTGCCACTGGCCATTTCTGTTCCACTGAATGTAAAACCAACAAGCAACACCAAATAGATACTGCAAGTCTATAAGCTGATCTGAAAGATTTCAAGACAAGATCAGAGCAACTCACTAGTCTGCTAATTGCAGAATAATGTGTCACCCTGCTATGACACAGTTTGTGGGACATGAACTCTAGACTTGGAGTCAGAGAGGATGTGGGCAGATTTCTGGTTCTGCCACCTCCCCCTTGCATGCTTATGCGCAGGACACCGTCAGAACCTCCGTTTCTTCCTTAAGATCTGTGGAATCATTCCTTCCCTGCCCCCCAGAGGTTTCATAAGGAGTACCTGACAATATACTCCAAAATGCCATTTAAATGATAAACTACTAAATAAATTTTAGATTTTTCTGAGGTAAATTAAAATTCTGAATATTGGTAAAAATGCATTTTGACTTTTTTTTATTCAACATCCATTTAGCAAGCGCTTACTCTATGCTGGATACTTGTACTAGGAGTTAGAGAATCAACAATGAACAAAAATACAGATACGACCCCTGTTACCAGGGAACTTTTAGACTCAGGGAGAAAGAAGGAGTCATCAAAAGAAGTCATTCCTTTACCACAGTGACCTCAGCCATGCAAATGGAAGCAAAAAGGAGTGTTGAGGAAAGAGGTTCCTGGAGCAACGGAAGCCTCTGATTGTGGGATTTGGTGTAGAGAGGTCCGGGATGCCTTCCCTAAAGTGGTCCCAGAACCAAGATTGAAACAATAAACAGAAGTTAACCAGGTGATGCGGGCAGGGAAGCAGGGTCAAAGGCCTCAAGGTGTGAGGAAGCCTGGAAGGTGGAAGGACTGAAATAAGGTCCCTGACCCTGGAGTAGGTGAAGCAAAATGGGTGAGAGTCCAGAGCGAGGCGAGGCTGGAAAGGTGGGTGGGGAACAGATTAAGGATCTATGAAGGATTTTTCCAGTCATTGGGAAGCTGATTACAGGGTTTTAAGAATAGGAGCAAGGTGATCAGATTTGTGCTTGGAAGAGATGACTGTGACTGCAGAGTGAAGGACACAGGGAAGCAGATGCGGGGAGATCCGTCGCAGTGGTTCAGGCAGGGCCTGATGGTAGTTTGAACTCAGATACATCACTGGAAATGAGAATTGAGGAATATTTAGGAAGCGTTAACCACAGGACTTGAAGTCAATTTGAATTGCAAGTTATTGAGATATATTTAATATTGTGCTTCAGTTCAAATATGTCCCATGGTAAATGATAATATTTTCCTCATTAAGACATTATGACAGATAAATTACACCCTTTTTCCCCACTTGATTTAATGGCTTTATTTTTTTCCTTCAAGGTTTTTTTTTTTTTTTCATTTTTACTGAGGTATAATTGACAAAATTATTCATCCTGATGACTTAATATACATATACATTGTGAAAGGATTCCTTCATCTAGCTAATTAACACATCCATAGTTGTTAACACTATATTGTGTAACTGTAGTTTGCTAAAAGAATAAAACTTAAATATTCTCACCCTCCTTCCCCTCCCTAGACAAACTGAATTATACTTGTCTCAACATTGATGCTGGGATCAGACAATGACACTCTTGCATGTGGTCTGCCTTTGATTTTTTTTTTTTTTATATTTTCCATTTAATACTATGACAATTTCATTTTTTTCATATCAGTGAGGGAAAAAACTAGCATGTTTCCTTGAAACACAGCAGAATGACAAAGTGCCTATTATAACTTCTGTGCCTATGAAGTTTATCCCAGTCTTATCCAGAACATTAATAATTGGAGAATTCTCCTATTAACCAAAGGTACTCCACTTGCTGTTCATTTTGGAGGGTCAAATTTGTAGAATAGATTTCATTAAAGATGGCGCACTCAGATCTCAATGTCTGATAGGCTCACTGATAAAGACACAATCATCTACTGAGCCTTCGAGGATTGTCCTCAACATATACGCCAGACCACTGACCAGAGCTGACACGAGAGTTGAAACTCATTTGTCATCCCATTTTTTTAAATCTTATTTATTGTTACAGTTGGCCCAACCCTTTGCCCTCCTCTGTCCTGCCCACCCCTGCTGCCACAGTCCATCCCCACACCATTGACCATGCCCATGGTCATTCATACACGTTCTTTGACTAATCCATTCCCCTTCTTTTTACCATTCCACCCCCTTCCCCTTTCCCCTGGCAGGTGCCAGTCTGTTCCCTGTTCCATGTCTCTGGTACTGTTTTGCTTGTTAGTTTATTTTCTTTATCAGATTCCTCTTATAAGTGACATCATGTGGTATTTGTCTTTCATTGACTGACTTTTGTTATTGTTGTTGTTTTTGTTGTTCACTTAGCTTAATAGTCGGCAGTCCCATCCATGCTGTTGCAAAGAGTAGGAATTCCTTCTTTCTTTCTGCTACATAGTATTCCATTGTGTAGGTGAACCACAGTTTTTTAACTCATTCATCTACTGATGGGTACTTGGGCTGCTTGCAACACTTGGCTATTGTAAATAGCGCTGCTATAAACATTGAGGTGTGTAAGTTCCTTTGAATTGATGTGTCAGGATTCTTAGGGTATACCACAACACTGGAATTGTTGGGTCAAAAGGCAGTTCCATTTTTAATTTTTTGAGGAAATTCAATACTGTTTTCCACAGTGGCTGCACCAGTGTTCATTCCCACCAACAGTGTACTAGGGTTCCCTTTTCTTCACATCCTCATCAGCACTTGTTTGTTGATTTATTAATGATTGCATTTCTGACAGATGTGAGGTGATAGCTCATTGTGATTTTAATTTACATCTCTCTGATAGTTAGTGATGTTGAACGTTTTTTCATATGACTATGGGCTTTCTGTATGTTCTCTTTGGAGAAGTGTTTGTTCAGGTGCTTTGCCCATTTTTCAATTGGATTGTTTGCCTTCCTCACTTTGAGTCATATATGTTCTTTATATATTTTGGAGATTAGGCCCTTGTCCAATGTATCACTGGAAAATATATTCTCCCACACAGTTCCCTTTTCATTTTGAGGATAGTTTCTTTACCTGTGCAGAAGCTTTTTAATTTGATGTAGTCCCATCTGTTTATTATTTTTTTCTTTACTTCCTTTGCCCTAGGAGATATATTGGAAAAAATATTGCTACATGGGATATCTGAAATTTTACTGCCTATGTTTTCCACTAGGACTCTTATTGTATCACAATTTATATTTAAGTCTTTTATCCATCTTGAGTTTATTCTGGTGTCTGATGTAAGTTGGTGGTCTAGTTTCATTTTTTTCTTTTTTTTGCATGTACAAGTCCAGTTCTCCCAACACCATTTATTGAAGAGACTATTTTTACTCAATTGTATGCTTGTGCCCCCCTTTGTCAAATATTAATTGACCATAGAGACATGGATTTATCTCTGGGCTCTCTATTCTGCTCCATTGGTCTATGTCTTTGTTCTTATGCCAGTACCAGACAGTTTTGATTATAGTGACCTTGTAGTATAATTTAATATCAGGTATTTTGATCCCTCCAACTTTGTTCTTCTTTCTCAAGATTGCTGTGGCTATTCAGGATCTTCTTTTGGTTCCATATAAATTTTTGTGTATTTGTTCTAGATCTGCTAAATATGCCCTATGTATTTTAATAGGAATTGCATTGAATTTATAGATTCCCTTGTGTAGTATAGACATTTTAACGATGTTAATTCTTCCAATCCATGAACAGGGTATAGTCTTCCATTTATTTGTATCTTCCTCAGTTTCTTTCTTCAGTGTCCTATAGTTCTGAGTACAGGTCTTTTACCTCTTGGTTAAATTTATTTAGGCTGGTTGGTGACTGATTGATTGATTGATTGATTTGCTGCTATAGTAAATGGGATCTTTTTTCTTAGTTTCTCTTTCTGATACTCCATTGTTGGTGTACAAAAATGCCTTCAATTTCTGAATATTGACTTTGTATCCCACTACTTTACCAAATTCATTTATTAGGTCAAGAAGTTTTTTGGTACAGCCTATAGAGTTTTCTATATACACTATCGTGTTGTCTGCAAATAATGACAGTTTTACTTTCTTCTTTCCAATTTGAGTGTCTTTTATTTTTTCTTCTTGTCTGATCATTGTGGCTAGGACCTTCAGTACTATGTTGAATAAAAATGGTGAAAGCAGACACCCTTGTTATATTCCTGATCTTAAAGGAAACAGTTTTAGTTTTTGCCCATTGACTATGATGTTGGCAGTAGGTTTTTCATATGTGACCTTTATTATGTTGAGGTATGCTCCCTCTATTCCCATGCTGCTGAGTGCTTTTTTCATAAATAGGTGCTGAATTTTAACAAATATTTTTCTACATCTATTGATATGATCATGTGATTTTTGTCTTTCATTTTGTTTATGTGATGTATCACATTTATCGATTTGCAAATATTGTACCATTCCTACATCCCTGGAATAAATCCTACTTGATCATGGTGCATAACCTTTTTAATGTATTATTGGATTCATTTTGCTAGTATTTTGGTGATAATTTTAGCAACTATATTCATCAGATATTGGCCTATAATTTTCTCTCTTTGCTGTGTCTTTACCTAGTTTGGGGAGTACGATAATATTGGACTTCTAAAAAGAGTTTGGGAGTACTCCCTCTTCTTGAAATTTTTGGAATAATTTGAGAAGGAGAGGTATTAGGTCTTTGAATGGTAAAATTTGCCTGTGAAGCCATCTGGGTCAGGATTTTTGTATGTCAGGAGCGTTTTTATTATGCTTCAGTTTTGCTAGTTGTTATCAGTGTATTTTCAGGTTTTCTGGTTCTTCCTGATTCAGTTTTGGAAGATTTTATGTTTATCCATTTCACCCAGGTTGTCCAACTTCTTGGCATATAGTTGTTCATCGTAATTTCTTATAATTCTTTGCATTTCAGTTGTTACTTCTCTTTCATTTCTGATTTATTTATTTAGGCCCTCTCTCTTTTTTTCTTGATGAGTCTGGTTAAGAGTTCGTCAATTTTGTTTATCTTTTCAAAGAATCAGCTCCTGGTTTCATTGATCCTTTGAATTGTTTTTTTTAGTCTCTATGTCATTTAATTCAGCTCTGATCTTGATGACTTCTTTCATGACTGCTTGCTCTGGGCTGTTGTTGTTGTTGTTGTTGTTGTTGTTCCTCTAGTTCTTTCAGGTGAAAGGTTAGGTTATTTATTTGAGATTTTTCTATCTTGTTTAGGTAGGCCTGAATTGCTATGACCTTCCCTCTCAGTGCTGCCTTCACTGTGTCCCATAAGTTTTGGGTTGTTGTGTGTTCATTTTCATTTGTTTCCAGATACTTTTTGATTTCTTCCTTGATTTAATTGTTAACCCATTCATTATTTAATAACATGTTATTAAGTCTCCATGTATTTGAATGTTTTTGAGTTTTTTCTCTTGAGGTTGGTCTCCAGTTTCAAGCCATTGTAATCCTAGAAGATGCTTGGTATGATTTCAATTTTCTTGAATTTGTTAAGGTTTATTTTGTGTCATACTATGTGGTCTAAATTTGAAAATGATCTATGTGCATTTGAGAAGAATGTTTATTCTGTTTCTTTCGGGTGAAATTTTCTATAAGTATTAAGTCCATTTGATCTAGAGTGTCATTCAATTCTGCAATATTTTTATTGATTTTTTGTTTGGAAGATCTATCCATTGTTGACAGTGGGATATTAAGATTCCCTACAATGATTGTATTGCTGTCTATCTCTTTCTTAAATTCTTCCAATATTTTCTTTATATTTAGGTGCATCCAAATTGGGCGCATATATTTACCAGGGTTATGTCCTCTTGTTGGACTACTCCCTAAGTATTATGTAGTGACCTTTTTTGTCTCCTGTTATGGCCTTTGTTTTGAAGTCTATTTTGTGTGATATAAGTATTGTGACCCCTGCTTTATTTTTATGTCCATTTACTTGGAACATTTTTTTCCATCCCTTCACTTTCAGCTTGTGCATATCTTTTGTTCCAAGGTGGTCTCTTGTAGACAGCATATATGCTGGTAGTGTTTTCTTATCCATTCAGCTACCCTGTGTCTTTTGATTGGAGCATTTAACCCATTTACATTTAAGGTTATTATTGATAGGTACTTATTCATTGCCATTTTTTCCTTTTGTATCTGTGTTCCTATCTCTCCCTCTCCCTGTTCTCCTTAGTCTTAAAGCAGTCCCTTTAGCATCTCCTATAGTGCTGGCTGATGGAGATGTACTCTTTTAGCCTTCTTTTGTCTGGGAAGCTCTTTATTTCACTTTCCATTTTAAATGAGAGCCTTGCTGGATAGAGTAGTCTTAGTTGCAGGTCCTTGCTTTTCATTGCTTGGAATATTTTGTGCCAATCTTTTCAGGCTTGTGGTGTCTCTGTTAGGAAATCAGCTGATGGCTTTATTGGAGCTCCTTTGTATGTTACTAGCTGTTTCTCCCTTCCTGTCTTTAAGATTCTCACTTTGTCTCTAAATTTTGCTATTTTGATTGTAATGTGTCTTGGAGTGGGATTCCTTTGGTTCATCTTAATTGGAACTCTTTGTGCTTCCTGGACTTGCATGACATTTTCCCTCACCAAGTTAGGGAAGTTTCCTGTCATTTTTTCAAACAGGGTTTCTATTCATTGCTCCTTTTCTTCTCCTTCTGGTATTCCTATAATGTGAATATTGTTGCATTCCATATTGTCCCAAAGCTCCCTTAAACTATCTTCTTTCTTTTTGAGTCTTTCTCCATTTTGTTGTTCTGACTGGGTGTTTTTCTCTACCTGTCTTCCAGCTTACCGATTCAATCCTTTGCTTTGTCTAGCCTTATTTTAATTCCTTCTAGTGTATTCTTCATTTCAGGTATTGCATTTTTCATTACCATCTGGTTCTTATTCAAGATTTTTATGTCCTTTTTTATGCTGGTTTAGGTCTCACTAAGTTCTTTGTAGTTCTCACTAAGTTTCTTGAACATACTTATAACCATTACTTTGAACTCTATGTCTGATAAATTGCTTGCCTCAGTTTCACTGAGCACTTTTCTGAAGATTCCTCCTTTTCTTTCATTTGAGAGTTGTTTCTTTGTCTCTCCAATTAATTGTATCTTTGTGTTTGCTTCTATGTATTAGTTTAATTTGCTTTAACTCTCTGTCTTGTGGAGTCTCCTGGTGTGTAAGAAGTTCAGTGGGCCCCAGTGGTGCCGACTCCTTGATCTGATCTGGATGTTCTAGGAATGTTCTCTGTGTGGGTTATGTGGACTTTCCTATTGCTTTTGGGTCCTGATTATTATTGGCCCTTTCTTTGATTGGAACTCCCCTCCATCTGGCTAACTAAGAGGCTCACACCTCTTCCACATGGTGTATGCTGTTGTATAAGTGCTGGCAGAACAAAGCAAAACACCAAAACAAGCAACCCTTCCCTGATCACCACAGCAATAGAACAACAAGAGAGCACAGAATATTTAAAGCAGAAAGAGAAATGGAATAATAGGGAAAGGGGAAAAGGAAGAAGAATATGAGAGGACCAAAGAAAAGAAAAATAATAATGAGAGGAGAAAGGGGAAGAGAACTACTACTCATAATGAATTGAAGGAGGAAAACAGGGAAAAGGAACAGAAAAGTGAACAAAAATAATAAAATGAGAGAAGAAGGGAACAGGAGACTAGTCAAAGAGAAGAGTAGAATAGGAGATATGAAAGAAAAATTAGAGCACCAAAAATAAAAGAAAAAATAGATTAAAAATAAGTAAATAAAAAAATCTATGGGAAAAAAAGCTGAGATCATGAGAAAAGAGCCAAGTATATTTGTCTCAGCACAGTTTAGATCTTGTCTTCTGGTTTCTCCATTTGGATACCACTCTGATGTCTGAGTCTGGTGTAAGCCAATGACAGGTGCTGTCCACTTCTTGCCCTCAGCTGCCTTTTCAAAGCTACAGGTGGTCCACATTTTGTGACTGATTCCTCCAGCTTAGCTGTTCCCAAGGTGGGCCAAGCTGCTCTGCAGAGCTGGCTTTTATCCGCACTGGGTCCAGGAGTGTGTTAGCCAATGTCCCAAGTCACCAGAGGATCTACCTCTGCCTGCTTCTGCTTGCTGGTCTGCCATCAATCTTAGACTAGTCACAGACGCGACTATTCTGAGAGAGCTTCTGGCAGAAACAGGGGCCATGATGCCTGGATCTCTCATGGCAGGTTCCTTTCAGCCTCAGGGAAGGCAAGAGACTTGTTTCCCCTCCCTGGCGCCACTAGCCTGAGTCCGTCCGAGATTATTATTTCCCTGTACTAGGCAGACAGGGCCACCAGTAGGCTTCCAGAGCCCAGAGTTTGGGTCTGCTGCATGCTGGGAGGGTGTTTCTATGGCTCTCCCATGAGGGGGAAGCACCAGGCTGTTTCCCAGGATAGTGTATGGATTGGCTGTACCTACTGCCAGTCTCAGACAACCCCTGAGTCTGTTCATGTTGCTCTCTCCTCATCAAGGATTAAGATGAAGGATAGGGGGAAAAAAACCCCCAAAAACGAGAACATCAAGACAAAATAAACTGAAAAACAACAAAAAAAGCTGAATGGAGCAAATAGGGTTTCAGAGGCTGTGGTGAGGGGATTTCCAGAGGGTGGGGGGAGCAGTATCCCACAGGATAAGGTACTTGCTTTTCCTCTGGGAGGGGCTAGCTCTGCTCAAGAAAGATGGCTGCTGTGGAGCCCAGGTATATATGGCCCCAGAAAAATCCCACAGCTGCTCCCCGAAACTCCCCCATGCTTCCCACTCCAGACTCTCCTCCCCGTGACTCCAGGCTGCACCAACCTCCCTTCGCTGAGGCCCAAAGTGGGTAGCCACAAACATACAACCTGTGCTTGCCCCCTTTAAGGAAAAAAAAAATATGATACATTTATCTCCAGCAGTTTTCATCTGTCCTCAGAATAGAGAGCACCCACAGGGCAGACTCCTTGATCTCCTGATCTGGGTACTCTAGAAATGTCTTTTGTGTGGGTTATGTGGACTCTCCTGTTTTATTTGGAACCTGATTTTTCATTGGCCTGTTCATTGGTGGGAACTTTCCCCCCATCTGGCTGACTAAGAGGCCGAACCCCTGTCACGCCTGCTTCTGCCTTAAGATGGCTTCTTGGTGTGGGTTAGCTCCCCTGTCGGGGCATGTACAGGAGGCCACTTATTGACTTTTCCCTCATACCAACACCTCTCCTCCTCTCTCCCAAATCAATAGAATATATCCTGTGTGCATTCATCTTCTTTAAAGTCTCACCATCCTGATGGGGTAGGGGAGGGAAGGGAGGAATTCAGCAGCAAAACTGTAACACAGGACAGCAGCTGGGTGCTTGTGCCACTCCCTCTAGGGAGTCTCAGCCTGGGACTCCCATTGCTGCTCTCCTGGTGCAGTCCGCTGCCAGCGCCACGCCCAGCTGCTTCTGCACCCCCTGTGCTCCTGGGTCCTCAGCCTCTCCGCAGCCTCCTCAGTCAGACTCTGCCCCATTCATTCTTCCAGAGGCACCAGGGGCCAGGGAGGATACAGCCCACTCCGCTGCAAGTACCGCAGTCCCCCCAGACCCTGGCTCCTAGCAACAGCAGTGGGGTCCACGGCCCCGCCTGAAGGGTGCGGAGATCACTGAAGCAAGTCCCCGCTCTGAGGTGCAGCAGCTCTAGCAGCTTCTTCCTGAGGAAAATATTTTAAATTCCACAAAACGGCACCTGCTCCAAATATGCACAGCCAGAAACGCCAGGCTGGGCAACAGCAGCTCCACCAGGAGAGCCAGGGCGGCCTGCCCCCAAGTGCTCTCACAGGGAGACAGGCACTCACACATTCCTACACACACCTGCACACTCATCCACGCACAGGCTCGCTCTCATGCTCAGCTGGATTTTCAAGTTATTACTCTGTGGTTTAGCTGCAAGACCAGTGCTGGGAACAAGTGGACAGAGCTTCCAGCTACTCTGCAGGCATCTTGGAACCCCATGTCATCCTATTTTAAGACTATGTAAATCCCTTGTTCCCCTCAAATAACCACTTTAAGTGCATATTTACTTAGGCTTTCCTCCTACCACGTGTATGATTTTCCTGTTTTTGTTAACAAGATCTACCACTTTGAATCTTCTGAGCCACCCACCTCGACCTAAGATCACAGACAGCTGTGGACATTCCCAGCCAACTGATGAGTCCCACCTCAAGCACCAGGGTCTCTTATTCTCTGCCTGAGAACTTTCTCTGGCACTACAGGTGCTTCCTCGGCCATAAGCAGGGACAGCTCAGGAATGTGGGAGAGTTAATACTCTGGGAGAGCAATAAATACTCAGTGGGAACAATCCTTATCCCCCAGCGGAAGAGGAGAGTCAGGGGAAAATGCCCTGGCCTCGCCATTCTGCAGGAGGAAGGTTCTGATGTCTTATCCTTGTGGTTTTTCAGAAGATCCACAGAGGGATTGGGTCCTGGGTGCTCACAGTGATGACCGCCCATTAGAGTGTTGCGCTTACTGGATTCACTCTCCCCATTCTTCATTTGTGCTTTCTGGGGTCACCGAAGTCGTCATCTCAGGGTCTGCTTGTGGGAGAACCCTAAACTAAAAAGGCACCTTTTGTCGTGTAAAGCATTGATTCACAGACCGCAGTCAGTGAAGTTCCTCCTGATGACCTACCGACTGAGATACGGGCTCCGATTCTCCATTCCAAAACAGACCCAATAAAACTACCTTTCCTTCCTTTTAGGAAGCCCATTAGGTGAACCTGGGAATAAGAAAGGCAGAAAAGGAAGAAAGAAACAAACAAACTCAATTACACCAAGATTCCCACCACAAAGCAAACAAATTTACTTTTATCTCTGTCTTGTGATTTTCGTTATTGGAAAATAAATTCGAAGGGCAGTCCTATGAAGATGCTTGCACTTTCCCCTACGTGATGCTATCCAGGGATGCCAGAACGTAAATAAAGATTTATTACTTCAAGTCTTAGCTGGTTAAGGTAGTCAAAACAGGAAATAAAATATCGGTCCTACCAATATTCTAGAGCTTCATTTATAAGTAATGTATATGTTATATATATAGAAAATATAGTCAAACAGAGATAAAAATTATTCTCTACATTAACAGATTATGCTGTTTAAAATGACATCAGGCCAAAGAATCTCCTTTGTGCTTTCTGGCAACATCCCAGTGAGGTGCCAGGAAGACATGGAACGGAAAATGCCAGGAACTCACAGATTTTAGCAACAGTGAGGCTGCTTAGGTGCTGTCTTTTTTTAGAGCAGCGAGAGCTGTGTTTACCCTGCTCGCCACTGAATAAGCAGTTGCTTTTTTTTTTTTTTAAACTACAATGTTTCAACGAAATGAAATCTGAAATGCCAGAACATAACATAGCAGAAAGCAGAGAGGAGAGAGCAGTGACAAATTGTGTCCTGGGGCACATGGCACAATTACTGGAGCACTGTGGATAGGGGCGGAGCTATAAGAAGGACGACTTCAGGTAGTATATAGAAACCATCGCAGATTTCAAGCACACAAAATTAGGAAGCTGTGTTAAGAGAAGGTTCCCTCACTGTCCAGCAAAGCCGTATGACACCACTGCTAGTGGAAGTCTAACCGCAAGCTGTACGCGTGTTCCCTATTGTGTGAAATCCAAAGTGTGTATTATTTCACAGAATCACTTACATGGGCCGTCATGGAGGCCACGAGCCTGAATCTGGATAAATCTTCCCTTTTTAAATGAGTGGGAAAAAATGTAAATGCCAGCATAGAGCATATAACAAAACAATTAAGCATGTGAGAAACAAATAATTACAAATAGCCTTGAAGATGAGGAAGAAGGGCATGACTGTGAAACATTTAAAAAGCAGAAATGGGCAGAGCGGCCTGAAAAGCAAACACCACGCAAAGAGATGCTCGATGAAGTAAAAAGGCCATAATAAATAAATCTGAGGGGTTTGGAATTACCTCAGGAAATTAAAATGTTCATTAGCATCAGTAAAATGTAGAACCAATACTGCAAGAAATTAATGATGTCAAGGTCAGCGTGAGGAGTCCTGCAGTTACAGAGCAGCGGGGCTCCGGCTTCAGTCCGCGCCAGCAGCGCTCCCAGGCACAACACTCTTCTCCCGGTAGCGCTGTTTGTTCGTTACAGAGCATCTCAAACACGAGGACAAGCTGCAGGGTGGGGGCGCTGTCAGAATTACTGGAGGAGGGGAAAGGAAATGATGTGTGAACCAAGAGCTCTGATTGTAACCCTTAGGCAGAGAGGGAGATAAATACTGATGGTTGAATAAATTAAAACGTCAAAGAAATCAAAGAGAAACACTGAAAATAGGAGTCAAGATCAAATCTACAGATAATAGAATAGCCTTAAAACAGTACTTCTCACATGCACATGTGAATCTCTTGGAAATCTTGTTAAATTACAGACTCGATTCAGTAGGTTTGGGGTCTGGGATTTGGGATTTCTGTCAAGCCCCCAGGTGAAGCTGATGCTGCAGGTAGGTGTTCAGACCACATCTGAAATAGAAAGAATTCAAGGAAAGCCTGAAGCAAGTGTTCTCACTATATTCCAGGAAGAAGTTAAAAGAAATTCACACCTAGGCATATTCTAGCAATTTGTAAAGCGTTTAAAAGGTTAAAGGAGATATTGTAGTTATTCAGGAAAGAAATTAAAGGTTCCTTGCAAATGAACAAAAATCGAGTGGATCCAGGCTTGTCCTTTGCATTATTACTAAATGCCAGAGGACAACGGGAAATTCCCATGGAGTTTGAAAGAAATTGTGATCTAAGAATTCTTTAATGAAACTAGAATTCATATGCAAGTTCTTGGAAAAGATACCACGTATTTCAGTTTTCTATCGTTGCCATAATGACTTAGTACAAACCTAATGTAAAGTGACACAGATTTATTATCATACAGTGCGATAGGTCAGAAACCCAGTCTGGGCCTCACTGGGCTAGAATCATTGTGTCCACAGAGCAGCGCTCTTTTCCGGGGTTTCTAGGGGAGAGCCCGTCTGCTTGCCTTTTCCAGTTTCTGGACGTCCCCCACATTCCATAGCTTTTGACCCTTCTCTTTCTTCAGAGGCAGCAATTGCAAAGTGATTCCTTTTTGCACTGTGCTCACGCTCAAGCCCCCAAACGCAAATCCCCCGCCCCTGCCCCCGCGCCTCTGGCAAGGAAAGGTTCTCCACTTTTAAGGATGTGTGTGATTGGATGGGGCCCATCTGGATAATCCAAAACACTCTCCAGAACTCACAGTCTTTAACCCTATTCATATCCACAAAATCCCTTTTGTCATGTAAAGTAACACGTGCCCAGGTTCCAAAGGTTAAGATGTAGATGACTTAGGAGGCCACTATTCTACCCATGAGAAAAAATAAACTGATCTGAAAAATTTGAGGACACATACTAATAGAGAACCAAAATTCAAAAACCAAGAATGAGGAAACAGTGGCATAAAAGAAACTGTGAGCATTAAAACCACGTTACTTGGTTAAGTGTAAGTAGTTATTGTATAAATAGAGGAAAATGCAAAGTTAAAAACAATTCATAAAAGAATAACTATGATATAATCGCTATAAGCTGAGACTACAGTTTATACTAGAGCACAAAGACTACTGAGTGAGGGAGTGGGGCTACCTTATTCCTCTAACCAGGATCAGATGGAAAAGTCTTAATGGGATTAAAAAATGATTTGCTTTAAGCAAGCCATATTCCATATAGTAAAAGGCAGCTTAAAAAAACTTAACAGGAAAGTTAAAGGAGCAAAAAACCTAATGCAACTAAGTGAAAAAAATATGTGTCTGTTATGACAATAAACTGTTGAACACATTTCTGAAGAGCAGACCTTTATTTTGTAAAAAAAACAATTAAAAATGCATCAAAAGCATTAAATGGAATGGTATACCATTTTATATTGATAAAATATAAAATGCAGTATTATTTAGTTCCCACTAAAATAATTCCTATTATTATCTTTACTCCACCCTGTTAAGGATGTAGATGTTCTTTTCTCTCAATTAATTTCTTATCTTGTGCCTTAGATGCCACCCTCTCTCGTCTCCTCATGAAATAATTTCAGCAATTATCCCCTTTCCTCCTGAATCTTGAGACACTGTCTCTGTTCAGTAACCTCCTCATCTGAGTGCAAGTGTGCTGTATACCCAAAGAAAGATTCCCTTCATGGGGGGTATGTACCCCCATATCCACTATGACACTGTAGATCTATTCAACCTCATAGCCATTTCTTGGTTCTACTTCCTCACTTCCCACACACTCAGCCCGCTGAAACCTGATTCTGCCTCCGCTGCAGCAGTTAGCCACTCCCATGAGGCCACTGGTGACCCTTCCTGTTGAACAAGCCACAGAAAGCCTCGTGTTATGAATATTTTCCTTTACTACTTCTTGAAACTTTCTCTTGACTTAGCTCTTTTTTTACTTCTCAGACACCTCATTGATTATTCTGCACACCGTAGCTGCAGGTAGATGCATGAAATTCTCTTTTCATGCTATACAACTTTGTTGCATTATTTTAAATTTACCCTGATTTATTAGACTTCTAAACTCTACTGATTACCAGACAATAGAGCTAACTGCTACATGCAAACTTAAAAAGGTAGTTCAAACTACATTTGAATCCAAACTCCCAAAAAACACCTCAAACCCACTTTTCCATAGTTGTACTTGCTAAACTCCACTCTGGGAAGCCTTTTTCCTGTATTTCTTACCTTAGCTAATGACACCATCATCCATCCATCCAGGTTCCAAGACAGAAGTCATCATAGATTTTATCTTCTCCATTATATTATTCCCAGCAAATTACCATGTTCTCCTAGGTATCTTTGTGAGTTGGTCTCTCCTATTCTCCTCATCTTTCACTACTTTTTTTAAGTCATTCAAATGTTTCTATTAAAGTATCTACTGTGTCAACATCATGCTAAGTACTGGGAGAACATTGTGAACAAATGAGAATGATCACTCCCCACATGGAACTTACACATGCATTGGGGACTTGACATTTAACTAATAATTTCACAAATATAATTACATGAATATTATTTTATAAATATAATTACAAATAGTGGTGGATGCCATATAAAGGAAAATATAGGATGCAATGAAAAATAGTAATAGGAAACTTTGATTTAATAAAAAGCCAGGGGCATCTTCCCTGAGGAGTGATATTTCAGTTGACACATACAAAAGGAGTCAGAGATAGCTGTGTGAAGAGTGACAAATGGAAGGCAAATGAAATTAGCTTGTGCAAAGGGTCTGTGGTTAGAGAGCCTGGCTTAGGGAACCTGAGTGAGTAGACAAGTAGCCCATATTTTGTCTGGGGAGTGGGTAGCTGGGAGGGATCAGTATTTGGGAGGAAACAATTTATGTAGAGACTTTTGTGTTTTACCCTAAATGTAGTGGGAATCTATTGAAGGATTTTAAACATGATTTGATTCTGTGACACCAGCAAATTTGCTGTTGCCTCTGTTCAGGCAGCCAACGATGGTGGGCGTGGACTACAGTGGCAGCTGTGCAGACGGAGAGACATGGGTTTGAAATAGATTTTGGAGGTAGAGTAGACAGGATTTGGTGACTGGATATTAAGAATGACTTTCATATTCCCATCTTAAAAACTTAGAGGAGCAAGTGAAATCTATCAAAATAGGGAACACAGAAGTGAAGATCTGGGAGAAAAGTTCAAAGGTTTCACTTTTGCTCTGTTGAATTCATGGTGCTTGTAAGACACTCACGATTCAATACATATTTATTTAATGTTGATGTAAAACACCAAAACAGAGCTCTAACCTGTCTTAAATTACTTAAAGATGTTTCTAATTTTTTTTCTCAAAAGAAAGAAATACTCCATCATTCATCATTGTAAAAAAATATTACTTTCAGAATTGGAATTTTCTATTTGCAAGTGATGACAGGGATAATGGCATCAGGTGTTAGACTGGTGGAGTCCCCCCAGACCTTGGTTCAACAACTTCAGGACTTCAGTTCTGGCTAGAAAAGAATTCAGAGCCAAGATTCAAACTGTAAGAGAAAGTTTATTTAGAAAGTCATGGAGGGGGAATAAGTGAGCTGTAAAAGAAATGGGCTCAGGAAACAAGTTACAGAGGCAAAAGAAGGGCCCCTTGTAGTTTAGGAGGGAGAAGGGTAAGGGGTCAAAGTAACTGCCCTGGGGGGAGGAATAGGGGTACAGGAAAGGCGATGGTGTGCTCCCAAGAGGGAGAGCATGATGGATTCTCCAGTCCAGGGGGTTTTAAGGCTGGAGATATTAGGAAATGTCTCAGGGGAGGAGTCTAAATGGACTATTCATCAGCTTTCCAGGTGTGTCCTTTCAGGGCTATACCACTGATTGGTAGGTGCCAGAGCACTGAGTCATTAGTCATTGCAGCTGGTCCTGAGGCAGCCATGGCATCACTGGTTTTTCTGCTTTGCTGGACCTGGAGCTAAAACACAACGGAGGCCTAGATGTTATCCCAGGGGTTAATGCCTAAGGGAGTGGTGGAGCAAGGTCTGCGTGGGAGTCACGTGAGGCTACTCGTCTGCCCCCTGTTCCTCCTCCAAGGGATGACTCCAGGACTAGCAACATGCCAGGGGAGGAAAGGTCAGGGGAGCATCCGAACCACAGACCAACAATCAGTTAGGGGAGAAAGGGTTACCCTGGGGGTGAGGGCCTTGTTTTCCCATTTTTGTCCGTTACTACGCGCTCAGGGATTTCCGCCCTGGTGACCTTCTGCACCGGGCCCATCATCCTTTCTCTGCTCATGTCTGTCTGTCTGCTTACCACACATGCACTGATATCCTTCCATGTTTTCTTTGCCAGCTGCTTACAGCGTGCCGTCATCATAAAGAGCAGGTTCTCTCTTCATTGCTCTTGATCTTTTCAGGACATGCAGATAAAGCCTCTTGTAGTGGATAATATTTTCTGCAAATCTCACCTTGCTCTGAATCTTAGCCTCTCTGACACAATTTTTCTTCCAGTCCATTCCTTTATTCCTGTTAAAGCTATCCACCGAGTGTGCTTTATTTAGAGCATATTCTTTTCGTAGCTGAGCTTATCAAAAGACAACATATGCAGGCTTATCCTTTCTAGATACTCATTGGGATTACTTGAAATGGTCAGGTTATTTCGTCCATAAACAACAAAGCCAGGGGAAGATGGCCATGTGAAAACACTTTATAGTGTTTATTTTTTAAAAAAGTTTTTATTTTAAAGATGCAGAAAGAATCATTCTTAAAGCATTGCAGAGAAATCTATTTTTAAACTGATTCTCCAGGCCATAGGTGGCTGCCAATTTGACATTTTCTTTGCACACTGACTATTTTGCTTGGCTGGAACATGGTGCTATGAGGCTTGGGTACCACCATGAGTGTATTGTATCTCCCATGCTTGCTTAATTGAAGGTCATTTCTTGGCCCAGGTCAGTTTCATTAAGAAGAATTGCCCTTTTACTGACTTCAAATAGCTTAAACAAATTACCTAAAGGAACTGCAGGGTTTAGCCCATTTAATGAATTTTAATAAGAAATACATGAATCAGTCAAAAACCAAGAAAAAAAAAGTGAATAACATTGAACTAGTTTTAATGGAAATTAGCTCATTACCCTGCTGGCTTACATTCACCAAAGGCTGAATTTTTTATGGAAAATTTGCTAGCCTTCAGGAAAATGGGAGGATCTTTAAATTAAAGATTAACTGTATTAGTGGTATTTTTCTCCCTCAAATTAGCCTTAACTGGAGATACTAAAAACGCTGGGGTTATTTTCCCCTTTGGGAAACTTAAAAAAAAAGATTCCTTCTAATGAAAGAGTTTCTCACAGTCATTGAAATACTTTCAGAAATGTAGTAGGAAACAGGGGTTTCCTTTTTTGCTTGCAATATTTTATAAGAAAGAGTAACTTGAGAATCAGAAGGGTCTGTACAGTGAGTGTCCTGTCCTCTAGCAAGATTCCACAGTGTCTGTGAAAAAAATTTCTTTCTCTTGTTTTCTCTTACACTCATATGCACATACTTTTGTTCTTCCTTTCTTCTTTAATCTCCTTTTTTATTGCTGTTTTATTAAGTATAGTAAAATATACAGAAGAAAATTCGCCATATTAACCATATTTAAGTGTACAGTTCAGTAGTATTAAATATATTCACATTATTTTGTCTTCCTTTTTGTTTAAGCAAAACAGCACATGACTTTTAATAACCTAGGGCATGGACATCTTCAGTGAAAGAACTCTTTATTTCAAAGTGATTCCTATTGCTTTCCTGTTACTTAAGGACAAAGAGAAATAGAAAGTGTTTCCCCTGCATCTCTATCATTTTTAGTAATTGTAGAATCCCCTATAAAGTACTTGAAACTGTAATGGTAATCTTCAAAACCAGAGTCGTATGTTGTAGCAAATATTTCAGTTGAAGGAGACACCATTTCACATTCTGAAAGTGGGAGTTCAATGTATCAAATGGAGTACAGAGTCGTCTTGGGAGTCTTAGTTCTGTTTGGAGAAATTCTTAGAAATCCCAAATATTGCCTAGGTTATTCCAAATTGATCACAATGGGACTCTGCGATTAAATTGATTTTCATCACATTTTGGTCTCTTATTCGAATTGGGGTGGATTTAAGAAGTTCATCATCTTTTTGCCCAGTGAAAATAAATAATGGTAATAAAAATTCTTACTAAATGACATATATAAAGGACCCATGGTCAAAGTCAAAGTGGGGAAGGATTGAGGGTGGGAGGTGGGGGTGGGTGGGGCAGCAGAAAGTGGTGGCAGGAAAATGGAGACAAATGTACTTGAACAATAAAAAAATAAAAAAAAATAAAAATTTTTAAAAATGTATTCTAAAAAAAAAAAAGTCTTACTAAATAATTCACAGATGCATCCTAGAAAGGGGCTATCCCTTCAGAGCTAGTGTAAATATATTGATATTCTTTCATGTGGGATAGCATGTTTCAGAAGAAGCAGGTTCTGGAAAGAGCCATTCTGTGGACTGTTCCTCTTGGGGTAAGGCAATGTTACTGAACAGTTACCAAGCAATTTGAAAATGGGCCTTTGTGAAGGGAGACCTTAGTCAAAGCTACTAGTGAATAGGCAACCAACACAGTTCAATGATCTGTATAGCAAAGGAAAGTTCTTAGTTTCTCTGAAGCAAGAATCTTGACAATCAAACATTGTGGGGAGGGTGTAAGAAAAATATTAAATATTTTCTGGAGATTTTACTGAATCAAATGGATATTACCTGCAGTCGATGTTACTATTGTGTTTTTATTTTCAAGTGGTTACCCAAGACACTGTGTTTTTATTTTTAAATGGTTGCACAGGACATGTAAGATGTTACCTATAGGATGGTCAGGTTTAGCAAATAAAAATACAGGATTTTTCCCTGGCTGGTGTGGCTCAGTTAGTCAGAGCATTATAGCCAAAAGGTTGAGGGTTTGATTCCTGGTCAAGGCACATACCTAGGTTGCGGGTCTGACCCCTGGTACAGGCATGGCACATTTGACCCAGGTCTGGGGGTTTACAATCCCCAGTCTGGGCGCTGATTCCCTGTCTGGGTGCGTTCAGGAGGCAACCAACTGATGCTTCTCTCTCACATCAATGTTTCTCTCTCTCTTTTTTTCCTCCTCTTTCCTTTCTCACTAAGAGCAATGAAAAAAATGTCCTCGGATAAGAAAAATAAAATTTCGGATACAGAATTCCCAGTTAAATTAATTTCAGATAAATAATATAATTTTTAGTATAAGTATCTCCTATGCAATATGTCTCGTAATATGTAAGACAACTAACAAATTATTTGTTATTTATCTAAACTT
The DNA here is from genome assembly GCF_021234165.1 of Pteronotus mesoamericanus. Classification (NCBI taxonomy): domain Eukaryota; kingdom Metazoa; phylum Chordata; class Mammalia; order Chiroptera; family Mormoopidae; genus Pteronotus; species Pteronotus mesoamericanus. The sequence continues at coordinate 34,014,193 of NW_026555329.1, forward strand.
CAAATTTAACTGGGGCATATTATAATTTATCTTGGAAACATATTGTTATAGTTTACTAAAAGTTGCATTTGTTTGACATGTAGAACTCAATTTAAATTTCAACATGAAGTCATTGCTGTCTTCTCTTCCATTTTCAAGTACCAAAATTTCTTGTCTGTTTGCATTGTTTCTCCACCCATCTCACTATGCTTTTAGGTGCATAATTAAAAATATGTTTTAGTTTTATTTCTGGTTCTAAAGAAGACAGATTTTAGAGATCTAATTCAGTTTCATGCCTTTTATTAAAGACATCTAAATTTTCTTATTATCTGCATCTAAATATTTCCACTTTTTTTCTGTTAATGTTTGTACTCATGTTTCATTTAGCTGATCACTGTACTTTAAGGTCGTCACTTTTTTTGTTGTCCTAAGAATCAGGATTATTTAATACCTTTGCATTGGCATACACACCAGTAAATGATCAGTATGAAAAACATAAGTCATTATAAAGAAATTTTATTCCTGTAAGGGAATAATACCATTTCCTACAGACATAGGGGAAATAAAAGCTGGAAATAAACTAAAATATAAGGAACTGTTACTATTATTTTATATAAAAAGCTATTTTTCCATGAACTTGGTTTTATAAAGAAGACAGTCAGCTCTGAAAAGCTTAAGGAAAAGACATCAATGTCCCCGGTCCGCTTCCCTCTGCAGGTGGGTGGTGAGGAGCCTAGAGGGATCGTCTCTGCAAACCAGGCCAATCTTGCTTCTGTGATGTATCTCCAACCAGAATGATCTCAGAAAAAGGAAAAGTACAGAAATAAAGATTTAAAAGATTTTATTTGCAGAGGGAGGTTAATGGTAATTGGACTGTGCTAGGTTTTCTAGAAGAGCCATCCCTACAAAAATTACTATACATTTATAATATATAATAATCTGATCCACACTAGTACAGTATTTCTCTAGCTCTTGCAATGAAGTTGAGTGGAAAATTGGAATTTAATCACATAGAAAACTTGGCCTTCTGGCTTAATCAGGCCAAATTGAGTATATCCAAAATAGATGTTTTCTGTTCATCTTAATTTAGATGTTTATAACATGATTGATAATTTGCTGAAGAAACACAAAGGATCATATAAGGTATTTATATTTAAAGAAGTCTGTTCTGATGCTATTTCTTACTATCTAAAATCACTTGCTCCACAGCGGGCAGCTTCTTTTTGACAATGACTTAGTAAAAAGCCTCTGCAGCAGAACATGGCATTAGAAATATTCTAGAAACCGCCACAGGAGCAGCAGGAATGAAGTCTTGGGGCGTGCCAGCGTTCTGAGGTTAGCCTGAATGAAACAGCCTTAAAGGAATGGGAAGCCAAAGTGCCCATGATGAAAGGTGGTCAAATTAAACATCCTTCTCTCCTGGTCTGATCTTGACTAGTGTCCCTCTCAGCCCATTTTAGTTCGGGCACCATGACTGCTAAGAGGTCAGTTGATTACACATGTTCTGTAAAAGGAATAACCATCCTTTAAGATAATGTCCCATGTGGAGATGAGAGCTCCATAATAGAGGAACCATTTTCAATGCATCTGTATCAAAGTCTAAGAAACACAGCCCCTAACAAGTGTAAAATAGCAAATACTCAAATTCTTTTCAGGCACTCCAGGAAGGTTATAACACAAGGGAAGTATAGGAAATAATTGAATGTTTTGGCATTGTGAGAATATATAAACAACATTGTTTCTCAAAAGAACTGTTGCTGGAAATTCCATAAAACAGCAAATAAGTTTTATTCTTCACAGAAAATAATGGTTAATTGGCCAATAAGTTACAAATTTTTTCACTTTGTAATTAGTGGTCAAATTGTTTTCATTGTTATTTTATAGAACAAATCAAAGGTGATTAATATATTTATCTGTAATTTTGACTCTGAGATATTTCCAAAAAGGATGTGATTAAATCCTTATAATTAAATTAATCAAACCACCCTTTGACAGAATTTTTTTTTCATTAGTTGGAGAGATAAGAATGTACAGAGTATGTGAGAAAATAAGCTAATTCAACCAGTCTCCTTAGGTAAGGTGGCTATTACATTTAAACTTTAAACTTTAAATTTAACTCTGGATTCTAAGGAAAGCTGATAAACATGATGAATTATAGTAAAGTTCTTTTACTTTTTTCATAAAACAAAGCATCAGTTCTTCACAATGATGCATTGAGATGCAACTAGTATTTATGCATTGTCTGTGTTGGACCATCTAGGCATCTAGATAATTGTGTGTTCAGGATTCTGTAGATATTTCCTATTAATGGGTTACGGTTTTCAAATACTTCCATTTTGTACAATTCCCAGTTTTAAAGGTGATAACATACTATATGCATGTAACACAGTTTCAATATTTCATTTTTAACTGGGCATTTTACCAAACACCACCTAACATTACAATGAGTGAAATTGTTGAAAGAGGGAATACATGATATGAAAAGAATTTTGTTTTGTACACTGGACTGTGTTTGGCTTTGCTAGAGTCAGGATATGGCGGCCCCCTCCACCACCGCCTCCATTATGTTGAGGCTTGTTTTTACTACCATTTTTTAAAACTGATACAATATAATAATAAAGGAAAAAAGAAAAGGGAATTAATCTGTCCTTTACTTATAATTATCATTTTTAAATGCATCATTTTATTTTATTTTTTATTGAATTTATTGGGGTGACATTAGTTAATAAAATTATATAGTTTTCAGTGGTACAATTCTATAATATGTCATCTGTATATTGTATCATGTGTTCACCACCCCAAGTCAAGTTCTACTTCCTCCCAACCCCCTTTCCCTCTGGTGACCACCATACTGTTGTCTGTGAGGTTTTTGTTTGTTTGTCTTGTTTTGTTTTGCTTATACTTTTAATTATCTGAATGGTCATTTGGATCACAGAGTCAGTCCAATGCCATAACATTTGTGATAATAGAAAGAACTCAATAAATTGAAAAAAAACATGGCTTTGATGATACATGACTCATTCATTTAGATGATGTTTTTGAGCTGTTTCTTCATGCAAAACATTGCTAACACTGAGGTGTAAGAGAGGAGAGAGAAAAGAAAAGAGGAGAGGGGAGAAGAGACATAGCGAGAGAGAGAAAATAGATATGAAAATAAAATAGGTATAATAAAATAGATATCTGCTCTGGAGAAGATCTCAGTGAGCGAACAGTTCCATAAAAGTTAGACTCTGATTCACAATATATAGGTATAAACATTATTTTCAAATGTAGGACTAATGAAGTCTTGTTGACTGATTTTTAAATACATAAAGCAGAATTACTTTTTAATTTTTTTATTTTTCAACTACAGTTGACATTCAGTATTATTTTATATTAGTCTCAGGTGCACAGCATAGTAGTTACACTTTATGTAATTTACAAAATTATCCCCCTGATAAGTCTAGTACCCTGGCACCAAATTCTAAGTAGAGGTATTTACCTTTAAAAACCTAAAGTTCTATCTCTCTTCTCCCTCTCTCTGTGCATCTCTATCCTCTCACTCCTCTCCCCCTTCTCTTTTCTCTCTCCTCTTTCCTCTCTTACCCACCAGTGAAGGCTGTGTCACACAGATCCCTAGGAATTACTCAATTTTAGATCTGGTAAAATGGCTGGCCGGCTGCCACACAGTTACCTACTCTCTGCCTCCGAATCCTAGCTGCAAAAAAAAAAAAAAAAAAAAAAAAAAAAAAAGGTGTTCCTTGAATCATTAATTATTTGACTCCTTAAAGAAAACTATACAGCCAGACCTAATTTTTTGTGGTTTTTATTGTTTGCTATTAACTACTTTAAAGTGATTCACAATTATTTTAATATCATGCCACCTGTAAGTGGTGGTACGGTATATTTTCAAAGTTCAAATGTTGTTTTCTTTATTACAGGTTTCTTTTCTCCATGGAAAACTCCAAAGCCTGTAAGTTGGAATTATTATGCTTCTTTCTTTATTTCTAGTTATTATTGCAATTCCATTAAGTGACAGTTAGTGAATTGGGCAACCTCAAAATCTCTTCCACCTCTGAGGTTCTGTGATGTCAAAACAACAAATCTTCTGTGTCCTTTTGTCTTGTATTTGTCCCACAAATATAACTCATCTAACTTTCCTGTAAAAGCATGGATGCCTATTCAGTAATAAATATGCTTAGAAAATGAACATTAACACTATTCATGATGGTGTGCAGAAAATACTTTAGAAACCTTTTTTATTTTCCCTGTCAGAAATACTACAGTCTTTATAACATGGATTTTTAGAAAGAATGAAAATTACAGGCCCAGGGGTCTTAGCCTGCAAGTTAGATCTGGTCCAAAAGAAATTTAGCTCTGTATAGTGTGTGTGTGTGTGTATGTGTGTGTGTGTATGTTTACATTGTAATGTATACAGAGGTAAATATATATGTGTCTGAAAATGTGTGTATGAGGGGGGACCCAAAAAATCCAGAAGTTATTTATAATAAATAAAAATATTGTGTATGTATTCTTACATGTTTAAACTTCAGTCACCTTCAAAATACTCTTTATTTGATGCAATATACCTATTGCGATGTTTTTTCCACTGCTCAAAATAGATTTTGAACTTACCGGTTATGATGCTTTTTAGTGCTTCTTCCTTTTTTTTGTTTCACCTCTTCCACATCAGCAAACCATTTCCCTTTGAGGACTTTTTTCATCTGGGGAAACAAAAAAAAAGTCGTTCAGGGCAAGATGGGGTGACTAGGAAGGGTGGGGCATAGGGGTCATGCTGCCTCTGCTCAAAAACTGCTGAACACTCAGCACAGTGAGGGCAGGTGCGCTCATAAATCACCCATCATGAAATGGGCAAACGCCCATTGGAAGAGTCTTCAGAAAAATTCACTGAAGCCGAATGCAGCCTCTCACGAAAACACCAGCTGGCGCACTGATACAGATGGGTCTCTATAACACTCACTGAGCAGAACAAGCTCTCTCTCTCTCTCTAAAGAGTAATATCTCTTTAGAGAGAGAGAGAGAGATTCCCCCCACCCTTCACCACCAAACCTGACAATCACTCAAAGTGATGCTTCTGAATCTTCTTCAGATACTGGTGATCTCTGCTACTACCTAACCTCTCTGGGCCTATTTCTTTTATGAATCGTCCTGCAATTTTGATGCTAGTGTAGGAGGCCGAGAGACTTTAGCAATCTTCTTATGAGGCTTGGTTAACCCAGCTGGATTACTCTGCAATTAGAAAGGATCTTTATTTGCCATTAGAATGAAACGAGTAATTGTCCAAGCCCCAAGAGCTGGGACTGGTTTTCCAGGATCCGATTTTATGGTGTGTTAGAATACACTGCTCAGACTGGAATATGTGCAACCCATGACCAGAAGGGTGTGTAGCAAAGTGACTCCACCCCCTTCTTCTCTTTCCTCTGACAGTAATCAGCTCTGAAGAAAATGCCCTCAGTGTGACCAGTGAGTAGGAAATTCTTGAGTTAATTGTATGTTCCTCTTATTCCTTTTACTGAGGGAACATTTAACTGCTTGATTTTCTCATTTTGGAAATGGAGATAATGAAATTTTACATACTTTTCAAGTGCAATAACTGGCAATTAAATATTATGTCTTGAACATGGTTTGGAGGAGTGAAAATAAAGTATCGTTGAGCCCCATAAGAGGAGGAAACCAGAAGCTGGAGTGAGGGGCTGAGGGTGCCAGGGCTGGTTTCCCACCAAGCATGTCCTCGTTTTGGATTTCACTCACCTGGTCCACAGACAGTATCAGATGGGAACACCAGACCTATCTGGGCTTAGTAAGCCACTTAGTGATGATGTGATTTTGAAAAGAGATATTTAAAAATATTTGAAATGAAATTTGTTTTATCTTGGCCAAAATCTAAGTAATTCCTTCCTTTTACCACCAGAGTTAAATCTGTACTCTCTGGTTATACACACCTTTATCTAATTTAACAAGGAACCTTGCAGCCTCATCATGGTGCTACAATTATGCAATTTAGTGATTTCCTGATATGTACCACATTTAAACAAATTACGCCATTTGGCATAAGCACAGCATTTGCTGTCATTAAAGTAATTACATCCATAGTCAATAATTCCAAAAAAAGGTTTTATAGAACTCAATTTACATTTACTCCTGAACCCGTACACCCATGCAAAAGTTAAAGCTTGGCCAGGTCCTAGGCTGAGTGAAGACAGAGGACTGTCGATTTCATGTCCTCCATGTAGCTGTCAGAAAGTCTTTAGACCAAGGACTATATAATAAGAGGCAGTATAGTATGTGATTTAGGGTACAGGCTCCGAGGGACGGCCTGGGTTCAGATTTTCCTTTGAGCTCTATGACCTTCAACAAACTGCTTAAGTTCGTAGTATCTCAAGCTCTACCTCTGTAAAATGGGGACTATAGTAGTACCCCACTCATACGGTTCTTATGAAGAGTTCATGAGTTAATCTATGTAAGGTGCTTACATGTTAAGCTCTAAAATATAAACTACTAAAAAATAAAATATAAACTACTGTCATTCTAGAAAGCAGATCCTTTATGCATGAATTCAATAAATTAATCATTTTATGAAGGAATGTAGCTTGCTAAACTATTCATTTAAATAATGTGTAAATACATAACCACAGTATATGGATTTAAACACTTTCTCCTCTGAGGATTGGTGACATCCTTAGTTAAGATAAGGAAATGTTATCCTGAGCAAGATCACTCCTCTTCCTTGTTCTGTGTCACCTTCTGACCTTCTTCCATCCTACTGATCCATATCTTAAGCCAATCCATGTCAAGATAGTCACTTCCCACTTAACAAGTACTGTATTAATTATAGTGAGTTCTCCTTCTCTCCATCTGGACAGAATCCAAGTTCATTCTGCGTGAACAGAATCAAGCCAAATGGCTTCATCTCCCAGCCCTGCCCTAACATAGTGAGCAGGCATGTTTAGACTATGCCAGCTTCTATAGAAAGCAAAGAGTTTCTAAATAGAGTGTTTCATGAGGTTTGGGGAAAGACCTGCCTTATTCAAAGCCCTCTACTTCCAGCGTACACCCTAGAATCAGAAAGTAGGCTTTAAAAAATTAACCTCACCCTAATTAGGTTTTTCCACTTTACTGTTTGATGTCCCGTTGTAGACTGTCTGTCTCCTCTGTCCAGTATTTAGGTGACTGCCCTCTCATACACTCATTCATTGACCAAGGCCAGCAGAGATAAAAAGTTTGATATAGAAAACAACTTCATTTTTCTTTCTCTAGTGAGATGTTTATAAACATCGGCCTAGGTATAGATGCCACTGGGACTGGACAAAGCTCAGTCAGAAGCCTTGATGAGAGGAAGCCTGGCTGGTAGCACAGCTCTAGACAAGTCATGGCCAGAACATCAAGTGAGGCCCATGACCTGGGCAGCAGGACAGGGTCAGAATCTAGGGGTTTCATGAAGGTTGACAGGAACAACTGAGCACAGAATGTCCCAGTTGGAAAGAAAAGTCCAGAGGCCAGGTTGGAAAGAAGGGAGAGATCAACAGAGGGCACCCTTCACAAGGTGCTGTCAAATCAGCACACAGCCCCAGTGAGCAGGGGCTGATCTCTGACCCCAGGCCAGTGCCTTGTTCTGTGACCTTTCGTGTAGGAGCCGACAAATAATTCACTTTGGGGGTTATAGGATGCTGTTTCAGTAATTTCATGGTCACAGCGGCTTTCTGCTCGACAGTCTTCTAGGAAACCCTGGCAGAGTGACTTGAGGGTTGATGAATGTCACAGTAAGATGTTGTGAAATTGCTTTGCTAAGCATGAACTGGACTCTTTACTAGTCCCCCCATTTCTGGGCTATCAAAATTGTAGAATTTGTCAGTCTGCCACAGAAACTTCCCCAAATAGTACCCAAAGCATCATTTGTTCTGTAGTTTTAAAAATGTTTTTAGAAATGCTTATATTTATCTGAAGCATGTTTGCTCCAATGACTGTACATGAACAATACATATATGAGCAAGACCTAGGTGGGTTACCAAATAACCCCGACTGAAAGATGGGAGAAAAAAACTAGAGATTTGCTGCATCTCTATGACAACAAGTGGGATACTGCCACTACTCAGACTATGTTTCTAATGTATTCACTTTTTAGAATTTAATACCTTATGTTTGGAAACAGGAGGGGGAAAGTCACTGCCAGAATGCATCCATGTGATGCCTAAGGTCAAAGTGAAAAAATGAATATGCCTTTACCCACAAATGGGGGTCTTCCCATCGCAGCCAAGACACCCATAATGGATGACCAAAAGAACCCAGAATGGCCTCCTAGATGAATTTTGCTATCAAATGAATTATGAAGTATATATTTAAAAATATATACTAAATGGGGGCAAAAGGCAGAAAATTAGCTAAAACTTTAAGCAAATTTATCAATTATTTCTCTCAATGTATTCTTATGTAAAAAAGCATTCTGTCACATATGGTTCTGACCAGGGTCTGCCACTGATAGCCGTTAGACCTCTTTGCTCCTTTGGAGATTATGTTCAATATAGGCGATTGAACTCGACTAAGGGTTTTCCATCCTTGTTAGCTATAGAACCTTTCTTCAAATGAAATCTTTCTTGGTGACACATATAGAAAACAAATGAAAATGAAGCCACTTGTTTTATTCCCTTCAGACTGTTCCAACAAACTACCATAGACTAAGCGACATATATACAACAGAAATTTATTTCCCACAGTTCTGGAGACCAGGAAGTCCAAGATCAAGGCACCCACACATTCAGTTCTGCTAAGAACCCATTTATTATATAACTGTGTTTTCTCTGTAATCTTACCTGGCAGAAGGGACTAGAGAGGTCTCTGGGGTTTCCTTTGTAAGGACTCTAATCCCATTCATGAGGGCTCCACCCTCATGACCTAATCACCTCCTATAGGCCCCACTTCCTAGTACTATCACCTGGGGTGTTAGGATTTCAACATTTAAATTTTGGGGAGACACAAACATTTAGATCATAGCACCAGTCTTACTGAGAGGAGTGCCAGTAACCCATTTCTTTCCTAATTTGCTGACTCTCCTGACTCCTGCCTTAGTTGAAGGTAGGTGAGCAGCTCACAGGGACCTTTGTGTCACACAGTAACCTGTACAGTACATGGTATCTCACATCCCCTCCAGCTTTAAAATACTTATCACTGAAAGGTGAGAGGTGGCATCGAAGCCCCAACCAAAATATAACCCACGTGAAAACAAAGGAGGACTGTACAGTAGGAGACAGAAAGTTTTAATTCTGTCAAGCTCAAAATAGTGTGTATCAAAACTGGTTTTAGAAAAAAGAACAAGTGACAATATTTTTTCGATGAGTTCATTCACTCACTAAACATTTTCTGAGTATTTACTAAGTGTTGGTAGTACAATGATGAGAAAATCTGCATCCCTTGCAGCCTCTGTCCTAACATGATCTATTTGAGGAGACTTGTAATTATAGCTGGGTGTGATGAGTGCTGAGAGGGTGGGGGGGGTGCTGTGGGAACACCCAGGAGGAACATGTAACCAGACCAGGAACAGTGAGCAAACACCTGGAAGAGGAGAGATGCAGCATCTGAATCTAATAGCCAGGTAAAATGAGGGAGGGATTTGGAAGAGCAGAAAATGGGTAAACTTTGCAGGTACAAGAAGTTAAGAAAGTATGCAAAGGGTCGCAGGCCCGAGATCACTTGATGGATCCTAGGGAACGTGAGGAGAGGCCATCAGCAGATAGGAGAAAGGCAGCAGAATCTGGGTCATGGAGTTCCACAAAGGAGTTTGGCTTTTCTCCTGAGGACCATGCTGGCCCAATGCAGAATTTTAGGCAAGACAGTAACCTAATCTAACTTTTACACAAAGCAGGTTTATTCGAAGCAGAAAAGTTGAAGGTAAGTTTGAATGAGGAATCAGTTGATCAATAAATGAAGGTGAAGTTGGTGGTGCCAATAGGTGATCTCAGTAAACCTGGCTTTTTCCCTGATGAAAGGATGTTAGGCCCTGCTTTATCTACCTCATGAGGCTAGGGTGAGGATCAAAGAAGATTATATATACTAAAGGACATGGTAAACTGGCAAGTGTCCCATGGACCTTTAATAAATTGCAGTGGTAGCAACAGCAGCAGCAGTATTATGGAAAAGAAACCAACAGATCAGCAGTAAATGAGGCTTCATAGAAGACTCTGAACAATTCTCCAATCCCAGATGAATGTATTATTACTAATAAATTGTAAGGAAAGTGATTGAATGTTCAAGTGTAGGACATTGTTGGGACATGCGTAGGTGTCAAACGAACATGTGCTTTATCATCTGTTTCGGTAAAAATAATGTCATGTATTAAAACCATATTCAAAAAGGAATAATTCCATATATTTTTAAGCACTTGCACATAAATTATCATGATATACATGTCCCCTATATTTTATAGAGAAAAAGGAAAAACAGAGTCAGGGAGATTACCAGGAAGTGATTTGCTGAAAATTACCAGCCTAGAGGTGACAAGGCTATATAAGTTTGCATTCAAAATTCAGGCACCACTTGTGTTTATAACAGTCTATGGTAGTTTACTATATAGATGCAGAGTCCTCTTTTTCAAGGCCCTTAAAATATACCATTCGATATAGCACGAAAAAAGATAAAGTACCTAGGGATAAATTTAACCAAAGACACAAAAGACCTGTATGCAGAAAACTATGCAACATTGAAAAAAGAAATTAAGGAAGACACAAATAAATGGAAGCATATACCGTGCACATGGATTGGAAGAATTAATATCCTTAAAATGTCCATACTACCAAAACCAAAGTTTTTAAGTGTTTCATGGAAGAAAAGTCCACAGGGCAAGGAAGTCTAACTTAAAGGTGAGGATTGTGCTGTGTGACAAAGGAAATAGCAGGAAAGAATTTGTCAGTCATTCCTTCTATTCTTTTCCACTTTTCAGATCATGGACCGATGGGAGAATCAAGGCAGCCCTCAGACGAGTTTATCTGCTCCGGCTGTGCCGCAGAACTTGCCCTTCCCACCCGCCCTTCACAGGAGTTCCTTTCCTGACTCAACAGAGGCCTTTGACCCGAGGAAGCCTGACCCCTATGAGCTCTACGAGAAATCTAGAGCCATTTATGAAAGTAGGCGTAAGTGAAAGCCACAGAAAACAAGAGTGCATTAATAATAGCTGAAGCCCTGCCAGGAGTTATATTGAGGCTGAAATGATCTGCTGTGATTTTTATGTTCTGAGATTCAAAAACTGTCTCAAAAGTAAAGCCAGCTGATCTAAACATTTCTCTAAAAAAAAAAAGAATTTTAAAGGCTGCTGACTCTAAAAAAAGCTTATAGCCTTTGGTTAAATTTTATTTCTCACTTTTCCTCCATAGCTCGTGAGGAAAATCAGGAATGTATTTGGAATGGGGGAGAGGGCAAAAAGAGGTTGCTAGTTTTCTTTGTCACCAAATAATAAATGCTTGGCCCTTTCATGTTTAATCTGATCTTGAGTCTGAAATTTAGATTTTTGTCAGAGCCTTGAATGCAGGTACTGAAGAACTTAGTGCTGTGAGTAAATGTTAGGCACATCCTTCCATCTCACAGTCAGGGAAGTAATAGTTCCAAATGCAGCCCAGAGTCAGGTGCCAATCATTTGTACCAGAAGCTTCTCATTTAATGCAATGGGGCCCATCTGGAAGTTCAGCCATAAAATACAATACATGTGTGGACTTGTCACCCTATTTGAAGGTCCTCTAAAATTATTTCATTGCACTTTATAAATATTAGAAAACAAAAGTTTTTAATATTGCATATGCATTCATTGTGCCTCTTTCCACCATCTAACAAGCCATCTCTGCCAAATGTTAGAGGACAGGAATCTGAATGGCATGAATGTATAATGTGTGAGGGAAATACACAGTGTAATACGAACCTGAGTAAATGGATCGAGAAACCCAGCCTAGTGAGGAGCGTTTGGTCCCCGGTGCTCCCGTTTACAGTCTGCTGACTTCCTTTGATTCCATGTTCCGCCAGGGTATTCTTTCCAACTTTATCACTGAAGCATGAATAGCAAGTTTTACATTGTCTGTGTTCTCAGAGGCTCTCAAATATGCTTATTCTTTGATGAATCATACACCCAGCTGGTAAGGGGGAAAGTAGATGTAATACCATTTCCCCATCCTCTTCAACTCTTTGTAAAAGTAACTTTGGTTGAGAAAATACTTACAACAGCAGACCATTGAGAAATTATTCTCATCAAAATGAACCTCACTCTATCCTCTCTTTTTTTTTTTCAATAATCAGCTATGAGTTTCATTTTTCCTCTTTTGGATAAACAACTGAAATGTCTTTTAAAGATTGTGTAGTTAAAATGACTGCTGTGATAGAGTAAGACTAAAGCAGCCTTATTTTATATATATTACATAGGGTATTAATAATGCTCATTAAACTGAAAAAAATTTGAAAAGATTCCAGCACAGTTCTTAATACCTTTTATACTTCAATAACCAAGTATTCATTGAACACTCTACACTTAGCACCGTGGGGAGATATCAAAATTGAGTAACATGCCCTGCTCTCAGAAATTTAACAGGGGAAATAAGAAGAGTAAGTAGAAAGAAATGGAGATCAAGACACAGCAGAAATTCTAACATGAAAGGTGGAAACACATTGCATCCTCATGCCTTTGGCTTGTTTAGTTTTTTATCACATTTAAGGAGCTTCCAGAGATGCTTCCTCCTGTTTTTGTCCCTTCATTAGTCATCTGCTCCCATCCTTCTGCAGCTTCCTAACCAAGGCAAGCTTTCTTATTCAGAACAAAGGCAACATTGGTATTTATTCCATCTTCTTTTCATGGGCCCCTGATACTGTTGTGACCTCAGTTTCCGAGCAGGAATTGTGCGTGACCTTCTTTTCAACCCAGAAAGAATTCTGATCTCTTTATCTAGCCGCTGCAGTGCTGTTTCTGTTCATTGCCTTTCTGCTCCTCACCTAAAAACCAAGCAAACTAATCCACCCTAACCCTCCCTAACTTCATTTCCAGTCTTCCTCCGGGAGCACTTTATCCCTTTTGGCTCTTCAGCCACCCAAACAACACACATCCCCAATTCCCCACCTTGTCCCCTGTGTCCCCGATGGTGCCCTTCATATGTCACCACTGCTGCCACTGTACTCATGGCCCCCCTTCCTGTTTTCATCAACGCTCTCTGTTTGTAAGGTCACAGCAATGTTTTCAGGGTCACGATTCTTAGGAAGCCAAAAGAGGGCAAGCTCATTTTCTTTCCCATCCTTTTCTATCATGTTATTTCATAACACTAAATGGAGTGTGAATGAAACACAGAAATCATGTCAAGGTAAGAAAGCTTTACACTGAAGATTAAGGAAGCCAGAAAATCATAATGTGACTTTCTCCAGTCTCTGGGTAGCTGATCTGTTCACTCTGCATGTATCTTAAAGAACAAACCCGCCCTTTGACCTTTATACATTTCGTTTCCAACTCTAAAAAAATTCATTCTCTCATTCAAATCTGTAGAACACCCCCCAAAAATTTTTTTAATGAATAGGGGTAAGCTCAGTCTCTTTCTCGCCATCCTCAAATAAGTTTTCTGTAAAAAAAAATGATTGTGAAATATATGCATCCAAATAAAAGGCCCATATTCAAATTTTTATTGTTAACTACTCCTTATTCCCTTGAACTACATGCATAATATTTAGATTTGAATCTATTTATTCTTGTGTCCCTGAACTTTTTTTATGAGAGAAAAATCAGTGGGACCAGGGAGAGAATGGGAGGGAATCCTGGCCAACACTGTCTAAACCAAGTCTTTTGACATTTTCCCTGGTTTATAGCGATCTCATCGTCCTCCTTTACAACCAAATCTAAAGAGATTTTTTTGTATTCACATTCAAAACTGAGCGGCAGGAACCGAATAAAAGGATGTACCTCCACCCACAAGCGTCTGCTGTACAGAGCTAAGAATGTTTGTTATATCACGGCTGTCAAGGAGTGTTTGGATTCAAGTCACTAGTCCCCTGCAAATGATGGAAATTTATCAAATGATGTAAATGCTGCTGTGCCTCATTTGGCTCATAATTAGATTATGCTGACATTTAATGTGCAGGCACAGGACGTCTTAATAAAGATGTATTCTGGGGGAGAAAAAAAAGTAGTGATTTTAAACAAAGACAACCATAGGATACTGGTATCGCCTGAAACAGAACAGGACAGGTCCGTGCTTATAGAGGAAAGGTAGGAACATCTCCCGTCTTCATAGATCTTAGGATGAGGTGGGAATGAAGAGAGAGAAAGAAGGCGGTCCCACCGAGCAGGGAAGGCCATGCCTCTGACTTCAGAGCACCAGGCAGAGTGCCCAGAGGTGGGACCTCCAGGCACCACATCAATCAAAGAAATTGTATGAGACGCTCGGTGTGTGTCTCGAACGCTACTGGGCACTCCACAAGGGAAAAACCACGAGAAAGAGTCTCTGCCCAGGCAAAGCTCACAATGGAATTGACGAGATAAAAAAATAGGAAAACCATTTCTGAACAAGACTGTATTACACAACGCAGCAAATAGGATCAGTAGTTTAACATGAGAAATTGTGCAGTAGTTTCAAGCCAATTAGACCAATAATTTCTCGTTCCATGTGCAAAATTTGTATTTAACCAAGAGCCTGTCTTGTATTAAATACCTTTTAATGATCAAAAATCTAATTATTCCTATTGGAGAACTTTGTGGGATAAGAATTTTTTTCCCACCAACTTAATTCCATATAAACTTAAAGCTCACATACATAAAAGAAGAACCGTACTCTCCAGAAAAATCCCCCAAAAAGTTTTGACTAAAAAAGTTTTGGGGATTTTTGTGTTAATTATTTAAGCATTGACCCTCTGTCATTACCCGCAATTCCCAGAAAGAGCAAAAACCTCACTCCTTTCTCTACTCAAGGCTTTTACAAAAATGTCACTTTTCTGTGGATTTGGCCTTTGTTGATCATTGATTTCTTGCTGTCCCCATTATTTGCATTTTTTAAAATTGAAGACAAAGGAAAATACTCCCCTCTGAGTTATGGGAAAAGCCATGCTGTTTTTTACTTACACCGCCTTAGTTCTTTCCCCGTGCATCTCATGAAAGTAGGACTTTAATTTTCTCTGCAATCACAAGAGGAAGGGCTTAAATTTTCTCAGTTTGCATGCTAACAGTCTGAATGTCAGACTAAGTACACCATTTCTAACCTTGAAAAAACAGCCTATTTCTAAAGGCCCTCACTGCTTTCACCCTGGGACCTCCTCCTGCCATTCTGTCTCTCTCTGTGCTTGCCTCATCGCTTCAGCCACATCTTTGTGACATGATAAACATCTTATAATGCCTACTTATCCAGGAGACTACCTAGACTTGTAAGTTTGCCTAAAACGGTCCTGCCCTATGTTGTCCTGGCATGATTATTAATAGCTCACCTTTCATTCACCAGGTTGTCCTCATTTTAATGGTAAATTATATGGCTACCCTTTACTACATCATCTGTTAAAGCAATAGACATCATTACCCTCCAAGAAAAGCATGCATCTAAATGTACCAACTGTGAATAAAATTCTTATGACCTACTCAGATAAGTATTTTCGTTCAAGTTACTGTATTTGATGGACTGATTTTTTGCCCATACATGTTTTTTTTTTTCCTAATTTGAAGTACAAGACTTATGTGGTGGCTTGACTTAGAAGCCAAACTCTCAGTCAGCTCCCTCTATACCTGGAAAATTGTACATATGTAAAAATCTAGAGCACAGCACACTAAGTAGAAAAAATAGGGAGCAAAGCTTCACTCATTCAAATACTAGATCATGGACTTCTCATTCTTATCACAGAGAATAAGTCAGACTCAATGTCACAATAATCACAGGACCAAAAGGGAGATAATTTTGTCTGTCTTCCTGACCCTAGGAAAGATTGCACTCACATAACTGCAGATAGGCGACTATCATGGCTCCTCTCTTTATTGCCCAGCAAGGCAATACAAAGTGTTTCCCATAGAAAATGAATATGGCTTACTCTGGGACCTTACAAAATAAAGTTTGATCATGCTAATGAAGTCGATTTAGGAATGAGGGCCTTGTCCTATTGCTTTAGTTTTCCTTAAGCCAGACTTATTCTGAAGGTTTGTTTTAGGCTCAGCTCACGGGGCCATTTCTTTGGCATACTCCTCACTGTGGCCCCAGAAGCTAGATCAGACAAGCAGATGGAAACAGAAAGAGGCAAAAAACAGCCCATTTCCTGAAGCTCTCCCTTCATGGTTCTGTACCTTGGCGTGAACTCAAGCTGAATTATGACTGAAGTTGCCCAAACTTTTTTTTTCCACAATGAACCTTAGTTATTATATATAAACAATTTATGGGGTACAACATGTCCATACTGCTTTGTAGTAAGACATCTTTCAGATGTAAGATCATAAAAATGTCAGGGATATGTATGGTGTAATGTGCCTTATAGTATAACCTCTTTGAAATAGAAATTTCTCTGGAATTTCTTCAAAAAGAGCTCACAGAATCAGTTTTTCTTTCTATAAATTAGGAAGCATTACTCCATAATAGGCAGTGAGTATGACACCAAAGGTAGCAATCTAAAGTAACCACAGGCCATTAAAGAGCAAAATGGAGCAGCAAACTGTTTTTTAGTGTTATACTTGATGTGACATCATAATTTGTAGCCGATCAAAAATGGACAATTTTGTTTTTCACATCTGCAGTTTTTATTCTGCCCTTTTGTTGTTCACTGTGGAATTCTTTCATTGTTCAGTATTGTAATGCACATATAATTCATAGCTAATCACAAATGGGTGGTTGTATTTCTAACCTACTGGTTTCTCTGCTGCTTTCCTTGCTATTACTAAGCAAGGGTTTCTACTATCTCCCATACTAAGAGCAGAACCACTTAGAAAAATGGGCGGTGTAAAAATACTATCCACCACAGCACAGCATTGGAGACACTGAATGGACACTGAGGTGGGAGCCACATGGCACAAGGTAGAGGCACAAGATGTGTAGTGCTCACAGCCAGAGCTCCGAATCCTGTGCAAGCACTTCTGCTTGAGCCTACCCATCTCCAATCTCCTTTGCCTTTATGATTAAATACCCAGTATGGTCAAACTGGACATATCAAGAGACTTAAGAAAAATTTTGATAAACTCATAGATGCCATAGCGGCGGGCAGCTGTTAAGTGACCATGAAAGGCCAGCTGAACTTCCTAGAGAACATCTCCATGCCTGAGCCCTGTCACATGAAGACCTGGCCCCATTTGCTCTGACACTGCTGGTGTCCAATGGCCTTAAAGTGCCCCTCACAAATGTCCTCTGGAGCACTATCGAAATGTTAAAATAAGATGACAGGTAAATGCTAAGCCACTTTTACTAGTGACTTTAGCATGAGAATCATAAAAAACTAAAAAAAAAATTAATAACATTATCATTTAAAATGACCTCAACTGTACTATGAAGGTTAATTTCCTGTACCTTTTTTCCATGGGAAAATCATTATTGCTATCTTTAATATAATTTATATCATGGTTTGATCTGTGAAAAAAATTTGCCTTTCAGCTAGAGCTTCTAATATTATGTGTCACTTTGCAGTTATAATATATTGATAAAGATCAGTAAATCCAGTTAAGCTGTCTTTGCCATTTTTAATGTGTAAATTTTAATTTGGAAATCTAATTTCAAAAATAATATCTTCAAGTAGCTTTGTAAATAACTATGGTAATATTTATATTTCTAACAAGGTCTTTTAATAGAGAAAGTTACCATGATATGAACTAAGTAATAAATAGAGAAATAAAATTTAGGTTGGAGACACATTTTTCACATGTATTTTAGAAATTAGATCTAATCCAATAGCTTATAAAGTTATTTCATTCAATAATTTAAAACTTAATGCTCCTAAAATCAGACAGAGGATAATGGGGGGGAGGGTAATGTGAGAAGTAAACTCTAAAATCAGTCCTTGATTGAAAGTTATTTACTATGTCAAAGCATTTTCTTGGTGGCACAAGTTGACAATGTAACCCATAGTGCTTTCATGAATAAATATGAGACCATCAGGGCTGCAGTAAACCAAGCGTAATTGCTGGATGACAAGTAGGTCCTAGTGAGATTATGATTATATAAAATGTCAGTTTTACAACTAATGGACGTGTTTAGTGGTAGGAGTCTCCCATCCCTCCTCATATAGCTCTCTCTCTTTCTAATGAAAGGGTATTTCTCAATTCATAATCCTAAGCAGTCACACTGAACATGAGATTTTTTAAAACAAAAAAATAACAGTTCTGCTAGAAAATGAATTTGCCTTTGCTGTGAAAACATAGATTGCCTGGCAGCGATGGCCACCCTGCCTGTGATGAGTGAGCCTAGCTGTGCGGGGTGCAGCAGGGACCGCATGCTAAACACAGCAGACCTGCAATCCTGTGCCCCATCATCGCCCTCAAGAGGCTTCTATTTTCCTTTTCATGGTTGAATAATGTAGAACTCTATTTGAAACAAACAAAGCTCATTATGAGAAAATAATCAGAATTTGGTCTTACTTTTAATTTTTTAAATTTAATCATAAAATAGTAGTGCTTCACATATATTTCATAATGCTTCCTAATATTTTATACTCACATTCATGAAATTTTATGTTATATGTAGCATAGATTACGTCATAATTCTCATGAAACTTTTCTATTGCTAAAATAAACCAATTTAACTCAACTATTAATACCTAACTTCAACTATCCAGAGTAAGTATCAAAATACTTGACTGGTGTACACAAATTAACACAGATGTTGATTGAATTTTTCATTTTTCATTATATTTGATGACACATTACCATAAAATGATTTTTTTAAAACCTATACTTATTGTGTGTATATTTTTCTCTGGATTGACTTTACTTTCAAATAAGCATTCTTATAATGACAATCAAAGGTTAGTATTTGGGAATGGTGATCTTTATTTCCACTCCAATCTAAAGAAATTCAGATTTTACTGTTTTATGTCTATGTGAAAGAAATACATTTATAGGCATGTTCCTATACATAAAACAGTAACTCTGTCCTCTAACTTCCATAGATTTTAGAGAAAAATAGTCATTAAACATGAGCACAGATTAAGGGTGAGTTATAATAGCAACAAAAAGAAAGTAAAGATGAATTTTAAAATGCCATAAATGAATCTCAATTTTACTTCCCCATTTTCCCATCCAGAACAAGTGCCACCAAGGACCAGCTTTCGAATGGATTCCTCTGGCAAGTATTCTTCAGCTCTCACAGTCCTGTGAATGATGTCTTCCATTTTGTATAGCAAATCATTCTTCTGAGTAGTGTCAGTTTATTAGTGTATAATTTTTATTCACCCATATAAGCATGTATTTAAGATAGAAAGCAAGTCTCATTAAGGTGGGCTTGAATGGCTGCCAAGGAAAAAAACAAAAGACAAACGGAAACAGTCATATTTCTTTCTTTCTTTCATAAAATGCTTTAGTAAAAGACTCAAGTAAAAACCAAGCAACAAAGAAAGCCACCGGACTGACTAGATGCATGCTGTCCAGTACTGCAGCTTCTAGCCTCATGTGGCTATTGGGCACTTGAAACATGTCTACTCTGAATTTGGATATGCTGTAAGATGCGTGCAAAGTCTGCACTGGATTTCAAAAACAATACACAAAAAAACCAGAAATGTATAATATCTCATTAATTAGTTTATATTGATTAATGCTTAAATAAGATTTTGAATAGATTAGGTTTAAAATATATTATTAAAATTGATTGTGCCTGTTTTGCTTTTTAAAATGTGGCTACTAGAAATTTTTTAATTATTTATATAGATTACATTTACTTTATATTGGATATCCCTGGACTAGATACATATACATAGGAAGCTAGAGTAATTAAAGACATTTGCAAGTTAAACATTTCCAAAGAACATATTAGAAATGTTGCTATATAGAATGAAATTATTTTCCCATCAATTAAATCTATAAATCTATATCAATTTTTTTCAACCATACCAATTATAAAATGCTACATTTCAAATAGTTTTTAAGTTAGAATGGAAAATTATAATTTCAGGTTTAACAGCTGCTAGTAATAATTAATTTACTTAAAAGAAAAAAATTTGAGCCAACCACTCTGAAAACCCCAATTTTGGTTCACGCTAAAACATTTAATGTTATTATGGAAATGAAAGAGGAACAGGAATGTTCAGATTTTTTAATTCCTGAGAAGTGTTTTGAACAGCTGATGAGAGCACTGGATTCAAAGCCAGAACACTGAAACAACTGCAGAAAGAGCGTTTTGTGGTAATAGTGCTATTTCAGGTCTGTAGGCCCACAGCACACATCTCTAGAGTGTTTCCATGATGACAGCTCATTATCCATCTCAGCGTGTTCTAACACCCCCCTGGAGAATATGTGTGCTGGAGATCATTTCATTCTGTAAGTTTCCATGTCATTTTTTGGGTATGTAGAAAATATGGAAGATATATGCTTAGCATTTTGCCCTCACATAATATCTCAAGTATTTGTTTATCCTGGTCTGAACATTTTTAAAGCATGATCATCCTTATATACTGACTATAAAATCCTGATAATGTTTAAGAATATCTTATGCCTAGAGGGAAAATGAGACCTCATAATTACAGAGCAAAATAAAAGCAGGACTTAATTTGAGATTCTAAATCTCAGCTTACTAGCCACAGCCAGCACATTTCTTTAAAAAAATTCTCAGCTTCTGAATGTACTTTATTTAAAAACAAAAGAACCACCTAATAATTTAGATTACCTTAATGTATGTGCAAAGTACTACATTTTTTACATAAAAAATGTACTATATCTTTTACATTTCAAAAGATATACATTAGTTAAAAGAGAAGAATTATAATACAGTTTGAATATATTATACTGTTGTGCAATCCGGGTTTTCAAGAAGAGAGCTGATGCAAATATTTTGTGAAATGTCCACACAAGTTATCAAAATATTCTGGAAAATCATGACTGCATCCAAAAATAAATAAATCTCCCCTACTACTTCTCATGCTTATAAAACATCCTTTATCAAATTCTGTGTCATGATTTTTGACTCAGATATACTTATCATAATTATAATTCAGCTGCATAAGATGCAAACTTGGTAGTAGGAATTCCCAAATAATGTAATTATGAACCTAAGTGATAACTCCATTGTATAATAACGCTGTGGTTTATGGGGTCAGCTAGATTAGTACCTTAAAACAATTAAATTCAAGAAATATTTATTTGGCAACTTCTCTAGACTATGCACAATGGAATAGTATAGATTGAATCACTAAAAGAGAATGTTAGTGAGAAACAATGAATTCACTTTGAATAGACAGGACCTTTGAATGGACAACACCCAAAGACAAGAGAGACAGGGCATGGAGTGTCATGGAAACCAAGAGTAGAAATCACTTTCAGAGGGAAATCTTTCTTTGTTTAGAAATAAAAATATCAGGGGCCCTAAGGGTACATCAACAGTATCATATGAGGCACAGAAATCAATCAGAATGAGGAAAGAGAAAGTTACCATTCACCTTGGTCATTAGGATGTCATCAATGACCTTAAAGAGAATAGTTCAGTAACGCCAAAAGAGCAGAAACAAGACTGGCAGGAATAAGTCACAGATGAGACAGTGAAGATAAGGGATTGAAAGCCCCACTGGGGGCTACTCTTCCAAGAGAGAAATGGACAGATAAGTAAGGGAGTATTAAGAATAGGGAAATCTGAATTTATCTGAAAGATGAGGGAGCAAACCATATAGAGTAGAAGACAGCTTCTAGTACAGCTAAAACATATCTTACCACATTCCCATTGTCAAAAGTATAAAGGAAAAAAGTAAAGAGAAGGGATTCTTTCAAGACAAATGTGGTAGTTACTTATGTGGTAATGTTAGATTTGAGCAATAGAAACTATTTAATTCCTGTTTAACTCATTCTATATCTGGAGTGCATCAGAAATCTAGAAGCCAGAGACATAGGTAATAACCACCTGTAATTTCTGATTCCATCCTCTTACCATCTTTCCTAAACCTCTTTACAAAGAAAAGCCAAAAAGTAATGCTCTTTACAGCAGGAAAAACTGAATGAATTCATTCTCTGTGCCAAACTGATAATAAGCTCATGGTACTTATGCTTTAATTAAAACATGAAAGGGAACTCAAGCACCAAAATTTAATTGACATGTTTACAGCATCAGCCCATGTGCCAAATTAATCCATAAAAATGCTGTTCTTTGCATTTTGAAGCTTGAATCATTCATAAAATTAATCAGTTGTGTTCAGTCACCCATCATTTTCCCTAAAACTGTGCACAAAGCCATGTCTTTTGAAATCTAGATTAAGGATGCATATAAGATGTGAAGCCCACCTGTAGTCTTAGTGTGAAATAAGAATCAGCTTAGAAATCCTGCTGTTCTTTATTATGAGGAAAGTTGCCCTAATACTTGGATGTGGCCACCATTTGCTACTTTTAAATACTTGGGTGTGGCCACCATTTGCTACTTTTAAATGTGTTAGCTTTTTCAATATTCGTGGGAGCCCAGGATAAATCAGGACTTGAAAACTCCATTCCTGTAGCTTGCCACAGTGGTCATTTAAAGTCCCATCTGGGATGAGTATCTTAAGTGGTTTATTTCATAATGACTGAGGACCTGGGACCCGATTTCTAAGGCAGAAACA
Organism: Pteronotus mesoamericanus; assembly: GCF_021234165.1. Lineage (NCBI taxonomy): Eukaryota > Metazoa > Chordata > Mammalia > Chiroptera > Mormoopidae > Pteronotus > Pteronotus mesoamericanus. Next base: position 34,036,858 of record NW_026555329.1, read on the forward strand.
ACACTCGCCATGGCTGGCCATTGAACACCAGCGTCCAAAGAGTGTTCTGTCTCTCTTCAGTCCATTTCTTCACAACCGCTGCCTCATCTTGAGTTTCACCAAGCAATACTTGAGAGTATTCCTGACAGTTCTTAAAAAAAAAAAAAAAAAAAAAAACCTGAGGAAAAGAATGGTTAAAAAAGAAAAAAGAAAAAACCAGCATGGAAAGAGAATAAACAAGAAAATAGAGGAGGGGGAAAAAAAGGATGTTGGTGGGGGCATGGTTGAGTGACATTCAAAGTGACACAGGTCCCACTAAATGTCCACCAGACCCCTTAAACGAACAACCTTCCAAGTGCATGGTAGTGACTGTTAAATTCTGTCACAGTGGAGTGAAGAGTTGGCCCTTGGATTTCTTTGCTTTAAGTTCTTACATTAACAGAAGACATAAAACATGATAGGATAATTTTAAACATGTCATCAGGCCAAAAGAGCAGCTAAAGGAAAGTATCATAAACATCATAATCTTTCAAGAGAGCTAACAAAGCAAGAAGGAAAAGAGTCCTGTCTCCCAGCTTTGTGCATATAATTATTGTTATTTTCTAAACCCAGACTCAAATTAGGATGGGGAGGATAAACTAAAGAAAAATTATCTTTCTAAAAGTTCTTATTTTCCCTAGGGAAAAAGAAAAAAAGAAAAATACCACTGCTTTAGGGTACCATCTATCATTTAAATGTTTTTTCCAGTTGACTATTTCTCTCAGGTTTCCATGATCTGCAGTCTCTGAGTCTGTGTTCAAATTAACAAAGAAATAAAAAATACACCGTGTCTGCTGGCACTTTTCTAACAGGTCTCTCTTCGCCTCTCTCTACTTGCTCATGTACCGTGAAGCTGGCCCTCTTCTGCTTGGACAGTTAGAGTGTAAAGATGGCGTGGATGGCACAAATCACCCTATGTTTGAAATCAGAGTGGTCAGAGCAACAGTCAGAAGATCCTAATGTCACCAAAATGCACACAAAAAAATAGAAAGAGGAAGAGGAATGCCCCACTCACATATGTTCTTCAAAGTTAAATAAAATTAACTGCCTAAAATCTATATTTCTTTGTTTAAAAAAAGGGGGATTCCTGAGTCATTCATTTAGGAAAAGCTTTCCAGTTCCCCCAGGAATCACAGCATTCTCTAACACAGAACAACTCCCTTGTAGCCTGGCATATCAATCCATTCCTGAGATTGTCAATTTCAACATTTGCTTGGGGAAAAGTTTTACTTCGTAAATAAATGGATTGCACAATAAACTCCTCTTACGCTTACAGTTACTCCTGCAATTTTTACAGTAATGCAAAAATGAGGATATTTATAAGAGTAGATGGAATGTTCTGGTTAAACATGTGCTAGCTCTATTAAGTGCCAAAAATATGTCATGCTCTCCTTGTATTTTTTATGCATACATGGTCTAGAGAGCTTAAAGTAATCTGGAGAGGAGATTGCTGTGAGCAGTCATATCACAACCAACTTTCAGAGGTTTGAACAGTGATTTGACATAATCTGTCATCTTGCCATCTCCCCTGGCCTTTCTTCCTCCCCCAGGAGGAGTGCAGGTACCTGCTGTGATTGTGCAGGGCTGCTCCCCCGGCCTCCAGAGTCCCAGAGGCTTAGCACACGCTGCAATGTGTGATTTCATATGTGGTATTACAGACCCCAGAATAAACTGAGTTCAAATGTCAGTTTGGAATTACAGAGTGTAGGGTAAAGTTATTTTTATCTTTAACTACCCAACTCTAATTAACTATTTAATAAGAATTACATTCTTCTCAGTTCTCTCATCTTTAAAATATGAATGATTATATAATTCATAAGGGATGACTAATAGATGTGGAAATCCAATTGGTTAGTCTTCTGTGAGTTTTATCTTAGTCATTGAATCTGTCTCAACTATGACTGCTAGTGTTCCAGACATAGCTTCTTGTCCCTTAAGAATTCTCTCAAATCTCATCCCAATTTCAAAAACCATCCTGTTTAAGCAAGGAGAATTTAACTTAATATTTGCTTCTATCAGTTCTAATACCTCCTTTAAACCATTAAGGGCAAGAGCTCACTAAATACTTCTTAAGCAAAGGATGGCATTAATAAGTATCCCCCAAAGTTGCTAATCATCTATTGACATCCTAACAGTGGCTGTGAAAGTATGTCCTACTCAGTCATCATGGAGACTTTCCTCCTGAGAAAGGACCAAAGGTCCAGGGGCAGCAAGTGGTCATAAATTACATGTTCTTTAAATAATCAAAAGATTTCTTAAGTTTTAGTTTATTCTAGGGTTGAAAAAATGACATTCAGGAGAGTTTCGCAGCTTGTTTTTAAGTATACATCTGTTCTTTCAGCTAACTGCAGAAAGTATTCTCCTTGTAGTTTACTTTAAATACACTAGTGGTGTCAACAGTGAACCTACTAATGGCTTCTACATTGGAAAATGTTTGGGAGTAAGAATTCACTTAGACCTAGGCAAATTTCTACCCTTAAATTATAAAAAACCTAAAGGAGTTAGAAAAGAAAAACTTTACTCAAACCTCAATATAGAAAACCTTAAATTCTATATTTTCTAATTTTTACAATGTTATAAGAAACATCTTTTGTAGGCATAAGTTTATATCCCCTTCTCCCTACCCCCTCACAAAACTGCATGCATCAGTCATAAACAAATATTAGTAAATTACCGGGTAGCACTCTACAAGGTAGTTCCAAGATATTTCCATCTCTTCTGTCATACTTCTAAGAGAATCATTCCAGTCACAGTAGACACCCTCAAAGTGACAGTCAGTCTTCTTAAGGATAATCTAAATGCTCTCAAGAAAATAAAGAACTATAGAGGCATCCAATTTTTTTTCACCCAGAAGATTTGCATGTTCTCCCTGCCTTAGCTGGTCATTGTTAGTTCAGACTGCCTAATTTTGGAATACCTACTTTTTGGTGCCATAACTTTTTTCATTCTCTATGCTCTCTATTAACTCTAACAGCACTCTCATTAATCACATCCACAATATTAACTTATCATTGGTGTATTCAGTCCCTCAGCAGCTGGGGATGAGGCAGGATTCATTACTCAATGGGATCTCCTTTGTGCCAGGTCCAGATTATAAAGAGCTGGATGTTCACCTTCGAAGGATGGAGTCTGGATTTGGCTTCAGAATCCTCGGAGGAGATGAACCCGGGCAGCCTGTAAGTGGAATCTTCTTTGTATCCACACTTTGGGCTATAGTGTGTGTGTATGCATTAGAAGAAATGCCATTATGTATGACATCGAAAAGGAAATTTTTTAGGACTCATATAAAAAAGTTAGAGGCTTATTTTTTGTTTGTTTTGCTATTTAAGTTCTCAAAATATGTCAGTATCTCCATGCCCATGTACCATCAGAAATCAATGCACATTATATTAAGAAAGGGACATTACTCTTTCTTAGAACAGATTGGATTTTTCTTGACTATCTCAGTGATTTAATTGTATTGGACCAACCGTGGTCTCTGGGCAGCAACTCCCAGGCAAACAAACTTCCTGTATGACAGAAGATACAGGTGAAGGGATGACTTGGAACAGAAGAATTATGTGTGTTTTCAATCAAAACTACAGGGAAGAGAAAGCACAGTGATAAACAGGAGTAAATTGAACCTTAATGCTGCAGAATTTCAACTGGATTTGAATTAAGAGATTGCCATAAGAAGATGTTCACAAAGTCAACTTCAATTGGCACAATATTGGGAATTTGGAGGGGCTCTAGAGAAATCATTCGCCCTATAACTCATCTTTTTACTTTTTTATTAAATTTAGTTGAGCAACATTGGTTAATAACACCATATAAGTTTCAAGTGTACAATTCTACAATATAATATTAATCCACTATCTGTATTTTGCATTGTGTGCTCTCCATACAAAGTTTCGTCTTTTTCCGTTCCTACCCACCGGTAAGCACAAGACTGTCTTATAACTCATTTCAGTCTATATACATAGAACCAAAAATGGTATCTAGTTCCTTCACATACATAAACATTTAACCTCTTGGTCTCTACGGGGTTCTTTTCTAACTTAGCTTCCTTCAGGATTGTTCTCTAACATATTCACATCCTCTCTATTTAGCTTGATCAGTGGTAATTTAAATTCCTTTTAAGCAAAGTCTTTGTCTTTTCCCTTTCATTGTCCTTTAGTGTCCCATAAATGAAAAGTGTGGCATTACCTGGAGTTAGCTAAACTCCAGGTTAAGATCTCAGATCTCTAAACTGCCAAGTCTGCTGAGCACGCCCAACACCAGCTGTAATGAGTTTGGAAAACTCTAAAGTCTGAGGGAAGAAGCTCCACAATACTGCCTTCACTTCAGACAACAGCTGCAAATCTGGGGGTTCCTACAGCCTCCCTCAGGTTACATAGTTCACTAGAACAACCCATAAAATTCAGGAAAGTGCTATACTTAGGATTACAGTTTTATTATTGTGAATGGGAATGAATTAGTACCATGCAAAAAAAAGATGCACATAGGTCAAAGTCTGGAGGGTTCTAAATGTGAAGCCTCCATCTTCCTCCACGATTTGTTACCCTCCCAGCATCGATCCACTCAGAGATGCCAACCATGGTTGCTCACTCAAGTTTTTGTGTCCAGAATTTGGGGTTTTATTATGAGGGCGTGAATGACAGAGTCATTGCCCAGGTGGTTGAACTCAACCTCCTGACCCCTCTCCTTCCAGAAGGTCAGGCGGATAATCACATGGCTCGAAGACCCAACCCTCTAATTGCATGGCTGGTTGTTCTGGCATGATCACCTCCCACCCTAAGGCTGCTGATATGGCTGGCTCCACCCTGAGTCATAGCCTCAGCATAAATCATCCTCATTAGCACGGACTTTCAGGTATGGCCCAAGGGGCTCACCATGGAAAACAAAGATACTCCTGCTCCAAGGTATAATGGTACCTTTTAGGAAAGGCCAGACCTCTATTACACAGCCATATGCTGAAAATGAAGGTGCCAAATGATAATCAAATGTAGGAAACAAAATGAAGCTATGTCCAAATTAAAAAGACTTTAGGTAATTTTTAGAGCATGTTGTGGGGTACTAGAGGATAGCTGAGACTTTGTAAAGTGCTTAAAATTAAATCCATATAGAATCCATTGTACTTAAACTAACATAATGCCTCAAACCTAACAACTTGAGGAGTCACCACCAGAAAGATCAGATCCTTGTTTGCTCCAGAACACACTTACGGACACACTTGTTTTCCTTACCAATCTGTGAGCTCTTTGTAGGCACGACTGTGTTGTGATGGTGTTTGTGCCTCCCGAGCCAAGCGTACAGGTTGGCACAATAAATAATTGTTAAATGGAATTTAAGAAAGTCCACTTAGCCAAACCAAAATGGTCACCTGAGTTTCTCAGAACAAATGTGATCTGGAGTATACATCTTTTGAGGCTTCTAACCCTACAGGCCCTGTAGGATTAAAATGGCCTAATCCTAGAGGCAGAGATGTGTCTTGGTATTCCTACAGGATGCTTTGTTTAGCCCTGCCAGTGCTTTAAAATTACTGTGCATCAACTAATTTCACATATTTAAAAATACGAATTTCCACCTTCTCTTGAAAAATATATCCGGCAACATTGAGCCTGCCTTTCTCCATGACAATTGGCTGGAGCTAAGCAGTGGTCTCTTTTAGACTAAGCATGGCCACAGTTCTCAAAGCTCCCTAATGCCTGTGTTATTTATTTTGTTTATTATATTTAAAACTCCTCTTCCAGATTAGATTGAAAGGAATTGGAAAGGTGAATATTTTGCACCAAAGGAATCTTCGACCAGAGCCAGATCTTGGTTTTAGTAGTCCCTACCATTGAAAATATTATCAGGTTCCTTCTCTTATCTATAAGTATAAATAAAAGATTAAACTATAAAATAAATGTAAGGGAAAAACAACAAAGTTTCTATTCTCCCTGTCATGCTTACTTCAATACAGTTTTTGAAATACACAATTCTTACTTTGGGAGACCTCTCCATGGGTTCATGGTCTGCCTTGGGGGTAAACTAGTACCACATTAAGGAAATACTATCGTCACTGGTCTCCCCTACCCCCAGAGGTAGGGGGGTTGCATGACAGTCACAGGGAAGGCATAGTCTCAGCCAGCTCAAGACGGGAGAGTTCTAGCTGAACCTGGCCTGGCACAGATGCGATAGAATTATTACCTGAATGGAGCACATACTGCTCAAAATGAAGCTCGGGTGTATGAACACAGCCATGGTCACCACCCAGCCTCAGGACACCTTTCTGCCTGGTCAGTACACAGGTTCCCGGGTTCCCAACCTGCTGAACACTGGCCTTGCATTCCTGAATCCTTTGTCCCTCTAGTGGGCAGGCATCCAGCTATGCCTTTTCCCTTTACATGGATTGCTGGTTATCCTTGTTGTATTTATTTAGATTTATTCTGGTTTATTCTTTCATTCGAATGATTTAAGACACATTCAGGCTGCAGCTCAGCTGTAAAGCAGAAGCCTAAATCTCTATCAAGCAAGTAAAGCCAGAAAATAATGTCTTGAAGACCAGAATATTGCACCTCAGAAAGACCATGTCAGGAAAAGCAAGTCTACTGTAAAGACCTCCCATAAGCCTTTCCTTCCTGCCTTCCTCCATTGTAAGTCCAGAGATAATATACAAACAAAATGTGCTAGCCTCATTTAATTGCTGGCATGCTACAAAGGGAGAGGTGTAGGAGGTGACTTGGTCCCCCACCACAGGAGGTCTCATAAATTACATCAAATAGGTTTCTGCCTCCATATATACGAAATGGTATTGACATCTCAGGGTGCACATTAAACACGACAACACAGCTTACAGCAAATAATGAACAGCAGGACTCCATCTCCAACAAAGCATATGGGCATTTTGTTTCCTGCAAGAGGAAATACTTTTCACAGTTAAATAACAATAGAAATAGAAAGAAATGAAAAATTGTCAGAAAGGAACAAAAATGAGATTTCCAGCTGCGAGCTAAAAAGAGATGGGAAGACATCAAGATGGAAAGATTTGGGAAACACCAGAGTGGAGAAAGGGCTGTGTGGAGAAAAACTGTTGAATAAAGAGAGAGGTAATGATAGACATTCTCCTTGGCACAGGAGTCGGGTGCAAACTTCTGGGGAGTTTCAGAAGGCAAGAGCCTGAAATCTGCCTGCCACATCATCAAATTGTCCCAGGCTGCAATTATTGCAGATCAGATCTGCCTAACCTTAGGTAGTGTGGGAAAGAATTAAAGGAATTAGAAGGCCTGCAAGGGTGGTTTTCATTTGTTTGTTTGTTTGTTTGTTTGTTACATGTTTGTTTTTGTTTTATTTTTTGAGTGAATTTTCCCCCAGCTTACTGGGATATTAGCCACTTGAATGTGAATTGCTGTTATTTCATATCGAATATTCTGTTTTGTTCCATGCCCTCATAACCTGTAAATAAAGTAGAGGTGGGGAGTTTTTTTTTTTTTAATAATTTTGCGTTTTTAGAGAAGGCAATCAGAAAGATAAGCCATGAGTGAGTTGTTCTTTCAGTGTATGCATATAGGAGGTGTCTTTCTAGATCTGTTTTGCTCTTCCTTCAGAGCCAGAGCAATAGAGGCACGATAAAGAACTCCTCCAGAAACAGTGAGAAAATTCATGAGTGGGCCTCAGGGTCTGCAGAGGCTGAAGCACCCAGTGAGGCCAGAAAGAGTAAGGGCAGTGTTGACTGGGAAGGCTCCCTGGGCTAGTGTAGCCAGCAGTCAGCAAACCCTGATGGGAATGTAGCCTGGTGAGCCAGGGAGCCCAGATTATGCACTCAAGGGGGACGCGCCCTCAGCAGACTTGGGAAGTGACGAGGGTGATGGGACAGGGAGTTGGGGGCAGGCACTGGAGGGAGAGTCCTTCAGGGGACTTAGAACATGACCAATGAGACCACAGATCCTGTGGTGAATGGACCAAGTGGGAATACTCAGAACTGTGCTACTCCAAATGTGATACTTTACAGACCAGAAGCATCCAACATCTCCTGGGAGCATGTTAAACATGAGGAATCAATCTCAGGCACCACCCCAGGCCTGCAGAATCAGACTCTCAGGGGTAGGTCCAAAAGTCTGTTTTACCACATTCACCAGGTGATTCGCATGCACCCTAAAGTTTGAGAACTACCGACATAAGGGATCGGATATCCTGAGGTATGTTTTTCAGAGCTTAAATGAACACGGTATATATACTGGGAAGCCAATATGAATCACAGTGCAAGAAGAAATCATGGATTATCTAGTCCCTGCAGTTACGGTGGCAGACAGGAAATAAATTAATAGAATGTGCCAAGTGTACAAAGCATATTTAAAATAGAGGGGGAAAAGTTGTGTTTTATTTTTCCTAAATAGGGAGTCACATAGAGCTGGCTCTGTGTCAGTCCTGAAATACAATGCATGAAAGTGTGAAAGGGCCAAAGGTAAGAACAGTAGCAGCAGGAGAGCAGAAGTAACAGTGTGTGTGTATTGGGGAAAAGCCCCCCAAAAAAGTGTAAGTTCAGGATTGATTTTGAAGATCTGATGTGTAGCCTATTCAAATTCATAAGGGCTTTAATAGGAGCAACTTACATACACAGGCAAAGCAGCTGCCTGCTCCCAGTGGTGGCCTCCTGGGAATAAATCCACCCCTCTGAGGACACTGTTTCTTTTTCGTAGGGGGTTAATAGTAAAATCATATGCTGGGCAGTCATGTAGTCTACCAGAGAGAACAACACCTTTCTAAGTTCACAGATAACATCAAGCAGTTATCCATACTCAATATATTCATTAACCTCCTTCTTGGGTGCATGATGTTTATCTTTGGATGGCATTCCTTCTTTCTGATTAGTCAACCAACCCTGAGGCTACAGAGAGTTAAACAGTCACAGAAGGTTAAACTGAGTCCAACATTTCCCAGCCACCTTTGCTGCGGGAGCCATATTGCATCTCTGACTGCCCCTAGAGCATGGCCAGCATCTTCCCAGCAAAGGCAGCAGTTCCTGATGGATGTGGCAAATGTAACTAATACATATATAACTAACGGACAGCCAGCTCTGATGCCTATGCTCACCATGCTCAGTTCAGTTCAAGTTTGTTTAATAGCTATGGCAACCTTCTTCTTTTATTCCTCACCCAAGGACAGTTTTTCATTGCTTATAGAGAGAGGAAGGGGGAGAGAGAGAGAAATATCAATGTGAGGGAGAAAGAGCAATTGGCTGCCTTCTCAAATACACACTGACCAGGAATTGAACCCATGACCTTTCAGTCTATGGGATCACTCTCCAACCATCTGAGCCATACTGGCCAAGACTATGGCAATCTTTTTTTGAAAAAAGATAGAGGATGGATTATATAATAAAATTATATAAACATATATAATAATTATATAGTACTATATAATAAATTACATTGAAGTACTATATCAAAGATATAGTTTATTTAGATATTCAACTGAAGTGTTAATTGAATATAATTTATTTAGAAATAGATATGTAATATTTGATAAAACAAACTAAAGGCTGAATATTAAAGTTTCAAGCTCTGTAAAAATATGGTGAACTTCAGTCTTTGCTCCAATGTCAACTTTTCATGAAGGCCTGTTCTACCTAACTCTAACACCACCTTAGCCATTTGACTGACACCCACCCACCACCCCACCTTGCTCTATTTTTTTCATAATATGTGCCTGCTAGATACAACAAAATCTACACATTTATTATATTTATTATCTTGCAACTAGAATGGAAGTTCCATAGGGTAGCAGGGAGGGGTTTATTGTTCACTGCTGGATTCCTGGCACTTAGACGTGTCCCTGGGCTCAATGAATATTTGCTGGATAAATGAATCAATTAGTGAGGAGAGTACCTCAGACTATAATAAAATAGCAGAAAAGCAGATGCTTTACTAGGATTTTTCTCTTAAAGAATGATATTAAACTGATAGCACAGAAGATAACTTCAAGGGTATCTGTATATCTCTGCTGTTTTCCTTTAGCAAGAAAGGAATGGGAATTTTTCAATGTGAAATTTTATTTTTACACCTTTTGTTGAGGGCCAGATTACAGCTGTGGCTCTCTCAGTTACAGCCTTTTTGTTGTTGTTGTTGTTGTTCCCTTTGATCAGTTAGAATCAAAACTATAGCATAAAGATGATAATTAACCAGCCAAGGAGTTCACGAGCCACATTTTTTTCTATAACCATCTATAAACTCTCCCACAACAGCATACATAAAACCTAGAAGTTGGAGGCTTTTCTTTAGGTAACCCAGTTAAAAGCAGCTTTTCATGGGGCAGTAGAGAAACACAAACATTCATTTTAACTAGCTTCTGCACAAAGCACTTAGCAAATCTTTGAAATGTTCCTTAGTGAGTTGAGACTTTTGAAGAATAGATTGGAACATCTTCAGAAAGAAACTCATAAATTCAAATTGGCATGATAATAAGGGAAAATGCAGACTGTCAGAAGCATGCCCAACGGCTGGACTGTCGCAGGTGGGCACAGAGGGCTGCAGAAAAAGAACCATACTGGACAACCAGTCGAAGGCAGAATGGGAGGCCTTTCCTGTGAGAGAAATAATGAATCACTCATCAGAGCACTAATATTCAACATCGACACAGATCTACTCCCCGTCTGCCCTCCAGAAAAATGGGAAAAGCAGCTGTAGTGACGGGTTGTTTTCATTCCCCAAGACAAAAAGAGCTATTCAGTGGACCAAGAGGAAAAAGAAAACTCTCCAGCCTATAATTTTGCATTACCTGAGAAGTCCTGGGCATTCAGATCTGGTTGCCATGTTGACAGGCCACACTGATCAGTGTGACCACGTACAAGAAGGCCTGAGGACGTACAGGCTCGCAGGGCACAATGCAGCAATTCTGCACACTAGCCAGAATTCAAAGATATGGGATTTGAGAGAAATGTTTGCACCTGAACAAAATCAACCTGTGAGCAAGGGATCATTTTACAAAGATTTAAAATAAAATCTAGAATATAGGCTCTGTAATATTATCAGGCTAATGGTAACTACTGCCTTTAGATGCTGTGTGGCTAAGCCACTTAGCAAAAGAAAAAATGTCTATTGTTCATGAGTTTGAAAAATTGTCCATAAGTTAAACAGAAAAACTAAAATACTAAGTACTGTTATCTGTCCTCTGAGAAAGGAAAAAGCCTTACTAATGGACACTACATTGAGTGTTTCTAATGGGAAGTGGGAAACTTTATTTCATACCTTTCATCACAGTCCCTGCTTCAGGGAATTAAAATAAAATGCACATTTCTGAGGTAGGCACCTCCTCATTTCTTGCAGTGGTAGCTGCCTAAGAAAAGAAGCCTTTCAGGGGACAGGCAGAAACAGGACGTCCTTTGTGCAGAGGACAGTGCTTGACGGAAGTACAATATTAAAGGAATGAGGCAATCTGGAGCAGGTTTGACCGAGAATTTTTAAGTCAAGTAGCCAGGAAAAGCCAGCCATGACTTTTGCTTAGTTTTGTTTACCTTCAGCTTTTCAAAGTAAAGCAAAAAACAAAACAAAGACCACACTTTGAACCTTTATCAGAGCTTAATAATGTCAGCAGCTAGTTTCTGCTGACATTTTTTGAGCAGTCACTATGTGTTGTAAGGAAAGTTAAGTGTTTCACATGCATTATTTCATTCAATTCTCCCAAAATGTCCATAAAATAGGTCCTATTGTTTTATTTACCCATTTTGCATGTGAAGAAACTGAGACTCACATGGTTAAGAAGCCTTGCCCAAGGCCACACAAGAATTGGAGCCAGGAGTCAATCCCCAACTCATTTCAATTCATAGCCCATGCATGATGGCCAATAGCATCAGGTTATTTGGGGTTAGAATTTTCTTAAGGGTGGTATGTTATGAACCAGGTAGCTAGTGTTTTCCAAACTTCATGGCGAATGGCAGCAGTGAGTCAAAACTGGTGGTTCTCTAGAAGGAGGTAGTAACTTGGAAGAGTTGGAAGGGCACTCCTTCAGCCTCTCACATTTCATTTTTCAAGTACAGGCTCAGGTTGTGGGCAAGGGCTAAACCATGGCAATAAAATCTTCCATCAAGTTTTTATATACTTATATGTATATAAAAAGTTTGAAACATAAATGTCCTTTTCTTCTCACTGCTTCTCTAGATTTTGATTGGAGCCGTCATTGCCATGGGCTCAGCCGACAGAGATGGCCGCCTCCACCCAGGAGATGAGCTCGTCTATGTTGATGGGATTCCAGTGGCTGGCAAGACCCACCACTATGTCATCGACCTTATGCACCACGCAGCCCGGAATGGGCAGGTCAACCTCACTGTGAGACGAAAGGTGCTATGTGCAGGTATGTAACTTGAGGCAGCAGCAAGTGTTGGAGATTAGGGGGTGAGATGCTTTTGTGAGACATGCTAAAGACACTGGAGACAAAATTTTAAATCAATTTCTATATTATATGATGGAAGAAACCAACCTAGATATTTCAACTATAAGTGATTTTGAAAGTGCAGATTTTCACCCCATTAGTACAATTCCAGCAGTCTTTGAGGCCTACATTTTCAATGTAGTCATTAAAATTTTCTAGCAAAGCCTGGGGCTAATTTAAGATGTGTATGCTCTTTGCTGCTAGCAGTTGCTAGTTATAAGAACATTACAGTAGTGAAAACTATGGCTTTTGAAACATTCCTCATTGTGTTTACAAATCAAGAACCATAGCATTTTGATACCATAATAAAGCAATAAGGATGGAAAATTGGCTTCCATTGTAGAGCCTGATAAACGGTAACAATAAAACTATTATCCTGATTTACAGAAATAAAGCTGTATGTCATTTTGAGGAGACACAAGTCATATAACTCCAAACTTATGAAACAGATAAATAAGAGTAATTATTCCTTTTACATCCATTTTCCCGACTTCCTAAAAGAATCCACCAAAGACATACTTTTAAAATTCAGCCCTCAGAGTCCTAATATGATTCCATTTCTCTCTTCACCATCTCAACTCCCCAAAAAAGATTTATAGTTTAAGGAATATGTCTAGTACAAGCATCACACTATTTTTTGTAATCTGAGCATTCAAGAACATTGGGAATGTAGTCCCACACCACCTGTTTTTGGCTCTGGGAATCATAGGAGCAGCAGCACCAGCAATGTCTTCCTGTTGCCTTCTGCCTCTATGGCCTGTTGGCCTTTCTGCTTGCCCCCACCCCCCGGACTACTCCTCATACAGAATGATGAATGCTAGAATTAGGGGACAGGGACTTAGGAACGCCACCTCCCTTGTATTACAGTGAGAAGACTGAAACCCAGAGATGTAGTCACTTGCACAGTAGTCTGCAGAGTCAGTGATGATGTGGAGACTTATCTCCCTGGCCAGAGCTTATTTTTTATACCACTTTCAGTCCCCCTCTTCACTCTACCATGAACTCCACTTCCAGTGAATGCAAAGACATTAGACCAACCTTTAGCTAACATCACTGCCCATTATAAGGAGAAGAACTCTTTCACATGTGTTATTATTATACCATGTTTGAATTTTAAAAAAGGGTGGGCCACTGGATGGATAATCTCAGGCTGTGAATGACTTAATAGGATAAAGTTTATTAGTCAAAGAGAAAATCCTTTTCTATTGGAGTCTTCCAGAAACTAGACTTTGAGCAAGGGGAATCATTGAAAAGGGCAAGTCAGAAGGATTGTCAGCCCTCGCCGGTAGAGACTGCCATATATCTCGTATCATATGGAGGTTTTGCTAAGAAGTGTCATTCATCTTCAGAAATTCCTGCCATACCACTTGACCCAAACAAGTAAAACACCTTGAATTATTCTTATTCTTGGGCAAGATGCCAAAAGGAAGACAGTGTTTCCTTGGTTTAACTGTCTCTCTCCCTACAAAGTGATTTTCAATAAAACGTTTCCTGTGGTATATGTTCTGTAACCCAAAGATAAATTAAAAAGATACCTGATTTACAAGGAAATAACTGCAAAGCTCAAAACAAATGCACCAACACAATTTCATGCTCCCCTTGCTACCAGCTGATTATTGCAAATGAAATTTTGTTCTAACCAACCCAAGTTATTGGCGTATGCCAAATGCTGCAAAAAAAAAATGTATTCTTGCAATCTGTGAATCATGTGACTTCCATAAAGATGCTCTTTGCTGCAGTTCTTACCAACTTCACTTATTCAGGCTTTGAAGTGCATTTCAAGTGCATTTAATTTTTTAAAATGTTCTACTGCAGACTGCTCATTCTCACCAGGAGAGTTTCCAAGTTAATTCAGCCCACTCTTCCTTGAAAGCTTCATCAGTGTTGAAAATGATTAAGTTCAGCAAAGGATACTTTGATAGTAAAGTAAATGCCTAAAAATAGTAGAAAAAAGATTTTTAAAGAACAAAAGGCATAGGAAGACAGCCTTTCCTCATAGCTGCCATTTCCCTAACAGTGAGAAGGGACAACATCAAATGCATGTGACAGTGGAGATGACTTTTCAAGGGTTGTTGTATCATTATTATTATGCCTTCCTTAGTAAAGACAGTGGGAGGTACAAGCCTGGGCTTATGATGAGATGATTGAGAGCTGATGGGAAGTGAGCAATTAGCTGCGAAGAGACAGAAGATGAGCAAAAAGAAGGGCAGTGTTGCCACCTTTGTGCACAAAGGAGCAAAACTATAGATAAGGAGCTGGGAAGAAGGGAAGTCATAGAGATCATACCCACCAACCGTCTGCTCACCATGGATTAAGCAAAGACATTGGGCACTGTGTTGATGCTCAAGACAAAAATACATCGAACATGAAAGATACAGACTGGTGAGTTACACTGGAAAAATTAAAATAACACAAAAACCTGCCCCAAATATTGAAATATAAAAAAGTACATGATTAAAATTAAAACATAAAAAAGGCATACAAATACAAAGGCAGTATTTTTGACTAGGCAGTGACAAACTAGATTCTTAAAAATGATAAAATTGTAGAGGGAAGGAGGGAAATGCACAGCAGTGCACCCAATTTTATTTGCCAGATAATTGTATTACTGATCTTGCATTTTGAATGAGTTTTGAAAAATATTCATGCCACCAGATCCAATATTTAGTTGTTTTTTTCCCAAGGATAGTAGAAGAGTGCTTTTAGTTATTACACTGAAAGTATAAATATTTATATGTTTAGTAGCTAAACTTGAGATGTTGACCCTTATGACACAATATTTTAAACACATGCTATTCCTCTGAGAGAACAGTGTGTCCAAGGAATTTCCCAAAGTGTAAATCTAGAACTGATGTGAAAGAAAATTTTATAACTCAATCAAAACATATTAGAGTCCTACTTCTGGTCAAGATGGAGGCATAGGTAAATATGGCTCGCCTCCTCACACAGCCACAGCAAAAATTACAACTAAACTACAAAACAACTTTCATCCAGAATTGTCAGTAAGTTGATATGTGTGGAAATCCAACAAACAAGGAATTGAAGAAGGCACATTCATCCAGATGGGTAGGAGGAGCAGAGATGCGGAGATGCAGAACAGATGGTCCCACACTCACATGAGTTGGATAAAAATCAGGAGGGAGGGATCCTAGCCCTGCACCAGACTACCCAGCCCAGGGTTCCAGTGCCAGGAAGATAAGTCCCTGTAGCTTCTGGTGTATAAAATCAGTGGGGATGGGGAAAGCAGAAGAAATTGCAGGATTCTCGGACATCTGCTTTTAAAGGGCCTGCAATGGACTTAGAACTTATGCAAACTCACTCTGGGCTCCAGCACCAGGGCAGCAGCTGGAAGAGTGCCAGTGGCATACAGGGAGAAAATGAAGTGCCTGGCATCAGGGCAAGTGCTGGGAGACAGCTTCCTCCCAGACAAAGCTCCAGAGACCAGGCAGTGGCCATTTTCTCTTTTCTGAGCTCCGGCCCCCAACACACATACATGCAGAGCCACAAAGCAGCAACACCGTATCAGAGACACCATCAAACTGGTTCATTCAGGTTGCCCCACCCTGGCGATTACCTAAGGCTCTGACCCAACCATCTTACTGGTGTGCTTTTCTACAATAGGTCATGCTACTAAGACAGGGAGTTAAAGAAGCTCTACCTAATACACAGAAACAAACACAGGGAGGCTGCCAAATTGAGGAGACAAAGTAATATGGCCCAAATGAAAGAACAAAATAAAACTCCAAAAAAAGAACTAAACAAAATAGAGATAAGCATTCTATCAGATACAGAGTTCAGAACAGTGTTTATTAGGATGCTCAAGGAACTCAATGGGTATTTCAACAGCATAAAAAAGACACAGGCAGAAATAAAGGTACACTAAGTGAAATAAAAAAAAATTTACAGGGAATCAACAGTGGAGTGGATGAAGCTGAGAATCAAATGAATGATTTGGAATATGAGGAAGAAAAAAAATTCAATAAGAACAGCAAGAAGAAAAAAGAATCCAAAAAAAACAAGGATAGGTATGGAATCTCTTGGACTACTTCAGACATACCAACGTTCAACTCATAGGGGTGCCAGAAGAAGAAGAGAAAGAGCAAGAAATTGAAAAGTTATTTAAACAAATAATGAAAGCAAACTTCCCCAATTTGGTGAAGGAAATAGACATATAAGTCCAGGAAGCACAGAGAATCCCAGAAAAGATGGATGCAAAGAGGACCACACCAAGACACATCCAAAGGTTAAAAATAGAGAATCTTAAGAGGAGCAAGAGAAAAGCAGATAGTTACTTAAATGGAGTTCCCATAAGACTGTCAGCTGACTTCACAAAAGAAACTTTGCAGGCTAGAAGGAACCAGCAAAAAGTATTCAAAGTGATGAAAGGCAAGGACCTATAACCTAGATTACTCTATCCAGCAAAGCTATCATTTAGAAACTGAAGGGCAGATAAAGAGTTTCCCAGACAAGGTAAAGCTAAAGGAATCCATCATCACCAAGCCATTATTATAAAAATGTTAAAGGGACTTATTTAAGAAAAGAAGATCTATGAACATTAAAATGGCATTAAATTCAAACTATTAACAATTGAATCTAAAAAACAAACTAAGCATAACAGCAACAAAATCATACATATGGAATCATTTGGAGGGTTATCAGTTGGGAGGGAGAATAGGGAGAATGGGGGCAAAGATGCAGGGATAAAGATGTACAAATTGTTAGGTACAGAATAGACAGGATGATGTTAAGGACATTACAGGAACTGGAGAAGGCAAAGAACTTAGATGCATCACCTATGAACATGAACTAAGGGGGTGATTGCTGGAGGGAATGGGGGTCCCAGGTAGACAGGGGCAAATGGAGAAAAATTGGGACAACCGTAGTGGTATGATCAATAAAATATATTTAAAAAATAAAAGCAGACAAGATGAAAGACAAAAGACATATTAGAGTCCATCTTAAAACCACCAGCATCTTTTCTCTAACACCTAAAGGAACATCCAATTCTTGTCCTAATGCCGAGAAAGGGGAAAAGTTTTCTTAGTAACTGAGTGAAAACTTTAGCTAGTGTTTAGGGAGCCAGTGAATTCCTGGTCCTAGTTACCACACTTTTTGTTAATTCAAAATGCATTCCCTTATGCTTTATCTATGAGCATGACACCCATTTAAATAAGTTGTCTTAGTGAGTGTAAATCAGGGGTGCACAGACTCAAATTCTTGTGGGCAGGCCAGCCCCTGGTGCAGGGCCACAGCCTATGGGTTGCCCCTGCTCCATCAGGCACCCTGAGGATGCACATGCATGTCAACATCCCAGCCCACATGTCCAGGCTCTATCCACATACAAACCCTGTTGTCTCAGCAATGCTTCAACATGAGACATGATCATCTGCAGTGCAGCCATCCCTCTGGGGACAGTCCTGAGAAGAGGCCCAGGCCTGCCCTGGGAGCAGGCAAGGTCTATTTGGTGACAGAGCCCTGGAGTCCTGGCACCCAGTATGTGATCTAGAAGGGAAATGAGGGCTCCAGTTAAACAAGTCCGTTAGGCCCTGCATACGCCCCACTCTGTGGGTAAATTAGCAAATGAGGAATTTGCAAGAGACGTTGGGGAATGGTTGGGACTGTGATGAAAACACACTTCATAGCCCATCAAGGGAGCAGCCACTGCCCACTACCAACTATTCACTACCTATTCTAGCTATTCACTACCAACTATTTCAAGAGACACTAGAAATCCATATTTCTATAAAAATTTACCTATTTAGAAACACTGACAATTAATTTTAACAACACGCAGACCAACACTGTGCAGGAATAAATGGGTCTGCTGACCTAGTCAAAACATCTCAACTGGGGGCACAGTCAGTGACTCCTGCTTCCCAAACAGAGACCCTCTCTGTCAGCCAGTGACGATTTCCAGTATAACTGATGGGGACAAAACAGAAGCTTAACTAAGCATTAATTGATTTGAGTAGCTACTAAGTGACTGAATTCTGTACAATCACTTGCGTGTGAGACAAAAGAATAAGTCAAGGATGCTAAAAGTTGGTGAATTTTTAAAAATGCACATGGAATTTAGTCACTTTGTGACATTTTACCATATTATTCTAAAACAATGATATTCATGTCCTATACCAAGAAGGGTTGTTGGAGAAAAGAGCCTTATTTGGACACAGAACTGGCTGAGCAGAAAAATAATGTCGAGTCAATACAATCCCTCAAAGTCAATCATTGGAAGTCTTCTTAACTCCTTGGTTTTAAATGTGTTCATATTGTCAAAGAACTTTGTTCTAGAGATTGAAAGGGAAATCCAAAAGCAATAGAAAAGTATCCTATTAATGTACTTAACTATTTCATGTCGACTTCGTCTGTGATTTTCTTTCTCTCCGTAGAACTTGTGGCACAGCCACTCCCAGCCATTTATTGCAAAGATGTAATTTTTCTTTGTTGCTGCTTTACTGACAACCCCAGCTCTCAGCCCCCTAAACTATGACAGCCAGAAAATGAGATCTCCCTTGTCACTGCCTATGACATTTAGTTACTGATTTGGTCCAATAACTCGGGGAGATTTTCAATTTAATGTTGCAGTATAGTAATTGTTTGTTTTTCTTCTTCCTATCTCTGATCACTTTATTTCCAACTCACAGAAGGACTGATAAAGGACATGTGCTTCACCAAGACAATAACAGCATGTCTTTGGATGATGTTTTCTAGCAGAGAGGCTACGTTTTACAGGCAGTTTTAATTCTGATAGAAAAGAAGAAAAGGCTTTGACATTGACATTTGTCCTTTTATAACCTCAGTACATTTTTTTTAGAGTTAAAAAGAATCTATTTGTTTTCTTTTATTAAAACCTGATTAGTTAAATCTTAACCAAGAAAATCAAATTTGTCAAATGATAATAAACAGCAGCCTGGATCTTATTCAATAATTACAAAGAAGAAATAAATACATTTTTGTAAGGCCATTTTTAATCTGGGTATGTGAATAAACGCGCCTCCTCTTTCTTCAGCTGTCAGTGCAACAGAACCTTTCTTGTAGTCTGTTCTTCCTCCTTCTCCCTGAATTGCAGCTTATAAAGTTAAGAGCCTCATTGGCACTTTTGCTAGCTATTTTAACTTGCTATATGAGACACTTTCCAGAATTCTAAGTAGAAGACCATATCTAGAGACCATCCTCCCCCAGAAATCATTAATTGTGATTCTTTTCCATCTTACTATTCCTCTGTTCCATATCATCTTTTGAGTACACTAATTAAGTTGTAAGATGGAGATGAAACAGTCCTATTTCCAATTACAGTACTCTGAGTGCCCACTTCAGCTCTTTTAATCAAGATACCATAACCTAGGTATTAAATTAAAATGACAAAATTCTTTCTGGATGACAGATCAACTTTCATTTTAAAAACTAGCTTCTCTTGGCTGCCAGCTTTCTATCCTTTCTCTCTATGAATAGGTTTGCCTTCTCATGGAAGTAGTGATTTGGTGTATCTCTTTGATAATAGGGTATATTTTTTAATAATACAGAATGTAAATGAGCAAGTCCTCCAACACCTCCCTTAGTGATTCCAAATTCATCGTTCCTTATTCTGATAATAATGTTAGATCTTAGAGTGAGCAAAATGCATTAAGAACAATGTTTTCTACCTACATGAAGTGAATTAACACTTTTAGGCTAACAGAATTAAATAAAACCATGGCTCGTTAGTAAAATTATGACAGATCACTTTACATGGACATCCTCTGGGCTGTCAGCCTCTCTTACAAGACTTCTACAGCATTTCGTGAAGTGTACCCTTGAAGCCTTGTCATGATTCCTGTGCCCAATTTTCCCTAGATCTACTGAAAAAAGTGTTCCATATGTGGTCTCTGAAGATGCATATTTTTATAAGCTCTTTAAGTAATTCTTATGCATAGGACTGTTTAAGATTCTGTCCACTTGTTTTATGACCTTCTTTGATCACTTATTTCTATACAAATAAGAGGCTTGATATCTGTAACTAGGGATTGTCTTGGGGGGCTGCACTCTTGGCAAGAAGAAAATACAAACAGGTAGCAGCATGTAGGAGGCTGATGAGGGGTTTTACCTGTGTTTGCCATGAAACGTGGAAAAGGAACCAAGACCTTTATAGCTGGGTTTGTGGCTCTGCACTCCTGGGGGGTTTAGAAGCCAGTCAATCAATCTTGTAACAGTGCTGGTGTCCAGAACAGTGCCTGGTACACAGCAGGCACCCACCAAGACCTTGTTAAATAACCCAGTGCCTGTATTCAATGTTGCTCCAGGGGAGCCCTGCCCAGAGAATGGGAGGAGTCCAGGCTCCGTATCAACCCACCACAGCTCTCCACGCAGTGACTATGCGACCTACACCAACAGCAACCACGCAGCCCCCAGTGGCAACACCTCTCCCCCTGAAGGCTTCACCTCCCAGAGCCTACAGACCAGTGACGTGGTCATTCACCGAAAGGAGAACGAGGGCTTCGGCTTTGTCATCATCAGCTCCCTGAACAGGCCTGAGTCGGGATCCACTATAAGTAAGTGACGGCTTCCCCTGCCCTTGAATAAGAGGTCTTGTTTTATTTTCTTCTGGTGGTAGGGACACTGACAAGCAGATTAGAGGACTGGTGTGAGCCTACCACGGAGCCTGAAAGTCATAGGCCATGTGCACAAAGAAAGCATCCTTAACACTCGATTAGCCAAATGTTGCTGATCTTTGGCTCAGGAAGAATGCAAGACCACAACCCAGCACCCCCACAGAAGCTCCTCATTTATTTTAAACTGGAAGGAAAATAAAACAGAGTGAAGTGGGAGTGTTGGCGCAAGGGGAGGGGTGCTCCTGTGTGATAGAATGAAACCAGATCTGCAGAGGATCTGGGGGAAGCCGTCTAAGCAGCATCCTTGAGGTGGGAAGGAGCTCAGCATCGAAGAAACGCACAAAAGCCTGGTGTGGCTGTGGCAGAGTGAACAGGGAGAGCGGTGCAAGACCAGAGGACTCACAGGAGCCAGGTTGCTCAGGGTTTCATTTACCCATGGGAAGAAGTCTGGACTGTAGTCTAAATCCTTCAGAACCACTGGAGGGTTTTAATCAGTGGATGGGAACCTGACTTATATTTTTAAAAGATGAGCCCAGCTGCTTGTGGAAAATGAAATCATGGGAAGGAAGCAACAGTGGAAGTACAAGACAGTTAGGGGCCATTCTAACAGCCCTGTGGGTCCAGAGATAGTGTCTCCTTCCGCTTAGGTAATAGTAGTGCGTAGGAGGGAAGAAGAAGAGGACTTTACTTCCTGGGGTCCTTGAGATCTAAGGTTCTATGCATCTGCACCACAGGGGACAGTCAGAGGTCATATTTTTCTTCCAGTGAGTCATCTCTGTAGATACACAAGTTTCCTCAAAGGCTTTCCTTCCAGCAGTACTAATCCAGAAGCCACTCACAGCCAGCAAGCAGTAGGACAGAAGAGGCGACAAGAACACTTGTTCATTTTTCACATTGAAATCATTTAGCCTAAAATGCTGTGGATAAAATACCAGAATAGAGAGCATTAAGGAAAAAAAATAATTGAGTCATGTTATCGTTCAAATTCATATAAATTGTGGTTGTTTCCAGTACATGGTTGGCAGAGGGAGGTGTGTTTTTCAAACGGTACTCAAGAAATCAAATTATTAGAAGGAATGAGAATGTTCTGTGATTAACTTTATGTTATCAAAACGCCACCAGAACTAAATGGAAAGAAGTGCTCTGATTAGTTTTAGCTTTGACAAATTCAAGAGTGAAAACTGTAGAATTGTTATACCTCAGTGAATATAAGCTGAAACTAAATTACATCCATCTGAAAGTAAAGTTTCATTTCTCTTTTTCTTCATGATAAGCTGAAGCAATAAATTCTACCTTTAAGTGTAGAGCGAAAGCAGAATTCTGTCAGTAGGATGGATTCACCAAGATTAAAAGGACACAAGACTAAATATTTTCATAAATTATATAAACAGTCTTCCAATAATTTACACTGGGAGAAAATGTTCACCAAGAGCTTTTGCAACCATTCTAGTCATTCAAATTGTTTATTGAGGAAGGGCACCCAAAGGAGTGGAATAAAAATAAAAAGTGTACTACCACAATGAAGGTGTTAAGCATGTGATATTTATGGTCTCAACTTTATTTGAAGTGTGACAACATTATAGCTAAATGTGTAGAGGTGTGTACATGCATGCACTTACTGCCTAAAGAAACTACAAATGCTTTTTCTATTGCAAATAAAATTCATGCATAGGTATAGTTGGAAAGCAACAGGTGCAAATGCTTACAATTAACATGTTAATTTTTTTCTTCTGACCAAGTGACAATAAACCTCAAAAGAGTAATTCTAATTCTAACCATTCTCAAAATAGCATTATTTTACATCATCCTGGTGAGTGGAAATATCTGGAGGTCATAATGCTTCCTGGTTTCATTTTTCAGATATTTATTTCTTTTCAATTTAAAGAGTTTGAAATGCAGGTTGCTCCATGTTCTTTGGTTACAGCAGAGCCTATGGTATATAATTTACAGCATGCACCTAAAAGGTCCCTGGACCTGGTGCTGTTTCATATTTCTGCAATAATTTTGAATTTGTAATTTTGAAGAGATGTGCTAAGTGCCTCATAAATGGCAAAGAGTCTCAGTTGTAATACATGTCCATTGTCATACTATCCAGGGCTCTGTGACACTGGGAGAGCAAAATACTCTAAGGTTTTCAAGAGTCACAATCATTCCGGGGGTTTGTGTCATTTTTCTCTTTTTGTCTTTCCTGAGCCCGAGGATCTTGAACATATCTGTGGTTTTGCTCATGGCTGTTGAAGCCATTCCGTTGGCAGACAGAATGCTGTTATGCCTTCAGTGAATGCACCATCCGCTTCAGGCATGGGGGTGGTCGGTTAACAGCCCAGATGCCATAGTCACACTGCCCGGATTTGACACCTGGCTCATCATTCACCAGCTGTGTGACCTTGAGGAAGATACATGACTTCTTTGGGTCTTAGTTTCCTTGCTTGTAAAGAGATCATTTTAGTACCCACGCCATGGGGTTGCTGTGAGGGTTAAATGACTTAGTACATGGAAGTGCCTAGAAGAGCACTGGCTCAAGGGAAGCACCAAATATGTCATTGTTGCATTCCTGACCACCGTCCCTGCTAGGGGTTCTCTCTCCATCCCATCAGCTTACTCTTCTTGGACAGTGCAGATTTCACACTGGCTGTCAGCTCAGTCAGAGCAGTGAAATCTGAGCAGCAGATGAGCATGGTAAGAGCCACCGCCCCCCTCCCTACCCTCCAGCCCCCTGGGAGCCCTGCCTCCCCCGCCCCCCCCCCACAGCCCAGGCCAGCAGTGGGGACAGAACAGTGGCAGCCAGGTCAGTCCAGCTGAAGGTGCCCTTGCTGAAGCTTCAGGCGGGGCGTCTCCCCAGAATGCACTAGGTAATCAACTAGAAAAGTCAAGGGTAACATCAAAATTCAGACTCAAAGCTGTGCTATCAGAATGTCCCTGCAAACATGACACCTAATTTGAATATATCAAAGAAGAAAGGAGAGATGAAGAGCTCAAATGTAAACTTCCCCACCCTGCACACTCACAGTTCCTTCAGCCCAGGGACCAACTTTGCTGGAGACACCAGATGTTTAATCAATTGAGAACTTGGAAGGTGAGATTTCTGGCTTACTATTGCCTGCCAATTAGTAGGGCTCTTTACCAAAGCCTCAAATTTTTTTTCAAAATACTATTTTTTCAAAAAAGAAAAAAGAAATTTTCTTTATATCAATAATGTAATTAAACAGCATACTTCTTCCAAAACCAGTGACTCAGGAGGCCACATATTGTCTGGGAGCAAACAGATCTTAGAAGATTTCTATCTGAGGTGAGGAATATCCTTCTTGATTTAAAGTGAGAATAGGCAAGCTTCCTGAGTGTTTTTATCCCATTATCCAAAATTAAGTTTTTTTTCTACACCTTAAAATTAGACCCACAGGAAAACAAAGTGGTTTGCAGAATGGAGCCTATAATAAGAGTAAACTGTAATAGGAAATTGCATTTTAAATTTTCAAAAAGACTCGAATAAAGATTTATATACAAAGATGTTTATTGCCGTATTACTGGTAATCAGAATATTGGAAATAATCTTAGAAGCTTCTCGGAACCTAGAAACTTTGGTGTCTTTGGGATCCTTTCTCTACAGTCTTGTAGACATAGGATGCAAGACCCAGGCAGCCCTCTGACTTCAAGTGAATTGAATGCTTACTATATAAAAATGTGCAGGTAGCCATGTGCAATGGGGGTTCCACATTGGTCTTTGGGCCTCTCCAGCTCAAGGCTGAGTGCTGACATCCAGGTTTTATTGCACAGATGTAATCTGGTCCTTACAGGTGCTTCCTGCTGTCCCCCACCTCCCAAACCTGCTTTCCCACCAGAGTTCCCAAGAAAGGCTTTGGCACAAATGATGAAATAGAAATGACCCTTAGTCACCTGCTTTTCTATAGTTTGTCAGAAAGGATATGCTGACATTTATCGGGTAGGCATACGTGGGCAGCTTGAACACCAGCGGTGGAGGCTGGCAGCCTGTTGAGAGAATCTGTAAACTTAGATGCAGGCCCTTCACAAGCTATGAGGTAGAACATGTTCAGGACAGCAGCTGCAGCAGCACCTAAGCAAGGGGTCAGCAGTCAGGGAACAATCGCTTCCACCCTTCCTTCCTTCCTTCATTCCTATTGTCCTAACAGCACTGACTCTGTTTTCTGTGTCTTTATTGCAAACACATCACTGGCCAGCTTGGCTTCCTAACAATCTTTCAGCTCTGTACTGGTGCTGGAAATCTTTGTTTCCATGTGTATATTTCTTTGGCAAAGGTTGGAGTACAGACTTGGCCATTGCTGATTTCCAGTTAGGCCCACACTGCAATCCAGTGTTCTAAAAAAAGTTCATCATTCTTTGGTAAAATGCCCTGATGGCTTTCTCAAAATCCTTGATGATGTCCGTAGGCTTTGGAGGTTAAAAGCTATTCTAGAGATTCAAAAGCAAGGCTAGCGGGTCTTTTATGACATTTTAAGAAAGCATGAAATAGCCCTGGCCGGTTGGCTCAATTGGTTGGAACATAATCCCATGCACCATAAGTCTGTGGGTTTGATCTCCAGTTGGGGTTCATATGAGAGGCAACAGATTGATGATTCATTCTCTCTCTCTCTCTCTCTCTCTCTCTCTCTCTCTCTCTCAAATCAATACAATAAACATATCCTCTGGTGAGGATTTTTTAAAAAAAGGTTAAAATAAAACTGAACAAGCAGGGAAGCAGGTTAAGATTTTTCCCACCAAAAGTCACACCACCAACCATACAGCCAAGGAACAGTCATTTGAACTTAGGGGAGGTACAAATTAAAACCAAAAAGCCAAGATTTCTGTAGTCTTGCTGTATTACAAGGAGATTTAAACTAAATAAAAGTGCATTGGACAACAAGCACAAGCCTCACTCCTGCTTACCCAGCGACTGTGGTGTCCCCGAGCAGGTCACTTGGCCTTCCTGTGCCCCTTCCTCATATAAAATATAAAGGGAAATGGCCTGAGCAGCCCCTTCCAGCTCTAAATTATCTTAAACCATGAATCAGCATGGAAAATAAGCTATTAGTTTAGTTTTGTCTGTGTATTAAAAGTTTTGGGTAAGCTTGAGGCCTGGGTTATATTTTTCATTGGCTTAAACTAGTACTTTAAACTTGTATTACCTTCAATTTTGATTTTATTTTGAAGGTAGCCCCTAATACTTTCAAATCTTTTGTTCATCTCAAACTCTGTCAAGAAATGATCTGAAAAAATCACTTAACTACACTAAACCAGCTCCGCTCTTAAGGCAATTTAAGGCAGTGTTTTCTTGCTTTTGTCGCTTCCTGGCACACTTGTGAAATTATGGTATTTTTATAACATACAGAAATAAAACAAATGATGCTACTGGAGGCAAAAAGGCAACTTCCCCAGTGGGTTCTACCCCCAAACCTTACCTGACCCTCCTCAGAGCGCAGCCGCTGTCTTGGCACACTTGTAATGTTAGGGGTACGCTTCTTTTAATGGCCTGTAGTTACAGATTTTTGCCCTAAAGGGAACCCTCTGAACATCAACCACCAAAAAGCACCTCATTTTGCATTTTATCAGTTTGAATTGTGGCAGTGGATCTTCTTCAAGCCTTCCTATTGAGATTTATTCATTCGTCACCTTAAAAACACAGGTAATTGGTACAATTGGTGCTGATGCTGGGGCCTTGACCTTTCACTGTAAACTCTGACCTATCACTGCTCCATCACCAAAAGTCGTTGCTGGAAAGTTCCTTAAGTCACGCTCATGCAGCTGAATGTGAGAATTGTGAAGTGAGCCTCATTGATTTCTCTATTTCTCAGTGGTTTTCAAAAGCACGTTTCCTTCTAGAGTTCTTAACCCACTTCGTAACATATATCCCCTTACTCCTTAAGTGAATCTCTGCTTTGAATCCCTTCAAGGAGACAGTGCTTGGAGCTTTATGCTGAGAGTAGTCCCTCATTCAGGAGGCCTGATGGTATCACCACACAGTTATTGTGAGTGCTTTTATAATGGAAGAAATACAGAGGGGCTGGGGAGTGGAGGGAACTCTACATAAAATACCAGCTTTCCTCCAAATATCTGGCTTCTAAATATAACCCATAAAACTGTAAGATAAACAAATATCTTCAAAATCTTTTGGAAAGTCAACATATACAAATGAGGTAAGACTGTGTTCATAGTCTACACTGACATACATGTGTTTTCAATCAAATCAATCTTTTCACATTCATGAGTAACCCACTTCTGCCTCAGGAGGTAGCTGGGAGCTAGGGTAGGAGTGGAGTGCAGTTGTTAATGGTGCAAAGTGCATCAAGGAAGGCAGCCTTTTCTATGTATAGTTCAGCCTTCCAATAACAAGTCCTTGATCATAACATCCCTGGTAAAAATATCAGCAGGGGAAAGTTCAAACAGGCCTCTCTTTTAGGTTCATGGTCCCAGGTAATCTAGACACATCCACTGTTTACCATCAGCTCCTTACAGCTCTATTGACTAAAGCTGGGTTTGTTACTTACCGCTGAAGACGACTTCTGCTCTCCTGTTCTAGTGTCCATGTTTTGCCTTCTGCCTCTTGGAATGTCTCCTCTTATCTAATAATAAATTTTATCACGCTTTCTCCCAGGCACTGTGCTAAGAAACTTAGCTTGTACTTAATTTTCACAGCAACCCTGTGAGATAAAGACTACTGCCCAGACAGTAAACATCTCTCACAAGCAGCTCAAAACTCTCAATCTCTTTGTCTGACCCCCTCACTGTTCTCCCTCAAGTGTTTTCATTGATTCTTATATGGAACTCTTGTCTGTAAACACATTCATTGTTGATGGCTCCCTGGCTCCCCATCTGTTATTATGTCTGTTATTACAATCTATTATTGTCATTTTACTTTTCTTGCCTTTCTATTTTGTGTCCCCTAGTAAATTGTAAAATCCTTCAGGGCAAGAAACAATGACATTTTTTTGAATCCCTCACAGTTCCTGGTAGCATAGTTTTCAAGGATTCGTTATATAATTTATGTTAGTAGGATTGGAATGGATCCTCATACAGCGATCCAGCACTGTCCTTAGGAAAGTGAAAGTGTGAATGTGCTCTGCTCTAGCTTTCCCTCACTGCAGCCTGGTTGTTTCATCCCTCAAGGGCAGCAAGATGTATCTCTGAGAATGTGCAATGCAGCTGAGGATCACTTAGGGCAGCAATTTCAACCTTTTTCATCTCATGACACACGTAAACTTATTACTAAAATTCTGTGGCACACCAAAAAATATATATATATATTTTTGCCTCTATTTGTATATAAGGATTTCTGGTACCAAGAGTTAACTAATCAGCTGCAACTTCATTATGTGATGTGACCATTTAGATGCAACTCTACTCCATACAATTTGTATTTATGGTTCGAGACAGGGCATTCAGACCAGTCAGCTATTGTATTGGCTGTTGTCATTTTTTATTTGACAATCTAAGGGAAAAGAGGTCAGTTCCCCTGACTAAATAGTCAGGTATTGCATGTTTTAAGAATTCTTATGTGCCATGACACCCCAGGTGAAAATCGCTGACTTAGGGGGAGGAATTGTGTGCAAGCTGGTCCTTGCCCAGCATGAGAAATTGCACTATAATAAAGTGGAGCTGGAACAGTGTCCCAGAATACAGGTTTCTCATTAGTTTTTAGCCTGAGTAAATGCTTCAATAGGCAGCTCAGGACCTAGTGAAGTCTTAGATGAGAGAGCCCGCTAAGAAATCAGGCTTAGGGGGGCCGTCTCTGTGCCTCTGGGCAGCCCCAGAAGTCGTAAGCATCTGGGTTGCAAAGCTCTTGTCCTCAGTCTGCTCTCTGATTCCCCTCATCCTGGCACTGACTGTTCCTGGACTCACCATCCATCTGTGTGAGCACCACCTCAGCGATAATTACATCGTCCTGAACAGGAGAGTTTGGACGGCATCCCAAGCTCCTTAAAAAAAGTACTACTCCAATTCATTTCACAACCCTCATTAACAAAGGAACGCATTTCAGTTCCAAGTGAACTACTTCTGAATCACATTACTTCTTTATAGGATCATACCCAACTAAATCCAAGACAAATAGGACCTATTGATTAAATTCCATTTTTTTCAATCCTGAGCTTGACTAGTTTGTTCCCAAATTTAAACCTGGCTGCCTAGGTCTTACCAGGAAGCAGACAAACAAACAAGAAAAGATTGTGCATCAAACTCTGAGTAGTCTAATATCTGAACTTTGAAGCCTCTATTAAAATGGAAAGACAGATGAAAATATTTTATTCTCTTAGCACTAACAGATTTAAAGATCATTAAATTGTAAAAATATAAGTCCACAAAGAAGCACCATCATTCTTATTTATTCTCATGAAGGGGGGCAATACAACCCATCAAAAAAGTCTATGATTGCTCACAGTGCATTTTTTAAAAAATCTGAACTATTTTTCTTATTGTTCAAATGGAGCTTATAAATCATGAGTTTTTCCCACTAGGGAATCATTTTTCAGGAGGGTGTTTATTATTGTGTTCAAAGACTCTCCAGGCAGCAGCAAGTGCATGTGTAGATGTCTTCTTACCTTCAGCTATTCGGTTGTCTTACTTAAAAGCTCCTAAGTGGGTGATCAATGGCTGTTCCCTCTGGGCTAGTGTCCT
Source organism: Pteronotus mesoamericanus (assembly GCF_021234165.1). Classification (NCBI taxonomy): domain Eukaryota; kingdom Metazoa; phylum Chordata; class Mammalia; order Chiroptera; family Mormoopidae; genus Pteronotus; species Pteronotus mesoamericanus. The sequence goes on from NW_026555329.1 coordinate 34,066,476, forward strand.
GCAGCTTCTCGTTGTTCACTGATGGCAAAGGGAGAGAGCGGCTGCAAAGACAGCCAGACTTCAGGGGCAGGGTCGCCCTTTACCAGTGGAAAATGGCCATCGCTCTCCCAGGGGGTCCAAACAAATCTGAGCCTGCAGGTCACTCTTGCAGAACACACATTATCTTTATAAGCTATTCAGGGCCTCAAGTTGGATTCAATTCTCTGTAATTTTATTTTTCTTCTTTTTTCCCAACAATCAGCCATATAAAAAGAGCTGGTTCCATGCATACAGCCATTTTTAAAACATGTTGTTAAGTGAACACAGTCATGTTACCTATCATCATTTTTCAGCTTTTCTGAAAGAATGCCATTAGGGAATATTTTCCCTGTTTGGAGCAGAGTAAGCTGCATTTCTTTTTGAGCCCCAGCTTTCACCCAGGACTCAGGGAGGACCTCTGCCCAACCCTACCACACCAAATCCTGGTAAAATCTTTTTATTTGTTCATTTGACCACCAATAATTTTGAAGTTTAAGCTGGATTGTTTGCCCAACCAAACTATTGCCAGAATATGGTGGGGATCATTTCTACAGGTTAATCAGGCAGCCTTTTCTAGTGATGCTCCCTAACCTGTCCTAAGATATATACAGTGTCAAAAATGTTAACTGCGTAGTGGGGCCTGCTATTGGCACTTTCATTTTCCAGTTGGATTTCTTCCAGATCTTATTTTTGTAAGCCAGGCGAAGGTTTGCTCCACAAATGTGCCCAGATGTTGGGCATCTGATGAACCCATCTGCTTTCAAGGGTAAAGTGCCCAAAACCTTCTGTTCAGAAACTGTTTATCATAAAAATGTATATTCATGGATTCATTGTGAAGGAAGATCTTCCAGGAAGCAAGAAAGGGCACATAGCTCAAAAGGGTTTGCCCTGTCGTTATCTAGCACAGGGCAGTTGAGATAACATGAGGTGAAACAATATTCTGACTTAAAAATCTTCATTCAAATGTTTTCTACTAGTTAAACAGCAAGATGAAAAATTGCTCATATTCCAGTAGGCACTTGATGAAATTAAAACACAATAAAACCTGGCGGCCAAGTATTTCAGTTCATTCTGACTTCTATGACAGAATGCTATAGACTGAATGGCTTGTAAAAAAACAGAAACATCTTTCTCACTGTTCTGGAGGCTGGGAAGTCCAAGATCAAGGCACAGGGCGTTCTGATGTCCTGTGAAGACTGGCTTCCTGGTTCATAGTCGCTCACTATGCTCTCACAGGGGTCCTCTTTTATAAGGACACTAATCCCATTCACAAGGGCTCCACCGTAATGACCTAATCACCTCCCAAGGCAGCACCTCCTAATAACATCGCCTTAGGGATTAGGTTTCAACTCATAAATTTGGGGAGGACACAAACATTCATTCTATAGCACCAAGTTAGCCACTGATCTTGATGCCCCCTGGTGCTAAGTCACGAAGAAGGCTGACAGACATGGCCATCAGCTCTAATCAATTTGCATGATCACAAGCTTTGACTAAGTACCCAAGTTTACATTGTAGCTGAATTTATGAACAACTACATTTTCACTCTTGAGAAACTAAGGCAAGCTGTTACCAAATATGCTTTCCAGATACAAAACTTAAATACAACAGGCCCTCGCTATTGCTGCTGCTAAAGCCTTAGCTGAGGTTCTAGAGCTTTCTGCAATGATGGCAGTGTTCTTTTCTGCACTATACAATACCGTAGCCACTAGCCATATGTGGCTATGGATCCCTTGAAATAAGGCTAGAGTGGCTGAAGAATTAAAGTTTTAGTTTTCCTTTATTTCATTTAAATTACCACGTGTGGCTAGTAGCCACCATGTTGAACTGCACAGCTCTGGAGCATTGCAGTGGCTTTTGAGTGTCCACCCTGCCTCCAGCCTTGTTCCCACCTTCTTATCCTTCAGTCCACCCTTCAGCTGCCTCCATGGTACTCTTTCTAAAACAGCCAATAATGCCCCTTAACTTTCCTGGTTTATTAGTGACTGCTCATTTGGCACAGCCAAAGGCCTCCCATGATCTGTTCTTTGCTGCCTTCCCCCCAGGTCTGTTTGTGCTCGTTGTACTCCCACACCCACAATACAGGCTCACAGACTCTGCTAATCCACAGGCCTGCACGTTTGCAAGACACATCGCCTGCGACTGGGACACTTTCCCCATCCTTGACCCGCTGGAAAAGCCCGGTCCATATTTTTAAATGCAGGCTAGGCAACATTTCCCTCTGAAGCCTTCCCAGACCTCTTCCACGCTCCCTCCCACCTCTTCTCTTCTACTCATTCAACATCAGTTCTTTTTGTCCTGCCTCTATGTCCTTTCATCCAAAATCTCTTCATCATCCTCTGCCTTTTCACTTTTTCTCCCATTTTGAAGGCTTAATTACATACAGTAAATATTACCCTTTCTGGTCTAGAGCCTGGGATTGTTGACAATGAAGTCAACTCTTCCAGTCCCCTACCGGCCCTGGCAACCATGGTTCTGTTTCTCTTCTACAATTTTGCCTTTTCCTATAGTAATGGAATTACACAGTATGTAGCCTTTTGAGTCTGGCTTCTTCCACTTAGCATAATGCATTTTAGATTTATCCACATTGTTTTGTGTGTCAGTATTCAGTTTCTTCTTAATTGCTGAATAGCATTCCACTGTGTGGTTGTACCACAGTTTGTTTATCCATTCCCTAGTTGAAGAATATTCAGGTTGTTTCCTCCTTTAGATGATTATGAATAAAGCTTCTTTAAACCTTTTCAAATAGGTTTTTGTGTGAAAATAGGTTTCTATTTCACTTGGGTAAAGACCTAAGTGGCTGTACCATTCTGTGTTCCCATGGACGAGGGTTCCGATGCTCCACATCCTTAGGGTATTTGTTATGTTGAGGCACTGTTGGTTTTTTTTTTTTTTTTGAGTTTAGCCCGTCTAAGATGCATCTAGTGCTATCTCACTTTGGTTTTAATTTGCATTTTTTCCCTAAAGACTAATATGTTGAGGATCTTTTCCTGTGTTTTTTTGTCATCTTTATGTTTTCTTTAGTGAAGTACTTTTACACTTTTGGTCTTTTTCCTCTAGAGTGTAATTGGTATTTCAATTTGAACAACAAAATACATTTTGAGACTCCTAAACCCTCTTTTTTCCATTTTTCATCTTAGAGTAATAAAAAATCATCTTACGATGATGACTTAGGTGAAATTATCCTGGAGACATATGCCTGCTTGTTAAAAATGGAAACATATAATTACTATGCTTTAAAGTACAAAGGATAAGAGAAAATGCTTAGGAGAAGAAATTCCAAATAAAGTTAAAATGTGCAACATTTTGATAAAAAGAGATAAGAGTAGAAAAATTATATGCAAGTGATGTTCTCACTTTACAGGTAAGGAAACTCCAGCGTGATCTATTTGGTCATTCGGGGTCACACTGCAGGCTGTTTTCAGAGTTAATATATGATCAAGATCTTGTAGCTCCTGAACACTGTGCTTGGGGCCTTTTCATATGCAGTTTTATCCAGTCATGCAAAATTTGCATTATTTCAAGTTAAAACATGATATATCCTGTTAGTGGAACCCTGGCTTCCGTGAGAAAATAAAGAACAAATAAATATTCATGTAATCTCCTGGATAACATATTGAAAAGGACAGCTGGCTTGGAAGGGATCAATTGCCTAGGTTAGTATCTGTTTTCATTTACATTAAGAAAATATTGCAAGAAGTTATTATCTACTAGAGGGCTTGGGGGAATACAATGGAAAGCTGATATTGCACCTGATGGCTTCTGACATTTACCTATTATAACAGGGAAACTGTGTGAAGTTGGCCAAGTGACTTTTTACAAAACACAATTTCAGAAGCTATAAAAGGAAAAAGGAGATGGCACAGATAGAATACACTGCATCCGTAAAAATGAGAAACATGACTTGTCAGCAACACCTGTTTATAACAATCATCCATTTCTACCAGGCCCGCTGAGAAATTACTGAGCACCAAGTACATGGATAGAAGTGAAGTCTCAAAAAACAGCTAAGAGATACAGAAGAAAGAAAGAAATGTGGTTTTATTGAGCATTTTATCCCAATACCTGGCATTGATGAAATATAATTTTATGATATCTTTCTGAACTCTTGAAATCAGTTGACTATTATATGTATATCTGTCAAGGCTACAGAAAACAACAGGAATTTTTAAGTTTGAATTATATCAATTATTAATCATTTTTCGCAGACAAGACTCCAGATCCTAAGTGCTACACCAAAATATTAACTTCAACAACTGATTTAAATTTATAGAAGATATTTTCAATTTCTATTTAATGGTGGTGAAATTAAAACATCCTCGTCTCCTCCCATTCTTACACAATGAGATGGTAGTTAATGAAGAAGAAAAGAATGGGCAAAAGTAGAGAAGGCATTTTAAAGACAAATGCAGGACTTATATAAATTATTATTTGCAGGATTTGCAGGACAAATGCAAGATTATAAATTATTAATCATTTTTCCCAGACAAGACTCCAGATCCTAAGTGCTACACCAAAATATTAACTTCAACAACTGATTTAAATTTATAGAAGATATTTTCAATTTCTATTTAATGGTGGTGAAATGAAAACATCCTCATCTCCTCCCATTCTTACACAATGAGATGGTAGTTAATGAAGAAGAAAAGAATGGGCATAAGTAGGGAAGGCATTTTAAAGACAAATTGCAGGACAGGTAGATATTGACTTGAGTTGACCAAGTGAGAAATAGCTGTAAGAGACTATAATTTAGAAATGTGAAGAAGAAACAGCTGAAAGATTTTAAATGTTTGCTGTTGGTTACAGAACTGGAGAGGATGGAGGAATTAAAAAGCTAAGGTTTTTCATTGTAAGCATTTTGATTGTCTTTTATTTTTTAATTTGTGTATATATTATTTCAATTAAATTGTTTTATTTAGGAGAGATTTCCAATCACTAGGAAATAGTACTATTGTTCTGTGTACTTTGCCCCTTTTAGCTTGTGACATGAATTTTGATGTTTTTATACAGTTTTCTTATTTTGTAGGATAATCCAGTAATAACTTGATAAGTCCTCTGTAATAAGTTATTAATAAATTATTAATAAAAGAATCCTCTTATTCAGCAACTGAATTTGTCATTATAAAAGTGAGCAACTAACCCTCTAATCAGTAGATTTGCATGTTTGGAATGGAAGTGTAATACCACACTGCAGCCCCATGACTGTTCTGTTCTTTTTTTTTTTTTTTATTGTTTTTTTTTAATTAATTTATTTACTTTTTAAATACATTTGTCTCTGCCTTCCCCCCACCTCTTTCCCTTGCCCCCTCCCACCTTCCCTCCCTCAGCTCTTCCCCTTTGGTTTTGTCCATGAGTCCTTGCTATATGTTCCTTGACTTTCCCCTTCCCTTCCCTTTCCCTGCCCCCCCCCTTCCCTCTTGTCTCTGTTGATTTCTTTTCCTTTCAGTGTTGCTGGTCATATTTGCCTTGCTTCTTTGCATTGTTGGTTAGGTTCCACTTATAGGTGAGATCATATGGTATTTGTCTTTCACCCCCTGGCTTATTTCGCTTAGCATGATGCTTTCCAGTTCCATCCATGCTGTCGCAAAGTTTAGTACTTCTTTTTTTCTTTCTGCTGCGTAGTATTCCATTGTGTATATGTACCATTATTTTTTGATCCAATCATCTACTGATGGGCATTTAGGTTGCTTCCAACACTTGGCTATTGTAAATTGTGCTGCTATGAACATTGGGGTGCGTAGGTTCTTTTGTATTGGCGTTTTGGTGTTCTCAGGGTATAGTCCCAGCAGGGGAATCGCTGGATCAAAAGGCAGTTCCATTTTCAGCTTTCTGAGGAAATTCCACACTGCTTTCCATAGTGGCTGCACCAGTCTGCATTCCCACCAACAGTGGACTAGAGTTCCCTTTTCTCCACAGCCTCGCCAGCACCTGTTGTTTGTGGATCTGTTTATGATGGCCATTCTGACCGGTGTGAGGTGGTACCTCATGGTGGTTTTGATCTGCATTTCTCTGATGGCTAGTGATGCAGAGCATCCTTTCAAATGCCTCTGGGCCCTCTGTATCTCCTCCTTAGAAAAGCATCTGCCCAGGTCCTTTGCCCATTTTTTGATTGGATCGTTTGTCTTCTTGGAGTCAAGTCGAGTGAGTTCTTTGTATATCTTGGAGATCAAACCTCTATCTGATGTATCATTAGCAAATATATTTTCCCAAATGGTTGGCTCCCTTTTCAGTTGGCTGATGTTTTCTTTAGCCGTGCAGAAGCTTCTTATTTTGATGAGGTCCCACTTGTTTATTCTTTCCTTTATGTCCCTTGCTTTAGGAGACATATCAGTGAAAAAATTGCTGCGTGGGATATCTGAGAGTTTCCTGCCAATGTTCTCCTCTAGGACTTTGATGGTGTTGCGACTTATATTTAAGTCTTTTATCCATCTTGAGTTTATTTTTGTGTATGGTGTCAGCTGGTGATCCAATTTCAATTTTTTGCATGTAGCCATCCAGCTCTCCCAACACCATTTGTTGAAGAGGCTGTTATTGCCCCATTTCATGCTTCTGCCCCCTTTGTCGAATATTAGATGGCCATAGAGACCTGGGCTTATTTCTGGGCTTTCTATTCTGTTCCACTGGTCTATGGGTCTGTTCTTGTGCCAGTACCAGATTGTTTTGAGTATAGTGGCTTTGTAGTAGAGTTTGATGTCCGGTATTGTGATCCCTCCTACTTTGTGTTTCTTTCTCAAAATTGCTGCGGCTATTCGAGGTCGTTTATGGTTCCATATAAATTTTTGAAATGTCTGTTCTATTTCTGTGAAATACGTCATTGGTATCTTACTAGGGATTGCGTTGAATCTATAAATTGCTTTTGGTAGTATGGACATTTTAAGGATATTAATTCTTCCAATCCATGTACACGGTATATGCTTCCATTTATTTGTGTCTTCCTTAATTTCTTTTTTCAATGTTCTATAGTTTTCTGCATACCGGTCTTTTGTGTCTTTGGTTAAATTTATCCCTAGGTACTTTATCTTTTTTCGTGCTATATCGAATGGTATATTTTTCCTGATTTCTTCTTCTTCTATTGCATTGCTGGTGTACAAAAACACCTTTGATTTCTGAATGTTGACTTTGTATCCTGCTGTTTTGCCAAATTCACTTATTAGGTTGAGGAGTTTTTTGGTAGAGTCTACAGGGTTCTCTATGTACACTATCATGTCATCTGCAAACAATGATAGTTTTACTTCCTCCTTTCCAATTTGGATGCCTTTTATCTCTTTCTCTTGTCTGACCGCTGTGGCTAGGACTTCCAATACGATGTTGAAAAGAAGCGGTGAGAGCAGACATCCTTGTCGTGTTCCCGATCTTAGTGGGAAAGCTTTCAGTTTTTGCCCGTTGAGTATGATGTTGGCTGTAGGTTTTTCATATATGGCCTTTATTACGTTGAGGAATGCCCCATTGATTCCCATTTTGCTGAGTGTTTTGATCATAAATGGGTGCTGTACCTTGTCAAATGCTTTTTCTGCATCTATCGAGATGATCATGTGGTTTTTGTCTTTTCTTTGATTTATGTGGTGTATCACGTTTACTGATTTGCGTATATTGAACCATCCCTGCATCCCTGGGATGAATCCCACTTGATCGTGATGGATAATCTTTTGAATGTATTGCTGGATGCGGTTTGCCAATATTTTGTTGAGGATTTTAGCATCTATGTTCATCAGCGAAATGGGCCTGTAGTTTTCTTTCTTTGTAGGGTCTTTATCTGGTTTTGGGATCAGGGTGATGCTGGCCTCATAGAAGGAGTCTGGCAGTCTTCCCTCCTCTTGGATTTTTTGGAATAGTCTGAGAAGGACAGGGGTTAGCTCTTCCTTAAATGTTTTGTAAAATTCTCCTGGGAAACCGTCTGGCCCTGGGCTTTTGTGTGCTGGGAGTTTCTTGATGACTGCTTCAATTTCCCCAACTGTTATCGGTCTGTTCAAGCTTTCTGTTTCTTCCTCCTTCAGTGTTGGAAGATTATACTTTTCTAAAAATTTGTCCATTTCATCAAGATTTTCAAATTTCTTGGCATATAATTGTTCATAATAGTTTCTGATAATCATTTGTATTTCTGTGGTATCAGTTGTTATTTCTCCTCTTTCATTTCTGATATTATTAATTTGGGTCCTCTCCCTTTTTTTCTTGATGAGTCTGCTTAAAGGTTTGTCAATTTTATGAATCTTTTCAAAGAACCAGCTTCTGGATTGGTTGATCCTCTGAATTGTTCTTTTTGTCTCTATGTCATTCAGTTCTGCTCTAATCTTGACTATTTCCTTCCTTCTACTTGCTCTGGGATTTATTTGTTGTTGTTTCTCCAGTTCTTCAAGTTGTAGTGTTAGGTCTTTTATTTGAAATGTTTCTATCTTTTTAAGGTAAGCCTGTATTGCTATGAACTTCCCTCTCAGGACCGCCTTTGCTGTGTCCCATAGGTTTTGGACAGTTGTCTGTTCATTTTCATTTGTTTCCAGAAATTTTTTGATTTCTTCTCTTATCTCATTATTGACCAATTCATTGTTTAATAGTGTACTGTTCAGTCTCCATGAGTTTCCAAGTTTTTTGAAGTTTCTCTTTGAGTTTGATTTCGAGTTTCAAGGCCTTGTGGTCTGAGAAAAAGTTTGGTATTATTTCAATTTTCCTGAATTTACTGAGGCTTGCTTTGTGTCCTATCATGTGGTCTATCTTTGAAAAACTGCCATGAGCATTTGAAAAGAATGTGTATTTTTCTTCTTTGGGATGTAAGATTCTATATATGTCAGTTAAGTCTCTTTGATTCAGTGTGTCATTCAGCGCCACGATATGTTTATTAATGTTTTGTTTGGAAGATCTGTCCATTTTTGACAGTGGGGTGTTGAAATCCCCTACTATCAGTGTGTTGCTATCTATATCTTTTTTGAAGTCATCCAACAATTTCCTTATAAACTTGGGGGCTCCTATATTGGGAGCATATAAGTTTACAATGTTGATGTCTTCTTGATAGATTCTTCCTTTAAGTATGATAAAGTGCCCCTCTGGGTCTCTCTTTATGGCCTTTGCTTTGAAATCGACTTTGTCTGATACAAGTATGGCAACGCCAGCCTTTTTCTCATGTCCATTTGCTTGGAATATTATTTTCCATCCCTTTACTTTCAATCTGTGTAGGTCTTTTGCTCTGAGGTGGGTCTCTTGTAGGCAACATATGTGTGGGTCATGTTTTCTTATCCATTCAGCTACCCTGTGTCTTTTGATTGGGGCATTTAGTCCATTCACATTGAGAGATATTACTGATAGAAACTTACTCATCTTTTCTCTTTGTACTTGTGTTCCTCTCTGTCTCATTCTTTTCCTTCATCTGCTTAAACCAGTCCCCTTAGCATATCTTGGAGTGCTGGTTTGGTAGAGATGTATTCTTTTAGCTTTCTTTTGTCTGGGAAACTCCGTATTTCTCCTTCTATTTTAATGGAGAGCCTAGCTGGGTAGAGCAGCCTTGGCTGTAGGCCCTTGCTTTTCATGGCTTGGAATATTTGTTGCCATTCCCTTCTGGCTTGGAGTGTTTCTGTTGAGAAGTCAGCTCCTAGGCGTATCGGGGCCCCCTTGTATGTTACTTTCTCCTTCTCCCTTGCTGCCTTGAGGATTCTCTCTTTGTCTTTGACTTTTGCCATTTTAATGATGATGTGTCTTGGAGTGGACCTCCTTGGGTCCTTCTTGAGTGGGGTCCTCTGTGCCTCCTGGATCCATGAGAGCCTTTCTCTCCTCAAATTAGGGAAATTTTCCATCATTACTTTTTCGAGGAGGTTCTCTATTCCTTGCTCCTCTTTTTCTCCTTCTGGTATCCCTATTATACGGACATTATTGCGTTTCAGGTTGTCCTGCATTTCCCTAAATGCTTCTTCATTCTTTTTGAGCCATTTTTGCATTTCTTGTTCTTTCTGGGAGCTTTTTTCTACCTTGTCCTCCATCTCACTGATTCGATCCTCAGCTTCATCCAGCCTGCTTTGGATTCCTTCTACTGTGTTCTTCAATTCAGAAATGGTATTCTTCATATCCTCTTGTGTCTTCTTGATAGTTTCTATGTCCTTTTCCAGGCTGATATAGTTTGCTGTAAGATCCTGATAGTTTCTCTGCAGTTTCTCATAGTTCTCTTTGAGCTGGCTGAGCTCATTGAGCTTCCTTAGAACCATTGTTTTAAATTCCATATCTGATAGTTCCCTTGCCTCTATTTCATTGAGCTCTCTCTGTGGGGAGTCCCCTTTTCCACTCATTTGGGGGGAACTTCTTTTTCTTCCCATTTTTGTGAGAGTCTGTTAAGTATTTTTGTCCTTTACTTTTCTTTCGGGGCTTGCCTCTGATGATGTCAGTTGTTGACCCTATAGGGCCTTGGGTTGTTTGTTTGAGCCTTTCAGGAGTCTAATGCCTGTGTCTGACTCCTGCTTGGAGCAGCTCTGTGACCCCTTCGGTCAGGGCTGGGCTATTTTTTGGGATCTCTCTGCGCTCTCACGAGAGCTCCTTGAGCGCGTTCCCAGCGCAGCAGGGTCCCCCCCCCGCCTGGGCTCGCATGTGTTTGCCCCAGACCAGGGGGCTTATTCGCGACCTCCCGTGCTCATCTGGCCTCCCTTGCACGCGAGCTTCACGGCACTGGTCAGTTTAGGGTCTTCTATTGTGTGTTTTCCCCGCTTTTGGCTCTTTGGGTGCGTTGCTTGCCCTCGCCAAATGGGGACTACGGAAATGGGAGGAAATCAGCTCTAGGACTCTCCGGTTAATCCTGTTTCTGGTCTCTCCTCCAGGGACTCTGGGCAGCTCTACTTATTTTGTGGGCTGCTCCGCAATCGCAGCAGGTAGGTCAATTTATGCCTGCCCTTGCCCCTCTGTGCACTCCCTCGCAGGCCGTATGGGTGCCAGTCTGTGGGAGGCCTTGCCGGCAGGTGCAAGCGTTCGCCAGCCTGCACGGGTCACACACACGCTCGCCAACCCTCGCCAGTCACTCGGCGCAAGTGTGCGCGCCTGCTCTGGGTGTTTTGGGGGTGTCTATGTTTGCTTTTCGGCTTTTGGCTCTTTGGGGGTGTGGCCTCTTCCCGCGCAATGGAGACTACGGCAAGGGGAAGGAGTCGGGACTCCCCGGTTCCTCCTCCCGTTCTTTCCCCAATGCCTCCGTTTCTAGTCTCCCCTCAGGGGCCTCTGGGCAGTTCTGTGACCCCTTCGGCCAAGGATCCAACCCCTGTGCGGACTGCGTTTCAATCGCAGGCAGTCTGGTTCATGCGCGCCCCGCTTCTGCCTCTTTGGGGTCGCGCCTTTCCAGCCCACAATGGAGACTACCGAACGGGGAGGGAGTCGGGACTCCCCGGTTCCTCCTCCCGTTCTTTCCCCAATGCCTCCGTCTCCAGTCTCTCCTCAGGGCTCTCCCAGCCAGTCTGCACTCAGCCCTGTAGCTCACACGCGCACAAGCTGTGTGCGGAGCGCACAAAAGGCAGGTTAATGGATTCCCTTATGCCTGAGCAAGGTGGTAGCTGCAGAGTGGGAAGTGCGTTATCACCCGGGCTCCACCGGCCGCAGGGTCAGTTCTCTTCACAAAGTTTTCCTCACCAGTCTTTTCCCAGGCACCAGCCCACCCTGCTGCCGCCTGTACCCAGCGATCAAGGAGGGTGGCTGCCGCTGCAACTTTTGCGTTTGCCCTTTAAATGTCTTTTTGCATCCCCAGCCACCTGTCTCTGGCAGAAAGCGCCCCTAAGCTTTTTGGGGTTGCGTTTTGTCTGTATTTTCTCGGCTTTAGCTGCTGTAGTTTAGGGGTTCCTGTTTATGATTCAGACCCCGTTCTTCTCGGGGGGACGCTAACTGGCCGTTTCAATGTCCCTCTGGTGCCAGTGCCCGTGCGCACCCAGCCCACCCTCTAGAGCCTCCACCTCACTTCTCACCCGTTGGGATGTGTGAGAGTCGAACCCACTGTCCGCGGCACCAAGGCTCCTCTCCCACTATCGCTCCACTGCTTTCCAGGTGATTACTCCATTATTTAGTTGCAATTCCAGTTTGGTTTTGGGAGGAGGTCAGCGTGACTCCCTTTCACTCCTCCGCCATCTTTTTCCACTGTTCTGTTCTTGATGCTGTTTTGAGCCCCTCTCCAAACTTCAACTTGTAGCTCCTTGTCCAGAAGTCTATCACAACATGTCAGAAGTCTACCACAATGAAGTCCTATTTGTCTTCCAGACCTTACTCAAAAATGCTGGGATTCACTCTGAGGTTTTTGGTTTTTGTTTTTCTCTTGGCTTTGGTTTTAAAATTTGGTGCAAATATCTAAGACTATGCTAATATTTCGTTTCTCCTTAAAAAGTTTAAATATGATATTTTATTTTTATTATTTTTTATAAATAATATATCAGTGTTTTATATATTATATGTAATATACTTATGTCATATACATTAGTGTACACATACATGTGCTGTGACTGTAGAAAGAAGTAAAATACCTTGTTTTTCTGCTCTGCAGAGAAGATATACTGTTATACTTTAATATCAATAACTAATTTTTTCATTATTATGTAATCAGCCTGCTGTTTGGTTATTTGTAAGGAAAACTTGCTAAAAGCTCTATAATTTTAGTCACTAAAATTATTCAAGTTGAACAACACATAATTTCACCTTCTACTCCATGACTGGAGAATCCTGATTTTACTGAGTGATGGAAATGTACATCCATTTCCGAGTCTTTAGGGGAAGTACAAAAAATGTTGAATCAGGTCGATATTTTACTTAATGGGACCAGATTTTCCAAAGCAACTTTTGGACCAAAGCAAATTAAAAAAAAAAAAAAAAAGAATATCCCAGCTACCTAGAAATTAGCAAGGTAAAAAGATAGCTTCTCAGGATATACAATAAAATGAGAAGCATCTCTACAGAAGCTGAAGGCTTAGGCATTCAGAATCCAAGCATCTACGAACTGTTAGTCTGCTCTCTCACTCCAGCTCCCATACCCACACACGTACCCTTCTGGCCAACTGCAGAATTTAGGATCGTCAGTATTCCAAAAGTACTTTGGTTCCTACCCGTCTAATGTCTAGACATTTTGTCAGATTATTAGGGAATTATCATGTCAAAAGAATGCACAAACTCCTTGAAATGTGCTGGTATATATTAAAGTCTTTTTAAAGAGAGATAAGAAGAACGTTTGCTTTGTGGATGACTCAATAATGAGTGATTTATTACATAAGAATAATTTTTACAACAGAATGAAAGAATCAAGGTCATTTTTAGGCCTCCTGTCATTATGAGAGGAATCAAGGATCTTTAAGAATATACTTAGCAACTTCCTTTCACCCGAACCACCAAAATGTCTAACACAAAGACAGAGGAGAGGCACCTGTTACACATTCTCTAGGCCTTTTAGAAAACATGGAGTGGTTCTTTTGGCCACATACATGCAAATCTAGAAGAAAGACGATACTATCAACATCAAGAGAATGGGTGCTGTTCAAAAAGGAATGCCCACAACTGTTCCCACGGCAGAGCTGGAAGAGTTTACAATGCCACCCAGCATGTGGTGGGCATTGTTGTAAACAAAAAAGTTAAGGACAAGATTCTTGCTAAGGGAATTAATGTGCATATTGAGCACTCTAAGAGCTGATACATCTTTCTGACACATGAGACGGAAAATTATCAGAAAAAGAAGATAGCAGCCTAGAGGAGAGTTCCTGGGTTCATCTGAAGCCTGAGCCTGTTCCAGCCACAAGCACACACTGCATGAGAACCAATAGAGAGGAGCCTGAGCTGCTGGAACCCATTCCCTATGATTTCATGGCATGATAAGTGTAGACTAAAATAAAAGACTTCTTATTGTTGGAAAAAAAGAGAATATACTTAGCAGAAAATATAAGGACTACCTCTTCTAGTGATGTGTATGGGAATGAGAAATGTTGCCACAAGAGAAAGGAATTGTTTTTCTCTGTCCCTACCTGCTTTTGTGGTCATTTTCCATGGCCACAAAATTCTCACATCTTCCACCGCAGACACTGAAAACAATGGAGTGATGCAAAGAGCAAATATATTGAGGATCTATCTGCATAAGCTCAATTAGAGAATTGTCAGGGCCTGGTATAAAATGAAAGTGTGAGACCCTTGTTCAAAAATTATTAAGAATGTCAAGATGGTGACAGCATCCCATTAAACCAAACACAAGGGCCTTTTAGGAATGGTGACCAGAGCGGTCAGACACCACTGAAACCAGCCCTGTGTCTACAAGCCCACCCAATATTTCCAAACAACAAAACCATTTTAGCCTACCCTCATGTTCCAGGATAGTAGAACAAAAAGTGATAGCTAATTACAATTCCTAATGCAATGAGATTTCTTTCTATTACTATTTCACTCTCAGCAAAGTAAAAGGCTGAGGAGTGCTTCTTTCTCTCCAGTCATGTAGTTAATACTTTCTGTAAGGTGCTTTCTGCCCTTAGAACCGTGAGTTCAGCTGGGCTCCCAAATTGCTAATAATGGGTCTCTTACTTCCCATTCCTCCCTCTGACCATCTGCCTATTACCAAATTCAGGGTAACTAAACTGTTCAACTACAAAAGAATGACTCATGGGTGCTAGGGAGAAGATACACCTTTGGAATATGCAGTCTTTAAAACACCAGCTGCTCGGTTTTGGTTCTTGCAAATCATTTGGATATAAATTTCGGAGAGGATGTTTCATTTTTGGAAAACTAAAATCCACAGACTTCTAGAGAAAAACTCTCATGCTGTCTGCTTTTTCTTAATTTACCACCACTGTTTTAAAAGATACCAAACACAGTGTTTCTTTCCCACATCTTCCCCCCAGATGACCACAAAAATCTTTTGAAAGATACCATGTCACATTCCAGGAAGAGACAACTAGCTAAATGGGTTTGTCACCATAGAATACACTCATCCAGGGTTTCTCAGAAGGAGAGATGGAAAATAAACCAGATTAAAAATTGGCTCAGTTTTCCGAAGGCAGGAAAACAGGATTCTTGGCCATGTATTAAAGAGATAGGAACATTTTGTGACAATTACTATTCTGTTCCTACATGTTCAGTGTCCATCTAGAGGAGCTGGGAAAGCACCTTATCAGGAATCTCAGGTAGGGAAGCAGTCATTGTGAGGGCAGGAGAGACCCCACCTCCAAAGCATCTTCTGCTTGTTTCTCCCCCCATGGGGTAGATAGAACCCTCCTTACCACCATGAATTTTCACTAAGGGAGCTACTACTCAATGTAGGGACACTATGCCTCATCCTTCCGAGAATGATCTTTCTTCTTCTTACTCCTCCCTGAGTCCACAACTGGACTCGGTAATTCACCTCTCCTCTTGCACATTACATTTATCATGGATTTGCCATTTGTGTTTTTAGTATTTGACTAGCCCTGATCTCCACAGCTAGACAGCGAGTTCGTGAGGGCTACAACCCTGTGTTGTTTTATTGTTGTCTTCCCCACTGGGTCTAGCATTGTGCCTGTTAGAAGATGCTTTGCAGAATGTGTTGTTGTTGATGGAGTAATTGATCTTCCTGCCCCAGTCCGTCATTGTAAAACAAGACAATAAATCATTTTCATAGATTATTTTAAGAAAGTCAAATGGAATCATCCACTTAAAAATTCTTTTTATATCAGGTCACAGAATCAAAATCCAAACTAACTTTCTTTGACTTTTTAAGTGAATGACATGTTGTTTAACCTTCACAATTAGTGGAATTGTGAACCAATGAGGGTTTATGCTATTGATTGCTTTCGAAGTATTTATTTTTGTCACACTCATCTTAGAAATTTCTCACTTGACATGATTGATGCAGAATCCATTTCCCTCAGGCTTTCCTCCAGACACACCTCTGCTGTGTAAGATCTATTAACAAGGAGACAATTAAATGTAAATATGAGTCACAGACTTTTCCTTCTCTGAAATGAAATACATATAAAGCAACAAGGAAACATGAAAAACACATGGAGGGATCAACTACTCCTTCCCCTTCCCTCAGGTGTAGCTGAGAATTTAAGGAAGAATCCATCACCAAAGCAAGAAAATCCTTGGGCAACCGTCCATCTTGTTTATGGGAACTGATCCAAGATAGAACTCCATCAGAACTCTTTGGTTGACCGATGGCTAAAGGAGTCTGAATAGACCATACTAAGCTCCCAGAAGAGAACCCAATAGCAAAATGGGAGAGCCATTGCTTTCTGTTATGGTGTGGCTGGGGACCCAAAAAATTCAGACCTTTAGAATGAAGTTAGAGAGCATCCAGTCAACTGAGTGTCTCTGATAGTCTCACCAAAACAAGTGTGATATATTGAGCAGTGCCAAAAGAGTCACCTCATCTACAAGAAAATATAAAACATACTGCAGTATAAATGTGCGGTAGTGTTTTACCCAGAAAGAAATAAAAAATTGATAAGATGGGTTTCCTTTTCCATAATTTATATGATTTGCAATTAAAGGGAAATTTCTAACTAGTGATAAATTGTCTCCTTCCAAAACGTCAGTGTGTCTAAAACCTTAGACATATTGCAACTTTTCCCAACTATCTGTATACCCTAAGCACACTGTGTCAAGAAGCCTGATGCAAAGACTTGATTTATGTTGCCGCCTGACAGGTGATGTCTGGAAGGCACACCATCTAAATGCACTGCGATCAGGCGGTTACCTTAGTCATCAGTTCTCAGAGAATTAATGAGTGCCATTCATCCCAATAATAGAAACCAAGGTCAAGGCCTCTTTCAGGCTCTGTAATTCCATTAGCGATGCACAGAAAGCACTTAGGTCATGAGCAATCTAGACCTTATAACTGAGCAAATGGAACTGCTTCTTGTTTTCAGAGAGAATCCTCTTTTAGCACACACCTTGTCAGTGATTCGTTCTACATCAACATTCTATGTACTTACAAATGTAAGGAAAATGCTTCTAAAGGAAAAGTGAGGTTGTCTTCAGCTGCCAAGCATTTCAAGTACTGTTTTTATTAAAGTAAAGGCCAATAGAAAACAATTTTATTAAAGCTATATGGGGTGCTTCCAATTATGCACATACATTTTTAAATTGTTTACTCACTTAGATTTTAGGTAAGCACTCAGTCATTCTATATGGCTACCAGAGAATTTATTTCTGTTTTCATTCTTTTCTTTGGGATTTTACTCTACATACCCTAATAAAATCAGAATGGCCTTGAAACTAAGAGTTACCATTGTTAAGCAAGAAAGTCCATTTACAATGAACTTTTATCTAGAAACCTCAAGTAGCATGCTTTTCTAAGCTAGGTCTCATAAATACTTTCCCCGCTCTTCATAATTCAAATTGCTTTCAACCTGCTACATGTCAAAAAAAGAAGAGAGTAACTTCAAGGTTTGAAGCCAGAGGCATAGATTTGAATCTTGGCTGTGATACCTATTTGTTTTCTTAACAATAAAATAAGCATGATTATTACACTTTTACAGCTACTTCACACTGTTGCCCTGAGGATTTAACATAAGTACCTAACACAATGCCTGGAAATTAACAAATCATAACTTATTGTTGTTGTTTTTTGTTGTTGATTACATAAAATTGTGTGATCGTGTGTGTATGTGTGTGTGTGTTTGTGAAACCTTTGTTTTGCAACATTTAAGGTTTTATTTGCAGTAGATACACTTATTTCTAAGTGATCTACAATAATGGAGGGGAGCAGAGGCATGTCTAATCCAAAACAGCAAATCATCCAAATACCATTTCTGTGTGTTTTAAACAGTAGTTTAAAATTTCATTTCAAATATGTTCCTACTGCCCAAAGAAATGACTTCAAATAAAGGAATGGCACAATAATGTGAACTCCTGACCAAAAAGGATCTGAGGAGCTGTCCAGCCTTACTGTCCCTCCCTCCCCCTCCTCTCCCTTTTCTTCCACTCTACTCCCCTCTTCACCTACTCCTGCCTGCCTATCAAAAGACAGCTGCTGCAAAGACTCCACTTCAAGCCAAGTTCCTACCTCCTACTCTCCCCTGGATCAGGGCCACTGGTGAAGCGTTTATGATGCTCTGCTTAGAGGCAGGGTGTAGTCACCAGATAAAAGCACCAGGTGCTCATGAAGCATGTGCTGGAGTGGAGGGAGGAGACGGTAAAGTCCAGGCAGGCAGTGTGGTACCTTGGCTAAGAGCAAAGGCAATGGAATCTGGCAGGCTGGGATTCTAAGTCCTGTTGGCCTTTATGACCTTGGGCACATTGCTCATCACTTTATGGCTTTGTTTTGTTTCCACTGTAAACATGCAATGGTAATGCTATCAGGTATCTCACATGATTGTTAAGGGTTAACATGCACATGAGTGTAAGGCTCAACTACTTAATGAAGAGCTCTGTAACATGCTGATATCCCAGTGAATAATAAACTGTTTATGTACAAGTTAGTGCTTCCTACAGAGACCTGCAACATCTTTTGTGTGTGTGTGTGTGAAACCAGAGGAAAACAAACAGGATTCTTGACCTCATCTGGTGTCTAGGTGATCCCTAAAAGATATCTCTCTTTCCCATATGAAGCAGTTTTCCTGATTGATACTTAGGGGTTTTGTTCTGCAGTAAACAAGCATTGCTTTAGTTTTAGCAGTATTACAGGTTTATCCCACATAGAAGAAATTCAAACTGGTACCCTCACACAAGCACAGACACATCAGTAGTGATATCAGAGACATAAAAAAGATAATATTAATAAACATAATGAAAGAAACAATAATTATAAGTCAATGCTTCCATGCCAGGCACTGTTCTAGTCACTTTACATATGATTTATTTAATTTTCAGAACCATCCTTTGAGATCAATAATATTATCATTTCAATTTTAGTGTTGAAAAACAGAAACACAGGAAAGTCAGATAACTTATCAAAGGTCACAGCATACATAACAACATGTACATTATGGCCAAGGAAACTGCACTTATTGACTGTTCCAGGACCCTATTAAATATGAATGAGGGCAATAACAGAAATGAAATTTCACTCTAATTTTGGTTGAAGATGAAACAACTTGCAATACTTATGTCATTTTTAAGAATAAGTAGGTGAATGAGTTCTTACTGCATTTCTTGAGAAATCTATTGTCCTAAGATTCTAAGATGATCATTAATATGTTTTAAGTAAGGTGTTCCTAACTAAAGCTATTGGTGCTCATGGTAGATAAAAATGTGTTTGAGCTTCCAACATGATAGGTTTCACTTCAGAGACACAGGTTCAGCCAATATTTTCATATACTATCTATAACTTTTCGCAATCGAGGTCTGATCAGGGTGCTAGTTCATTAACTCACTTGTCCTTCTGTACCGTGGTTATTAGCCAACCTTTTGCCTTTCACTGTAACACATACACAGACTAAGAATTCAAGGACCAGACATCCCTGGAGCATAATGAATGGTATAGTGTCTCTTTGCCTCTTTATGCAGATTAAATCAATACCTCACTCCCATGGGAGGGCAACAACACAGAGTCACTGACAGTGATAGCCTGGTAGGGGCTCTCGTCTCGAAAGAACAAAGGAATGGGAACAGATTTTTAGATGGTGCACCCCTTGAGGGAGGTCACAAGTACACTGTGTACCAGCTGCCTGACCCCAGCTAGCCATCCTGGTCAGAACTCAACCATTTACACTGAACAAAAGTCACCCTGCTAGAAAACTCTGTATCCCCGTGTAGCTGGCTCTCCTCACACACATAAATAAATAATACAAAAGGAAAGAAATTTTCATTGTTTTCAAGAGATATATGCTGTATTTCATCAATGCAAACATACGTTTTCGTATTTTAATATTTTAAAAATTAAAGAGTATCTTAGAGTCAATTGAGTGTCATTGTTTAATTGGCAGAATTGGCTTTTTTTCCTTATAAAATAAAGGTATGTCATGTCATAAATGGTATCTCAGATTTGATGAAATACATTATGAGTCAGATACTATCAAGACCTCAGCACCACTTAATAAATTATATCAGAAAGGAGAGTTAAGATTTGAAAACTGCATCAGTGTTTAAACTGAAGATTAGTGGATAAGTGGATAGTTGGTCATAACTTCTTGACCAGCCAAATACAGCCTACATATATACATATATATATTTCCTGTTTTCCCCTCTCTGTAAAATAGAAAAGGGTAAAACTTAAATTCCTGGCATTTATTGTATCTTTCTGAAATTGCGTATCATTGTCTCTGGAGTGTGAAATCTGTAGGCACTGTGTTTTATGCCTATGATTCTCAAAATTTTGTATATATTGGAATCTCCTCAGGAGCTTCTTAACAATTCATGATTTTCACCTCCTGCCTGGACATTTCAAATCACAAAGTCCGGGGTGAGGCTCAAAGAACTGTATGCTTAATCCTAAAGTGGATCCAATATACCCCAAAGTGTGAGAACCCCTGGTCCATGTGTTTGGAACTGGCCTGTCACTGCGAAGGACTTGGTCTCTGTAGTCTGCGCAGGACTGCATTTGATAGGCATGATTGTGATTTCAAAAGGCAAATATACTGACCAAAGAAGGAATTCTGACATAACATTGTTTCCTGTGAGGACTCAAAACTAGAACATGTATTGGAGGTGCCTCTGATAATCTCTTTCTGTTGGGTATCTTTTTAGCTGTGCCCCATAAAATCGGACGCATCATTGATGGGAGTCCTGCAGATCGCTGTGCAAAACTGAAAGTAGGAGACCGGATTTTAGCAGTGAATGGCCAGTCGATCATCAACATGCCTCACGCAGACATTGTGAAGCTCATCAAGGACGCAGGCCTCAGTGTCACCCTTCGCATCATTCCTCAGGAGGGTGAGTGCCTGGGAAGGTCATAGAGTCCACCCAGCTGCCATCAGTGTGGTGTCAGAGGGTCCGAGGGTGACAGTTGGTTCCACCGTGGCAAAAATTCACTTTCTGTTGTAACTCATATCCTGTTTACCCAGTACCAGTTTCATTCAGAGGTCAAGTTATGTGACATTACAGATAAATAGTGTGAAGCCTATGACACTGGGTTATTCAGTCATTCCCTGTGGTCTTAGGAGTATTGTTTTTATGGTTACATTAAGCCACCACCCATTCAACAGAGGTGACAGAGTTACAAATCTGAAGAAAAAAACCATGTATTCATGTAAACTGTTAAGCTCTAGAGGATTCTTCAAAGTCAGGTTGATTTTGAAAAGCTTGAGGAAGTTTCTGTGGTATGAGGAGAGCTCATTTAGAAAATGTGGCATCTGATAAGAATTTTAAATTCCCACTTAGCCTCTTGAATTTCTCTGTACAAGGACACCTCCCTAAAGCTTGCAGAGTACTGAGCACCACAACTCCCAGCCGTGCCTTAAGGGGCCACAAAGTTCACCATAAGCTTGGTATTTCTAGACTAAATACGTTCATTACCATTTTGTAGCTGCTGATTCATTACTGATATTCAAGAATTCAGTTGCTGTAGCTCGCTGGTGAGTGGACCAGAATCCCACATGGACAGAGGCGCACCGTGATGGGCTTACTCACTGTGGTCCTCTCTGTTTTACTCAGCCTCATGATTCCCTCTTGGGACTCTGATAAGCAGTCACCAAACAGCCTCCTGGCTTTAAACATAAAACTCAGTTGTTCTTAACTGAGGTGATTTTGTGCCCCAGGGAATTTTTTAGCAATGTCAGGAGACATTTTTGATTGTCATGATTGGGGTTGATAGAGGGCAGGGATGCTGTTAACATCACACAGTGCTCAGGACAGTCCCCACAGCAAAAAATTATCTGGCCCAAAATGTCCACAGTGCCAAAGTTGGGAAACTCTGATACAAGGAATTTAAAATTGGGAACCGTAAGAAAAGAAAGGGAAAGAGTAGTTTATAAGGAAATGCTAATCGGTCACCTCCCTTTTATGGCCCAACTTAAAAAAAAAAAAAAGGAGAGAGAGAGAAAGAAAGAGAAGAAGAAGGAGGAGGAGAAGAAGAAGGGGGACAGAATATGACCACCATGTTTTTGTTTTGTTTTGTTGTGGTTTTGTTTTTTTACCTACCTGCAGACACTATTATGTATGAAATATTCAGTGGGAATTAACTATAAACAAGATTTCTCACTAAAAATCTGACTTCTCCATTTTCCCAATCTAAAATATGTCTGTCCCACTATTCTAATGTAGAAAAAATAATTTCAGTTGTAAATTTGATGTTATTACAAGAAATTTCATAAAGCAGTTTAACAAACAAAAACTTAATTTCCCTTTCTTTGTCCAATGGTTGTTTGTTTTAGTTTTGTTTTTCTTTCTGGAGAACCATGGAATACAGAGGGTTATTAAGCAATAAGGCTAACAAGGAACTGGAAGAAAGATTGTAGAAAACATTTTCTTTTATTATAGTTAGCTCCTTATCCAGACTTTGGAATACTGGCGAGACTTCTCATTACAACCAAAAAGTAGTAGCTAAGTGTTTTCTTTCTTACTAGAAAAATAGAATATGTATTAGGGCTTAATCCTTTGAATTATTTCATTGCTTTAACAGGTTTTTTTATTGTAATCTTTTCTTCTGACAAAATGACAGGAGGCTGTTCATAACTTTGTTCAGCAAGTCTTACAATTAAGGAAAGCATACTAATTCTGTGAGAGTTATTGGAACTTGATACGTTTAAGTTACTGTCTTAAAGTCTAACAGAAACTGAAATAGCCAAAGCCTCGAGTTTTCTGAGGAGGCACAGAATATCGGCCTCTGGCCACCCCTCTCCCTTTTTCAATGTCTACCTGACCACATTTGCTGCTTTGGTTCCCATCTCAGAGCTCAACAGCCCAGCCTCGGCACCCAGCTCCGAGAAGCAGAGCCCCATGGCCCAGCAGAGTCCTCTGGCCCAGCCAAGCCCTGCCACCCCCAGCAGCCCTGTCACCCAGCCGGCGCCTCCTCAGCCACTCCAGCTACAAGGACATGAAAATAGGTAAAGTTTCCTCTGGCTTTTCTGATTCTGAGGTGAGGGAGCTGGGGGTAGGGAGAGTTGAGGATGATGCAGAACACAGGTATGAGAGAGATTTTACTGAAGTAGAAATGACCATGTGGACCATTCTATAATTTTGATATTCTATGTATGTTATAATGTGTTTTCCTTAGGAAATGTGTCTGTCCTTCACAAGAACTTCTGAAGAAATGATGAACAATTGCAGATACATAGGGATTAACCAGTTGAAAAACACATTAAAGAGATCCCAGGCAGAATGAAGAGCATGTACAAAGGCCCTTTGCTAGGAGGGAGCCCGCAATCTTGAAGGAGGGACATAGGGCCAATGTAGGGAACAGAGGGGAGGGAGGGCGGTTTGAGATGAAGCCAGAGAGGGTGGTGGGGCCTGCCCTACAGTGTCTTGTAAGCATATTAAAGATTTTGATCTTAAGTGTAGTAAGAAGTCATTAAGGGCCTTTAAGCTGAAGACTGACATCACTGGATTTGCTTTTCAAGCTCTCTCAGTCTGTTCCCATTCTGAACAGACTGAAGGCTGGTCAGAGGGAACACAGGTTAAGACGTCAGATATGGCTGCCAACGTCATAACGGCTGTGGCTTAGAGAATTAACAGTGGTGTGGAGAAGGGGAAATGTTGAAGGACTCATACGCATATAAACGTTAGCATTTTTACTGCATTTCACCTTATATCCTCCACCCATGATCTAACTTGTTTCTTCCATTTCACATTGTTAACTAATATGAATAAGACACTTTGAACCTCCAGGAAAAAGTGGATGCTATATAAAACTCACTTTATATTTTTTAAAAAATTGAATTTATTGGGATGGCATTGGTTAATAACATTATATAGGTTTCAGGTATATTGTATTGTGTGTTCACCACCCCAAGTCAAGTCTCCTTCCATCACCATTTATACACCCTTTACCATCTTCTACCTACCCCAACCCACTTTCCATCTAATAATCACCGTACTGTTGTCTGTACTTACGAGTTTGTGTGTGTGTGTTTTATCCCATCACCTTTTCCCCTAGCCCCCATGTTACTTCTTACTGTGCCTTGTGTGGAACAGTGAGCCTGGGTTAGGTTGAGCCTTTAAAGAAAGAGATGGAGACATATTTACATTATTTTCCCCTTTCAAAGGAGAGAAATAGAACAGCCCATGGGAACATCTCTGAATACAAATCCCTCACAGGTCTTTTCCATATTTCTAATGTTTTCTGAGCGTCTGCTTCCTATCTCTTGCCTCCTGTGTTGGTGAAGATGAAGTGAGGCCCAGTTTTTGAGTCCCACAACTCTCTAGGTTCATCACTCAGAATGCTGCAAATATTTTCCCCAGACCTCAGGTGTTATTTCCAAAAAGCTCTGTTCTATTCTGATTTCCCCCATTTGCTTTCATAGAAAAGTGAATATCTGTTGTCCTCAGATGCTTATGGTGATAATATATTCCACAGAAGTAAAAAGACTAAGCCCCATAAGGCAGTAATACAAAGGTAAGAATTTGGCAATCCAGAAGAGGAGTAAGTCCTGAGTACTAAGCCCCAGATGTGTTCGCTTTCACCGGGTGCTGTTTGGACAGATTGTACTGACTCTTCAGAATTCATTTTAGGCTCAGGAGAAAGGATCTGTGCCAGATTTAGATATTTCTTGGCTTACCCTCTCCAGAGTCAGACTGCCCGAGAAAGGGGCTCTTGCTTCCAGGTGTGTGTTGGGTCAATGGGAAGAATAACAGCTGGACGAGGCCGCTATTCTGTCCCCATCTGCTACAAGCTCACCGCGTGGACTCAGGCCCCATCACAGAAGCAAGAGTTTTGGGGTGTATTGTTGCCTGACTAAAGAATAAAATAATTTTCTAACTCTAGTATTAACAAATTGACTTGATCCAAGTTTTTATAAATCACCAACAAATTTGCCCAGAGTTCGTAGCTGTTTTTGCTTTAATAGTATTAAAAGCCTCAGAAATGCCCACACCAGTTCTAGGACCCTCCCGTGGCATTCGGGTTTCCTGCCTTAACTCTGATTGGTAGTGAGTGGTTATATTTGCATATGAATGAGGAGATTCGATAATCTTACAGATACCAGACCAATTTTCCTAACTGCATTTAAAGATGACTGTAGTGCCAGGGAAAACTCTGCCTATTTCTAGGCTAGAGATATCTCAAAGACAGTTCGTATGCCAAACGCACAGCACAAATTTCCTATTAGTTCATTCGTACAGGAAGTGCCCACGTACATGTCAAATCAAGCCAGATCCCATGTTAAAGTGACAATCTGCTTACAATTTTTTATTGCTTTAGGTAGAGTGAGTGAATATTTTGTCCTGTCTTATCTACTCTTGGATTGGTTTCCTGCTGACACCTTACATACGTCTACCCATTTCTCTGTCCCTTCACATCCTTTTTGTTTTTGTTCAGGAAACACAAAATAATTTTTATATGAACATAAACAAAACACTATTTAAGGAGAAGCATTTGTTGAAAACAACAAAAGGGCTATTATGAAATATATCACAAGAGTTGAGCTTCCCCAGCAAGGGCAATTGATGTTTGACAGCGTTTTAAATTGCAGGGTCAGTGGAAGAGCATTGGAAATTGACTTCTTTCATAGACTTTGAACCTTGAATGCTTAAAGCTGAAAAAAATTCTTGAAAGGCCCACATGAGGTCATATCCCACCATAAAATCCCCTAACACATAGGCAGTGATTCTTGATTCTAAAACTTGTTTGTACCATAACATTCTGCTAGAATTTACCGCTAGCAATCTGGTCTTATCACCTCTTGTCTCTTTAGTAATAGAGTTATACGAATGACATTTTGTCATAAGCAAAGAAACTTTAAAGATGCTATTTTTAAAAAATAATCTAAATTTTTCTTAAAATAGAGTGTTTTACAAATTCAAAGCAACATAACTTTTGTCCTAGCCAGTGTATCATTCACTTAAAAGTTAGCAACACTGATAAAAAAAAAAAAATGTGGTATAGCGTTTTCCTTAATTAAAGAATTCTTCAGTTTGCAGTTCAACATAAACCCCTGACACAGGGCCCTGCTGCAGGAAGAAGTTTGAGTGCTGGAATGAAGACGTGGGTGGCAGCTGGCAAGTTTTAAGTGTTCCTATTTCTAAGTATTTGTGTAATCTTTGGGGAGACTCTTACACTTCACTCTCTTTTGCTATGCCTTGTGACACATCTGGTTGGAAATAGAGCACATAAAGTATATTTCATGCCAATGCCACACAGATAATGAAAATAAAGTGATTGTGCTATGACTTAAAACAATGGGACATCCAAACCACCAAGCAAACTGTTTCTAGAAAGGCACTGACACACACCACCAAGTGTCACCCAGGCCTTTGCTTTTGATGTAATTCAAGCATTTGCAAAGATAAGCATTTTCTTCAAAGTGTATGTTAGATAGTTCTGTTCTTGGCATGCATACTCTCAGAAGGTAAGTGGACAACTTGCTGAGGTACAAAGCGAAGCCTGAATTATGTACCTCACAAAGTCACTTCTGCAAGTTAAGTAACAAATGGGACCTATTCAGTGTGTTGATTAACGTAACTACATTACTTCTAAAGAAACCTCAAACACTTAAGTCAAAAAGAACATAAGCACCCCTATGTTCATTGCAGTTATTTACAATAGCCAAGATTTAGAAGCAGCCTGACTGTCCATCACTAGATGAGTGGATTAAAAAACCTGTGGTACATCTACACAATGGCATACTTCTTGGCCATAAAAAGAGGAGAATCCTACCTTTTGCAACAGCATGGATGGACCTGGAGAGCATTATGCTAAGTGAAATAAGTCAGTCAGAGAAACGCAAGTACCATATGATCTCACTCATATGTAGAATCTAATGAACAAAATAAACTAACAAAATGGAAACAGAGGAACGGGTGCATGGAACAGACTGCTAGCTGTCAGAAGGAGAGCAGTTGCGGGACTGGGCAAAAGATGAAGGATTAAGCAAAAAAAGGAAAATCCTCATTGACACAGACAATAGTATGGTGATTAGCAAAGGCAAAGGAGAGTGGGGGGAATTATAAGAGGGTAAAGAGGGGAATAAATGGTGAATGAAAGGAGACTTGACTTGGGGTGGGAAACACACAATACGATCTATAGATCATGTATTACGGAATCGTGCACCTGAAACCTATATAATTTTATTAACTAATGCCTCCCCAATAAATTCACTAAAAAAGATAAAAATAATAAATATAAATAAGTAACTACATTATTAACCCCCTTCGACCCCCTTCAAAAAACCTCAAATAAGCACATCTATTATTGTATACTTTCAATATGCCCTCACCAAATTAGATAACACTAATTGCAATTGTTCATGTGAATGACTTTTAAAAACTATTCAAGATAATCAACATCAGTGAGACCATAAGCCAGTAAAACAAACAAAAAAGAAACCACCTACTCTTAAAGGTAAAAACTCAGCTGGTTTTGAACATGTTTTCCTGACATGTTTGAGTTTTTTCCTTGATGCTAAATACGAGGAGAGACCCAAAAGACAGGAATTATCTTCCTGAGGGTGGCCCCCTTGCAGCACAGGCTTCCCTTGCTGAGTGAGTGCTCTAAGAATCCATCTGTATCAGTGCACCAGCTGGTGTTGTGAGAGGCTACGTTCAGCTTCAGTGAGTATTTTTTTTTTTTGGAAGACTTTCAGTGTGTTTGCCCATTTCATGATGAGTGATTTACAAGCACACCTGCCCACACTGCACTGAGTGTTCAGCAGTTTTTGACCCAAAATGGTATGATCCTGTTCCCCACCCTCCCTATTCACCCTATCTTGTCCAGAGCAAATTTTTTTTGTTTGTTTTCCTGGATGAAAAAAGTCCTCTAAGGGAAACGTTTTGCTGATGTAGAAAGGGTGAAACAAAAAAAAGGCAGAAGCACTAAAATGCATCAAATTCAATAAGTTCAAAACTGTTTTGAGCAGCAGAAACAATGTTGCAATAGGTGTATTGCATCAAACGGAGAGTACTTTGAAGGTGATTGAAGTTTAAACATGTAAGAATAAATACACCACTTTTTAACGAATAAATTCTGGGGTTTTGGGGGGGGGTTCCCCTTGTATTTTCTCAATTCCTCAAACCATCCACATTAATTTTAAATATAATTGTTATTATACAGAATGTATTTTTCAATCTACCTATATCCCTAAGTAGCTTATTATAGACCATTACTGTGGCAATAGGCAATGAACTACAGAACTGAGTATCCCTCTAAGCTACTGCGATAATTTTTCAGTTTACCTTATTCATGAACCCATAATGGTACGTATAGGCTATTTTAGTCACTTTGTAACTAGGAATTCCCTCAGTTTAGAGCAGTTTGGATTCACAAAACAGCACTAAACAACCAGTTTGGTTTCTGTATTAATTGTGTTAGTAACTAATATCTAGAAACAAGAAAGAGACAAATGTTGAACATAAATATTTTTGCCTTTTCTTCCATTTGTTGACCTTTTACTTACCTGAGAGCTGTAATCTAATATTCAAATTCTACATAATATGTCTGTATTCTTAGCAATGACCCAGTGACTTTCTACTTGACTTGTAGTTTGTGATTATATCTTACTATTGCTCCTCTGTAAAATATTCAAAAAGACCAAACCCAACTGATTCAAATCAACTTTAATTATGTATTGGTAGAGTATCTAGAGATCATATCAATTGTGTTTTCATGAAGTAATGGTTTGCTGAGCTGTGTGTGTGTTTGTATGGGGTGGGGGTGGCTGTGGGGAGAAGGGAGACGGACAGAAACAGAGCAACAAAGAGAGTTGGTTTACTGGTGTTAAGGCAGACTGATATTTTGGGATGTAGAGTTAGGTCTTTAACTCCCTAGATTCACTGCAGTTGAACAGTTTTTAAATAGCCAAAGTCAAAAAGGGTTATCCATAAGTCCTTTTCCACAAAGTTCTGGTTGAACCATCATTTTCACCTTGATATCTTAAAGAGCCAAATGAAAAGTGTACAATATGGTATTTGTTAAAGGTTGAAAAATAATACTTATTATTTATTTACTCACCTCATAATCCTAAACATGCAAAAAGACCAACAAGAGGAGTGGCCCATACATTCCCAGAGGACATTGATCATTCTACCGCCTTAAAATACTGCGATACCAGAATAAATCCCATTTCCATTTATTTAGTTACAGGTCAGAAGTAAAAGCAAGACAAGATGTGAAACCAGACATCCGACAGCCTCCATTCACGGACTACAGGCAGCCCCCACTGGACTACAGGCAGCCCCCAGGAGGGGACTACCAGCAACCCCCACCCTTGGACTACAGGCAACCTCCACTGCTGGACTACAGGCAGCACTCCCCCGACACCAGGCAGTACCCTTTGTCAGACTACAGGCAGCCCCAGGTACCTCAGCCAATGAGATCATCCAAGGCCCAAGACCAAGCCTTTCTGAAGTACAAAAAATGAAATAGAATGGGAGGCAGAGGAAAGACCACCCTTCTGAGATAGACAGCCAAAGTTCTATTCCTAGTTACATTATCATCTGGGTAACACCCACATCCTCAAAACGCGCTCAATAAATAAATCTATTTCAGAATAAAGCAGGACAATCAATCAATCAATCAGTGGGTGAGTGGTAATGGGATGAACTAATTCTTGCTAATATTAGTTAGCTAACTTCCAGCATATTGTCTTGTCAAAGGTCGAAAAAATTTTCCTATCTGGAACCTTAGAGGGTGTCACTAGTGCAGAAACTTTTACAGATGTCAACAATGAAGGTATTTTAGATCCATAAGTATTTCCACTGCTTCCTACCTCCCATTTGATGGTAAAGGGCCAAGCCAACTGTGCATAACAGTAAGGCCAGGCCTGGCTCCATCACTCAGCCTGTAACAAGCACCAAGTCCTTGTCTACACAACAGTAGCTCTTACAATTGTTTGTTCATGTTAGACAGGTCTTATGGAGACTTCCATAAGCCTTCTGAGCTTCAGTTTCCTGAAGGGAGGGTCTTCCTTACAGGCTATGGTGACGACTCAACATTTTTGAAAAGCACTTAGACCAGAGCTTGGTATCTAATAAATACTCAATACCTGGCAGCTAGATATGAAGATACAAATTAAATACAATTTCAACTACAGCCAATTAATTGCATTTTATTTAGGATTAAAGATCACCTTTATCACCCCAAATTTTAAGAACAGTGAAAGTCAGGAAATCTTGGACATACTGCATTTTATGTAAAAGACAAATTGATGGTATACACTACAACCTGATATTCAGTAGTTTCATGCACAGGGAGTCGTAGTAACAGCCCATAACATTTATTTTCCTAATCAGCAAACCTCTAATTTACACACACGCACATGCACATATGCACATACACAGGACTGGTACATTTGTTTATGCTGCTCCACAGCAATGAATAAGAAAACTCAAAAGAAAGAGAATTATCACCCAGGCCTATATTCAGTAATTATCTGTTAACCAAGCAAACTGATAAACACCAAAGTAAACAAGCTACACAAGCCAAACAAGTAGTTCTTCCAATGACCAGGTAAATTGTGTTCTGATCTGCTCAAATCTTTGCAACTTTGTCTTGCCTTTTGCTAGGCTGAAGTCAGTTTATGTCTCACAATGCCATGTCAATGTCATTTGAAACACACTTACATGGGAAAGAAGGTGAACAGAGGGACTGGCCACAGAAGATTCTTTAATATTAAACAATTGTTCATTTCATTTTCTCCCCGACCCGAAAGGATTTTGATTATTTCACTGTGGACATGGAGAAAGGAGCCAAAGGATTTGGATTCAGCATTCGTGGAGGAAGGGAATACAAAATGGATCTGTATGTGTTGAGACTGGCAGAAGACGGGCCGGCAATAAGGAATGGAAGGATGAGGGTAAGAACGAAATTTCTTACAGAATTGTCTACTTCTGAAAGAAACCTATAGTGGCATTAGCAGAGTGCTGAAGCATGCTGTTCAGCAGGTGGCATAAGTTTTACCTTCTTTCATTGCATGACCCAATTTTCTAAAGGTTTGGCCAAAAGTTATTTAAGAATTAGGTCACTCATTTTCCTACTTATAGTCTTATAATTAACCAATCTCAGTATCATGTTTTACATATATTTGTAAATTAAAGAATAAATTAAAGAGTAAATTAAAGAAAATGGACAAAGTGATCTAAGAAATGAAAACATACCTCCAAATTATTTTCCATGGTTTGATTATTCAGTTTCCATTTGAGATTGAATCTTTTGAAATTTATTTTTAGCTTTTTGCTCTATCTCCCATGTTTATTAATCAATTGATTCTGTGTTTCTTTGGAAATACTTGATGTGTGACTCTCCTTTGGGTTTTGATATTGGGCAGACAGCAGCAGTTAGAGAAAGGTAGCCTAAGCTTCTTGGCTACATGGTGTCTATAAGAATGAGAGCAGTGAGAAATTTTCCAATTAGAAGTGTAAGTTGAGAGTGGATTTTTAAAAGTAACAGTTACTTTGAGGCATCTGATTGATAGAGGTAACTGATTTTCATCTAAAGTTACAAAACAAAACTTGATAGCAATATAAAATGTTAGTCTCTCTACCTTTCTATAAAGTGATGATTAGTAAACACACAATAAAGGCTAGTTATGATTATAATTAAAATCTAGAATTCATTCTTATCCTCCCTTCTTGCTCATATAGTTAATACAGAAAAGCTGTGATTGTTGGTTTCTTGTGTTGAGCCTCCCAACCCATTGCTCCTGGACAATTGAATAATCTGCTATTCCTACCACCAAGCCCACCATTTCTGTGATTCTCATTCTCACTGAGCAAAAGTAGAACGTATGTAAATCATGTCTTTTTCTCTCTCCCTTTAAAATTATTTGACAGCTGGGAGGTATCTAAGGCCGACTTGACAGATGACACCTCCCCGCATCCAACACCAGGATCCTCTACACGTGGTTTTAGAATAGGCTTCCTCATGGTTTCTTGGTTCCCAGCTTCACTGTAAACAGAAGGGTACTTTCTTAACATGCTGTAAAGCCAACTCACAAGTGGGTAAATACAATTAACCTTTGCAGTGCAGGTGAAAGGAACAAAGCAGGAAGGCCATGAGTGAACCAGAGCCTGTGAGAGAGGAGAGCCCCACCCCAGTTCCAGTAGGGTTCAGGCATGGCTCGTATGGATTCCAAACAGTGGCCACATTTTTTTTAACTTTATTTATTTTTTTAGGGAGAGGGGAAGGAAGGGAGAGGAACATTGCTACAGATGAGCCACACAGGGGTCGGGGCAGTGGCCACATTTTTAAACAAGTGGTCTAAATCACTGGCTGCTCAATATGCACAATACTGACAAGGCATAGAAGCCTAAATATAAAAGTGTTCTATGTAAAAATATATATATACTTTTATAGAATACAAGCCAGAGCAATGGTTCTCATTGTAGTCCCTGGGATCAGCATCACCTGGGAATGTGATACAGATGCAAATTCTCAAGCTGCACCGTAAACCTACTGAATCAGAAACTCTATGAGTGGGGCCATTAGTCTGTGAATCTGGTACGAACTAAAGCTTGCGACTACTGAGCTAGAGGGCAGCTGTCTCTACACAGTATGATATGGGAAGGATGTATGTGGCTCAGGATTTTTTAATCCACCCCCCAGATCTTGTCTAAGGAGATATCTATCAGTTTACCCAAGGTCTACATAAACACAGATTTAGAATTTGTAGGCATATACTC
Organism: Pteronotus mesoamericanus; assembly: GCF_021234165.1. Lineage (NCBI taxonomy): Eukaryota > Metazoa > Chordata > Mammalia > Chiroptera > Mormoopidae > Pteronotus > Pteronotus mesoamericanus. The sequence continues at coordinate 34,099,089 of NW_026555329.1, forward strand.
AATTTTATGAAAAATGCTTTTTCTTCTGGCAGATGATAAAAAGAGTCCTCTACCTGGATTCCAGAAAATAGTATTTTCACTTTTGTCAAAGATAAAAATAAGCAATATTTCATCATTTTTCCATGCCATTTTCACGAAGCAACCTATTCTTTCTGTGTACAAGCTATCTGAAAGGAATTATTATGCCCAGTTTTAGATAATATGGGTTAGTTTACAATATACATATATTTCTAACATTTAATTAGCAAAGCAAAAGAGCCACTTGGGAGTTACAGAAATTCCATGGATCAGCTTTTACTGGTTGATTTTATCTCCAATCTTTAAAATAAAGCTGAGAACTTAGCAGAGATGAATGAAAGAGTTCTTGTTCTGCTTTTTATATATTATATTTGCTGTTCACATGTTTGCAGTTTTTCTTACTCATGAAATTATTATGGCACCACTGGAGAATTTGTTTGGGGTGACAAACTCCACATCAGGGAAACGAGCTACTTTGTGAAGTAAGTTTAAAGGCTCTCATATTATCTACTGTGAGAACTACGTAAATATTTTTTGACTATATAAAGATCCATAGTTGTTCTTAATAATAGCATATAATTAATTCAGACCTTGTTTTCATGTTTATTATAAAACTTAATCATTTAAATTTAAAGCTAATCATTTATACCTTCATTAGTGCCTATCAGTAATTGGTAATAACTTAATTCACAGACATGTTTAAATTACTTAAGCAAGGGCCAGTATCAATCAATATTTGTACGACTCAATAGTTTATTTTAAACTAATACTTAGACTGGATAACATATAGGTTACCGATTTGGAAATTTCACACTGAAATTCATTAGGGGAATAATCTCATCTTACTATAAAGTTCCCACCTGAAACCATTAGTGCCCATTAAGTATAGATCTTAAATATCTGCACAGATGATGCTTATAAGGCAGCTCTTCACTCCATGCTTGGTTTGTAAAGTTCCAAGAGTCCTAAGAAAAGCAAGACATTCAAAATAAGTTCAAGAAGAGATGCTAGCACCAGGTTCTTCTCAACCTCTAAAACACTCAGGCACAATTCTCCTTGTCAACATGATTTATTTACCTTCAGACTTAATGCATTATTTCTTCTTTGCCCATACTACACACACACACACACGCGCGCGCGCGCACACACACACACACATACACACACACACATACACACACACACTTCTTGATCATATAAGTTTGGAAAACACTGTGTATTTGTATTTTTCCCCCTTTTTCATATCAGAAACAGAAAGAAAAAGCCAGGTAATGATTGGTAATAGCAGCATATCTTAGATTAAAACCAGTACAGTAAAATTCCTCAAATTAGAATGACTACATAAGAACTGGGTGACTGAAAAATAATATTCTGTAACAATTAATGAATCACTGTTCCCTTGCTTTGGGGATGTAAATAATACTACTTTTGAAAACTTAGTTAATGTACCAGACGTTAGTCTCTGAACCTGAGACTCTTCCTGTGTTTTTTATGTTTGTCTTGGTTGTAGAACAGTGGTGGTGTGTGCTTGTTTAGTAGTATAAGATTTTGCTGCAAATATGAAGAAAACCAGTACATTGGTGACAGGGTCAGGGTTGGGGGACAGAGGAGGTGACTAGTGTGATACAAAAACATCCTTCTCACACTGGAAATTCTAAGCAACAGTGGCACAGATATATATTTTTAAAGCCCATTCTTAAACATCCAGGTGCTATCCCAGGCATCCAAGAGAAATGCCAATGATATTCCCAACTCAAGGGTTCTTTGATGAATCTCGTGATGGACAACTAGATATATCCCAAGAGTTAGTTCCAGGCGAATGACCTGACCAGTCATTCTGGGCAACTGCACCAGTGAAAATTATCTTAACAAAGACCTTTGGCAAATTAAACAAAGTTTTTTTCCCCTCCTCAGAAAGCACTATATGTTTAGTCAATTTTTTGTCAAGTAAATATTTTCTTTCTATTTGATGAAATAAGAATCAGATTAGGCAAGTTCCTGTTAACATACAATGGGTTTCCTCAAGATATGAGATCATACCAACAGCACACCAGGATCAGAAAATAGTGAGGGAACTTACAAACTAAAGTGTAGATACAGAAGAGAGGATAAGGAACTTTTTCAGATCAATCATATGCTCAGTTAAAAGAGAGGTTCTAGCCCTGACTGGTGTAGCTCATGGGTTGGTCATCCCACACCCAAAAGGTTGCTACTTTTATTTCCAGTCAGGGCACATGCCTGGGTTGAGGGCCAGGTCCCCAGGTGGAGGCATGTGAGAGGCAGCCGATCAATGTTTCTCTCGTACATTAATGTTTGTCTCATTCATAAATGTTTCTCTTCCTCTATTGCTCCTTCCCTTCCCCTCACTCTAAAAATAAATAAATAAAACCTTTTTTAAATAAAAAAAGAGGTTCCATATATCAGAACCTCTGTGTCAGAAACATAGAAGAGTATCTAAATAAATGGATTTAAAGATTTACTAAAAATATGACTATTTGGGGCTCTTCTAAACCCTCAGCCTAACTCACAATCATCCAAAAAAGAAAACATGGTGCATTTGCTTTATTAAACCTAAAATCATCAATATACTTTGTTGAACCTCAGCTCCTATAAAATAGAAAGAATAATTATCTATAAAATAGAAAGAATGATTATCTACCTTATATAATTGATGGGAAGGTTTGAGAAATATATCAGAAGATAGAATTTAATTTTTATTTAACAAGATAAAAGAGTGAGGTATTAGTAGGTGGGAAGAGAAAGGACTTAGATTTCAAGATATGTCATGGAATAAATTTGAATAGAATTATGCAGTGAGAATAAACATCAAGAAAAACCATGTGGATCATAATTCCATGAGATAGTCACTTTATCAAAAAAGGTAGAGAGTAACATGTTTTTACTTTAATTACTAGATAGTTTTTAAACATTAGCTAATAGTCTATTAAAAGTTGAACAGACAAAACAAAACACAATCTGTAAATGCAGAAAATAAGGGGAATGGGAAATAGAAATGTGATCGTTGTGTCTAATTGCTTTTCTTCAGTCATTCAGGTAGGCTAGTACTGTATAAGAGAAACACAAATGACATTCAGATTTTAAGGAAAAGTATAAAAAATTATAATAAAATATAAATGGATCTGTTTTTTTAAAAAGACTTTTTAAATTTGTAAAATAGTCTAATAACATTGAAAGCAATAAAATTTTCATAACTGATTAATAAATCTCTGGTATGAAACTCTTAGGGACACAATCTAATTAAAAACTGAAGATAAATAGGAAACACAGGAAAGAATAATGAACATAAAAAATAATTTACTGCCAAAGCTCAGCAAAGCAGGGAATCTAAGTAATCAAGAGACATTGGTGGGAAGGGATAGTAGTTTTAAGAGCTTAGATAAAACTCTCAGAATCAGAGTTAAGAGAATCTCAAAGGAGATTGAGTTTTCTCTTGAAAAGGTAAAATATTTTCTTGATCTATAAAAGTATACTGCAGTAATACCTCTTATCTGCAGTCTTGTTTTCCATAGTTTCAGATGCTCACAGTAAGCATGGCCTGAAAATATCACCTGGAAAATTCCAGAAATAAACATTCATAAGTTTAAAATTGCAGGTCATTCTAAGTAGCGTGATGAAATCTCTCAATGTCCCACTTTGTCCCACCTGGGACGTGAATCACCCTTGTGTCCAGCATATCCGCACTGTACATACTCCTGCACAGTAGTGCCTAGTAGTGTTCTCGGTTAGCAGATCAATAATGGAGGTATCGTAGTGCTTCAAGTAACCATATTTTACTTAATAATGCCCCAAAGTGCAAGGGTCGTGATGCTGGCAACTTAGACGTGCCAAAGTGAAGTTGTAAAATGCTTCCTTTAAATGAAAAAGCATATATAGGAAAAAACAAAACATATACAGGGCTTGGTACCACCAAGATTTCAGGAATCCACTGAGGGTCTTGGAAAGTATCCTCCCGGGAATAGGGGAGACCATTGTGTCCTCATTTCCATAAAATTTATTTCTGTTATTTAAGAAGAACATTTTTAACTGCTTCACCTTAACAGCTGTGTAAGTTGTATATGCCTACTTAACATCACATAAATTTATTTATAAAATGGCTTACCTTCTTCCTGAAGCTCATTATGATGCAAAAGTCCACTGCCGTGGGCCTTGGAATAACCTAAAACATTTTGTGAGATTGAACAATATGCAAAAAACATATTGCTTGCTCATCTTTTTTAATGAAAAACAGAATTCCCTGATAGGAGCTTCTTTTGAATCTGTCACCTCACCTTCTATGATGACATGACTAGCCTGTGATTACAAAATGAAAGTCTTTTCATTTTACATATTGTTTTCATCAAACATAAAACTATTTAGAAGAATACTTCTAATATATGTAATAGGCATAAATACTAACAATGGTTCAAGCACCCCTGAACCCATAGCCTGGCTTTAAAAACATCACCAGTCTCCCATGATTCCACTCTCCTCCTATCCAGAGGGAACCATCACCCTAAGTAAATGCTTGCTGTTCCTGCTAGTTTCACTACATACGTGTATATCTCTCAACTGTATCATCTATTAACAGTCTCGCACACTTCGTGAACTTTTTGTAAGTGAATCATGCTGTACATATTCTTCTCTGTGGTTTGCTTTTTATCCTTTGTGTTCATAAGACTCATCCAAGTTGATACATAAAGCTATAAACTTATTTTCACTGCTATAAATCACTCCATTGTATGAATATACTATGGCCTATAATAATTACCTATGGATATTTAATATTTTCCTTGTCAATGGATACTTGGGTTATTTCCAGTTTTTGGTAACTAATAGTCCTTGCACATATTTCCTGCTGCTCATGGGCAAGAATTTCTCTAGACGAGGCATATACCTAGTTGATCACCTATTTAACTTAACTAAATAACACAAAAATATTTCCCTAGATGGTGATATAGTTATATTTGTACCAGCAATGTAAAAGAAAATTTCCCTTATTATACATAAAGATGAGTTTCTTTATGATGCCCTTTGATTTTTTAAAAAATCTTAATTTTTGTGTAATTGACTTAACTTTTTCCTTTACAGTTTCCACTTTCTGTGGCAGCTTGAAAAAACATGCCTTCAAATTCTTAGAGATGTCCTATATCTTCTTTGTAGTTTCTGCTTCTCATATCTAAGTCTTTAATCACGTAGAATTAATTTCTCTGTATAGTATAAGGTAAAATCCAATTCAGTTTTTCCATATGGTTAACCACCTATCACAGCATCATTTCCCCCTAATCTGCGATGACAGCTCTATATAAATAGAAATTCTACAATCACAATGGTCTATTTACAAATTACTTATACTGGCCTGCTGGTCTAGTTGTCTATAGCTACATCAATGCTATACTTATCTACCCTTTAATAAATCTTGAGTTTTGAGGAGAACACTGCCCATTCTCTCATCCCCATACACACATCTTAATTCTTCAGGCATGTGTAGGTGTTCTTGGGCTTTTGCTCTTCCATATAAATTTTTAGAACTTGCTGTTCTTATTAGGATTTTTTGGAACCTGTAAATTGACGTAGGAAGCTTACATCTTTATAATATTAAAACTTTCCATTTATGAACATGATATAATCTATTTATTTAGATTTCCATAAACTGCTCAAACTTTTAGTTTTTTCCATAACATACCTGCAAGTATTTTGCTAGATTAATTTTAGGCACTTTGTGTATTTTATTTTTGCTGTTGTATATAATATTTAATTCAACATTGAAATAAACTCTTTGTTACCAGTAAATAGAAAAAAATTATTTTTGTATATTGATCAATTGTAGCATGTAAAATTACTAAACTCGCTTATTAATTCAAGTAATTTATCTGTAGCTACTGCTGGATCTTCTACATAGATAACCACATTTTCTGCAAATAATGAGAGTTCTGTGTCTTCCTTCATATTTTGTTTATTTTATTTTATTTTATTTTTATATATATTATTGATTATGCTATTACTGTTGTCCCATTTTTTCTCCTCCTCCCCTTAGTTCATGTCCATGGGCCATACATATAAGTTCTTTGACTTCTTCATTTCCTGTATTATTCTTAACCTCCCCCTCTCTATTTTGTACCTGCTATTTATACTGCTTATTCCCTGTACATTTTCCCCCATTCTCCCCCCACCCACTCTGCTCTGATCACCATTTCTGTGATTCTCTCCCTATTTTAGTTGTTTGCTTAGTTTGTTTTTGTTTTAGGTTCAGTTATTGATAGTTGTGAGTTTGTTGTCATTTTACTCTTCATAGTTTTTGATCTTTTTCTTTTTCTTAGGTAAGTCCCTTTAACAGTTCATATAATAAGGGCTTGGCAATGCTGAACTCCTTTAACTTGACCTTATCTGGGAAGCACTTTATCTGCCCTTCCATTCTAAATGATAGCTTTGCTGGATAGAGTAATCTCAGATATAGGTCCTTGCCTTTCATGACTTTGAATACTTCTTGCCAGTCCCTTCTTGCCTTCAAGCTTTCTTTTGAGAAATCAGCTAATAGTCTTATGGGAACTCCTTTGTAAGTAAGTGTCTCCTTTTCCCTTGCTGCATTTAAAATTCTCTCCCTATCTTTCATCTTGGGTAAGGTAGTTATGATGTGCCTTGGTGTGTGCTTCCTTGGGTCTTAACTTCTTTGGGACTCTATAAGCTTCCTGGATCTCCTGGAAATTTATTTCCTTCACCAGATTAGGGAAGTTCTCTTTCACTATTTTTTCAAATAACTTTTCAGTTTCTTGCTCTTCCTCTTCTCCTTCTGGCACCCCTATGATTCGGATGTTGGAACATTTAAAGTTGTCCCAGAGGTTCCTAAGCCTTTCCTCATTTTTTTGGAATTCTTGTTTCTTCATTCTGTTCTGGTCGAATGTTTATCTGTTCCTTCTGCTCCCAATCATTGACTTGAGTCCTGGTTTCCTTCCCTTTACTGTTGATTCCCTATTTATTTCACTTTGCGTAGCCTTCACTTTTTCCTCCATTTTGTGACCATACTCCACCATTTGTGTGAGCCTCCTGATTACCAGTGTTTTGAACTGTGCATCTGATAGGTTGGCTATCTGTTCATCACTTAGTTCTGTTTTTGGAGCTTTGATCTGTTCTTTCATTTGGGCCATATTTCTTTGTTTTGGTGAGCCTGTTATGTTGGAAAGGGTGGGGCCTAAGTATTTTATTTGCCAAGGTGGGGCAACCCAGGTCTCTGCATTATGATGCTGTATGTGGGGGAGGAGGTCAGAGAGCAAACAATGCCGCTTGCTCAGCCGGCTTTCAGTCACTTCCGCTGCTACCCACAAGTAAATTGGGGCTTTCTAGTGCTGATTCCTGGGTGGGTGGGTTTCTGTAGGTTCTAGAACCTTATGGGTCTCTCCAACAAATTCTCCTGTGGAACTGGAAGTTTCTCCCACTGTTGCATTCCCCACAGGTTTTTACAGCCAGAGGTTTTGAGACTTTCTTTTCTCTCACTGGAACTCTTGGTTGCATGGACTGTCTCACTCCCCAGCTGTTCTCCCGGTTTATCGGCCCACATATGTGGGACTGCTGGGTCCACTAGCCACTCCCTCACCCACCTGGGCCTCCAGCTGCCACCTGACCATGTGCCTTCTCTACCCCAGCTTCCTGCCTCCACCCCTCCTACTGGTATGGATGAATGTTCTTCTTTAAGTCCTTGGTTGTTGAACTTCCATACAGTTCAGTTTTCTGGCAGTCTGGTTATTTTTTGTTTTTAAATTTGTTGTTGTCCTTTGTTGGCTGTGTGAGGAGGCAAAATGTATGCACCTATGCTTCCATCGTAGCCAGAAGTCCTCTCTTATTTATGTTTTTATTTTACTGCATTTACTCAGCTTCCAGTATAAAGTTGAATAGAAGTAGTCAAAGCAAGCACTCTTGTTTTATTTCTAATCTTAAAGGGAATGTTTTTAATATTTCATCATTAAACATAATGTTTAATGAGTTTATATAGCCTTTATCAGATTAAGAATGTTCCCTTCTATTACTAGTTTGCTAGAAAGTATATATGAATAAATGTTGAATTGTATATACTATTTTTGCATCCATTGAAAGTACCATATGATCATTTTTCTTTAATATACTAATTAATATGACTTATTGACTTTTTTATGTTAAATCACTCTTGATTTTTTCCAGATAAGCCCTACTTATGATGTATTTCTTTATGCATTATTCAATTCAGTTTTCTGACATTTCCTTTAGGATATTTGTATCTATGCCCTTGAGTAAGGTTGGTGTGTACTTTTCCTGTAGTGACCTTGAATGATTGACACTATACTAGTTTTACAAAAAGAAAAAATAATCCTTTTTGTTATTGTCATTACTGTTGTTGTCTAGGTAAGGTTATGTAAATTAGAATTTGTTCTTGAATATCTGGAAGAATACACCTGTGAATCCATCCAGGCCTAGAATGTTTTTCTGTGTGATCATTTTAAACTACAATTACTTTTCTATAAGTATTAGTGTGTTCTTCAACTTTTCTATTTCTTTGTGAGTCAATTTTGAAAATTTATTTTTTCTAATAATTTATCTATTTCACTTTAGTTTTTCAAAGTTGTTACATTATCTTCTTATATTTTTAATGTTTGAAACATTTGTATTTATGTCCACTTGTTTATTTGACTATTGTTTATTTATGTATTCTTTCTGTTTTTCTTTATTAATCATGCTAGAGATCTATTTTGAAATCTTTTCAAATACCAGCTTACATAGTTGTTCTCTTACCCATTGATTGTTTTTTATATTTAATATTTCTCTACCCTCATGTTCTTTGGGTTTACTCTCATTTTTCTTGCTTGTTAGATTGGGTGCTTATATCAGTAGTTCACAGGTTTTCTTCATTTCTAGTAATAATGTGTGACTTTAAGTCTGTAGTTTTGATATGTAGTATGTTCATTACTTTAAGTTTTAAATACAATCAAATTTCCACTATGATTTTTTCTTTGACTCATGGGTTATTTAGAAAGTAGTTTTGTTTTACATTTTTAAACGTATGGGGATATTCAGGTTAGTTATATATTCTTGATTTCTAGTGTAATTTCATTGTCATCAGAGAATATGTTTTATATGATTTCATGCTTCCAAATTTGTTGGGTCTTGCTGTTTTTGGCCTTATATGTGTTTAATTTTTTAAATATGACCCATGTGTGCTTGCCAAGAATGTGCATTCTGTAATTGTTGAGTGCAGTTCTCTATAGATGTGTTCATTGGTTAAAGTTTGATTATTGTATTATTCAAATATTCCATACTTTTGTATATATTTTAATAGATAAAAATTATTAATTTTTACTAACTTTCCATACTAATTTTTATTTATTTGATCTATTACATATTGAGCTAGAGGTAGGTGCTTTAAAACTTTTTTTGTCAATGATTTTGCTAAGTTTTTTTGAACTATCAATTTTTACTTCATATGTTTTAAAGCCATATTATTTGGTACTCAGATATTTGTTATATTTTCCAGGTGAATTGCATCTTTTATTGGGTTAGCCAAAAAGTCCATTACATTTTTTTTCATAAGATGGATCTAGTAGTGCTTAGTTGTCATTAACTTCATTTGAAACAATTTTGTTAGATTGCATTATGACAGCTGTCATATCAGTATCCATTTTTTTTAAAACATCAAATTTGGTGAATTTTTGTGCAGCCATCTTAATACTGAAGATGGAAGAAGATAGCAAAATTTTCAGTGTGTTATGCTTTAGTATTTCAAGAAAGGTAAAAATGCAACTGAAATGCAAAAAAATAAAAGATTTGTGCAGTGTACAGAGAAGGTGCTGTGACTGAACATGTCAAAAGTGGTTTGTGAAGTTTCTTGGTACTATTGACATTTTGGCCAAATAATTCTTTGCTGTGGGTCTGTCTTATGCATTGGAAGAAGTTTAGCAGCACCCCGGGCCTCTCCTCACTGGAAGCCAATAGCAGGAGACAACTAACATGCTCAAAATATCCAAATCAATAAAGTTATTGGTGAAAGTGAAAAATGTGTTTTATATTTTATGGGAAAAAAATGTAATGGACTTTTGGCCAACCCAATACATTATGCAGTAACCTACCTTATCTATGTCAATGCTTTTTACTTCCAAGACACAATAATATTGTCAATAGTACACTAGGTTTCTTTAGTATGTCTCTTTTATCTTTTGCTTTTGACCCTTCTGTATCCTTATTTTTGTGATTCTCTGGCTTATGTATTTTTAACAATATATCTTAATCATATCATTTTAGTCAATTTACAATAATCTTTTTCTTTTTCTTTTATTAATTAATTTTTTTTCAAATACATTTGTCTCTGCCTTCCCCCCACCACTTCCCCTGTCACCCCTCCTCCCTCTCCCTCCCTCAATCTTTCCCCACTTTTGGCTTTGTCCATGAGTCCTTGCAATATGTTCCTTGACTTGCCTCTTCCCTTCCTTTTCCTCCGCCCACCCCTAACCTCCTTCCCTCTTGTCTCTGTTGGTATCCTTTTTGTTTCAGTGTTGCTGGTCTTATTTTCCTTACATTTTTGTTTGTTGGTTAGATTCCACTAATAGGTGAGATCATATGGTATTTGTCTTTCACCCCCTGGCTTATTTCACTTAGCATAATGCTCTCTACTTCCATATATGCTGTCGCGAAGTGTAGTAGTTCTTTTTTCTTTTCTGCTGTGTTGTATTCCACTGTGTAAATGTACCATAATTTTTTGGTCCAACCATCTACTGATGGGCATTTAGGTTGCTTCCAACACTTGGCTATTGTAAATTGTGCTGCTATGAACATTGGGGTGCATAGGTTCTTTTGTATTGGCATTTTGGTGTTCTTAGGGTATAGTCCGAGCAGGGGAATCACTGGATCAAAAGGCAGTTCCATTTTCAGCTTTTGGAGGAAATTCCACATTGCTTTCCACACTGGCTGCACCAGTCTGCATTCCCACCAACAGTGGACTAGGGTTCCCTTTTAGTGGACTAGGGCACTTGTTGTTTGTTGATCTGTTTATGATGGCCATTCTGATCGGTGTGAGGTGGTACCTCATGGTGGTTTTGATCTGCGTTTCTCTGATGGCTAGTGATGCCGAGCACCTTTTCAAATGTCTCTGGGCCCTCTGTATCTCTTCCTTGGAAAAGCATCTGCCCAGGTCCTTTGCCCACTTTTTGATTGGATCATTTGTCTTCTTGGAGTGGAGTCGAGTGAGTTCTTTATATATTTTGGAGATCAAACCTCTACCTGATGTATCATTAGCAAATATATTTTCCCATATGGTTGGCTTCCTTTTCATTTTGCTGATGTTTTCTTTAGCCATGCATAAGCTTCTTATTTTGATGAAGTCCCACTTGTTTATTATTTCCTTTATGTCCCTTGCTTTAGGAGACATATCAGTGAAAAAATTGCTGCGTGGGATATCTGAGAGTTTCCTGCCAATGTTCTCCTCTAGGACTTTGATGGTGTTGCGACTTATATTTAAGTCTTTTATCCATCTTGAGTTTATTTTTGTGTATGGTGTCAACTGATGATCAATTTTAATTTTTTGCATGTAGCCGTCCAGCTCTCCTAACAGCATTTGTTGAAGAGGCTATCATTACTCCATTTTATGCTTCTGCCCCCTTTGTCAAATATTAGTTGCCCATATAGACCTGGGCTTATTTCTGGGCTTTCTATTCTGTTCCATTGGTCTATGGGTCTGTTCTTGTGCCAGTACCAGATTGTTTTGAGTACAGTGGCTTTGTAGTGTTGTTTGATGTCCAGTATTGTGATCCCTCTTACGTTGTTTTTCTTTCTCAAAATTGCTGCAGCTATTCGGGATCATTTATGGTTCCATATAAATTTTTGAAATGTCTGTTCTATTTCTGTGAAATATGTCATTGGTATTTTAATAGGAATTGCGTTGAATCTATAAATTGCTTTGGGTAGTATGGACATTTTGATGATTATTAATTATTCCAATCCATGAACATGGTATATGCTTCCACTTATTTGTGTCTTCCTTAATTTCTTCAATGTCGTATAGTTTTCTGCGTAGAAGTCTTTTACCTCCTTGGTTAGATTTATTCCTAGGTACTTTATTTTTCTTCTTGCTATATTGAATTGTATTTTTTTTTCTGATTTCTTCTTCTACTTCATTGCTGGTGTACAAAAATGCCTTTGATTTCTGAATATTGACTTTGTATCCTGCTATTTTGACAAATTCACTTATTAGGTTGAGTAGTTTTTTGATGGAGTCTACAGGGTTTTACAATAATTTTTGTTACTAATATTTTTATTTAATTATGTCATTTTATTCTGTCTTTTTTCTACTAGTCTGGCTATTTTCATCTCACTCTTTCTATTCTTTTTCACCTTCTTTTGAATAGTCTTTGGGGTTCCAGTTCATGCAGGTATCTCCCATTAGATGACTTGTTTGTATCCCCAAAGCTGTCTTTTCTATCCTTGCTGCTCAGTTATCAAACTGGAAACAAGCTTCCCAGGAATCAGCAGGTACTCTCTGGGTAAAAGGTCCCTTTGGCACTTGTTTTCCTTCCAGGAGTCCTGCGTTCTCTTTGCTTTTGGCATCAGAAGATCCTTTACTTCCTTGCCTGTTCGGCAATGGGAAGGTCACTCAGGATATCTAATCCACCATGGTATTAGAAAGAGAAATTCAAGTCACATTTATCTTCAATGACCAAATCATGGTTGCTAAAAGTGTTTCTGCTCTTAGAACTAGCAATTAGTCTTCCGCTCAGCGTCTGCCAGTGGGAGCCCCAGAGGGTGCCCTACATGTCTATGCCAACTGCAGTCATCCTGTGGCACACCTCCTCTCCTTCCTCTCCAACTCCAGTCCAAGTTGTGTGGGGCAGGGGACCCACAAAGCCACTCATGATCCCTTGCTGCTGCTCTGGCCCTGCCTAAGAACTTCATAGCCAAGAGGCTGACTCTGGGTAGTCCCAAGGCTTCCAGCCATTGTGATGTGCACGCTACTGGGTTCTGGGCAGAGAGAAAAAGAATGGTCTCCATCTCACCCTCTGCCACCTGTTGCCGCATTAACACTGTAGCAGCTCTGCTTAGGCCCACAGTCTCACGCAGGTGAGGATGGTCACAAACTCACATACCTGCAGGAGATGGGCAGGGGACAGAAACGCCTAAAGAACGGAGAGCCTTAGCTCCTGAGGAGCAACCACTGCAACCTAGGCCAACGGTCTATCAGTGAGAATGCTGGCTTCTTCCCTCTGAGTTTTTGAAATTAAAAAAAAAAAAGCAAGAATTTGTATTTTAAGAATTAATCAAACTTGAAAAAAAATTTTTTTTAATTTAAAAAATCAGTGCAGGCCAAATAAAACAAGTCTACAGGCAACGTGAGGTTCACAACTGCCCTATATTTGTCATCTATCAAAAACAGATACCAGAGCAGGGGATGGTGGGAAAGGCTGTGAGCAGGGAGGAATGAAGCAGTTCCTACCCTGGCAGAGTTGGCAGCAATACAGCCAATCAAAAATGTTCTCATATGCCCTGGTATACTTTCAGAAGAGACAAATGCAGAAATATTCAAAGTGCCTCAGAAATATGCTTGCTGAGAAAAATCTGTGTAAATTTTGATCTTGTGCCTCATCTATGTATTTAATATTTTAAAGATGGTTTTCACTCCTAGGAAACTTATTTTGGTGGCTCAAATTACTTCACGTTTTTTATTTCCTGCCAGATCTAAAGAGGGGTCTGCCCTGGGAAGGGACACACTTAGAAGTGTACAGATTTGTGGCATTTGCTCCATTGAACCACCTTACTTTCCACAGGACTGAGTTTGCTTGTCTGGGCCATAAATGTGTGGGCCTACCTAGCTGCTTGAATTTGGGTAAGATCCCTCTTCATGTCTTGCTCATATCCTGACTGCGATGTTGAATGGCATAACATACTGTCTTGAATTAATTGCCCTTGGATCTGGAGAAACAAAGCAATGAGGCTGTCTCCCTTAGCAACAAGAAACTCTCATATGCAGAATTTCTCAGCAGGAAATAGCTGGGTAAAAAAATAGTAAAATATACCCATCAATGGATCTATCTCAGTTTGAAACCTCTGGTCATTGACACACATGGAAGAATTACATTCACTTCATTTGTTTTCAGTTGGCTAATCTAAGATACTTTCATTGTCTCTCAGACTCAGTTTCTTCCTTACCCTGAAGACTAGCTTAGAAGGAAATTCTTACCTGTTCTTAGTGACTTCCTAGTCCACTCCCTATCTCAATCTCTTTGCTTTTTCCAGTTTATTCCTTTATCGTAAGGAAACATGGGACAGTAAATAGAGTAGGAGGCTGACAGACCTGATACTAAAATACTCACTGGCTATCCAGCTCTGACCTTGGACAAGCTACCCCATCATAGGCTTAGAGCTAGCTGTTCTGTAGCTCTCTAACCTAATACCAGGCTTACCCTGGGCAGCTTCTAGGGTGTGCACATTGAATGCGGAGGGAGAGAGTGTCCTTTTGACCAGCCGAATCAACCTTAGCAACTCATAAAATGATAGCATGTCATCATATTGTTCAAGTAATTTAGTAGTCAATTTTACTCATCTGTAAAATGGGAATTATGTTCCAAACAGGGCAAAGTGCCTTGTTCAATATTCCTGAGTTTCCTCCTCTATTCATCCCTGCACCCTTCTCCCTAAGACCTATGCTTCTATTAAAACACTCAATATTCTGAGTTCAAATATACACAATGCATGTTTTAAGTAAGTGTGTATATCAAGAGGCTATGAAATCTCTCAAATACTAATCAACTTGTATTCACCTCCCTCCCCCCACCCACCCATCTAATCTGTTAGATATGATGGTTCTTTTTTAAAATACAAATCTGGTCTATCCACCCATTGCTTAAAACCCTGCAGTGGTACCCATTTCCTTCAGGGTAAAGATGAAATCTGTCACAAGACTGTTGTTGCCCTGTGTGTTCTGGCCCTGCCTCCCTCCCCAACTCAATTCACCATAGGCTCCTCTGCCTTTCCATCATCCCGCCAATCCATCTCTCAGTCTGATAATTCCCTGTGCTTCCTTCTGCTCATGGGGCTTTTGCACAGGTTGCTCCCTCCTCCTGAAATGCTCTCCCTACTCTTCTTCACCTGGTTGACTCCCCTTGTCCTCCTTGTCCAGCTCCAGCATCTCTTCCCCTGAGAAGTCTTCTCCACGCTTAGGTCACATCCACCTGTCATTGGCTCATATCTTCTGTACATTTGTGTGTGTGATTATGTTATGAGGTCTGTCTCTCCAGGACATGAACTCTGTGAGAGCAGGAAACATGTTGCTCCATGCGCCCCACTGTACTCCAGTGCCCAACACTGTGCCCAGTACATGGTGATCACTCAGTAAACATTTACTGCTGAATGAATATGCGAACAGAAGCTGTCGGAGAGCAGAACACTACAGGTGTGTTTCTCAGCTCTGCAGGTTAACTAGGCATGCTCACTAAGTTCATGGCCACAAAGGCTCCTGGTAAACCAAAACAAGGGATTTCATAAATAAATATATGAGGCAAATTCAGTTTAACTTCAAGCTAGTGCCTCACTGAAAATGCACTGTCCTCTCTTAGATGTATTTAACTATTATAGATTTTGTAGTATCAGTGAAGGAGTGAGTGTATGTAAAACTTTATGTGCCTTTCTTTTTTTAAATGCCTTTAATCTCAAACTATGTGACATTTAGAGTCTTGTTTTCCTCATGTATAAACTCCGTATCACCAAATGTGAATGACAAGGTAAGAATGGAAATAAATAAAGTATGATAAGGTCAAGCAGGAAATAATGAAGGACCTCAAAAGCATGAGGTATGCAAAACATGACAGAATAAAGGGCTACAAGACAGGTAAGCTGGAGCCTTTTGGCAAAAGAATACAGGAAGGCAGTGCAATTAGTCAAATGATGGGAAAACCAGAGTTTGGCAGAAGAGTCAAACTCTGCAGAACTGAACCCAGTCAGGTCAATGCAGATAAACAAGCTAAGAAGATCCAAAGCATGAGAGAAGATAACAAGTACATTAAGACAGGAATAAAGTAGACCGACTGGAGAAATAAAGCAGTTGTCTGGGTTTGCATACATCATTCCCGGGGCCCTGCTTTGCAGGGATTGTCCACCCCATGTTTCCTCACCTCTGGGTGCTGACACTCAATAAACAGAGAAAGCTCATCTCTGCATAAAAGTATGAGCCTTTACGGGTCATCACAGCCCGTGTCGCTCCGCCTCCCAGTCGCATCTCAGCCGTCACTCTGAATCGCCCTTCAAATCATCTGCAAATGTGAAGTTTTCCTTTATGGTTGATTCTTCTCTGTGCATTTTATCAAGGAAAAGAAAAACCTCTCACAAAGATCAAATCCATTACCTTTTCGTTTCAGAGTCTGACCTGAACACTGTGCTAAATGAGTTACACGAGTTCCTTTAGGGAATAAGGGAGGGCATTGTCTTGACTAGAGAAGGGAGCCATAGGGAGCAGCCGAGCCTGCTGGCTGGCATGGGACTCCATTGTGAGTTGTTCGGGTTCATTACGCCATGCGGGCAGGGCTCCATTTCTCGCCCCTGTTTCTTCTGTTGGCTGCCCAAATTTGAACCATTTCAAAAGCAGCTTCCCATGAGGGCTGGTGAAAGGTTTGGTAAGGAATCAAAGAGTTCGTGCTAAGATCGCATCTTGGTTGTGAAAAAACAGAAATTGAATAAATTCGAAGTGATGAGCATTTTTGCATTTTAATTATTCATGGTTTTGTTTTGTTTTGGGGGGGTTTTGCCTATGAAAAAGAACAGGAAAGTTTACAAACCACTGGTGTGATGTGAAAAACACATTTTGCTAGCTTTTTTGATGAGGGGGAAACTTGTAAATAGGGTTTTCTCTTTTATACTAAGCCATCATTTCTTGGTCTTCACTTGAGAATAAATCAAAATTTCTTGTCTATGCATTTTATGAAATGTCTTTCCAGTATTTATGAAAAACCACTCCTTGTCTCCCCGACACGTAAGGCTCTTCTAGTGGGTGGCAGAGGGTCACTCAGTTGGCCCAGTCTACCAACCCACTTCCCTATTTTAATCAGAAAAACAGGCTGTGAAATACATCCTGATCCTGATTCACACAGGGTTTGGTTTGCACAGCAGAGCAATTCAGAAGACATCAAGAGCCACGTTCTGTATTCTTCAAATATGATTCCAGGTATTTGCATTCTTCTCTGAGGTTCCCCCATGTGTTACCTCTTTGACAGTAGACCATCCCCAGACCGGGACCCCTGCTTTCCCTGAGGTGCTTCCGGACATCTGTATGTTGACAGAGAAACGGCCCTGCTCCTGCCTGTGGAACAGGGCTGCCTCCTTCTCTGGGTTGAAAAAGTCATTACTGTATTTGATTCCTGGGTGGTTCAGCTTGACAAGATACTTGTTTTTCAATAGGCACTTCTTTACATTGGAAGACATCGTCTCTTCTTGATCCCGTTAAAAACAGCACAATGGCCAAGGCAGTCTTGTCTCATTATTTGGTCAACTTTGGGAGGTGTGGACTGATGTCTTTCCTGAATGCCTGACCTAATTTCCAGCTGCTTGTTGGATGTGCAAGGCACTCATTTTCCTTCAATCCAGCCACTAGTTCTTGACATTATGCCATCTCAGTGTCTGACGTCTTTGTGTAATTACCTGCCAGAGGGATGACTAAACCTCTAGTCTTTAGGACACCGTCAGCAACATTAGTCTCCTTGCAGGAAGAAAAGGAGACTTTGCAACCTATTAGCATTGCTGTGCTTGAGAGAAGAGTAACTGAACCAGCAAAGGGGAGTTAAGGTCAAATGTAAAAAAGCAAAGAGAAGGGTTAAAAAAACATTGACTACTGGGTTATTTTCAGATATTGCTTTCCTAGCTCCAGAGGGAAAGGGCAAGGAAAACTGATATCAAAGGGAATTGGGACAAAGCTGCTGAGTTAATGCCCAAAAGTAGCTACTGAACTCCAGAGTATGCTCAGTCCTGGGCAGGGTCTGGCTGAAGGAAGCCATTGCAGATTGCTTCCATCTGTGTCTTTCTGGAGATGGACACATACAGTAAGGGAACTGAAGTCAGATCCCAAATTATGCATTCCCTCCTTTCTTTCCATTCGCCACTGCTGAGACACCAACACTCATCTTTGTTTTCCTATTAGCCAGGGGTCCCCAACCTCCAGGCCTCTTAGGAGCCCGGCCTCAGAGCAGGAGGTGAGCTTGAATGTAATGCACTTGAATCACCCTGAAACCACCCCCACCCCACCCCCTACTTCCACCCCAGTCTGTGGAAAAATTGTCTTCTATGAAATCAGTCCCTGGTGCCAAAAAGTTTGGGGACTGCTGCTGTTATTCCAGCAGCCAGATGGGTCCCAACCATTTCTAATTTCTCCCATTCATGCTTCATACCACCACCAAAATTATACTCCTAAATCACAGATGTAATCAAATCTTGTCTCCTCAAAAGTTTTCAACAACATACCTTCATTTGAAGGATAAGATCTTAAATGGGTTAACTTTCTTCTTTTTTGCTTTTGTATTGTTTTTCTTAAATGTAAAAAAAAAAGAAACTCACCTTCTCACAGCCTGGCCCAATGCAATATTCCATCCTTATGTGCTAGTCCACTCCCCCAATTTCTACTTCAAACACCGATGCTTCCAGGGCACAAGCTGCCATCACACTTTCATTTCCCTCATCCTTTTCCTTCCCAAGTATAATTTCCTTTCATTTCTAACCTCAGAACCTTCCTCATCTTTCAGGACCAGTCTGACAACCCCGTGAAGCCTTCACCGGTTGCAACCTCTCTCCCCTCCCTCTTCCACCCACATTCAGAGGTGCTCCCGTATTGGCACTCCCAATAGCACACTTTTGGGTATATTTTGACATATAGTGAAGTAGAAAAGAGATTATAGATTATATATGTGCAGTTTAAACAACAATAATATATTAGGCACCCCCAGATCATTACCCAGCTTGAGAAATAGAACAAGGCCAAAGCATATGAAGCCTGTGTCTTGCCTCCTCCCATCCCCCATCTGCCAGAGGTGATGCTTCTTCTGAATTCTGCCTTCATCACCCCTTTGTTTTTCTTGATAGTTTACCACATATGGATATACCCTTCAACAATATATTTTTAGTTTCACATTTTTTTTAACTTTTCCAGACATAGGATTGTATTTTTATTTTTTTTTTAGTTTTTAGCTCAAAATTATTTTGAAAGTCGCCATGTTCATGTATATTGCTGTAGTTATTTTCTCTACTTCATAGTTTCCTAGAATATGAATGTGAATTTATCCATTTTCTGGTTGGTGGGCATCAGGGTAGTTTCCAGTTTCCTCCTACTAGAAATACTGCTGTTGTGGACAGTCTGTAAAGTTCTCCTGGGACAAATGTGCAAGATTTTCTCTTGGGAAAAATTCCTGAACTTATTCCTAAGAGGAGATTTGCTGGGTCCTGGGGTCTGAGTAACATCTAGTTACCAAAAAAATGCCAGAAAAATTTCCAAAGTGTTTGTAACAACATATATACTCCTACATGCAGTATGTGAGCCCCTGCTGCCTTATATCCTTGTCAAAGTTGATACTAAATTTCTGTTAGTATAGTGAATGTGAAATGTTATATCACTATGGTTTTAATTTTTTCTTGATTACTAATGAACATCTTTTTATATGTTTGTTATTCATTTTCATCTTCTGTGACATTTATGTCTCTTGCCCATGTTTCTGTTGTTGTTGTTGTCGTCTTTTCCTTATTGATTTTTATACGTGATTGATATGGTATTTTTGTTGGTTATATGTATAGCACATATCTTTTCCAGTTTGTGGCAGTTGTCCTTTATGATCTCTTTTTATGAAATCAAATTCTTAATATTTTATAATCAAATATATCAATGTTCTCCATTATTTGCATTTTTGTGTTTTAAGAAAATCCTTTCCTATCTTAAAGTCACTTTTTTCTAGAAGTTTTAAAGTTGCACTCTTCACATTTAAATCCACAAACCATCAGGAATTTGTTTTGTATATGAGGTAAAGATTTATCCTAAAAAAAGTATTTAACCACAGCATTTAGTTCATTATAGTGTATAGTAAAATTTAGTGTTAGATTGTGAACATCTTGATGTGTAATAATGTATCATAATTATCTCTATATCCTCCACTGTCTTAGCACAACTCTGTCCAACTAGTGGGTACTCAGGAGGACCAGAATATCATGGTCATTGGGTACCTCCCAATGTCTCTGTCCTGGCACTGTGCTTCTAACACTAAGAAGATAGCACTATAGCAAGGAGTGCGGCAGCTTCTTTCTCCGTCTTGCTGGACACCTCCTCTGCCCCATTCCATCCTCTGCAGATGTTCTCATAAGCAGCTTCCCTGCTCCATTCTCCATCAGCACAGCCAAGGAACATTGGAAATGGCCATCAGTTTGTTTCATTTTGGCCCATGGTAGCCTAATAGTACAGCTCTCAGGAGTATTGTAGAAGCCAGAGATCGGCCTCAACATTGTGGAACCAATGCCAGCCTGTGTTCAGATAATTCAGTATGGCCCAGATGTCACAAATCATGAGAAGTATCTGTTGTATTTTTGGATGCCAGTTTCCTTAACCACTGATTGCCAATAAAATGAAAATTCCAATGGATTCACTTAGCTTTCCACCACCAGTTAGTTAAGATGGCACTACACACAAGTATAAAGTTCTTTTCTGAAACATGCAAGCATGGAAGGGGAATATTTCAATTCACAGCCTAGATATATTCATGCGTACTTTTTCTGTGCTTTTAATTCTGAGCACTGAGCACACATTTATTCAGTATTTACCAGAATAAACATTTCTAGAATACACAAAGAAAAACTGTGAAGCACTGTAGGTGGCAGAGCAGCAGAAGGAAAATAGCTTGCATTTGGGCAGATCCCAGCTCAGTCACTTAACTGGGTATTGTCAGCTTCCTCATCACAAAATGGAGAGCAATACATACATACCTGCAGAGTTTTTGTAATAATTAAATGAGGTAATTAAAACAAGTGTACTGCATGGTGTGTTTTAGGCCATTAATGAATTATTTGAAAATAATGGTGATGATGAAAAAGTGAGGGAGGAGAAAGAATGACTATTGATTATGATGAAATAACCAAGTCCAGTCTCTTTGGAAGTATACACTTTATGATTTTTTCATAAATCAGTAACTCAGAAACAAAGCTGAATGCAATAACAGCTATAATTATTGTAATGATATTTTCAAAACAAAAAATTGAAATGTGATCTGACAAGTAAATGAGCCCAAGTGCATATTAGGATCTAATATGAGAAACTAGGTTTGTCCTAGAATATCTGAGACATGCAATCCCTATAGGTATAACAGAAGCAGTGATCACTTTTCTTAGGGAAGATTAATTCTGTCTTTGAGAAAGTCCTCAGAGCAGATGATATTTGAGTGGGGTCCTCATGTGCCTTCAATAGGTAGATATGAGGAAAGCAGAGGGAATATCACAGAACAGGACAGAGCCATGTCAGACATGGCCCCTTCCCCCAAGGAATCACCTGGGATAGGAATGGAAGCTGGGAAGTAAGGTGTGGGTAAAGTTAGCAGGAATCTGAGGGCCACACCATACCCACACCCCTATTTCAGTCAAAGTAGCTCTGCTCATATGTCTTATTTATTGCTTAATAAAAGGTAAAAAGATATATATATAGGGTCGTGTGCTTACCCCTGCCTTGTTTCCCATACCTAATCCACGTGGCCCTTTAGGTGACATTGTGATGAAGTTTGCTTTAGTTATTTGTCTTACAAAATTATCTGGGTCCTACTTTGGACAGAGGTCAACCATGTTTAGGGAAGTCACTCAGGTCTGGAACCAAACTGATGTAAAGGGAGGTGGCCCAAGGAGGCTGTGGAGCAAGCACAATCCAGCCCTGAGGGAAGTCCATGGTTCAGACCCTTCTGACAAGCAGAGGAGGAGCTGAGAGACTGATATGGAAGAGTCAGTGTCGCACACCCTGAGGGGAGCACCGACGGCAAGCGTGCAAGAGCAACATGGCAGCCTCCCCACCTGGGCTCTGGAGGGATATGTATATACTTTTGAGTAGGCAGACTCCTTTGGGATAGATACATGTCATGCCTGAGCTCTTTGAATTTCAGAAGGTAAATTAGAGAGGCCTCCAGAGGGAAAAAACAACTCAGATGTGTCACATGGGAGACTACGCAGAATGTTGTCATCTACTGTGAGAAGAGTGTAAGACTCAGTGAATTGCAGAAATTTTTTAACTGTTGGTTGTTTGTATCCCACTTATTTGTGCAGCCTTTTAAAACTGCTTACATATTAATCTGGCCCATCACAGTGTCTTGGAAATGAATACATGTACATTTTCCATTTAGCTCCCAGGTATCCAAGTGGCAATAAGTCTTACATTTAGAAAGAGTAAACTAGAAAAAAGAAACACATTGGAAGGGTCTGAGAGAACATGACAACAGTTAGAACAATGGGACAATGACGTATGTCATGGCTATCTATGACCTACTTGTTAGGGAAGCTCATCCGTCACGGAGTTTCACATGGATCCTAATAATAGATGGCACCAGAGTTCTTCTATTAGAGAGGTGAAAGCCCTATGTTTTTGGAGATACATTATTGCCTTCAAACCTTTGTGGAGAATATCTACATTTGAAAAGGGACAGAATGTTTTTTAAAAACCTCCCTTGGTAATTTTGGTGCATACCGCTGGGTAAAACCCACTTTTGAATAGGCTGAATAGGTAACTGGGTATTAAATCAATCACCATTATAAAATATGTAAGGCCAAGAAAAAATAGTGAATCCTTTATAAGTCACTGTTCCCTAAATATTTCACTAAGAAAATGACAGAATGGTTAAAAATAATTCTGCTTTTATTTATATGATTTATTTAAATCTTTAGAAAAAAATACTTATAATTTTCTTAATACCTCTCAAACAGCTATGGATTAACTTCTTATAAAACCTTTGTCTGCAAATTACAATTAAAACACCAGATCTGAGTTAGTAATTGGTACTTGTTACAATTTATGATACTTCACAAGTGAAGTGGAGAGAATAAATGTAGACATTGTTCTTAAACCCAAAATTCTGATAATCACTATAAGTAACCAAAAGAGTTTTGAAATCATTTGTATTTGAAAATGAGGGTAAGAGTGAGACTTTAAAAACCTTCAGTCAAGTCCTACAAGATTTCAAGATGTATGTAGAAGTGAGAGTAATGAAAACGGTAGGAGTGCTGCCGCTGGTGTGGGCAGGTTGCCCAAAGCGTGCATGCTGCGGGAAGCCTAGCAAAACAGCGGCAGGTGTGAGACTCAATATGCAGCGAAGGCAGCATTAATTACAATACAATTCAGAGGGCAAAGGACAGATTGTTGATAAATGGTGCTAGGACAAATAATTAACCATGCAGACAAAAATAAATTTCTACATCATAGCATACACAAAAGTCAGCATTAGGTGGATTAAGGACTGTGAAAAGCAAACTATTACAACTTTTAGAAGAAAATACAGGAAAATGTGGGGGTTTTCTTCACTTGTGTTGAAAGGATTTTTTTAAATGTCATAAAAAGCCCAAACTGCCATAAAGAAATATTACTAATAAATCTGATTCCATTAAAACTTTGTGTCTCTATGGCAGAACAAACACCGTGAACCAAGTGAAAAGGCAAGCCTCACATTAAGAGAATGTATTTGCAATACATAAGCAGAAAAAGCCATGCTATCTAGAATATATAAGTAATAAGGAAGTGTTATGAATTAATAAAAAGACAACCTAATGGAGAAAAATGGACAAATGCATAATGAAGATATGTATGAAAGAAGAAACTCAAATGGCTAATAACATCTGCAAAGATCCTCAATGTCAGTAAAAAGCCAGTTAAAGAAATAAGATAACATTTTAAATTCATAGGATTGTCAAAACTTTCAAAGTTTGGAAATTCCAAAAATTGGCAAGGATGTGGGCAACTGGGAACTCTCATTCACTACTGGTGAGAAAGTAAATTGGTGTTGCCACTTTGGAGACCAATTTGACAACACTGAATAAATTTAAAGATACACATCTTTAAATCAGCATTCCACTGCTATGTGTATAACCTATTTTTGCTCAAATACACCAGGAGACATTTTCAACAATGTTTATTACAGGATGGTTTTTAATCGCAAATACTGGGGGAAGGGGTCCTAAATGTACAGCAATAGAACAGAAAAATAAACTAAAGAGTATGTATATAGTAGAGTATTACATAGTAGTTAAAATGAATGAACTAAAATCACTACATGAATAAATTTTAACAATGTAAGATTGAGTAAAAAACCAACTTACAGAAATCACATATGTAATGCTAGTAATGTATAAACACTTGCAATACTATATATTATTTATGGATATATTCATGTGAAATAAAAGTAATAAAAAACAGGAAAAATAAGAGGAAACATCAACTACAGAATAGTGACTACCTTTGTAGGGAAGGAAATCAATTCAGAAAGCATGCAGGAGTCTCCAACTCTGCAAGATTTTCTTTTTTATGCAGAAAGAGTTTGAAGTAAATGTCACACAAGATTAACTTAATTAAAATCTGGTTGTTGAGTGCAAGGATGGATGTTTTATTATTCTCAACTCTTATTTTAAATATTACATAATTTTAATAGGAACAAATGAAATTTTTCATCATAGATTTATTCCTCTGAGAAGGATTCCCAAAAAGTCAAGTGTAAACTGCATCTTACCCACAAATCTATTACTGTACAAGTCATTCAAGACAAGGAGTTGTCCTTTCCACATTTAAACCTCTAGACCAGGGATCAGCAAACTTTTTCTTTAAAGGCCAAGGTAGTAAATATTTTTGACTTTGTGGGCCACACAGTCTCTGTCACAACTACTCAACTATATTACAAATGCAGCCATAGACAACACACAAGTGAGTAAATATGGCTATGCTACATTTCTTTAAGATGCAATGAACTGGATTTGGCCTGTGGGTGATCCTTTACCAATCCCTACTCAAAACTCAGAGAAACATAAATCCCAAACACTACCTTTCAGTCCAAAATACAACCCCAATCATTAATGCTTTATATATTAAAGTTTAAAATGAGTTTGAAAGTCTCCTATTGAATTAAATTTAATGTAACTTTTTTCAAATTCTTGCCATGTGGCAGGCACTATGCTAAATTTACATACATCTGTAATAAGATCTTCTCAACAACCTATAGAGATAAATATCATCATTGTCCCCACTGTCAGATGAGAAAACTGAGACTTATAAAGGCTAAATGACTTGTCTGACATCTCCGAGTTAACAAGTGATATTAGTCCTAAGACACAAACCCCGGGCTTCTGATGTCACCAAACCCATGCTGTTAATCCTCTCTATAGAATCTTTATACCTTTACAACATAAATTATTTAATAAAAACTAATACAATTAAGAAATCATAAAAATAAAAACATGTTAGGTCAAAAAAAAGAAATCAAAACAGAATAGAACTGGCATAATATATTTTAATAATAAACACACATTATGCACACATTAGTCAGCAACCCATTTTTTAGAAAGTCTTGGCTAATAAGGACTTGGCTAGTAAGGACTTCAATTATCTGGAGTGAGCACAAGTAAGTAAAATCCATATATAATCACCAAGCTTCATCCAACTCCTTGTTTTCATTCTGTTGTTTCTTCTATGTGGTGTTATGATGTAATCCCAGCCTGGATCCAGTTATCTAGGAAATGGTTACTCGGGCCACAGGTGAGGATAGAAGACTAAGTTCCTTACATTCCATTTAGAGAATCACCAATAATGAACCAGCTACTTTCTTGGGGAACCTGCTGGGAACTACTGTTTCACAGAACTAACCCTACGGATTTTGTCTTTCCCTACACTCCCAATGCACAGTAGAAACAAGAGTTTCCCATTGGGAGAAAACAGACATTGTGAACCACTAACCATCCCTTTTCCCTACCCCACCCCTTATGAGGGAGAAAGAATTAGACTTGTCCTATTTCCCTCCAAGATTGGGGATGCTTGAACCATCCTTGCCCTCTACCCCATGGGAGACTGATTGTTTCTTTTCTAAAAGTGGCTGAACTTTTGAATCAGAGAGACTTTAATGAGCTGGAGAGGGGAGAAAAAGTCAGAGGTAAGACAGAAAGCAGAGGGAGGTCGGGGAAGCTTGCATTCTACCATTTCCCATAGGTTGAGTAGACACTACAGAAGGTGATTTAAGAGTAAGCAATATTTCTGGTGGGATATTTTCTGGCCAAAGGGACCCATGATTCTGCCCTGGCAAATACAATACCTAAGTTTGACTAAAAAGGCTATAAACTGTATTATCTACAGTGGAGGAAAGGGGTACTAAATGGAGGAAGAAGAGACCAACCTCAACTGTGTCAAACAACACAGAGGGGAAACTCCGCATCAGGTCTTCTGAAGTTATAACCCAAAACATCCTCAGGAGAGAAACAGTATTTGTATATATACTAAATTTAAATTTCCTGAAGTCAGAGATCTTGTCTCCCTTGATCCCACCAGCTCTGGATCAAGATCCGTACCTGCCACAACCTGCACCTCCACACACACACACACACAAGATCTGCCACACAGAGAAAAATAGCACCAAAAAGAAGACAGACTTGCAGCCAGTAATTCTTGATCTCTCAAGTGAATGTTGCCCCTCTTACATTACCTGCCATGAGAGCTTCTCTAGCAGACTGTAGAGATAAGGAAGAAGAGTGAGGGGTTGAGGAGGGAGGAGAACAAGACCCATTCCCACTGAAGTAGCTCAAAACCTCAGCCTGGTCTGCAGTGAGAAGGGGGAGCTTTTAACTGAAAGTAGGGTTGCAACGATAACTGCAATATATTTTTCTAATAACTAAAAGTGTTAAAAAATGGAATTGGACTGTTACACAGCAGGAAAGGGGTTGGAGAGGTCCACAGAGCATGGTTGTAGCAGTTATTAGAAAAGTAAATCAATCCTGCATTTATACCTCAGTGATAGACACAATTTACACAAACAAAGCAAGTTACATTACTAATGTGTATCCTTGGAAAACAAAAGTGATAAGAGAACAAGAATTCTTCATTAAGGCAAACCCGCAGAACCATTTTTCTAGAAATGGTGATGAATTTCAGAGTTTCCATTCACTGTTCATATGCAGTCATCCTGGGGACAAATGACCCATATTTGACAACATCATACCAAAAATAATGCAAGACTGTAAGAGACAATGTAGGAGGGGTCAACCCCCAAAAGGAGCAATAAAGAGGCAGATTTGAGGGCCCATACTGAGAGATTACTAGGAAGTACAATAAACAGAATGGAAGAGATGACAAGGGCCATACTTCAAACCAGGAATCATGGACAGAAAACCAGAAAATTTACTCAGGAAAGAGAAAGGCAGGAACAGATGAAGCATCATGAAGTGGATCCAAGTCTTTCTTGAATGCCCACTCACACAATGTGTTAATGCCTGTCCAACCCAAATTAAAGCATATAGTCCGTGGTTTAGGCCAGCTTAAGCTAACTAAATATGCAAAGATTAGCCTGATATCTTGGTACCAATGGCAATCGTTATGCATTATTCATCAGTTAATCCTATCCTAATGTAAAAACATAAATTAGAATTTCCCCTTCCGACCAAGATGGAGACACTTTGCCTCCTCACACAACTGAAAGGACAATAACAAATTTAAAATTAAAAAAATAGCCAGAAATGCAAGAAAATAGAACTGTATGGAAGTCCGACAACCAAGGAGTTGAAGAAGAAACATTCTTCCAGACCAGTAGGAGGGGTGGAGACAGGCAGCCGGGGTGGAGAGGATGTGCAGCAAGGCAGCGTCTGGCAGAACAGGTGGACCCACATTTGCGTGCAGATAAACTGGGAGGAACAGCTGGGGAGTGAGACAAATCACGCAACCCAGAGTACCTCTGGCTGTAAACACCAGTGGCGGTTGCAGTAACTCCCCCCCCCCCCAGTTACTTCCCCCTTCTGTGAGGCTGGGGGGAGGATAAACTCCCAGCCTCACAGGAGAGTTTGTTGGAGAGACCCAAAGAGTCCTAGAACCTACACAAACCCATCTACCTGGGAATCAGTGCTGGAAGTGTCCGATTTGCTTGTGGATCCTGGGGAAAGTGACTGGAAGCCAGCTGAAAGCTGAGCAAGCAGCACTGTTCCCTCTCAGACCCCTCCCCCACATCACAACTTAGCAACCTGGGTTGTCCCACCTTGGCATATACAATACCTAAGGCTCCATACCTTCCAATGTAACAGGAACACCAAGACAAAGAAATATGGCCCAAATGAAAGAACAGATCAAATTTCCAAAAACAGAACTAAGTGATGAACAGATAGCCAACCTATCAGATGCACAGTTCAAAACACTGGTAATCAGGAGGCTCACACATATGGGTGGAGTATGGTCACAAAATGGAGGAAAAAGTGAAGGCAATGCTAAGTGAAATAAAGAAAAACATACAGGGACCCAACAGTAAAAGGAAGGAAACCAGGACTCAAATCAATGTTTGGGAGCAGAGGGAACAGATAAATATTCAGCCAGAACAGAATGAAGAAACAAGAATTCAAAAACATGAGGAGAGGCTTAGGAACCTCTCGGACAACTTTAAACAGTCCGACATCTGAATCATAGGGGTGCCAGAGGGAGAAGAAGAAGAGCAAGAAATTGAAAACTTATTTGAGAAAATAATGAAGGACAATTTCCCCCATCTGGTGAAAGAAATAGATTTCCAGGAGATCCAGGAAGCCCAGAAGAGTCCCAAAGAAGTTGGACCCAAGGAAGCACACACCAAGGCACATCATAACTACCTTACCCAAGATGAAAGATAAGGAGAGAATCTTAAAAGCAGCAAGAGAAAGGGAGACACTTACCTACAAAGGAGTTCCCATAAGACTATCAGCTGATTTCTCAAAAGAAAACTTGAAGGCAAGAAGGGACTGGCAAGAAATATTCAAAGTCATGAAAGGCAAGGACCTACATACAAGATTACTCTCTCCAGCAAAGCAATCATTTAGAATGGAAGGGCAGATAAAGTGCTTCCCAGATAAGGTCAAGTTAAAGGACTTCATCATTCCCAAGCCCTTATTATATGAAATGTTAAAGGGTTTTACCTAAGAAAAAGAAAAAGATCAAAAACTATGAAGAGTAAAATGACAACAAACTCACAACTATCAATAACTGAACCTAAAACAAAAACATAAACAAACTAAGCAAACAGCTAGAATAGGAACAGAATCACAGAAATGGAGATCAGAGGGGAGGGGGAAGAATGGGGGAAAAGGTACAGGGAATAAGCAGCATAAATAGCAGGTACAAAATAGACAGGGGGAGGTTAAGAATAGCACAGGAAATGGAGAAGCCAAGGAATTTATGTGTACAACCCATGGCCATGACCTGGAGGCGGGCGGGTGAGGAGGAATGCTGGTGGGTGGGGGGTGCAGTGTCGGGGAAATAAAGGGGAGAAAAACATGGGACAACTGTAATAGCATAGTCAATAAAATATATATATTAAAAATCAAATTTCCCTTATGAAAATTAATTTGACTTTTCCTTTGTTTTCTCTAGGACATAGGAAGTACATTTGCCTGATTGTTTGAGAATTAAATGAGATAATGCTTCTAACATGCCTAGAAAATATCTGGCATGAAATTATGTTGCATAACTGTTAATTACTGTGAAGGATCAATTTTTTCATCTCGATGGTTCACAACTACTGTAACTGTTGGGGACTTGAGAGTTTAGTATAGAGGTAGAAATCTGAATGCATGTATGTATAGCATAAGTGTAAACAGAGTCTAATTAGGATACATCAGAGAGTCATATCACTTAGCTGCCTTTCTCAAAATAAGTAATTATGAAACTTATTAAATAGCAACAGCAAGTTGTACTGTAGGCTCTGAACATGGGGGGTGTCTCACACATTGTATCATATTCCCAACTGCACTCAACCCTCATCAAGTTGTATTTCTTTTCTCCACCCAATATTCCATGAACTTCATCGAATTCAGGAGTCTTTTTTCAAGAATATGATAAAGGAGTCGAAGGAGCAAGATGACTGTGATCAATATGTAAATAGGAAAGTTTTCTTTTGAAAATGGTTGATTTGCCATGGGATGTATGTGGAATTCTGAGAGCAGCGTAGTTACATTAATCAGACAGTTATTAACCTAAACTGCAAAGTGGGAAGAGTTCGAAAAGTGCATTGCGAAGCTACAACAAACCAGAGGCTTTTTATTCTAGTGATTTAAAAAAGCTTTACATTTTTACTTCCAATTAACCTATCAATAGTCATGTCACTTAAATACTCCTAAGGAATATTATCTTCTCATTATTGCTAGAAAACATGTTGCCCAATTTCATAGCTCAGCTGTTCTCATGCATGGATGGACAATCTGAATTAACTTGAACAGAAACAAGTTTTTTAGACACTGGGCTACATTCCTAGTTGTAAAATGTAAGTAATTAATATGTGACTTCAAATAGCAAAGGAAAGTAAAGTGAATAATGTTTATTTTGTGCATCAAAATGATAGGAATACAATGCTACTCTTTCTATTTATTCAGTGTTAGCATATCAATAGAAAAATTATTGTAGTCCACACATTCATTGCCAGTACAATTGCATATTATGCCAATGAGTAAAGATCCTCTGGAGAGCTATCTTAAAATCAAGCTATTAAAAAGAGACTATTTTCATTACAATCAAAGAGAGTTGACCCCTGACATGAGTATTTCTGCCTTGTATACATACATACTCCTTGTGCATGTTAAAATTCAGCACAAGGACATCCATAATTCTGTTGATCTGAAACTTCGTCACTGTAACAATAACATTTATTCAAGAAGAAGGTAGTTGAAGTGATCAGGGA
The DNA here is from genome assembly GCF_021234165.1 of Pteronotus mesoamericanus. Classification (NCBI taxonomy): domain Eukaryota; kingdom Metazoa; phylum Chordata; class Mammalia; order Chiroptera; family Mormoopidae; genus Pteronotus; species Pteronotus mesoamericanus. Next base: position 34,129,970 of record NW_026555329.1, read on the forward strand.
ATTTCAGACCCATAAAGTACTAACTAAACTTATTCACGATTATAGATATTCTCATTACACCTTTCATCAGGCCTTCTTTCTCGTCTAATTCATGCTTGAGTGAACCTGGACTTTAAAGCTTTTTGTGATTTGATTATGTGTATTTTGCAACCATACTGCAAAGTTTAATAATACATTACAAATATATTATTTTCTTGATGATGTAGGAGGAAACTTTAACTCTGAACAAAGTAAAAACCTGGTCATATGCCTTTCTCCCCTCCTCAAGAGCGCTGCATTTGGGAATTAGAACCTGTGTCTTGTTACCTTGTCACCTGACTTAGAAGCTGTGTGGCCTTTCAGAAATCCCTCTTCCTCCCTGAAGTTCAGAGTCCTCACCTTAAAGTAAGGTTAATAGAAACCAGAGATTAAAGGGTTGATAAGGTGGGTTCCTTACCCTCAGTGCCCTGTGGATGGTTTAGTGGGTGTGTTGTCAGCAACATCTTCTTTTACTTGCTTTACTTACAAATGAAACGTCAATCGTTTTCTCTCTTTTTCTCTCTCTCGCTCGCCCTGCTCCCCCATCTGTCACGCCCCAGTCAGATGGTGCTAGATGCCGAACAACGTTGTAGAAGTAAAAAATATAAAATGTGACCTCTGCCCTGAAGCTGGAGTGTGGGCGTATAAGTCCCATATAAATTTATTTCCCAATTCTTCTTACAGGACTCAAAATGTAAAAAGTAATATGTCTGCTTTTAGCCAGTTATGCCAGAAAAAGCATGTTTACTTCAAAAAGAAAAGAGAGGCCTCCACCTCGAGGCTGGGTCTTCTTCAGTCGTTTCTGGTAAAGCATTGCTCTTCCTAAGTTTGCTCCTCACTCCAAGTAGAAGATTGCGTTGTTTTACTTTTATACAATCTTTACCTTCTTCATATCGTAACAGTTGTTAGGGACTTTTGTTAAGACCTTGTTCTCACCAGTTCAAAGCAAGCCTTGGCCGAAATGAAGCAGATAGTATTTATTCACTTACTTAAGGAATGTTTATGAGGCTGTAACCCTGTGCAAGGCACCTTCATCAACGGAGGAAAAACAACAGCGAGCAAGGCACGGACTCCGCCCGCAGCGCCCTGGCCTCACCCTCCGCTTACACTCCCACCCACCCTCAACAGCCCCCAAGGACATCTTCTCTTCCATCAATCATTTTGACTTTGCACATTAATGCATTCTGTCCCCACAACAAGCAACTTTTCATTATCCGTTATTTTCAAGGCAATATACTTCTACTAGAGGGTACCATCCCTCTTTCCAGTTTATAACTTCGTAGGTGCAGAAACGGTGGTGGGGAGAACAGACAGGGGACTGGGACAGGAGGCAGGGCTGCGGTAAGTGCTGTAAGAGAGACACAGTGAGGTGCAGTGACCCTGAGAGACAAGGGGACAAGTTTTCCCCTGAAGTGACCAATGATCCTTCATGGAGGATTTGAGCAGAGCTTCGAAGAAGGGACCCCATGACAAGATGAGCTTGGAAAAGTCGGGGAGAATGGCAAGAATCACTAGCATAAGCCAGGGCACAAGCAAAAATGAAGGGTCAGAGAGCCCAGTGAAAAGTGGAGGAATGAGAAGCAGGTGGCACTAAACCTGGGAGAAGGCAGGGACAAGCTGCAAGGCTGGGGGCAAGACCTGGGCAATACTCACACTGTGCCAGTGAGTTTGGATTCTGTCCAAGAAGCAAAGAGGAGGAGGGCAGGTGTGTGAGGAGGAGAGACCAAGGCAGAGATGAGCTTTAAAAGATGGTTGTGGCAACCATATGGATGCAAAGAAAGAGGGAAGAAAAGAGGACTGGTGAACGGTAAATGGAGGCAAGAGAAGTGGGAAATGACAAGCTGGTGCTGGAGACAGAGTGGGAGTAGAATGGAGGGGGCGTGGGAGCTGACTAGATGCAAAAGCAACTCTGAAACCTTCAGTCATTTTTAAAAGCAAATTCAACTCAGTAACTCCGATGCCACTTATCCTTTCCTAGTGATATCTTAAGAGGCTATGTGCATAAAGTTTTCTAAAAACAGCTTCTTCAATATGGGTGAGGTTATCATCTCCTGATTTTTTTAATCTTGTTCTTGAATTATTTCTTAAGGCTTTTGTCTTAGTCTATTCAGACTGCTATAACAAAGTACCACAGTCTGGGTAGCTCATAAACAAGAGAAACTTATTTCTCATGGTTCTGAAGACTGGAAGTCCAAGATCAAGGCACTGGCAGATTAGGTGTCAGATGAAGATCCACTTCTGGGTTCAGAAATGGTGTCTTCTTGCTGAGTCTCACATGGTGGGAGGGACAAGGGCGCTCTCTGGGGTCTCTTACAAGAGCACTGATCCCACTCATAAGGCCTCTACCCTCAGGTCCCAAGCACCTCCCAAAGGCCCCACCTCCTAGTGCCATCACTTTGGGGGTTATGACCGCAACACATGAATTTTAGGGCAACACAGCAACCTTCATTCATTGTATTTATTCATTATTTTTAAATCAATCCCCACCTTACACACATCCCACCCCAGTGTTGGTGACTTTTTTGTCCCACTTCCTCCCCTAGATCCATCCTCTGCCCTATTCTGCATCCTGGAAACTATGTCTGCATCACTCAAAATCCCCTGCCCTCTAGTTACCTGCTGGATCTGGCAATGAGAAGCACTGGCTGGAGATTGGAGGGCAGGAAGAGAGAAAGTGTATTCATTTTCTATTCCTATGGTAACAAATTGCCACATACTTCGTAGCTTAAAGCAACACAAACTTAATATCTCACAGTTCTGGAGGTCAGAATTCTGAATCGGTTTCTCTGGGTTAAAATCACGTTGTCGTGTCAGCAGGGCTGGTTCCTTCTGGAGGTCCCAGGGGAGAGTCTACTTCCTTGCCTTTCCCAGCTCCTGGAGCCAGCTGCTGTCCTCAGCATGCAGCCCCGCCCTCCCTCCTCCACGCAGCAGCAGAGCATCTTCTCTCACCTCCGACCTCTGCTTCTGTGTTTACATCTCTCTCTCTCTCTCTCTCTCTCTCTCTCACTTCAATCCTTGTGATTACATTGTGTCTACTAAGATAACACAGGATAATTTTCCCGTCTCAAGATCTCTTCACTTAATCATATCTTCAGAGTCCCTTCTGCCATGCAAGGTAACATATTCCAGCATCCCAGGAGCTAGACCAGGGTGTCTTTGTGGGGACATTATTCTGTCTGCTGTAGAGAGGTTGGGGTATTTCTTACCCTCAGTGCTGGAGGCCTGGCTCCTACCTCCACAACTGAAACTCCACTCAGGAGGCCTCTGTTCCAAGGTTCCAGCTCTCACGACACTTCTGTGACTGTCTTTCCTCCCCCAGGGTCTTCCAGACCACAAGTGGCAATGGCCCGTGCCGTGCCTGTCTTCAGTGTTCAGCCGCCCTCTCCACTTGTCTTAGCCCTGCCCACGCCCCGCAACAGTCCCATTATTAAACTGTCTCCTAAACCACAGCGGACTGGCCTGCCGGCCACCTGCTGGTATCCCTTTTCACACTCGCATTCACACCCTTAACATGTCAGGTCCAGAACGGGAACACACTCAAGGTAAATGTCAATGCGACATGCAAGTAGGTTGGCTTTGGGAAAAAGAGAAATTGTTACCCTGTTCCAGTGTCGCAGTCATCACACAAAACCTCACGCTTGCATCTGGGAAATAAGTGCATCTGATTAGATAAGCATGCAGGTCCCTGTTTTCCCTCAATTACATCCAGGGAAGGGTAATAGTCTACATAGAATTGACAATAGGAAGTTTTTGCTTTGATTTCCTTTTGTTTATTTTTCACTCACTGTGAGAAACAGACTTCGTGACCTAACATAAATGATTTCTGAACAAATGGATAAGCCACTGGCTGAGCAGCCAATGGTAGCTTCCTCTTCTTGCTCAGGTAGATAATTTTATTTCCCCAGTCTCTTCTTGCCTAAGCAGTCAAATTGGCATATGAAAATGGAATCATTGTATTTGTTCCTTCTACAAAACATTTTGCTTCAACCAGCTCATCTTTAAAATCTGTCTTTGCATCTGTGTCTGTAGCCAAACTTGTAGTCCTCCCACTGTCTCAACTCAGGGTTGGATTATCTCCCAGCATTTGGTAAGATTCCTTTTCTAAAACTATTTATCTAAAATCATAGAGTAAAAAAGTAGCATTAACATCCTATAGGATTCCTAAAAGGCAGTGCTTACAAATCAACATTAGATTTTTTCATTAACCTCAGTAATATTTTTAGAAAAGCATTTGCTTTATTTCCCATTAAATATCCTCAGTAGATCAGTTGCTTCTCTCCTAGATTCATTATGAAAAGCTTACCAGTGTTGCATTTTTTCTCTCTTCTACCATTATGATGATGATGATGATAATTTATAATAAAAGATTATGTTTATGTAGTTTAGAATGTACAAGGTACTTACCTACACAACATTATTTGATCACAGTTAAACGCAGTTGACGTACATCATGAAACAAAATGTAAAATTCTAAAAAAAAGTAAAACTTTTTACAGATCTTGGTTAAATTTGGTTTAAGCATAGGAGCATAGTGTTAAAAAAAAAAAGCTTCTGAAAAAATTCATTCATTCATTGAACAAATGTGTATGGGTATTTGGCCATGTGGCTGAGTCTGTGCTCTTGGAGAGTGTACAGTGTAGTGATAGGCAAAGGTCAATGCTGTTAACGAAATGCTGAGAAAAGTCACCCAATCCAGACTGGTGGGTATGTGGAAAGCTTCCGGGTCATACCTGGGGTTTGTCCTAAGGGGAGAGTAAGATTCAGCTATTTGAAGGGAAGAATACAGTTTGTAGACAAAGCGAACAGAATGTACAAAGACACAGGAAGAGAAATACTTTAAAAAGATAGGAAGAAATCACCCAAAGGTGACAAAGAGCAGGGGAGAGGGGCACCTGAAGAATGCAACATCAATATGAATTAAAGCCCTAGAAGAGTAAGGAGATTTAGAAAGAAGCAATCTAACAAAAGTCTCTGTATGAGATGAGAGTTGGTCAGTATTTGACAAGGAGAAAAGACAGGTTTGATGAGAAAGTCACCAAATTGTAATTTGCATTGACTTCCATAACTAAGCACAGCATCATCTTTAAATTTCACATATATTTCCATGTTTTCATTTAGAGAATTTTAAAAGAATAAAAATGGAGCTTCCTGACCAGAGCGCTCCCCCCAAATCTCTACCACAGCCAACCCCCTGATTTGAAAGAGCAGCCAAGGCACCACCTCCACCTGCTAAAGTCAAGGACTGAGAGTTTCTTGAGATGTGACTGAATCTTTTCTAAAGGGTTAATTCAAAAACACTAAAACCATGGAATAGGGTACACCACCCACATCAAGTAACAGCAGCCTATAACTTCATGTACGTACTGTTCCCCTCACCTTTATGACGCTGCTCAGCAGGTATGTGCTCAGGCATAACCTTGCCTAAGAGCTCTTCTATAAATCCATGAGGACTATTTCACATGTCTAGTTTCATGAGGTTTCTTGAGAGATGTTGGGAAGTTTTCTTTTTAAGTGATTACTATCTAGAATATGGTATAAAGAGAGTCTCAGACAGTTTTCAACATATAAATTGAAGCAAATAAAATGCAGAGAATTTTGTTGCTCTCAAAATGGGTTCCCATTAACAATGGAGTTAGAAGTTTTCTCTCTGGAAAAACCTGCTGACCTGATGGGCGCCGGAGCCCTGCAGAAGCAACTGCGCACAGCCGTTGAGAGCAACAGCCGGGTCCTATGCAAAGCAGCAGGATCCCGTCTAATTCACTCACAAATCTAATGGAAGAAATGGGAGAACTAACCAAAACACTCAATGCAACTCCTGGAAAATATTTTTACTGTAATGGTTACTAAATAATATCTAACAAAGGTTAATTGTGAAAACAGCCATTATATATGAAAGTTACTTCCACCATCAGATTTGAAAATCAGCCTGTCTTCTGTCCAGCTTGGCCCAGCGTCCCGTTGCCGGGGCACCAATGAGGGGGCCTGAGATAGGCAGCAGTGAAGACTCTAACTCTTTTTTTTTTTTCTTTTTTACTTGCACTTTGTAATTTCATTCAGACTCAGCCTCCATTGTTGTTTCTCTCAATTCTTACTGCATTGGTTTCCCATAACTTTACCTGTCGCTAACAATTTTTGTAGGTCACCATTACTGAAACCTCATTTGGTCTCCTGTAAATACTATTGAAATTGTTATGGTTTGGCTGGAAGTGTTTAAGGCAGTGTTTCAGGAAAGGTTAAGGTATGCTGAGGTACACTTAAGTTGAACTTACTGTGCAGTGAGAACAAAGACTGCTATTGTTACTGAAAAGCAAACCAGCATTCATTTACTCACAGTAATGAACCAAGAGCCTACTTGTCAGGGATTGTGACAGGTATAGATGACACAAAGACAATAGGTATGTTCTCTTGAGGTCTCACATCAGCAGGAGAAACTAGACTGTAAGTGAAAAATTCTGATGGAGCTAACCTGTGACCTCAGATCATTAGCCACAAAAATGGCCCATAGTTAGGTCTTTCATAAAATAAGGAATGAAGATATCCATTGTTTATTGCATAAAATCATAGGGAGTTCAATTTCTCACACAATTATAATCTAGGACCATTTCAGCCATATAACAATGTGAAATAGGTTCTTAGAGTGCAGCAGTGGTCTGAGGGCAATTAACTGACTACACCCAGGGAAGTGCGTTTGCAGAGATGTCTGAGCAAGCCCTGAGCATGACTGGGGGCTGCAGTAAATCCAGGATTAATCTAGTTCTTATAAAGATTTCGTTGAGCCAAACCAAATGCTTTCTTTATGACTTGGCTACGAAAATGCATGCAGTACAGAGTTTACATTTTTTTCATTACAACTTGAAGTATTAACCACTTAAGAAATACTGAAACTTTTACCTATACCTGTCTTGGCCTTCCAGTAAGAAGAAAAAAAGTTTAAACTGCAGAACTCCAAGCAAGTTCAAGGGTTTGATAATAGTCTTGTGAAAGAAAGCTCTGCCATCATGTAGCAACATGGAACTTGTTTGGCTGTGCCAGGCTGTCTTACCTCACTCACCTTACCCCTAGGACATTACTGGAAGGTTATTAGTTGCCCCAAGTGACCACAGGTAAAAGTGTTTCTTCCATTAAAAAAAAAAAATGCCTGGAATTTATCTTAACTCCTCTGGTTAGTTTCCTAAATTTGACACCTTCTTGACCCACACAAAGCAACAAATATGTCCCTGAACTACCTTTGTGTGATTTGGGTCTCTCGTTCTTCCTCCTCTCCCTCCTCCTCCTTCTCCTCCCACCACCTCCCTCACTGTCTCTCAATTTTAACTAGTACTTGATGTTCTAAAGTTCTCCAAGAACAAGTGGAGGAGATCTTTAAAGTTTCGTTTTAGTAATGTAACTCAGTTGAGGATAGCTGCATGGTGGAGAGAAGATGGGATAAAAAAACTATATCTGAATCACAACTGGTCTTTTTCACAATCCCTGAGAAGAAATTTTCCATTGGTTTTACCAAATTAATTCCCCCTGTTGAGTCACATGTGATGTAGGATAGTGACGCCCTTCACCTGGGTGCCCGGTGGCAGCTGCAGTGAAGTCAGATGAGGTAGGAAGGTAATGAGAGAACCTCTTCTTCTATCAACGGATCCTTCTCCTTATACATCAGGATACTTGCAGAATGAAAAGGGAAAGAATCACATCCCAAATTTATTTTCAAAGTTTTATTTACAATGACTATACAAAATACTGATATTGCAATAAAAATGAAAATCAAGCCTTTTTACAATTTACACCATTTTACAAGGAGAGATAGGAGTCTTCAGGCCAGACCTGCACTGAGTTTGTTACTATTGACAGTAGGTCCAAAAGAGTTGGCCCATTTATGCAGTATGCCCAGAACACCTTGTGAAAGTCAGGCTCCTTAATAGTGGCATATTTCTATCTCATTACTTGGCTATCGCCCTCTCAAAAAAAAAATCATTTTTCTGAATTTATTAAGATCTATTCTCAAACTCCCATTGTTCCCAGTGACAAAGGAAATCAGCAAACTACCTATCCTGGCACCCTGGAACAGGGAGGGGCCTCAGGAGTGACTAAAAGTCTTAGACAAGCAGTTAAGGACCCTCAATTCAACCAGCATTCGACCAGAGTTGTTCTCTTCTTCCTCTGAGGGGCCCCTTCATGGAAAGCTGAGATTATGGCAAATTGCCACACTAAGGGGTCAGCTCAGGCTCCTTGGAACTATAAAAATAACATCCCCAACTCCTTCCAGGGCCCCGCCCCTGAAATTCCCACGCAGGCGATGTCAGCCCAGCCCCCGTGCGTCTTTTGGGCCCCACTGCTTCTCAGCCTCCTCCACAGTCTTCCAACCCACCACTCGCTCTGCCATGCTAATATTTCTCCCTTATTTCTCAGGAGCTCTTAGTAGGGAAAAGGGAAAATAAACATACAAGAGAATGAAAACATCAGATTCCCTAAGTCTTGCCATACTAATGTATGTGACCAGAGTACAAATGATGTGACTATTTCTGCCACACCATGAGATTCCTTTCACCTTTCACCTTCCACATGGTTCTTATAGAAAACTCAGTCTTGAGACAAAAGTGTCCTCAGGTGTTGTGATCGTCAGAGCTTAATTTTTGGGTCAAATTGCTTATAATCCCTTGTCCCATGGTCCTCTAGATGAGCCTTGTGGAAATGTTTCATTCACTGACAAATATGTATGGTGCACCGAAGCAAGGTACATAGTTAAATGGGAATCAGTCCCTGCCCCAATTTGCCCCCTTATCTCCTTCTCCACGGCCTCCCAATTTCTCACTTGGATAGGCAATGCGATAACCTCATGACTTCAGAGACCTTCTTTGGTCTCCCACTGTTTCTCTAATTCACTCTTACTACTGTCTAGGAGATTTATTTTTTTAATATATCTATTGAATATAAATCACTTTTATTGATTATACCTCCTCCTGGTACCCCCATTTCCTACAGCAATCGCCCCTTAGTTCATGTCCATGGGTCATTCATATAAGTTCTTTGGCTTCTTTATTTCCTAAACTGTTCTTAACATGACCCTGTCTATTTTGTACCCTCCAATTATGCTTCTTTTTTCTTTTCATTTATTTATTTTTTTCAAATACATTTGTCTCCGCCTACCCCTCACAACTTTCCCCTGCCTCTCTCCCCGCTCTCCCTCCCTCAATCCTTCCCCACTTTGGGTTTGTCCATGAGTCCTTGCTATATGTTCCTTGACTTGCCTCTTCCCTTCCTTTTTGCCGCCCATCCCTCCCTCCTTCAGTCTTGTCTCTGTTGGTTTCTTTTCTTTTTTTTTTCAGTGTTGCTGGTCTTATTTTCCTTGCATCTTTGTTTTATTGGTTAGGTTCCACTTATAGGTGAGATCATATGGTATTTGTCTTTCACCCCCTGGCTTATTTCACTTAGCATAATGCTCTCTACTTCCATCCATGCTGTCATGAAGTGTAGTAGTTCTTTTTTCCTTTCTGCTGTGTACTATTCCATTGTGTAAATGTACCATAATTTTTTGGTCCAACCATCTACTGATGGGCATTTAGGTTGCTTCCAACACTTGGCTATTGTAAATTGTGCTGCTATGAACATTGGGGTGCATAGGTTCTTTTGTATTGGCGTTTTGGTGTTCTTAGGGTATAGTCCGAGCAGGGGAATCACTGGATCAAAAGGCAGTTCCATTTTCAGCTTTTGGAGGAAATTCCACATTGCTTTCCACAATGGCTGCACCAGTCTGCATTCCCACCAACAGTGTACTAGTGTTCCCTTTTCCCCATAGCCCTGCCAGTACCTGTTGCTTGTTGATCTGCATTCTGACTGGTGTGAGGTGGTATCTCACTGTGGTTTTGATCTGCATTTCTCTGATGGCTAGTGATGCTGAGCATCCTTTCATATGACTCTGGACCCTCTGTATCTCTTCCTTGGAAAAGTGTCTGCCCAGGTCCTTTGCCCATTTATGATTGGATCATTTGTCTCCTTGGAGTGGAGTAAAGTGAATTCTTTATACATTTTGGAGATCAAACCTCTACCTGATGTATCATTAGCAAATATACTTTCCCATATGGTTGGCTTCCTTTTCATTTTGCTGATGTTTTCTTTAGCTGTGCAGAAGCTTCTTATTTTGATGAGGTCCCACTTGTTTATTCTTTCCTTTATGTCCCTTGCTTTAGGAGACATATCAGTGAAAAAATTGCTGCATGGGATATCTGAGAGTTTCCTGCCAATGTTCTCCTCTAGGACTTTTTAGGTGTTGTGACTTATATTTAAGTCTTTTATCCGTATTGAGTTTATTTTTGTGTATAGTGTCAGCTGATGATCCAATTTCAATTTTTTGCATGTAGCCATCCAGCTCTCCCAACACCATTTCTTGAAGAGGCTATTTTTACTCCACTTTATGCTTCTGCCCCCTTTGTCAAATATTAGTTGCCCATATAGACCTGGGCTTATTTCTGGGATTTCTGTTCTATTCCACTGGTCTATGTGTTTATTCTTTTGCCAGTACCAGATTGTTTTGAGTATGGTGGCTTTGTAATACAGTTGGACGTCCAGTATTGCGATCCCTGCTGCTTTGTTTTTCTTTCTCAAAATTGCTGTGGCTCTTCAGGGTCATTTATGGTTCCATATAATTTTTGAAATGTCTGTTCTATTTCTGTGAAATATATCATTCGTATTTTAATAGGGATTGCATTGAATCAATAAATTGCTTTGGGTAGTATGGACATTTTGATGATTATTAATTATTCCAATCCATGAACACGGTATATGCTTCCATTTATTTGTGTCTTCCTTAATTTCTTTCTTCAATGTTGTATAGTTTTCTGTGTACAGGTCTTTTACCTCCTTGGTTAAATTTCTTCCTAGGTACTTTATTTTTCTTCTTGCTATGTCGAATGGTTTTTTTTTTTCCTGATTTCTTCTTCTTCTATTTCATTCCTGGTGTACAAAAATGCCTTTGATTTCTGAATATTGACTTTGTATCCTGCTGTTTTGCCAAATTCACTTATTAGGTTAAGGAGTTTTTTGGTAGAGTCTACAGGGTTTTCTATGTACACTATCATGTCATCTACAAACAAGGATAGCTTTACTTCCTCCTTTCCTATTTGGATGCCTTTTATTTCTTTTTCTTGTCTGACCACTGTGGCTAGGACTTCCAATACTATGTTGAATAGAAATGGTGAAAGCGGACATCCTTGTTGTGTTCCCGGTTTTAGTGAAAAAGCTTTTAGTTTTTGCCCGCTGAGTATGATGTTGGCTGTAGATTTTTCATAATGGCCTTTATTATGGTGAGGAATGCCCCATTTATTCCCATTTTGCTGAGTGTTTTGATCATAAATGGGTGCTGTACCTTATGGAATGCTTTTTCTGCATCTATCGAGATGATCATGTGGTTTTTGTCTTTTCCTTTATTTATGTGATGTATTACGTGTATTGATTTGCGTATATTGAACCATCCTGCATCCCTGGAATGTATCCCACCTGATCATGGTGCATAATCTTTTTGATGTATTGCTGGATGTGGTTTGCCAATATTTTGTCGAGGATTTTAGCATCTATGTTCATCAGCGAAATTGGCCTGTAGTTTTCTTTCTTTGTAGAGTCTTTATCTGGTTTTTGGATTAGGGTGATGCTGGCCTCATAAAAAGAATCTAGGAGTCTCCTTCATCTTGGATTTTTTGGAATAGTCTGTGAAGGACTATTATTAGGTTGAGTAGTTTTTTTCCTTAAAACTCTTCCTTAAGTGTTTTTGTAAAATTCTCCTGTGAAACCATCCGGGCCTGGCCTTTTCTGTGCCGGGAGTTTCTTGATTACTGCTTCAATTTCCCCGGCTGTTATCGGTCTGTTCAAGCTTTCTGCTTCTTCCTCCTTCAGTGTTGGGAGATTATACTTTTCTAGAAATTTGTCCATTTCATTAAGGTTTTCAAATTTCTTGGCATATAATTGTTCATAGTAATTTCTGACAATCTTTTGTATTTCTGTGGTATCAGTTGTTATTTCTCCTCTTTCATTTCTGATATTATTTATTTGGGTCCTCTCCTTTTTTTTCTTGATGAGTCTGCTTAAAGGCTTGTCGATTTTATTTATCTTTTCAAAGAACCAACTCCTGGATTGGTTGATCCTTTGAATTGTTCTTTTCATCCCTATGTCATTCAGTTCTGCTCTGATCTGGACTATTTCCTTCCTTCTACTTGCTCTGGAATTTGTTTGTTGTTGATTCTCCAGTTCTTGAAGTTGTAGTGTTAGGTCTTTTATTTGAAATGTGTCTGTCTTTTTTAGATAGGCCTGTATTGCTATGAACTTTCCTCTCAGGACTGCCTTTGCTGTGTCCCATAGGTTTTGGACTATTGTCTGTTCATTTTCATTTGTTTCCAGAAACTTTTTGATTTCTTCTCTTATCTCATTATTGACCCATTCATTGTTTAATAGTCTACTGTTCAGTCTCCATGAGTTTGCAAGTTTTTGAAGTTTCTCTTTGAGGTTGATTTCCAGTTTCAATCCCTTGTGGTCCGAGAAAAAGCTTGGTATTATTTCAATTTTCCTGAATTTGCTGAGGTTTGCTTTGTGTCCTATCATGTGATCTATCTTTGAAAAACTTCCATGAGCATTTGAAAAGAATGTGTATTTTGCTTCTTTGAGATGTAAGGTTCTATATATGTCAGTTAAATCCATTTGATTCCGCGCATCATTCAGTTCCACAATATCCTTGTTGATGTTTTGTCTGGAAGATCTGTCCATTTTTGACAGTGGGGTGTTAAAATTTCCTACTATCAGTGTGTTTCTGTCTATATCTTTTTTGAAGTCATCCAAGGTTTTCCTTATATATTTGACTTCTCCTATGTTGGGTGCATATAAGTTTACAATGTTTATGTCTTCTTGATGGATTCATCCTTTAAGTATTATAAAGTGTCCCTCTGGATCTCTTTTTATGGCCTTTGTTTTGAAATCTATTTTATCTGACATAAGTTTTGCTACCCCTGCTTTCTTTTCTTGCCCATTTTCTTGGATTATTTTTTTCCATCCCTTTACTTTCAATCTGTGTAGGTCTTTTGCTCTGAGGTGGGTCTCTTGTAGGCAGCATATGTGTGTGTCATATTTTCTTATCCATTCAGCTACACTGTGTCTTTTGATTGGGGCATTTAGTCCATTTACATTGAGAGTTATTACTGATAGAAACTTATTCATTTTTTCTCTTTGTACCTGTGTTTTTCTCTTTCTCGCTCTTTTTCTTCATCTTCATAAACCAGTCCCTTTAGCATATCTTGTAGTGCTGGTTTGGTAGAGATGTATTCTTTTAGCCTTCTTTTGTCTGGGAAACTCCTTATTTCCCCTTCTATCTTAATTGAGAGCCTTGCTGGGTAGACCAGCCTTGGCTGTAGGCCCTTGCTTTTCATTACTTGGAATATTTGTTGCCATTCCCTTCTGGCTTGTAGCGTTTCTGTTGAGAAGTGAGCTGCTAGCCATATCGGGGCTCCCTTGTATGTTACTACCTGTTTCTCCCTTGCTGCCTTGAGGATTCTTCCTTTGTCTTTGATATTTGCCACTTTAATAATAATGTTTCTTGGAGTGGGCCTCACTGGGTTCCTCTTGATTGGGGCCCTCTGTGCTTCCTGGACCCATGAGACCTTTTCTCTCCTCAAATTGGGGAATTTTTCCATCATTACTTTTTCAAAGAGGTTCTCTATCCCTTGCTCCTCTTCTTCTCCTTCTGGTATCCCTATCATGCAGATATTATTGCGTTTCAGGTTGTCCTGCATTTCCCTAAATGCCTCTTCATTCCTTTTGAGACTTTTTTCCATTTCTTGTTCTTTCTGGGAGCTTTTTTCTATCTTGCCCTCCAGCTCACTGATTCAGTCCCCTGCTTCATCCAGCCTGCTTTTGATTCCTTCTACTGTGTTCTTCAATTCAGAAATGGTATTTTTCATATCTTCTTGTGTCTTCTTGATGGTTTCTATGTCCTTTTCAAGGTTGATATAGTTTGCCATAAGTTCCTGATAGTTTCTCTGCAGTTTCTCATAGTTATCTTTGAGCTGGCTGAGCTCATTGAGCTTCTTTAGAGCCTTTGTTTTGAATTCGATGTCTGATAGTTCTCTTGCCTCTGTTTTATTTAGCCTTCTCTGTCATGATTCCTCCTTTCCCCTCATTTGGGAGGGAACTTCTTTTTCTTCCCATTTTTGTGAGTCTTTTTTTTTTTTTTTTTTTTTTTGGCTTCTGCTTCAGTTGATCTGTCTAGATTTCCTGACTTTGTGGATTAAACTTCTGTGGTAGTAGGTGGGTCTTTTTATTTATTTGTTTTTTTCTTTACTTTTCTTTCTCGGTCTGCCTCTGATGATGTCTGTTGTTGACCCTATCTGACCTTGGGCCATTTGTTTGAGCCTTCCAGGAATCTACTGTCTGTGTCTGTCTCTTGTGAATGTCAATCTAGTCACTCTGTCCTCATCTGTCAGGCTTAGGCACCACAGGGCGGAGCAGTGCCTCCTGATGGTGGGACTATCATCCCCTTATATGCTACTGTCACTCAGGGGAGTAGTCCACCGGAGCATGATGGAGAATGTGGGCTGGGGAAGAGTCAGCACTGGGACCCCTGAACGCCTCTGTCTTCTGTCTCTCCTCGAGGGTGTCTGAGCAGCTCTGTGACCCCTTCAGCCAGGGATCCACTCTATCTGCGGACCGTTCTGCATGCACCGGCCCACGTGGTTGCAGGTCCAAGCGCACCCTCGCAGGCGGGGCAGGGACTGGCCAGCCTGAGCCCTCACCAGCCCCGTGTGTGTCGGTTCGCACATGCCCTCGCTGGCCCCGCACGCCCTCGCCAGCCGCTCAGGAGTACACCCCTGCACTGGGCGGTTTGGGGCCGTCTATTGTGTGCCTTCCCGCTTTTGGCTCTTTGGGGGCATGGCCTGCCCACGAATAATGGAGCCTATGGAAAGGGGAAGGAGTCAGGACTCCCCGGTTCCTCCTCCCATTCTTTCCCCAACACCTCTGTCTCCAGTCTCTCCTCAGGGCCTCTGGGCAGTTCTGTGACCCCTTTGGCCAGGGATCCTCTATTTCTTCCAACCAGTCTGCACTCAGCCCCCAACTCACATGCCCACAAGCTGTGTGCGGAGTACGCAAAAGGCAGGTTTATTAATTCACTTATGCCTGAGCGAGATGGTAACTGTAGAGTGGGAGGTGAGTTATGACCCAGGCTCCGCCAGCCACCGTCTCAGTTCTCTTCACAAAGTTTTCCTCACCAGTCTTTTCCCAGGCACCGGCCCACTCTGCTACCACCTCTACCCAGAGATCAAGGTAGGTGGCTGCCGCTGCAAATTTTTGCATTGGCCCTTTAAATGTCTCTTTGCATCTCCAGCCACCTGTCTCTGGCAGAGAGCGCCCCTGAGCTTTTCAGGGTTGCATTTTGTCTGTGTGTTTTCCTGGTTTCAGCTGCTGTAGTCTAGGGGTCCCTGTTTATGGTTCAGACCCTGTTCTTCTCAGGGGGCTCTAACTGGCCATTTCAATGTCCCTCTGGTGCTGGTGCCCATGGGCACCCAGCCCACCCTCTCAGGTCTCCACCACTTCTTCTCACCCATTTGGATGTGTGAACGTTGATTCCACTGTCTGTACGCAGCTCCAAGGCTCCTCTCCCTCTATCGTTCCATTGTTTTCCAGGTGATTTCTCCACTATTTAGTCACAATTCCAGTTTGATCTTGGGAGAAGGTCCGCATGATTCCCATTCACTCCTCCGCCATCTTTTTTCTCCCCAATTATGCTTCTTAATCCCTGTACCTTTTCCTCCATTCTCCCACATTCCCCTCCAAATGATCTCAATATCTATGATTCTCTTCCTGTCCTAGTTGTTTGCTTAGCTCGTTTCCTTTTATTTTTTTTAAAGATTTTATGTATTTACTTTTATTTTTTTTTTACTGTTTTTTTTTACATTTTTTTAAATTTACTTATTTTTTCAAGTACATTTGTCTCTGCCTATCCACCACCACTTTCCCTTGCCCCCTCCCTCCTTCCCTCCCTCAGCTCTTCCCCTTTGGTTTTGTCCATGAGTCCAGCTTGTTTCCTTTTAGATTCAGTTGTTGATAGTTGTGAATTTGTTGACATTTTAATGTTCATAGTTTTGATCTTCTTCTTTCTCTTAAATAAGTCCCTTGATCATTTCATGTAATAATGGCTTGGTGATGATGGAATCCTTTAACTTCACCTTGTCTGGGAAGCACTTGACCTATCCTTCCATTCTAAATGATAGTTTTGCTGGATAGAGTAATCTAGGTTGTAGTTCCCTGCTTTTCATCACTTTGAACACTTCTTGCCAGTCCCTTCTTACCTGCGGAGTTTATTCTGAGAAATCAGCTGATAGTCTTATGGGAACTCCTTTGTAGGTAACAAAGCTTTTCTCTTGCTGCTTTTAATATTCTCTTTATCATTAATCATTGGCATTCTAATTATGATGTGTCTTGGTGTGGTTCTCTTTGGGATTCTCTGTGCTTCCTGGACTTGTATGTCTATTTCCTTCATTAAATTAGGGAGGTTTTCTTTCATTATTTTTTCAAATAAGTTTTTAATTTCTTGCTCTTCCTCTTCTCCTTCTGGCACCCCTATGATTTAGATGTTAATACATTGGAGATGCCCCAGAAGCTTCTTATGCTATCTTTTTTTCTTTTTCCAGTTCTTTTTTCTTCTTGCTGTTCTGGCTGAATGCTTATTTCTTCCTTATGTTCCAAATCATTGATTTGAATCCCAGCTTCATCCCCTCCACTGTTGGTTCCCAGTAGATTTTTATTTAGTTCACTTAGTGTAAACTTCATTTCTTCCTGAGTGTTTTTTGTTTTTTTTGAGCATCCTAATCACCAGTGTTTTGAGCTCTGCATCTGATAGGTTGGTTATCTCCATTTAGTTTAGTTCTTTTTCTGGGGTTTTGGTCTGTTCTTTTATTTGGGTCATATTTCTTTGTCTCCTCAACTTAGCAGCCTCCCTGTATTTGTTTCTGTGTATTAGGTAGAGCTTCTTTGACTCTGTATCTTAGTAGCATGGCCTATTGTAGAAAAGACACATGTAAATTTTGTGGGGTGGAGCCTTAGGTAATTGCTAATATATAGGGCAACCCACTTCACCACTTTGTGTTGTGGGAGGGTTCGGAGAGGCGACAATGCCACTGCCTGGCTTTTGGAGGTTTTCCCAGCACTTGCCCTGTGTGACTCGTGCCCTTCCTGCTCTTGCCCTGATGCTGAATCCCAGAGTGGGTGGGTCTGCATACATTTTAAGTCTGTGCAGGCCCTTTAAGTGGAGTCTCCTGAAAATCCATCAGTTTCTGCTGCTGCCCCAACCCTCATTGGATTTTATAGCCAGAAGTTATGGGGATTTATCTCCCTGGCACTGGAACCCTGGTCTGTGTGGTCTGGCCTGGAGCTTGGATCACTTGCCCCCAATATATGCCCCCTGGTTTTTATCCACCATACGTAAGTGTGGGACCACCTGTTCTGCCACTGCTGCCTCTCAGCGCCACACCACATCTCTGTGCCTCTGCCCATCTCCACCCCCTCCTACCAATCTGGATGAATGTGGCTTCATTAAATCCTTGGTTGTCAGACTTCCATACAGCTTAATTTTCTGAAAGTTCTGGGTGTTATTTGTTGTGAGGTCTAGTTGTAATTCTTTCTGTGGTTGTGTGAGGAGGTAAAGTACGTTTACCTATGCCTCCATCTTGACCAGAAGTCCCCTCAGGGAGATTTCTAAATAGCACTCCGCTTCCCTGGTCAGGTTACTCCTGTTTAAAATTTTCAGTGTCTTGTTGCCTTTAAAATAAAGCCCAAAACTCCTGAGTGGTGGAATAAACTAACAGTTCTTCACCAAATATACTGTGCTCTCGAATCTCAGGGTCTTTGCATAGGCTGCTCTCTCTGCCTAGAATACTGTTCCTTGTCCTTCACCTGGGAATTCCTACTGATACTTCAAAACTTAGCTGAAATGCTACCATTTCCAGGAAGCTCTCCCTGACTACCAGCCCCACCCATTCTGAGTTTGATGCCCCTCCTTTCTGTTCCATTAGCACTTTGCAATACCTCTGTCATAGCAAAGATATGTTTGAATAATAATTACCTTATTTACCCACTTTCTCTCCAACTAGACTGAGGACTTGTTTGTAAATAGAAACTATACCATTTATCACTATCTTTAGTTTATCTCCCCAGTAGACTGTCTAGCGCATAATAGGTACTCAGAAATTTTTTGATGAGTGAAAAAGCTCAAAGTCTAGGAGGAAAGACTGGGAATTATAACTCTGTATGAGGTATCAGAAATAACAGAGTAGGGTGTTGTGATGATGATTGGACACTTCTGTTTTAGAATAAGACAAGGCCTAGGAAGGTATCTCTCAGAAGAAGATGCTTGGGCTGACGTTGCACCTAGGAGACCACAAGGCCATGGGGAGGAGAAGGCAAAGAGAATGGTGGTATATCGAAGGCCCTAAAGGCCTCAGTTGGCCTGATGCATTTATAGGAAGATTTCCCTTAGAAGAGTGGCTGGTGACAATGAGACGATATTAGTGGTAGGGTAATAGATTATTGGAATAATCCAGTTAAAGGGCTGAACTGAGCAAATTAGCAATAGAATAAAATTTGAGAACAGAGACAGATGCAGAGAAGTTGAGGAAATAAGGTGCCCAGCTTAGCCCCTAGGTTTCTGGCCTGGATGATTGGTGGTAGTATGAACCATTTTGGGGAATTAAGAAGAAAAACTGCTTTTGGAGAAAGATGGGAAGCCCAGTCCGCTGGTATTGAGTTGGAGGTGCCTGTTGGCCATAAGATGAAGATGTTTCGTAATCAATTAGATATGTGAGTCCAATTTAGAAGAGAGTCCAGCTAAGAAGGAAGACTCACTGTTTTAATTTCATTGGAACTTTCGTTTTACTTCTATAATTTAATTCAGTGCCATGAGGTTTTAGTCATGGGTGGGGACTGCTGGGAGAGACATAACTAGTCCCATCTGCCTCTGGCTGGGATTTGTGGCCACTAGCAAGCTACTTGACTTTAGGCTGTGCCTGTTGCCTTATGGGAAAGGAGACCAGGAAAAAAAAAAAAAAACCTTGCAAACATTGGCCCTAAACCAAATTAATTTAGTTCTGTCTTTTGCAATTCTTCTGTGGAATGCGAAAGTCATGCCATTGAGGCCAACCTCTTTCACAGCCCAAAAACCATATTTCCAAAGACCACCAAGCACTATACAAAGGGGTAAGTCTTTCCCTTCCTTGTACTAAAATCCTTTTCCCTGGAGTTGTCTTTAGGTAAAGATGTTGCTTCCTTGCTACAGCAAATATGCATTTGTTCTCCCCGCCCTCCACCACCACCTTTTTGGGGGGAGTGGTCTTATACTAGTGCCCTCTTGCCATTGTGATTGCAATGATTTGTTCCTCTTCTTGTCCAGCCTGCAGCACCAACCTTGATAATGCTCTCCTATAGAGAGTTTATTTGCAATTCTGTATGCATTGTGGAGTTTAGACTGAGAACTGCCTTATTTAAGGGTCCAAATTAAAATAGCATTTTCGCAAAGCAACTCATTGTGCTTTTCCTGGCTAATTTGTCTTAAGTGACTTGCACTGAAATGAAACATATTTCAATTCAAAGTTTCCTGATGATAATGGCACTGTGGGAGTTATATGATGCGCTCATGGTACATCAAAGCTCACAAATATCTACTCACAAAGTCTTAGATGGGAATTGCTTATGGAACCCAGGCATTTCTGACAAATCAAGAGGGATTGGTATTTAACCAAACAGTCCTGGCAACCAGGTCTGAGCGTGGCAAAGATTTAGCAAGGGCACTAGTCATGTGTGGAGAATGGAGGATTTCATTTCTAATTCAAAGGACTGTGACAGAAAACTCATCATCAAACTTGAATATCAGCCAACCATTATTCACAAAGAAGGCAATATCACAATAGCACCCAGGGAAATTTAAGTGATGCATAATAAGAATCCACAGAAAAGCCCAAAACCCATTTATTCCATCCAACCCGCTGAATTAGGTACCGCACTGAGCCCAAATCTGGCACTGTATTAAATGAAAAGGCCTTAAAATATTTAATTCTTATTTCAAAGCAAAGGTACCAGGTTATTTCAAAGAGTGGTGTCAAAACTATTCCCTAATTTTGAAAAAAAAAATGTTAAATACTTTATAGTCTCTACCACACTGGCCAAATATAAGTGACATATCACCACAACCTCTGGTCTGATATTGTAATTTCTGTAAAGGTAAATTAAGTTTGGTGGTCAGATCCAGGGCGTAGCCAGGGACTAGCTTCTTCTAATAAGAGGCAGGATGCAACCAAATCATTTAGATGCTCTCGGGAAACTGGTAATCTATGATCCTTATCTAACCTGTTGGAAATGCAACGTGAGAACCATCTGTGGGTGACTTCATGTCTCTTTAATTAACAGGTAGGAGATCAAATCATTGAAATCAATGGAGAGAGCACGAGGGACATGACCCACGCCAGAGCAATAGAACTCATCAAGTCTGGAGGAAGAAGAGTGAGGCTGCTGCTGAAGCGCGGGACGGGGCAGGTCCCAGAGTATGGTGCGTTTCACATTTTGATTCACCTTTTCTCTGCTTCTTCCATGTACTGTAAACGCCAGTGCTTATTTTTAAGACTACATTAGTTCTCTGATTCTACCTATATATATATTTAGCTATCAATAGATATCTAGACATATATCTGCATTTAAGCATAAGACATATGTGTGTGAGCTCTTTCTTTTGCTCCCTTAGTTAAGTAATGTTTAAAATAGCAAATATAGGACCTTTTGGGGCATCTCTGAGTGTGCTGGGAGATCCAGCCATCGCTATGATATTAGAACTTTTGTAATTTGACTGGTAGTCTTCTGTTCATTTGAGTCCACAGTAATTTATCAATTATTTTCTAAAATTGCTTGTGTATCACACTGTCCCTATAGGACATGTAATTGGGGCCAAGGAACAGGCAAGAACAGATCTTCAGTGTGTAAAGATGAAAATATAAATTTTAGCTCATGCTGTGATTACATTTCCTTGGCATTTAGGGACGTTCAAAAAATTCACACTTATATTGTGTATCTACACATTTTTGAGGAAAGCTTTAAAGTACATTTTAATTCATAGATTTCCTTCAAAAGTCTTTAATTGTGTTATTTCCCAGGCGCCCAGTTAAGGCCCCACTGACAGCATTCCTAAGGAACTGCTGGTCTCCCATCCAAGTACTATCCAGGCCCGACCCTGCTTAGCTTCAGAAATCAGACGAGATTGGGCGTGTTCAGGGTGGAAAGTGCAGAAGGATTGAGGGTGGCAGGTGGGGGGGTCAGGGAAAGTGGTGGTGGGAAAATGAAGACAACTGTACCTGAACCACAATTAAAAATAAATTTAAAATTAAAAAATAAGTAAACGTAAGGTTATAGAACAATTTTTTTAAAAAAGGAAGTGCTGAGTGGTCATTGCATGACCTGAGCTATCCTTGAATTAATCTCAAGAGTGACAGACAGACAAACTGACAGGTACCAATGAAGAGCAGTGCAGAAAATGCCCATCCAGATCAGGGAAATAGGATCTAACTGCTGACCTGAGCAAGTAGTTCAAATTGTTGATCTAGATAAATTGAATCTCACTTTCATTCCTCTATCCCTGCCTCCCCCTTCAAAAAAATTCTAAATAGTACTTTTCCCTCTCAAATTATCTTTTTTGCCTCTTACCTAATAACTGACTTGCTTATTTAGAAGGACAGTAAAGTCCTGAGTTGAGTTGAAGTATCTGAATTCAGAAGCCCTTAAATGCTTTGTTTCTAGGTCCTTGAACACTCCAGAGCCTATGAAAAGGGCTGGCAAGCCCTCACGTTAGGAATCAGAAAGGATTCAGAAGTTTCTGTAGGGCTGGCTCTGTGTCCAAGGAAATATTTCTTCCCAAGTTCCCACTCTTAATGTTTGGAGCTAATAAAATATTTTTAGATATTAATATTAGCAATCAGCTCAGGGCAGATCCTGTTAAATGACACTGGCATTAATCCCTTAATGAAAGAATCTGAACACTTGGAATAAAATGAATATTTACACCCTAAGGTATTAAGTGATTCAGTAATATCCAACTGACCAGTGAGGTTCTATCACTTCTAAAAAATACCTCATTTTAAAGGTATGTTTCACTCCATGGCAAGACCTAGTACTGATACCAAGGGATTTTCATAGAGTCAACATTGTTCTTATTGTTCTAACAGGTTAATCTCTTAAAAGTTAATCTGAACAACATAGCTATCCTGAGCTTTCTTCTTTCATAGAATCACTATTTGGTCCATACTTTGAGGGTCCAGCATGCCGGCTGCTTGTCTGTAGTGGTCAGTTAGGACAGTCCTACTGAGCAAGCTGTGGCATAACCTGGGATGCATAAGCATGAAGCTGCCTCAAAAGCATCTTTTAAACAAGTCAAAAATTCAAGATCATGTCAACATTATCCCATTATCTCTTAATATTATCCAAAAATATCTAATTAAGATTAAATTATAAAATTAACAGAGAGTTTGTTAAATATCCAGTCACACTTTTGAAGGACCAAAACTTTAGCAGTATTGCAGAATTTCATCAAAATATATTTGAAAATGTAACATTAAATCATACTTGCTGGTAATGTGAGAGCTTGTCAGCAACGTCTGATGTTAGATTGACATGGATTTTGACTGTAAAATGACTTTAGTGATTATGTCACAAAAGATCAAATTTAATAGAGTAGAGCAATTTCCTTTAAAGGAGTAAAAGAATAATCATAAACTAAGTAAACATCAGCTCTCCAGGAAACTCTTAAGCTGAAAGATGCATGGCTATGCATGAGAAGCCAGGAAGGTTACAGATCAGATCAGCACATGAGGAAGGTGTTTCAGAGATCCCCAAGACCAGTCCTCATTCAGAGATTTGCTGGAAGGACTCCTGGGGCTCAGAGTATAGTTGCACTCAGAACAAGATGTGTTACAGTGATTTAGTAAGGATACACGGTGTGATCATAGGGAGATCATACAGGCAGGCTCTGGAGTAATCCACATGCAGCCTTCCTTATTCTCTCCCTCTCTCTCTCTCTCTCACTCCCCTCCCCCTCCCCTTTTTCCCCTCTCCCCTTCCTCCCTCTCCCATGAGGGGTCACCAGAGAGCACTCTTCTCCCAGCAACAAAAATGCAACATCATATGTGTGAGGTTGCTGCCCAGGGAAGTTCATCAGAAATGCTGTGCCCAAGGTTTGTTGTACTGGGGGCTGATCACGCAGGCACTCTCTGCCTAGCAAGTACCAAAATCCCAGTCTCCCCTAAGGAAAGCAGGTGTTCAGCACAAACCACATTGTACAACAGCTGAGGCGGAGGGACACACCCTTATCATTAGGGAAAGGTTTCTATTCCTGTAGAGGACAATTTACCAGTCACAATCCCAGATGCCAGCAACAACCAACTTGGCAAGCAGGCCGTTGTAAGGACAGCAGTCACACGCCTGCAGTGTGAATTCTTCCCTGCACCAGGAGCAAGCCAAAGCGGTGGCCCCCTTCATGGACTGCACAAGTGACCCAACATAAAAGGAGTGCCCACAGCTAAAGACTGTCAAATTTCTTCCAGCATCAGTTAAACAGACTATATTGTGAAACAGAATTTTTGTCCAAGATAAACTAGAGTGTAGGGATAATCAAGAATATAATTCTCTTTTTCCAAATGCACTCTAACCACAGGAAAACTGATTTGATTTTTCTGTCAACTATGAGTTTAATCCTGTGTTTGTTTTCTTTGCATTTTAAGATACTAAATTTGACATAAAATCTATCCTTAAAAGATTTTTTTTCTTTAAGACTTTAATTTATTTTTAGAGAGGGGAAGGGAGGGAGAAAGAGAGGGAGAGAGACATCAATGTGTGGTTGCTTCTCATGTACCCCCTACTGGGGACCTGGCCTGCAACCCAGGCATGTGCCCTGACTGGGAATTGAACCAGCAACCCCTCGGTACACAGGCCAGTGCTCAATTCACTGAGCCACAACAGCTAGGGCCCTTAAAATATTGTTAAAGGGGTTTATCAAAATCCATAGGAAACATAAATTACTGGTGAACTGTTCAGACTTCACCCAGCCTGGAAGAGCAAACTTTGATGGGAGGAGACTGAAAAACAACAGTGTAAGGAAGGGTTTTAAGTGGTATCCACCAGCCCTCCCTCTGATACCTACAGAATTCAGAAAATCTCTGAAGCAAGACCCTTATCTGGACTTTGGTCCATGC
Source organism: Pteronotus mesoamericanus (assembly GCF_021234165.1). Classification (NCBI taxonomy): domain Eukaryota; kingdom Metazoa; phylum Chordata; class Mammalia; order Chiroptera; family Mormoopidae; genus Pteronotus; species Pteronotus mesoamericanus. Next base: position 34,154,233 of record NW_026555329.1, read on the forward strand.
CAAGGTAAAGCCATTTCAGTCAAGAGAAATACAAAACTCCCACACTGCATTTTTAAGGCAATCTGTGACAGAGAGATAAGTGTAGGGACAATTGCAAGGAAAAAAAATACCATGGGTAACCTGTCAGATTGTTGACTAAACAAAATCAGTGTGAATCCAAGTGAGCCTAGGAGAGAAATAAGTATGCTGCAAATACGCCATCCGTAATTACCGTAAGACTAATCGTCAGGTGACGCCTCAGCCAACTCAGAGGCATAAATCAGCAAATGCAGCAATGAGAGTAGTGGCTGCACACAGAGGCTGCTGAGCAGGCAAGGGGAGCCGGAAGATGATAAGGGCTTTGAAGGAGAAGTTGCTTTTATAGTTAAGTCCTTGAAAGAGAAGCTCAGGAGAGAGACACTTCAACTCTACTCTAGTCCTCAGGATAAGAATTTGTTGATTATAAACTCAACAGACAGTGTGAGTTCCCCCTCCCCTGATCTGCATCTCAACAACTGGTAAGAATAAGGAACCTTCACTCCACCACAATGAGAAAAATATCAAAAGATGCTACATAGAACGGAGTGCTCGCCTTACCACTGGGTGTTACTATTTGAATTACAACTAAAATGTTAAAAGAAAACAAAGCATGCACCAGGGTCCTAAAGCTGCAAAGGAATAAGTTATACAAATTAGCGCCCTGCCTTGAAATACAGGTGTCCTTCATTGGCATTCAGGGACTACAACACGAACATTCACTCGATCCATGCGCCAAGCCACAGGACCAGGGCCCGGGTCAGGGGAAGCGGAGGGGCCCTGGATGAAAACAGATTCTTCACACAAGCAGTGCAGATCCACACACACCTTCCCCTGAGAGTATTGGCTGCTTAAACCTGATCAAAATAAAGCAAAACAGAAATAGGCTTTCCGGACTTGATTGGTGGCCTGGCCTGTTTACTCTCTTAAAGAGCAACAGGGTCGATCTTTATGGCCAGAATGATGCAGGAAGTCCATGTGGAAATGGGAGTCTCTAGTGGTCTCAAGAGGCCAGGCTGTGTTGTAAGGGCAACACAGAATTTTCACAAAATCAACAGGCCAGTTGATTTTGACAACTAATTAGTTAGTTGACAACTAATAACAAATGCACATGCAGAGCAAAAGAAAGAACCAATCTGTGAATTAGACTCTGCCTATCCTTCCAAAGTTCATTGTGTCTTTAATAGGCTTTGACTTGATTACATACCTTTGGTAAATGAAATTATTTACTTTTTATAAGTCTAATAAAACTGCATTAAGTGAGTAAAGACCTGACTGAGCCAGTGACTGCATCTAAAGAACTGAATGGACCAAACAGTTTAAAGATCTTCCTTTAATCAACAAATAAAAATAATTTACGATGATCATATCAGAGCACCAGACTAAGTAGTACTGGTCTCTACTTACATGGCAATATGCAATGTTTATTTATTTATTCTTCTTTAAGACTCTACATTGCCAAGTAAAATTATAAGCATTATAATCTTGTTTACAATTACTTGTTCAACAAGTCCTTTCTTTCCTTTGATTGTACAGATAAACTTCAGGCAGTATACCCCTACCAAATATGCCATGTGAGACAAAGCCCGTAATTAATATAATTAATTGATATCATTACTATTTCCACAACTAAACCAGGATTTTCTGAGCATCTACAATGTGCAAAGCACTTTGCAGGCACCGCAAGTAAGATAGTTTGGGCCTTCTGTGAGCTGACAGTCTGAGAATGAGGTTTCACGTAACAACTGATTCTAACAAATTGGTGATTGATTAAAAGGTCTGAAAGGATTTGTTCTAATGAAAGACATTTAAATAAGGTTTATTAATTAATTGTAAAATTTAATAAGTACTTCTAGAGAGTTAAGAATCCCTAAAAAGCCCTTGGCTTCATTGGTTTGTTAAGCATTTCCTTTGTAATATTTATACTAATACTTTCTACTTTTTCTGAAGAAAGAACTTGCTGAGTACAGGTAAATCTCTGCTTAGAACTTGCCTGAGTTATTCTAAATCCTAAGTTAGTGAGCCTAAACTTTATCCAGCGACCTTGCTCCTCATTATTCTTCCCCTGCTGTGGCTACCAGCCCGAGGGAGCCTGAAGCACTGTGACCTCACTTCCCGTGGCTTTCAGGGGCTGCCGAGCCCCACAACACAAGGCAAGGGAAGGGTCCACCCTGCCTCAGCCTCCTCTCCAGAGACGGCGTTTATGGGAGCTTTAAGTGGCTCCATAGCCTCTGCACTAATTCGCCTGCATTTTAATAGTGCAAAAGGCAGCTTGAATTATAAATTCTGAAATTTAATTTCAGCTTCTGACATTCATGGCCGAGTGTGTCTTCCTTTTCCCTGAGAGGCTCCACAAATCACCCCAGTACACCTCTATGAGCAGGGCCAGGGAAGGTACGGGCTGCCAAGCAGAGCTCCAGCCGTCCTGGCTTAGCGCTTGGACCATGTAGGCGACCCCGGGAGAGTCTCTAACCGTGAAACATCCAGCAAGCTCCTGTTTCATGGAGGCAGTCGGGCTTCCTTAACAAACACACCACTCTGAAATTCCTTTCTCCATGCCCAGTCAAAACCTCATTTCATATTTTAAGTGTTTTTAGGATGAGGATGAAATTTCATTTCCTCACATAGTTCATTTGGAAACTGGGCCATAAAGATATTCCATCTCTTTGGATAATCTTACATGATTTCCAACATGCATTTCTCTTTAAGGATATATGAAGTGACCCCCCCTTCCCCAAGTCCTCACTTATTAGGGTTTTTAGACTCTGAGAAAATATATTAGTCCACATAGCAACCAAGAAATCTACCAAGAAGACCCCATTTGACTCTTGAGTTCCAACCTCCTTCAATTCCCAAACACTTAAGTTGTTGGAGGAGATGCATGAATAAAGATGTATCTTTCCCAAACCCCACAGAAACGTGCTCCCACATGCATCTTGGAAAACCTAAGTATTCTTGTTCCTTCAGGAACTCATCCTGGAGAGCCATATTTTAGGTTCTGATAAGAACATTCCTTTTCTTCCCCCAACATGAAGCTAAGCTGTCCCATGAGAGGGCTGCTTACACAGAAGTCAGGGGAGAAGGCAGATTTCTTAGAGGAACACAGCTGACTACTATAAAAACGTTGGAACAGAGAAATCACAGATTCAAGAAAATATTTTTTTACATGGTAGGTGGAGTGGAGAATGGAAATCAAGGATCAAGGTTAAGAGAAAAGAAAGTGTTCATCATGGTTTTAAAAATACAAACACACACTCACCTGCAACTGAGCTGATTTGGCCTGGAACTCTATATCTTTAAAGTGCCATTCCAGGAAACTCTGTGCCCAGGAGACCGTCGGATTTCTCTCTTTTAGCTCTGTTGGAAAGGCTGGGCCCGCAGAGGTTTATTCTTCTCGCAGCGCACTTTCTGTGTCGTCAGCCTCCCATTGTTTGAGAGCACCTAACGCCCTGCCGTCTCCTCCTGTGCCCATCCAGTTTGAATGGCTCTCCAAACAGTCAACCATTAAAACATTTTTTTTTAAGGAGACTAGATTTTTCTGCCCCTGTCTTCCCATTTTCCATCTCCATTTTCCATCAAGTCTCCATCAACTTTAATATTTTTTAAATGGCTCTCCAAACATTCAACCATTAAAACATTTTTTTTTTTAAGGAGACTAGATTTTTCTGCCCCTGTCTTCCCATTTTCCATCTCAGGTGTTTTTGACCATTGAGCTCAGCCCCCACCCCCTCGCTGAGGAGAGCCTGACCCTGTGTCATAGCACGAGCGTGTCCATTCAAGATGAGCTTCTGACCCATGCGACGCTGGTGCTGAATGCCAAACCTGTTTCCCTACTGTCTGATTTTTCTCTTGTCTCAAAGTAGAGATGATACAGAAAAGGTTTGGATCCTTATGAAGGAATTTGCCAACAAAATCCTGCTCTCCAGATGCTCTCAAAGTGGCATCCAGTCCCTTAAGCCAGGCCCAGCCAACTGCCATAACCAGCAAATATCAAGTCTCCAAGCCCCTTTCAGATAGGTGCCTGTGCCTACTGCCCTAACCTGGATTCCTTAGCCAAACAACTCACCAACTTTAATATTTTTTAATCTTCACCCAAGGAAAAGTTTTTATTGATTTTAAAGAGAGAGAGAGGAAGCCGGGGGGGAGAGAGAGAAACACTGATGTGAAAGAAAAACATCTATTGGTTGCCTCCTGTATGTGCCCCAACCGGGGATCAAACCTGTAACCTTTTGGTGTGCAAGATGACACACCAGCCAAGCAAGCCACCTGGCCAGAGCACCAGCTTTAATTTTTAAACTAAAGTACTCTACACTGCTCATATTTGGTGGAAGAAATGTTGAATCCGTAAGGCCACCTTTATGTAATTCCAGAACCCTGCCTGCAGTCTTGCTCAAAGATAAGCTTACCCTAATAACCTGTTCCGATAAAGACCTCCAATATTTCTTTTTAACTGCACTCCCTCAGACAGGACCAAAGATAAAATTATATAATACCTTACTTCAGGCTTGAATTATATGCTCTAATTGTAGCAAAATCTCTAAACTTTAAGAACCACACATTCTTCAGTGTGCTGTTTACGTTCAAATATTTTTTAATAGAGCAAGAAACACATACATAGACCAGACTAAAAAGCTGTTAATTATAATGTGGTTTGACATTTGCTTACAAAATAACTTTTTACACTCCTGTAGAAACGTCTCTGGTCTGTTCAGTGTGCACACTCTCCAGCAGTGTGCACTTCCCTGGCCTCTTCAGGACCCTGGGTTTTAGGGCTGGATATATACACTCACAAAGTGTGCATTAAATATGCCTAGCACAGGATGCAACTCTCCATTTTTCACATTTCACAGTAATTTCTACCCCAGGCTTCATAGCAATTTATTACCACCATGTTCTGGGCCCTTTTATTTGACTTTGTGGCCTTGAAGTTTCTCAGCATATGTATCTTTCAAGCCCAGTAAAGGCCACATTTAAAACCAAATGTGAGCCTTCCCTGTGTGACATTAAAACAGCTTGATCGTTTCTGTACAAAATTGCTTGCATCTTGGCAGGGCTAAATGGTAAATTCAATTAATAAATCCTGAAATTTAATTTCTACTTCTGACATTCATTGTTAAGTATTAGTTTCCTTACCACAGAGAGGTTCTACTTTGCATTTAGGCTCCAGGTGTTAGTTCTCACCCTTCAGGGCCCTTCCCTCAGACAACACCATGCTAGGAAAAGCACCCCCGGTGGCAGAGTCAGAAATCTGTGTGAGTACTATTCCATTCGACGCAGTGAAGCCATGATACACAGCACCATGTGTGGAGCAAGTTAGGCATTTAGGTAGAGCTATCACCAGTAGATGTGTCAAAAAGGGGATCGGGTCTCCAAATGTCTGAGCTGCATGGATTAAGTTCTCCTGAATCACATTAACTTCACATCCCCTTCACCTCGCACCCTGCAGAGCTGAGAGAACACAGTTGCAGGCACTGAGGGAGCAGTAGTTGCATCTCCTCGGGGCCTGTCTCTTGAAGGTTGCTGACTTAGATGTTCTGGAATTTGGGTACCCATCATTGTGTAGGTAAAGAACGACAGCCATGAGCTGAGGTAGACACACCGGAACCGCTGCTCAGAGGCAGGTCTCAGAGCACAACCCTCAGGCAGGTGAGTAGCGTAGAGCACAACAGAAAGACATTGCTGCATTTTTTTCAGCTTTATTTTTTCCAGAAAACAGTTATAGCCAGCAAGTCAACTGTGAACTTTGAATATAAATAAGCAAATTGTCAGAGGTGAGGGGAACTATAAGAATTTGTGAGATTATTAGAGAAAACATAATGTAAACATGAGCACACTGTCTTTAACTTGAGCATTTTTGAAAACTTGGAAGTGATTACTGTGGCTGATTCTCAAATGACAGCTGATATCACTGAAACACGTCATCATTATGAAAAAAAAATCTGAAAAAATTTGATAGTACCATTTCAATTTTTTTTAACATTTATGCCTCCTTAAAAGCACCTCAGGATGCCCTCAATATTTTGAGAAAAATCTACTTTTGAAACACACAGGTAGCTCAGTCTTTCACTAATTTCACTTGCTGCATGCTTGATATGATTAGCTTTACTTAAAGTCTTTATTCTTACTGCCTAGATAATTTTTATTCAGCTGCTCTAAACATACTAAGCAATCTTGATTCTAACAGTAATAATATATCTTTGTCACTGGTTCTGTTAATTCTAATGATTGGTCCTAGGCTGTTCCTCCCCTTCCTTTAGGAATGGTACCTTCCAGTCTCTCCATGTGCATGAAAAGTGACAAGCATGGGTCCCCATATTTCTACTTATTGGGCCACCCTAAAGACACGGTTTGTAAAATCTGCATGAATATTATCTTTCTCTAATGAGCTTTGGTTTTTGTATATGTTTTTAACGGTTGTATAATGCTCTCTTTCATAGTAGCTTGTCTAATTACTGCTAGAGCTCTTGAAAATATTTATAGCTGAGACCGTATAAGTGATGAGGGTAGGACTGGGGGGTTCATGAATGGCCCAGCTGGAGGGAAGGTTGGAGCGAGCACAGTAGATGCAACATAGCCAAGTTCTGCCCCACACACTTCAAAAGAGTCCTCCACAAGCCCCAGTGCAAATGACTAAACTTATTTCCTCTCAGCCCAAGTTTAGACAGCAAAAACTCAGGCCACCGCTTTTGCACCAGACAGAAGAAAGAGAGCTGCTGTCTCCAGACATTCTGGCCCTAGAACTCTGAACTTCACCTGGCATCACAGTATTTATTCCCCAGCCTGCTTTGTGGCAGTATCTACTCAGGACTGCATCTCCTCACTGTTCCTCCCCTCCGCTCAGTGATGCATCAAGTTTAAGAGAGGAAAAAACAAAAACAAAAACAAAAAAAACCAACAGTGTGGCTTCTTTGAAAGTAGTCATAATTTTGTATCTGAACAGTATTCACCACTGTTTCAAAATGAACATTCTCAAGTGTTGGCTATATTTTAGCCTTAAATTTGATTTAAAATGCTTAAGGAAAAAAAGTATCCTATCTATAACTAAAGCAGAAAATAGATGATAGCCTTGCAAATATGGTTCAAGCAATTTTTCATCCCTCAAACACATCCCTAGAGAGGCCCCCGTTTCCACTGTCAAACCCTGCAGTGGGCATGTGACTACTAGCACAGTTTAGCAGACTGGGATTTTAAAATGTCAGTTTGGCTTTTTAACAGAAACTATACTCATGCTCAGTCCCCACGGTTTGCCAGAGGCTTGAGTCAGGCTGACACATTTCTCAATTCTGGTTTAATTCTACCCCATTCACCCTGTCACAGTCATAGCTAAACATCTCTCCACCAAAGTCGTTTTAGTTAGCTCTGAATGTTTCTGAAATGTATTTTCCAGTTGTTAATGACTGTGCATACTGCCATCCAGGACTGGTTTAAATTTAACCTAAAAGACAGTATTATTCACTAAGTAAATTATTTAATTGGTCTAACTGCTAAACATTTCCTCATCAAATAGTTTGCTTTTGAGATAAAGATCTATGCATACACATACATATACCATTGGGATCATTGCTTGAAGATGTCTGCAGAAACAGAAGCTTTGTTTTTTAAGATTTTACTTATTTATTTTTAAGAAGAGGGGAAGGGAGAAAGAGTGGGAGAGAAACATTGATCAATTGCCTCTCACACATGCCCGAACCTGGGACTGTGCCTGCAATCCAGGCATGTGCCCTGACTGGGAATCAAACCAGTGATATTTTGCTTTGCCACACGATGCCCAACCAACTGAGCCACACCATTCAGGGGGGTAAGGGTAGGGAGGGTGGACAGAAGTTTTAAATATGTCATTTATCTAAAGAGTCTGCCTCTCAAGGAGAAGTTATTGATCAGGGTAAGCCTAAATTAGGGAATAAAGGAGAAAGCTACAGAGGAATAAAGCCATGTGATAATTATTGGGGAACTCTAGTCCAGTGATCATGATTTAAGGAGTTATAGAATTCTGTTTCTGACAAAAGAAAGGCATATGCTTGCCACATAATTTACCTTAACTAGTCTGTGATCCATGGAGGTGAGGAGACCTGAATCAATCAATTCACTGGAGTCAGTATCTTTAAAAAAGGCAGGGCGGGGGGTGGTTCTTTGTGGTCTCAGTTCAGTTCCACCAACACCATCAGGTACCTTGCTTGGAGCTAGGGATATAAAGATGAATAAGAGAGTCTCTGCTTATATGTATTCACAAACAAGTAGGGGTAACAGAAAATCAGGCAGTGGAGCAAGTATGAATAGTATTGGCAAAGGAGTGAGATGAGCCCAAAGAACCCCATACACTGGATCTACTTAAAGGAGTTGTATTAGATACTCCCCCACCTAAGAGGTGACATGGGCAGGACGTAAGGCAGCTGTCACACAGGCTACATGGGCAAGGGGTGGGAGGAAATGAGAAAACAGGGAAGCAGGGCTCTGTGAAAAAGGACCTTCTATGCCAAGCGAAGGGATTCAAATGTTCTATCATTAGATGCCATCTAATTGTCTAAAATGGGAGGGTAAAAATCATTGGAAATACATCTTGATAGTATTTAAGATGAATTTTCTAGGAAACTGGAAGCAGTTAAACACATTATTGTAAAAGTGGATGAAACTGATGTGAGAACCAGAATTAGGGAAGTGGTGGTGGAAACAGCATGTGGGAAATGGATTTGAGAATGTTTCAGACATTTCATTGGTGGAAGTGACAAAACTTGGTGACTAATGAATATGAAGGAAAGAATCAGAGGAGGCTTGTGACCCAGGGCTGGGTACAAGCTGAGGCCACAGAGGTGAGGGAGCAAGTTTAGGAGGAGGGATAATGAGGTCAGTTTGGTACTTGAGTTTCAGATGCCTCAAGGATCCTTAAGTGAAATAGCCCAGGCGCAGGGCCCTGGTAACATTCCCAAGGGCTGAAGCCAGAGCATTCAGCGAGTCCTGGAGAGAATAGCTAGAGCCATGAGTGGGCTGAGGTCATCCAGAGAGAACCCACTGTACAGAGAGAGAAAAGTCCATGGGACATGGTGACACATGGGTGACAACTAAGAGAAATTGGTGATGATCAGGAGAGGGTAATCCTAGAGAGAGAAGAGTGATATGGAAGTCAGAGAGAGGGCTTTGGAGGCTGCAGGGTGAATGGCCCATCTTCTGGAAAAAAGTTGGTTGCTGTGCCCTAAAATGGGTTTGGGAGAGGATTAGGGAAGGAGGACTGAGAGCAGAGGGTCAATGACTGAACCACCATGTGTCTGGTTTTGCACAAAGCCTGGCACATAGCACTCAATAATGGCAGCTATTGGGAAGATTATGGGTGGGAAGTGGCCTCCACCTGCTACTCCTCACAGACCTCCCCACATGCTGCACCACACTGTGGGTCCCACTGGGAATACCCAGAGGTCCTACTTCAGTACAGTCATGAGGAAGGCCTGGTTTTCCTATTGCTTTTTTGGGAGACAGGGTGCAAAGATAAATGATGGCATTTCTACCCTAAAGGAGCTCTATGTAGGGAATGTTTAAGGAAAATAGTGTGCTCATTGTTTACCAAAAAAAAAAAAAAAAAGCTCTTTAACCATACTTTTGTTAAGTCATTCTCAAATGTGTTACATTGCTGGGTAAATGTACACAGTATCCTGAAAATGGATGTGCTCCGCTTAATTTCCCTTTTCTCCTTACACATTCACTCTTTGAAATCTGGATTCTGTCATCAGGACTCCAGTGAAAGTGTCCCCCTCCGTGATCACCAGTCTCACCATAGAAACACAGTCTAATGACTAATCCGATCCTCTGTCCCCTTGGGACTCCCTCTAATAGCTAACGTTATTCGCCAGTCTACTCACTGGATTTTTATGGGGGACTGCAGCCCGTGAAGTCCCCCAGTTTGCTGCAGATGTAAGAATGAGTCATTCCAGATACTGTTTGCCTGTCAAGGAAAGGGGAAGGCAATTCTCTCTCAAGGAGAATGGCCAGAGCCCCTGTGCTCAATGGCTTTTATTGAGAGGGTTACGAGCGGGGAATAGGTAGCAGGAATATAGAGATAATCTAATTACTTCAGTAACTTAAGCTTACAGAGAATAGGCGATGTTTAAAGAAGACAATGGTAGGAACACACCAAATTGCTTGAGTCTGAGATGAGCAAACATTATGGCGCCAGGTGGGATTTGGGTCAGGGTCCAAGAATTTTGTAAATTTCTTTCCCAGCCTTGAGCTGGTTATCTGGTATAAGATTAACAGAGCTTGAGGGAGAAACAAAGCCTGCTCCAAGGAGTGTCATTTACTTCTAGGCCTGATCTCCCCCGGGGGCCCTGGGAGTTATTATCGGGTCCTGCCTATCAAACGCATTACCAGGGTTCGGGCCAAGTCTTATGGGTCCTCTCCCAGGCCCCAGCTTGCATAGAACTATAGCCCCTGATACCACTCAAAGAGGCTCCCTACAGATTTTCTGTTACCTCTCTGAATGCTCCTCCAAAGTTGCCTCCAACTCTCTTCTTCTCCGGTAACACCCCTCCCCACCTTTCCCACAGAATGTTATCTGCTCTCACAGTTTCACCAGTCACCACTGTGCAGATGACTTGTGACTGCCTCCATCTCTGACTTCATTCCACAACACTTCCCCAAGACTTCCAACTGCCTGCTAGACATTTCTATCCATATACCTCACGTATACATATATTCAAAGTATGATTCATGATCATTCCTCCTAAAATACTCCTCCTCTTTAATCACCTATTAATTAAGGGGCCATCAACCCTCTTCGTTGCCCAGATCAAAGCCATCTTGACTGTATTTCCCACTGATATATACTTTCATACAACCAGTCCCAAGTTTTAGGGATTTTACTTCTTTCATTTCTCACAATGGCCCTCTCCTCCATTTCTATCAAACTACAGTATAGGCCAAATGCACAGGATTAAAGAACCTTCTACCTGTTCCCCCTACTGCTATGGCCAATCTTCCCTGCTCACTGATGCCAGAGCAATTGATTATCCAGGAGGACTGCCCCATTCAAAGACTTTTTACAAATATGAATAACACCAACATAGTTTAAATGAGTCCCCAAATCCATCTCTGATTTGGCCCCATCCAAATCAGTCTTATCTCTTATCTCCCACAATATCCTATTACATACCTATGCCCCAGCCAACTGGAACGCTTGCCATTGTCTTATCTCCTCAACTTCACGTTGGATACATGCTGATCCCTTGGCTTGGAAAACCCTTTTCCTAAATCATGTCCTCCTTCAAAAACCAGATCAAAGGCTAACTCCTCCATGAATCCTGCCCAAAACCCACCAATCAGAAATGATTGCTCAGTTCCCTGAAGTCCCACCAGCCTTTATACATCCCTCACCTTACCCCTTCATGCTGTCTCACTCTCTGCTTTGCAGCATAGTTATCAATGTCCACATATTTCCTCTTCTTTTGGAATTTAAATACTAGTTATTCCCGTAGGTTCTCAATATAGTGCTGTGCAGAAAGAGTGAATACATGAATGAACAAGTGAATAAATGAATGAGTGAATGAATGAATGAATGAATGAATGAATAGAAGTCTTGCAATATCACAAGGTCATCATTCTGATGGCAAATTTCCACTGAGCCTTTCAACCTAACCCAGAAGTAGGCTGTTTTGTTTTGTTTTGAATAAATTTTTGCCTACCTATTTTTTTTTTTTAATTATAATGTATCTCTTGCTGTCAAGAATTGAGTGGAAGAAAACTGGTTAATTAAATGTTCCAAGTAATTGCTTCTGGTTAATCAATGTTTTATTGCTTCTATAAAGTGTTTTCACTCAAATAGTAGTTATGACCTACGTTGCCAGCACAAATTGTAGTTTAACATCCTAGAGCTGCATCTTGGCTATGGAAAAGCCATGTATATAACAAAGCCTTGGAGACCATTCCACCAGGAACTCTGAAACAAGAGCTAACACTAGGACCATCTGAGCAGGAGTGTCTGCCTGCCTTCCTGTTATGGAAGAGGGGCCACCGCGAGAAACTCTCCAAGCTTCCTTCTAGCTTCCTGGGTTTACACTAAGTAAAATTTACATATTATATGATTGGATGTCAGCCACTGTTTGATGCTGTGGGGCCTATAGGGAAAAAACATGTGCATCTGTCCCTCCCCTAAAGGATCTTTTCATCTCACTGAAGAGCTGAATATACTCACTTTGAACAAATATAAGACAACAGAAGCATAAAAATAAAGGAGTTCAAGTTAAGAAAGAGAAATAATGACCAGAAGAGTCAGACAGGGATCCTTGGAGGAAGCCAGTCTTTAAATAACTCATTGAGGAACCTGTAGGTTTGGAGTAAGCAAAAAGGAGAGCAGAGGAAGCTACAATTCTGATGTTAAGGAGTGAAAGACATGACCAGCATGTAGGGTTCCTACCAAGAAGCAGAGACAGAAGGGTAAGTTCAAATGCTTCGAAGAGGCAGATGTCTAAAAACCAATAGCAATGAGGAAACAGGAGATTCTTGAGGCTCACATCGGCCAAGAAGTGCTCTAGGGATGGTGGAAAATATCATTGGAAAGGGTATGCAGTCCTGACTACCCATTAGAATCACCTGGAAAACTTGTGTTGAAAAAATACCCATAGAGACTCCTTTCCAGGTCAATTAAATGTAGTCAGAATGGTGGGGTAGGAGTTGGGGTCAGGAACAGTGCAAGCATAAGCAAACTGCTTCCCCCCCCACCCCGCCCCCAGTGCCCCAGGTGAATGTAGTGAACAGCCAGAGTTGAGAATCCCTGGTAGATCAAATAAGGAGATACGTAGATCAGATAAAGAAACTACTATAACAACCTAGGATATGCAGGGATGAAGTAATGAGGTGTTGAAACAATAAAAGTGAAATACAGGAGAGTTACAATACCAGGGTCTTGAAAGAAGAATCAATAAGACTTGGTGACTGATGGTGGAAAGGGAATAAAAACTAGGGAAGACTCAGAAATTATCCCAGGTAAGATCCTGAGTATTTGGGAAGATGACAGAGCCATGGTCAGGAAAAAGAAATAGGAAAAATTCAAAAATTAGGCTGTTAACAATCTGGGTGACCTTTCAAGAATTACTTAATTTCTCAGGGTTTTGGGTTTCTCATTTGTAAAATGATAGCATTCAGTATATTATGTCTTAATTCCTTTCAAGTACAGTCATACCTCAGTACTCATCAGCTTTAGAACTTAAACCCTGTACTCATCACATTTTGGTGAGGAAAAAAATTGTTTCAGCACTCCACGCCTGCTTGGGACTCGTTGCACCTGCTAGAACTTGTATGAGTCACGACACCACCCCACAAGAGAAAATGCTTCATTGTTTAGTACTGCTCACAAGTTCCAAAACAAATTAATGACGAGTACCGAGGTACCACTGTACTAGCATTGAAAGTAATGTGAGTGAACTAATGTGGGGTAAAAAGCCATTAGGAATTTTAAGATGTGTGTGGACATTCAAATAGTGATTCACAACAAGCAATTGCATCAGAGTCATGCATTTTCAGCAGGTAAAACCAGAGTACAAAAAACTGGGGGTGAGAGGAAAACCAGAAAAGGACAGTAAGGATACAGAACTTTGCTCATTGTCTGCTCCAGGCCCTGTGTCACCTCCCTCTTGCCCTGTGACAGGCCACCGTGCTTCACAATTTCAACTTTAACATATGGACACCGTCATTCTTTCTGTGACTACTTGGAGTTGCTCTCATATACTGAGATTATCTGGAGAAAGACTGTTGTTAACATAATGCCTTCAGATAAATTAATTGGGTCATTTTATAATTTATTATGAAAATTCACTAACAAAGAAAGTGAATAGCAGGAAATCATACCGTCTCTTTTTAAATTTAAAATTTCTCTTTTTTTTCACAAAAAAAATGCCAGAGGGAGAAAAATTATCTTTTTCAAGTGAAATTAATCTGTTCAGTTAGCCTTTTTTCATTATATCCATCAATAGCTTATTACCCCTGGCCACAGAAGTAATCAATAGCTTGTTTTCAAAGTGAAGTATCAGGCAATGCTCAGGTTAAAAAAAAAAAAAGAAATCACTGCTTACTCAGCATGTATATGAAATGTTAATTGCCTTTTGTTGCCACTCGCAGTGTGGCTGTGTCCCAGTTCTCCTACACCAAACTCCCTGGGGCACCTAAACGCTCTCTAGAAACCCCTGGTGGTTGTGGTTGGGCCACAAAAATATACAAATGGCCAATAAGCACATGGTGAAATGTTCGGTGTCACTCACTAATTATCAGGGAAATGCAAATCCAAACCACAATGAGATAGCACCTCACACCTGTTAGATAGCCACTACTGAAGAGAAAGAAAAGGAAGATAACCAGCATTGGTCAAGATGATAGAGACATTCAAACCCTTATGCACTGTTGGTAGGAATAAGAAATGATACAGCCACTGTCAAAAACAGTACAACGATTACTCAAACAAATTAAAAATGGGACCCCTATATAAGCCAGCAATCTCACTTCTGGGTATACATCCAAAAGAACTGAAAACAGAATTCGAAAGAGATATTTGCACATCCATGTTTATTGCAGGATTTATACATAGTAGCCAAGAGGGGAAAGCAACCTAAATGTCTATTGCAAGATAAATAGATAAAGAAAATACAGTATATACATACAATGGAGTATTATTCAGACTCTTATTAGAAAGAAATCCTGTCACAATCTATAGCATAAATAAACCTAGAAGACACTATGCTAAGTGAAATAAGCCAGACACAAAAAGACAAATACTGTATGATTCCACCTATATGAGGTATCTGAAGTAATCAAGTCTTAGAAACAGAAAGTAGAATGCTGGGTACTAGCAGTTGGGAGCAACAGGAAGAATTGTTCCATGGGCACAGGGTTTCAGCTCTGCAGGAGGAAAAAGTCCTAGAGATCTATTGCACATCTATAGTTCCAATACTGTCAGTACTGCACTGTACACTTTAAATGGTTAACGTGGTAAATTGTATGTGTTTTATACAAAAAAAAAAGAAAAAAGACAATGCCACTCTGGCACTCATGGGAACCAGCAGCACTAAGGCTTCAAAATTAAAAGCACAGAGGACGTCTCACCTCCTGAGCTTTCCTTTACAAGTCGCACTGAAGTTTGGCAGACCTCAGGCCAACAGATAAGAGGTGATGAATTTCTGAAAGGAGCGTCTGTCAGAGAGAGGCAATCATTGTGGTAAGACTGGCATTAGTCTAAGTTCTCTCTTCATATACCAGGGTTCTGTTACCTTCTCGTTGCCGTTGTTTAGGTTCTTGCCTTTGTTTGGTTGATTATGGAAGGAGGACTTGGCAGTAGAGTTCCACCAGAGGAACTAGGGCAGCATATGTAGAAAAGAAAATTCCTGAGTCTGGTGATGATTCACTGGTTTATTTGCTGATGTTCCTTTGTATCGCACTTCCTTTCCAAAGGCTTCCTTGAGGCAGTAGCTCAGGTTCCGTCGGGAAGAGAAAGATCAATTGTCCTGCCAGCAGAGCTAAGTAGGAGCTTGCAGAACAGATAAATTCTATCCAAACACAATCCTGATTCCCCAGCAAGGAGCACACTGACAAGGAAAAAGTGTTCCCTTCATCTTCTTGGGAGAGGGTGGCAGCACTCACCACAGTAACGGGTAATGTAAAAGGAAATGCATTGCCAGGCTATTTAGTATTGCAAAATATGACAAGGAGATCATGGTATTCTTTGTGCCTTTCTGTGATCTTGTTTCTTATGAACAATTTTTGAGGGTTATTATGTTATGTGTTTCACAGTTCTTTAGCCATTGGATCAGGTAGCAAGCCCAGAGCCCCATGCTAGCCACCTGAGAGAAGTGTTCGACTTCTGAGGACAGAAACCATGTCTGCTAGCTCAGCTGGGCCATCCTTTGCACCCACTGGTGCCTTGCACTGTGATGATGGTTGGATGGATGGATGGTTGGATGGATGGATGGATAGATGGATGGATGGATGGATGGACGGACGGACGGACGGATGGGTGGGTGGATGACTGGAAAGGAAATAGCAGAGTTAGGCCCTGCCCTCCAGAAGTTTATGGTCTATTAGGAAAAAGAGAAAAGGAAAATGAGCACTCCTTGACTGAAGGAACTTAAAAATATTTGCGACATAAGAACACAGCACACACACATACTCACAGGAAGAGGAATGCCAGCAGAGGAAGTTCAGTGGGCTGGGAGACCGTTTACAGAAACAATTCCTACCCTTCCAATCAGCATTCCAGTGTGAAAATTAAGTTCTTTTAACTAACTGCAGCATCTTTTACCTGAATTTATACGAATCTGGTCCACTTAAATATACATATTTACATATAAATTACTGTGTGAAAGAGGCTGCAGTCTAAGACCCACTGTGGTTAACTGGCAGACCTGGCTTCCTCCACTTAAGAGAAAATGCAAAATAAACTCAATTCATAAAAGAAAGTGGTATTGGATCCAACTGAGTCTGAGGTAGATCTCGTGGGAGTAAAAGTGAGCTTGAGAAATCAAAAAGCTAGAACAAAGACTTAAATACCTCACAGGAGGCTGGAAGTTTGGATGGCAGAACAGAATAGAACAAAATACAGTCAATTATTTTCACTTCTGTTTCCTCACAAGGCGTAAACCGTTTTCAGCTGATTTTTTTTTCTCCGCCTTTTCATCATCCTTCTCCTCTATCTGATATTTCCTCAGTCCACCCCCTCCCCTCAAAAATGGGTGCTTCTGCCACGAAACAGAAAAAAAGGACACAGTGAGGGGAAGGGAGTCCACCAGAGGGGTGAGGAAAGCCACAGCCTTCTCCTCGTGCCAGAGACCCAAGAGGGGAAAATATAGGGAAGTGTTGCTTGTACATATTTTTCCAAGTTTCTGGTTAATAAATTTCTCCTGAAATAGCACTTTAGAGGCCTTAGCCTCATTTTTTTCTTAAATCTCTAATTAAGACACATATTCCTATGACAGGAATATGGCTTGTCTGTCCTCCTGGCACCTCACCCCTATTGGGGGCCAGTTTGACAAGGAAAGGGGAAGGAGGGACTGAGAAAGGACCCCACACCCTGCATCTCACCCAATAACCCGCTCAGCCAGAGGGTGCCACAGGCCAGGGACACCTCCCATCCTGTGGGTCTCTTCACCAACTGCTCTGAGGGAGTTGCCTGAAAGGTTAAATTTCTGAGAGGAACTCCTAGGACAGAAATTAAGAAAAGACGTATCTAAATCTCAATTTTGAAAATGTTCTGTCACTCTGTGGCGCGTTAGTTCTCAAATGATGCCCTAATGGGTGCTCTATTGTTAGATAACTTCTACTGATTTGGACAAAATAATGAATATCAGTTCTAGAATATCTCAGAAACAGACTTAGAGAAAAGAACTCTCCCTCTCTTTTAAAAATGTAACCATTTTGTTTTGAAACCTGCTTTTTTCATTTGACAATATGTTTAAACTAACATCCTTTTTAAATATCTGTCTATACATCTTTTATGACTGCTTAGCACCTTATTACATAGTTTTATCATTTAACCAATTTCTTATTTGGACTTCTCTTGTTTTTCTAATTTTTCCAGTATTATGAAAAACAATCCAAAAATGTTTCTTATAGCTATATCTTCCCATGTATCTTCGATTATTTCCTCAGGGTAACTTTGAAAGGCAAAACCACTGGGTCAGAGTATTTACATGCTCTTAGGAGGATGGGCAAAATCAGAGGAATCTTACACACCCAGCTCTGGGAGCTACCGGGAGGTGATGAAATAAAATTTTTATTAAAGTATCTCTTCCAATAGCTAAGCACTTATGAGCTCTAGCAGAGGCTGGGCGATCTAATAAAAAGTGCCTGGAGCTGAGAGTAAGCACTGGGCCTGGGAGACGCTGGCCTCCTCTCCTTGGGGTTCCCTCACCAGGTTTATAAGTAGTGAAATGGCTGAACCACAGGTTCTCAGCCCACCCCTTGGGCATGGGTACAAGCCAACTCCCTTCAAAACTGGAAAAGAGAGTACAAACTAACAATTTTATCATATTTGTATGTATGTACAGTTTTTTTTACTTTTATTCATTGTCCCATTTTGTTTTGTTTTTAAACACAACTAACAATATTTCCCAAAGAAGCAGAGGGCTGTGTGCAACCCGTTTGCCAGCTCAAATACCTGCAGGCCTTCTTGGGCAATGCTGCAGCTGCCTGTGTTTATGCGCTCTATTTCTTTGGGGGAGATCAATTAGTCCAGAGGAGGCCCAAACCCACAACACCACTGACATTACTATGGTTTCTTTCAAAGAGTTCTGGGCAGTAAGAGCTTGGCAGGCACTCTGAGAATGAATGTAGGGCAGGCTTCAGTTGCCAATGGCAGAACTGACCTACAACACGCCCAACATTGGCTCACCCACAGAACCAAAGCAGGCTGGTGTTCAAGGTGGTGAATGACTGTCACTAGGAGGCCACTGGCTTCTGGCTTTAGAAGTGGCATCTGACACAGCAGAATTTTGAGGCCCATTCTTGTTGACTTGAGTGTGAAATGCTTTAATTTAGGGAGACTGCTGAGTTGGTTATTTGTTTTTCTTCAACTAAGACAGAAGAGATGACTTATTGAATGCATTACATTCAGCCACAGCTAAGAACAGAACCAGTCCAGGATGGCACAGGTCCAGGGCAAAAGACCAAAAGGGTCTTTTTTGTAAGAGCAGGGTGGGTCTCCCCAAAAAGGGGTACAGCGATCAGATGGCATGTGTGTTCTAGTTCCATTGAGAAGTTCTAGACAGCAGGCACACAGTCCAACAATTTATAGCAGTGTCCCGGGCCTCCGGTTTCCCTTATTTCTGCCCGTCTTCCATGGGGGCACAGCTGGCAGTTCACTTGGACCTGTGCTTTGGCCGCACATTCGCCTCTCCCTCCGCTTGGCTCTCGTGCGTCGAGGGTCTCTAAGTAGATGGCGTTAAGGCTCAGAGATGAGTTGGTAATATTCGAGGTAACCAGTGAAGCACATGTTAATTAGTTATAACTCTTCCTGGTAACAATGCCTTAACCTGTAAATATGTGCTATTTTATTAAGTTCTTATGAGATGATGTTGTTCATCAGAGTTCAGCAGGCAGAATTCTGAGAATCCCTTAAATTAGATAAAGATAGACCCACAGGAGAACCATCCCCACGTTGTAGCTCAGAAATCTAAGACACAAAAGGAATTTCTGACCCCACGAACCTGATGTTGAAGCAAACATTGCAGTTTCCTTGCCTTCTCTCCACTCATCCAAAAATATTCCCAGCTGAACAGCAGTAGCTATGGAAAATCCTCCTATGTCCTTTAGTTGCCATCCAAAGCAGATGTCCTCTGGCACGTTCAGAAGAGCTGTCTTGTCTTGTGTGAGCACCTTGACCGAGCTGAGAATATTCATTCATATTCGATCTTTACTCTAAATAGCCATCCTATTGTTTTTAGCAAGATTGACTTAATTTGAAAAAGCTATGATGTGGAAGAAAGACTAAAGAATCATAATGCTAGTCAATAACATTGGTCTAAAACCATCAGGCAACCTAAATATGAGATCCCTAAGGTTCAGACAGGTTTACGGCTAAGGGTAAAAACTATTCAAGGACAAAATTGAGTATGAAAATATGTTACACAAACACAGCTGTAGCACTTAATAAATATGTAATAGCTAACAAAAAAGAGTTGAGGAAACTTCATAAGATGGGAAAAAATGGAAATTTTGGACAACTTCTACCTGGTAATAGAAAGAATTTTCTCTGTTGTGAGAGATTTATTGACCTTTTACACAAGTATCATACAGCCTTCATTATCAGTTCCAGTGTATAAAATGGTATCTGAAAAGAGAAATAATGGCATATATCATAGGCCAAAAGACCATAAGATCTTCGAATGAGCATCTCATTGCCAAAGCACAAATGTGTGGAAAATTATAGATATAAATTCTGAAGTACATCGATGTTCAGTGAGACCCCAAGTACTTGGAGTTCTCATTTACCCCTTCTGAACTAAATATATTAAAAAAACATTGAGACATTCCTGTGATGTTTTAAAAGAAGCATTGCATTGATGGTTTTGCTCTGCCAGGTATGTCATTAGCGGGTGTCATCTGGCACCATCTGGCACACTGTATTCTTGGAACTGATGGGTATTGATTATCAAGTTCAAATAAATCCCCTCACCCACATCCACCATTGGGTGTGGAATGCAGGCATTAAAGGCTGTTAGGTACTTTGCAACAAGCCACTAAAACATCATGGAATTGCATTCTGCCTGCAGCCATTTGTTATGCGCCAGAGCAGATTACAGGCTAAGTACCGAGCCCTCAGCCATGATTTATGGTGAAAGAACAGGTCAGAGAAAATTCAGTCAAGCAGGAATGGCTGAGAAATGCAACAGACATCAGCCAAGGTGTGAGCACTGAGTGAAACTTCTAGAAAGAAAAAACTTCAGCCATGGTCCTTAGCCGTGCGGGCCCTGAGCCAAAGATGAATTTAAGCTTCTCTCATTTCTCATCTCTGCAGTTGTTTGCAATTTGCACTGATCATTTCAAAGGAGAAGCACTTTACTGATCAGACTGATAATGTGGTAATTATGAGATTCCATCTCATCTTTTATTTCACAGTGTCTCCTTGTTGCTGTGTCCTGTCCTTTAAACAAAGGCAGTATATCATAAGTTTGGAGAGAGAGGAAAGAATAAATCAAAAATTAATTTTGAAACGATTTTTAAAAATTTCCTAGTTTTCTTTATAGTCCCTGAAAATTCCTCAGCATGCCTTAAAACTAAAAACAAATATCAGTGAAACTATTTAAGTTTGAGACCCATCTGTGAGTGAATAGAGGCCCCGGGACAAACCGCTCCTCTGAACCACAAGCAGCATGGCAGCAAAATTCAGATTACATAAATATGCACGTAAGAAGAGAAATGCCATACAAAGAAAAAAACTGGAAGGAAATCCAAACTTTTAATAGAGTTTCCCTTTCTGAGTAATGAGCATTACCACACAGATAATACATTTGGATATATTATCCAAATTGTCCCTAGTATATTATTTTAGTAATCAGGAAACCATGTTTTTAATGAACATGTGGAACACAGAGGAAGATGGAAGAATGACTCCAACTGGCTCATTTCACCTTGATAGTCATGTGCAGATATAGGCATAGGTCTATGTGAGAATGTGAACTATACACGCAAGAACTTTCAGGCAACTTCTAGAGCAGTCACTATTTTCTCCACCCAAGCTTTCTTCCTGAAATGCAATCCCTTAAAGTATAAAAAGCAAAGCAATTACCCCAATTTACACACTCGCATTTAGGAGACATACCAGTGAGGACATTATAATATCTACTTGGTTACCCATTTAATTTCAGAGCCTCCACTCCAAAATGTCACCTGCACAAGGCTCTCTCTGAATTGATCCTTTCCTTGAGCCAACAAAGTCTTTGGTGCAAGGCACATACCTTGGCACTGCAAGGAACAGAAAGATGAATAAACCACAGTTGTTATCCACTAGGCAAGGCCCATGCATATCTATCAATAAGCAAATGTCAGCCAACGTGTGCTCAAAAGAAACGGGCAAAGTGCATCTTCCACTGTGAGCTTATCAAAGAAGAATTCATGGCACTTGAATGTGGTAGCATTTGAGCTCAGCCTTGAACAGCAGGCTGGCTTTTAGGAGGCAGAGAGGCAGTGGGGCAATCCAATCATTGCAAAGTCGGTGACAGTGAGGGTTTGAGAGTGAAGACAAGTAAAGCAATTTGACTGGAATGTAAAGTGCATGCCAGAAAAACAGTAGGAGCGAGGCAAGGCCTACAATTTAGGCCCGTAGAGGCAAGACAGTAGAGACAATCAGAGCAGTGGGAGGGCAAGAGAGGCTGCAGGTTGAGGCAGCTATGACAGTAGGACAGCCATTGCAATGAGCAGAAACAGGGGCGTCAACTGGGGCAACAGCGGAAAGGCAGGTACAGCCACGGCAACTGCCAGTTACCTCATTAGGGGGTGCAGGGGAGGCTTGGCTCCTAAGTGGCTGACTGGCACAGGAAAGAAGTGGGGGAGTCAAGATGGCAGCAGGTTTAGGGCAAATGACGAGTTCATCATTAGAGAATCCAAGAAGGCTCAGTGGCCTTCTGAAAGGACACATGCAGGATCCAGGCTGGTGCAATTACAGGCTCACCAGGAGATAATCCCGTTCATTTTCTTCTCCTCAGGCAGTTCCACGCCAGAGCTTCTGCAGACAGCTTAGCTAGACAGATATCTAGGAAAGAAGGCTCTACTGCCATTTTAATTCTACCCTATGGTAATAGCCTTCACAGGAGAATTTGTTATTTGTGGATAATCTAAATCATCCTGCCACAATCTCTCTTCCTCTCCTATTAAGATGATACAAACAGAGCACCTGCTGTGCCCCCTCATTCTGTGGTTTTTGTAAGAAATGCCCATTCCCTGACTAGTCAACATCACAACTTTTACTTCATGCCAATGGAGTTTGGTCTGTACATTAGCTAACAATTGATTAGCAGTTACCTAGTTACTTGGCCAGTGATATGAAATGTCTTCAAGCTACTTTTTATTGCCACTTAATATATTTAATGTCATAAACCAACATGCAATATATGACTTGGAAATTATTGAGTTCATATATGTTTTCATTTGGGAAGAACATTTTATTAGCATATTTATGATACCATTTGAAGACTTAATATGGCTTAATTCTATTAATTAGAATTAATTTTAAAATTATCTTTTTTAATTACAGATTTTTATTTACTTCTTTCTCCCTTGGCAGATAAGCATAGCTGTAGCTGCCATGCAATTGGTCCATAGCTAACTTTGTTCTTTTTAGAGCTTTCACGAGTTATTTGGTAGCAGAAGTTGATTAAAAGCAACATCCTCAGAGGTCCCTCTGTGGCCCTGTCACTTGGCCATAGCTCAGTTCACCAGATATTTAGCCTCAAATGAAGCTGTTAGCTTATCCTAGTCCATGGTCACAATCTTTAGCACATAGAAGCTATGTTGAAGGCAACTCAAACTGAGTTGTTAACAGCCTAGCCTATGATGACCTAGGTCATCTCTGCAGCATCCTCATTGGGTCTGATACTTGGAGACATTCCTTTTTCTGGCCCTTTTAGGCGCCAGGGAATGTGGGATGCCTCCCTTAGTATTACGTTCCTACTTCCTCAATTTCTCAAGTGTGCTTGTCATTCACATTTTATAGATAAAAGGCTGCCAGGTCCGGGACACCAGACACCATCTGGTTCTGAACCTTGGCATTCACAAAGAGGATGCAATACTGCAAGTATCTGAGTGCTTTTATGTTAGAACATAGTACAGGATGGCTACAGGGAGAAAAGAGCTAAGGAAGAGGGAATGAAGAAGAGATGTCACATTTCTAGTTAGATTTTAAATTCCATGAGATAAGGCTGCAAAGTACCCTCAATATGCATAAAGATATGTGCTGCTAGTCTGAAAACAAAGCACAAAGGGAAAGAGAGACCTCTGTCCATTTTTCAACAAATGAGAACTCCCAGGCTTGGTGACAAATGAGGGTGTTGCCATAGTCACCAATTGTTTTTAATTACAGGAAAAACCAGAATATATCAATTGCAGAAAAACTGTTCAGATAGTCCCAGACTTATGATGGTTTGATTTCAATTTTTCAACTTTACAATGGTGCAAAAGAAATATGTATTCAGTAGAAACTGTAATTCGATTTTGATTTTTGATCTTTTCCTGGGCCGGTGAAATGCGGTACTCTCTGGTGATGTGGGCAACTCCCCACCAGCCACGTGATCATGAGAGCAACCAAGACTCTACAGCATACTGTGTTGTCTGCATTTTTTGGATATGGTGTTCTGTGTTGTTGCTTCCCATCATGTCTAACAAATGCCCATCTGTGTTTCCTGCTTCTGGTGAAAAGAAAGCCAGGCAATCACTCTTGAGGTGAAACTCAACAGTGCTGAGTGTATTGAATTGCATTTTTGACTTCCAATATTTTCAACTTCCGATGTAAGTTTGATTGGGATGTAACCCCATGGGAAGTCAAATAGCATCTCTACTTTAATATAGCTCTGGTTCCAACCAGGGAAGTTTTGAGCAAAAATAAATAAATACATACACAAAGAAATAAAGAAAATTTAGAAATTTTTTTAAATGCAGTAGGCAAGGATGAACTAGCTATGTGGCTGCCAAGAGAGCAATTGAGTTTTTACCTCACACTATCTCCTATATTAAGGTTAGCAGACAATGGCAAATAGATTGGGAAATAAGCATATGACACTACTACAGCTTTTTTCTTTTAAAGAAGAAACTTGGACTAGTCTGTCTCATAAGTGAAGATGATCAGAGAAATGGTAAAGCAGGAAGGTTGGTGATCTTGAAAAGTTAGATCACTTCTAAGTCATCTGTGCTTATTAATTTTAAAACTAAAGCACTTTCGGTCACATCTATGCTCTTTACTAAGATAACTGCACATAGTTGTAAATGAAATGGGCTCTGATTAAGTGAACCTTCAATTTCAGATGAAAGCAAAGAGGACTTATCCCATGTATATACATAACCATAAAATTGTTGACTGGAACTGCCATGAAAATACCATCCTTATTTAGGTATTTTCTCTCAAAAATATATTTATAAGTGATTTTTCCTATATTTTCATATCACTCAGTATATAAGTCTATTAAATTGCTTAACAAATTGTATCATATTTATTTTTTTAAGGTGCCCTGCTCCCTTCATTAAAATGTGAGTACCATAAAGTTAGAGAGAGCAGTTTTTAAATTAATTTCCCATTCCCAGTGGCTAGCACATTGCTCTGCTTTGGGAACAGGAATAGGCCACTCAGTGTTTGATTTAATGAATGGATGGATGAAGAAACTAGAGAATGAGACGCCCCGCCAACCAAAATCATTATACCGCTGTTGCTGTCCTAGATGCCCATGTCTCTGCCACTTAGATATGCCCTCCAGTTTCTGAGGAAGGCTTCCCAAATGAAATATCTTGAGTCCTAAATTGACACTCACATTTGACCTTTGTTCTCACTTTCAGTAAATGGCAACTCTGCAGTCCTTTAAATGGTCAGATTGACTTTGCCATTGACTCCCTGACTCCATCTCTCAGTGGGAGCCCCTATTTGCCAATCACTCCCTCCCCTCAGCCAAAAAAAAAATTATGTTAGCTCCACAAGGGCACTAATGCTGTCTCGTTGACCATTGTATCTGGAGTGCCTACCATCTAATAGTCAGTCCAAAGACATTTGTCAAATGAGAAAATGAATTAGAGATTTCTCTGCCATACCGACCAGTCTTCAATACTGCTATGAAAAAAAAATAAGATAGGAATAAAAAACTACATTAAACTCTGCACTGACATTGAGGGGTTCACTAGTGGTCAGCAAAAGGTGACTCTGGAATCTGAGGATGTGTTAATACCATTGTGCGTGGTACTTACAGCCCTGTTATTGTGTCCCTGGAATAGCTGTGATAAGAACAAACCTGTCTTCCTTGTGGCTCGGTTGGAAGAAAAAGTCTCTTCTTTAGACACACACACACACACACACACACACACACCCTCTTATTTAAAGCAGTAATGTGTCCACTTAGAAATAATTCATGACTATGTTACCAAGAAAAAGAATGCCCTGGGAACTCTGGATCCTGAAGGGGTACATTAATAGTGCTGTAAATTTTGGTGGGAGAAATCACATTATTTTAATGAATGCTACTCATAAAATAATGGAATAAAGATGTCCTCCTTATAATAGAAGTACAAGTTATGACACAAATTACTCCTTTTTCCCATTTCCCTTTAATCAAGCTACCCTGGGAAGATGAAAGAGTAAAGAGAATGAGCTTGAACTTGAAAGAAAGACGATGCATACCTGAGTAATTGACCTGATCCGTTCATTGTCATTATTCTTTTTGCATTTGTTTTAGGTTAGAGTTTGGCAATAATCAAACTTAGTACAAGTAATAGTTATACGTACAGTTCATCAGCTCTCAGTTTTTAAGTTTTTGAGACTGAAACGGAAGGTTTATAATTATTTCCTCTCAGTAAATTGTGGATTCCTGTATCCTATAGAAAGGCATTGCTAAAAATAAAGCACAGGACTGATTGGCCTTCACTGTCTGCAACACAATCAATAATGTAAAAAGTTGACCATGGAGACATTAGCCATCCATCCAATAAAACACCTTTAACTTGCTTCACTCGGTCAAGCGTAAATGCAAAAACAAAGGAAGGTGCTGATAGACCCCCTCTAGGACTCTTTGAACCCAGACCCCTAATCCAGCTTTGTCAGTTATTTTGAATAGATATCAACAGAGATTTTGAACAATCCTTTTCACCCCCTGAGGTCAAAGGAGCGGCTGTATTTTTAAAAATTAAAACTTAAGTTTCCAGTGTAACTTTCTCTTGATCTTTAAGGCTGATATAAGCTCCAGAGGAGAACTTCACACAGAGTCCCCATCTCATATTCCGCCTGCCAAACACAGAAGCAGTGGGGCCCGTCCAGCTCTCCTGCAGGACAGCCACAGCCTCTGTATGAATTTCAGTCACCAAAGCGTAGCCCCCGCCCTTTCCCTCGCCCCGCCCCGCCACAAAAGAAAACTCCTGCTGCTTTAAGGAGTTCTTGTCAGGTGATATAGGTAGGAAAAATAATACCCCGCTCTATACTTATATAGTGTCTTTAATTATTCCATACAACGCAACTTTGTGAAGATGGCAACTTTGTGAAGTAGTCAACATTTAACAGCTGTGAAAACTGAGGCCCAGAGAGGTGAAAAG
Source organism: Pteronotus mesoamericanus (assembly GCF_021234165.1). NCBI lineage: Eukaryota > Metazoa > Chordata > Mammalia > Chiroptera > Mormoopidae > Pteronotus > Pteronotus mesoamericanus. The sequence goes on from NW_026555329.1 coordinate 34,180,987, forward strand.
GGTTTGCCTAAAGTCACACAGCTAGTAAGCCAAGTAAACCCATCTGTTGACTTCAAAGGATAGTATTCTTTTCACCACGCTGTGCTCTTCTGGCCTGTTCAAAAGTTTTATTCAGCTTGTTTAAGCAGATGCTGGTATATTTTTGTACATTGTGTCAGTCGATATATGTTATATTGATGAAGTCCTGGGTCTTGGGGGGTCTGGCAATTGTGTCTGTCAGCTGCGTTTGGCTTTTCCAGGTGTCCCCCAGCTCTGGTTGCCTGGTCTGAGTAAAGATAACTCATTCAGCGTAATTCCAGTCAGGCCTTCAGAGGGACTGGAGGCAATGGAGTCTTTTTTGGTCAACTGATGACAACGGCATTTACTTCATTTTGCCTTTACTGCATATTGACTATGTGCCAGGCATTCTAATGGGCACTTTATACTATTGAGCTCATTCAAACCTCATAGCAACTCTATGAGGTAGGTACTACAATCACTCTTGTTTTACTAATAAGAAAACCAAGGCTTAGAGAGTGTTGGTGGCCTTGATCAGGGAGGATGATCAGAGACAGGAACCAGAGCAACTTGACTCCACAGCTCAGATTTTTAAAACCTGCGTTACACAGCCCAGAGAAGTTCCTGCCCGCTTGATCCGCCAGTAACCCTGTAGGGGGCCCCCGAGCTCAACAGACTCCAAGCCATTATAGAGAATACTGTCTTACAGAGCAGGAGCCAGCCCCCTTGGCTCAGGGCCTGCAGCCACTGCCAGAACAGGAAGGAGCTGCCATTTTAGCACTATAAAACTACCATGTCGTTTCTCTTTGGATAATTTATCAAAGCATGTAAATGCAGCCAAAGAACACATTCCTCAGCCACTGGGAACCTGAACAAAGTCCCCATGACACAGACTCTTTGGGGTCAAGAGCAAAACTCTTCAAAGACCTTAATAGAGGAAGAAAAGATAAAGAAAGGGGAAATAAAACTGCTGATCTGAGATCAGAAGTAGCTATTTAAAACCCATGTCTCCTGTACTTGCAGAAGCTTTGAATGTCCATTTTAATGGGTCATCCTTCAGCCTTTGAAAACAGCCCCTGGTGAAGGGAGCAGCTCCGCCTGCGCAGGCCTTCCTTTCTGACCAGCCCACGGTGCCGCGGGTCCCGGGCCTGTGTGAAGGCCTCGCGGCTGCCATTCATTCCCCCAAGCCAGGCCTCTTCACCCAGACAGCAGTCTCACCTCCAGGAGCAGGGTTCAGAGATGTTTTTTGTTTTGTTTTCGGTAGGAAAGCTTATTTAAAGAAAGCCCAATAAATGAACTATTCCGAGGGACAGCAGGGCATGGAGTCTGGTAGTTTCTGACCTCAGCCCACCCACTGGCATTCAAAGTGCTGAGTTTCCAGGTTGATAGGAGCCTTAATAATCACAACGTGCTGGCTAAAGGTTGCAAAGCTCCTGGCCTCAAGAATTTCCTATTATGTTTCTCATTCCAGCAAATCTGTATCTCTATTTTGAAAGTGCCCTTCCTGTGTTATGTGTTTTGTTATCTAAACATTCCTGGTCCAGAAAGCCTCAAGAGGAGGCATGTTCAGTGTCTAAGGCCGAAGAATCCCTCCAGCATCAGGCAGCAGTCACAGGTAATGAACAAGTTCTAAGTGAATGTTGGTGGTGGATTTTTCTTTCCACCCGGAGCTCCCATTAAAACGCCAGGCTTCAGATGAGAAGCAGACATGGTCTCTGGTACTAAAACACAAGAAGCCTGAATTATGTTTCTGTCTTCCCACAACCAGCACACCTGAACACTCAGCTCCCTCCTTGATGCCATGGGCCACGTGGCAAGAACAGGCGAGTCTACCATGCCAGTGCAGTTCCTGGCAAGTGAGAATGAACCAAAGAGGTCCTCTTTGTTCCCTAGGGTTACATTAGGCTGGGCAGGGGATGGAGGTGCTTTCTCAAAATGACCAATCAACTTCCCAAGCTTTCTCATGCTTTGGGTGGGTCCACCTCCCAACCAATCCCGTCTTTCCCCAGGCTAAACTGGCAGGCCTCTTTGGTTCAGCACCTCCCCCTGTGCCATTTTGACATCTAAGGCACAGGTGCCTGCCTTCCCCTACAGGCACCGCTCCCCACCCCGCGCCCCGCGCCCGTCTGGTACCAGAGGTTGTGGGGGAGGGCTTTTTCTCTCTTCAATTATCTTGCTAGCTTTTCGCACTTGGCCCTATCAATGGATACTTCTAGCTTTGCGCACTCAATGTAAGAACTTCCCCCTGCCACCATCTTGGTCAATGGGGGAGACCCCCGCAATCCAGTCTACCGGTAACCCTTGAAGTGCAGCCTGAGGAGGATCCCCTTATCTCCAGTTTAGGGTCCACCGTTTGAACTTATGGGGCGTGACCTGACCGACCCAGGAAAATTGAGGAATGGGTGGAATGGGGCGCCCTCCTTTCTGTGACAGGATAAAGCAGGCAAGGTCCAGGAACGCAATGAGGAGACCAAGGTGCAGCCAGGAAGCCACCAGGGGGCGGTCTTTCTCCCGCGGGCAGGCATTTCCGCTCCTACATTGTGGTCTTGGGGAGTAGGGGGTGAAACCCAAAATTATGCTCTAACCTCTCCCTGCTTGCACGGTGACCCAGAGGAAGTCGCTTACCCTCCGGCAGTTTCCTTTGGGGAATACAAAAATAGCTCCCACCAACAAGCACCAGAGGGTTGCCGCATGCACACCAACTTGGGAATACCCTGGCAAAAGCAGCCCATTTGCACAGATGATTATCATTACAAATACCGACTTCGCTGTTGAAGTCTATCTAGCACCTGTGTTAGAATGGTTGCACATGTGTTGGGAGCTGCCTTCTGAATGACTCTACCCACGCATTCATGTGAGGATTAAGCTCCCGAACTGCAGAATAGTATTAGCAGGTCCCTGTGACATTTACTTCTCAAAAATCTCAGATTCAGAAGACAAATCTCAGGTGGCAGCTCTGTGGTCAGGCCCCCTCCACCCAGCTTAAGGACAAAGAATTAGAAGCGTCTTAATTACTCAGGTCTAGGGACTTCAGGCCTGAGCCAGAATGAAGGGAGCCTGTGCCCTGGACAAACCCCCCACATTTTTCAAGCAATTTCTCCAGTTCATTTGTTTTAAGCACCTTTGAATTCCTCTGGCATAATCACCCTATCCTTTGTCAACACAAAGTGATTGTTTAAACGACTCAATCATATCATGCCATGGGCGACTATTTCCATTTATTATGATTTATTGCCTGTTTAGCACCAATGTTTCAGACACATTCAACAGCAGAGGAAGCTTTGAAAATGATTTTTCTTTCTGCTCTGGAAGCTGACAGCATAGTAAGACAGCCTGCTTAGAGTACAGGGAAGATTATCCGCACTGATGAGGGTTGTCAGTAAGGACATTTGGGGAAGGAGGTTTAATTTTCCAGATGAAAAAGAACAAGACTTTCTTATTGCCATTGATCCTCCTATGGACCTAGAACACTGATTAAATTGATTAAAGAGAGGGAATTCTCGGTTCTTCACCAGGCCAGGAACAGATTTGTCACAGATAAACCAAAGTCACATGATCCCACTGAATGCAAGAGTCTGGAATCAGTCTTAGATCCCCAGCACAGGCCCAGCCAGCACCTTTAGGCCCTGAATAAGTGCTTACTTAATCGATTAATTCAAGTGTGAGAGAACAGACCACTTATTTACCCATCACTAATCACGTCTACAATTTAGGGAATGGAGGTTATTTGTAACTGAGCTTTTTAGGAAAGAGTCCATCATCATTTTAATTCTTCCCTCAGGATGTTGCCAGGATGTTGTGAGGTGCTGAGCTGACAATCCCGGGACCGTGGTAACCAGGGACGCAGGCTCCTTGTTGTTCTTTATAATGACAGTTAACTAACTTTTTTAAGTTCTATAATATGTGAGTATTAACAATTAGAATTATTTGTAAAAATTAAGGAGCACTATCCACTAACATCATTCAGATATTCTCTCCCCAGTGATGCCTGAATGGAAAAGAGGTAGTGACTGTCCTGTCCTGAATGAAATTCTGAACGGGTCCCCGGAATTCGCTGCGCCGACATCCCCGCCCCACGCGGGCCCCGGGCTCCCGGCCTGCCTGCGGCCCCTCGCCTGCGCCGCCGCCCGAGCACTCAGCCAGCGCGGCCCACACATTAGGGCTTTCCTACCTGTGCACAGACCATAAAAATCAAGGCCCTGATAAACCATCATCCGCAGTCACAGCCTAATAGTTCCAGATCTTCTCAGTTCAATTTTGTTTCTGAAGAAGTGAAATGCCTTATCTTTTGCTAAAATGAAATGAAACCTGCTTGAAATCGGTCATTATGTGTAAGTCCTAAGGCTACAGAAAGGGATACCCATCAGTTTGTTTCTGGGAAGGTCTGAGACTTTTGAAGTTTGAAGAAATGAAAGTTCATAGGCAGCCTTAATACCAGTCCAGCCAGAACTGTCCTTTTTTAAGTAAGGCAAACTCACTGCCTCTGCCTCCCCCAACGCGCGCGCCGGACCCCTCTGCCTTCCGCGGGCCTCCCTCCGGCTGCTGAGCCCTGGCTCCTGCCTTCCCCCGCCTTCCCACCCCCCTGCTTCCCCAACGCACACACCTTGGGAACTGCAGCATGAATTCCGATGAGGGCTCAGATGGTTCAAACAGTGTCATTATTTGTTCTGTATTATCAAAGCAGGGCAGATGAAGGAGGCTGTCACCCCGCCCCCGGGTGAGACAGTTTTTTTGCATCGTCAGCTGCCTGATGGGGAAAAGGGATACAGTAACCAGGACTGCGTGACTGGAGCTAAGAACACAGTAGCCCCAGGGCCCTAGGTTCAGAGAAAGGCCTGGGGTCCCATCTGGACCAAGGCAGCCAGGCTACTGCCTGCTGAAGGCTTGTGTTGGCGACAGCCCCTGCTTGCCTGTATGGCAGCGCTTTGATCTGGATGCCTCCTGGGCTCTGGTCCCATCTTAGGCAGATTGTCCAGGTGGCACACCTGCCAGGATCTATAACTGCTCATCCTTCCCTGGGGCTGTCCCTGTGCACACAGCATCTTCTGCAGAATGTATGGGGAAGAACTGATAAACCCACACCTCTCCTTTTTGTTCTTCGTGGGAACTTTAAGTAAAAGTTACATAAAGGCTCCAAAGGGTGGAAAGGGCCCTGGCCTGGTGGCTCAGTTTGTTGGAGCGCCATCCTGTACACCAAAAGGTTGCAGGTTCAATCCCTTGTCAGGGCACATGCCTAGGCTGCAGGTATCTATCTCATAAGTTTGTTGTGAAATTTGAACAATGGAATGCAAGCACAACATTTAGCATCAATAGTAAATGTCAGTGAATATTAGCTGTTTTTACTATTATAATTCTTATTTATAAACACTGCAAAAAACTGTTAGGTTTTTTTTTTTAACTATTATAAGAGTTCAGGTAATTTTAATTTCCTTCACAGATGTCTTGGGTAGCTATTATATGATTTAGGCTCACAGAAGCCACGCAATTTGCCCAAAGCCACACAGTTGTTCAATAGTAAAGCTAAGATTTAAGTCTACACTGCCTCAGCTCTAGATCTCGGTTGTCTCTCCCATCTCTGGTGTTCTTGAACACTGGTATTACAAAGTCAGGCTCGAACCTTCCAGTGGCTCTCTAGCACCTGCAGAGTAGGCTCCACAGTCCTCCGCACGTCCTGCCGACGAAGAAACTCGGCATTGCTTCCTCTCCTGTCCCCCCACCTCACATCCTGCGTCAGCCCTTGAGGTGTCCCCCTCAAATATCCTACACACGTAAGATAGAACTTAAACAAGTGAATGAGTAAGTGAATGTATGAATGCAAGGATGTATGTGTGGTGAATTCTGGAAAACAGTGAAAAAGCTTAGTTTAAGTGTATAAAAGTGAGAGGTTTGGAGTTTTTCTCTTTTCAAGGTAGGCAAGAGCTGGACAATTTTCAAAGCAGAAGAGAAGCAGAGAAGTAACCACTTGAAAGAAAGGCTAATTATTGAAGAACTAGGGGATGATAATGCTGCTAATAATAAAATTCTTATCAGTCTCATTTTAACTCAAAGACTATTTTCTTAGGGAGGCCTCTCTGAACCCCTAAAAGAGGTTAGCTCTGCATTAAATGATTCTTTACCTTCTTTTTTTCCACTGTCCTTTTGATGATACATCACATTCAAAACCACTTGTTCTGTATTTACCACATCTAACAAGCTCCACAAGGGCAGGGCATCATCTTGTTCATGCGGATTCCCAGCAGTTAGCACGGTGTCCGGCACAGAGTTGATGTTTAATAAATCAACTTTTACGAGTGATCTTGCTTCAGCTTGCTGAAACCGATAAAATAAAAAGAAATTTCATTTCTTGATAAAAGACTCTAAAACATGACACTGTGATTGAAGCAATGCACAGTTAATAAGTTTTAGTTCAAGTATAATTTCTGTCAAGATGAGTGAATTGACTCACCTCTTAGATAAGGAGGAGGGGTCACCCTTATTAACTCTCCTGCTTAAAAATGCCCCCATTGTCTTTAGGGTGAAGTAGTCATGGCTTCGTTGGCACCAAGCCTTCTCCCCGCCTGCTTTCCCAGCCTGCTCTCCGCCACTGCCCCAGGCAACCCTCGGCATCCCACAACAGCCCACTGAGCACTTGCTGATCCCACTTTCTGGAATACTCTTTCCTACTTTCTACATCTAGCGAACTATTATTCTCCTTTCAAACTCAAACTAAAATCTCCCCTACGTTCCCAATATGGGACAATCTGCTCTTTCTCTGCCTCCCCCACAGCACTCTGTCCTTGCCTCTAAAAGTCTGGAAACCTGAAGTCCTGCTAATAAGTTCCTTGAAGGCACTAATTGTTTCTTGTTCATCTTTACATCTCCAGTGCCCAGCACAAGTCTGCATAAAGGTCAATACATTTTCTAATGTGTAAATATAAGAGAAAACCTCAGGGTCCTCCTTGACTATCCTCTTTCTGTCACACCCCATATACATCCATCAGCAGGTCCCATCTAGTCTGTGTCAGAAATATGTCCTGTATCCAGCCCCTTCTCACCACCTCTGTCACTATCTCCTTAGTCCAAGCCACCATGATGTCCCTGGGCCACCACAATAGTATCCTGGCTGGTTTTCTTGATTCCAGCTGCAATCATTCCCGCACATAGCAGCCACACCAAAAGTGTGCAGGTTCAATCTCTGGTCAGGGCAGGTATGGGAGACAACAAATCTGTGTTTCTCTTTCACATTGATGTTTCTTTTTCTCTCCCTTCCTCTCTCTCAAAATCAATGAGCATGTCCACTGGTGAGGGTTTTTTGTTGTTTTTTTTTAAATTAAAATATCATCCCTCTGCTGGAGATCATCCAGTGGCCTCCATCACACTTAAAATAAAATTCAAACTCCTTCCTGTTTGGTCCCTGTTTGGTCTCACACTTCCCCTCCTCTACCTGTTAATCCTACTTACCCTTTCTCCAACAAGCCGAGACTTCTCTTTGCTCTTGTTCCATTTTTGCCCATATGACCTGCTCCTCGGCGGCCAAGTCCCGCTGGATGTCACCTCATCAGAGAGGCCTTCCCTGACCACCTTATCTAAAACAGCCCACATTTCTCTCTGTTGCCTTGCCTTACCTTAATTTTCTGCATTGCACTGATCCGTATCAGACTTGGTTTTATTACCTATTTGCTTATTAATTTTCTGTCTCTTCCACTGTAATAGTGAGGTCCATGAAGACAGGAATATTGCTTTCTTCAGAGATGTATATTCAGTGAATAGACCTATATAACATAAGCAGTTGGCACTCAATAAATATCTGCTGAATAGTTTAAAAAAAGTTCCTCCAGGCATCTGCAGAAGATGGAAGTCCCACCACAGCCAACCAGGGTCAGGGGTGGTGGTCATGCACTGGGAAGGCATGGACATTTCTGGCACTTTCTGCAGAAACAGGTTAAAATACCTGGCCTTTCTCCAAAGCATATGAACTCCACCCAGCTCCATAACACCTACCGCACCAGGCTGCAGTCACACCTTTTGGTGGAGAGCAGAGGCACGCTGCCCGCTCCCTAGGCCAAGGGAGGCCAGGCCACCCCCTGACAAGAAAAAGCAGACGGTGGTTCCTGCTGCCCTTCAGGTTGTGCATCCAAAGCTTCCATGGAAGTCTGTCTAGCTGGAGCACCTGGTTCACAAGGTCGGCTAAAAGCACCAGGAGGTGACAGCCACCCTGGGTGGGAAGAGGAAGGAGGAGACCAAGATTCATTACTGGAAGAAAGGACAGCTCATGAGACTATTTAAAACAGGCCAAAAATAACAAAGAGAAAAGTGACCAGTATACAGAGAACCTCAAGACCCAGGACTCCTGGTCTGAACGCAATAAAGACTGCTCATTTTTCTCATATTTGTCTTGACCTGCCCTCCCCCATCACCACCCTGGGATGTGGGGGACCCAGGGGCAGCAATCCAAGTACCCGGGGTTTAGAAGACTAGGGACATAGATAAGGCCTTAGTCACTGCTCCTGTTTAAGAAAGGCCTTTAAAAGTTACTTTAAATCTCTCTATAGCTGTGTAGGTATAACTAGTACATGTCTTACTTGTTTGTGGAGAGTTTCAGAAAATCAGTATTAGGGACAACCAGTTACCTCAGTTTCAGTATTTGCAAAAATCAGCTAGGAAACTGTAATGGGGGAGAACCTGCTTCCCACATGGTCAGGTACTGTGCTCCACAGCTGGTAGAATGTGGGGAAATGCGCGGGCAGCCTGAGCCTGGCATGGTGCCCCCAGGCAGGGAGACAGGCAGCCAGGGGGAACAGGCGCTGCCTTTGCCACTCCCCTGTAGTTTGTTATAAGTAAACTATATTAAGAGGGGTGGGAGAGGATGGATAGAGCATCTGGCTACCAGGTCCCACCAGAGAGGGAATGAATATGAGTACGGCGTTTTGAAAAATAAAATTGGATGCAGAAAAAAAGCTATTGTCTAAGGATACTCTGAATGAAATATGGTAACAACAAAATTGGATGGCTCCAGGCACAAGAGCTCTGCTTCCACTAATTTACTTGCTTTTAAACAGCCAGGTTGTTAAAAGGGGACTTTGTTCCCTGGGGACGTGTTGATGGGAATATAGTTGCATATCACCATGGGGCCTCAGTCGAGATGAGCATTAATCTTATTCCCATGTCTTGCCCATGGATGGCTTCCAGAGGCTGATGAAAGGATCATGAAGATCTTGTTTGGGCACCACAGAGGCACAGATTTAGCTGGAGCCCAAGAGTCTCCTAAGTAGTTCATTTCCACTCCTTCCATCTTTGACAAGAGTTGGCTATTATTATCAGCTTTGTCATTTCTCCCATGAAATGGGTTCCTTATGATTGATTATCTCTGCTCCCTGCCACTCAAGACAGGGCTGTACTTCTGTGATGAAGAACACTATTCTAGAAAAGCTTTCAGATTAAAGATGTTATCTAAATATTAAAATAAAACTTCCTTAATTCAGATTCTGTTAACTTTGTGAATTCAGAATTCATTATCAGTTTCACTGGGCTGAGACTTATCTTAGTCCAGTAGTGAGGGGAAAGGGAGGTTACTAAGCAAATTAGTGGCAGAAACCTTATTTGCAAAAGGTATAACCAGTTTAAAAAGACTTCTTCACACCAGGCTTAAAAACAGTATATCAGCACCATTAATTTTTTCACATTAAAAAAAATTAAGGTATAATTTATATAGTAAAATTCACCCTTTTTAGTGTACAATTCTACCAGTTTGGCAAAACACGCAGTTACTACCAAAATCAAGATACAGGACAGTTCCATAATACCCCCAATTCTCTCATTCTCCATGGTGGTCAAGCCTCTTCCCGCCCCAGTTCCTGGAAACCACAGATCAGCTTTCTATCCCATTAGTTTTAGCTATTTGAGAATGTCATATAATGGGAATCATACAGTATATGACCTTTTGAATGTGACTTCTTTCACGTAGCACGGTGCGTCTGTGAGTCACTCGTGTTGGTGGGTGTATAGGGAGTTTGTTCCGTTTCACAGCAGAGTACTGCTATTCCATTGAACCACAGTGCACTTTTCTGTTCACCAGCTGGGCATTTGAGTTAAAGCCACTATAAAAATTCACAACCAGGTTTTTGTGTGAACATAGGTTTTAATTTCATTTGTGTAGATACCTCAGAGTTGGACTGCTGAGTTGTATAGTAGCTAAATGTTTAACTTTTTAAGAAACTTGCCAAACTTTTTCTAAAGTGGCTGTTCTACTTTTCATTCCCAACAAAAACGTGTGAGAGTTCCAGTTGCTCCACATCTTTGCCAGTTTGTTCAGTTTTTTTATTTTTGTTTTTTAAATTTTAGCCATATTTATAGATATGCAGTAGTGGTATCTTCTAGTTTCAATTTGTATTTTGCTATTAATGAAGTGGAGCATCCTTCTATGTGTTTATTTGCCATTTATATATCTTCTTTGGTGAAGTAATAATCCAAATTTTTTGGCCTGTTTTAAAAATTAAGTTCAAACTATTAATTTAATGGCCGATATGTATGTAAATATCCATATATATGATTTCATTTGATCAGCACAATTCTAGGAGGGAAGCAGAGCAGATATTATTCCCAGTTCTCAATATCCCTGAGAAATTGGAAATGGTCACATAGTCATGTGAACTTGAGCCCAAGTTCACCCCAGGTGGCAGTACTGGAGAGAGAAACGCGGCTTGCCATTGACACTTTCCTCTGCAAGTTGCTGACTTACTCTTCCCGAAGACAAACAGGGCCACTATTCAGCAGGACCGTGAACTGTCAGCTGAGGCTGCAGGTGACTAAGTTATGGAAAGGTAAAGTCTGTCCTTCCATCTATCCTACACACATTTCCAGCCCCCTCCTGCAGTGAGACTTCCTGTGTGTTGTCTCCCTCCTCTGGAGTCCAAATCCCAGCTAGTAGCACTGAAAAACAATCTATTAAATAAATCGTCCCTGACTTTCTCCTCTGCCCCCAACCGCTGAGTGGGGATGTCTGCATTAGAATGAGGGCCTTCAGAGACACCACTTCTTCCTGCTGCGGCTCTGGAGCTGCTCCGTCAGAGCTTCAGGGGTGCTGAGAATTAGTCAGAGAGCCCCGGCAGGTGGAAGCAGGGGCTTCAGATCCTCCCAGCCCAACCAGAGCAGTTTTGTTTTTATCTGTTTTACATTTTGGGCTTTCATTTAAGATTTTGTTTGAAAAGAAGAGAATGTTGCTTTCTGAAATATGCTTGAAATAAATGGCCCAACATATGTCTCATATATCCTGTAATGCAGATATTTTACTAATTGAAACTGACCCCTCGAAATTCCCACATCCCCAGATCAATCTGGATGATGAAGATTTTACCTCATTGAAAAATAGAGCTGAGTTTTCCTTATCTGTTCTTCATGCCCCTCCTCTGCAGGTCATACCAAGTATTGACTCCCTTTGGCCTCCGGGGTGTACAGGAAGGGTTTGGCTGGTATCATCAGACCTGGAACATGTTTACTGCAGTGCACTGCTTAAATATTATCTTTTTTCCTGTGTGCCCTGATGTGGAAAAGGTTAGGAAGCCCAGAACAGAACTGTGGTTTGGACTTGGACTCTGGAGGCACATAGTTCATCATTCTCACTCGCAGACACTAGCGGAGTAGTCCTGGCAAACTGCTCAATTTATCTAAGCCTCAGTTTTCTCATCTGTGAAATGAGGACAGTAGTGCCGTATTTCTTAGAACTGTTCTGAGCATTAGAAGGTAATGGATATGATGCACACGGCACAGTTCCTGGCACATATGAAGAACTCAGCCAATGCTCGCTCCATGCGCAGCCCCACAGAGCCCTGGGATTTGCCCCTTCGGCCACAGAGGTAGTTATTAGCATTTGCCATGGGCTTACTACTGCACCTTGATTATGCTTTCAAGATGAGTATAAATGTAAAGGATCACTAAGCAAATATGAGCACAATTTTTGAAGTTATTAATGTTTATAACACCTAGTTTACATCTCTCTGGTAATAAAAGTGAAAAAATACATGCTTAAAGGCCATTAACAATGCCTCCAGATTGGAAACAATGCTTCAGACAGAGCAGAAGCAAACTAAAATAATTTGTTCTGAAATTTTTAAATGCACATTTTTCTTATTTGTGTTTTGTTACAAAAAGCAATTGCCTTTGTAATGGTCGAACAGATCCAGATAAGCCATAATGGTTTGAACACACCCTTAAAAGATTTTTCTTTTCAACACCAAATGACTTCACATTACTATCCTTTGATCTACTCTAATTATTTTTATATTTCTCACAATATTCTAAATTAGAAGAAAATATATTTCAATGCAACCATATCAGTATTCTTTAACCCAGCCAATTGTAGATTGAAACAAGAAAGGTTTCTGTAAAAAGAAGTAACACTTAAAAAATCCATGAACCTCTTTGCAAAATAATTTTGAGCAGTAAAAGTATTTATGTCTCAAACTCACTCAATGTTTTCAATATCTAGTGTATTTTCGATTCAGTCCAGGTTCAAGGTGTGACACTCTGAGGGACATTTTTAAAGTCCATAGTATTATCCCTGTTCTTAAGAAATCTAATTTCATTATTCTCTGATTCTAGCTCATACTTACAGCATTTTCACAAATCAATACCCTAATTACGGCAACAGTTCTGTGTCCACAATTCAAACACAAACTGCATTTCAGAGTTGCCATTTAGAAAAATGATGGATCTGCCTGTGACGATCACTTTAGATGGAAGTTTTTGTCAGGCTGCCCCAAAAGAAGAAATGAGCCCCCTTTCTCAGTCAGGATAGTGGGTAACGAAGGAGTCTAATAACAGTGCTTCAGCTGAGCTTGTAGAACATCACCCACTTCAGAAAGTCATTCAACAACCCTACTCCATCACCCACCAGCTACACAGCCTTGAGCAAGTTACTTAACTTTGTGCCTTAGTTTCCTCATCTGTAAAACGTGCACGTTTTCATGTGAGTAAATGCGTTCCAAAGGCTTAGAAGAGTGTCCAGTACCTAGTAATCACCTCAATCAATGTTAGCTATTGCCATTATTATTGTAACCAACGGTGGTACTATTACCTTCCTAAACACCTTAATCCAAAGGCAGCCATTACGATCTGTATACCAGCTCTGCAGTGAGAGAAAGAAAGCAGCGTGGGAACCCTTATTCAGGACTTGGGGGCTTAATCATCCCAAAGCTGGAAGCCTTATGGCTATCAGGTGAGTTGTGAGGCAGGGGACAGGTCCCCTTTCCCCTGAGACAATCCCTGGCTCTCTTCCTGAGCAGTCTCCCTTACCTTCAGCACTGGATAAAATTAACTCTTCTTTGATTTATATTTTCCTTTTCTGCACAAATTTTTGCTAGATACAAGAGCCACCTGGGAGAACCAAGAATGCAGGTCTGCAATTAAGTAGTTTATTCCTAGTTGGTCACTTCTATGGTCACTGTCACTTGGGTTATATTCCATAAGATAAACAAGATGGGGTATTTCATTTTGTTTTCTTTTGATCGCAGGCATATGAAGTAAAAGAGTGTATTTTATTTTCCAGTACTCTGTGTTCCCATAATTTAAGAAATAGTACAGCTTTTAACTCAAAAATAATGGTGTGTGTGTGCCATTTGTGTACATATATACAAATAATATATAATTATATATTAATCAGCCTGCATTCTAGATTCTAGAAAGGAAAGAACCACTGTTAAACGCCAGGGGAACTTGGCCATATGTTCTTGGATCCAGAGCTTCTCTTTGTCCCTCTCCATCCCAGGGAACACTGATGAAAGCTGAGAACTCTTCCCAATTAGTAGGCAAGGACCCCCAGAAAACGGAAATATCTTCTGGAGGGCAGGCCCCTTGTAGTACAGTCCTTCCCCTCTAAGTGAGTGTTCTAGGAACCCATCCATATCAGTGCACCAGCTGGCGTTGTCATGAGAGGCTTCGTTCAGCTTCAGTGAATTTTTTTTTGAAGACTCAGCACATTTGCCCATTTCATGATGGGTGATTTATGAGCACACCTGCCCACACCACATTGAGTGTTCAGCAGTTTTTGACCAAAAAAAGCATGCTCCTGGTGCCACAACCTCCATATTCACCCAGTCTCACCCTGAGCAACTTTTTTTTGTTTCCCCTAATGAAAAAAGTCCTCAAAGGGAAACATTTTTCTGATGAGGGAGAGGTGAAACAAAAAATAACAGAAGCACTAAAAGGCATCAAAATCGACAAGTTCAAAAACTGTTTTGAGCAGTGGAAAAAAAACATCTCAATAAGTGTATTGCATCAAATGGAGAGTACTTTGAAGGTGACTGAAGTTTAAACATGTGAGAATAAATACACAATTTTTTATAAATAAATTCCAGGTTTTCTTGGGTCCCCCTTTCTACTTTCTGTTGCCAGTATCCTCTTTCTGCATTCTTCCCTCCAAACTAATTTATTTCCTCTTTTACTTCAAATATATGTCATCATTTCACCACCATTCTCTCTCTAAAAATGGATAAAAATCACAAACACAGACCTGTTTGGGGCAGAGTATTCTTTAAATGAAGATCTTTTGCCTTGAATTATTCCCTCAAGTTGGCATTTGGTTTCAAGTCTTCCCTTTCTATTTGTGGAATAGAGTTATTTGTTCATCAAATATTCATTGCGCACTTACTCTGGTGTCCGACGGTAGGCTGGGTGTGAAGTCCACTGTGATAAGTAAGACCAGTGTGGTCACTGCCCTCTGTAATCGAGGCTGATGTTAATCAAATCAGGAGGCAAATACATAATTACAAGTTATAAGCACTACGAGGAAACAAAAACAAGACAATCTTGAGGAGAGTAGAATATCTGCTATGGATTGGGGTTCCCTGACGTGATATTTAGGAATCCTAAAGGATGAAAAGGAGTGCCATGTGAATAATTGGGGGAGCACATTCCAGACAGAGGCGTCAGCAGTGACATCCCAGAATAGAGAATGAGCTTGGTGCAGCTGAGGACGTGAACCGAGGCCACTGTGGGTGGGGGAGAGCGGGTGAAGGCTGCTGCAGCTGAGAGGCTGGCCGGGATCAGATCACACAGGCTTTTGTGGATCGTGTTAATAATTTTGGATTTTAATCTAAGTGGTAAGAATTCACCAAAAGTTTCAATTGAGGGAATGGTGTGATCTAACTTATATCACAAAGAGGCGTTGTGGATGCTGTATGGAGAATCGCGGAGGTAGGCAAGAGTAAAATAAAGAGAAGAATGGGTTATTGTAGTTGCCCATGCGAGAAACAGTAGCTTGGCCGGCCCACCTCTTAGATATGGTAACTAGGTTAGTTGTCCTGGCCTCTGAGCTCAGGGGGGAGGTGTGGGGTTCACAGTATACTCTACTTAACTTCTCTTGTCTGAACAACCCTGAAATTCATCTTTGCAATTTCTGTCTTTAAGAATATCCCAAGGGTTAAGGAAAGATGACCATTCACACTGTGGCCTTCTTTTAAGAGTGATGATCTTGGACAGCCCACACTGGTTCCAGTCTTCCAGGGACTGTCCTGTATCTTGAACTAGGGTGGCGAAAGTGAAGGTGAACAGAAGTTGACAGAGTCCATATATATCTGAAGATAAGACTAATGTGGCTTGCAGGTGGACTGCATCTGTGAAGTGTGGGAGAAACAGGAATCAAGGATGACTCCAAATGATGGTTGTGCCATTCACCAGGATGTGGAAATAAGAAGAGAGTACCAAACAGGCTTGGGAATAAGAGATTTACATTTTGGACTTGTTAAATTAAAAATGCTAATGTATTTGTGTAGAGAGATCAAGTAGACAAATGGACATAGCAGCATAGAGCTTAACAGAAACATTCAGGACTATTGTTGTATAAAAACTACATGAATGCATGAGAACACCTAGGAGAGGCTATGAGGGAAGGAAATGACCTATGGCCAAGCCCTGATGAATGCCAGCATTAGAGGCCAGGTAAAAGAAAAGAGGAACCTACAAAGTAACTAGAGGAGGAGCTGCCAGAGCATTGGGACAAAAAGCTGGAGAGTGGGCTGTATGGCAACCAAGAGTCCGGCTTGCTTCTGGGGGCAGTCAGCTGGAGGGCTGGGGGAGGTTAAGTCCTGAGATGAACTCGGAGCCCCAGCCTCTGGATTTGACTACAGGAAGATCATTGGTGACCTGGACTAGAACAGTTTCGTTCAGGTGCCAGTAGGGTGGAGGAAGATAGTTCGGAATAAAAGATTTTTTCCGTTCTAATTTCATCTGTTGGGTTGAGACGGTGTCTGGACAAAGGAGCTGCAGAAATCCCAGCAGGCCCACATGGCTGTTGTCATCTTTCCAAGAGGTCTGTTATTTTTAATTCCAGCTAGAATATCTCCCACAGGAAGGATGTTTGGAGCTGGTTTCCTGGATAGCAACTTCATAAGTGAACATGATCACACTCATTAGGCAGTGGTCAGTTCAAGAAAAAATAAAAAGAGAGGGAGGGAGAGGAAAGGGGAGAAGAAGAGGGAAAGAAAGAAAAATAAGGTTTGAAGATATGAGAATTAAATGGGATTAATTCTTCGGATTACTGTATATCAAGATTTCATGAAAACCGGAGGTTGAAATGTTGGAGAAGGCCTCTGGCTGACCAGCACGGTTTACGTCACCTGGATGCAGCAGGTGATAGGGCCGGGCATGGAAGGGGCCGCTGCTGCCTGTCCTTGCTGCTTTACGGAGCGTTGCAGGCTCAGCCTGGTGCAGGTGCTGCATGTCTAGTACTGAACTGGAGAATTCCTGTCCCCAAAAATGAAAACTATTAAACCACATATATAGGCATCCATCTTTTAAATCATTTTATTTCGTGATGGTAGTTCATTTTAATTTATGACTAATATTCTTAATCAGTAGTGGCTTAGAACATTTCAGCTTTTAGTTTCTCCCATTAAGCATTTAATAATCTGTAAACAAACACTTGAGAAGTGTTTTTATAAGAGGGATTCTTTTTATATTTTTGTATTTTGAATAATTTTACCTTCTACTTTACCATTGTAAGCAAGTTCAGAAATGAATGCTGTTTTCGGTTCCTTACTGGGATCTTGATTCTGTTGGTCACCAGTGGCGGCTGATTTGGCACATCCATTTCATGTATTTTAATCCTATTTGCAAGGCTACATCTTAGGAAAATTTTCTCAATAAGTAACAAGAGTAAAAAAAATATGACATTTTTCTCCTGGTTTACCCATTTTGTAATCTTGGTCAAGTTACTTAATCTCTCTCTGCTTCAATTCCTCCTTCAGGAAATGGTGTGAATAATCTCAACCTCCCTGAATCTCAGAAGTAATTTGAGGCCAGCTAATTGACTCTACTGTATGTGATGTAATGGGGGGAAAGAGCTATTAAAATGTGAAACATCCCTTTGATGGTCCAAGCTAGAGATTACCATTGTACCATTGCACAACTACCCTCTAGTTAGGCCTTTTGAACATCACTTTTAACTCTTTCAGGCTATATCTTCCTATGTTAGTGACATTGCCACCAGCTATCATTTTAAAACTATAATTTTAAAATTCTAACCCAGAAACAGAGTAATATACTACAACTTTCATAGAAAATATTTGCATCTGAGGATTTCAAAATATTCCAAGGATACCTGAGGTAAAACAAAACTACACCAGGGAATCAGCATATGGGAATGGCTGACTTACTGACTCAAAATCTCCCTGGCAAGTATGCTAGTTAATATGGTCCAGTATGTATGTACGCAGCCAATGGGGCACAATAGAAAAATCTGACTCACTATGTGTAAAAACTTGTTATAATCCTTCCATTGAAGGTGCTTTGCCCTTTGAAAGTACACGTCTCACCTCAATGAGGCAGACATTTTATCTTCACCTTATAAAGGGAGAAGTTGAGGCTCTGATAGATGGAGTAGTTGGTCCAAAACCACATCAATGGTAAATGCCAGAGGCAGGATTGGATTCCAGTTCTTCTGATGCTTTTCTAGGCTTTTTTTACCCACTACTAAGTGAGTAAACATAATAATTGACATCAGTCTATGGAAAGAAGGAAGAGAACATTGTGTCCTAAATATTCCATTCAAATTTAACATCAAAGGAAAAAAATTTTACAACTGATTTGATATTCTACAGGTGGCCAGAATTAATGGAACTATCCTGCCCTCTTCCTCTCCTCTCTTTATAATTCAGCATCTAGGGTACCAGATAAGAACCCTCAATCTGTAAACAAAGTAGACCCTTGATATTGATGGACTGAGTGTGTATAACGGGCCCAGACAGACTCTGACACATGACACTCCAGTGGCAGGAATCTGGGTGACATACACCGAGACTGGTGTAGGGGGCTGCCTCTCTTGGCTAGTGGGGTGCCTGGCCTGCCACTCCGTATTCAGATATCAGCGTGGCTTCTTTGTTCCCCACACATAACCATATACCAATTCTATGGAGAAAAAATACACTCTAGAATGACATTCCAAAATTTGAGGATTTCCAAAGGAATAGAATATATTCCTCACAAATATTAAGGGTTCACTGTATTGGATATCCCTGCTTTAATTTTGCTTTAGTGGCCAGAAACTCAGGTGCAATGTTAATGCTCATAGGGGTGACTAACTCATCCGTTCTCCCTCTACTTGGCTTCTGACCAGTGGTTGCATTTTTTAAAAGTCATTTCTCATTTTTATCATTCTATTTTTGTATGTGTTTGGTTGTTGCAAATTATCTGAAACCCTTTCTTAAAGATCTTAAATCCCAAATAAATTTTGAAACTAGGATTCCTAGAAAGAATCATTTATCTTAGTGCTAGGAGTTTTATAATGTTAGAACTACCGAAAAGAATTAAGGATAATGATTTCCAAAAGACAACGATGAACGTTTTTTGATGAATATATCCAAATTCTGAGACTATCTGACGGTAGCTGAGAGTTATGCTTTGAGTGACACCTAATGGTCGGAAAAGTCATTCTCCTAACTTTTTCCAGAGAACTCAGACCAGTGTTTCTCAAAGTTTGGTTCTTAGACCACGTTCAGAGCCACCTGGTTGCTGTTAAAAACGCAGAGCAATTCCTGGACCTATCCTACTGGAATCTCTGGGTCTGGCCACCCAGGAATTCGTATCGTTCCCAACTTCCATAGGTTGTTCAGATATATAAAGAGGACCGTCAGGCCTGATGACACGCAGAAGTTAGAAGTGGCCAAAGTGGAGGGATGGATTAGGACCGGGCTCGGCAGGGACCTCCCTTGTCAGGAGAGCAGGGGTTGGGGTAAAGACGGCGGCAGAACACCGAGCCCCGGGGATGCTGCCGGCTGCCCCCTTGGCAGTGAGGGTGGGGGTGGCGGTGGATTGGGACCTTGAAAGCAGTCGCCCCTGGCTACCTGCTCCAGTCCCTGACGTAGAGAGGTCGCGGGAGCGTCGAAAGCCCGCGCGGCGGCTCGGCTCCTAACGCCTGTGCTTCCTGTCCCGCAGACGAACCCAGCTCCTGGAGTGGTCCCGCTGCCGCCTCCCCAGGTCTGCAGGAAGTAGGCGTCTCCCCGGAAGACGTCCTCTCGCCATTCTCTCCATCACATCCAGCCCCACCCTCCGACCCTTCCCACCAGATAAGCCCAGACCCGACTTGGGATATCAAAAGGGAACACGACGTTAGGAAACCAAAGGAGCTTTCAGCTGGCGGCCAGAAGAAACAGCGCCTCGGGGAGCAGAGGGAGCGCTCGGCGAGCCCGCAGAGGGCCGCGCGGCCGAGGCTCGAGGAGGCGCCCGGCAGCCAGGGGCGGCCCGAGGCCGGCAGGCCCTCCTCGGAGGCCAGGGCGTCCGGGCCCGCGGCGGCGGCGGCGGACGCGGTGGACGTGGCGCGGGCCGGCGGGAAGGAAGGGCCCCGCGCCGCGACGGGCCCGGAGCTCGGCCGCCGCGAAGGCCCCGGGGCTGCGCCTGCGTTCGCGAGCCCCGGCGGCGGTGCGCGGGAGGCGGAGGGCCGGGTGGGAGCGCGCGCGGGACCCCGGCCGGGCGCGCGGCCTCCGGGGGGCGCCCCCGCGCGCAAGGCCGCCCTGGCGCCGGGGCCCTGGAAGGTACCCGGCTCCGACAAGCTGTCCGGCGTCCTCAAACCCGGAGCCTCGGCCGCCGGCCGATGAGCTGCGCGGCCCCAGCCCGCCGCCCTGCCTCGACGCCTGCAGGCCGTTCTTCTTCGGTTACGTCTCGCGGCGTTTTAATTTATTTTCACTGTCACACGCGTAGATTCACAAGGCACCGAGGCCTGGGAGCTTCGACGTGAGGTCCCAGGTGTCCACCGAGCATAGGCGGCCCAGCCCCCACGAGCAGACCGAAACTGATCCCAAAGCCCCCGGTTCCGCTGTGGGGGCTTCCGCAGCTATCGAAGAACCAAAATTACGTGAAGAACGTCATGGTGAGACAGTGCAGTGTAGCTTTAGTTTAAAAAAGAAAGAAAAAAAAAATCCCCCCACTGCATGAAGGATCTGGATATCATCCAAACTTTATATCAAGAAACTGGACAAGTTAAGAGCAATCACGAACTGGAATATCGCCTTAAAAATCAAACTGCACGGAGCAAGCTGAAACTGAGACAAGAGTATATCTTTTAATTGATTTAAAGAGTTGTAAATAAATTGTTCTTGACATATCTAGACAGGGGTTAAAAAGGTTTCTTTGAAACATTAAGAACTGTTCGCCCATGACCTGTTTCCATGGCTCACCCGTGACATCCATCACTGGTATTAGCAGCAACGTTCTCTGCGTAGTGCAGGATGAGTTAGAAATCTAGTGAATTCATTGGTATGATGCCATTTTTACTGCCATTTCTGTGATCAAATCATATTTCTGTATGTTTTCAGTGGTAGAGAAAAAAAAAAGGTCTTAAAAATTGTATCCTAGGGAACAGTCTGCCGTAAGTCAGTCAGAATTTCGCGGTTTAGCTCATAGATCTTAATTGGTTTTCATCTAAAATATGAATTTCATAGAACCACAATTTGTTTAACCAAGATTGGCAACGCTGCAATTCTTTCATGAAAGGGCTTTCCTATTGTCTTAGGCTAGCAGAGATAGCAGCTTCTTTGACAGCAATGTTATATTTCACTTATTTTATTGTCTTTTAAAAAAATCCTCTTCATGAATTCATTTTCACTTTCATAGAGCAGAGGCAAAGTATTTCTCCTATATTTTTCAGACTATAATAAATCCTGATACTAAAAAATCATTATGACCAATTTATTTTCATTAAAGAACATAAATCCTTTTCACATTCCTTTCTGCTTATCTTTCCTTATTCTTCCCTCTTTTTATTTCCATTTGGTTTGCTGCCTTTTTTATATTTATATATATATATATATATGTGTGTATATATATATATATATATATATATATATATATATATATTGGTTCCTACTGGTCTTTACCAAGCTTTATTCCTTTAGCAATCCCTAGATGTTTCTGTTTATCTTCATCGATCTATGGTTGATCCCCTAGTAAAATTCTAAGGCTTGCTTTTCTGCCCTGCTACTTTAATATTTCTTTGGGAAAAAATGGTATCCATTTGTCAACCAAAGAATCTCCAAACCTTTAGAAAAATTTTATAAAAATTTATTTGAGCCAGATTTTTGAGAAAATGCCCAGAAGCCAAGTCCCAATGGATTGAGAAAATGCTCTGGAGAGTGTCAGTTTTCCAGGTCATTTTATTCATTTAGAATCAAAGGAGAAACAGGAATTTATGATCAGTCCATTCTGTGTGATTACTTTTTGTTACAGTGCATGTCAGGTCTGCCATGTAACCCCGTGAGTTTGTCAGTTCTGTTATACAGCCCCCTTTTCATTCACACATTGTTACTTATTTGTAGCTACACATATTAAAAGGCTAAATGTCTCTGAGGGCAGTTTGTCTTTAATATGGTCTGAATGAATGAGGCTTCATCCTGTTGGTAAACTGGCCCTCATAGGAGCTCAAATGCAAATGAGCCTCACCTCCCTGCACTTGTAGTCGATGAGGAAAGCAGGGAGAGCAGGTCTAGCACACAAGGTCTCACCTAACAACCTCCCTGTGTTGGCCCTTTCCATCTTTGTAATTGCTGTATCCTGAGCACTAGCCATTTAATTTTCATCAGGCATAGGAGTAATGCAGTTGTTTGACAAGAGGAAAATATGGTTGAAAGCCTCAAGTGAAGAGTCTTGCAGCTTGTAAAAGCAATTTCCAAAAATGGAACCCATTCATCATAAACAAAAGCACAAACACATGTAGCAGTTTACAATACATTTGGTTTAATCTCAATTAGTCTTTCTCCCCTGGACTAGAAATCCAGTATAGTTTGCCATTAATTTATTGAATCTGGTTTTGGACAATGCTTCTGTAGTGTAGCTGCACGTCCCGGTACTGTATCCTCTGACATTTATTTTCCATGTGTTACAAAAGGATAAAAAAAACTGAGATTACGCTTGCATAAACTCTAATTTGCACAGTTCACAGCTACTACTTGTGCAGTAATTGCTTTATGCGGCTGTAATCCATAACCTGTGAAGACAGCACATCATCTAAATCCCATTCCAAATAATATTTCTGTGTAGTGTTAGCTGTGAATTTACCCTGTACAGCTGTATCTCTATAAATATAATTCCATGTATTAATAGTCACAGAAAGACTGTAAGTGAGCAACTATTTTTATGAAACGCACCACTATGGATAAATTAACTTTTACAGAAATCTTGTTTACTGTATGATATTCTAAAACACTGTCAAATAAAATATATATCCAAAAATCTTTTCTTTTTCCAACTATATAGGCTGTGTGTTAATTTGAGTAAATATTTACTGGGATTTAATTTTTTTAACTACCGTTTTCATAGATGTTTTTTAAGTACATATACATGTAATGCCCCAAACAAGACTCCTTTGAATCTTTAATCCAAATGCAGCAGAATTACAAGGGGGGAAAAAAACTATTGACTTGTTTCTCCCAAGTAAACTGAGAGTTTTCTCACAGGTAATCTAGCTGGTGTTCTCCTGTCAGCGCGCTACATCATTGATGGATTGGCAGCCTGCTTCTGTTGCCTGCTGCACTGAGTGATACTGAGCCTTATTTTCAAAAGGATTTAGTGTTGATCAACAATAAATTTCATCACATTTTTTTTCTTTTAATTCTGAATTTTTTTAAGCAAAAATCCCAAGAATTTTACACAGAAGCCTAAAGTAAACTTAGAGAACAGTAATGTAGAGGTCCATAATGAATGGCCAAATCTACCTTTTGCCACATATTACAACATGTGCGTCGGGGAGAAGAGAGAGTTCTCTGTGGTTACAGGACAGTGACAACCGCACTGTCAAGGGGATGACAATCCAAAGTAACAGCCTCAGTCCCAGTGCCATGAAGACTGACGGCAACAGGAGCCCTGAGAGTCCCAAACTGACTGGTTTTTACTCCAATAAAATTTCTTAAAAATTAAATGTACTATGTATCACTTTTAGAAAAGGGAAGAAGCTGGTACAAAATATGAAATGAAGCACAAAAGACATTTGTAATAAAAATGTCAGTCTTTATGAACTGATCAGAGAATGACCAAGTACAAGTGGAAAAAAAAAGATTTATAAAACAATGTAGTTAACAAAATGGGGTATAAATATCAATAATGCACAGCTAATTACTATTTTAAAAAGGAAAACATCATTAAGATATCAAAAAGCTTAGAAATCAGCGGACAAAGCAATGAGGACAAAGTCAGGCCAGGACTAGGGTGGAGGGGAGTGAGGCACCCGGCCCGGGCAGGAGCCTGGTCATGAAGAAAAGGGCTCCAAGGTCAGGCAGGCGGCTATGGATCAGTGAAGAGCCAAATGGGGACAGGGTCAACGGGCCCTGCCCAGAATCTGTCATTGTGTGAACTCCAAGTCCACTGTGGAATGCTCTTTCAGTTTCTCAAGAGAAGGATGAAAGGAAAGGAAGAAAAAAAAGAAAGAAACCAGTTCTTTATTTGAAATTTGATGGTTCTTAAAGTATGACAAGTTTAATTCACTTCTTTAAGAAACACTGAACAAAAAGGCAAAACAGTATCACCGCAAACTATCTGCAGACCAGTCTGACCCA
Source organism: Pteronotus mesoamericanus (assembly GCF_021234165.1). NCBI lineage: Eukaryota > Metazoa > Chordata > Mammalia > Chiroptera > Mormoopidae > Pteronotus > Pteronotus mesoamericanus. The sequence goes on from NW_026555329.1 coordinate 34,204,995, forward strand.
CAGCCCACCAATCTGTAGCCTCTGTCTTAGAACAAAAGACAGGCTTTCAGCAGAGAATTGGAAGGTCTGATTAACCTTCCAAGCAGTGGATAATACAGACCCTGGAGATCATAAAGGTGCGGATCTTGAGGTTCACACATGCCTGGAATAGTTTAAAACGTGTATTTTAAGTGTGAGTACTAAGCCAGAAACACGATTGCTGTTCCTGCAGTACAAGTGAATTTGCCGTGAAGCTAAAGAAACTGAAGCTTGCATGAGCCCTGAAGCTTATTTGAAATTTTATATTTTCTTTCTTAATGAGTCTCCCCCAAAATGTAAACTTGCGGCTCCCCAAAGTTGAATCTGCCTCCTCCCCTATTGATACTACTGCTTTTTAGGCCAAATTCTCAGCAAAAATCAAATGATATGATTGCTTAAGAATTTGGAATTAAAGGTTTCTTTTTCAGACAACCATAATGCCAGACAGGATGCCTGTAAAATCACAAGAGTACTTTCCAAGTCTTAAAATAGTAAGGATCCTGTGTCTAATGACAAGTTCTGCCTTGTGTCTAGTTCATTTAGGACACCAATTAAGTGTGTCGAGATTATGATTATGACTGTCTGTGGTAATAACAACTGTAGTTGTCAACATGTGGGTATAAACAAACAATGGAGCAACATCCTAGAATTAAACTGACCCCTTGCTGGGCGCCCCGCCCCGGGCAGCTCCGTGACGGCCTGCATCTGCCCCGCGCCCCTGAGGAGGGTAGCTGGCAACTACCAATGAGCTGCCTCCATTCTGAAGGGCACGAAGAGTTCGATGAAATCTTTTCTTTGGATGAAATTGCCTCTTAAAGCGTGATTTCCCCTGGAAGAAGGTGGCAATCTTTTGAGCAACAAAGTAGCCTTGACTTTCTTTGTGAAGTGGAGGGCAACTTTTCTAAAACACTAACAAGGTTTGTCTGTGTACAAGGACATGAAACCCCCTCTGTGGTTCTGTTCCAGGTCAGCTGCCTTCACACCAGGGAACACCCATTCCTGGGGTACACAGAGACTTCCTAGGGGGACACGGGCAGGGACAGCTTAAATGAAATACATATCTAGAACTGTAACTTCCATGTTTATGCATTTCAAACCTGTGGACTGCCCAGCCCCATGTCCACCTGCCCTGTGTGTGCAAGTAGCCTTTACATTAGAGAAGAGAGATGGACCAATTGCCTACCTGCATTTTACTCAGGTTCATCACCCCAAGGTGTAAACATCTTTAGGGCATTAAACAATTGTAGAATGCAGCCCTCTCCAGGGAGAACCAAGAGAGCAAAGCGGAGAGCATCAGGAAAAGCTCTCTGTGCAGCCAATGCCTGCATTCACCCAGGCCCCCTGGGAGGGCTCCTACCCATCTAAGAATTAGCACCCACATTTATCGGAATTTTGAAATAAAGTCAGACATTTTCTGATTGAATGTGTACTTTTGCTATTTGTCTGGCTTGAACACATGAATTGGCTTTGCCAGTTAAATTATATGGAAGTTATTTTTTATAAATTAGGTAAGCCTGCAACTGCAAAGTTTAAATATAATATATATAAAGCACACATGTAAGAGAAAATATATCCTTTGAAATATTTAAATTTGTGATAAAATTTGTGGATCAATAGTTATCAAAAGAAATGAAATCAAACCTAGATTTTTATAAAGTTATTTTAGGGGTTACATGAGCTAAAAGGGGCACTCACTAAGACAAACCTACTTAACTTCATTTAATAAAAGTTTAAAAACAGCGTTGAGTGTCTACTCTATGCAACATTACAGGTGAACAGAACACAGTTCCTATTCTCGAGTTGCCTATAACCTAGTTAGGAGATTGAGACACTTAACACAAGAAAGAATGTGGTAAGTGTAACACAGGAATCTGGATACTGTAGGGTGTGGAATAGTTGGAAGCAGTTAGTAGTCATCTTGAATAAATGGCATTTTAGTTGGGATTTGAAGATTGGGTAGGATTATAAAACGGAGGGGAAGTGTGAGGGAGAGAATAGCATGAGAAAAACCAGAGTTAGGAAACTTGGAGAGACGTCAGAGAAAGAGGAAATTGTTTATTTTAACCAAGACTATGTTGGAAGGGGCTGGATTAAACAAAGAGTAGGTTCAAGCATATTATAAATGCCATTAGTGAACAGTGATGAGTCATTAAAAGATCCTGAGGAGAGAAAAGACAGAATCAGCACTTGGCTGTGGAAGGAAGTCATGGCAGTCCCGTCCAGGGAGGAGGGGAGGTGAAGTGGCAGGCGCCAACGCCAGTGCAGGTGAGAGGTAAGGAGACCTGCGCTCCCGGAATGGAGGAGAGAGGGGGCAAGGGTTCTCAAGGAGATTGAGCAAGCAGACGCCAGACTCATGGGAGGCAAAGAGTCAGGGACAATCTCAGGCTTTAAGGCTGAGTGAAACGGAAAAACTAGGAGGAGAACCAGATCTAGAAGGGACATCACTTAGTTTTTGACGTGTAAAGTGTGAGGGGTTCTCAGGTCTTCCAGATGGAAATATTCATCCAGGCAATAATCACAGACTAAAGATGGAAATGCTCCAAGAAGAATGAAGTCAGGTGAGAGACTGAGTCTAGGGTAAGGATTTGGAGCCGACTCTCTTGAGCTCTGCTGGGCCTCACTCCAGACATTCTGACATCATTGGTTGAGTTGGACCATTTGGGAGGAAAAATGTCCTATGTATTATAAATACACCCACAGAAGTATCAGCATACAAAGAGTGCTTTATTACAGAAAACAAGGATTCTGGAAAAATTTAACTTCTTTCTAAAGTCCAGGTGCAACCATGGAAGACATGAGCCAATTCATTTCTCCGGCCCTTGACAAGATATAAAAATGAGTTGCAAGTGGTTAAAATGCAGTGCGCATGGAGAAATTCATAGATAGGACACTTCAAAACAGATAGCCATGTACACCACCCTTTTCAAAGTTTAGAGATTAGTAGAAGTCATAAGATTCAGCGACATACCTTCCAATTCTTTCTGTATTATCTCATCATACTGGGGACACCTGGATTCTTGCTTCTTGATCTGGATTTCTAACTGAAATGATTTTAGTTGTGCCTCAAAGCAAGTTGATGTGAGTTAATGAGTAGCTGTAAGATAAAGACCAGGGAGAAACACACACACACACACACACACACACACACACACGTAGAAATAAAAACTTGCACATGAACACACAGACATATACCTAGAACTCCAATTTTAAATTTTTTATTTTGGCAAAATAACTTATATGTTCAAAAAGTACATACAAATATATGGATAACTTACTCAATTTTAAAGTAGGCACATATGTAGTTATCATCCAGGCTGAGAAACAGTAAGGGACTCTGAAGTCTGGCACAGAGTCCCAAATATTTGATACATACACATTTTTATTATTGTTGTTATTTTTATTAATTGAAGGATATAGAAACATTTTCAGTGGTGCTCTGGATTCTCATTCAACAGGAATTTATTAGGTGTTAGCCTTTTGCCGGGCACAGCGCAAAGCACTGGGACTGTAACAGTGAACTAGACAGAGCTGCCCACCCCACAGAGAACTTGCAGTCCTTTATTAAGTGTCAGGAAGCCAACTCCGCAACCAGTTACATAATGGCAGCTGTAATGGGAGCTACACAGGAGAAGTGAGGGAGCCAAAGGCGGGTCCAGCCAGGGCCTGCTGGGGCAGGAGGCACAGCTGGGAAAGCTTCTCCAAAGCATTAGCTGCTGAACTGAGGGTAACTGATCATGGGCTGGTGTCACATGGGGGAGTCCGGACCTCAGGGAACAACGTGACCGACCCACCCCAGTTTGCCAAGGACTGGCCTGGTTTTAAAACTTGAAGTCAGTGTCCCAGTAAACCCCTCAGTCCTGAGCAAACCAGGATGGTTTGGCAACCCTAGAGGGAAGGGCACATGCACCGGGCTGGCAAATCTGAGGGCTGGATGGATGCTGATCGCCTGTGGGGCAGAGGATCATGAGAACTTGCCAGCAGGAGGCTGGGGATCCATGGGGTCCTGATCTCACAGGGCCTCATAGGGCCTCCATTTCAAGGGCAACCAGAGGCCACTGACAGGTTTTCACTAGGCAGACCGACCTGATGAGGTGTGAGTTTCCTGTACAGAACACTCCGGCCTGAGGGGGGACCATTATGCTTCCTACTCCCTGCCTCTGCCCCTTGACCTTTAGTCCCTCTCTCCCTTCCTCTCCATCCGCTGCTGGAGGAGGCCACCCTCCCAGGCTGCTGATGCCGAGCTCAGCCTTCTCCAACTTCTGTCTCAGGCAGAGACTCGCCTTTCTGGGAGGGCTCAGGATGCCTCATTGGTGAGTTTGCAACAAGGTAAAGAACTTCCCTGGGCAGATGTCTAATCAGGACACAGACTCACAGCTCTTATTTGAGAGGTTCTGTGCTTTTTCCACATCATCAAGGCGTATGTTGCAGATTCATATCCTGTTTCTACAATTACTCTCACAGTTCACATAATAGGCACTCAGTGAATACTTGCTGAAGGTTGGAAAATTTTTTCCTAACTCGCCTCATTTCTAAATCCAATATAGTTTCCCTTAAATAAGAACAGTTTTCAACACAGTGTGTGGCCCTGACTAGTCAGGGTGGACAATTTGCCATTTCTCTCAGGTTTGCTGCAATTTCTACAAAATTATGACAAAGGGGCTTGATGTTGTTATTGAACAGCACTTGGGGTGAAGCCTAGCTTCTCAACTCACCCAGGCGCTCTCTTCAAAACAAGCCCAGTGACTGCTTCTCCTGACTTTCTCCTGCTCGTGCTCAGGTCCAGCCTCTCCACAAGGCCAGCGGTGGGGCTTGAGAGGGGCTTGGCTCTAGCTTACACTTAGGGCAGGGAAGGCCAGGGTCAGAGCCATGGTGACAGAGCAGGCCTTCTTGTTCCGGCCTTCCCGGCTCAGAACCCAAGAGAGACTTTCCACTAGTATCCTGGCTGAATTCTAGCACACGGGGTCCAGCTGGTCAGTTTCTTAGATTAATTTGGCCTCCTCAGTGTAAATGTTTGCTGGAAACATACAAAAGGCCCTTGTGGGTTTTGAACTTGGACCAGTCCAGACTCCCTCTGCCTCTCTGCTCTAATGGCAGCTCTTTGCAATCACACACACACACACACACACACACACACACACGTAGCCCACTTGACTTCTTGCCCAGGCTCCTGTCAGTTGTGTCTTGCAGCCACTGAGTGACTGGACCTTTGGCTCGGCTGTTCCAGTCGATCTCAGCCCTGCAGCCTGTACCGGGGCCCTGACACTCACCCCCTGGCCTCTTCTATGAAGAGACTCTGAGCTCCTTGCATTGATACCTCTCGTGATCAAAGACCCTCATGGTCTGCTCTAACCTTCCCACCAGATGAGGCAGATCATTCATAACCAATCCCCAAACATATTTTTACTCTCCACTTTTAAACTGAATCAACAAATGCAAGCCAAAGTTTTTTTCTTGGCCATTATCAAGGAGTTAATGGTAAGAGCACTTGTCAGGGTTTTAAAGTATAGTTAGGTATAGATCTCTTCAAATATGAAGGAGTCATCTGGGACATGTAAAGGGGGTGGGGCAGACAGAGATGATTTTGTCCTGAATACTCTGCCAGGACACTTTCAAACAGAAGCAGTGAATTGTCTGAACCACTCCCAGAAGACTAGCTGCTGTACCAAATACATTCCACCCCCACCTCCAAAAAATCCTATTTACCGTATCAGTCAGGTGAGGTGAGGAGTTGCTGGCTGAAGAAGAACTTTTCTTTGTTTAGTGGTTCAGAAGCCCTTGTTCCCTTCCGTCTACGGTTCCTCCGATCCCCCCCCCCCGCCCCCCGCCAGCCTTGCTTTTCAAAGTGTGTTCTGAGTGCCACCAGCACAGACATCCCGGGGGCCTTGTTAGAAAGGCAAGATCTCTGGCCTCACTCTGGACCTACCCACCAGCCCTGCTTTTAAGGAGATCCCTTGTTCTGGGTGACTCTATATGACTTCTATATCTGGGTGATATAGAAGTCTGAGAAGCCTGCCCTAAAACCTCAGAACCTCTGCATCCAGATAGCAGGACAGGAAAGAGAGCATGATGTGGGCAAAAATGCTTCTGTGCTTCATTAAAGCCCCCGCCTACGAATGACGGGTCACTTCCAATCCCATTCCATTGGTGGGAACTAGCCTTGTGGCCATAGCTGGGCACAAAGGACTCTGGGAGATGTGGTTCCTGACTGGACAGCCATCTGGCAGCTACCACTTCACAGTATGAAGTTGGGAGGACAACTTGTGGTAGAAAAACAGACATTTCTGACTCATAATTTTTTTGTATTTTTTCCACGAGAAGAAAGAAGATTTCCTTCTCTCTGCTAGAAACTGCCTCAGATTAAGATGGTATGGGAATCTTTCCAGTTTCCTTCGGGGTTTTTTTGGTGGGTTTTTACCCCTAGCTTTACTGAGGACAAATTCACAAATAAAATTATATCTATTTACAGTGTACAATATGATGATCTGATATACATATACTTTGTGAAATGATTCAAGTTAAGGGGCCCATCTATCACCGCACATAGTTGGCTTCTGTGTGCATTGTGGGAACTACATTCAGCAAGTTTCAATTACACAACACCATATTATTAACCACAGTTCCCGCAGCTTCCTCTGCGAAGCTGGACCAGCCTGTGATGAATTGGACAAGAAGATGTTTCCCCACGAATAAATCATCATACCCGTGGGGGCCTGACCACAGGTGGTTTCTACCACGCTGCTTCCCTCCTCCTGCTAACACGAGGGCTCCCTGGGTGACCTTATCTCCTGAACACATTCAAAGCATCTGACCAGGGGTCAGCAAACTTTTTTTGTAAAATGTCAGGTAAAAAGTACTTGAAGCTTTGTAGGCCATGCTGTCTCTGTCACACTCACCCAGTTCTGCCATTCTAACGTGAAAGCAACCACATGAACACGGTATGGGAGAACTGATTGCAGTTCATTTCAAAAATATTTACTGAGCGTTTATTAAGCTACTCAAGGTCTCTGATCACAGTCAAAATGTAAACTCCATGAGGGCCGGAATCATATCTTTCTCCTTATTGTGGTCTTTGAACATAACACCATACCTGACACACTTATAGAATGAAAGAATGAATGGTTAAATGAATGGCAGAAAAGAGAAAGTTTACAGATTAGAAGAGGTGTAGCGAACTCTCCGAGGTCCATCCTGGCCAGAGGACCCACATAGCCCGGGTGGCCATGCAGCACAGAATCAGCATAAGACAAGAGAATCAAGGGCATTAGCCTTTAGCAGTCTGGCTTGAAGAGCCCTAGCAAAACAGGAAAGCCTGCGGCTCTCATCTCCTTGTCCAGAAGCCTGGTCCGCCTTTACAAAGGAAGTTGCATGTCTGCTGTAGTTAATAATACGACATTATAAATTGAAATTTGCTGGCAGTAGATCTTAAGTGTCCTTACCACACACACCCCATCAGGGACCAGGCAGCCAAAGAGGAGACAATGTTTTGATGGCAAATATAATGCCCTGCACCACATGTGTATGAAAAGGAAAAACAAGCAGGACTCTATTATAGAAGACTTGTCAGGGAGAGAATTTCAAAGTTGAATATGTAGGCTCTGAACTAGTGCAGACGTTACATTGAAAGGATTGCAAAGAGGAGAAAATTTGGTCAGGGTCGGGAGCAATAACAAATAATAAGGAAATTAGCATTTAATTAGCATGGGCTGTGTTTTCAACACTTTTACATTTGCTGTCCAGTTTTACCCTCAGAAATCTTCTCCCCACTCCTCCAAAATACTGCGCTTGTTAAGGTCACACTATCTCATTCCAAGACTTACTGTAAAGCTACACAGAGTGTCTTAGCCTTGGAACAATTAATATTTTGGGCTGGATAACTCTTTGCTGTGGGAGGCTGTCCTGTGCATTGCAGGACATCACCTATCAATTATGACAACCAGAACTGTCTCCAGACACTGCTAAATACCCTGCCAGGTGGGGTTGGGGGGCACACAAAATTGTCTCCAGGTGAAAACCACTGAGCTACAATAATCAAGACTGTGAGATATTGGCAAATAACAGGCAGAATAGAGATTATGTCTCTATTCTGTTCCAGAATAGAGAGTCCAGACACACATCTGTGCACATACAGTCAATTCATTTTCAACAAAGACTCAATGGCAATGCAAAGGAGACAGAATAATCTTTTCATGAAATGGATAATCACATACAAAAAAAATAAAAATTCTTGATGCCTATCTCATGCAGTACAGGCATACCTTGGAGATATTGGGAGTTTGGTTCCAGACCATTGCTATAAAATGAATATTGCATAAAGCAAGTCACATGACTTTTTCCCAATGTATATAAAAGTTATGTTTATATTATACTGTATTAAGTGTGCAATAGCATTATGTCTAAAAATTACAATGTACATACTTTAAAATACTTTATTGCTAAAAAAGATTATCCATCATATGATCCTTTAGCAAGTCAAAATCTTTTGCTGATAGAGGGCCTTATCTTTAATTTGTAAAAAATGCAGTATCTGCAAAGCACAACAAAGCGAAGCACAATAAAATGAGGTTTGCCTGTTAGTGTCAATTAGATCCTGACTGTGCTGTACAGTTCAACTATGTCCTCTTTGATTTTCTGCCTTCTGGATCTGGCCTGGCTTAAATTCCATTGTCCCCACATTCCCTCCTTTGCACCCTGCCCCTCTGTTTCTATGCATCCGCATACCTAAACCACAACCTTGATTCAATCCAGCTCTCTGCATATGTCTTGCCTATCGCCACACATGTTGACTAAGGTCAGAAAAGAATGCCCAGCCATGCTGACTGATCTCTCTTTAAGTTGATGACCACTCCCCTCAGGTGGGCCCTGTATGCTGCCCAGCAAACAGGCATCTTCTGGATCATTTCTAGGGATCCGCCCATTCCCATCCCACTCTCATGGGTGACTGTTTCGTATCTTCTCTTTACCCCTCGGATCATTAACATTTCCTCAGCAGTCCTCCCTCTCAGCAGATGACTTTGCTTCCTGGTTCCCTGAGAAAGAAGAAATTCCCATCCCCATATTTTTCAAAGTTTTGACTGACATTAAAAAAAAATATATTCCCCAAAATACATGTCTAAGTACACACATATACATCCACATACCTAATTTAAACAAAGTTTTCACAAAATAGTACTTATCCTGCTAACATGCTCTGGTCATTTCCCATTCTGTTGTATTCCATTTTCTAAACATGGATGAGACTCATTGTCACATCCAGGCAGTTCTCCATGGAGGCCAGTCCTCTTTGTCGTCAAGCATCTCCCAGGTCAGGATTGCTGTGGGTTTGACCTTGTTCTTCCAGGTGAGTATGGGGAGGGAGGGCATCTTCTGTGCCGCCTGGAACACAGAACCGTCAGCCTTCGCACCCAGGAGAGCAGGGGGCGGGGCTGGCATTATCTTGTGAAACCAAAGTGCCTGGAGCTGAGTGTGCCTGGATGGAGAGCCCGCACCCTCTGCTTGCAGCTGAGCCACAGGAATGCATGGGGGCCGACGCTCAGCATTGGTCAGTATGAGCGTTCATACATTTCAAAGACTCCACAATATCCAAATAACTGCTACAACTTGTCTTTAATTATGGTCAGATCTCAAATGTCTAAATGGTCTCTGAGTCACTGGCATTTGGTGCTTGAATTTCTGATTATAAAGTGGTTTTAGAAATCATTAAAACGTTAGCTACCTTATATGGTGCCAAATGGCATAATTCATGAAGCTAATGAAAAATTATGGCAAAGCACTTTTCATAGAGTGTGAACTAATCAGTGAGTCCAGAAAAGCCGATGCTGATGAAGTGCCATTAAGTTACGGCACGAAATGCCACCTGCGGGCAAATCTGGGTCTAATCTGCCATTTTGCAAGTAGTTTTCTATTTATTTGAACATGAAATGAATCCCAAGGAGGTAGATGATAAAGATGCTGCCCCTTCAAAATTGATTTGACTTTAAATGTATTTGTCCTTTTGTAAAAGCATGTGGTTCAAGAGAATGTATTTAAAACAAAAAACAAAAAAAAACCCAACCCGTCTTACATTTCCGCTCAGAAGGGCAGCCCAAAGAGGGAGCACACCCCTCACAGTTACCACCTTGCTGGCCTGCCCCCACCACTCTGCCCGAGGGGTGAGGCACCAGGAAAAGGAAGGTGCTGGAAAACAAAGATCTCAGAGAAAAATCTGGAGAAACTGAAGGTTCTAGAGCGTTTCTTTTTCTCTCTCCTCTCCCGTTTGGCCCCTCTTGCCCTCAGCTTCCCTGTACACTGTGCCCTCTTCACTGTGATTTCTTGCCTAAGGTCAGGTGGCCTCATCTCTCTTCTCTTTTGTTGCCCTTAAAACTTCCTGGCCTTGTGTCTGCCCCTGTAGAATAATAGAAAAGGAGAATGGGTTTCTCTGCTCAGGTAACACTTTTTGTCACCACAAGGAAGCAACAGCCAAATCTATAATGTAGGAAATGCTGCAGGACAAATGACCCAGTTTTTGCCACCACATGAACAGCATGGGCATTGGGGGAATAAAGGTGTGTTGGGGAGAGAGGAGGAGGAGCTGTTATAAAATAAGAGACAGAGGACATATGAATCAGATTTAATCTTGTCTCAAAGTAAAATGGATCTCCAATTGCCCATCACCCGGGTTCAATATTTATCAATATTTTTACTCTTCTGGCTTCAATTATTTACTCCAACAGATGTCTATTTGTTTGTTCCTTTTGTGAAGAATTTTAAAACAAATCCCAGAATTCATATTATTTCATCTATAAATACTTCAATATGTATCTCTTATGGAAATATATTTTGACAAGAAGTTTTCTGACTTCAGAGAGGGTCTCAAATGGGACATCTCTGTGACTCTAACTGAGGGTTCGCTCTAAGGACATTATTGACATTTATAAAAACATATTGCTTCTCTACACACACCCTCAGGATAAAATTCCTTCTGGTCTTGGGTTAGGAAAACATTATTTCTCACCAAAACTCTAAAAAATCATACAAGATATTCTAGGAAGCTTAGAGACGAATCTGTGGCCCAACCATGGCACATATGTGCACACTGTAATGTGAAGTTTTGTACCAACATCATTTCCAGCTCTAATATGTCCCTCTCCATGTTGTTCATGTTTCTTTCTTAGCTACTTCAAATCCATGTTACCTTATTGCATTTGTATGTCCTTGTATGCAGAGATGTGCTAGTGAATGATTCACAACTGGTTCTCTGAAAAAAAATGCATATAGATACATACATACATACATTTATCACAAATTTTGTTACTATAAATATATAATGCATAATAGGCAAATAATAATAAAATACACAATGTTCATTATTGTAAACTTCATGCAACCACTTGGTTCTCATAGAATACTTTTGTTGGTTTTTGCCCGACTCTTTATCAATAGCTAACTTATGGTTGCAGCCAATAGTCACCAATAGTTCAGACATGAATGTTGGCCGTTATTTTCATTTACTTTAACAAGAAGGTAAAAGTGATACAACAAAGACCTATATCATATGTCAGAACTTCACTCCTTCCTCAATGATGTAAGCATATTCTTTGCTAAATTGGTTAATTGTTTACAAATGCTGGAAGGATATTTCCTCAATTCCTTCTGCTATTCAAAATGTAACTGCTATAGATAGACGAGACACATTTTTTTTTAAAGTTTACTCTGCACTGTTACCATTCTAGCCATCATTTTATGAAGTCTAGACAACTGATAAAGCAATAAATACAGCCTCAATTTATAGTGTTTGTGGATTTGCATAGTGTAAATTTCAAGGTTTACACTAGGCCAATTTCAAGATACCAACACAAAGCTGCTAAACATGCATTCAGGAAGATGTGCAGTAGGAGACATTCTGTAGCATGTTCACCTCACAGAATCAACAGGCATAAATGAACTCAATGGTGTAAATAATAGTGAAGCACAATTAGGAAGTGACAAATAAGAATATTTATGACCTTTGCTTTTAATATAATGTACTTAATTGTAAGTCAATATAATTTAATTTTTAATAATGGCTGTATTTAACAAATGACTTGCAAGATTTCTGAAAGTTTAACAATAAGTTTTTTATAAGGCTGTACAAGATAACTCCAGTACAGCACTGGGGCCACCTAAAATAATTCTGGAATCAGCTGGGGTATGAAAACTGAGTAGAACAACACATTTGTGGGGATTCCTCTTCTGCTGGGATTATGGATTGCTATTATGAAAATCCCTCCCTGAGAATACTAGGTCCTGGATCACTTATGACAAATATACTTTTAAAAGTGCAGCTGGATTATTTACAATAGCCAAGATAAGTAAATAACCTAAGTGTCCATGAATGGATGAATGGATAACAAAATGTGAGATACACACACACAAATACTGCTCAGCCATATAAAAGAAGGAACTCTCGACGTTTGTGACAACATAGATAGACCTTAAAGGCATGATGCTATGTGAAGTAAGCCAGAGAAATAAAGACAAATACTGCCTGATCCCATTTACATGAGGAATCTTACAATAACTGAACTCATAGAAACAGGGATCATATTTGCGGTTGCCAGGGGCAAGGGGAAGGGGGGCTATCTTTCAAGAAGACAGATGAAATAACCAAAATGAGAGCATTTTGTACCGATAGAATCTGCACTGAGAAAGGATATACTTCAGAAGAAAAGACTGATCTGAGTAAGGACTGTGAGTAAAGAAACAGGTGAACATGGAAGTAAACATAAACACTAACTGTACAAAATAATAACAATTTCTAATTTTTAAGGTTAGAAAAATCATTAAAACACTCAACAATAGCTTAGAAGTAAGGAGAGGGGCTCTGAGTTAAAGAGTCAAATGTCTTTAATTCCTTACAAGAAAGAAATTAAGATATGATTGAATTTGTACTTTGATAAGTCAAGCATACATGTTAAAGTTTCAAAGACAAGTCCTAAAAAAATAGAAATAGAGGGTATAAACTCCTAATCAGTAAAGAGGGAGAAATGGAATAAGAAAAGCAAGCAAGCAAGCAAAGGAAGGAAATCCACTCACAAGAAGGTAAGAAAGATGAGAAAAAATAGCTGTGTATTTAAATGGTGCAATTGAAGACAGTCACAGGAACAGGGGACTGATTTGGGGTGTCTGAAAGAGGAGTATTCCTTCCCTCCCCACTGGACCCTTAAGCCAGGCTGTCTCCAAGCTCTGTAGCCAGCCGGCAGGTGGAAGGGCAGGTGGGAGCAAGGAGAGCGAGTCAGAATGCCCAAGCTCTACACACCCCTCCTCAGAGAACAGGGAGGCTCTGCCCTTTGGGTTCCAAATCCATAGGCTTCCAGGATCTCCTGAGCAACTCTGGTGCAGTCTGATTCTCCCTCTCCCAGCTGCCCCTCGCCAAAGTCTTTGTTGAGTGACAGCACCATGACATGAAGTGTCTGCTTACAGCACAGGCTCCTGCAGCACAATAGCAAGGAAGTGGATGGGCCTGGACAGAACTGACTGGTCCAAGTGCCAACCCCACCCACCCCTTTTTCTGTCCAAACTCAGGACACAGGTGTCACCTCTGCATTGATTTTTCTCGTCTGTGCAAACAAGGAGGTTTAACCAAACAATAGGCCAGGTCCTTTAAGAGCTCTAATATCCCTTGATTATGCTCTTCATTAAATATGCATCGGACACATTCAGTTGTAAGTTTTAGTTTTTAATAATAGGACATTCTGTACTTTATGCATCGCCATTATAACTTGCTTATGTGACATGTTCATTTGCTCACAAAACACGATAGCAATATTCTCTCTAACAGCCTTGAATTCAGTTATTGCCTTTCTTTATATCACTTTTCAAGGATCTCAAATGAGATCTTTAAAAAATAAAAAACAAACAAAAATAAAAAACCCTCAGGGATTCTGCTTTACTTTGATATATCTCCTTTTGCTTTTTCTCATGTGTTCGGGTGCATCAGATCTGTTGAGTTGGCTCAAATTTTAAGTCTTCCTCTCCAGGGACTTAATGGACCTTTATACGCCTGGATTTAGAAGCCAGTCCTACTGACAGTGCACTATTAAGAGTTCCATTTTCAGAGTTCTAAAAATGACCTTTAAGTAGCTAAATTAAATGGTCGTTGTCCACCATGATTCTATTTGATTTAAGTGATACTTCTGATGTGATTAATCACAGAAAATTGCTTCGCTGACTGTCTTCATTAAACTTTCAAGGCTCTGTACTCCAGTTTCTGATGTGTTTATTCCTGGCCATACCTTTCTCTCCGACAGGTTTAGTGCCCATCATTCTCATTCAGAGGAGACCCAAGCCTAATGCTTCTAGTTATTCTCCTTACTTAATATCTCCCAGGTCCACATCTACCCACCTGCTTCACTAGAACAACAGCTGAGAAATGGAGCAGCCTCCTCCTCGACTGACCATTCACACCTCCCTCCCCCTTCACTACCAGCCCTCCTCCTGGTGTGCGGGCGTTGTGTTCAGGTGGATGGGCCAGATGCCACAAAATTCAGAGTCCAAGCCCAGGATGCCAACCTCTTGACCCTGCCATCCTGGGCTTCTCCTCCAAAGCTGTGAGCGTATTCTCTCTCCTTTAAGGTCTTAGAGGTGTTCACAGAATTCTCACCTCAGTCTGACCACTGGCCTCTTGTGTAATCTCAATGAAACCACTTACATGCTATGCTCCCAGGACCCCATTTTATTCTTGTAATACTGCCAAGAAGGTTGATATTCAGCTGGTTGGCACTAGTAAGTTTTAATAAGTGATTTACAATCTACATACATTCTCATTTGTTGGCACCTATACCACACCAGTTGTGAAATCTATTAAATATGGCTTTGAGGTAGATGCCACTCACAATTTAGAAATGAAGAGACTGAGGCTCTGCATTACATGGCAAGAGGGGAAGGGCACAGAGTGTCCATTTTGCTGGTCCAGACCATGGCAGAGGTCGGAGCTGGAAGCCAGGGGGCTGCGGCAGTTTCCCAGTCATGGGCAAGGCAGCATTTGGCAGCCGTGTTCTAAGGGGTTGGCCAAAAAGTCCATTTAGTTTTTTTCATAAAATAAGACACACTTCTCATTTACACCAATAACTTCATTGATTTGGATATTTTGAGTATGTTGGCTATGTCTTTTGTGGTATAACATTGATTGTTCTCAATTAATGTCTCTATTTCATTGCTATCAACTTCATCTGGTTGATCCGACAGTAAAGCATCGTCCAGCCAGAAATCTCCAGCACAAAAGTTCACAGGCCACTTTTGACATGTTTGATCAGTCGCAGCACCTTCTCCATACACTGCACAAATCTTTTTTTGCATTTCAGTTGCATTTTTACCTTTCTTGAAATAATAAAGCATAATATGCCAAAAATGTTGCATACTTTCTTCCACCTTTGATATTCAAATGGCTGCACAAAAATTCACCAATTTTGATAAGTTCTTTTTAAAATACATACTGATATGACAACTCTTACAATACAATCTAACAAAATTGTTTCAAATGAAGTTAAAGACAACTAGGTGCTACCAGAGCCATCTTACAGAAAAAAACAAATGCACTTTTGCACCAACCCAATGTAATGCAGTCCGGAGGGCTGTTTTGAAGCTTGACCTAGAGGCTAGTTCTTCAAACCCTCCCAATTCTGTAAAATACTTCCCTTAATAAATGCCTGTGTGCACAGAGTAATGCTGACAGATTCTGTTACCTGCAACTAAGAACCTGGCAAGCATACCTAGTCACAGCTACATTTGAGGCATCAGAGCTAAATTACACCCTGGCATTAGATGGCTAGCAAAGAAGACAGTGGAAAGTTTAACCAGAAGCAGGGTAAGGGGAAATTGGAGATAAGAATAAAGGGCACTGTGGGTTTTCTTCTATTGACATGCTGTTAATAAAATAAAATAACAGATCATAAAATAGTTTGAGGTCATTATGGAAAAAAGAAAGCCATATTTAAAGTAATACTAATATTTTATATTACATTGCATATATTATTATGTCAAGATTAATTACCTGTCCTCCTGTAGTTGTTTAAAAATATCATACATATGCTCCCTTGAGAGGAGCACATTGTTTACTCAACTTGATCCTCAAAACTTTGTTTTTTTCCTCTTTAGGATCCCCAGTGTCTAGAACTACAGTGGCGGTATGATGAGAATGTAATGAATATTTGTGGATGAGTGAATGAATGAATGACAGAATCCACCAGAGTACCACATGCAGAGAAGTTATTATCAGTGATATTGCAGAAATGAATGATACATATGGTTATCTCCTCTAAATACTTACAGAGCCCCTTTGGAGAAAAGTCTTTATCCTAGGAAAAAGATTAGAAAGAGAATCAGAAATAATGGAGCCCCAAATGAGGGCCAGAAGTGGGCAGGAAGTTGGTGTAATAAGATCAGTAGAGAACAGGCAGCAAGAAGATGGTCAGATTAGGGAGGGGTATTTTTAAAATATGGTTTCCAGATATCTTGCAGTAAAATTAACTTGGAAGCTATTTAACATGCAGATTCCAATGACCCACCCAAGACTAACTTAATCACATCTCCTGTTTAACAGCTTCTCCCAGTGTTTAACAGCCTCTCCCCGAGCCTGTCCCTGTGATCCTTATCTATATTACTTTGAGAATATGTATATTATTTGCTGGTTATGAAGGTAATGCCTCAGTGATTGAGCTAATCATGAGAGATGAGAGGAGAGCCAAAACAATGCATTTAGAACCTAGATATTGATCTTGTCTCTTCTGAAAGAGACCTCAGAGACTTAAGGGAGAACTGAAAACAGAGGTAGCAGGAGGTATGTCAGTTAGGTTGTTTTTGCCTTCAAGTGTCATAAAGCCCACCTGAAACTGTCTTGTTCAGATAGCAAACACATGGTCTTCCAAAACTAAAAGTCCAAAGGAGGCTCAGGTTTCAGGATTGGCTTACACCAGAGTTGGCTCCATATCCTTTTTGCTGCTGTTCTCATTTAGTAGGTATGATTGTTGATTTAGGTCATAGTTTCTAAGCCAAAAGTTTTAGGAACCCTCGTGGCATCAGACGCTAATTTTCCTTCATTTTTAAATTTGAACATTGGCCACTGTATTTTCATAAATGGGTTTTCTTTTTGGATCCAAAGGTAGAGACATAATTTCTAGTTTGACTACGCAGTCTTTATTCTGGGTTTTCAGAATTTCAATCTGAATCCCAAACATAACTACCATAACTCCAGCTCTCTTCCCCATCATAACTGAATTTGGTTGATTAGTTTGGCCTTTTTATTTGAAGAAGAAACCTTATTGAAGAAGATGAATCAGAGCAAATTGAATGTGATATTAAATCCTGAAATGATTCTGATAACCCCACATGAAACATCTGCTAATTTCAAGATGAAGTCACCCTTTAAGGCAGGATCAAAGAGATTGAGGACTATCAAGGAATTCAGTTTTTCTGTAGTGAATACACATGATTATTAGAGCACCATTTCTTAACTCTTCCTGTGTAACTTTGTTAATGAATATATAAATCTATTATTTATTTTATAATTTAACAAATATGTACCAAATGAAACCCAAAGCAAGCAAAAGGAAAGAAATAATATGGATCAAAGTAGAAATTAATGGAATAGAGAAAAGAAACACCATAGAGAACATCAATAAAACTAAAAGTTGGTTCTTTGAAAAGATCAACATAATTCACAGACCTAGCCTGAGCTAGGAAAAATGAGATAAAACTCTAATTACTAGAAATGAGAAATGAAAGAGAAATATTTCTACATACTTTATAGAAGTAAAAAGGACTATAAAGGGATAGTATACACAACTGTATACCAACAAATTAGATAACTTAGATGAATGAACAATTTCTAGAAAGACAAAAACTACTGAAATTGACTCAAGAAGAAATAGAAAATCTCAATAGAACAATAATGAAGATATTGAATTAATAATTGAAAAACTACCTACAAAGAAAAGTTCTGAGATTTAATCGCCTTCTGGTCAATGAGATACTCGCATCCTCCCACAACCACATCAAAAATACAACTAAACTACAGAAAAGTCATCATTCAGGACCACCTGAAATCTAGCTGAATGGAAGTTCTACAGCTCAGGGTATAAAGGAGAAGCCACATCAACACTGGTAGGAGAGGCAGAGATGCAGAATGGGCTGGTCCCACACCGACCATGGTGGATATAAATCAGGAGGGATCTCTCAGCTGCAGAGGTCTCCTCTTAGGAGTGAGGGGTTCCAGCTCCATGCTAAGCCCACTAGTCCAGTGTTCCATGGACAGGAGAAGAAGTTCTCATTAACTTTTGGCTGTAAAAACCAGTGGGGATTGTGGTTGATAAGATGAAGGCTTCTGGAGTCCCAGGCAGTTCTTCTTAAAGGACCCACTCACAGACTTACTCAGACTCACTATTTTTGAGTTCCAGTGCTAAGAAAGCAACTCAAAAACCACCAGGGATATATGGAGAGGTACTGAAGTGTTTGGCATCAAAGTGAGAGCTGGAGGGGCAGCTTTCTCTCAGACAGAAGTGCTGGCAGAGGCCGTTGTTCCTATTCTGAGCCCTTTCCCCATGAAGCTGGCAAGCAGGTGTCATATCTGAGTTTCCGTCAACCTGGCTATCACTGTTTGGCCTTGCCTAGTAATTCCCTGAGACCCTGCCCCAGTAACTTTTGAGTCCACCCAAGCAATTTCCAGTGGCTTTTCCATTTGAATGCCTCATCTTTGTTCATGCTTCAGACTTTCTTAAAATCTCTCAAATAAGCAGCATCTGGCCTTAGTGTGCCCCATACCTCTTGCTAAGTGGCCCCAGGGCAGGCACTAGAGGCAGCCAGCCTAGGTTCACAGCTTGGCCTCTCCTGAGTACTTCCAAGCCCAGTGTAAGTACTGGCTACCTGCAGATTGCTTTGTAGCTCATGCTGGGTGGTCCTGGGTAGAACACAGGTGGTGGCTGACCTTGGTTTGCACGTCCTGGGAGGTTCCAGAGCTGGCACAACCAGTGGACAACTTCAGGCCATGTTGAAGCACCATGCACCCAGTTCCACAAGCAATACACTCAAGGGACAGACTCAGTGGGCACCGGAGGCCCACTGAAGTAAGTCCTGCTCTGTTAGGTGGACCCCTAAAGAGCTGATCCTCCGTGGTAGTTTCAGCCAGTCCTTACAGCTGATCTGCCTAGGGGTAAATCCTTCCCATTGATGAACCAACAGCAATCAAGTCTCCACTTGATAACAGGTGGGTGTACACAGACTACTTGATGGGGAGGTTCACCTGGAGTGCCCAGCTTGGGTGAAGGAGGTGGCTATGCCACTGGACCTTATAGGAAATCTACTACATTAGGTCAGTCTACCAAGCCTGGGAGATGTAGCAGCTCCACCTAACACATAGAAACAAACACAGGGAGGTTGTCAAAATGCAGAGACAAAAAACATGTCCCAAATGAGAGAAAGAAGAGAACAAAACTCTAGAAAAAGAACTAAACAAAATGGAGACAAGTAATTTACTACATGCATAGTTCAAAACACTGGTTATATTTCTGAGCAGTGTGGCTCGGTTGGGCATCATCCCACAAAAACAAAAGGACACTGGTTTGATTCCTGGTCAGGGCACATGCTTGGGTATAGGGTTTGGTTCCCAGTCAGGATGCATACAAGAGGCAACCAATCAATATTTCTCTCTCATATTGATGTTTCTCACCTTTTCTTTCTCCCTTCTTCCCTCTCACTCTAAAAATAAATAAATAAAATCTTTTAAGAAACACTGGTTATAAGGATGTTCAATGAATTTAGGAGAACAGGTGAACTTTGAGAACTTCATAACAAAGGACATTGGAAACCAAAAAAGGAACCAGTCAGAAATGAAAGATACACTAACTGAAACAAAGAATAATTTACAGAGAATCAAGAATAGAGGAAATGAAGCTGAGAATAAAAACAGCAATTTAGACCATAAGGAAGCAAAACATACCTAATTAGAACAGGAAAAAAAAGTCAAAAAATGAAGATAGTATGAGGAGCTTCTGGGGCAACTTACAGCGTACCAACATTTGCTTCATGAGCAATAAATCCCTCATGAAGGATTTACCCCCAGGCTGAAAGGAGAAGAGAGTGAGCAAAAAATTGAAAACCTATTTTAAAAAATACCTGAAAATGAAGGAAATAGACATACAAGTACAGAAAGCACAGCGAATTTCAAACAAGATAAACCGAAAGAGGCCCACACCAAGGCACACGATAATTAAAATGCAAATGGCTAAAGACAAAGAGAGCATTTAAAAGAAGTAAGAGAAAAGCAGATGCTTATCTACAAGGGAGCTCCCATAAGACTGGTAGCTGCCTTCTCAACAGGAAATTTTCAGGCCAGAAGGAATGTGCAAGAAACATTCAAAGTGATGAAAAACAAGGACCTACACCAAGATTACTCTGCCCAGCAAAGATAGTATTTAGAATCAAAGGACAGATAAAGAGCTTCCCAGAGGAAAAAAAAAAGCTGAAGGAGTTCATCACCAAGCTAGTATTATGTGAAATGTGAGAGTCTTCTTGAGGATGAGTAGGAGAAGGAGGAGAAGGAAAAGGAGAAGGAGGAGGAAATATAAACAAAATGGCAATAAATATTTATCTATCAACAATTGAATATAAAAAACAAAATAAATGAACAAGCAAAACAGAAACAAACTCATAGATACAGAGAATGTTTTGACAATTGCCAAATGAGAGGGGGTTGGGGGAATGGGTAAAAAATGTGAAGGAAATAAGAAGCACAGATTGGTAGTAACATAATAATCATCAGGATGTAAAGTACAGCATAGAGAATACAGTCAACATGTTGTAATGACTATGTATGATGTCAGATGGGTATAAGATTTATCATGATGATCCCTTAGTACGTCATATAATGTCTAATCACTGGGATGTACACTTGAAAATAATATAACGATGTATGTCAACTGTAACAGAAAATTTTTAAATTTTTTAAAAGATTTTATGCATTTATTTTTAGAGGGGCAGAAGGGCGGGAGAAAGAGAAAGAGAGAAACAAAGATGTTCAAGAGATAGATACATCAATTGGTTGCCCCTCTCACGCCCCTAACTGGGGACTTGGTCCTCAACCCAGACATATGCCCTGGTTGAGAATTGAACTGGCAACCATTCAGTTCACAGGCTGGTGCTCAATCTACTGAGCCACACCAGCCAGAGCTTTAAATTTTTTTTTTTAAGAGAGAATTCCTGACCTAGATGGCTACACTAATGACTTCTACAAATACATTTTTTAAAAGATTTTATTTGTTTATCTTTAGTAAGAGTGGAAGGGAGAGAGAAAGAGAGTAAAGAAGCACCTAAGTGAGAGAGAAACATCAATTCATTATCTCTCAGACACACCCAGACCAGGGATGAACACACAACCTAGGCATGTGCCCTGACTGGGAATCAAACTGGTGACCTTTCACTTGGCAGAGTGATGTCCAACCAACAGAGCCACATTGGTCAGCACTGACTTCTACAAATATTTAAAGAAAAATTACTACCAATTCTTCTACAAACTCTTCCAAAAAATACAAAAAAGAGTTCTCATCTTATTCAATGAGGTAACTATTAACATGATACCATCCCAGAACAACAACAAAAAACCTACAGACTAATTTTTTATTGTATATATAGATTCAAGCTCCTCAGCAAAATACTAGCAAATATAATCCAGCAAGATATAAATGGTATATATCATGACAAAGTAAGATTTACCCCAAAATTGCAAGATTGTTTTAACATCTGAAAAACATCAATTAATGTAATACACCATATAAATAAGGGGAAACCATGTGACCATCTCAATAGACACGGGGGGAAAAAATTAGTAGGAATGGAAGGAAACATTGTAAACCTAACAAAGGGTATCTATTTTAAAAAAGAACAAACCCACAACTAGCATTATATTAATGATGAAAAACTAAATGCTTTCCCCCTAAGATCAAGTACAAAACAAAGATGCCTGCCTTTTGATGTCAACATTGTACTGGAGGTTGTAACCAGGGAAATGTAGCAAGAAAAAGAAAAAAAGGCATCCAGATTGAAAAAGAAGAAATGAAACTCTATTTGCAGATGACACGATCTTGTGTGGAGGAAATACTAAGAAATCCACTAAGAAACTGTTAGAACTGATAACAAGTTTGGCCAAGTTATAAGATACAAGATCAATATACAAAAAGCAATTGTATATCTCCATAGTGGTAATAAACAAACTAAAAATGAAGTTAAGAAAAAAATTTCACTTTCAATTCAAAAATAAAATATTTAGGTTAAAAATTTTTTAAGTACAAAACTTTTATTCTGAAAACTACAAAATATTGTTGAAAGAAATTAAGACTTAAATATATGGAAAGCAATATAATATTGTTAAGATGGTAATACTCCCCAAATGGATCTACATATTCAACATAATTCATATTAAAATTCCAGCTGGCTTCTTTTTGAGAAGCTGACCCTGAAAGTTACATGAAAATTCAAAGGTCTCAGAATAGCTAAAACATTCTTGAAAAATAGAGACAACTCTTAGAAATTGGAAGACTCAC
This sequence comes from Pteronotus mesoamericanus, assembly GCF_021234165.1. NCBI lineage: Eukaryota > Metazoa > Chordata > Mammalia > Chiroptera > Mormoopidae > Pteronotus > Pteronotus mesoamericanus. The sequence goes on from NW_026555329.1 coordinate 34,227,557, forward strand.
ATTTCTCAATTTCAAAAATTACTGCCAAGTTATAATAATTAAGACAGTGTAGTATTGGAATAATGGTAGATATAGAGATAAATGGAATAGATGTGAGACTCCAGAAACAGACCCACCTATTTATGATCAACTGATTTTTGACAAGGGTGCCCAGAGAACTCAATAGGGAAAAAAATAGTCTTTTTAGCAAATGGTACTGAGACAACTGGATATCCTCATACAATATGATGAAATTGGGTGCCCTACCTCACACTATACTTAAAAATAAACTCAAAATGGATCAAGGCCTAAATGTAAGAACTAAAACTAAAATTCTTAAAAGAGAACATACATATAAATATTTATGACCTTGGATGAGACATTGATTTCTCCGATATAATACCAAAGCACAACAAAAACAACAAAAAATATAAATTGGATTATTAGTGGGTGTGGTGAGAGCTGGGCTCTGATCCTGCAGAGCCCATTCTGGAGTCATCATAGATGGAAGAAATAAAATAAGTCATCCCAGACACTTTTCTCTCAGTCTGCCAGGGGAAGGGTGGCAGTTCCTTCTAGTGGAGAGGGTCCTGAGCCTCTGTGCTCCATGGCTTTTATTGGGAAGGATGTGAGCAGGGTTTTCAGGAAAGCTCATCAATCAATGTCAAAGGCTAAGTTTACAGAAAACAAATAGAGATCATGGATAACAATTGAAGGAACATAAGAGATTTGCCTCAGGTCAGGGTCTGTGAATATGTAAATTTCCTTCCCAGCATGAGCCAGTTATCATAGCTTTTGAGGGAAGAACAGAACATGCTTCAAGGAACTTACTTCTAAGTCTGATTTCCTCCCAGGAACCATCCAATCCAGTTTAGGGCCATACCTCACTTTAGTGTTGTTTCAAGCCTGAGCCAGGTAGGTGGGGCAGAGCCACCAAGAGATAAGGAGACTTCTTTCAGATAGAATGAGGGCCCCAGCCATATCAAAGCTGGGGCGTGAGGGTCTTTTGCCCTTTCTCTGTGTCCCTCAAGTTCTTCCCTGATGCCCATGCAGCTGTGCCAGTCTTAGGGTGCCCCTGCCATCAAGAGGTCTTACCCATCATTGACTAACCAGCCATCCTCTGGGGCCAAGCAGGATGATGCGAGGGAAGCAAGGGCTGTGCCCCTGCCAGGGGGACAGGTTCTGTCTCCTCAGTGGCCTATTTTCCCAAGCCGTCCTTGCTTAGCTCCAGCCTTGGGGCCCTCTCGCCTATCAGCAGGGCTACAGTTCCTGAAACCAGATGGGCCATTTCCCAACAAGTGGGCAGGAATTTGGTGACGTTGATGACTTTGATGAAAGCAGAGTTTGGAGAAATGAAAAGGGAGAAAGATCACAAGAGTTGTTCATAGAAGCGGCAATGGGCATAGAGAGAACATGAGAGCTACTGCAGGGGAGTCAGCACAACTTGGCAAGAGATGAGATTCTGTAATACAAGAAAGAATGAGAAATTAAATATGGCATATAGAGCTAATTACAAAAATGCTTTGTATTCTGAATTGTTTTCCCAAGTGTGCAACCTCTCTAGTGCTGTCAGAAAAAAAAAGTGGTTCACTAATAAATGTATACACACACACATACAGAAATAAGAAAGTACACAAAAAAATTTAAAGGACTTCTTCCACATTAGGGGATAATAGATGATTTAATATTCTTTATATTTTTAAATTAGAAAAAGAAAATATATTCAAAGAGTTGTTTAAATTTCATAATAAATAATAGGAATGGGGCTTTGGCTGGTGTAGCTCAGTGGACTGAGTGCTGACCTGTGAACCAAAGTGTCACTGATTCAATTCCCAGTCAGGCACATGCCTGGGTTGCAGACGAGGTCCCCAAGTCAGGGGCTCTTGAGAGGCAACCACACATTGATGTTTCTCTTCCTCTCTTTCTCCTTCCATTCCCCACTCACTAAAAATAAATAAATAAAATTCTTCAAAAATAAATAATAATAAACAACAGGAATAGGGTAGCATTTCATCTTCTATCACCTTTCCTCACTTATGACCCTGCCTAGATCCTTCCATGGCTGAGAATTCACAGGTAGGCCAAACCTCCAGAGCAAAATCGTTTCTACTAATTTGGTCCAGGAAAGTTTAACCTTCAGACACAAAATAGGAAGGGTGTTACCTCACTTTTCCAAGGAAGGTAGGATTGTATATGGGTTAAAAGCAAACCCAGAGTTCCTGGCCAGACTTGGCTCCTTACCTGTTAGTGGCCAAGAGCACATATGTTAATCTTTTTTATGTTTTGTTTTGTAATTTTTTCAATAACAGTTGAACTTTAATATTACATTAGTTTCAAGTGTACAGCATAGTGGTTAGACATTTATACAAGCTACTACAAGTGATCTCCCAGTAAGTATGGTGCCCACGTGACACCAAACATAATTACTACAATATTTTTGACTATATTCACTATGCTGAACTTTGCATCTCCATGACTATTTTGTAAACACCACTTTGTACTTAATCCCTTCTCCTTTTTCACCCAATCCCCCAATCCCCTCCCATCTGGCAACACTAAATTTGTTTTCTATATCTAAGAGGCTATTTTTCTTTTGTTTGTTCATTTATTTTATTCTTCTAAAAATTGTATTTATTGATTTTGAGGAAAGGAACAGAGAGAGGGAAAGAGAAACATCCATCTGTTGCTCCACCCACCCATGCACATATTGGTTGATTCCTGTATGTACTCTGAGCTGCTGTGCCAAGGCTGACCTCATGGAGCAGGCCTTGACCCAGTGTGGCCTGGTGCCTGCCAAGACTACCTTTTCAGGGTACCACTTTGTGGAGCTAATCAGGTGGTGCTCTGTTGCGTTCTGAAGCTGGCCATCAGGTATGTTAATTTTGGGGTCTCCTGGGAATAACTCTGGTGCAGACCAATGTCAGATGTAGCCTGTAATCAGCCCAGGGCTACCTGTTTGGAGATTTAAGTGATCTGTGGTTGGTAGTTGCCTGTGCTGAGCCCAAGGGAGCTTGGGAGAGGCTATGCTGCAAACCAAGGCCAGCTGCTACCAATACTAGGCCTGGGGCTGCTCAGCAGAACACACAGGGCACCCCGAGGGTTGCCACTGCCTGCTGGCTGCCCCAGCCTCTGGACGTGTTTTTGGCACTGCTCAAATTGGGTATGGCAGATCTCAGGAAGTCATCAGGGTAGTGTGAGTGGTGTTCACCAGGTTAATGCATATTCAGATTTGACCATGTCTGGGGAGGGTTCAATACAGGGAAGACAGTGCCCACCTTCTGGCTGTGTGGGAGGAGGGCTCTATAAAGGGACAATGGTGGCTGTCTCTCTGCCCTTGCCTTGAAACCATGTAACTCAGATTCTTTTTGTATGAACTTGGCACCCCTCAAGCCACTGTCTTTTTGCCAGAGCCCAGGGGGGATGCCTGTAAGTGAGTTTTACACAAACTCTTTTACACAAACTCTAAGGGCATACCTGCAGCCTTTCTTCTCACCTGCATGGACAGAATTCCCACCAATTTTCACAGCCAGATGTTGTGGGCTTTACCCTCTCTGGCACTGGTGTTCTGGACTGGGAAGCCTGGTGTGGGGCTCGGATGCCTCATTCCTCAGGGGGCACCTCTGCAGCTGAAATATCCCTGTGGATTCTCAACCACCACATATGGGTGTGGGACCTGCTCATTTAGTGTCTCTGCCACTCTCACCAGCCTCAACATGGCTTCCTTTTATCCTTAGTTATAAGACTTCTGCACTACTAGTCTTAAAATGATTCTCCAGGTTGATTGTTCTATAATTCAGTTGTCATTTTGGTGTGGTCATGGAAGGGAGCGAGCATGTTTACCTACTCTACCATCTTGACTGGAGCCCATATGTAATCTTCTTAACTGCAATTTCCTTTGTTAAAATGGGCTAATTTTATAGGGTTTTTGATGATAAATGAGCTAATGCCTGCAGATTGAGTAGCATCTTGCGCACAGTAAAAGTTGGCTGATATCACTATTACTGTGTTATCTGCTTTAGATTATGAGTTTGACAGCTTTCAACGGACAGCAAAAACATCTGAATGTTAGAGTACCTGTACCCAGTGACAAGGTATCAGAAGTTAGTTTTAACACTATCCTGTGCCTGACTTACATGACCTGCAGAAGACTAATCTAGCCCTTCAGATGCCACACCCAGGCTGCTCTCCCCAGCATCCACATGCCTTTAATCATCCCACATAATAGGAGACCTGATGAGGAAAGTCACAAATAAGGTTAGGGAGCTATAATCACAGGAGAATTACAGCCTCCGAGATGACCTGAGAATTTAACTGTGCTATATAAAAACAAAAAACAAATAACAAAAAAAACCCTGTTCAATCTGTAAAAATTCAAACTATCAAAAGAAAAAAATGTGATTTAAAAAACACATTATTTATTCTTGGAGAGAGGAGAAGGGAGGCAGAAAGAGAGGGAGAGAAACATCGATTGGTTGCCTCTCACATGTGCCCCAACAGGGGACCTGGCCTGCAACCCAGCATGTGCCCTGACCGGGAATCAAACTCATGGCCTTTTGCTTCATGGGATGACACCCAACCAACTGAGCCACCCAGGTCAGGATTGATTTTTAATATTAGCAGATGAGCTCAGAAAATCATAGTCTGTAGACCTGTAAACCCCATGTCAGATGAGACAGAAGCTCTGCATCAAAATGAGAAATGCAAGGTAAACTAAAGCATAACAAGAAATCACCTCAGGAAATAGCAAGTCCAGTCGCACCTCTGAAACCCTCTGGCTCCTCAAGCTCCTAAATGTGGACATTTCCAGATTTCATCAGTAGCAGGGAAATTGGAAGGGAGAGAATCCAGCACAAGCCCTCCAGGTTTTCACCGGCCAGGCCCATCAACTAAAAAGCAGAAGAGCTATTCCTATAGGAAAGTTCAAGGATAGAAGAAAAACTAGGGCTTCCCTGCTCAAAACTTTCCCCATAACAACCTGTTCTACATTCAAAGGTCTCCACTGGGTGGTTCCAAACTACTCTTCTCATCTTACTCTGAGGGAGCCTCCTCCTGAATGAATATTGCTAGAACCTCCCGGATACTTATCATCCCCACTCTCCCCAAGTGTCACTGCCCTGCCCATTTCCTTGAAAACCCACTTCAAATCATTGCTCTCCTAAGTCCATCCCTGATCACCCCAACAGGAAGCAGAGGTTCGCCTTTGAAATTCAAAGGGATTTACTGGCTAAACATCTTTTATACTCATCGGGTGAACAATACATATGGACATAAGGCAAGGCGCTCCATTCTTAGTTGTTGAGGAGGCTGTGAAACCCTGGAGAGCTCGTTATTTGTTATCATCCCCCTCAGTACCAAGCACAGAGCAGGGGCTTCATAATGAATGAGTGAATGAATGAATGAATGAATGAACAAAAGAAAGAAAGGAATATTAGGACTTTATGTCCCATCTTCTCAGCTCAAGAGTTTGTCAACCCCTTAAAATGAGGTAACTCTTCTCTTAATGACAATTTTAAACCATGTGCAGCCCAGACAATATACTGATGGACCAGAGAGATCATCAAAAATGTGACGCACTTTGTCGTCAACACTAAGTACAAGTAACTTGACTACTTCTATTTTTCCCTTCCTGTTTAATGATGAAATAAATCCCCATTCCAGCAAATGGCAAATTGCTGTTCTTAAAGTGCACTTGGATTTTACTAATTTACTTCACTTATACATAATTCAAAGGGGGATTTTATTTCAGTGCTTTATTTGTGCCTTCTAGTTATTATTCCTTCTGGAAATGGCCCTTCACATACATTAGATCTAAAGCTCTACTATAGGTTTTGGTGGTCTGTGTGTGTGTTTTTAACTACAGTCTCTTAAGACTGTGAAGTGGGAGAATCCATTTGGGTGATTGCTTCATGGTTGTATTCAGTTTCTAGGACAATATAAACCCTAATGAGGAGTGAGGGAAAGAAGAAGGATGAAATGTTGAAATACCAGAATATAGGCTTATGGTTTCTCGGAAAAGATCTTGTTTGAGCCAAAAGTCTCTAATTGCAGAGGAAATGGCCTTATTCAGAGTTTAATAAGCATTTGTCTTAAATGCCAGGAACTAGGTACCTCAGTGCCTGAATAAACATGGTATTTTTAAGAAGAATGAAATCCACCTTTACCGAGCCCTGTGATGTACGGAATGCTCTACACTGTGGGGAAACTACAAGAAGAATCTCAATGGCTTTAGAGATGAGCATTCGGAGGGGCAGGCTGAGAAGACAGCCACCCGTCCATCCCAGCCTCTCAGGCTGCCCCTGTCAAGCTGGGCCTAATTACTGTGCTGTCAGCTTCCTGCACCTCTGTGCAGAGATAACCCATAAGGAGCTTAGATGAAACTTGATTTTAAATATAGTATTTAACTACAAGCCCAAGACATCAGGAAGAGTTTATGGACAGAGGGGGAAGGAATCAGAGAAAAGATGGTCAGACTTATGGGATGTAGATTATCTACCAGGTAGCCTCACTCTTTGTGGGGAGCCTTCTAAACCAGCAGGAGACCTGACAAGGCCACTCCAGGCGTCCTCCCAGGCTGCTTTATCCAACACACCCCCAGGCCACCCGTGTGCTTAGGCTTTTATCTCAAGATTTCCAGAGTTCAGTTTGGATCTGCCCTTGACAGAGATCAGGGAGTCAGACTTAGTGGCAAAGAGCGGGAAGTCACGGAGACCCAGGGGAGCTTTAATGAGAGCCTGTGGGAAGGTGAGAAATTGGCTCTGGCCCTGGCGGGTGCGGCTCTGTTGATTGGAGATTTGTCCTGCACACCGAAATGTTGGGGGTCAGATTCCCAGCCAGGGCACATACCTAGACTGAGGGTTCAATCCCTGGTTGGGGCACAAATTGGAGGCAACCAATTGATATTTCTGTCTCTCATCCATGTTTCTTACTCTCTCTCTTCCTTCCTCTCACTCTAAAATCAATAAATGTATTTTTAAAAGAAAAAGAAAAGAAAGAAAGAAATAGGCTTTGAGAGGGGCAGGAACAAAGAGAGGCTACACAGTGAGAGTACAGCCAGACTGTTTCCAGAACCGTCTGGCCAGAATGCCGCCCTGGGATGCCAGATGGTGTGTTGCTCCAGGCTCACCTCTGCTGTGAGCCTACCTTAGAAAGCTCTGCCTCTCCCAGCGTTTTCATGTCTGTGCCTCTGCTTGGCTAAGCTGTGGCACGTGCCCACATTCTGATTGTCCCTGCTCTGTACCTAATTTGTAGTTGTGCCCCTGTAGAAAGGGTGTTTGGATACCAGGCAGCCAAAACAGCTTTGCAAAGTCCAGGAATTTAAAGCCTGAGGTCTCATATACTAATCTGAAGCCAGAAGTCCTTGGCTCCATGGCAGTTACCCAGTCCTAATTTCCTTCCAGGGAAGGCTGGCCCAGGGCTGGCTTTGCTTTGGGTCTTTCAACAGTGACCTCTAGCTAGACCACAGCCCCACAGGCTGTGGGCTTTGGAGATCCTCCAGTCTAAGAGCCTACATGAAAAAGCCAGGGCTTCCAGACATCAAGACCCTGCTTCCCATCCTCTGACTCCTGAAGACAGAGCCTAAATTCCTTGCATCTCAGTAGAAGCATGCACCCTATGGCTTTAACTTGCATGGTCATTGGCTGTAAATTAGTCTGAATTTGAATGCATTAAAATATAATGGTTTTACTATCCTCAAAATAGAAATCCAATTTCTCTCCTGACATTTTCTATCTACCATTCTCCTTGCTGAGGTTCTTTTTAGCTTCCTGCTAAATCTCTTGCTGAAACAATTTCTGGCTCTTAGATTCCTGACGACTATGCCATAACTGCCTGGTGTGAATTCATTAATATTAGCCTATATTGGAGACTCTCCTGTGAGTAGTCCAGGGTGGGGGTGGGATGGGGAGATCTGGTATTTGTCCAAGGATTTGTTTGGAACAAGTTCTTGAGGAGGTTGGGATAAGACAAAGTGGCATTGCCATTCACAATTCCTTTAAACACTGTGAGACCCAGCTGGTCCTCTTGGTGTGGCTGTCATGATCTGCTTAATGATTGAGTCCTTATTTTATTCAATCAATTCAAGAAACATAAACTAGCTTCATTTCATTAGTGTTAAAATGCTATTAAGATTAGGGCATTCAGCAATAAATGGTTGTATTTGTGTTGTATAAAGTGAAACATCTATTTTAATTGTGATTAATACTCTCAAACTAGTCAACTAATGTCTTTAAGTATTAATGGGAGGGAGAAGACACAAAGGATGTTAAAATGACCTCATCAAACATTGAAGGATATACCATCTTTTATTTCAAGACTCACTTTTTCACATTTAACATCTTTCAATCAATGGCAGTGCCTTTTCTTTGTTAGTAACATACAGAAAAATGATATATTTTACAGTAGGCTGCATCTTAGATTCAATAAAACATTTCTGGCAAGCTACTTGTGTGTGTAATTTGGGGAAAAAATAAAATGTAGCCATTTTCTTCTACTAACATTTGCATGTGGAAAATAAGATTATCCGTACATAATATGTCTATGATGTAATGAAAATTCAAAGGATGTTTTCTTTTGCTCCATTCCACTGTGGCCACTTCACACTTAGTTTCTGGTAAGACCAGATGCTCAAAGGCTTCCATCATCTTTAACATGTTTTACTCTATTAGAGAAACTAACAAATTTAGTGACCACAAGTGTCAAAGATGGTCTTATTAACCAGAGAAGAGGAGAATATAAGAGTTAACCCAGTTATAATAGAATATACAAAAAACTGAGGCTCTAACTTCCACTATGGATTAGTAGTCACAAAACAAAACAAAACAAAACAAAAACCATTTTTGGCCAGAACCACCATCTTCTAGTGATTTGCCAAAATGACTAATGTAAAGGTGAAGAGAAGAGGCACCTGTTACACATTCTCTAGGCCTTTTAGAAAACATGGAGTGCTTCTCTTGGCCACATACATGCAAAACTACAAGAAAGGCAATACTGTCAACATCAAGAGAATGGGTGCTGTTCAAAAAGGAATGCCCAAAACTGTTCCCACGGCAGAGCTGGAAGAGTTTACAATGCCACTCAGCATGTGGTGGGCATTGTTGTAAACAAAAAAGTTAAGGACAAGATTCTTGCTAAGGGAATTAATGTGCATATTGAGCATATTGAGCACTCTAAGAGCTGATACATCTTTCTGACACATGAGATGGAAAATTATCAGAAAAAGAAGGAAGCAGCCTAAGAGAAAGGTGCCTGGGTTCACCTGAAGCCCGAGCCTGTTCCAGCCAGAGACGCGCACTGCGTGAGAACCAGTGGAGAGGAGCCTGAGCTGCTGGAACCCATTCCCTATGATTTCATGGCATGATAAGTGTAGAATAAAATAAATAAATAAAAGATCTCTATAATGATTTTAAAAAAATAAAAAAAGAAAACCACCACTGTGATACATTTTCATTTCAATACTAGTGATGATGGTCTGCCCTGTTATTAGCCCTGGCTATGAGTAAACATGTTTAAGCCTCTCAGGGTAATAAAAGTTATACTTAGAGTTCAAACGATGGACGTTAAGTGGTTTTCTCAGCTTGTGTATTGTTGCTGAAGCCTGATACAGACAACTGACAGCTGGTTCGGACACAAGCAACGAACAGTTACATGCTTTACTAACACGTTCAATGGAAAACTTAAAGAATAAGGTTTGAGTATGATAGAAATCTCAATATTTCTTCTTTAAATTTTTATTTACTTATTTTTAGAGAGAGAGGAAGTGGGGAGACAGGGAGAGAAACATTGATCAGTTGTTTCTTATATGCACCCAGAGGAGGACTGAACCCACAACTCAGGCCTATGTCCTGACCAGGAATCGAACCTGCAACCTTTCACTTTGCGGGAGGATGCCCAATCAACTGAGCAGCACTAGTCAGGTAAAATGCCAGCATTTCACTCCCATTGTGTTTCTGGTAACCATTCTAAATAAACTACCCACGTATACACATGAAGAGGTTAGGTCTCAGAGAGGGGAAGTGCTTCCCCAAAACCTCACCACTGTTGAGTGAAAATCAGGCCTTATGCCAGCCTACCTCCAAGGCTCACTCACACTTTGACCTGATGCTACTGTGGATGATGGCAGCCCTCTGTAGTCTTCTAACTGTGACTTTGTTCTTGAATAAGTGGACTGCGGGTCATAAAGAGCAATTTCCACAAGTTTGATTGGAAAAGATTTAAGTGCTACCACACTGCATCATTCTCAGGAGCACTCTCCATGGACAGGTCTCTGCGCTGGGTGGACCCTACCCAAACCTGACACTGGAGCTTACAAGCCCCAGGGAGAGATGAGCAGGCTGTCCTGCAGCAGGTAAATGCTTGAGGAGAAAGCTTGGGAGTGGAAAGTCTGCTTCCAGGGCAGTGTCCTCCCTTATAGGGATGTGCTCCCATCCCCCACCCCATACTTCACTCCCAGACGTTGAGGGAAATTCTCTCTCTCTCTTTTTTTTTTTTTTTTTGACACAGTATGAAAGCTTGGGAATGGGCAACCTAAACTTCAGCTCCAGAGTAGTGCCTTCTGGGTTTGTGCTAAGAGGTCTGACAGTGCTTCTGAACAAGGGGCTCCCGTAGTACAACAGCACAGCAAAGGGGCCTGAGGTGAGTATACATGCCAGACCCACTGGGACCCTTTCTGCAGAGTCAAGACAGACTCAGAGTGCCCAGAATGGGGTTCAAGCCAAGGAATTTTGAGGATGTCAGTCAGTTTCATTCAGCAGCTATATTTGACTCAAATATAATTTGGTGTATACCAAGAACTTTTACAATTCAGCATGATGACCTCTAGCTAGAGCACGGGAAGCTCTGATGGCCCAATAATTACACCCAACTTGATTTGTTTTTAATCCTCACCCAAGGACATGCCCAATGATTTTTTTTTTTAAGAGATAAGGGAAGGGAGGGAGGGAGAGAGAAACATCCATTAGTTGCCTCTCGCACATGCCCCAATCGAGGATAGAACCTGCAACCTTTCAGTGTATGGGATGATGCTCCAACCAACTAAGCCATGTCCAACTTGATTTTTTTTAACTATTTTTATGGGGACTTCTGGTCAAGACGGTAGTATGGGTAGACATGGTTTGCCTCTTCGCATAACCAGATCAAAATTAAAACTAAAATATACAACAACATCACTCAGAACCATCAGGAATCAAGATGAATGGAAGTCTGACAACTACAGAATTAAAGAAACCACATCCATCCAGACTGGTAGAAGGGACACAGACATAGGAACAGTCTGTCCCACATCCATGAGTGGTAGATAAAAATTCAGGAGGGGTATCTCGGGAACGAGGAGTCCCAACCCCACACCAGCCATCCCAGCCCAGGTTGCCAGTGACAGGAAGATAAGCACAACTTCTGGCTATAAAAAGCAACTGGGATTGAGTCAGTGGAGAAACTGCTGGAGCCCTAGGTAGTTCCTCTTAAAGAACCCACACACAGATTTACTTACCCAGACTCACTTCCTCTGAGCTCTAGTACCAGCGTAGCAGCTTGAAAAGTACCAGTAGTATATAGGGAGAAACTGAAGTGTCTGGCATCAAGGTGAGCAGAGGCCATTGTCCCTTTTCTAAATCCTCTCCCCACAGAGCCGGCAAGATGGTGCCATATCTGAGATCCCATCAACATGGTTAACACTGTTTCACCTGCCCTGGAGATCCCCAGAGACTCCACCCAACCCAAGCTGCTTTTCCATGTGAATGGTTGCTTTTGGCTCATGCTTTGCAACTTCCTAAATTCTATCAGACAAGCAACAGCTGGCCTCAGTGAGCCCCAGACCCAGCACCAGTAGCAGCCAGCACCAATTCATAGCTTGGCTTTGCCTGGGAATCTCCAAGCCCAGCACAAGTAGCAGCCGTCTCCAGTTGCTTTATAGCTCAGGCACGGAGTCCCCAGGCAAAACACAGGTCAGGGCTGACCTTGGCCTGCACCACCGGGGAAACCTCAATGCCAATGCACCCAGTGGGAAGCTACAGACAACCTCAGAGCACCACCACACTGCCCCTTGCAGAGCTGATGCTCCACAGACAGTAAGGTTGGTGGTAAGTGGTCACAGCCAATCCTTGCAGGTGACTGGCCTGGGTAAATCCCTCCCATTATCTGCCAGCAGCAACCAAGGCTTAAATATAAGAGGAGGGTGTATTCAGTCCACCCGAAGGGCACACCTCAAATACCCTGCTTGGGTGACAGGGGAGGCTGTGCCCCTGGACCCTACAGGACACCTACTATATTAGGCCACACTACCAAGGCACAATGTCAAAGCAGCTCTACCTAATACATAGAAACAAACACAGGGAGGCTGCCTAAAGGAGGGGACAAAGAAATACGGCCCAGATGAATGAACAGATCAAAATTCCAGAAAAAGAGCTAAACAAAATGGCGATAAGCAATCTCTCAGATGCAGAGTTAAAAATACTCATTATAAGGATGCTTAAGGAACTTAGTAAGGACCCCAACAGCATAAGAACAATCCATTCAGAAACAAAGGATATACTAATAGAAATAAAAAACAATGTACAAGGAAACAACAGTAGAGTGGATGAGGCTGAGAATCGATCAATGATTTGGAACATAAGGAAGCAAAACACAACCAACCAGAACACTGAGAAGAAAAAAGAATCCAAAAAGCAAGGATAGTGTAAGCACCCTCTGGGACAATTTCAGGAGATCCAATGTTCACATCATAGGGGTGCCAGAAGGAGAAGAGAAAAAGCAGAAAATTGGAAATTTATTTGAAAAAAATAATGAAAGAAAACTTCACTAATTTGGCAAAGGAAATAGACATGTAAGTCCAGGAAGCACAGAAGGTCCCAAACAAGATGGACCCAAAGACGACCACTCCAAGACACATCATAATTAAAATGCCAAAGGTTCAAGATAAAGAGAGAATCTTAAAAACAGCAATAGAAAAGAGGTTACTTACCTACAGGGAAGTTCACATAAGACTGTCAGCTGATTTCTAAAAAGCCACTTTGCTGGCTGGAGGGACTGGCAAGAAATATTCAGTCATGAAAAACAAGGACCTCCAGCCAGCAAAGCCATCATTTAGAATTGAAGGGCAGATAAAGAGCTTCCCAGACAAGAAAAAAACTAAAGGAGTTCATCTTCATCAAACCACTATTATAGAAAATGTTAAAAGGACTTACTTGAGAAAAAGATCAAAACTATGAACAATAAAATAGCAAAAAAAAAAAAAAATCTATCAACAATTGAATCTAAAAAGCAAACAAGAAGAACAGAGACAGAATTGTGGGTACAAAGAGCACTTTGATGGTTATTACATGGTTATTAGGGATGTGGGGGGAATGGACGAAGAAGTGAGGGAATTAAGAAGTACAAATAGGTAATTACAGAATAGCCATTGGGATGTAAAGTACAGTATAGGAAATAGAGTAACCAAAGAACTTATGTGTATGACCCGTGGACATGAACAAAGGTGGGGGGAATGCCTGAGGGAGTGGGGGGTGCTGGGTGGAGGAGGGCAAAGGGGGAAAAATCAGGACAACTGTAATAGCATAATTAATAAAATATAATTTAAAAAACAAAAAAACTATTTTTATTGTAAAAGTGGTATATGCTCTTCACAGAAAACTTAACTGTAGAGAAAAGTAAAGAAAATTAACATCACACATATTTTCATCTCCAGAGACAACTTCTGCTAACTTTTGGAGTATTTCTCTCCAGCAGCCTACCCATGTGCGGGCACAAAACAGCTGAATGCCGGATTCTTGCTCTTACTGAACCATGAGCTCCAACTGGATCTAGGGAAAGTCAATGTCCCTATATTTAATTCCAAATGCAACTTTTTAGCTAAAATATAACAACCACCTGGCATGTTGCCTTTTCACTTTGATAGTACCAACCTAAATATAACATGTACATGATAAACTGCATTCTGAAACTATGACTAAAATGACACTTTAAATCCTATTTTTCCCAGTAAACAAGTTCGGATTCCATTTTTGTTCAGTCCTACTGGACAGAAAGGAAAAACACAGGAATGGGTAACCCCATAGTGGTTTAGTGGAAGGGAGTTTTTACTAGAGGCTGCTGTTACAGGGAATGCACAGCATGTCTTACTAAGCATTTCTGGTGCAGTGAATAAATCCTTCATCTATGTGTTCACTCTACTTTGCACTTCCAAGGAGGCTGGACTAAACATTATTATTACTCAACTAAATATTAAATCTCATGAAGACTCCATAACAAGAGATCATCCTCTTTGCTTTTTTAATGATTTGTAGTCTTTTTATATCAATTCTGAATCTACATCTGTTACATATCAGGATTAAAGAAAAGATTCAGGTAGAAAAGAATTAGACTTGAAAGGAAACCTGAATGTGTTGGCAGGAATTGGAATCACTCACTGGGAATGCTCCGAGAGCAGCTGACTCTATTCCTGACATAACAAAAGTTGGTAAAAGACCTCAGAACAAGGATGAAGTCTAAACCATGCAGATGAAATACCTGAAAAGAAATAGGAAAAAATGAAATTGTTTCTAAGAAGAGAATTGGGGGACTAAGAAGAAAATGTCAAACTCCCAACAGTGCTGCAACAGTCACAGGGCTGTATTTCTTTTTAAAACCATACACACATCATAGGCTTCGTTTGCCTCACTTCATGACAGTTCAAGGGTGCAGCCTGCTCAGCACCCCTCTCTTCACCGAGCTGCCTGTCTCCTTCTGTGTTGTTTTGATGAGACTGCCAATACCAATTTGTCTTCCACTTCCTTCCAAAGGACTGAGCACAACCCTGTCTGGCCAATCTTGGTTCTTCAAGGCCCTATGTAAAGTCAATGGTTCAAAGGGTGGACATGTGACCCAAGTAAAACCAATGGGAAAATCTTCAAGGGATTGGGCCTGTGGATGCAGGAAAAGGGCACCTTTGTTTCTATCTGTGGGGTCATGAGCTCGAAGATCCATAAAAGCTTATGCAACTGAATGCAGGTCCTGCTGCCTGCTACTACAAAAGCCAGTACTTGAGAGGCAGGTGCTGACGTAAAGGAAAGTGGTTTATTTTCAGGTGCCTGACACCTGGAAGATGAGCAACTCATGTCTCAGAGCCCGTCTCCACCTCTCAGTGAAGGCAGAGGTTTTTATAAGGAGGCAGAGGGGAAAAGAACAAAGAGATCAAGGGAGGGTGTTTAAAAGTTCTTCACCGGCAGATTGGCACAGTCCATTCTGATAAGGCAAGTTACAGTCTGGTGTACATCACCGTGATTTAGTCACCCTGGCTTCACATCATCCCGGATGTGCATTATCTTGGCTCTACAAATGAAGGTCAGCAAATCTCCTGGAGCTGGAATGCCTGAAGGTCAGAGTCTGTATCTTTTCAAGTTAGTTCCTAGAATTCTTATACAAACATGCTGTTCATCTACAAGCTACATATTAGTCAGAGTAAACACTTTTAGAAACAATATCAAAAGAATTGTGGGGTGGGTTCAATTTCCCACAGTTATAATTTTCCACTGTTACAAATCCCTACTGTCAATTTTTCTTCCATTTCTATGGAAGTTAGATGGCTGTGGCCAAAACATTTCAGAAAACCAGAAAAATTCAGGACCCAGCCTAATTCATAGGTGAAAAATAAAATTTTACAATTAACTGAACTAGAGTCTGATTTTTACAATTCTGTTAGATTCTATTGAAAAACTATTTTTCCCCTAAAATCACCCTTTTTATTAAACAGTTATTCTGTGGTTGAATGGAGAACAAAGCAAACAGAAGTAGGCAGAAGGCAACCAAGACTGCTCTATCCAGCAAGGCTCTCAATTAAAATGGAAGGCAAAATAAGGAATTTCTCAGACAAAAGACGGCTAAAAGAATATACCTCCACCAAACCAGCACTGCAAGATATGCTAAAAGGACTGCTTTAAGATGAATAAAAAGAGTCTATGAATACCCAGTTCCTTTCACAGTTGCCAATACTTGATATTACCAATATTTTTAAATATATATTAATCTGATTGTGACAATGATGTGTTCTTTTAATTGTTCCTCTACTATTTGTTGAAACTAAACCTGTTTTTGTATATTTCTTGCCTATTTCTATTATTTTTTAAAAAGCTTTAAATGACTGTGGTATTCTATATCCATTTTTTTTTATTAAATGTTTGTAGAATTTTTTCCCTAAAAAAAAAGAAATAAAACCATTAACCCTTTTTTAGATGTGTTGCAAATACTTTTCTATTCTATTACTTGTCCTTTAACTTTTTTAAAATGTGTATATTACTGTACAGTCTTAAATGTTTAATATAGTCATATTGTCAATATTTTACCTTATAGCTTCTAGGTTTGAATATTTTACTTCAGGGTAAGAAAAATATTAGTTTGTATTTTCTCCAAAAACTCCTTAGATTCTACATATTGATTTTTAACTCACCTGAATATTTGTTGTATAATGTGTGAAAAAGGGCTCTATATTTGTTTTATTTCAAGTAATTGTGGTCCACGCACCTTATTTGTTGAATAAACCTTATTTTCCCCATTGATTTAAAATATCAATTTAATCATATATTACATTGTTAGATATATACGTTTGTCTCTAGAATGTTCATTATATTTCATTGATCTACTTGATTATTTTTGTGCTGGTGTCATGTTGGTT
The DNA here is from genome assembly GCF_021234165.1 of Pteronotus mesoamericanus. NCBI lineage: Eukaryota > Metazoa > Chordata > Mammalia > Chiroptera > Mormoopidae > Pteronotus > Pteronotus mesoamericanus. The sequence continues at coordinate 34,244,172 of NW_026555329.1, forward strand.
TAATTGCTGAGACTTTATAATGGTTTTACATTTTTTAATATTTTATAATTAACTTTAACATTAAAAAATATATAAAATCAGTCTGCATTTAAGAAAGAAAGAGAGAGAGAGATGGAACTCCTACCTTTTGCGACAACATGGATGAAACTGGAGAATATTAAGCTGAGTGAAATAAGCCAGTTGATGAGAGACAAACACCATATGATCTCACCTATAAGTGGACTTTATTCAATAAAATAAAATAATGAACAAAATAAACCACAGGCATGGAAACATGGAGCAGACTGAAAGTGACCAGAGGGGATGGGGAAAGAGCGCAATGGTGGAAAGAAGGGGAGGGGACTAGACAAAAAACATGTATGAATGACCCATGGACATGAACAACAGAGTGGGAATTGCTTGTGGGAGCAGGGAGTGGTCAAGGGTGTAAAGGGGGAAAAATTTAGACAACTATAATAGAATAAACATCATTTAAAAATTAAAAAAATTTTAAAAAGAAGTAGGCAGAAGGGAATGTGCAGAAAATGGGAAGGATTCAAAGGAGGGAATAGAAAATAGAGTGAAGCCATGAGACACCGTTTGAAGGCCTGGTTTCTGTTATATGTCTACCTAAAACCTTTTAATAAAATGCTTTAAGAGGATAGAAAAAGTAAGTTGTAAATAGAAGGCCAAACTAAACATGCACAAAGAACCAAGTGCAGAGGTTCTCTCACTATCTAGCAAGGTGGCATTCAGAGTCTAATACCTGGATGGAGTGGTGCATGAGGGCAGAATGAAATGAAAATCAGTCAATGATCCCATTTCCCAGTCTTGGGATTCACCTATTGAGAATGAGGCAAACCTTCAGAAAATAAGAAAAAAAGTTGCTACCAAGAGCTACATTTTAGATCAATGGGAGAAGAAACTTCTGTCCCTAGAGTTTTAAATAAGGACATACTAAAGAGATGTGGTCTGATTAACTCCATGTTCAGATATAACAATGCCTGAATTAAGACACTGATTGTGAGGAATTAGGAATACATGAAACTGAAGAGGGTCTTGCCTGAACACCAAGGCAGTGTTTGAAGGTGTGATCGCTCTATCTCACCAACCCAAAACAAATGAAATCTCATTTGGGAACAGTGAAAAAGCCTAATTTGCTGCAGAGATGGGCCATAGTAAGAAACAGAAGTTTCTGTGCCGAGTTACCTGTCCCACGAAAAATAGGTTTCCTCAAATTAGGAAAATTGACTAAAACAGACTTCTGTTATAATATTGTAGAATAGCTACATTTCTCCCCCAAGAAAACCTTTTGATTTCCTTTTAGAAATGAGATACTTGTAAATTAAGTATTTACATTAGAAACCTACAACTGCAGTCTACAAGAATAAAAGAATTCTTAATTCTACTGGTCATTAACAATAGAGAAAGAAAATGTGAAGAAAAAAGTCTCAGAATGGTAAAGCTGAATGGGACTAGATAAAGTAATTCTAATTCCAATCCATCTTTATTCAGATAGAAGGCAACCGGCTACTACACGTCACCCAGGAAATCAGTCAAAAAACAATGGCACAAACCTACGTTCCTGATACTCAGAGCAGGACCTTCCTTCTATGCCACATCTCACTGTGTATTCAACTGAGTTGAAAAATATAACATTGTAGATGAGAAAATATGATTTTCAGATCACCCACTAAGTGACAAAAGCACATGTAGAATCATAATGCTGTGGAGGACCCAGTGCACCAAGTAAGCCAGTCCTTGTTTCCAAGAATGTGAACTTCACAACTGCCTAAAGCATCTCTAGTGTTGGGGCACTCACAACTTCTATTAACATTCTGTGCTGAGAAAGTATGTGATACTTCTTGTATGTGTGACAAGCCAAAATTTCACAATGCAATTCAAGTGTCTGTAGCTTTAAATCCTGGGTAGATGAAGAACAGCTGATCAGGACCTTTTGTAAGCTGTCACATGTTTAAAAACAAATGTAAGCATTCTATTTCTTTGTTCATTTCCATACTGAGTAATCAAAGTGATTTCTCTCCAAACTTTATTTTTCATCCCTTTAACAATTTAGAATTATTTTCTGTAGACAGCTTCAGTTTCTCCATTTTATTTTCCAGTTGGGTAATTTCTTTACTGATATCACTTTGAATCCTTGTCTATTATCCAAAAGAAATGATAATAAAAATAATAATGCTAACAGTTAATATCTCTTGTGAGATGACTTTGTGCCAGATGCTGAACAAAGTACCTTCCCCAGGTGGCAGGATAATTTGAGATAATTGCTGCAGGAATAGACTCAAAAGAATGAGCAATATTTTTCCCTCCACTATTCCAAAAAGGTAGTCACATAGTCCTATTTTGAACTGGTATTACTGCCTTTGGAGCTTCTGAGCTGAAGTTGTGACATCCTGGAAGAAATCTACTCAGCCAGGCTTTGGCTTGGGAGGCTGGTGGATTTAGAGCAGCTAGGGAAAAAATGAAGGTGGGAGGCGCTGGGAGAGGGGCTTGTTCCCCAGACAGAATGCAGATGTGCCCACTGAAACATGACTGTGGGGTGTGTGTGGATGGTGGGTACTGAGATCTGAAGCCTTGGAGCAGAGGTGAGGAACTTGAGGCTAAGCCTGGGGTCAGCAAGGGAGGACCTCTGTTGGAGCAGCATCCATGCCCAATAGACACAGGTGTGGGCCAGGCAGAAGCACCACAGTAGAGGAATAGTCACCACCAAGCAAAAGGGACCAGGCTGCTTCCATATTTTCCAGGTAGTAGCTGCATCCCCTGGGTTATTATATCAATCTAAGGGTGGAGGGGCTCCTCCAAGTGTAACAGGTTGCATTTTTCAGTCTTTTGAGTAGGTGCTCAATGCTAGATTTAGTTTGAGGATACATAAGTTGATGTTCTGCTGCCTAGGAGGGTTGGGGAGCAAGTGTGTGCCCATTACACAAACCTTCTGTAATGCACACACAGGCTTCAGCGTTAGCAGCTCTCCACTTCATTTTACAGGTGAGGATCGGGAGGTTAAGTACTTTGCCTAGGTTCATACACACACTGCAAAGAATCCCAGCTCTCCCTGATTCCAGAACCCGTGATTCTCATCACAGTGCAGATGACTTGGGTTATTCTGTAATTACTATTTTTTTATTTTTAATATTTTTTTTGATTATGCTATTACAGTTGTCCCAATTTTGCCCCCTTTGCTCCCCTCCACTCAGTATCCCTCAATTTCCTCCAGCATCCCCCCGCCCAGTTCATGTCCATGGGCCTTGTGTGTAAGTTCTTTAGCTACTCCATTTCCTATACTGTTCTTAGCATCCCCCTGTCTATTCTGTGCCTACCAATTTGTACTTCTTAATCCCTACACCTTTTCCCCTATTGTCCCCCTTCCCTTTCCCAACTAATAACACTCCAAATGATCTCCATGTCTATGATTCTGTTTCTGTTGTGCTTGTTTGTTTAGCTTTTTAGATTTAATTGTTGATAGCTTGAATTTATTGCCATTTTAATGTTCGTAGTTTCTATCTTCTTTTTCTTAAATAGTAGGTCCCTTTAACATTTCATATAATAATGGTTTGGCGATGACTTTACCTTGTCTGGGAAGCACTTTGTCTGCTTTTCAATTCTAAATGATAGCTTTGCTGGATAGAGTAATCTAGGTTATAGGTCCTTGTTTTTCATCACTTAGAATGTTGCTTGCCAGTCCTTTATTGCCTGCAAAGTTTCTTTTGAGAAATCAACTGACAGTCTTATGGGAACTCTCCTGCAGGTAACTAACTTCTTTTCTCTTGCTGCTTTTAAAATTCTCTCTTTATCTCTAACTTTGGCATTTTAATTATGATGTGTCTTGCAGTGGTCTTCTTTGGGTCCATCTTGTTTGGGACTCTCTGTGCTTCCTGGACTTATATGTCTATTTCCTTCACCAAATTAGGGAATTTTGCTTTCATTATTTTTTCAAATAAGTTTTTAATTTCTTGCTCTTCCTTTTCTCCTTCTGGCACCCCTATGATTTGAATGTTGTTCCACTGAAGTTGTCCCTGAGGCTCCTTAGCCTATCCTTGTTTTGGGAGGATTTTTTTTTCTTCTTGTTCTGATTGAATGTTTTTTTTCTTCCTTATATACCAAATCATTTATTTGATTCTTGGCTTCATCCACTCCACTGTTGATTCCCTGTTGATTTTTCTTTATTTCACTTAATGTAACCTTCATTTTTGCCTGGGTCTCTTTTATGCTGTTGAAGTACCCAGTGAGCTCCTGGAGCATCCTAATAACCATTGTTTTGAATTCTGCATCTGATAGATTGTTTATCTCCATTTTGTTTTGTTCTTCTCCTGGAGGTTTTTTTTTTTTTTTTTTTTGTTCTGTAATTTGGGCTATATTTCTTTGTCTCCTCATTTCAGCAGCCTCCTTGTGTTTGCTTCTGTGTATTAGGTAGAGCTGCTTTGACTCCCTGTCTTAGTAGCATGGCCTATTGTAGGAAAGGGCACTGGTAAGGTTGGATGGGGCAGAGTCTTAGGTATTCTCCAGGATGGGGCAACCCATGTGAACCAGGTTGATGGAGTTTCCAATATGGTGTCTCCACTCTGTAGCTCTCTGTCGGGGAGTGCTCAGAAAGCGGTCAAGACTGCTGCCTGGTCTCTGAGTGTTTTCTGAGAAGAAATTGTCCCCCGGCATTTGCCCTGATGGTGGACACTTCAGTTTCCTCCTGTATGCCACTGGGGTCCATCCAGCTGCTGCTCTGGTGCTGGAGCCCAAAGGGAGTGAGTCTGCGTAAGTCCTAAGTCCATTAAAGGCTCTTTAAGAGGAGACTCCTGAGAATCCTGCAGTTTCTTCTGCTGCCCCAACCCCTACTGATTTTTATAGCCAGAAGTTATGAGGACTTATCTTCCTGGCATGGGAACCCTGGGCTATGCGGTCTGGTGTGGGGCTGGGATCCCTTATTCCTGAGGTATCCCTCCCAATTTTTATCCACCACTTGTGGGTATGGGATAGACCTTTCCGCATCTGTGTCTCTGCCCCTCCTACCCTTCTGAATGACTGTGACTTCTCTCATTCCTTGGTTCTTGGGCTTCCTTCCATACACCTCGATTTTCTGATGACTCTGGGTAATAGCTGTTTTGTAGTTTAGTTGTAATTTTTGCTGCGGTTGTGCGAGAAGGTGAGCCATGTTTGCCTATGCTTCCATCTTGACCAGAAGTCCTAAGGTAAGATATGCCTCAGGTCAAGAGTCCAGGGAAGAGTGGGAGCTGCCCCCATGCTCCAACAGAGTAGGACTTCCGTGGATGAGAGGGGAAGTATGCGTCACAGAGAGCAGAGTGCACACGAAGTGGTGGTGCAAACAAGGTGGCGGCCATGCCTTTTGCCCCTATTCTGTAATTTTTAAAAGAATGATTTCACTTTGCAAGTAATTATAATTTAACTTTACTACCCATATGCAGAGAAAGAAACTAAGGTCAATTTAATTATATATTGGATACAAATTTGTGTTATGTCAGGTTTTTTCTTTTAATTACACAAAAATTCTAGCATAGAGTCCCTAACATGCTCTAAAATTCTAAGTTAAAAAAATTAATTCTTGCTCTGGCCAGTGTGGCTCTGTTGGAGCGATGTCTTGTGCAACAAAGGGTCACAGGTTCAATTCCTGGTCGGGGCATGTATAGGCAACCCATCAATGTTTCTCTCTCTCTCTCTTCCTTCCATTGTCTCTAATAGCAATGAAAATGTCATCTCTTAGGATTAAAACAATTTTTTAAATTAATTCTCAGATGGGAGCTATTAATTAAGTGTCCTAATGAAGAATGTGACACTACAGTTTAGTATTCACCAAGCAACTAAAACATACATTACTAGGCAATCCTAATCTTTGAGGATAAATTTTAAATTCCTTTGTTTCACAAAGTCATTTCCCAAGATTATCTCCCATTCCTTGCCTATACACATTATTTTCTCCAGCCATAGTAAACTGCTTACATTGACACTTATACTGACAACTCCATTACAGCTTGTACCCTCCACAAACTGTAATTTGATTGCATGACTCTATCCTGTCCTAGCCTTCAAGTTAAATGAATGGAAGGACTATTTTAATTTCTATATCCCTAATACCTAGCTCTGTGTCTAGCACATAATATTCAAAAACTATACATGGAATGAATGAAAGAAACACTGAATAAAACTGGAATTTTAATTGGAGTATTTGGTCTGTTTCTTATACTTCCTAGGCTAATCTCTCACCCTGATTTCTTCCCTTAAATAGCAGAATTCACGTTATGAGTATCTTTCAGTAGCATCCATCTGACCCAGCAATTCTGGCTGAGAGCAAGAATTGTACAAATAGAGAACAGGATAGCTTCCTGCTCACAGTCTGCATTTCCAGTCAAAAACAAGTAAGTGTATTTGCAAACACTGGGTAGATATTTCAAGGAACACAGTTAGCTACAGCCTTTGGCAACAAGTCTATTTTGCATTAATGCACATCTCTTAGCAGTACCAAGTTAAGGGAAACCAGAAATTCCCACATACAAATAATTGATTAAAACTTGTAAGAGATTTGACTAAAATAATCCCAAACTATGGAAAACCTCTTAAGATTACTAAATAACTATAGAAAAGTCAATGATTAAATTTAGCAGTAAGAGTTGAACTTAGCTTTAAAAGAAAAAAAGAAAAGAAAAGCCACTTATTTAAATTTCAGACCATTGTTGAATACACAGAATTGAGTATCATAAAGAGGGACAAGCAAAACTCTTAGCACTGAGGATAATCAAGATGGTGGAGGAGTGAATGGAAGTCACAATGACCTTCTCCCAGAAACAATCTGTAATTACAGCTAAATTGTGGAGAAATCCCCTGGAACAAACAACTGAACAATAGTGAGAAAGAAGCCTTATAACCTTGGACAGACAGAAGAATCAGCTTTACCACAACCTAACTGGTAAGGGGTGCAGTAGAGACTCAAGAAGTCAGGCAGAGCACCCACAGGCAGCAGCACCAGAAGGATATTGAAACAGCCAGTTGGATCCCCCTGAGAATAGTGGCGTTTAAACCATAAGCGGGGATCTCCAGTCAATAGCACCAGAGCCCCAAAAAGTACATAGGTAACAGCCAGCTGTGAAAAGTGGCAGGGTTGCTCTCTGCCAGACGGGCAGCTGGAGACAAAAAGAGCCTTTTAAAGGGCCAACAGATACTTTTTTTTTTTTACAGCCCCATACCTTGGTCTCTGTCAAAGGCGGGGGCAGAGTGGGCTAGAGGCGCCTGAGTAGATACTGAGGAAGAAGGCTTTGGGAGAGAGAACTGAGAGAGTAGCTGGCAGGATCCCATTGCTGACTCATCCCCCATAGGGCAGTAGCCATCTGGCTCAGGCAGACCACTCTCCTGAGCGGCAACAGTGTAAGAGGACACAATAGCCCCATCCCTAGGAGGAACTTGGCCCTGGCCTAGCGGTGCTAAAGCCTGACTGCTGAGTAGAGTGGCAGCTCCAGATAGTAGATCCCTGGCTAAAGGGGGCACAGAGTGGTTTAGAGATATTAGAGGAGAGACTGGAGATGGAGGCTTTGGGAAGAGAATGGAGAGAGTGGCTGGCAGGATCCCAGTGCTGACTCAACCCCCATAGGGCAGCAGCCATCTGGCTCAGGCAGACCACTCCCCTGAGCAGCATCAGCAGCATGAGAGGACCCAATAACCCCGCCCCCAGTAAGGACTCTGCCCAGCCATGTGGTGTCTAAGCTGGTCTGCTGAGTCCAGAGTGACTAGATTAACAGCTGAAGGAGACAGCCACAGACAGTAGATTCCTGTATATCTCAAACAGACTGCCTAAGGTCAGACAGGGTCAACATCTGACATCATCAGAGGCAGATCCAGAAAAGAAGAACAGCAGTCTCCTACCAAAGAAGTTGACACCACAAAGTCAGGAAATCAAGACAGATCAATTTAAGAAGCAGAAGCAAAAAATAAGAGTCTCATAAATAATGGGAAGACAAAGAAACAGCCCCTAGTTGAAGGGAACGGAAGAATCTCCAGAAAGAGAACTAAATGAAATAGAGGCAAGTCAATTATCTGATATTGAGTTTGAAACAACAGTTCTAAAGAACCCAATGAGCTCAGTGAGCTCAGAGAGAATTACAAAAAACTACAGAGAAACTACGAGGAACTCACTGAAAACTATATCAGCATGAAAAAGGACATAGAAACTATCAATAAGAGAAAAGAAGAAATGAAAAATACAATTTCTGAATTGAAGAACACAGTAGGAGGAATCAAAAGCAGGCTAGATGAAGCAGAGGATAGAATCAGTGAGCTGGATGACAAGGTAGAAAAAAGCTCCCAGAAAGAGGAAGAAAATGAAAAAAGACTCAAAAAGAATGAAGAGGGACCAAAACCACCCAGTGCAGGCGTGCACACACATGCCGAGTGGCCGGGGAGGATTGGCCAGAGGGTGTGTGGACCTGCAACCGCGCGGGCTGGTGAGGGCTCCTGCAGGTTGGCGCCCACAGGGCCTGCGAGGGAGTGCACTGATCAGCGAGGGCAGGTGTAAACCAGCACCCATACAGGCCCGCAAGTGCAGAGCTGTCTGCAGAAATAGTGGATCCCGGACTGAAGGGGTCACAGAGCTGCCCAGAGACCCTGGAGGAGAGACTGGAGATAGGATTAACCGGAGAGTCCTGGAGCTGACTTCCTTCCATTTCCATAGTCTCCATTTTGCACGGGCAGGCAACGCCCCCAAAGAGCCAAAAGCAGGGAAAGCACACAATAGAAGGCCCTAAACTGACCAGTCCCGGGGCGCCCACTGGGCGCGGGCACAAGAAGAGTGCGTGAGGTTGGGCGAATAAGCGCCCAGGAGGGAGGGGGATCCTGCCGGGCCGGGGAGCACGCTCAAGGAGCCTGCATGAGAGTGCAGAGTGATCCACAGAAATAGTGGATCCCTGGCCAAGGGGTCACAGAGCTGCCCAAAGCGAGTCAGACACAGACAACAGACTCCTGAAAAGCTCAAACAAACAACCCAAGGTCATATAGGGTCAACAACTGACATCATCAGAGAAAGGCCCAGAAAGAAAAGTAAAGAATAAATAAATAAATAAATAAATAAATAAATAAATAAATAAATAAATAAATAAAAAGACCTACCTACTACCATAGAAGTTTAATCCACAAAGTCAGGAAATCTAGATGGATCAATTGAAGCAGAAGCAAAAATACATACATACATACATACATACATACATACATACATAAATTACTTAATAGACTCTCACAAAAATGGGAAGAAAAAGAAGTCCTCCCCAAATGAGTGGAAAAGGGGACTCCCCGCAGAGAGAGCTAAATGAAATAGAGGCAAGGGAACTATCACATATTGAATTCAAAATAATGGTCCTAAAGAGGCTCAATGAGCTCAGCCAGCTCAAAGATAGCTATGAGAAACTGCAGAGAAACTATCAGGATCTTACAACAAACTATATCAACCTGGAAAAGGACATAGAAACTATCAAGAAGACACAAGAGGATATGAAGAATACCATTTCTGTATTGTAGAACACAATAGAAGGAATCAAAAGCAGACTGGATGAAGCCGAGGATCGAATCAGTGAGATGAAGGATAAGGTAGAAAAAAGCTCCCAGAAAGAACAAGAAATGGAAAAAAAGACTCAAAAAGAATGAAGAGGCATTTCGGGAAATGCAGGACAACCTGAAACGCAATAATATCCGCATAATAGGGATACCAGAAGAAGAAGAAGAGGAGCAAGGGATAGAGAACCTCTTTGAAAAAGTAATGATAGAAAATTTCCCTAATTTGAGGAGAGAAAAGGTCTCATGGATCTAGGAGGCACAGAGAGCTCCACTCAAGAGGGACCCAAGGAGGTCCACTCCAAGACACATCGTCATTAAAATGGCAACTATCAAAGACAAAAAGAGAATCCTCAAGGCAGCAAGGGAGAAGGAGAAAATAACATACAAGGGGGCCCCGATACGGCTAGGAGCCGACTTCTCAACTGAAACACTACAAGCCAGAAGGGAATGGCAACAAATATTCCAAGTAATGAAAAGCAAGGGCCTACAGCCAAGGCTGGTCTACCCAGCAAGGCTCTCAATTAAAATAGAAGGGGAAATAAGGAGTTTCCTAGACAAAAGAAGGCTAAAAGAATACATCTCTACCAAACCAGCACTACAACATATGCTAAAGGGACTGGTTTAAGAAGATGAAGGAAAAGAGTGAGAAAGAGAAAAACACAAGTACAAAGAGAAAAAATGAATAGGTTTCTATCAGTAATAACTCTCAGTGTAAATGGACTAAATGCCCCAATCAAAAGACACAGGGTAGCTGAATGGATAAGAAAACATGATCCACACATATGCTACCTACAAGAGACCCACCTCAGAGCAAAAGACCTACACAGATTGAAAGTAAAGGGACAGAAAAAAATATTCCAAGCAAATGGGCAAGAAAAGAAAGCAGGGGTAGCAATACTTATATCAGACAAAATAGACTTCAAAACGAAGGCCATAAAAAGAGACCCAGAGGGGCACTTTATAATACTTAAAGGAAGAATATATCAAGAAGACATAAACATTGTAAACTTATATGCTCCCAATATAGGAGCACCCAAGTATATAAGGAAAATCTTGGACAACTTTAAAAAAGATATAGACAGCAACACACTGATAGTAGGGGATTTCAACACCCCACTGTCAAAAATGGACAGATCTTCCAAACAAAACATCAATAAGGATATTGTGGAGCTGAATGATGCACTGAATCAAATAGACTTAACTGACATATATAGAACCTTACATCCCAAAGACGCAAAATACACATTCTTTTCAAATGCTCATGGAAGTTTTTCAAAGACAGACCACATGATAGGACACAAAGCAAACCTCAGCAAATTCAGGAAAATTGAAATAATACCAAGCTTTTTCTCGGACCACAAGGGATTGAAACTGGAAATTAACTTCAAAGAGAAACTTCAAAGACTTGCAGACTCATGGAGACTAAACATTAGACTATTAAACAATGTATGGGTCAATAATGAGATAAGAGAAGAAATCAAAAAATTTCTGGAAACAAATGAAAATGAACAGACAACAGTCCAAAACCTATGGGACACAGGAAAGGCAGTCCTGAGAGGGAAGTTCATAGCAATACAGGCTTACCTAAAAAAGATAGAAACATTTCAAATAAAAGACCTAACACTTCAACAAGATCTGGAGAAACAACAACAAATAAATCCCAGAGCAAGTAGAAGGAAATAGTCAAGATTAGAGAAGAACTGAATGACATAGAGATGAAAAGAACAATTCAAAGGATCAACCAGTCCAGAAGCTGGGTCTTGGAAAAGATAAATAAAATCGACAAGCCTTTAAGCAGACTCATCAAGAAAAAAAAGGAGAGGACCCAAATAAATAATATCAGAAATGAAAGAGGAGAAATAACAACTGATACCACAGAAATACAAAGGATTGTCAGAAACTACTATGAACAATTATATGCCAAGAAATTTGAAAACCTTGATGAAATGGACAAATTTCTAGAAAAGCATAATCTCCCAACACCAAAGGAGGAAGAAGCAGAAAGCTTGAACAGACCGATAACAGCTGGAGAAATTGAAGCACTAATCAAGAAACTCCCGGCACACAAAAGCCCAGGGCCAGACGGTTTCCCAGGAGAATTTTACAAAACATTTAAGGAAGAGCTAACCCCTGTCCTTCTCAGACTATTCCAAAAAATCCAAGAGGAGGGAAGACTCCCAGACTCTTTTCTATGAGGCCAGCATCATCCTAATCCCAAAACCAGATAAAGACCCTACAAAGAAAGAAAACTACAGACCAATTTCTCTGACGAACATAGATGCTAAAATCCTCTACAAAATATTGGCAAACCACATCCAGCAATACATTAAAAAGATTATCCACCATGATCAAGTGGATTTCATCCCAGGGATGCAGGGATGGTTCAATATATGTAAGTCAATGAACGTAATACATCACATAAATAAAAGAAAAGACAAAAAACACATGATCATCTCCATAGACGCAGAAAAAGTATTCAATAAGGTACAGCACCCATTTATGACCAAAACACTCAGCAAAATGGGAATAAATGGGGCATTTCTCAAAGTAATAAAGGCCGTATATGAAAAACCTACAGCCAACATCATACTTAATGGGCAAAAACTGAAAGGTTTCCCACTAAGATCAGGAACACGACAAGGATGTCCGCTGTCACCACTTCTTTTCAACATCGTATTGGAAGTCCTAGCCACAGCGGTTAGACAAGAAAAAGAAATAAAAGGCATCCAAATAGGAAAGGAGGAAGTAAAGTTATTATTATTTGCAGATGACATGATAGTGTACATAGAACACCCTGTAGACTCTACCAAAACAGTACTCAACCTAATAAGTGAATTTGGCAAAACAGCAGGATATAAAGTCAACATTCAGAAATCAAAGGCATTTTTGTACACCAGCAATGAAATAGAAGAAGAAGAAATCAGAAAAAAAATACCATTCGATATAGCAACAGGAAAAATAAAGTACCTAGGAATAAATTTAACCAAGGAGGTAAAAGACCTGTACTTGGAAAACTATACAACATTGAAGAAAGAAATTAAGGAAGACACAAATAAATGGAAGCATATACCGTGCTCATGGATTGGAAGAATTAATATCATCAAAATGTCCATACTACCCAAAGCAATTTATAGATTCAATGCAATCCCTATTAAGATACCAATGACGTATTTCACAGAAATAGAACAGACATTTCAAAAATTTATATGGAACCATAAACGACCCCAAATAGCCACAGCAATTTTGAGAAAGAAAAACAACGTAGGAGGGATCACAATACCGGACCTCAAACTCTACTACAAAGCCACTATACTCAAAACAATCTGGTACTGGCACAAGAATAGACCCATAGGCCTGTGGAACAGAATAGAAAGCCCGGAAATAAGCCCAGGTCTATATGGGCAACTAATATTTGACAAAGGGGGCAGAAGCATAAAGTGGAGCAATAATAGCCTCTTCAACAAATGGTGTTGGGAGAGCTGGACGGCTACATGCAAAAATTGAAATTGGATCATCAGCTGACACCATACACAAAAATAAACTCGAGATGGATAAAAGACTTAAATATAAGTCACAACACCTAAAAAATCCTAGAGGAGAACATTGGCAGGAAACTCTCAGATAGCCCATGCAGCAATTTTTTCACTGATATGTCTCCTAAAGCAAGGGACATAAAGGAAAGAATAAACAAGTGGGACCTCATCCAAATAAGAAGAAGCTTCTGCACGGCTAAAGAAAACATCAGCAAAATGAAAAGGGAGCCAACCCTATGGGAAAATATATTTGCTAATGATACATCAGATAGAGGTTTGATCTCTAAGATATATAAAGAACTCACTCGACTCCACTCCAAGAAGACAAATGATCCAATCAAAAAATAGGCAAAGGACCTGGGCAGATGCTTTTCCAAAGAAGATATACAGAGGGCCCAGAGACATTTGAAAGAATGCTCAGCATCACTAGCCATCAGAGAAATGCTGATCAAAACCACCATGAGGTACCATCTCAAAATGGCCATCATAAACAGATCAACAAACAACAGGTGCTGGCGAGGCTGTGAAGAAAAGAGAACACTAGTACACCGTTGGTGGGAATGCAGACTGGTGCAGCCATTGTGGAAAGCAATGTGGAATTTCCTCCAAAAGCTGAAAATGGAACTGCTTTTTGATCCAATGATTCCCCTGCTGGGTCTATACCCTAAGAATCCCAAAATGCCAATTCAGAAAACCTATGCACACCAATGTTCATAGCAGCACAATTTACAATAGCCAAGTGTTGGAAGCAACCTAAATGCCTATCAGTAGATGATTGGACCAAAAAATTATGGTACATATACACAATGGAATACTACACAGCAGAAAGAAAAAAAGAATTACTAAACTTTGTGACAGCATGGATGGAACTAGAGAGCATTATGCAAAGCGAAATAAGCCAGGGGAAGAAAGACAAATACCATATGATCTCACCTATAAGCGGAACCTAACCAATAATACAAAGATGCGAAGAAAATAAGACCAGCAACACTGAAAGGAAAAGAAACCAACAGAGACAAGAGGGTAGGGGAGGGGCTGGGGAAAGGAAGAGAAAGGAAAGTCAAGGAACATATAGCAAGGTCTCATGGACAAAACCAAAGGGAAGAGTTGAGGGAGGGAAGGGGGAGAGGGGAAGGGAAAGTGGTGGGGGGGAAGGCATAGACAAATGTATTTGAAAAAATAAATTAATTAATTAAAAAAAAACAGTATTTTAAAACAACAAATGGTCACTTTCATTATGATATAAGGCCATAAAAATAATGAAGCATATACATAATCCCCCTTTTAAGAAACTATAAAACAAAATGGAATAATTAAAAAATACATTGCATTAGGGACTATTTAAAATACATTGTGCTGTGAAAAAATATTTCCTATTAAAATTCTAATAGCTAAGATATTAAACTGACAGAAATAAATAGCTTATTTGTCTCAAGTGTCCAAATGAGGTATATAGAAAATCAATTTTGGCTAAACAAAGAACAGATGGTAAATAATGTGATTACATTGAAATGACTATGCTAGTTGTCATCACATTAAAAAAAATGAAAAAAAAAAAGAAAATAAAAAGAATGAAGAGGCATTGAGGGAAATGCAAGACAACCTGAAACTAAATAATATCCATAAAATAGGAATACTAGGAGGAGAAGAGAAGGAGAAAGGGAGAGAGAACCTATCTGAAAAAGTAATGATGGAAAACTTCCCTAATTGGAGGAGAGAAAAAGTCACACAAGTCCAAGAAGCACAGAGGGTCCCATTCAAGAGGAACCCAATGAGGCCCACTCCACAACACATCCTAATTACAATGGAAAATATAAAAGACAAACAGAGAATCCTAAAGGAAGCGAGGGAGAAACAGGTAATAACATACAATTGGAGCCCCAATACGGCTAGCAGCTGACTTCTCAACAAAAACACTACAAGCCAGAAGGGAATGGCAAAAAAATCTTCTAAGTCATGAAAAGCAAAGGCCTGCAGCCAAGACTGCTCTACCCAGCAAGGCCCTCAATTAAAATGGAAGGTGAAATAAAGAGTTTCCCAGACAAAAGGCTAAAGGAATACATTTCCACCAAACCAGCATTGCAAAATATGCTAAAGGGACTGCTTTAAGAAGATAAAGAAAAAGAGTCTATGAATGCCCAGTTCCTTTCACAGTCACCAGTACTTGATATTACCAATATTTTTAATACTTATTAATCTGATTGTGACAATGATGTGTTCTTTTAATTGTTACTTTATTTGTTGAAACTAAACCTGTTTTGTATGTTTCTTGCCTATTTCTATTATTTTTAAAAAGCTTTAAATAACTTTTTGGTATTCTTTTTCCACTTTTTGATTAAATGTATGTAGAATATTTTCCCTAAAAAAATCCTATTAACCCTTTTTTAGATGTGTTGCAAATACTTTCCTATTCTATATTACTTGTCCTTTTACTTTTTTATATGTATATTACTATGTAGTCTTAAACATTTAATATAGTCATATTGTCAATATTTTACTTTATAGTTTCTGGGTTTGAATATTTTACTTCAGGGTAAGAAAAATATTAGTTTGTATTTTCCCCTAAAACTCCTTAGATTTTACATATTGATTTTTTTTAACTCATCTGAATATTTGTTGTATAATGTGTGAAACGGGGCTCTATGTTTGTTTTATTTCAAGTAGTAAAAGTCCATGCATTATGTTTTGAATAAGCCTTATTTTCCCCATTGATTTGAAATATCAATTTAATCATATATTACATTGTTAGATATATATGTTTGTTTCTAGAATGCTCATTTTATTTCATTGATCTACTTGATTATTTCTGTGCTGGTTTAATGTTGTTTTAATTGCTGATACTTTTAATGGATTTAAATTTTTTAATATTTTATAATGGATCTTGACATTTAAAATAATAAATAAAATCAATCTGCATTTAGGAGGAAAAAAGAAGAAACTTCTACCTTTTGCGACAACATGGATGGAACTGGAGAATACTATGCTAAGTGAATAAGCCAGTCGGTGAAAGACAAATACCATATGATCTCACCCATAAGTGGAATCTATTCAATAAAATAAACTAACGAACAAAATAATCCACCAGCATGGAAACATGGAGCAGACTGAAAGTGACTAGAGGGGATGGGGAAGGAGAACAATGATGGAAAGAAGGAGAAGGGACTAAACAAAGAACATGTATGAATTATCCATGGACATGGACAACAGATTGGGAATTGACTGTGGGAGAGGGGGTTGGGGTGGAATGGGTGGAGGAGAGTGAAGGGAGAAAAAATTTAGACAGCTGTAATAGAATAAACATGATTTAAAAATAAAAAAGTTTACAAAAAGTTAAAAAAAAAACCTCTTAGCACTGAGATCAATAACTATGGTGCAGACATAGTAGTCAAATATGTTGAAAAGATAGTGTAGATTGCCAAGTACTACACTTTAGTAGGTACGAGTAGAAGGATATAGATGAAAGGCCCATTAGAGAAAAAAAGGGGGAGGGCTTAATACTAAACAGCCAGAGAAGTGTGTAAGGCTCCTTCAGGTTGAAAGTCATCCTTTGGTTACTTTGGTTTATTGTAAGGTATCTGGCCTCACAATTCAGGACATGAGATGAATATTTCACAGTCTGACCAGCCCTAAAATCAACAGCACACCTGCCAAGCTAGCATCAGTACTCTGCCTCTGCCAGTTTGGGGCTGTTTCTATTGGTTTCATCTCCCTTCTCCACTAATACTACCTCTTTTCTACTATTTTTTGTTCAATTCAATGGCTCCTTTTGGGTCTCTGCTTTTCTAGCAACTCTCCCTTCTTAACACTGTGTCCTGATCAATCTTGCATCAACAACTTAAGTGGGGCCCCAAGTCACCATCTAGGTGAGTGCCTCTATTGGTCAAAGTTCTCATGCCAGTAGGTCCCATAGGTTAATTACAGGCCCATAAAGTGACTGACTGCCTTAGGACCAGATTCCAATCACTGACCCATCCAGCTGTGGCTGAGAGATAGTGATACAGTCCAACAAAACTCGAACACGAGTAAACAACTTCCTGTCTTGTTTAGATGAGACAGGAAGATACTTCCTCTCCTTACTCCTATCCTGTTCAAACAATTAGATGGTTATAACAACCTGCACACAATTTTCGATCTTGGGAAGATTTTAGTATGCTGGTCTCCCACCCACCAATCAGACATCTGTCATTAAAGCACATGCCACTTGGTTGGAGAAGAGAAATACTGGAACAACAGGCTGCATCCACAGGTACACAATGGAGAATTGGGCAAAATTAGATGAGAGTGAAGAGTGTGGATAATCTTTATTGTGCCACCTAGTACACAATGGTTCCATCAACCTATAAACCTTAATTAGTGCTCTCATACTCTAGATTCAAGCACTTCTCATTGAAATCTAAATAGTTGATAATATAAAATCAGGAAAGAAAAGGTTAAAAATGATGGCAGCGGGGAAATTGAGGACGAAGCATACAGAATGGCAGGAACAGAATCCTGAGCACTGATAGGGAGCGGGTGTCAGAGATCAACATCTCTTCCACAGAGCTGAAGGGAGAAGATGATGAATTCATGTGTGAATGATTATCTTTTCAGTAAAGTCAGAGAAGAAAAATGCTAATAGAGAATGAGAGGGATTAGGAGCTTGAGGATAAGGTTAGTAGAGCCATTGTAGGGAGTATATAAATGGACAAGAGATTTATTTTCAAAATGCCTATGATCAGAAGTTCCAGGAATATCTTGATAAAGATGACTGGTAGAAAGTCAAGTCCAATACTCTCCATCAACTCAAAGCAGACAACTTAAGGTTGAGGGTTGAGACCAGGCAGAAGATAAAGAGACTCTAGGATGTTATTAGTGAGACAGAAATCTAGTAATAAAGATATGAATGGAATATGCACCTGTGGTTTTAGTAAAATTATTCATAATGGGATATAATATGTAGGCTTAAAAAAGAAAAACTTGTCTTCCACATTTTTGCATGCCCGTTTATGAAAAGGAATTAAATGTCCATTCCTTGCAAAAGATCATGCATGATCATTTGTATGAAGGATGATTCTTAATTATATCTCATATTTGGCAGGGACACACATCTTATGTAATATGAATGGTTTTGCTTGGAAATGTTTGTAACTTGTTCTAGGTGATTACTTACTTGAAAGGGAAAGAGAATCACCAATATTTCTGCACAACCAATACATGTCATTTCCTGTGGTAAGTCCGTTACCTGTAATCTCATTAATCCTCCTAATAGCCCTATAAGATAGGTATTACTCTCAGTAATTTATAGCTGAGAAAACCAAAGCTCACAGAAATTAAATAACTTACTCAAGATTGAAAACAAGTCTGACTCCAAAGCATGTTTTTTCCACAGGCTACACTACAGAGTTGAATCAGGGAGATGTCAAATAAATTTACTTTTTCTATTGCCAAAGCTTATGTTTATTCTTTATTATTATGCTATTGCAGTTGTTCCATTTTTTTTCTCCTCTTTATTCCCCTCCGCCCTGCACCTTCCTCCCACCAGGATTCCCACCCCCTACCCTGCCCTGCCCCTGAGTCATACATGTAAGTTCTTTGGCTTCTCCATTTCCTAAACTATTCTTTACCTCCCCCTGTCTATTTTGTACCTACCATTTATGCTTCTTATTCCCTGTACCTTTTCTCTTCATTCTCCCTCCTTTCCACTGATAACTCTCCATGTGATCTCCATTCCTGTGATTCTGTTCTTGTTCTAGTTGTTTGCTTAATTATCATTTATGTTTTTTAGGTTCACTTGTTCATAGTTGTGTTTGTTGTCATTTTACTGCTCATAGTGTGTTTTGACCTTCTTTTTCTTGGATAAGTCCCTTTAACATTTCCTATAGTGAGAACTTGGTGATGGTGAACTTTAACTTGATTTTATCTGCCCTTCCATTCTAAATGTTAGCTCTGCTGGAGAGAGTAATCTTGGATGTAGGTCCTTGCCTTTCATGACTTTGAATAGTTTTTGCCAGTCCCTTCTTGCCTGCAAGGTTTCTTTTGAGAAATCAGCTGATAGTCTTATGGGAACTCCTTTGTAGGTAACTGTCTCCTTTTCTCTTGCTGCTTTTAAAATTATCTTTAATCTTGCATAACTTAATTATGATGTGTCTTGGTGTGTTCCTCTTTGGGTCCAATTTCTTTCAGATTCTCTGGGCTTCCTGGAAGTCTATTTCCTTTTCCAGATTGGGAAAGTTCTCCATTATTTTTTCAAGTAAGTTTTCAATTTCTTGCTCTTCCTCTTCTCCATCTGGCACCCCTGTGATTCAGATGTTGGGATGTTTAAAGTTGTCCTGGAAGTTCCTAAGCCTCTTTTCATTATTTTTGAACTGTTTCTTCATTCTGTTCTGGTTGAATGTTTAATTCTCCCTTCTGCTCCAAATCGTTGACCTGAATCTCGGTTTCCTTCCCTTCACTGTTGGTTCTCTGTATATTTTTATTTCACTTTGCATAGCCTTCACTTTTTCCTCCATTTTGTGACCATACTCAACCATTTCTGTGAGCATCCTGATTACCAGTATTTTGGGCTCTGCATCTGATAGGTTGGCTACCTCATAGTCTCTTCATTCTATTTTTGGAACTTTGACCTGTTCTTTCATTTGGGCCATATTCTTTGTCTTGGTGCACTTGTTATGCTATAAGCAGAACCTTCGGTATCCACCAGGGTGGGGCAACTCAGGTTGCTGTATGTGATGCTGTATGTGGGGGAGGGGCCAGAGAGGGAACAATGCTGTTTGCTTGGCTCTCTGCTGGCTTTCAGTCATTACCCCCAATACTCGCAAGCAAATTGGACCCTTCTGGTGTTGATTACTGGGTGGGTGGGTGTGTACATTCTAGGGCCACGTGGGTCACTCCAAGGGACTCTCCTGTGAGGCTGGGAGTTTCTCCTGCCTCCCCAACCCCCACAGGTTTTTAGAGCTAGAGGTTTTGAGTCTTTAGCTTCCTGCAGTGGAGCCCTGGGTTGCAGTCTGTCTCACTCCCCAATTGTTCCCAGTTTATCTGCACACAAATGTTGGACCCCTGATCCACCAGCTCAAGGCTTATTAGTTTATATATAAGCTCATTGACATATGGGTAGATAATTTAACAATATCCTTTTTCACTCCATAATTTGCCTATGATTAAGTATTTTAATCAGTCAAGGGGTACGGATGTACTATTACAGAATAAATCTTCAACGGAATAAAGGAGAGTGTAGGTTCTATCATTAACTAACTAGTTGTGCAACCTTAGGCAAGCTTCTTTGTGGCCTTAGATTTTTCACCTTTTGAAATGAGGACTTTGGACTAGGTGGTGTCTAAGGTCATATTTGACTTCATCCACCCATCCACTCATTAATTCAGTAAATAGGTTGAGATTTTTCTATGTATGAGGCACTACATTTAATGTTCTGGGGATACAGTAGTAAGTACAATGAAAATCTCATTGAATTTACATTCTATAACTCCTGTCTTAAGACTAATTCTCAATGAGGTGAGAAGTGAAAGGTAGGACAAATTTTCCAAATTCCTTAGGGAATACTTTTTTGAAAGTATACCTATACTACCATTTGAACTGCAGTCTACTCCACAGGAAGTAAAGCACCGTGGGGAGTCAGTGCTATTGATAAATATTTGTGGCATCCTTTACATAGCCTTGGCAGTAGAAAGGTTGAGAATTGTTCTAAGTGACATAGCAAATTAAAGAGGTGCCGATGCCAATCATAGTGCTCTACTTTGAAGTCTGAAAGGAAACATTAGAACAGCCTTCTAAGTTTGAAGTTTGAAAATGCACTTGAATCATGAGTCCCTGATTAAAGTCCTATAAACACTTGAACGAATCAGAATGCCTACTTATCTTATTATTGACTATGATGTAGGCTGAATTCATGTGAAAAATTTTTAAAATAAAAACACCACTTTCTGCCCTGACCAGTGTAGCTCAGTTGGTTGGGTGTCATTTGGCAAAGCGAAAGGAGGTTGGTTTGATTCTTGGTCAGGGCACATGCCTGGGTTGCGAGTTCAGTCCCAGGTCAGGCGTGTACAAGAGGCAACCAATCAATGTTTCTTTCCCTCTCTTTCTCCCTCCCCTCCCCTCTCTCTAAAACTAAATAAATAAAATTAAAAAAAACCACACCACTACCCTTTTGACAATGAGTTTTAATATGCCAGTATTCTGTATTTCAATACAAACAACACACAAACATTAATGATGTCATAACATCATTAATAAAGTCGGTGTATGTATTATTTATGCTTTCATGTTCTGAGAATCGTAACAAAATCTGAAATGTTGGGAAGTTTTAAAAAATTTATTTCCACTCCCCTCAAATCTAAAAGCTATCACTAAAGTTTAGGCTATAGTCAAACGAAATTACTATAGAAATGTATATGACTTGAAAATTAAAAAAAAAAAACCACCTCTAGTTTAACTGTCAGTCATAGAATGTTTTATTTTAAACCTGCTGTTCAAACTTCCAAATACACACGTGGCAAAGAAATAGTTAACACACAACTGCCACGATTCTGTCTTTGAATTGCCTTTTCTGTATTATGTGATATGTTATAATTTCTTTTAATTTCTTACATTCATGGTATTCTTAAAGGCAGCAAGTCAATTTTTCTGCTTTGAAAACAGTTCCATTACTGCTCTGAACTACTTAAAATGACAACTTTTTCCCTTTACTATTATACTGTTGCCCACATTAGTGAAATAATTCAACATATTATTAATAAGTTGTTGAGAGGCATACGGTACTCAATAAGTCAACTCCCAACTCCAAGTTAAAATAAACTTCAGTCCAAAACTAGCATTCTCCTAAATCAGTATACTCAGCTACTTTTCTCAAAAATAATTTCATTATGAAATAAGTTTTTTTGTGATACAATAATTTCTTTCCTCTTTTATTCTAACAGAACTCATGTTGTACTTTTTTTCTCAAAATATATTTGACATATTCTGTGCAAATGTTAAGTTTTGAATAGCTTTGTACCTTATTTTGAAAAAGTTTATAAAATATAATTCCTAAAAACAACCTCAACATCAGACAATAGAGGAAGAAGAAACATATCAGACAAAGCCTAATTTTTCACATGAGAAAATAAGTATGTTCTTAAAGCTCCAGTAATACATTCCTTTAAAAAACTCAGAATGCACTTTGGTCATTATTAAACATACTAGAACATAGGCAAATAAAACAAAATGTTTTTGTTGTTTTCTACAGAAAAAAATATAGTACAGCAGCTGAACTGAGGCTGATGAAAAGGAATGGTAAGAACACAGTGACATCATGACATGGCTCTGTTCTCTACACATTCCCAATCTTAATATTATGATTTGGGGATTAAAACTGCACCAATCAAATACATAATTTTACAATTCATTATTTTAAAATCCCTAAAATGTTTTTAAAAATGTGAGGATATTCAACATGATACACCTTGCACCAAGAAAAATCTAAATTGCTTCAAATAAATTGTTTTAGAAACTAGATGCCCAGTTTAAAAAGAATTGCAATACATTTCATGTTTCAATTATTTTCTAAAATATGCTTGATTGTACAAATATAACAACTTAAAATCAAGGCCTAATAAGATACCATCATATTTGCCCTATTTACCTAATGTGCCAACACAGTAAGTTTTCATTTGGACACTTGGCAAATTATCTGGGGGTTGTGATGGGGATTGGTGCGATGAGTTAATTTTCCAGGTTAAAAACATCTAAAATAGCCCTTATATAACTGGGTGATGATGGGGAGGAGGGGATATACCAGATTAAGTTTAGAGGATACAATTTGCAAGCTGAGGTTGCCTCTTCTGAAAATTTGGGTGTACAGTACTTTTATAACTATCAATAAGAGGAATATTTTATTGGTTCTTAAGTTGTTCACTTGAGTGTGGTATGAAGAGCATACACTACAGCGTACCATGGGGAGAAAAATATTTTACTTGAGTAAACATAACGTACTTTAGTAATATCAATAGGCACTTCACTTGTGAGATGAGTATATACCTCACTCAAAAAGATACCATATCATGCCCTAGTACACTATAACATATCCCATATAAAGAAACGCATTAAAAGTAACAATTTTAAAAAGTGCACATTTTGAGCATGCACAGTTAGAGCTGTGCAAACAGCCCAGTGTTTCAAATAAATACAATTATCACTAGTAAATTTTTATCAAAATATCTTACAGTATGGTAACCATTTACAATTATTGCTCTATTAAGAGTTTTATCATCAAAGAGCACTTTGTTGACCTGTTATGTAATACCATATATATTAATACTGAAGGGTGCTTAACTGCAGCTTAATCAGTTTAGATCCTGGCATCGTCCCAAAATAATTCAAGAGAAACCCTGACTGGATCTTGATTTACTGAAGAAAACGTTTTATGGGTTAAGCTGAGTCCCATGCAATTATTCCAAAATTGAAGAAGTTTTTCTCAAGTAAGGCAAGTTCACGGCATTGATGGAGAAACAGTGCTTAGTGATGGCTTCTATTCTCACAATTTGTTGTTTTGTCAATTATTTATGAACAATTACCAGGATCTCAAGTATCTGGATATCAGTTTTATCACCCTTTTCATCAACAACTAAGTACACATCAATGCTAAAAACAAAATATAAAGACTAAAGTAAATGTAAAAAAACAGTGAACAAGTAAAATAAATATAAGGATTGCACAAGACAGTGTGATGTAAACACTTCAATTTCCCAGCTGAGACTGCTGAAGCAAAGACTCAGTGACTACGTTCAGGCAGCTAAGTTGGTACTCTTATTCCGGAAAAGAGGCTATATCTTCTTTTTCTCTGAATTGTCATGATTTAATCTTCCACAGCTAGTGAAAAAATAATAGAAGTAGTGGCCATTAGAGCCAATTTTAATATCACAACTTATT
The DNA here is from genome assembly GCF_021234165.1 of Pteronotus mesoamericanus. NCBI lineage: Eukaryota > Metazoa > Chordata > Mammalia > Chiroptera > Mormoopidae > Pteronotus > Pteronotus mesoamericanus. The sequence continues at coordinate 34,268,144 of NW_026555329.1, forward strand.
AAATTATATCACAGAATACTATTTTTATCTAAGTTTCATTCACAAACAAGTATATGTTCTACTTTTTAAAACTTTTATCCTTTTGTTTTCAAGAAAAATTCACCTTAAACAAGCAAAGTGAAATTCAGATTTCTCTTGCTTTCTTTTACAGGGAATTGGCAATATACATACACAACTAGTTTAATGTGAATAGTCTATACATTATTCATTAACAGCTGAACATATAGCAAGGATATAATCACTGCTATACAGATAAATAATATAACTTTTGGCCAAAAAAAAAAAAAAGAAAAGAAAAAAGAAATAGGGCACTTTTCTTTTTTTTAATCACCTAAACTGGACTCATATGAGTAAAAAGAAATACCTCCACTTATTTTATAGAGTTCTATTTGTAATAAATACTATTCCAAATTAGAAATTTTAATAGTATTATAAACCAAGAATGCTTATCATTATTTGAAATTAAATGTGAAATTATTTTCATTAATTATAAACAGTATTATCAAAATGATTCCATTATTGTACATGTGAGATCTTAAGAGAGTGCTAGGGTAAAAAAAAGTCACAAAAATGTAACAGGCCACTAAGTAATAATAAAAAAATACCTGTAAGTTCTTACCTTTAAATTAAATCCAAGCAAGTCACTGATAACCCCAGAAACGGCTGACAGGATGACAACTTGGGTGATGTTATAAAGCAGTGGGTTCATTGTGAGCCCATATAACCTAAAGGGACTGTCCAACTCCTAGAAAAAGAACAATGAGAATTTTTTAAGAAACTGTTTCAAGAAACAGTTATAAATTATGGATATTTTAGAAAAACACTGATGTGAGAGAGAAACATCCATCAGTTGCCTCCTGTGTGCACTCTGACTGGGAATCAAATCCCTCAATCCAGGTATGTGCACTGACCAGGAATCAAACCATAACCTTTTTGGTGTACGGGATGATGCTTGAACCAACTAAGCCAACCAGCCAGGGCTACAGTTCTATTTTAGGCCAGGCCATGTGCTAGGTTCTGGGAAGTTAAGATTCAGTTTCTGCGCTGAAGGACCTTACGGTCTAATAGACATGCAAATGAGTAATTAAACTATCAGAGTTCCACAAAAGAGGTATGTACAACAGGCAGTGGACCACACAGGAAAGTGCTTCTGAAACGTAGTGAGAAGGGAGAGTAGGTATTCTATCAAGACATCTGAGAACAAGTTACCTTTGGGTTGTCAGAAGTGGCTCAGCATTTTTAGAGCCCAAGTACAAGGGAAGAATTACTTTAAACTTATACATCGGCTACTTATATAAGTAAGGGTCCTTAGGCAGACTGTATTGACAGACTGGCACTAAAGGAATTTAATTAGGGGAGTAGCATATCAGATGTGCATGTGAGAAAGATCACCGGGTCAGCAATATGGAGGATGGATGAGAGAGCAGTGAGACCAGAAACAGGAATACCTTAAGGGTTCAGTGTATCTAAAGTTTAATTGAGAAACGATGAGGGTCTGACTTAGGGCAGTATTGATAGGGAAGAGGGGATGAATTGGAAGATCTTTGAGAGGTTGAAACAATGTGCCAGAGAATTTCTTGGTTGTGAACAATGAGAGAGAAGGAGCAATTTATATTAAGTCCCAGGTTTCTAACTAAAAGACTGCATGATCAAAGAGGATCATGCTGTTCTGCTTTGTATTTTAGTTTTTTTATATTCCTCTCTACACTGAGATAGAAGCTGCTTTTAAATCTCCTCTTCATAGCTTATTCCTGTCTATCCCAGTGCCTACACTCTGAAGATATTCAATATACACGTATAAAACAAACCCACCATCCTCTTCTGAACCCTTTCAATGCCTATTATGCTGTCAGGTGCAATCTATACCAAATCAATACATTTTAAAGAATTAACCATAATACTGAGACACAACTAATTTCATACTATTTTCTGAACACTTACAAACAACTCTAAGAATTATACTTCATTTGTTATAAAAATTGAGAATTACAAAAATTCTTTTTAAGAAAAAAAGAATTACTAACACTGAAAAGCAGTGAAAAAATATTTTATTAAATTACTGACCGAGTTATGAGATCAGATATATTGAAATTATATTCTTTTTGATTATTACCACAAATGATTTGAAAATATAAGTGTTTATTGGTAATATATATTATAATGATTATGTGTTACTACTTTTTAAGCTAACACAGGCCAAGCAAGAAGACTGCTCTGAGAAATACAAAATAAAAAAATTTCCAAATTAACATTAAATTTTTTGCAATCTGTTTTAGGGGGCAAAAATTTCCAAAGATGCCAATGCTACAATATTCTAACCATTGTTAAAAGTCTTAAAATTTCCTAATAAAAATAATCTGGATTACTTTGTTTAGTTTTGCAGTGTGAAGTAAAATGTAAATTGTGTGAATGTGCTCAAATATAATTTGGAAATAATATGGATATTCATAAAAACCAAATACAAGGTAGGATCTACAAACAAAAGAGAGATACAATGTCAGAACAGCATATTCTATGTTATATCCATTTTTAATTTTATTTTTACCTTTAGCAGTTTAGTAGCCAGTTTCAAAACATTATTCACTAGTGTCAGTTCCTCTTTTTTGTTAGGTTTCTTTTCCATTTTCAAGTATAGGTTTATCTTTTATAAAAAGAAAAGTTAAAAATATTTAAAATTATAACAAATATTCAGTTTTAAAAGAAATGGAAAGATATTCACTGAAATGTTAATAGTAGTTCTCTGGTTTTGATATTAGTATTGATATACTTCATACTTTTCTGTATATTCCAAATTTCCTACAACAAATTTATTTTAGAAGAAAATAACCATGTAAGTTTTTAAAATATAATTAAAAGCTACAACAAGTAAGGAAAACTGGATATCATTACTTAAAAGGTGGTATACTTTAAAACCCAGAAACAAACCAACCTAAAAAATAAATAATAACTAAAATAATTCAATTGGTTTGTTTGCTACTTTCCTCTTTCATTTAACTGAGCTCATTTGATAAGGTTACCAATTTTTTAAATCAAACTATCACTGACAAAAATACTCAATAAGTTCACTGGCAGTTAAGTTTCTTAGAATAACTCCTATAGAATGGTAAGAAAAACATTAAACAAACTCATACAAAATAAAGTTAATCATCAACATTATTATGTTTTATCCTTTCTACTGAATAAAAATTCATACATTCATACTTATTCAAACATGGCTCTGCTCTACTGGAAAGCAAACATACCCCCCATAAATGGTTTAAAATCCATCATTTCTATAAACGGTTCTTCTTGTTAAATGAAAATGGGACAAAAAACAGATTATATTTGAATTCTACATCAAGGCGGGAACATTGAAGAAAGGCTTGTGTCCCATCAAATTTCAAGTTTTGCTTTATGACAGAAATGGTCTTAATCTAGTAACATAGGTTCCTCAATAACTTGAAGTAAAAGAAAACATTTTAGTTTCATGTGTACCCTACAGACATTAATTTACAACATAATAAACATGTATTCTCACCTGTTCAGTAAGTAATATTGAGGTATTGCTATATTTTTTACTTGTTTCTGATCCAAGGGTAACAAATCTTAGGAGGAAAAGGGTTAACGAGATGCACCAGATTACCAGTTCCCAGTTGTAATGACAATCAAGGAAGATCTCATGCACATGAAGCAACTAAAAGTGTGTGAGAAAGGCAGCATGAAAAAGCAATGTTATTCAAACAATTTCTTTTTAAGAGAAAATTACATTTTACTTCATACAAATTGAACATGTAGTATTGCATTTTAAAGACATTTCACATATACTATGAAATATTTCAAACACATAAAAAGCATAGCATATAAGGTAATCAAAATCCATGGGGCCTCTACCCATTTTTGTCAAATCTTAGTATTTTGCAATATTTCAGGTTATTGAAAAATAAAAGATAAAAGGTTTAGTTGCCAAAGCTCTTTTAAACTTTCCCTTAATTGTTATTCCCCTTCTCTATCCTCTCTTAAGGGTAAAAAATTTTGTTTATCTTTGCCTTGCAGTTTATAGTTTAGCTACATATATATCTTTATCCTATGTTATTTTATATATTTTAGAATTTATAAAAATGTTATCATGTCCACATCATTCTTCAATTTGCTCTTTATTCCACTGAACTTTGTTTTCAAGAACTATCTGTGTTGATACATGAAGCTCAAATTCCTTCATTCTAACTCCTATAAGATATTACAGAGAAAGAATCAAGCACAATGTATTGGCCTCCTCTATCCATTAACATTTATTTTGTTGCTAAATTTCCTTATTACAAAAGTGCTGTAATAGGAACACTCTATTATGCTGCCTTTGTACACACATGTAAGATTTTCTCCAGGAGTTAATATCTAAAGTAAAATTGTTGAATCCTTGGATATTCACATATTCAGCTTTATTAGATATTACAAATTTGTCTCTAAAACAGCTGTACCAATTTATACTCTCAGCAGTGTTATCAGAGTTTCCTTTGCCCCTCATTTTTGCCCACACTTGGTATTATTAAACCAACCTGATAGGTATAAAGTGTTTTCTTACTGATTTGACTTTATTTTTCTTGATTCTTAGGGGGAATGTACATGTCTCATATGTTTATTGATCATTTGGGTTTCCTCTTCCATAAGTTAACTTTTTCTATTCCATATCTACTTTTCCTATATTAAGTTGCCTGCTTTTCTTATTGATTTTAGAAGTTACTTATATATTCTGAATAACAATGCCATTTAAGTCACATATTTTGCCAATATCTTTCCCCAGACTCCATTTTGTCTTATGGTCTCTTTCATAGTACTTAAAATTTTAAGGGAGGGGTGGGGTAGAAGAAGAATATATGAGACTGTATGAGCCAGGCAAAATTCTAAAATATTTACTAACTGGCCCTTTACAGAAGTAGTTTGCTGATCTCTGGCTTATAGGACAAAATTCATTTTTTTTAATGTTGATGTAACCATTTTTGTTGATCTTGATCTTCTAAAAAATGTATCATATTTTAAATAATTAGTAAAGTCATTTGGATGTTCTATACATACACTCACATAGTCTATGATTTTGTTCTTTCCTTTTTCATCTTTATACCATTTATTTCTTTCTCCTGTATTCACTGGTTAGTACCCTCTATCAAAATTCTGACTAGAAGTTGTAGAGAGATTGTGTCTTATTTCTGATTTTAAAATGAATACCTCTAAGGTAATGAATATTATATGTACAATGTTTACTCCAATTTTTGAAAGATACATTTTATCAGAATAAGGACAGTACTTTCCAGTCATTGCATTATAAATCTCCATTGAAATTTACCAATTTGTTTTCCGCATCTGTTGAAATGATCAGATGTTTCTTCCTTTAATCAACTAAACAAGCTCAAACAAGATTAATGGATTTTCTAAAGCTGAGTATCTTTGCATTCCAGGAGTAAACTATCTTGATCATAGCATATTTATTGTTATTCACCATCTTAGTGCTGGCTTCACCATCCTAGTATTTTGTGTCTAAGTTAATAAGAGAAATTAACTCATCGTTTTCCATTTTTATACATCTCTTGTGTTGGTATCAAGGTTATATTAGATGCATAACATGGATTGGGGAAATGTACCGTTTTTCTCTTTTCTTGTTATTTCGTGCGAGATTAGGATTACCTGTAAAACTGCATGGATCTAGAGGATATTTGTTGATGGCAGATTTTTAAACTACTGAAACAATATTGCTTTCTGGTTACAGATCTCAGTTTTTCAATTATTTTTTTGAGTCTGTTTTAATAAATTATACATTTTTACAAAACTGTCCGCCTAAACTTTTAACTTTAATGACATAAAGTAACTTACACCAATATTCTTTTGAAAAAATCCCCAACTGTGCCAGTATTTCAGTTTAATACTGGTCTTTTCCTTTTTAAACATTTGTTATCTATGTTTTAAAATCTCTACATGTATGAGGTTTTTTGTTGCTGTTGCTGTTTTCTAACTGTATTTACAACTAAATCAAGTGGTATGTGTTTCAGTTGAGAATTACCTTATGGCCTAGAACATGGGAAAGTTTTTATAACTGTCCTTATGCCTGAAAAGAATAAATATTCTCCAGTTTTAGAATAAAATTTTGACTGTCTTTCGATACATAACTTCATTATATTTTTTTGTCTGTTTAATCTATCAATTACTAAATGTGTTAAAACCTCCCAATGTGGTATTTTGTCAATTTCTCACTACAGGGCTACTGATTTTGGCTATAACATAGCCAAAAGATATATTTGAAGTTATAGGATCACATGCAATGCAAATTCATCTTCTTGATGAATTATTCTTTTAATTTTTGTCAGGCTTCTTTGATTACAGTCTATTTCACCTGATATTAAAATTTACCAGCTTTCTCTTGGCTAGTGTTTGCCTACAATGTCTTTTTCTATCCTTTTACATTCAAAACCTTTCAACAGTATGATGTTTCACGTATCTTTTGTTGCTATCAATAAATAGATTTTATGTTTATAAGAGACAAAAAGAAATCACAAGATACACTTCAGGAACATGGAATTTACACTCTGAAGAAAAGACTGAGATGTAATTAGAAATTGGGAGTACAAAATTCAGTTTTTTTCTTTTGGTTGCTTTTAAGATTTTTCTCTTTGCTTTCTGGTGTTCTGCAGTTTCTATTGTGTCTAAGTGTGGTGAAAATTAATGTCTTTCATCAATTCAGAAAAACTTATAGCCATTATCTCTCCAAATATTGCTGTCCCTCTTCTTTCCATCTGCAATTCCTGTTAGATGTATGATAAATCTCCTGTCTCAATCCCCTTGTCATATTTCCATCTCTTTATCACTGTCTTATATTCTGGGTAACTTTTTTCCTTCTCCCAGTTCACTATCTTTAGCTGTTTTCAATCTATTTTCTTCTGGTTGTTGTGTTTTTAATGTCAATGACATATTTTTTTATTTCTCTAAAGAACTGTTTGGTTCCTCTTTCAAATCTATATTTTTAATAGTGTTACCCATGTCTTTAATCATTTTAAACAAGCTTATCTTAAAGTTTCTATCTGATCAGTCTATTATCTGAAGTAGATGGAGGTCTATTCCTGCTGTTTATTGATCTGTTAATATATTCATGTTGTACTGTTTATTTATGTGTTTTAAAACCTGAGGAGGTTTTATTTGTGACTATCTTGTGAGTTGAAGTCACATACCCCAGAACAGTCTTGGTTTTGTTTCCACTACATATCCAGGAGTCTAGAATTACTATTTATATTAACAGCGGTTACAGGGAAAGACCTGTAATGTACATTTGGAACTGAATCTGTAATAAATGCAGGTCTACAGTTCTTAGGAGAGACTTTCTCCCACCTCCTTGCCAGAGTTCAGGCAGTCAGAGACAAGCTTCCTTACCACCTTCCTATGCTGGTGGGCAGACTGCTTTTCTTGTTCCACCTTTTCAGAGACTACAGGCTTTTGAGGTTCTGGTTTTACATGTAAGCATGTATAAGAATGTATGCAGGTCGAGGCCTCATCTGTCCCCCCGTGAGCACAAAAATCTCAAGTCTCTAAGATACTAAAACTGACAATGTACCTCACTTCCTTATCCTAGGGCTGCTACACATTCACACATATACTTAATCGCTGTTTTTCAGTTTTATCTTCATGGTCCCTGACTGTTTTATAAACTCAGATATGTATATAATATGTATATTAAAAAGCTGGGTTTTATTTTTCTAGCATTGTATAATGTTTTAAAGCAGAATTTTCAGGTAATCTAGTATGTCATAATATTTGAGGTGGAAGATTAAATGTCATGGTACAAAATATACCCCGAGATACATTTGTGTCTCCTAACTAATCTTGGTCAATAAGAATTCTTTTACAGAGTATGAGGCAGTCAAATCACAATGACAATTCAGATATAAAATAATTAATGTTTAATGTGAATAAAACAGAGGTTCATGGAAAATAGTCTGAAACAATTTCGTAACTATAGTGACTTATAAGTTTGTTTTCAGAAATAAAGGTAATGAGGTAAACTGTAGACAAAAACTGATTATTACAGGTCTAATCAATAGACATCTGAGAATATGCTAGCCACTAGTGTGACACAGAAATAAGATGTGTTTATTTATTCTACTGAATAAAATAATCAACTGCAAAAAGCCAATTTCAAAATTGTGTAACTAGGGTTATTTATATTATTACTTTTATTGTTTATTATTAGAAAACTTTCTGAAGCTGGATCTTTGTAGTTCTGATTATTTAATTTCTACACAAAACAAGTTAACTCACCTGGGCACAACAGATAAATACAACTGAGATAGTCAACAGGAAAGCAGAGGAAACTATTACATCGACTGATCGCTGAGGACCTCGACGCTGAAAAATGGGAAAAATGCTTTTAAACATATTTACTAATTAGCATCTAATCCATGATTTCAATTAGGGTGTTGATCTATCGCTATAGGTTGATCATAACTTACAATGTTGAAAATATACCTCATTTGTCAGATGAACTTTACTTATAAAGGGTTACTATTTCCTGAGGATTTGCAATGCAATGAAAATGGCAAATATATAGCCTGGAATTCTTAGCATACCTTCCTAAATTCTTAATGAATTTAATTTTTTCAAACACTAATTATTCATTCAACAAATGTTCCTTAAGCACCTGCTCAGATGAGGCACTGTGCTAGGTGGTGGAAATACAGCAGAGGATGAAACAGACAGTCTGTAAGTTCACAGGAACTAGTAGGAAGTCAGACATCACTCTCATAAGCACTCTTATAGGTGATAAATTGTGACAAGTGCTATGAAGGAAAAGTACAAGATGCTTTGAGAAAACTGGTAGGGAGTCACTCTTCAGGGAGCTCTTCCCAGGCTCATCCTCCTAATTCCCAAATACAAGACTGTGTGGGCATGGAAGATCTTCCTAAGAAAGTGGTATTTATACCAAACTAGGTACAGGGGTAAGATGGCACATGGTCATGTTCTTGGCAGAAGGAAGAGAACATGTAAGAGGACAGAAACAGGAAAAACCTTCAGTTTTTCCTGAAGTACATTCAAAGAACTGAAGCAGTCTAGTGTGGCTGGAATGTACAGAAAAGTGTTTCAAAATGAGACAAGAAAGACAGGCTACTGGCAAGCGCTAGGTCATGAAGGGCACTGTAAGCCCTGTTAGATTGTGTTCTTTATCCTAAGAGCAATGACAAACCTTCAGAAAGTTTTAAAATTATATGGTCAAATCTACATTTTAAAAAGATCTCTGGTGGCAGACTGAAGAAAGTATTTGAGGGAGGAAATCTGAATGCTGGGAGGCCAGTGAAGGGGCAGCTGCAGTAGTCTAAACTGGTTTCAATTAAGGTGGTGGAAATCGAAACAAATACAAATATTGTATAAATGAATTCAAGATATATTTTGGAAGCAGAAAGGGTGGAAATTAATGATAAATTGGATGTTGGAAATGCAAAAGAGGGAAGTAAATTCCATGGGTAATTCCTAGGTCTGGGGTTAAATAATTTCATCTCATGGACAGTGGATGGCAAATAGTTAACATTAAATAAATGCTTATTGAATAAATTAATCAATGTACAAAAGAATGCAATACCTATGTAGGGTTGATAAAGAAGGGAAATTTGGGATGGCTTCTTGCTAAGTCATGCAACAAAGACATATTCATCCCTCTATATAACAAATGTCACAGTGAGAAAAAAATAATCTATGCCAATTTGTAGCATTTCCCAATGGAGACTAAGTTAGTTGAATTTAACAAGTTAAATAACTAAGCAGAATAATGAATATTTTAAATAGAAGGGTAGACAAACAGTGCAAACTTTTTTTCACTTTCATTGTTATTTCAAAATAAAAAGCATTAAAGATCTAGGCATGTTAGAGGGTATTTGGTCTTCAAGGTCAACTCCATACATAATGATATTCATTGCTACTTTATAAAACAAAGAAATAATCTTCAGAAGTATTTTCCTAAAATTCATTCAGATGTTTCTCATTTCCCACCTGAAGTTGTTTTCTTTTTAGTATCTTACTTCCATAATTAGTAGTTATTTTTAAAGATTAAATAAAAAGAACAGCATTAAAAGAATGGTTCGGAATGGCAAGTTAATATTTTTAAATAGTAGTAGGCCACTTCACTGAGGGGACTCTGATTTCAGATTATTTTTTTAAAATTCTTTTCTAAGCAGTGAGCTCCCTCTGCTGGCTTGTTAGATAACCATCCCAGGTAGAAACAAAAGGTGAGATTTATGAACAAAGATAAAGTTAGGACAACCTGATCTTGAATCATCTACTTCAAATGCACTTACACATTTTAGACTTTAGGTGTTTTACTACAAAGAACCAGTTAAACATTTACTTTGGATTTCTGCACATGGAGCACAAAGAGCACTAAGTATGGCCCCACAGCATTATGTGAGTATGTATATGAGTACACATCTAGACATACCTACATATTGACAAAGGGGAACTCTGAGAGGGAGCCGGCACATTAAGAGTACTTCTATCACTATCACTCTACCTTAAGATAGGACCGAAGAGATAGCCACATTTTTATATTTTGTACTTTCTTCAACCGGAAATGAGGAACCTCAGATTTTCGAGCTCTCCTTGCTGATGTTAAATGTCCAAACAGTTTTGCAAAAAGTAAGCGCTAAAAAAGATAAAGGTAAGGATTAATTTTGAAGTAGATTACCACAGAAAAACAAAATGTGGATTTCTATGATTTTATTTGCTTAAGTACGACAAAAACAAAACAAGAAATGAATTAGCAGATCAAAATGATTTAATGAAATACTAAAATACTTCAGGAATACTTTGAATATTGGGAAAAGGATAAAATATTCTCTACTCAGAAGTCTTTAATATACCCACCTGTTTATAAGTTCTTTCTGCTACACAGAGCAAAAAAAAGAAAATCCACACGAGAGACACACGAACCACAAAACTTATAATAACCATAGAAAGAACTATGACATCTTCATTAGAACCGAATGCAATCATATAAAGTTCTGAAGCAGAATGTGCTGTGAGTTGTTCCAAGTCTGTAGCTTGGGAGAGTCGGAAAACAAATGGAGTTAAACCCAGGATGATAGAGATTGCATTTCCAAAAATCTGGTATCCTATTCCTGGTACATGGCTATTCACCTTTATAAAGAGAAAAGAAAAAAAAAAAACTTACACAAATTTTACCTATAGTAAAATGAATTCCTATTAAGTATGATTTTTGTTATAGCAATATTAAATCAGTTTGTTAAAATACACATTAGTTTTAATCATGAATAATAAAATTTAAATTTACTCAAAGTTTCAGAGCCTCTATTACATGTAAAAACTAAGTCATTTCTTCAGTTTTTAAAAACAGTTTATTATCAGATCCCTAATTCACTGAGTAGATGCTAAAAGGGCTTTAACTATCTTGGTCTTACCCAGACCTTAAAAAAATTCTTTGTATCTCATTATTTCAAAAGTTAGAAATACTCACAAATACTGCAATATTAATGATATCTCATATCCACTTAAATTTAGTTCTGTACTTATTTGATAAATTTGTAATTTGTTTTCTTCAAAGAGCTCAATATACAAATGGACATCTCCTTAAATTCTAAAACCATTTTAGAAGAGAAAAAAATGTTAGAGAAGGGACAGTTAAATGAGACGGGGGAAAAGGGTAGGGTAATTATAAAAAAGGAAACTAAAACTTAAATCACTGGAAAATATAAGAATGGCAGAACTGGAAAAAACCTTAAATATCATCTATCTAATTTCTTATCATTTTATATATTATGTAAGTGAGCTGCTAAGTTCACCAATAGTTAAAGATGTAGAGCAACAACTAGAGGCTTCTTGTTAATAGCTTTTCATTACTCACAGTGAGATATGAAAGAGGAAGTAGATCAATTTCTACACAGTTATTTTAATTCCTGTCCTACATAAAGTGTATACAACAGTTCTAGCATAACAATGCACAAGAAATTTAGAACTGGAAATTAAATCATGACTAGTTGCCCAGAGAAATCAGGTAAGATTTTAAAGCAGCAATAATCTGATAAAAAAAAAACATAACAACAAACAACAATATAATAGAAACTGAAATTAAAATCCACAGTATTTGTACTCGCCTTCCAACTACTCAAGATGTTTACTCTTATCTGTATATCTTTTATACATTTAACAAGGCAGGCAAGTGTCAATACAAATTTTCTTGTTTGAATTTTTTTTATTCTCTGGGCACTAATAAATAAATGAGCCAGGAGGGATGATAAAGAAAAATAAATCTTCATCAAAACTTCTAAATATCTAGCAGTTCCTCAATTTGTGCATTGAAAGCCAAAGAAAGAATAGCATAAAAGAAAATTTTAGATTGTATCTATTCTTGTTCACAAGAATGAAAATGATAAAAGATGAGATTGGTTTGCTCACAAATCACTGTTTAAATCAACAACAAAGTCACCTACAAATAACTTTGTTTTCAGGTTGGCTAAATGAGGAAGTAGGTTATAAGCATAACGTTTCAGTACTTAATATATTAATAATCATTGTTTTATCCTTGAACTATAAGAAGAGAAACGTAAAAACTCACTCTGTTCATTATCATTCCACTGATTTCAAGAACAGACATGTCTGCTTTCTTACAGTCATTGCCTTCCCACACTATAGCACTTATTTTTTCTAATCCCGGGTGGGAGCTGTGGAGCCAGGGCAAATGACTCTATAAAAAATAAATAGAAATTGGTGAATACATTTATCTCATTTCACAAATAAAACATACACATGTATATACATATATATACACACACACACAATTTTAACTATATCATAAAACAGAAATAGGTGAATGCATCTGTATTTTATAAATAGAACATATCTGCATAGCTATATATGTATCTATACACATAGAATTTAATGACACTAAATTTTTTAAGATATTAGTTATAAAAATATGTAAATTAAGAACTTTCTGTAACATATTAGGCAACCTATTATTCAAAAATACTCTAAAATGTGTCAGCAAAAGCACTTAGTTGATCAGTCTACATAGTTACTAATGTTCAAAGACAAATGAATTATCAAGTTGTTCATACTACTGATTGTTCAACTTATGATCACTCAGTACAAAAAAAATATGACAACTGAGATTCGAACTTCTTTGGAAGACTAAATAGGGATAGAGTACCATCCTGAAAGAGACTCTTCCTCATACACCTACCCTTAATACTTGACTTATCTGATATTTTACTCTAGTATTTTTCCAAAGGGTCAATTTAACTTTTTTTTCCTCAGAGCAAATTTTGCAAACTGAAGCACACATAACCAGAAGTACTCTCCCAAGTAATATAAAGTATTTCTCAATGTTTCAAGGAATAAAAAAAGGTAAAAAGAAAAATTGAAAGCTTTAATACAAAGGATCAGATGCTTACATTAGTTTTTTGTTTGCTTTAGATCTACAATTAAAGGAATGAAAGTTTAAAATAGGACAGTTGGGGGTTAAAGATAGCAACAAAATTAATGAAACAGTAATCTTTACATTATCAGATACTGAAAGAGGTAACACTAAAAGATTAGATCCAGAATGGGATGAATTTCTTTGTTGACATTATAGTATTTCTAACTTATGTTATAATGTATTTCATTAAAATGACTTCTAAGACTGAACAGAATAATATATTCTACTTTTATTTATTCTTTGGAGAGCCATATATGATTAAAATAGGATTAAAATATGTTTCTGTACATTTTTTAAAAAAGATTTATTTTTAGAGAGGGGAAGGGAGAAAGAGGGAAAGAAACATCAACGTGCGGTTGCCTATCATGCACTCCCTACTGGGGACCTGGCCCGCAACCCAGGCATGTGCCTTCACTGGAAATCGAACAGGCCACCCTTTGGTTTGCAGGCAGGTGCTCAATTCACTGAGTCGCACCAGCCAGGGCTATTTCTGTAAATTTAAGGAATATATTTTCCTCTAGGGGGAAGTAGAGTTGCACTGACTCATTACAATTAAAGGTATAAAATAGTAACTCAACAACATGTAAGGAAACAGATAAGTGAAATTATTATTCTGACCTTATACATTAATTTCATTTATATAAACCTGTATATACTATATTTACTATAAGCAGCATAAAAATTGATGGATAATTACAGGCAAACCACAATGCCAGGAGTCATGCTATTAGCAAAGCTCTTTTACATGTAGCTAGCTATACTGTGGTTTCTCTTCAGATCGCATAAATATTTTGCCTTTTACATGTAGCTATTTGACTATCAAGAGGTATCTTCTAAAAATGTATCTTTCCCAAAGACATAGTATCTTAATTTTTTTATTGATTTAAGAGAGAGAGAGAGAGACGGGAAAGGAGAGAGAGAAAAATATCAATTTATTATTCCACTTATTTATACATTCATTGGTTGATTCTTGTATGTGCCCTGAAAGGGGATTTAACCTGCAACCATGGTGTATTGGGACAATACTCTAACCAACTGAGCTACCCAGCCAGGGCTCCAAAAACATGGAATTTTAATATACATTGACCTTAATGGTATATATTTCACTACTGGAGAACCTTAAGAGCTATGAGATATGGGTAGTTAACCACAGATTTCAACCACTGACACAGTCTCTCTCTCCCCTACCCTCCCTTCCCTTTCTTTTAACTCCGTCTGTAACAGTGAATTAAAGGTTTTCCCATTACACGAAGCAAGGCATACCAATTCCACAAAGGTCCATCTACAGACAGAAACAGTAATCAAGTTCTTCACTCTCCTTATAACAGTACTCATTTTGCCTAGCTACCTTCCCAGTAGATTTGTTATCATTTTCCCATTTCTAGAAAGCCAAAAAAGGCGAGATAAGAGAGCAACTAGAAACTCATGACTTTAAAAGAGTTAATTAAAAAACCCTACGTCTGTGTATTTGTCAAATGTATGTCTGTGTGTGTTTCTCAAATGTATTCTGAAAAACGGAATTGTTGAAACATGTACTGACTAAATGTATGGAGAGCAGCATTACTAAGATGTTACGAGAAAAAAAAAAGGCTCAGGAAAAACATTGGAGCAAATAATTCCATTTTATAATTTTAGCTCATAAGACTCTTCTTTGTATGTTGTTCAAACTGAAATTTGGAAGTCTTTTAATGATTGTTTTTATCCTCATTCAAAATCTTAACTGGTTTGCTCCTGGTTCATTCAAAATTGCCTGAAAACCGTAACACTTATATGGTGGAAGGTTTTATTTCAAATAAATTCACCACAACAACTGCTTTACTGGAGTTTCCACCTGTGGGAGCTGTATCGATTAAAATCTGGCTTTCCCTACTGAAAGATGAATTTCACTTAAATATGGCTTTATATTTTATTATATATTCAGCCATGACTAGAGGAGGAATGTTTTCTCCTAAAGAAATGTTTCAGTTACTATTTAAAAAGAAAATAAAACAAACTGTAAAATAAAACTACAAATTTTTCCCTGTAGAAACATTTCAGTTACTATTTAAAAAGAAAACAAAACAAACAATAAAACTACAAATTTTCCCTTGTAGAAATGTTTCAGTTACTATTTAAAAAGAAAATAAAAAACAAAACTACAAATTTGACTAAAATACACTGATTCAAAAGCTCATTTCTTCATGAGAGATTTTTCAGTCTTTATGATAGACTGAAAAGGGTTCTCCAAACCTACTAAGAAAAAAAACCTGGTGCTTTTCATTAAAGAGCGCTAATTTCCATTACATGGCTACTAGTAAAACTGAAAACTTGAGCTTATTTTTCAGAAGTCGGAGGGTAAGAATGTGCGTAAAATCAAGTCTTTCATCCTGAAGTAATACCAATGAAAACCTACAATACTGTAATTAGATACACAGAGTAGAACATTAAAAAGTCTTTATCTTAGTAAAAAAGAAGCGGAATGGTGTTAAAGATTTAGGGCAAATTTATTCTGTATAGCATTCATTAAAGACAATTTTTAATCATTTAAGAAAGCCCTAATTAGCATGCTTTTTAAAATTTTTATTTCATTTCATTCATTTACTCAACTTATATTTATTAAACACCTACTATGTACCAGGCGCTGTGTGATACAACAATGAGCGAAAGAACACATGGTCTCTGCTTCTGTGCAGCTTATGGTATCTCTGAGATAACAGTTCACAGGCATTTTCTTAAACCTCAATTCGAGGTGTTATCCTCAATGACTCAGGTGAATATGCAAATGACTGCAGTTACCCTCATGGATCAACCCTATTCTCATGGATTAATTGTTATTACTTTTTCACTTCTTAAATTCCAAAGAACTTTTGCTATCACCATGGCCACAACCTGGACCTTGTTATCACACAGAATTTCTTAACTTCTGAAATGAGTCTTCAACTATACCTTTCATCTTACCAGGTCTCTCAAACCTTCAATTCTAAAACACTTGTTTCCTTGAATATACGTATACTTCAGCCTATCAATCTCTTCTTGGTTTCACTTCCTTCTCAATCTAACATGTCTAGATACTTAGCACATCTATTATTTCAATCAGTATATCATTCCCTCTCCTGTCTCTTGAATAACAGCTATTTAGTGAGCACCTATGCTATGTGACTTTGGGTGTATTTGATTCTGGGCTTCAATTTTTTCATCTATAAAATAAAAAATAAACCACACTGTCAGAGGTTGTGAGGATTACATGCGATAATGCATCTAGATTACATTGCACTGTAGCTGGCATACAGTAAATGCTTATTAAATGTTTGCTGTTATGATTATTATGACTATATTCCAGAGAATATCACACAATTGTGTGGAACGAGCAGCTACAAATTCATGGTTTCAGATTCTCACTGGACCCTCAGCCATGTGACAGTGTGACTTTTTTAATTGGCATTGACTATATGGACACACACATTCTCTCTCTACTATCTCCGTTTCCCACAAATGATAACTTCAGGCCTTTATTATCACCCACAAGTCCTCTATCATCTCACTTTTATTGTAATAGGCCTCCTAACCTCCTGCACTCACAGAATAAAGATCATCAGGCGGTAACTCTCATCATCTTACTTGCTTCATGCACTCTTTCTTCTCCTATTTCAACAGGGGATGTACTCCTTTTCCTGCTGAAGAGAAATTTAAGCTCCCTAATTATGCTTTCCCTTCAGAATCCTAAGAAACATCATTCAATCTTTCCTCTTGTACCTCTTCAATTCTTCCCTACTGGTTTTCTTCTATATACATATGTGCTCAAACATTTCACATCTTTGGGAGGTGGGTGGGGACTAAAATTATATTTCTTCATCTAACTAGTATTTCCTTTCTCCCAAATTTTCCCAGCCCTACTTCTTAAACCTCATTCCTCATTCTCAGTCAACTTCCTGTAGCAAAACTTCTATCCCATAACACTTTCCCTTAGCCAATGCCAAAACTAATGAAAATATTTTTAAATGAAATGTTTCAACCAGATAAAGAATAACAACACTCAGTTTTATCATATTTTAACTTTCCCCCTTATTTGCTCCAGATATTTTAATTAAAAAATGTTACAGGAGAAATTGAAACTGTTTGTAACTCATTCCCTTCTTTTAGTCCCCAGATTTATTACCCTAAATTTGGTGTTTACTATTCCTTTGTATGTTTTTATCCATAATAGTATACAATATAGCCCTGCATGTTTTAAAACTGTATATAAATGGTATATTGTATGTATTGCTTTTTTCATTCAAATTCACAAGACTTACTCTTTTTGATAAAGTTGAATTCATTCAATTTCACTGCTGTATTGTTTTTTTATCATATAACCATGATTAATTCTACTACATTTTTCATTTTTTAATATCATGCACAATGCAATATCATACACATAAAAATTATTTTGATATGTCTCCTTGTGTCCATCTTCTAAGGTTTCCTTAGTGATGAAGAGTCCTTGAGTATGCAGACCTTCAATCTTACTACATAACGACAAACGGCTCTCCAAAGTAGTTGTACAAATTCATATTTAATATCAGCACTGAATAAGAGTTCCTTCTTCACATTCTTGCCAATGTTCAAATTGATCAGATTAAATAATTTTTGACAGGCTGATCAATATGAAATTGTATCTCACTGTTCTAATTTACATTTCCCTGATTGCTAAGAAAGCTGACCACTTTTACTTATTATGTATTAGCCATCTAGAGGAGTTGCCTGTTCACATCCTTTGTCCTTTTCTTCTGAGTCATTTGCCTTTTACTTGTTCATCTGTTGAAGTTCTTTGTGTGCTCTGTACAGTAAGACTTTGATAGTTAATATGTTGGAAATATCTTCTGGCCTCTGGTTTGTCTTTTAAAAATATTTATGGCTTAATTTATAGCTCAAAGTTTTACATTTTAAGATATTCAGATGTGTCAATCCCCTAATTTTTAAAGTTTGCTTGTGCTTTCTGTATCATTTAAAAAACTCTTCTCATACACAGGAAGAAACAAAGATTTTTCTCCTATACTTTCTTCTAAGTTAGTTTAAAGTTTTGCTTCCTCACATTTACAAACTATCTGTGCTTTTTTTTCCCTTTAGGAACTATCTGGAATAAATTTATGGATATGGATTTATCATTTGACCCACAACCATATACTGAATATTCTGACCTGTCGGTCTATTTGTTTATATACTGTTTTAGTCTGTTTTGGGCTGCTATAACAAAATTTTACCATCGACTGGATGGCTTAGAAACAACAGAAATCTAATTCTCACAGTTCTGGAGGATGCAAAGTCTACAGATCAAGGTGTTAACAGATTCAGTGTCTGGTGAGATCTGCCTTCTTTTTGCTATAATCTCACATGTGAAAGGAGCAAGGTAGCTCTCTGGAGCCTCATTAATGATGGCATTAATCCTATTCATGAGAGCGCCACCCTCAATGGCCTAATTGTCCCCCAAAGGCCCCATCTCCAAATACTATCATATTGGGGATTAGGTTTCAACATACATATTTTGGTGGGGACACAAATATTCAGTCCCTAGCATATACCTAACATCATACTGTCTTTTTTTTTTTAAATCCTCACCTGAGGATATTTTTTTCATTTCTTTTTAGAGAGAAGAAGGTAGAGAAGGAGGGAGAAAAACATGTGAGAGAGAAGCACTGACCAGCTGCCTCCTGCATCCACCTGATTTTGGGATTGTACACACCTGGACCAGGAACGCACCTGCAATCTAGGTATGTGCCCTGATTAGGAATCGAACCTGCAACCCTTTGGCTACGGGATGACGCTCCAACTGAGTCATACCAGCCAGGGTCTATACCATACTATCTTAATTACTATACCATTAAAGTAAATATTTATATCTAGTATAGAAAGTCCCTGTAATTCTTCAAAATTGCTTCTACTATTGACACATTTTGTTCTTTAACATGAACTTTTAAATCTAAGTCCAACTGAAAACAGAGACAAACATACTGGTAGAATTTTGATAGAAAAAGCAGTGATAATGTGCCTAAAATTTCATCATTAAATATGTAAGTTTTTAGAAGGTTCTTTGATAGCTTCCGTTGATTAGATTAAGGAAGTTCTCTTCTATCTCTGGTTTTCTAAGAGTATTTTTGATGGTTTTATTATTAGGATTTCATGAGGACTTGGATAAGAAAGAGAAGAAAGTAAGGAAGGGTGAGGATTTTAAATGACCACCAGGTTTCTGGACAAGTGAGTAGATGGATGGAGATGTCATTCATCATGAGTTTAAGTGCCATAAGAAAAACAGATTTATAGGGGAAGATATTGTGGTACTGCTAGGACATTCAAATGAAGGTGTCCCATAGACCTGTGCTGTCCAATATGGTAAACCCTACTCACATGTGGCTACTGAATACATGAAATGAGGCTAGTCTACGTGAGATGTGCTCTAAGTGTTCACAATAGATTTTGAAGACTTAGTATTAAAAAGAAAAAAACCATTTCATTAATACTTTCCATACTAGTTATATGTTGAAGTGATATTTTGAGTACCTTGGGTTAAATAAGATATTAAAATTAATTTCACCTGTTAAAATATTTTTAATGAGGAACCAGAAAATTTTAGATTACACACATGACTCATTGTATTTCTACTGGATAGCATTGCTGTAGGCATTTGAAGATAAAAATCTGATATTCATAAAATACACCTTTGTGAATCCTAGCTTAGGCCACAGGTGTAGGTAAATCTGATCATGAAGTATGCTGAGTGAGAAAAAGATGACTGCATCTAAAACACAATTGGACTTACAAAACTCCATTTACCAACAGCTTTTCAGGAACATATGTTTGCAAGGTGAAAACACAACTATAACATAAATACAAATATTCTATGTTCCAATGAAGCCCGACTACAGCTCACAGTTTAAAAAAAAAAATTATAGGACTATTATTTTAATTGAATGTAAGCTTTTTCTTTACTTCTATAAAATCTGTACATATATTCCAAGGAGCTGGACAAATAGTCCCACATAATCCAACACTGTAAACCAACCTGGTGAAAAGGATCATCTCTATATTCTTTTTTCACACATGGATTAATATGAGGATTTTCCATATCTGTCTCACTGGTACAAGATGATCGGCATTCTGCACAATGTAACAAGTCTTCCCATAACACATCTTCTGTTTCAGATTCTGGCCTTGTGCTCTCAGAATCCTGTCTGGAACTTGAACAGCGAGAGCTGCAACTAGTACCCGATTTAGGGGCATCCTGAAATTAAGATAGTCTTTGACATTAATACAATTTATGTGCCCTTTCCAACTCAAAGGATTCTATTAGAACCATATATTGCTACTTTTTGCTAAAACAACAAATACACTGTCAAGTGACAGTGAAATAGGTAGCAAAACATTAAAAATACAAATTAGTTTTTAAGGAGTAACAAAATTTCCTCATACCAAAATTTATTTCATATTTCAGCTCAAGTGTTATTTTGCATGCAAAGACTGTGCCTTCTCTTAAACTTTACACGAAGTTCAGAATTCAGGTAGGCAAAGGCCTAAACTGATAATGGACTGCACAGTCACCCACTGTAATTGGCGTGTTTAATGGAGTTTTCTTAGTCTTTTTTAGCAACAACAGATTTCATGTATCTACTGTTTTTGTTTCTCAAAGAGCAGGTTCTATAAATTGACATAAATTAACATATAATCTATATCATAAAGATAAATACCAGTTCACATTTTTGAGATACTTTATAAAAGTGAAAAACTAGAAGACACAAGTTAAATAATTTCTAATCAATTTTCTTTTTTCCTAGGAGTTTTTTAATGTACGAAATAAACAGTTTAAAGTAAAATACTAATTTAAAGGAATTAAAAATAACTTGTACTGAATAAAGAATGATTAAAAGCCATCCTTATAGCAAAGTGTGCTGAAATTTTAGATTTGTTCTCAGCTGTCATTAAGATTTGTCCATTCTACCTTTAAACTGTTTTATAATTATTTCTTTTTCTTTCCCATGCTATCACCAGTTATCATTCATACTTTGTTTGCTATGAGAGACTCCTAATTGACCCCCACCTAAAAGGCCTTCCCTCTTTCCAGATTAACCTTCCCGAAGTAGAGCTGTTCTTTCACTCCTCTAACCAAAACCCTTCTGTGGCTTCCTACTGCTGCTCTCCTGGATAAAGTTCAAATCCCTTCACCTAGTACGCTTGTCTTCAAATGGCTACTTTTGGGCTTGTTTTCACTTCTCTGTACCACAGCCTTCTCCTCCAGTGACAGTGGGCTACTCCCTAACCCCTAAACATAGCTTGTTCTTTGCCACTCTGGCCTCTGATTATGTTTCTACCTCTCATTATGAATTCTACTCTCCTTTAAAGCCTACTTAACAAAGTATCAGGAAATCACCATCTCTATCCCTTTCTAGATAGCTTACCTTGTTTCTGAGCCTTAGTTTAGTCATCTATTGATATCAATGGGGAATAAACTACCTACTTTAAAGAAATATTAAACATTAAATGAGCACTCTAGCTTTTAAGACAAACCTGTACAAAGCTGGGGCTAAGCAAATGTTAGTTTAAAGTCTTCTATTTAGAGCTGAACACTTTGTCCTTGAAGTGAGTTATTATTATATTCATTTGACAATAAATTTTGTCTTGCTCCCCAGCACCTACAATATTATCTGTGTTAATTAAATGTTCATGTATTTCACATTCTCAAACGAATTATAACTTTCAAATACACTATATGTACATCAAAAACAGAAACCGTCCTTACCACAGGTAATAAAATATCTTTAATGAGATATATTATTGATAATTAACATAAATATTAGAATGGAGCATCATGTATATTTACTGTGAAAGATTGTTTGTGGGAGGGATGTTTGAGAGAGAAGTAAAATTATTTTGAACCAGCTGAATAAGAAAATGAATAAAGAAATAAAAAGAAAAAAGTTGCAGAAAAAAGCGTAAAAATAAGTTTTTTTTGTTTTTTTACAAAAAACCCCTCCAAAAAGATTTCAGATTCACTGTCATACAGAATACTTGAAGGATAAGCAGTTTTCATCACAACAGTTTTCATAAGATAACAAGGCACAGAATGTATTAAGCAATCAGTAACTGCTGATTTAAAATTTTTGATATTATCAATCACTAATTTCTGATGCAGACTTGCTAATCAAATACATAAATAAGTAACAGATTAAAGGCCCAATGACTGTTGAACCAAAACTAATGGGTGATTTCAGGAATAAGAAAATACCTATAATTCCTTATAAAAGTATTTTGCCAAATACTGATTATGAAGTGGGGCCTTTTATAAATGTATAATGTAAAAATTATTGCCTATAATACCTTACATTTCGAAGAGTATTGTACCTGCAATATTTAGGCGATAAATGGCCACTTAGAATTTCATTACAAACTGCTGAATAAAGACCAAAAATAGGAAATTTTAGAACTAAACAGCTCAAATTAATAGCTCACTTAATTTGCTCTGTTTATTTCAAATCTTTAGACAGCTAATACAGCACATAATGAAATTAAGAGAAGGATTATTTATTTGAAAGGAATAAGCATTTATAACGAGTGCTTTTTGTCAGGCAATTATTCATAATCTTATTTAATCCTAACAATCTGATGCTGCTGCTCTCCTCTCCCCATTATACTTGCAGAAACTGAGATTCAGAGAACTTAAATCATTTTTCCAAAGTCACTATTTATTTAATTCCAAGCCCATAGTTTCTTCATTGTTTTCCATCAAATGTTACTTTTATTAGATGAAAATCTTATCTATAATAGAGAATAAAACTTAAAAGATACTTGTAGAGTTAAAGCAGGACAGAATAGGAAAAAAAAAGACAAATGGTTCTAAGAAGCTATCACAATTTCCAAGGATACCTTCTATATCCCAGATATTCATGTAATTCCATCATCTTCCCAACAGGTGACTGGAAGAAGCCAACCAGATATAGTAGATAGTAGAAAAAGGCAAGAACTCAGTTAGGGGTGGGAGGTGAAGGGTTATGAAAAGGGGGTTGAGTAAAAGGCCACACATTGAACACCACCTCATCCCCAACCCTGTTGGTGCCAAACGCCATGGTAGCCCAGTATAATATCTTGCATTCCCATGGACCAAAGACTTGATTTTTCTTGAAAAATGAAATGCCCCCTAAAAATGTAGATCTATAGATAGTGAGGCTTATACAGTCCTACCCACGCACAAAGTGCTTCCACAAATAATTTATTTGTGCCTCACCCTTAAATAAAAATATCACCAACAATTTGAAGAGTATGGTAATATATATATAAAGATACAAAACAACATTACAGACTTCCTGTCTCAATTTTACTTAAAGGAGGTTTTGTTTTGCTTTATGTAAAATACACTTTGAAGATGGTTTGACTTGAGTCAAATATTTTGGAATGGAATGAAGCTTTTTAAATATTCTAGCCTAAAGTTCCTTACCTTACAGATGAAGAATATGAAGACCAGGTTTTGTTTATGTAATCTTTTATATGATTAAAAAAAGATTTAAAACAGCCAATGCCTACTAGCTAATTATCAGCTTTACTTGAGCATAAAATCTAGAAGCTTTTAAGCAACATATGTATTTAAAAGTTAACATTAGCAGATAACATTCTGCCCTTTAAGAATCTCAGTAGTTCAAAACACAGCTGCAAACCCTCAGAACAGCAACGATTATGGAGTGAGAAAAGTATCTGTAAAGCCAAGCAATTTATTCTATGGAAAAGTGGAGATCTTCTATACAAGGTCCTGAATCCCTTCCAGGAACAAATGACTTCTGTCTGTAGAGTAAGGCTTTGGATTTCACAAGCAGGGTTATCCAGTTTTGGAACAGGGAACAGCAATACACCAGACGATGTGAGTAAAGAGGCAATAGCAGACACCCTGGCATTAGTGTCTGTATAATGACAGCTACTGAGAGAAAAAAAAATAGCTGGTCACCAGAAAAATTAACTAGAGATAAAAACACAGAGAAGAAAGACTATATCAAGAACAAATAACTCTCACTTCTTAAAACCCTCAAAGTATTCACATTCCAGAAGAGCGTACTTGATTTTTTCAAAAGTTTAACCCTAAATCATTAACAAAAAAATGCTAATATAGTCCAAGAAAAGAAAAGGGAATTAATGTGTTTGGAAGCCAGATAATGAAATGTTCTGTCTTTAGAATAAAAACTGAAAATATAATTGAATAAAATTCTTTTCCTATTTAAATAGGTTCAAGAGATATGATAACTTCAAAAGATGTGATAAGTTAGAAAAGAATTTAGAAAAAAACAATCATTAATAAAAAAAGAGTCAAAGATGAAAAAATACTGAATTTAACAGTATGGGCAACTTGATAACTGGTGATAAGAACATAAAGAAAGTCTCTTAGAATAATAACTTTGATATAATCAATATTTATAAAGCCTTTCAAATTGTGGGAAAGACTAACACAGGAGCTCACAGATTATCTCTGCAAGATGGGCTTCTTTAAAAGTAAACAAGAAACTGGATGTATGAGTCTTCAGAGATAATACACAAAATGAGTACAAATACGTGGTTATTTATTTTATGTGCAACACATAAATCTAAAACTGCTATTCTATAAATCCAGATCATGTTACAGTAAGATATTGATACTGATGGGAAATATGTTATTTTAATAATTATATTCAATTGTTGAAACTGTAAATTAGTAACATTCAGAATAATACAGAATATACATACACACACACATACACACACACATATGTAAGGCCAAAGTATATACCTCATTAGGGTAATGTTTCTTATAATGGTGCGACTTCCTATTCCGAAGAATGCTCTCAGAAGGTCTGTCCACATGACGGCGTAATGGGTATCCTGTTTCAGGACCTTCCTCGCTGGAGACTTCATCAGAGACATTGGTTCTTGTCCTTTGGGTATCCTAAAAATGGAAGTACAAAAAGAGGGTTACTGGTAATTTCTAACTTACTTTGTAGTTTTAAAAGTGCAAAATTTATAATAATATATACGAGAGGGAACCCCCAAAAACCGGAACTATGTTGTGGAGGGTGGACCCCTCGTAGTACACGCTTCCCCAGCTAGGTGAGTGGTCTAGGAACCCATCTGTATCAGTGTACCAGCTGGCACTGTTGTCAGAGGCTGCGTTCAAATTCAGTGAATTCTGTGAGTTCTTTCTGAAGACTTTCAGCACATTTGCCCATTTCACGATGGGTGATTTTCAAGTACACCTGCCCACACCACGCTAAGTGTTCAGCAGATTTTGACCAAAAACAGCATGACCCCCGTGCCCCACCCTCCCTATTGACCCAATCTGGCCTGAGAAACTGTTTTTGTTTCCCTGAATGAAAAAAATTCTCATGGGAAATGTTTTGCTGATGTGGAAGAGGTGAAACAAAAAACGGCGTAAGCACTAAAAGGCATCAAAATCAACGAGTTCAAAAACTGTTTTGAGCAGTGGAAAAAAGTCTTGATAGGTGTACTGCATCAAATTGAGAGTACTTTGAAGGTGGCTGAAGTTTAAACGTGTAAGAATACACAATTTTTTTATAAATAAACTCTGTCTTTTTGGATCCTTCCTCATATAGACAGACAGCTTCAAACACCTTAAAAAGCCTCAAAGTGATTGAATATACTACTTGATTTTCTGGGAAAAAAAAACCTTAATCAGTGACTATACTGGTATTTTAATTTTAGGAGTAATTCCACAGCCATTTGTCAAATATTGTTCTATAATGTTTCTGTTCATAAAAGGATTTGAAATAGCTTACAAAATTAAAAAATATATAAAACAGGATAAAAGCAGGACAGAGACCATTTAAAAAAGGTGAGAAATCTGAAATGAATTATACTATTTTTGCAAAATGATAATGTGATTAATTATAAGACCACCACTGATTAAATGATGGCTTATGAAGCAGGAGGAGGTGAATCGTAGTTGAATGTGTGCCTGTATTAGACATTATGTACATATAAATTTGTAAGAGACATCGATCAGAAATTCTGAGGTTGAGAGACTCCAGAATATAAGGGTTACTGACACTTTCATATAGCCTTAGTAGTTAATACATACCTGAAAGTATGTTTGAAAGCTGAATGATTGAAAACTTATTTGTTGAGTGATGATAGTGATGTGAGGCTCATACTATCAGAGCTAAATGTTTCAACAACCTAAAATCAAGTAATGGGCTATATTTCATTGCAGTCCCATGCTATCTACTGGTACTGAACATAAAGGTACTGTCAAGGAGTGACATATACTTTATTCAAAATCAGAGAATCTTCTTTTCTTATTTCTTCAACACAAATGTGCATACTCACATTCTTAAATGTAACAGTTAACATCTTTTAATTTGACCATGTTTTTCTTTTTCTGGAACAGCTTTTAAGTAAGTTGTTTAACAAAAAAATTCAGTGAAACAAAGAAATAGAGATGTTACATTAGGCTTTGTTACAATAAGCTAGGATGTCTTTTTTTATTTTGGAAAAGTAAACAAACAAACAACAAAACAAGTGTGCTGATCCCAAATGTAATAAAAATAGAGAAAATAAGGCAATATTTTCTTATGGAAAACATGAATGGAAAATCAGGTTCCTAGCTCCATTTCTAGAATAATTTAGGTGTTCCATTTAAAACAAATTCTTACACTCATGAATATAGGGCAAGAAAAGGTAAAGTTTAATAAGCATCAACCATGATATTATTAAGTGCTTTAACATTTTGGGAAAATTTGAGTCATTAAGCAATTCAAGAAGGTACTAAGTTATACTGGCAAAAAAGTTTATAAATATTTGTTTGATTTTCAGCTTCATCAGCATGATTTGTTAAGGCTGGTAGAATAAATTCTGGAGAAAATATATAGTTCAAGGGAAACTACTATGTCTTAAGTCATTTCCCATTAACTAATGGAAAACCACATATGCAAACTATTTTTTAAAAAATCACACTTACTTTGTTGGGAATGCTCCTCAGTGTTCCTTTGTTCCAGGCTGTCTCTTCTGGTTGAATAGTTTCACACTGAGGTTCATGGCTTTGTACTCCATCTTCACTGCTTTTAACAGTCTTTTTCCCATCAAGGGATACATACCCATTGTCAGTCTCAGTTGATTTATCAATTGAATTCTTTGTTTTCTTTGATCTAAAAAAGTATTTAGAAGCATGTTATATAGATTTAGCTTATTTTGCATGGGCCACTGATAGAAATTACGATCTAGTGATAATAAAACCTGGTAGTTACTTCTAAGAATTTTAATGGTCACCTCATTTTTACAATAATTTAGAAACATAGTATTGATCATAGAAAATAAACACAAAAATCAGTGTCTTCCTTCAGCTAATTTTATAGGTTCTGAGGTCATACACATAGCAATTCTAAGAGACATGTTTTAACTTACCAAATAATTCTTGGTCAAAATTATCTGGTGTTTGAGCAAAATCTAGGATCAAAATTTTGTGCATTTTACTATGATTACTAATATGTTTTTAAAGTTTTATTTTTTAAAAATCTCAGTAATTACTAGGTTAAGTTGCATTTAGTAGTTTAACTTAGTTTTAATAGTCTCACTTACCCAAATACTTTACCATTAGTATATTTACATAATTATCTGATAAATTTATTTTAATATACAATTAAGACACAGGATCTTTATTACATAAAATATATGGAAGAAGGAAAAATGTTATACAAGTTTCTAAATATTGGAAGAAGTATAAATAAAGAAAACAAAAATAAAGAAGTAAGCTCTTTCACCCACTGAAATACTCTCAAAAAATGTTAGTAATTGTGTAGTGTGTAAATACCTAAAAGGCTACAATTGAGGTTCTTCATCTATAGGAATTAAGTTTTTCTTGATACCTAAGATATGACATAGATAATAATAAACTCGACATTTTTTATTAATAGGCAAATGCTTGAGGAGTCCCTTCAGAGACTCCAGTGCGTGAAAGGATGGCTATCCAAAGGAAATGGTCAGTACTGTAGAAGTATAATGTAAGTCTCACACAAAATTAAAATGTGCTCAATGCAGATTGTCTATCATAGAATGTTATTAAAATTTTATTTAATTATATTTAAATAAATCCCCTCAAATTTTCCCCAGAATATCAGTTTTGCATGAAAGAAAAAATATAACTCATATACTGACTTCATGTGGGTCAAAAACCAAAAGTTTTAAAAAATGTACCAAAAAAGTTATTCTTAACACTACAGTTACTCAGTTTTACTGGAAAATTTTAAAACTGTGCAAGGCCTTAGAAATCCTCTATTCTAAATGCTAATTTTGGAAATAAGGAATCAAAAGTATAAAAAGGTCTAAATTATTTATTTAAGATCACACAGCCAGTTAGAGGCAAAAATGGCACTAGATTACAGACCTTCTGACTATGAGGTTAATTTAATTCTGCACGTTGCCTCCAACCTGCCCTCTCTTTGGAAAACTGCCTGTTAGGATTTCTTGTTAGCACACTCATCAAAGCCTAGAAAGTTTATGTATTATACAAATAGGCCCTTCTCATTCCAGATCTTCTCCTGCAAGGTTACTAAAGGAACAGACAGCCTATACTTCCCTTATGTTCTACAGAGCTCCAACGCTTTCCAGTCATTCAGAACACAAACTCTGCAGAGTTGCCAAGACTTAGAAGCTCAGTCTTCTGACTCTTTTCTTTCTACATAAGAAACATGAAGAGACCAAGGGAAAGAGCAAAAAAACCCCAAAGATCATTTAAGAGTGGCAGAGGGAGGAAGGAAGATGGATTATACTGGAGAGGAGAAAGGGCAAAAACAAACAATAAAAGGTGCAGTGGTAACTTGTGACCTCTGCCTGGGGATGAAAGTGATAGAAACAGTTATCAATTGCTCCCTTTATCCCTCCCTTGAGCATGGAGATGTGGAAAAAGACCAAGGGAGATGAAATTACTTGATATATTAAAAATGTGAGAACTCAAAGACAGAGAAGTTTTCTGAAAAGATATTTACAAAAGAAAAGTTCATGGATATACTGGAAGGAAACATTTAATCAGATAGGATATACAAGAGAGGAAACATAACATACATTTGGGAAGAAAGATGGAAATGTTAGATGTGAAGTGCCTGGGAACATCCTAAGATCAGCAGGCAGTTGAAAACATAGGTCTGCAGGTCAATAGTCAAAGTAGAAAAAGTGGCTGAAAGCTTGCAAATTGAGCCAGAACCCAAGAAGGCAGATGTTAACGGTTCAGTGAAAAGGGATTTGCAGTAGTAATAACTGCTGCTTTAAAGGTGATTACTTCCTTACTATGACAGGATAGACTATTAAGCCAGGGGAAAGAGTACTGGTAGCATCTATTCCATGTGACTGACACCTCTCAGCTATCTCCCACTTTATTCTTTCCTTACCTACCTCCTTCCACCCTTCTCTGGGTTGCTTCTCTCCTCACTCTCTCCTAAGTAAGAGTAACACTATCAGAAGACATGAACTGAAGTTACTAGGCTATAGAAACTATCTGATGCTTCTCATGAACTAAATGCAGATAAGCTGCGAACAATGCGGGAATGAAAAAGAAAATAACACATGTTTAAGTGCCACCCTCAGAATTTACAAAGTAGATCAAAATATAAATCATGCAGCTTGGCAGTGACTGATAATTACGGCAATTACAAGAGTATCATTGGAGTGGGAGAGCAGGGGCAGCCCATTTGAAGACAATTTTAGGGCAGGGTGCCAGGTGAAGCCCAGAAGGGTTGGGAGAGGGGCTATACAAACAGGATTAATTGAATAAGTATATTGAGGACAAGGAAATTGGTTTTTCAGTGATACAGAACAAAAGTATAAATGAAAAGAGAAGGAAAGATGAAATGTACTCTGAGATATTGTATTTGAATTGGAGCTATCACTGCAAATTCATGTGTTATATTGGGTTGGTCAGAAAGTCCTTTTAGATTTTGCTGTAAATAAAAAGACACATTTTTCACT
Organism: Pteronotus mesoamericanus; assembly: GCF_021234165.1. NCBI lineage: Eukaryota > Metazoa > Chordata > Mammalia > Chiroptera > Mormoopidae > Pteronotus > Pteronotus mesoamericanus. The sequence goes on from NW_026555329.1 coordinate 34,298,517, forward strand.
TTCACCAATAACTACTGATTTGGATATTTTGAGTATGTCAGCTATTGCCTGCTATTAATTTCTAGTGGTAGGGGTCAGGGGTGCTCCTAAACATCTTCCAATGCATAAGACAGCCCCACAGCCAAGAATTATTTGGCCAAAATATCAATAGTACTAAAAATCTTTGCAAACCACTTTGGACATGTTCAATGAGTCAACAACACTTTCTCTATATACTGCACAAATCTTTTTTTGCATTTCAGTTGTATTTTTACCTTTATTGAAATAATAAAGCATAATAACCCAAAACTGTTGCCTATTTTTTCTATCTTCAATATTAAAATGGCTGCACAAAAATTCACCAATTTTGATAAGATTTTTTAAATGTACAATGATATGACAGTTGTCACAATACAATCTAACAAAATTGTAAAGGGATAAACATACACACACATTTTCTGGCTCTACCCAATGAAGAAAGCCTGTGGGTAGCAACACCCCAATAGTAATGAGTACATCTGGTGTTCAGATTTTAGTTTCTATATACCACTCCCCTTGAAGAAATGGCTGATTCCAGGGCTGAGGCAGTGGAAGTACAAATTGATCATGAAACATTCTGTTGTGCCAGAAAGTAAGGAAGTCCTCAAAGATTAATAGGGACATGTCAAAAAGACAAAGAAACCACTCAAAAGAGGCTCCGATGGCCAAATTTAGAACACTCTGATCATCAAAATGAATGACAGTTAACAAATTAAATAAAATAGAAATCCATAAGTAAAAAAGCAAGAAAAAGTTATTTCTTAAAGTAGAATGACAATTAATAAATGTAGAAGGAATGATGAACTTAGAAAAATCAACACTTGGTAACCAATATAGTAGTAATTCAGATAAGACTAATGAAAGAAGGTGAAAGGACTGGCCAAAGAACATATGAGGTCTGTCCCAAAAAAGTCCAACCATTGTTAATATTACGAGAACAGTTTGCACGACATCCATGTAACCTGGCAGCCAAGGAGAGTGGGCTAGAATGCACATGCATGAATGACTACTTCACTATACTAGTCAGCGGGGGCACAAGAGGCTATTGAGTGAGCATGTGTACTATGTGGCCATCGCATTCAGGAGGACAGAGCTAGCAGAGCAACGAATCTACATTCAATTTTGTGTTAAGCTTTAACATTCCTCTGTGGAAACTATTCAGATAATTCAGAAGGCCGCAGCTATAGGCAACTGGCGATTGATTGGCAGCCTCATCATGACAACGCACCCACTCATGAATCATGTCTTGTGCAGTTTTTTGGCGAAACATCGAATCGCACAGGTGACTCAGCGCCACTATGGCCGAGATATGATGCCCTGTGATTTCTGGTTTTTCCCAAAACTAAAATCACCTTTGAAATGAAAGAGATTTCAGACTGTCAATGAGATTCAGGAAAATACAACAGGGCAGCTGATGGCGAGTAGGAAACCGTGTGAGGTCCCAAGGTGCCTACTTTGAAGGGGACTGAGGAGTCACTGTCCTATGTGCAATATTCCTCATATCTTGAATCTTCTTCAATAAACATCTTTTTCATAATATCAGGCTTGATACTTTCTGGACACAGACAACAGTGTGGGCAACGGCCAGAAGGAATGGGAAATTGAGGATGGGGGCTGGGTGGAGGAAGGCAAAGGTGGGGAAAATGGGGACATTTGTAATAGTGTCAACAATAAAGAAAAATTACTCCCCCCCCACAAAATAATAAATCAGGCAAGAATCTTCAATCAATGTTGAAACTCGAAGGTAAAGATATGATGAGAAGTGAGTTATTTTTACAATATTTTTGTATCCCCGCACAGGACATTCATTGATTATGAAGAAAAAAATAAATAAATTTACAATGAAGGAATCTGGCAGAGGCAGACACTACCTTAATCAAGGGATTAATGTAAATATCACTAGTAAGGGAGCAAATCCACATCGTTTGCCACCTGACAGGATGCAATGAGAAGAATAAATTATCATTTCTATGACATCCCTGCCCAAAATGCATTAATTTGGGTTTAATCATGAAGAAACATTAAGTAGTGTGCTGCTAAATGTTGAAAAACCAGCTCTCCCGGGCTAAAAAGCTCTTATTTGCAATGTTTCATGACTTCCATGGTGTAAATAATCCCTCAATGGCCAATTCCAAACAACTGATAGCACTAAACATGGAATTGGGAAGAGATACACATACTTAATGCTTACAAGTCACTTGGAACCAGATCCAGAACACCATTGGCACAAACCCAAATTAAGGGATATTCTTAGAAAGTAAATCTCTGAGGTCTTCAAAAACGTAAAAAACACGAAACTTGTTTTAAAAAGTACAAACTGATTTGTACCCTGATTAGGGCATTCTTTGGATGTGAGTATACAGGAAATGCTGAATGCAGAATCCATAGGAGAGCTAAATTCCAATTAGCACAGATAAAGAGGGTCAAAAATTGTGCCCTCTCCAGGTAAAGTTTAGTTTTACCACTGACTGTACAGTACCATTCATACTGCAAATAAGAGCTGAAAGTTAAAACTTCATAGAATATTAAGTTATCAAAAGGAACACAGGTTATCAAAACTCAGATGTTTAAGTAATTCCTCCTATTTCCTTGTTTTAGGAAGTAAAAAAATTAGGGAAACATGGGGGAGTGAGAAAAAAAGGCAGAGACAAATGTATTTGGAAAAATAAATAAATAAATTAAAAAAATAAAATAAAAATACTGTATCAAGAAAAAAATAAATAAATACTGTAAAATTCTACTTACTTTCTAAAGGGAAACTACGTCTATTTAAACGAACTTTAACACGCACACAAATAAACTGAAGCATTTTGATTTTAAAATAAACACACATATATCTAAATCACCATTCCCTACCAAAAATAAAAAGCAGGGTAGAAAGAAGCTGGTATTAGGAATTGAAGTACTAAAATATAGAAAGAAAAGGTCCTTTTAATACTATCTAGAAAATGTCTACCCTTCTATAGTTATACTTAATGCATATATTGAATAAATTCACTTAATAAAACCAGAGTTAACAATATTTTCTTAGATCAGCCCAAACATCTTCAATCAAAGGCATTAGGGCTGTGAAGTTAGCAGTACCTTGAAAACAGGAGACATACAAGTCTATACTGATCTTACTTATTTCATGACAGAAACAGTATTTTCTGCACTGGACTTTGAACAAAAAAGCATTTGCAAAGAAACAATGTGCAATTTTATGGCCATGGTCAAGGTTCACAGTTTTATAACTAGACTGCCACTCTAATCTTTCGTTGGCAAGACCTGTACAGAATTTTCTTTAAAATATTATATTTGACAGGAAGGATAGCGCTTTGTCAAAAATATCCACAGGAGGAAAGGACCTTTAGAAATATATGTATAAAATTACCTCACTTCCTTTGTGAGATGATGATCTTGGTCTTTTCTAAAAAAATGCAAACAAATATATAATCTACACCATAAATAAATCATAAAACTGGATGGTTTTCACATTAAAAACTTTAACCAAAAAGTTAACACAACTTTTAAAGAGCTTACTAGCTTATAAAACTTCAAATCTGTACCAAACATGAAAACCAGTGTTTCTGTATTTAAAACTTAATCAGGTCATCAAAACACTCACGGAACTCTGTACCTCCACAGGAAAAAGAAAGCTGGAAGTATTTGTTGGTGCTCTCAAAAATATGTGGAGGTATATAAACAGATCCAACTGAGGATCATCCTTTTAGTATTAAAGGACATTAGAGAGTTGCTACTTAACAGTAGAAAATAACTCTTCTTCTAGAACATAATATGACATTTCTAGTTCTGCTCTCATTTCAACAAGGTTAGAGAGACATCAAGGGGGAGAGGAGGTTAGAGAAACAGAATGAATAAAATTTCAGATATAAGCAAATGATAATAGGAGCCTGTGTATTACCATCACTGCTATCCGGGGCTATCATATACCTTGATTACATCCTAACATAGCCCTTCAAAGACTCTTGGATCCTTTGGTATCCTCTACAACACATAGTTTGAGGAGAATGTACCAAGTTAGGTCTGCTTATGGTACCCGTAATCTTTCTAGGATCAGTCCAACTCTAAAATACAGTGACTTTAGCAAATTTAATGAGATAATCTGGTGACCTGGTTTTATTCGATTTCTGTGTCTTAAGCACCAAGTCAATTTATATGTTACTGATTTTCTACTAAAAAAAGGGCATAATTTCCATTCACTGTCTGTTTCTGAATAATACTGTCATGGTCAAATGAATCTTAAGACATGAAAGAAAACTCAGGATATATCTGAAATCTGAAATAGGCATTATACTGAAGAGATACACAATGTAGATGCATTCTTCCTATTCACTATTTTCAGTAGAAACTATAATTATGCTAATTTAAGACTATAATTCACTGAAACTACAGTATTAAATCCTTAGAAAATATGGTTGATTTCTGTATTTTAAAAAATTGATACTTTCTTTAGCTTTGTTCTCTCAGGTTCATAGAGTTCTTTTATAATTTCTTATTTTTTTCAAATGAGAAATACTATGTATGCTTTGTTTAAAAATAAAACAGGTTTTACCTTGAGAAGGCAATGTACTTAGAGATGAAAATTAGAGTCTTTCTAACTTATAAACACATGATGTAAATACTGTAGATTTCAACCTAACATCCAGAAAACCAACAAGATACCATATACAAAGCTTAAATACTTGTACGGTTATGCATTTATTTTCCTATAAGTTATGTTAATTCAGACACCTTAATGGAGTACCCAGTTTTTCAATTTTTTATCACCAGAAACAATTTTAAGTCTCAGCTGATATTTTAGTTTAGGGCCTTTCTGACTTATTAAAGCCTGAATGAACAAAACATCATCAAGGTTTCAGAACTCAGTTTAGAACTTCTAAAATTAACATTTTTCTTAACATTTTTTTTGTACCTAATATTTAAAAGTCTTATTATTCACAAGCTGGCAAACCAGTACCGGAATGAGACACTACAATGCATCTTTAAAAGCACTTATATTATAGTTGTCATGATTAAAGGAAATAAACCCCAAAAGATTTAGCCACTATAACATTATAACAAAAGGAGGGAAACTGAAGTTTGAATCTCATTTGAGAAACATGGTAGAATTCCAAAGGCACCAACCTACTGTGTTAGGGGATTCTGAATACTAAGTAATACAATATCAGTTCCAGACAACCAAAACAACTAAATAATTCCCCAAAAGTAAAACATATCCAGTATGCTATTTATAATTGCTTATCAAAAGTTGAGAAATGTTTAAGAAACTACTTTGCAGTGATAAAACTGTCCCATCCTATTATAAGAAAGGAGAGCAATTTCAAAAGAAGAAGAAAAAAAAAAAGACTAAGAGAGATACAGACAGAATCCAATACAAGTTAAAAACCAAACCAAACCTGTATCTTCTCTGGAGGAAGCAACTTAATGCAATGTTACAGCAAACAATTAAAATTTTGGAAAATTTCCCCCAAAGTTACAATCAATGAAAATAGGCCAAGGGTATAATTGTTTAATTATATACCTAATGCATGATAAACTTTATAAGAGCACAATCACATATTGATGAAACAATGATACTAGTAGAGGAGTTAGCAAAAGTGACCAAAATAGTCATTTGCAGTATCCCTTTCCTTGATTCATAAATTTAGCAACTGTTATCAGTTATACTCAGTATTTTGATAATAGCTTGCTAATTTTTCCAAATTTATTATATGTATATGTACACTAGTAATATAACCCTTGAGTTTTAAATTAACTAGTCAAAATAATTATATAAGATTGAGTTAGGTTTAATTTACTTTTGAAGTTTCCTATCATTACACTTCCTTACTTGGTATTTGAAATATTTATTGTGGTACAAATTATACAAAAAGCCCAGTATGTAACAACAGAATTTCATCCAATAGTATATTTTATTCTTTTAAGTAAAAATACCTACGTTTTATATTAGATAATTTTAGATAATTGAGACAGGAATTAAATTAAAAGATCATATGGCTCTTGTGACATATTGGTAAAGCCAATTTGATCTGTACTGCTATAAAAATAACCAATTAAAAAGAAGTAAAATAGGACTTGAGAAATCACAAAAGAAACCAAAATCAAGAAACCCAACTAAATGTATTTTGATGGTATATATTCTCATATAAATATATTTATACATATCCTTTATTTTTCTGTAGTATACAGTAATATAATTTATCAAAACAAAATCCATAATAGGGCTGTCATATGTAAAGTCATTAATACTTATTATCTGAGACAGAAGTGCCAGAAAAGGGATAGTGCATCTCTATGTCATATGAAGCCTTGAATAAATACAAACCCTGATAAAAAGAAAGCAGCGTGCCAGAGATCTCTGAAGACTGCGCCAACGCTGTATGAGGTGCTTGTACCGTAGCTCTGAACTGCTCCCTCCTGTGAATTATCTGTGGTACTAGAACCATCTCCTTCCCTATGTACTTCCAAATGGGCTGCTTTTCTTAATTTCCTTTATCAGAAGAGATAAAGAATGGAAGGTAGTTTTAAAATTTTAACAACCACTTTTGTGGTAGTATGTTTAAAATTTTGGCAAACATAGACATAGGAACTTTAATACATAATGAAGTTCAGATTTACTAGATAAAAGTTAACCCAAATATAAAGTACATATTCAAGACCACTTTCTGTAAAAGTTAAGGTATTATCCGTTGCTTATACTGATGGTCAGTGGATATTAGGTAGTAAGGATTGCATTAAACAGGTATTTTCAAAAGCATTTCTTCCCTATTCGAATGTCACTAACCTGCAGATAAATAAAGAAAAAAAAATTAAATCAAAGAGGATTATAATCTAACTGATCAGCAATGTTAAACTGATCTATTTTTATTTTCAAAATAAAAAGGGTTTACATTTCAACATCCGCAAACTGCAAATGTCACAATTTCTTAGTAACAATATTCCAAAGAGGAACTGTTCCAGCCCTGACCAGGTGGTTAATTTGGTTGGGGATCGTCCCATACACCAAAAAGGTTGCAGATTCAATTTCAGTCAGGGAACATACCTAGATTGCCAGTTCAATCCCCAGTTTGGGTGCATAAGGGAGGCAACCAATCAATGCTTCTCTCTCACATTAATATTTCTCTCCTCCCTTCCTCCCTCTCTAAAATCAATAAACATACCCTCATGTGAGGATTTTTAAAAAAGATAAAAATAAAAGAGGAATTGCTCTAAAAGACCTTTAAAACAATTCCATTGTACTGAGTGGCCAGTGAGACTTGGTACGTTTACTTAATCTGGGTACAATGTTAAACACCTTCAAATAGCATTTAATAAATAGAATTTAGATAAAATTTTTTCTTGGCTCTTGTTTTTGCCAAGTCATCATATAAGTATAAAGTTTTTTAAATAGTGGGCATTAGTAACTCCAACTAACATATTGGGTTGGCCAAAATGCCCATTTAGTTTTTTCTGTAAAATTAGACACATTTTTCATTTTCACCAATAACTTTACTGATTTGGATATTTTGAATATGTCAGCTATTTCTAGTGTGGTATAACATTGATTGTTCTCAATTATGTTTCAATTTGATCACTATCAACTTCAACTGCTCCATCCCAAGGTAAAGCATTGTGGTGTGAGAAATCTCTAGCATGAAACTTCACAAACCACTTTTGACACATTCTATCAGTCACATCACCTTTTCCATACACTGCACAAATCTTTTTTTGCTTTTAATTGCATTTTTATCGTTCTTGAAATAATAAAGCATAATATTTAAAAAAATGTTGCATATTTTGTTCCATCTTCAATGTTAAAATGGCTACACAAAAATTCACCAATTTCGATTTTTTTTTAAATGCACACTGATATGGCAGCAACTACAATACAAAGTAACAAAATTATTTCAAATGAAGTTAAAGGCAAACTAAGTTCTACTAAGCTATCTTACAGAAAAATGACTTTTTGACTATCCCAATATATTCCCTACATTGGTTTAGGTGCCTAGCAATTAGCTACAAGAAAGAAAATAAAAACAAAAACAGGTATGTGGTTTCAAAATGACCCTGAAGCAAATACAGAAACAAAATCCTATTTGGTATCTGATTCTGAAGGTCACTGCTTTATGGGAAAGAGTAACTTCACAAGGTAACATTTTATTCAAATCAAGAACAATTCTAGATTCAAATCATAGAAATCTACAAAAAGGTTTATTCAGTACCTTCTTCTTTTACCCCCTGTACTTAGAGGAGGCTTGGGTGTTCTTGTTGAAACAATCTGGCAGTGCACAGTTCCCAGGAGCAGCATCAGCCATATCGGCCCAATCACTTCTGTCAGAGGTATGTTATGTGGGCTAGAAGCTGAACAGAACAATACTATTGCAGCAACTACAAAAAAGGAAAGAAAATACATTATAGATCTGATAGTCACTTTTTCCAAACTTAAATTGCTTTAATATTGCTTCTTGCCAGATTATTTTTCTAAATTTGAGTGAGTTTAAATGTTTCTCCAGACAAGCTCTTTCAGACTGGCTAACCATACTTGTTGTTCAGTTATAAACTCTTGGATCAAGAGAACAATGAACATAGTCTCTCAAGTACACACCTTACCACTACAATGAAAACTAAATGCATATGAATCTAAGGTCATTCCTGGTAAGATCCCAGACAGTCAACAGAACCACATTAATCTCAAGTGCACTTTTTCCTTTGATTAACAAACATGGACTTCTACGATAAATACATAATAAGGTTATAAAAAGCTTCTTTTCAGTAGAGATCTATCTACTCAGAATTAACAGCACAAATTTACTTGGGCATATTTCTCAGGGAAATCACTAAACACCCATTAATGCTAACCATTGACACATGAAGAAATCTTGTTCTTGCCAGCTCAGCATCACTTAAACTTCATAGACAAAAACTTTATCTTTTGGGAATCTGCTTCCTTTATCTGTCAATCAAATGGTCTTATCTCTCCCATCTCAGGGATAGACCTGTAATCTAGGTTTGCCACAGTTTTAACTCTGGAAACAGTAATTAATAAAAAGATGGACATGTGACCTAAGCAGGACCAGTCAGAATCTTTTACAGTGAGAAACAAAGGTATTTGAAGGCCTTTCTCCTAGGTCAAACACTAAGGACTATAAATATAAGAAATTGCCAGGGTCACCTCAGCCATCCTTCAAAAAGAGCCTCCCTACTGAAGAGCATTATGCTAAGCGAAATAAGCCAGGGGGCGAAAGACAAATACCATATGATCTCACCTATAAGCAGAACCTAACCAAAAATACAAAGATGCAAGGAAAATATGACCAGCAACACTGAAAGGAAAAGAAATCAACAGAGAAAAGAGGGAAGGAGGGAGGGGCGGGCAGGGAAAGGGAAGGGAAGGGGAAAGTCAAGGAACATATAGCAAGAACTCATGGACAAAACCAAAGGGGAAGAGCTGAGGGAGGGAAGGAGGGAGGGGGCAAGGGAAAGTGGTGTGGGGGAGGCAGAGACAAAAGAAAGAAAGAAAGGAAGAAAGGAAGAAAGGAAGAAAGGAAGAAAGAAAGAAAGAAGGAAAGAAAGAAAGAAAGAAAGAAAGAAAGAAAGAAAGAAAGAAAGAAAGAAAGAAAGAAAGAAAGAAAGAAGGAAAGAAAGAAGGAAAGAAAGAAGGAAAGAAAGAAGGAAAGAAAGAAGAAAGAAAAAAACAAACTAAGCAAACAAGCAGAACAGAAACAGGGGGGGGAAAAAAAAAGCCTCCCTAAGAATGAGACCAGCATAAGAAAAGAAGCGTAAACAGCATAAAAAGTTAAGACATCATCTAAGCCTCTAAATTCAGCGATGCTTGAATCAAGGGCCTAGGAGTACCTAATTTGTTTTTGGGACAACTGAAGAATTTGAGTATTAGATTTTTCTTTTTAAAAAATAATTTTTCTAAACCTCATCTGAAGGTATGTTTATTGACTTTAGAGAGAGAGGAAGGGGGGGAGAGAGAGAGAAAGCAGGGGAAAGTGGGGAGAGGGGGAGGGAGGGGGAGAGGGGGAGGGAGGGGGAGAGGGAGAGAGAGAGAGAGAGAGAGATTGGTTGCCTCCCATATGTGCTCTGACCAGGAATCAAACTCAAAACCTTTGTGGGTTTGGCACTCCAACTAACTGAGCTACCTGGCCAGGGCAAGTATTAGGAGAATTCTGTTCATTTTGATAGATGTGGTCACTGGAATGTGTTTAAGATTTTGAAGAGGTTCATACTGATGCATTCAGGGGTAAAATGTCATGATTTTACGTAATTTACTTTAACAAAATAGATTAAGTAAATATGCCAAAAGGTTAATAATTATTTAATCAAAGAGATGGGCATATGGGTAGCTATATCATTTAAATCAGGACTCTTTTGAGAGAGAGATGAAAGCTGTTAATAAAAGCAAGAGGACAACAGAAGTAAACTTGGATAGTTACATAGTCCCAGGCAAACTGGAACATATGGCCACTCTGTTTATGGCACAAGTCTATCTAGTTTCCTGGAATTTTTTGGAAAGCTTTTATGATAAACAGTAAAAACAACAGAAAACTTTTTGTAAAAGCTAGCTGGCATTTGGTTTCTGCCACCTGCCACTGAAGAATCCTGGTCTAGCATACCAAGATCTAGATAAAACACCACTTTATCTTCCAAGATGTTTAAGAAGTATCATAAAACAAATTTCAGCCTATGTTCTCCTGAGTAATAAGGTTCTTTAGAAAGAAAAAAAAGACAAATTTTTAAAAATGCCAACCATCTTTATGAATTACCCTGGAATTTAACTCAATTTCTCTAGTAGTTTTATAATAGAGTCTGGGATATGGAAAAATATATAGATTTTTGTTGTTTTTATTATGAACTGTATGTAATGTGACCTTTATCCACTTCCTTAACTTTGTTGAGCCTTGGTTTATTCCTTTGTACAAAAATAGTATATAGCTACATAGGTTTCAAGTGGACTAACACATACATGTAGAACACTTTGAAAAGTTCCTTACATATAGTAAATGAGTCCTTAACATTGATAAATAGTACTATTAGCTATTATTAACTTAACTATCTTCCAAAAGGAGGAGGATGCAAATGTTACTTAAGAGGTTCAGAATTTTAGGCACAAAGAAGAACATAAAGAACTTCGGATTTGATATACTTCTTGCTGGTTATTTATCTTTCAGCCCTATGACCACCACTTTCTGTAATTCTAGGGCTGGGAACCTAAAAACTACATTTTCTGTCTCAACTAAGGTTGTTATACTCTGTGAAATTTTGCCAATGGAAAACATTAGAAAAGGGGAGAAGGAAGTTGCTTTATTCCTCTCTCTTTTCCTTCTTCCTTTTAGCTATGTCTCTCAAAGTAGCTATGTCCCTTCCATGGCCTCAGTTCCAGAGCAGGTGGTCCTGGCATCACCTCCTCCCTTTTGTTGCTCCTTGAGTAAAGGGTTATGAAGATATAAGAAGAAAACATTCACTTCTCTGTTATCCTGTTTGATCATTTAATGAAGTTCTCTGAACTAGACAGTGGTGTTAAAGATTTTCTGCTAAACAGCACTTCTAGAGATTTCTCCAAAAGATGAACTAAGACAAAATGTTCTTTACTGGGCACAAGTAGTTCCAAGGCAGGGTTTCACATACTGGCCAAGCAGAACTCTACAATCATCAGGAATATAAAATTTCTGAAGTTCCATTTTTAGATCTATTGATCTTTAGGATTTAGTGGCTGGTGTTAGGCATTAGGAGTAGAAAGACAAGTAAAACATAGTCTATGTTCCCTGCCCCTCTTCAGTTTAGAGGAAAAAAGGTGGGCGTATAAAGAAAAATCAGAATACCTATAATGTACTGAATTGTGTACCCACCCTCATAATTCATATGTTGAAGCTGCAAGCCCCAATGTGACTATATTTACAGACAGGCCCCATAAGGATGTAATAAAAGGTTGAATTAAGTCATAAGGGTGGGGCCTTAATCCAATAGGACTGATGTCCTCGTAGGAGGAAGAGATACTATAGATCTCTCTCCATTCACACACAGAAGAAAGGCCCTGTGAGGATGCAGGGAAAAGACAGCCATGTACAAGTCAGGAATAGAGTTCTCACCAGACCCCAACCCAGATGGTACCTAATCTTGGACACCAGCCTCCGGACTGTGAGAAAATAAATTTCTGTTGTTTAAGCCACCCAGTTGGTGGTATTTTGTTATGGGAGCCCAAGTAGACATATAGGATACCTATGGTAAATGCTGCAATATACAAAGGGAGACAAAAAAGAAAAAAAATTATAAAAAATTGTGTATTTATTCTTTCATGTTCAAATTTCAGTCACCTTCGAAGTACTCTCTATTTGATGCAACAAATCTATTGAGTTTTTTTCCACTGCTCAAAAGCTGTTTTTGAATTTGCCAATTTTTAAAAAGATTTTATGTATGTATGTATATAAGTACATATGTATGTATTTAGGGAGGGGCAGGGAGAAAGAGCTAGAGATAAACATCAGTGTGTGGTGGCCTCTCTCACACCCCCTACTGGGGACCTGGCCCACAACCCAGGCATGTGCCCCGACTGGGAATGAACATGCAACCCTTTGGTTCACAGGCTGGCACTCAGTTCACTAAGCCACACCAGCCAGGGCAAGAACTTGTCAATTCTGATGCCTTTTAGTTCTTCTACCATTTTTTGTTTTATCTCTTTCACCAAAATAATTTCCCTCTGAGGACCGGGAGAAACAAAAAAAAGTCACTAAGGGCAAGATTGGGTGAATAGGGAAAGCGGTGCATGGGGTTCATGATGTTTTAGGCCAAAAACTGCTAAACACTCAGCACGGTGTGGGCAGGTGCACTCATAAATCACCCATCATGAAATGGGCAAACACACTGAAAGAGTCTTCAAAAAGAATTCACAGCCTCTCATAACAACACCAGCTGGTACCCTGACACAGGTGCATTCCTAGAACACTCACCTAGCAGGGGGAAGCCTGTACTACAAGCAGCCTCCCCCTCCAGAAGATAATCCTGGTATTTTTGAGTCCACTCTCACATAGGAGAAACATGTAACTAAATTGGGAGGTTATAAAAAGTATTCTGAAAGAAGGTGATGTCTGATGCCTAATCTAACTTTGAGAGCAGAAATAGGAGTTAACTAGGTAAATGAAAGGGAAGAAGGCTACCCAGGCAAAGAAGATTTGCATGTCCAAAAGTATATATAAAGAAAGCACAAAATGTTTAAGAAACAGCAACAAAGAGGTAATTTAGTCTGGTTAAAGTTGGGGAGAGACACAAGGGACTGACTGAAAAACTTGCCTTATGGCTTGAGGTTAATGATAACTAGGGAACGATTTAGACCTTAAGTGGCTGGTTTGGATTTGCAATTTAAAAGGTAAATGGACAGAAGAAGGTAGAAGATATAACCGCTTTTGGCAGTAGTCTGGAAAGAAATGATATAAGCAAAAAGTAGGAACGGAGCTGAGAACACAAAGTTGAGATACTTAAAAGGCAATTGAAGTAAAAAAAAAAAAAACACCTATAGGGAGTTTTATAAAACCAAATCTAACTGCACATGATTCTACCTTTTGGAAGATAAGGGTTAAATAGAGAATGAAGGTGTAACTCAGAGTACTGCACCCTACTTTAATATACATAGAAATGGAGGCACAGGAGTTTCTAAATGTACTAGCAGACTGCTAAAGGTCATTAGGGTCATAGCAGCACTTTGTCACTGGCTGTGTAACTTGAAGCAATTAAGTCACTTCTTTAAGTTTTACTAGGAGAATGTTCAGTGTTCAACTTGTGAACACACAATGTTAAACTTCAGTTCTAAACTGGCAAACATCTTTTCATGCCTGATCTACCCTATGTTCCCTATTTAACTTAGGAAAGCCAGTGAGTAAATTTCAGACACAGTATTTTAATAACTTCTAGTTACACAGGAAGGAAACTAGAAAGTGACAATTAGACAATGCACAGTTGTTATAATCAATGATACTGATTATTACTCTAATAAGTAACTGTACTTTCTGACTGCTTTAGAATAAAGTTTTTTTCCTTTTGGTAAGCTAGAAAGCACTAGGAGATAATTATACTTAGGTCTCTTAAATCTTTTTGGGAGCAAAGGAAACACAAGAAAGTAACTTGATAAAAATACATTTAGAAGAACTATCATATAATGTAATGGTATTATTTAGCAACAAAAATGGTCAAGTTCTTAAAAGCAGTTATAAATGACATGAAAATCCTTGGTAATGTTATACTTAATTGCAGATATTCTAGGAATTTATCATAAGAAAATAATTCAAAATGTTAAAAATACTACACAAACTATATGTTAATTTCAGCATTAATTATAACAGCAAAAGACAGCAAAAGCTTAAATGTCCAATACTGACATAGGATAGGGTACTTTCCAATAATTTAAAATTATATTTATAAAGACTCTGATAGTTGGTATGATACAAGGTAAAAAAAGTACAATTGTTTACAAAGAATAATCTCAACTATATAAAAAATGTTACAAAGTAAACTAAAAGATTACAGATTGTTTTTTCCTTCATTTTTTCCCTACATTTTCCAAATTTTCTGCAGTGAACATGTGTTGTTTCTTTAATCAGAAACACACACACACATTCTATTAACAACAATCACAAAATATTCATAGTCCACTCCCTTTTATGTATATAAGATGTACCCTGGCTTAAAGGAAACAACTTTACCTAAATAAAAATCTGTAGTTTTAAATTATATTTTCATTTACTTAAAAGAAATTATCTTTTACGTAGGGTTTTTAATAAACCATGTTTAAATAATCATTCAGGATTAAAATCATGTTTTTAAATAAGACATTAAAAAGACTGAGAGTACCAACCAAATTAAAATCATTGCTTTGTTACAGTGATGGAATATGAGCGGTTTTCTCTTGAAGACTCCAAATGTCTTACAATGTTGTATATTATGCACTGTATACCGTTATGACTATATACTAGAATGCTGCTGTGATAGGAAGCAGTGTAACAGAGTTGTTAAGCATAAGGTTTTGAGTCAGATGGTTTAAACTTGAACCTGGGCTCTACCACATTTGGTGATTGTGTGACTTTAGGCCATAAGGTTCTTCAGAGTCCCCTGTCTATAATAAGCTAGGCATAATAATACTACCTATATTTCACTGAGTTGCTGTTAAGAATTAAACAACAATCTGTGAAAAGCACTTACAACAGTTCATGGAATGCAGAATTTCATTCAGTAGAGGATAAGGGCAGTCTCAGATCACAATGGTTAAAAGAAAAAAATTAATCCTGGCTAAGGCAGGAAAAATGAACTTGCATAAAAGGACTGGTGTGGAATCTATATGGGGGAGGGAATACACTTTGAAGAGACTTCTTAATTTTTAAAAATTCTCTCAATTTGTATTTTGCTCTAGCTATGCACAGATTCAAATTTTAACAAAATTATATTGAAAAATAACTGCTTTGTTTTCTCATTGTTATTGTTAGTGTCTTATTAAATGAAATATTACAATGAATATTTATCTTCATATTCAGTAGTAATACATATTTTTATAAAAGCCTTGGTAACCCTAAAAAAAATCCTGAAATTAAAAGCAAAATGCATTTCTGTCATTTAATTTTGTACCTTGAAGAAGATAAAGGACAAGAAGCCAGAAAAAGATGACTTTAGATGTTACTTGTAACCACCACCGGAAGAAAAAGGGAAAAAATACAACTCGAACAATTCCTTTTCTAGTCAGAGAAGTCCAAGGACTTTCAGGTTTTGCCTTAGCAAATGCAGACCCTGAGAAAAGTAAAATGAAATGACTGAGTACATTTATTAGTCTTTAATTTCCTTAGAGAAAAAATTTCAACATTTGAAGAAAAACAAAACATGTATAATTTTATTTTGTACTATTCTATGAATGAGAAATGTCTCATTTGGGTAGTAGACATTTTAAAGAACATTCTTCTTGCTATCATATTAACTCAGGTACTTCAAAAAAAATGTTTAACTGAAATAACAGCACAATTTCTCCCATATATTTTATAAATATGACAATATTCAAATGTCAATTCCAGTTAGGAATTTTAAATTACCACTTTAACACCTTAAACTAATATAATATTGTATGTCAACTATAATTTAAAAAGTAAATTTTAAAAAAAGTCACCACTTTCATTTTTATAACCAAGTCTTAATGGTTTGCTAAGTAAACACAGCTTTTTCTTTGTACTTATTTCTTGGAATCATATTTTGTGGAAGGAATGACTAGTCGATGGTATTTAAATGCTTCCATTCTGTTTTTAAAACTATTCCTGCTTCATTCAGGCTCACAATTACTTTTATTTCTACCAATACATATCTAACCCATTTTGAATTCTGTTTCTTCAAGGTCATTTTCTAATTGCATTAAGCATTTATTTTTCCAGGGCTCACCTCTTACAAGATCAACATCTATGAGGTCTGGTTTCACATGCGCTGTTTTCTTTGGTTTATTCCTTAAGCCCTATAACATATTAAAAGTAGTATTGGTGAGAGTGTAGATCTTAAAAGTACTCATCACAGAAAAAAATTTTTTGTAACTATATTCGGGGACAAATGTTAACTACACTTACTGTGGTGATCATTTCTCAATATATACAAATATCAAATCATTATGTTGTTTACTTGAAACTAATATAATGTTATGTCTTTACCTTAATAAAGTATTAAAATTGTGTGTGTGTGTATATCCAGAAGAGCAGAAAAGAATCACCTAAAGACTTCAATATAAATTTAATGCACTAGACAAAAATGTAACACATTATATATTTGTTATAAATGGAACATATGTGTAGTATTGTAATAGAGTTTATCACTTTTCAAAAAAATTTAGGGATGTTTCTAACATGTGGTGTCTGTTTATTACTGAAAGTAAAATTCTAAACAAAGATTATTGCTACCAATCAATTTGGATGTACAGCCTGAGATGTCCCAGGAGACTGTGTTGGCTCCAGATTTGCATAGGAGAGTGTTGAGGCTGGCTGGGGTGACAGTGGCTCTGAAGGGCTTTCAAGGTGTGATGCTGAGGGCACTGCTGCAGTGGACCACAGAGCTGAAGACAGACAGGGATGCAGACTTCTAAGCAGATGCCAGCATGTATGTGTGGTATCAGCTGAGACCCACAGAGAACAATGCATATCTCAGGCTTGCCACTATGTTCACATGCGTACTAGACGAAAATGCCACCTGATTACCTCAGAACTTGGAGGTCATGCCCAATAGGTGGAAGAAGGAAAAGCAGGAACCACAACTTAAATTAGTTTAAACTTGGAATTACTAAACATTAAGTTTCTGCCATCAGTGTACAGAAAAGGGTGGATATCAAAATTACTGAAAAAAAAAAAGACTACAGAAAATAAATTACACTTTATAACTTAAGTCTAGAATGTTAAAAATTGGAAGAGTTTAAGCTAAACTCCTTAGGAGCCAAGTGCTAAGAGATGGCAGTGCTTAGATGATTTGTTGATTATTCATTCAATTCACCAAGTAATGTTCAGTGCTTTGTTTGGTCCTAATTCAAGTAACTAACAATGACCACCTAAAGTAAAAATTTGATTACATAATGTTTGCATCAAAAGCAGAGGAGAGTATTTGAGCTCAGAATTAACTGAAATGTTTAAACCAAAAATGTACTCTGAAATCAAGATGCAATTAAACTTTGAACCCCTGCAAATAGTCTGTTCCTCTGAAGTTACAACCAACCCAGAGATACAAAGATTCAAAAACAAAAGTGAAAAAAAAGGTCAGAGTTGAAGATATATCCATGTTAATTTTATACATGGTTGGTTTTTATATTCACAGATTCCACATTTGCAAATTCACCTACTCACTAAAATTTATCTGAATCCCAAAATCAACACTTGTGCCTTTGCAGTCCTTTGCAAACATGTGCAGACTGTCCGTAGTAAAAAATGGGTCACCCAATGTGCACATTCCCAGCTGAGGTCAAACGGGGCAATGCTCTGCTTTCTTGTTTCAGATCTCAATATTGTAATTAAGTGTCCTTTTCACAGTCTATTGAGTGCTGTATGTATATTCTGCATTTTTGGGGTGCTTTTTGTTGATAATTTTTTTGTTTAAAATAGCCCTTTAGCATAGTGTCCAAGTGCTGTCTAGTGCTTCTAAACGCAAAAAGGCTGTGGTGCCTCTGAGAAAACGTGTCAGATAAGATCTGTTTAGGCACAGTCACAAGGGGGGACTCCAAAAACCCGGAATTGTCTTCTGTAAGGTGGGTGGGTGCCTTTTAGTAACATGCTGTCCCTACTAGGTGAGTGGTCTAGGAACCTATGTGTATCAGTGTACCAGCTGGTGTTATTGTGAGAGGCTGTATTCAACTTCAGTGAATTTTTCTGAAGACTCTTTCAACGTGTTTGTCCATTTCATGACAGGTGATTTATGAGCTCACCTGCCTACACCACACTTAGTGTTTGGCAGTTTTTGACTCAAAATGTCATGATCCCCATGCTCCACCCTCTCTATTCATACCAATCTCGCCTTGAGTGACTTTTCTTTCCTCACGTTAAGAAAGTCCTCAAAGGGAAACGTTTTGCTAATGTGGAAGAGGTGAAACAAAAAATGGCAGAAGCACTGAAAGGCACCAAAATCGACAAATTCAAAAACTGTTTTTGAGCAGTGGAAAAAAGTCTCACTAGGAGTATTGCATGAAATGGAGAGTACTTTGAAGGTGACTGAAATTTAAACATGTAAGAATAAATACACAATTTTCTATAAAAAAATTCCAGGTTTTTTTGGGTCCCCCCACATACAGTATTTTTGGCCATGAGTTCAATGTTAATGAAACCAATAATACATATTAAATAAGGGGTTTTTAAACAGAAACACACTTAAACAAGGTTATGTACTGATCAGTTGAAGAAAGCGTTGTGGCTAGAGGCCTGAAGGAACTTAACTCTGTATTTCTCCTAGGGGCAATGGTCAGTATTCACTAATTAGTGTTCATGGTGACTTTACAGAAAATAACTACTGTGAATGAGAATCAACTACACCTGAACTTCATTTCCCATTTTAATGTCATGATAAAGCAGCTAACAGACTATGAATCATTCCTGATAATTTGCAAATTGGAAAGGTAATTCTAATAATACATACGTTTAATAAAATTTCATTAATAGAGTACTATTTAGATTTGGTATGACATTTATTATGAGATTTTTACTTTTATTAGTGCCAATACATTTAAGAACAGTAACATTTAATTTACTTGTTTTTCATACATTCTTTAAAAATAGTTTGAAAATAACCTTATAGCCAATGTTTTACCACAAATCTAAATTTACTGTTATATAACTAAAGTTTTTATCAAGATTGTTTTAATAACTTGAGGTCCTTATAAGAGGAATAGCATATTATCTTGTCTTAGGCCATTATGCTGTTTTTCACCATGTTCATTCTACCTGACCTTTTTATATGCAGTTAATTTTCTATTTTATCTTTCATTAGAGCATTTATTTTGAGTTACATTGTAAAGTCATAATGTAATGACCAGTTTTCATAAAACTTCCTCTTCAAGGTAGCCTATCAGAGTATTTCAAGGGTTTAAAAAAAAGAAAAAGAAAATTACACTGATTAATTTTCTATTATTATCTTGTTCACAAAAATAAAAGATATTAGCACCAAGATACGAGCATTCATAAAATCTGATTTTAATTAAGTACATATTTAAGTTGGAAAATTGGTTTAAAGTAAACTAGATCCATATAAAAAGACATAGCTTTCAGTACTAAATACAATTATGGGCCTTCAAAATTTTTAAGTGGTGACAATAGACTTTTGGTGGTGAGCATGCCATAGTATATACAGATACCGAATTATCCTGTACACATGAATCTTATGTACTGTTATTAACCACTGGTACCTCAATAAAAAGAAAATGTAACTAAAAAGTTTAAGTGAACAAACAAAAAATGAAAACTAAGTCAGTTTTAAAAAAGATTTTAAAAGTTACTAGTTTAACTAGAAACTAGAAACAATCAAGTAGTACAAATACAATTAATCTCCAAGAATTCAAATAACATATTTTTTACTGAATATATATTTAAATTCCTATAGTACATTCCTGAAGTGCAATGACACAAATAGTATGAAGTTTTTAATTTAAAAAAATATATAAGTATACAGATAATGTCAAGCCAAAAAACCTAACAGGGCTGTTTAAGTTTAGAAAATACTTTGGTTCAATGACTCAGACTTCCATACTTGGACCTATTATAACACTTAGACTCTACTGAAGAATGTAACCATCAGTTTCACTTTCTGGAAATCCTGTTTAGTTCCCCCCATCCCATTTTTCCTCTGGAATGACTTTAAACAATCTCGTTCTTTTTGTTGAAGCTTTAAAACTGTATTAGGTACTAAACCAATGGGAAATTCCACATTTAATTTTAAATTTGGGTCAAGATGATAAGAAAATAAAAGCTTTCAGTTATAACTTTTTCAAAGTTTAAGAAAAAATAATTTGCAACTAACAAAAGTCAACACTTTAGCAATATAAATTTTTGGTTTTTAATTTAAAAAGATAAACATTTCCAAAATATATAATTTCATGGCTTTCTTTTATTTCTTTAGTTGTTGCTCATTGCTTGACATATGAGCAAACTGATAACATAGAAGGATGAACTCAGTACATTGGAAACAGTATTCTCTGTGCCACAGGTACAATGTTTTTGTTTTTTTTTAAATCAAATAGTTAACATTAATACACGAGCTGTGCACTTGTCCACCTTTCTTAGAATGAATGCAAAATTATTTTACGCTATAAAGAATATGCCTCCACTAGAATGTTTAGTAAGAATGGTTTTAGGCTTGTCAACACAGTGATCCTTTTAACATAAAATAACAAGAGTAAATTTTATTACTGTTTTAATTCTTCAGTTACTATTACAAAGTATTATCTTTAAAGGCAGACATATTTCAGAAACAAGTTGTAGGTTTTAGCCTTCCCTAAATTCATCCTGTCAGCGTACCAAAAAACAACTAATATAGTCCTTTTTTTATCCTAACCTCTATTTAGGCATTAAAATAGTTCTTTTAAAAATGAGAAAATTACAAGGACCAGGGTCCAGTACAGAGAGTCCGTTTTCCTAGAAATGGGGTGCGGCCAGAAAGGGGGCTGCCCCCTCACCTATCATGCAGGGCATGCTCTGGGGAATCTGGTGCTAAACCATTGTAGACGACCTGTTCCTGGGCTGTGGTTTCAGAGCTGGCAGAGCAGCTCCCTCATTGCAATCTATTGAAAGTCGGCCCTCAATACAAGGGTTTGAAATAAGTAACAATGATGAAATTACATAACTAATGATGTAATTTGTGATGAGTGGCTTACAACTAAAAAATTATATATATATATACACACACACATACATATATTTGAGATGTTTTTAAATTTCATAAAATATTCAAATGTGCCAACTGGTAACAACTTCTCAAAATACTTAATATTCTCTGTCTGACAAGTTAAAGACTGTCTGAAAGAATAAGAGATTTTAACGCTTCTTACTAGACCTCTCTGCTGCTTTTTATTTGCTTGGTTATTCCAACTCTAGACTATTTCAATTCACCAGACGACTGTCTGATGAATTTCTTACTTTTCTTTCCTCCTTCATTTACATCTCCTCTTCCTTACCTACCCATTAAATATTGATGTTTCCCAATGTTCCATTCTCAGTTTTCTTCTTTCATCATTAAATGGAAATCCACTCACTCCTATAGATGCATCTACATAATGTGCATATGCACTTTAAATACTGAGAACTCCTAAATCTGTCACACACATACCACATGGATATTTCCACATGGATAAACCACATGGATTAAAACAGAATTCTTCATCTGCTCCTATTCTAGCATTTGCCATCACACAGAAAAGTTGTAAAAATATGAATTTAATCAGGTAACCTTCCTCCTTCAAATCTTTCAATGTCTCCCGCATTGTTTTCCAAATTGTTTCTAGATTCTTGGGTAAGGCAGTCAAGCTCCTTCATGATGTGACTTACATTTTCATTTCTAATTTCCCTCCTCCATCCAACCTGTTACCAATCAAGCTTCTTGAGGAGTCATGTTCCTTCCTTCCTTTATGAATATCTTCATATGGTCTTCATTCTATCTGGAACAATTTATTCATTCTCCTTAATGTTTCTCTAACTTTGCTCATGAGTCACTTCCTTTGTGAAATCTTTCCTAACCTCTGCAGGGCTATTTCACTCCGAGCTCCCCTAAAGAGACCTATACATCCTTCCCTTAACTGGATTAGTCTCATTTGTAATTGAGTATCTCATCTACAAAATGATAATCTATTTCATTATTTTGTTCCTATTATTTAATCCTATATTCAATACATATTGGGTAATCCTGAAACGTTAACTGTATTAATCCCTCATGCAAATAGTTTAAAAATTAAAATTAAGAAATGTCAGAGAACCTTGCTCTTTATTATAGATGACTAAGTTTTCTAAACACAGATTTTTGGGGACAGACTTTGAAGGTAATTAAGAGTCATTCGTTCTCAATCTAATGTAAACTTTTCTGTACAAAATAGAAAATGTCAAGCAACTCAAGTAACATTCTCTGGGCCCAGATTAAACTTAGCTCGTGCAGGACCACACTGATTAGTATTACCTATGCAAATAAAAAATAAATCTTATTACCAAGGAGCAGCAATTGCTGAGAAACAATACATTTAGTTAAAAAATAATTTTCATGCTAGCAAGGTAGCCTATGAGAATGTCTTAGCATAAGTGGTTGCATATTCAAGGAGAAACTGCCTACACCAAAAACATTTTAGTTAAAGCTTTGTTTTCCTAAATTCCTTTCTAAGGTGACCAAATTTTTAGCAGTTCTATTTGCGTCCAACTCATTCTGTTAGTAGCACGAAAAAGCAGGTCTTAATTAAGAAGAGCAGCATTTGCACAGGATCACTCAGGCGGGCAAAGTCCTGAAACACTTACCAGTTTAATAAACTGTACAGAGCAATGACAGCATCAAAAGAGAGGAAATGCAAACTAGAAGTATAAGGTGACAAGTGAAAGTGGAAAAGAGCTGACAAAAAATAATTATTAAACATTAAATTTTAGAAGAACAGAAATATGCTAAAAAGCAAAAAAGAAATCAAAGCTAAAGACACAGAACTATGCCATCATAAAAGTTTACCTTCTTTATTTAAAAGTTGGATGAAATTATATTAATTTATACCTTAAAAGTATACGTGAATATACTATATAAAATATGGTTAATAATTTACAGAACTATGTTTCAGAATGTATGAAATGAAATATACATATTACCTTGATTTCTCTTTGTTCAACAGATTTTTCCCATATTTGTTGATCATATGCTCCAATCTA
Organism: Pteronotus mesoamericanus; assembly: GCF_021234165.1. Lineage (NCBI taxonomy): Eukaryota > Metazoa > Chordata > Mammalia > Chiroptera > Mormoopidae > Pteronotus > Pteronotus mesoamericanus. The sequence goes on from NW_026555329.1 coordinate 34,321,889, forward strand.
TGAAAATAAATAAAAGATAACTACATTAAATGATCACTTGAGTACCCATCCTAAAGATAAAATGTACTTATAGTACAAGCGACTCAGCATTCATTCAGAACAGATTTGCTTTAGCTCCGTCCCAGATTTCTGTGATTAATACTGTACTGCAGTGGCTCTCAAAGCATGGTTTGAGGACCAGCGGTTTTACCATTGCCTGGGAGCTTGGTAGAAATGCAAACTCCCTTTCTAGAAATATATGAGACCAAAACTGAATCAAGAAAAAAACCAGAAAATGTGAATAGACTGATACAACTAATGAAATTGAAGCAGTAATCTAAACACTCCCAACACACAAATCTGGACCAGATGGCTTCACAGATAAATTTTACCAAATATTCAAGAAGAACTAATACCTATCTTTCTCAAAGTTTTCAAAAAAATTCAAGAGGAGGGAAGACTCTCAATCTCATTTTACAAGGCCAGCATTACCATAATTCCAAAATCAGATAAACACACACAAAGAAAAAAAATCATAGGCCAATATCCCTGATGAAGATAGATGTAAAAATCCTCAACAAAATACTAGGAAATTGGATGCAGGAATACATTAAAAAGGTTATACACCATGATCAAGTGGGATTAATTCCTGGGACACTCGGTTGCTATAATATCTACAAATCAACTAACTTGATACACCACATAAACAAAATAAAGAATAAAAATCATGACTGTATCAATAGATGCAGCAAAAGCATTTCAGAAAATCTAGAACCATTTATGAAAGAACTCTCAGCAAAATGGGAATAGAGGAAACATACCTCAATGTAATAAAGGCCATTTATGACAGACCCACAGCCAACATCATACTCAACAGTGAACACCAAAAGCATTTCCCTTTAGATCAGAAACAACACTGGGGCATCCACTTTCACCATGTTTATTGACCATACTGTACTACTGAAAGTCTTAGCTTCAGCAATCAGACAGGAAAAGAAAACAAAGACATCCAAATTGGAAAGGAAGAAGTAAAACTGTCATTATTTGCCAGATAACATGCTTATGTATGTAGACAACCTTAAAGATTCAGTAAAGTAGCGGGATACAAAATTAATATTGAGGAAATGGTTGCATTTTTGTACACCAAAAATTAACTATCAGAAAGGGAAAAAGTGAGAAAACAATCCCATTTACAATTACATACAAACGCCCCCCACCACAAAAACCTAGCAATAAATTTAACCAAAGAGTGAAAAGACCTGTACTCCGTAATTTTAAGACTTGAAGAAAGAATCTAATAAGATACCAATAAATAGAAGCATATACCATGTTCATAAAGAGGAAGAATTAACATTATTAAAATGTCCATACTTCCCAAAGAAATCTAAAGGTACATTGATAGGAATTCAATACAATTCCTATCAATGTACCAATGGCATATTTCACAGAACTGGAACAAATAATTAAAAAATTTAAATGGAAACACAAAAGATCCTAAATGGCAACAGAAGTCCAGAAATAAACCCATGCCTATATGGTCAATTAACCTATGAAACAGAGCAAAAACATACAATGAGGTAAAGACAGTCTATTCAATAAATGTTGTTGGGTAAACTGGATACATGCAAAAATATGCAACTAGATCGCCTCCTTATACTACATACAAGAATGAACTCAAGATGGATTAAAGACTTAAATGTAAGCCCTGAAACCATAAAACTCCTAGAAAAAAAATAGGCAGTAAATTATTTGACAACAATCTTAGAAATATTTTTTGGGGAAATACCTCCTTGAGGAAAGGCGACAAAACCAAAAATATACAAATGGGACTATATTGGACTAAAAAGCTTTTGCACAGCAAAGAAAACCATCAACAAAACAAAAAAGCAACCTACTGAATGGGAGAGGATATTTGCAAACGATGCTGTGGTAAGGGTTTAATATCCAAAAGTACCATATTTTGTCATGTATAATGTGCTCCCATGCATAATGCACACCCACGGTTTTTGTGCATATTATATATGGGATTATTATGCCCATTATTATACCCATGTACAATGCGCATCCTTATTTTTCCCTCAAAAATTTGGGCAAAAAAGTGTGCATTATTCACAGCATAATACAGTATATGAAGAACTCATAAAATTTAATATAAAAAAATCAAACAATCCAATTAAAAAGTGGGCAGAAGACCTGAATAGACACTTCTCCAAAGACATACGGATGGCCAATACACATGAAAAGTTGGTCAACATCACTAATCATCAGAGAAATACAAACCACCACAATGAGATACCATCTTAAGCCTATCAGAAAGGCTATCATAATAAATCAACAAACAAGTGTTAGCAAGGATGTGGAGAAAAGCAAACCCTACTGCACTGTTGGTGGGAATACAGATTGGTACAACCACTATGGAAAAGAGTGTGAAGGTTCCTCAAAAAAATAAACATGAAATTGCCTTCTGACCCACTGATGCTACTTCTGGAGATTTTTCTGTACAAACTTGAAACAATAATTTGAAAGAATATATGCATCCCTATGTTCACTGCATCATTATTTACAATAGCCAAGATCTGGAAGCAGCCCAAGTGCCCATCAGAAGATGAGTGGATAAAAAAGTTGTGGTATATTTTTATGATGGAAAATTACTCAGCCATAAAAAAGAATGAAGTCTTATCTTTTCCAAAAGCATTGACGGACAGAGGGTATTATGCTATGTAAAATAAGAGAAGGACAAATACCATATGATTTCACTTATATGTGGAATATAAAGAACAAAATAAACAAATAAAATAAAAACAGACTCAGACACTGAGTCTGACAGAGTGACGGCTGAAAGAGGGAAGGGGGTTTGGGAGACTGGATGAAAGGGCTGAAGGGATTGAGAAGTACAAATTGGTAGTTACAGAGTAGTCACAGATATATAAATCACAACATAGGGAATACAGTCAATAATACTGTAATAACCATGTATGGAACCAGGTGGGTAGTTGAAGTATCAGTGGGATCACTCTGTAAAGTATATGATTTTCTAACCATTATGCTGTACATCCGAAACTAATACAGATAATATTGAATGTAAACAGTAACTGAAAAAAATTTTTTAAATGGCATGTGGGGAAAAAAATGCAAACTCTTTGGCATCTTCTCAGAGTTACTGAATCAGAAATACAGTGTGACATTCAACAAACTATGTTTTAAAAATCCCTCTAGATGATTCCGATATACTACTAAAGTTAGAAAACCACTGCTCTACAGAATCCTTTATTTTAAATAAACACAATTCTTGTATAGTTAATAAAAAACTCCGAAGTGATAAGTCCTTTATGGAGGTTTTTTTTTTTTTAAGAAAAATACTGATGTGCTACAGAATTAAAGATTCATAAATATGAAGATCACAAATACCACTTGAATTAAGATTTAAATTTAGCTTCTATGTCTATTACTTTTAGATGCTGGGAAGTTCTCTTAACTATAAACATTCACCTGGGCAGGATGAACAAATCGTTCTTACTGCTCTTCATGAAATTCTTTGCTGTTAGCTCCTATTGTTTCCACCTAATTTCCTACATCCAAGAGGACACTACAATGAGTCAAGAGCCTACAGTTTTAAATAAAAAGTTAAAATTACCTCAGATAATTACAATTAAAGTATTAATGACAAATAGAGACCAGAAATAAACAGAGCATTATCAGGATATTCAGTAAAGTATTTCCTGACTCACATCATTCTACCCAAAAGTCCTTTTCTTTTTAAAAATCTTATTTCAAGAAATGAGAAACTAAGAAGAGAATGATTTAAAGATATAAGTGAAGGACGTAGCATAAACTTATTTATATCATTCTATGAGAGCCCTTCCTTTCTATTATTCTCTCTTATATATTATTTATTCATACTGATTTCTCTGGTCCTATAAAACCTGTTCTCTTTTTAATCTCTTCCCTTGACTCCTTTCTTATTTTTAAAATCACTTTATGATATAATATAACCTTCAGATTAAGATCTTGTAATACCTAGACCAACTCACATAGAATGAAGAACTCACTTATATGTAAGCAGAGTTAAGAAGCCATAGGTAAGCAATAACCAATTCATCAGACCTAATGGCAGAGATGACTTGCAGGGACTAGTTGCTCCTTACCCTCTTTAATTCTGAATTCAAACAATCATCTTCCTTACAGTTAGAAAAGGTTAGGTATGAGAACAAAGAGTCCACAAGAGTAATTCTGTTCTGACTTGATAATTCATAATGATGGGGCTTAAGTCAATCAAAATTTGTTTTTAATATGTGTAACTGTTTCAATGTACTGCATACTTATTTGTAAAACAATAACCAAAACTAACAAAGAATAAATAACATTATGTTTTAATGATTATGTTGGTAGTATTGTGTTCTCATGTACAAAAGAATATACTAAAATCTCTTTTAAAAGAACTACAGTTTCATTGCAAGGCGATTAAAAAATATGGGCATGGGAATATATGCCCCACAATCTAAAATAAGGGAAAATAAAATAATGCATATCCAACAGACCAAATCAGAAATCCAAGTCAGTCCAGAGTATACACCAGGTTGAGTGCAACACCAGTATGATATCAATAGCTCCAGGTTTAAAAAGGTGCAGAAAGTCTAATAAATTTTGAGGTAAAGTAGTGGTAAAAAGTAGAAAAACTTTTTGAAGACTGAGGTAATTGTAAAAAGGAATGCAATCCTAAAAAAAGGACAGTAGTGGTGGAAGATACTCTTTAAAAAGGATAGAGATGAGGGTGGGGATCCAAGATGGCAGAGGAGTAGGGAAAGCAACACTCACCTCCTCCCAGGACTGAACTGGAATTAAAACAATTATCCAACAATCATCCTGGGTGACCAATTGAAGATTAGCTGAAGAGAGGCCTTCTTGCCAAGGATTTATAGTGGAAGACACAGAGATTGGTAGGAAAGGCAGAGTATGAAATGAGCTGGCCCCACTCCTATGGTTGGTGGCTGAGGTTCCAAAGGTATGATACATCAGCTTCAGGGGTTCCCCGTGGGAAGCAAGGGGTCTCAACACCACGCCTGGCTCCTCAGTCCAGAGAATGAGAGCTGAAAAGAGGCACCCGCATAACATCTGGCTGTGAAAAGCAACAGGGTTTTTGACTGCAAAAGAGATGGGAGTCTGCTGAACATGCAGGTATCCCCTTAAAGGGAAAACACACAGAACTTTTCTCACTCACAGTCACTCATCCTAGGCTCCAGGGGAGGAAAGGCACAGTAGGTGAGAGCTGAGCAAAGAGAGTCTGGAGAGAGAGCTGGAGGGAGGAATCAACCACCAAAATCCCATGCTGTAGACACCATCTTTCTTAGATAGAGCACTCACCTCTGTGCAGCATCAGCCAGGGGGAAAGCAATAGCCCTACCCTCTGGACTTCTTCTCCCCACACTGTGCAAAGCTTATGACTTGCTGAGTACAGCCAGAGGCAATTTCAGTGACTAAGCCTATCAGGTAGCTGGCAGGCTGGGGAAGATCAAGGGGTGCCTTGGAACTTTTGCTGACCTGCCCCCCCAATTTGGTGCTGGTAAAAGCAAGCCCTGGTGCATGGCTTGGTCCTTCCAGCATGTATCCAGGCCTGGCAAAGGCAGCCACAAATTATGGATTGACTGTAGTACCAAACAGGTAGCCCAGGGCCCATCACAGGTAGCACCTGGCATTGGTCTGCACCAGAGTCCCTCCCAAGAGGCTGAGAACCAATGCACCAAGTGTAGCCAGCTTCACACAACATCAGAGCAAGATCCAATAAGCTTCACAAGCAGCATGTCCAAAGGGAATCTTGGCAGGCAACCAAACCCTGTTGAGATGAATTCTACTTCCTATGATCGGCAACTTCATAGCAGCTCACATGCTGTGGTTGGGGCTGAACCTCACAGTCAACCAGCTTGAGGGTCATCCCATGAACAAATGGGCCAAGAGCAATCAAAACTCAATTACAACAGGAGGGCCCACATAACCCACATCCAGCTCAGATGATCAAGGAAATGATACCACTGGATGTCACAGGATACCTACTACATAAGGCCACGAAAACTGGGAGTCATAGCGGATCTATCTAATACATAGAAACAAAAACAAAGAGGCAGCCAAAATGAGGAGAGAAAGAAAAAAATGAGAAATCTCCAGAAAAAAGACCTATATGAAACAGAGGCAAGCAATTCATCAGATATAAAGTTCAAAGTAATGATTATAAGGATGGTCAACATCATGAATAAGGACATACAAACATAAAAATGGACTAGTCAGAAATACAGAATACAGTACCTGAAGTAAAGAATACACGGGAAGGAATCAACAGTAGTTTGGAAAAGCAGAGACTCAAAGCAGCGATTTGGAAAACAAGGTGCAAAAAAACACCAAATCCCAACACCAAAAAGAAAAAAGAATTAAAAAACATGAGGACAGTTTAAGGGACATTAGGGACAACATGAACTATAACAACATCTGATACCAAAAGAAGGCGGGGGGGGGGGGGGGAGAAGGTAGGGGAGAGGGAGAGAGGGAGTATGCGCGCAAGGGATCAAGAACCTATTTGAAGAAATAATGACCAAAAACATCCCTAACTTGGTGAAAGAACAAGACACAAACTCCAGGGCACAGAGAGTCCCACATAATATGAACCCAGAGAGGCCCTCACCACGACACATCATAATTAAAATGCCAAAGTTTAAAAGACAAAGAGAGAATCTTAAAAGCAGCAAGAGAAAGACAGTTACCTACAAAGGAGCTTCCATATGACTGTCAGCTGATTTCTCAACAGAAACATTTTAGGTCAGAAGAGATTGGCATGAAATAGTCAAAATTATGGAAAGCAAGGACCTACAATCAAGAATACTTTACCCAGCAAGACATTATTTAAAACAAATGGAGAAAGAAAGAGCTCCTCAAACAAGAAATAGCTAAAGGAGTTCATTACTACCAAACCAATATTACAGAAAATGTTAAAGGGGAGGAAGAAGAAAAGAAGAGGACAAGGAGGAGCAACAGTAACATAGAAGAATAAAATGGCAATAAATATGCACCTACCAATAATCATTTAAAATGTGAATGCTTCAATCAAAAGACATCAGGTAGCTGAATGGATAAGAAAACAAGACCCATATACAAGAGGCCCACCTCAGAATGAAAGATGCAAGCAGACTAAAACTAAAGACATGGAAAAAGATATTTCATGCAAATGGAATTTAAAAAAGCTGCGGTAGCAATACTTACAGCTGACAAAACAGACTTTAAAAACAAAGTTTACAATAAGACACAAAGAAGGACACTATACATAACGGCAGAGAGAGCAACTCAACAAAAGGATGTAACCTTTGTAAACATTTATGCACCCAACATAGGAATATGAAAATATGTAAAGCAAATCTTGATGTACATTGAGGGAGTGAGTGATAATATACAGTTATAGTAGGGGATTTTAACACCCAGTTGATATAAATGGATAGATATTTCAGACAGAAAAATCAACAAAGAAACAATGGCCTTAAATGACACACTAGATCAAATGGATTTAATTTGATATTTTCAGAGCACTGTACCCCAAAGCAGCAGAATATATATTCTTTTCCAGTGCACATGGGATATTTTCTAAGAGAGGACACAAAACAAGTCTCAGTAAATGTAAGAAGACTGAAATCATATCAAGTGTCTTCTCTGACCACAGTGGTAAGAAACTAGAACTCAAGCATACATGTGCGCACACGCCACACTCGCATGCACGCACACACATAACCCCCTGAAAGATACACAAAAACTAAATAACATGTTACTAAACAACGAAGGGGTTAACAATGAGATCAAGAAAGAAAAAAACAAACAAAAATACCCTGGAAACAAATGAAAATAAGAACACAACAACCCAAAATCTATGGGACACAGTGAAAGTAGTCCTAAGAAGAAAATTCATAGCATTATAGGCCTATGTCAAGAAACAGGAAAAAATCTCAAATAAACAATCTAACTTAACACTTAAAGGAACTTGAGAACAACAAACAAAGCCCAAAATGTAGAAGGCAGGAAATAATAACAATCAGAGCAAAAATAAACAAAATATAGATTCTAAAAACAATATAAAAACATCAATGAAACCAAGAGCTGGCTCTTTGAAAAGATACACACAATTCACAAATCTTTAACCAGACTCATCAAGGAAAAAAAAAAAGAGAGACGATTCAAAATAACTAAAAACAGAAATGAAAGAGATAACCACTGATGTCAAAGCAATACAAAGAACTGTACGAAAGTATTATAAACAACTATATGGCAACAAATTGGACAGTCTGGATAAAGTGGATACATTTCTAAAAACAAACAATATTCCAAAACTGGATCAGGAAAAAAATGAGACAATCTAAACAGACTAATTGCAATGAATGAAACTGAAGCAATAATCAAAAAACTACCAAGAAACAAAAGTTCTGAACCGAATGGCTTGACAAATGAATTTTATCAAATATTCAAAGAACTAATACCTATCCTTCTCAAACTTTTCAAAAAAATCAAGAGAAGGGCAGACTCCCAATCTCATTTTATGAGGCCAGCATTATTCTAATCCCAAAACCAAATAAAGACACTACAAAGAAAGAAAATTATAGGCTAATATCCTTGATGAACTTAGATGCTAAAATTCTCAGCAAAATATTAGCAAACCAGATCCAGCAATACATTGAAAAGATCATACACCATGATAAAGTGGGATTCATTCCTGGGATGCCAGGTTGGTATAATATCCACAAATAAATGTGATACTCTACATTTAAAAAAATGAAGAATAAAAACCACATGATTATACCAACAGATGCAGAAAAAGTATTTGACAAAATCCAGCACCCATTTATGATAAAAATTCTCAGCAAAGTGGGAAGAGAAGAACATACCTCAATGTAATAAAGGCTGTATATGACAAACCAACAACCAACATCATACTCAACACAGAAAAACTAAAAATGTTTCTCTTAAGATCAGGAACAAGATAGGGATGTCTGCTTTCAGCGTTCTTATTTAACATAGCACTGAAGGTCCTAGCCACAGCACTCAGACAAGAAAGAGAAGAAATAAAAGGCATCCAAATTGGGAAGGAGAAAGGAAAACTGTCATTTTTTGCAGATGACATGATCTGGTATACAGAGAACCTTAAAGATTCCAGCAAAAAACTGTTAGAATTAATAACTGAATTTATTAAGTAGCAGAATACAAAAATAAATACCCAGAGATCAGTTGCATTTTTATACACCAATACTGAACTATCAGAAAAGAAAACTAAGAAAACAATCCTATTCACAACTGCTTCAAAAAGAAGAAAGTAATTATGAATAAATTTAACCAAGGAGTGAAAAGATCTGTACTTGGATAATAAGACACTGAAGAAAAAAAGGTAAAGTACGAAGAAGTGGGAGCATATAATGTGTTCAATAAGTAGGAAAAATTGACATTAAAATGTCCATACTGCCCAAAGCCATCTATATAGACTCAATGCAATTCCTATCAAGATACCAACAGCGTATTTCACAGAACTAGAACAAATATTCCAAAAATTTATATGAAACTACAAAAGACCCCAAATAGCCACTGCAACCTTGAGGAAGAACAAATTTGGAGAAATCATGCCACCAGATGTCAAATTAAACAAGGCCACAGTAATCAAAACACCAGGGTAGTGGCATAAAAACAGACATACATATCAATGGAACACAACAGCCAGAAGTAAACCCACGCTTTTATAGCCAATATTTGACAAAGGATGCAAAAACATACACCAGGGTAAAGACAGTCTATTCAATACATGGTGTCGACTCAAATAGACATTTCTCCAAAGAAAATGCACATTAAAACCACAATGAGACATCATCTCACATCTGTCAGAATGGCTATCACCAATGAATCAACAAACAAGTGTTGGTGAGGATGTGGAGAAAAGGAAACCCTTGTGCACTGCTGATGGGAATACACGTTGGTACAGCCACTGTGGAAAACAGTATGGAATGTCCTCAAAAAATTAAAAATGGAACTGCTTTATGACCCAGCAATTCCATTTCTGGGAATATATATATATGAAGAAACCCAAATAATTAATTCAAAAGAATATATGCACCCCTATGTGCACTACAGCATTATTTGCAATAGCCAAGATTTGAAAGCAGCCCAGGTGTCCATCAGAAGATGAGTGGATATAAAAATGGTGGTATATTTATACAATGGAATACTACTTGGCCATGAAAAAGAAGGGAATCTTACTCTTTGCAACAGCATGGACAAACCTGGAGAGAATTATGCTAAGTGAAATAAGCCAGTCAGAGAAAAGAGAAGTAGCATATGATTTCATTCATACTTACGTAATGAAGTAATGTAATGAACAAAATTAACCAAAAAGCAAAATAGAGATAGATTAATACACAGAGAGCAGGCTGACAGCTGTTGGGGACAGGGCTAGATGAGGGGAGGGGTGTGATTAAGCAAATAAGAAAAAACCTCATGGACCTGAAAAATCTGCATGGTGACGGCTGAGGGAGAGGGGGCTGAGGGAGCTAGAAAATGTTACAGATGGGATAAATGGTGATGGATGGAGAGTTTACTGGGGGTGGTGAACACACAATACAGTGTACAGATGATGTGTTATAGAATTGTGGAGTTGAACCCGTAGAATTTTGTTAACCAGTGTCACCCCAATAAATTCAAAAAAAGAGAAAAAAGATAAACATGGCTTGTTGTACTGAAGAGTTCACTGTTTTCAAAGATTTGAGAGGTGAGAGGAAATGCAACTTTTACTGCATTTTGTGTAACCTTAATATATTTTTTTAATCCTCTCCTGAAGACTTTTTTCCCGCTGATATGAGAGAAAGGCATCAATTGGTTGCCTCCTGTACGCGCCCGAAGTAGGGATCATATGCACACTGGCCGGGAATCAAACCTGCAACCTTTTCAGCTACAGAATGATCCTTCATCTTACTGAGCCACAATGGCCAGGGCTTAATATTTTTTAACTGTTACTTTCAATTACAAGCAACTAAATGTATCCACGAGTGGACCTGAGTTCTTTGCAGCAAACATTTTTTTTGTTTTGTTTTGAAAATACTACAAGAATAAACTCTTTAGTTAAATAAGCAAATACACCGTCCTCTTAAAGGCAACTGAGAAAAAAGAAAACTCTAAGGGTGCCTGTTAACCTAGCTGCACGTGCTTTGGGAGATGTTCCGGGTTCTGCTTAAGTCACATGTATAACATTAAAAAAATTACTCTTAAATCTGAATCCAGACTGAATTGTCTCTGAAAATTGTTTGTTTCTTGGGATATGTGTGTAGTACATCAGACGCACCATGCAACCAAGGCGGTGGCAGAATACTCGAAGGGACAAGCAAAGGAACTCTAACAGCACTTTCTGACTTAAAGCCTCACTTTATTCCACACTAAAATCTGACAAGATAGTAGACAGATCAGAACACCTGAGCCTGGGGTCAAGCTTTCCCCCTGAAAGAACTGCAATCTCTTCTGGTCAATCATCAAAAGCAAGAAAAGAAGTGAAACTTAGACTGCAGATGAGAAGAACCATCTTCTCAAGACTAGGGGTCATGCGTCAAGAATAATTTGCACAGCTGTGCTCTGACACAAATACATGGCAGACTCAACTAAATCACCTATCCTTGACAGCTGTTCCTATTTTTCCTATTTCTTCTCCATAAAATTAAGTCATATGGCCAAGTTCAATTAGAGTTTTCTGTGAAGAACCAAGAAGACACTTTTAAAATTATTTTTTAAAATTTTAATCTTTATTGTATTTTTCTCAAGGTTTTTGAAAATATTTTATTGACTATGCTTTTACAGTTGCCCTGCTTTTCTCCCTTTGCCCCCTCCACCCAGCACCCACCATTCCCTCAGACAATATCCATATCATTGATCATGTCCATGGGTCATGCATGTAAGTTCTTTTGGCTCCATTTCCTATACTGTATTTTACATCCTCATGACTATTCTGTAACTACCTATTTGTACTTCTTAATACCCTCACCTCTTCACCCATTCCCCCACACTTCCCTCCTGTCTGGCAACCATCAAAATGCTCTCTGTATCCATCATTCTGTGTCTGTTCTTGTTTGTTTAGTTTGTTTCTTAGATTCAATTGTTGATAAATATGTATTTTTGCCATTTTTCATAGTTTTGCCACTGTTCATAAGTTTTGATCTGCTTTCTTAAATAAGTCCCTTTAACATTTCATGTAATAATGGTTTGGTGATGATGAACTCCTTTAGTTTTTTTGTCTGGGAAGCTCTTTATCTGTCCTTTGATTCAAAGTGATAGCTTTGCTGGGTAGAGTAATTTGGCTGTATGTTCCTGTTTTTCATGACTGAATTCTTCTTGCCGTGAAATATTCCCTTCTAGCCTGCAAAGTTTCTTTTGAGAAATCAGCTGACAGTCTTGTGGGAACTTCCCTGTGAGTAACCAATTACTTTTCTCTTGCTGCTTTTAAGATTCTCTCTTTATCTTTTTACTTTGGCATTTTAATTATGATGTGCCTAAGAGTGGGCCTCTTTACATCCATTTTGTTTGGGAATCTCTGTACTTCCTGGACTTGCATGTTTATTTCTTTGACCAAACTGGGAAAGCTTTCTTTCATTATTTTTTCAAATAGATTTCCAATTTCTTGTTCTTTCTCTTCTCCTTCTGGCACCCCTATAATGCGAATGTTGGACCTCTTGAAGTTGTCCCAGAGGCTGCTTATACTACCCTCGTTTTTTTGGATTCTTTTTTCTTCATGTTGTTCTGATTAGTTTTTTTGTCTTTCTTATGTTCCAAATCATTGATATGATTTTTGGCTTCATCCATTATTGTTGTTTCTCTGTAAATTGTTCTTTATTTCAATTCATGTATCCTTCATTTGTGACTGGATCTTTTAAGCTGTTGAGATCTTCACTAAATTCCTTGAGCATGCTTATAACCAGTGTTTTGAACTCTGCATCTGATAGTTTGCTTATCTCCATTTTGTTTAGTTCTCCTGGAGTTTCATTCTGTTCTGTCATTTGGGCTATATTTCTTTGTCTCCTCATTTTGGCAGTCTCCTGTGTTTCTTTCTATGTATTAGGTAGAGCAGCTGCAAGGATTAGCTGTGACCACTTACCACCAAACTCTGCCCTCCGTGGAGGATCAGCTGTGCAGGAGCAGGGTGGTGGTGCTCTGAAGTTGTCTGTAGCTGCCCACCAGGTGTGCTGCCTGTGGGGTTCCCTTAGTGGTGCAGGCCAAGGTCACCCCCGACTTGTGTTTTGCCTGGGGCCACCCTGCCTGAGCTATAAAGCAATCTGAGATGGCTGCTACTTGTGCTGGGCTTGGAGATTCCTAGGCAAAGCCAAGCTGTGACTCTGGGCTGGCCACTGGACCTAGGGCTCACTGAGGTCAGGTGTTGCTTGTTTGAAAGGATTTCGGAAGTTGTGCAGCATGAGCCAAAACCAGCCATTCATATGGAAAAGTAGCTTGTGTGGGCCCATAAATTGGGTGGGACAGATTGTCTGGGTCAAACAGTGTTAGCCAGGGTGATGTAGTCTCAGATATGGCACTAGCTTGCCGGCTCTGTGGGGAGAGGGTTTAGAAAAGGGACAATGGCCTCTGTTTGCCTTGATGCCAGACACATCAGTTCCTCTCTTTATGTCACTAGTGTCTTTCAAGCTGCTACTCCTGTGCCAGAGCTCAGAGGTAGTGAATCTGAATAGGTGAGTCTGTGTGTTGGTTATTAGAGGAACTGCTTGGGGTCCAGCAGTTTCTTCCATGGACTCAATCCCTGCTGGTTTTTGCAGCCAGAAGTTGTGGGGACTTATCTTCCTGGAACCAGAACACTGGGGCTGGGGATCTGATGGGCTGGGACTCCTCCAAAATCATTTTTAAATGCCATACAAAAGGTTAAAGGAAGCTCAGTAGTAACATCTGTCTAATTGAACAGGATTTTAATCAGAAAATATGTTCAATTGATAAAAAATATTATGTACTATCTTGGCTGCTCTCAAATTTCAGCTACCTCTTAACTGCTCTCCCCTGCCCCACACAATGCCTCCAATGTTTGGGTGTTTAGAAAAGTGCCTAACATTCTGTGAGAACAAAAGGATATATGTGCAAATAATGCTTTATAGGTAGAAAGACTTAGGACTACCAAAGTAATTAATGTATGAGTAGTTCACTGGCTTTCCAAGCATATTCTTCATAAGTGATGCTGTGGTTCAAAGAGGAAAAACCATTTTTTTCTATTGTATTGTAAGATTCTGAAATCCTGATTTATACTAATGTGCAGCCAAAGTTTTATACATATTAAGAAAGTAAAGTTTATTCTCTGGTGCTTGGTTATGGGAAGCAAATTTATCAATGCTCTCTTTATTACTCTCACAGATGTCCTGAACACCTTAAGCGTCTGGTGAATACCTGAAGCCTCTGGTGTACTGTTATCTACAGTCATTTTTCTTTTTTACCTAATCCCAGAAGACCAAACACTTTGCCCTCTACAGATTTATCCTGTATCTTCAACGTGTCTTGCAATCCTACATTGATCTCCTACAAGACTGCTCACAATGACAGCAAGAACAATTCTAAATTTTCTTCCACAGGCATCAATTCCTAATTATTGTGAACCTTATCATATATGGCAGAACATTTACCCATCTAGTTCAACTACTAAGACTAAAGCCATACATGCAAATTTCTTCATTTTCTGTCTTCTTCATCTTGTACGTTTTCTCATTTAATTTATTTACTTTCCTCCTCCCTTCATAAATGAACTTTGAGCCATTACAAAGTTTAAGATCGATATAAATAAATAAATAAATAAATAAATAAATAAATAAAAAACTGAGGGAGCAGTGTCCTGAAAGAGGTAAAATAAAGAGAAAACCGAGATACCATAATTTAATAGTAGCAAGTGGATTAAACTTGAACAAAGTAAATACTCTAGATAGTTTCTGACCTACTGAAGAATGTTATAAAAGAAAAATGTACATGTTATAAATTTGAAATTAATGTAGCTAACATGCTACATTGAATGTATGTAAATATATAAAGCATTTAGAAGGGTACCTGAAAACCATTAATAGTGATTACCTCTGAGAAATATGGAAGAGAACAGCAATTTTTCCTTCTGCTTCATAATCATTGATACTGTATTGCTCCCCCTCCCCCAACAATGGACACATACTAATTTTATAAGGTAGGATTCTAATCCAAGTCTAGTAACTCCAAAGTAATTTGAACTAGTTATCTTAGAAAGTAATATGTTTCTAAACAATATCTTTACATCTATCCCCACCTATCTTTATATACACTTTAACAAACAAAATGGGGAAGGAAAAAGAGAGGGGAGGACAGAGAGGGAGGTGACGTGAAGTCAGCGATGGAGAGGGATGACGGAGGGGCAGAATTATAGATGAAGAAAAAGACTGTCTAGGTATCTACCAGGTACTTAGCTCTGGCTTCTAAGAAACAAATTTTTGTTCATGAATATCACAGATGGTATAAAAAGTAAGAATGTTAAAATCTAGATAATTAGCTGGTGAAATGGGAAACAGAATTCTAGAAAAGAAGTATCTTTGAAAAACAATATGAAAAGTGCTAGCCTTAGGTGATCTAATTACTCCTCAGGTGATCTGATTACCCCTTAGGTCATCACATTCGGAAGAGCACTGGCTCAGATGTCAGGAGGCTAAAGAGAAGGTGTCTTGCTTCAAAAAAGTAGTTATCAATAGTTTAATTAGATTAAGTGCTTAGATAAAAGATTTAAGACTTCACAAATAAATACAAGCAGAGAAAATGGAGGCCCAGATTTGCACACATGTATTAAGCATCTAATTTTGTTAATTAATGATGAATATTACTATATGCTGAAGTGCTAATTATTCCTAGAACTACTATGCTCAGTTTTATTTTTTGGAATGTCATTTTAGAAACTGAAGAGCAATCTATTAATTCCCACAAACATCAAATTTAATTCAAATAGTTAACAGAACCAAATCCCTTCCTAGCCTGGCTTATTCAACAAACATCAGAGGCCAATCAGGTGACAACAAATGTAGCCTACATTTATTAGCAAGAATATGTTAAAAGCATGACAAGAATATCCTCAAGGCAAGAGGTTCAAGAATATCTGGAGACAATTTCTCCTTTAGTAAAAGAAAAATGGTAAAAGAGATACCTGCACTCTTGGTGATCCTTTCCCTCTCTAGACTGAAGGTAAATATATTCTATACTATCTGTGACTTTTTTTTTTTTTGTACATACATTATCAACTATGCGACCCTAGACAAACATTAAGTTGTTTTTATAGCTATAACCAGTCCCATATGTTAATAGTGATTTAATAACTGTATAACCAAAAATAACTACTTTTTTTTAATTTCAGAGACAGAGGAAGGGGGAGAGAGAGAGAAACACTGATCCTCTGACTCCCGCATGCACCCCAATAGGGAACAGAACCTGCAACCCTTCAGTCTACAGGACAACTCTCCAAGCAACTGAGCCACTCTGGCCAAGGCCAAAGATAATTAATTTTTATCTTTGAGTCTTTTTATAAAAATAGGCGTCATCAATCATATCCTCGGTTATATTTCAAGTATTGTTTTTTAATCCTTTGCTTTCCCCTCTGCCTTAGTCAATCAGTTCCTAATGCCTGCTGACAGGAGTAGAAAAGGCCCTGGGCTGTGCAGCAGACCTGAAGTTTCATCCTCCCCCCACCATGACAGCTCTTACGGTGTTGGGCAAGTTTCTTGACCTCTGAGCCTCTGTAAAGTAGGGACAACAAAACCTACTTTCACAAAACTGTGATGCAAAAATCTCAATCTCTCTAGGCCTCAATTAAATTCATAAAGTTGAACTATATTTAAATTAACTTATGAAAATTTTTATACTCACTAATGATGATCTAGATGGCCATAGTAAATTTTTTTATGTACTAGTATGGGGAGAGTAAAGATTCAATGCTACTATAAAAAAGGAGGGAACCAATAAAGGTAGCTAGAAATGTCTGAGCAAAAGATACTAAGAAGTAAAACAAGAATGTGGAGATAAATGTCCTTTTCTTAATTTATAACCAATGTAATACTTTTAAGAAATGTTTACAGTTTATAAATGACAACAGAGCTTTCAACTCCCCAAATCTAATTTTCCCAGATACGTAAACTATATGGCTTTCATTCTCACAGTGATCTATCTATAAATTTGATAAAAAGGAGAAATTGAGGGATTGAGAAATATAACAAATTTAAGTTACTGGGCAAAATAGTGGATCTGGAAATAAAATATTAATCACCAATAAAAGAAAACATATATATAATCCCAAAAAGTATGTTTTCATGGTAGACATTCCAAAATTATACCCAGTGCTATTGTTCACACTGCTAAAACATACTGGAGAAACAATTAGGGCCACTTAAAATGATTAGGATTACTTATTAACCTTCAGATAAATACCCAAAATTAGCAGAAACTAATTATTCTGACTCTGAAAAATCTTTTAATTCTAAAGTTCTCAATGCTTTGAATATCAGATTTTCACTGTTTTTTTTGTTCATAATTACTGCCTCTCAAATTTGTGTATCAAATGAATGACAATATATGAAAACTTACAACTGCCCCTATAATGCCTTGTTTCTACCCTATCTTGCCTAACAACTGCCATTATGTCTCCATGTATATGCTATCCTATTCCATAATCTTGTTTTTTCACAGTGTCATACTTAAATATTGTCCAATGTTTCTGAATGTCCATCTCACTTCCTGCCCCCACACACATCTCTAGAGAAGAAACACACAGGTGATGTTAATGATGAGACGGAAACAAGGAAGTTGAATCATTTAATCACAATATAAACTATGGATGATGACGATGATGCCAGCAAAAAGAATTGGTATGAGGACATGACTAGTAACTCTTTGGAATGTGTAATAATTACCAAATCATTTTACCAAGTCTTTACTGTTCTAAATCAGTTTTTGCTTAGAACTCTAAAAAACATACGAGAAGCCAAACCATAAGAGTCTTTTAATCCAATCATTAAAATATTCCCCTATTATTCTAGTGTTATTTGGGACAGGGGAGGGCATGAAATGGGTAAGTAATCAAAGAAAGATACACTAATTGGGGAAATACATCTAAATCATGAAATAAATATGAGTAATTACAAGCAAAGAGGTTTCTTCGTAACATCTTTGCTTCATCTATCACTTATTTCTTCTGCTCTGAATTACAGCAGAATCATATAAACAAAAGTATTACTACAGAAAAGTAAAGCTGCTTGACTAGGGCAAATAAAACTTTAAAAGATTAAAATGTTTTTTCATGGGGGGGAAGACTATAACTTTTCAAAGAAGAATATAGATTTACAGAATTCAATAAAGTTTATAATACATGTCTAGCTAGCCTCTTACATTTGGGACAAAATGTCAAAGTTTGAAAACAAGCCTCATCTAAATGTAAATTAAAACCACAATGAGATGTCACCTCACATCTGTCAGAATGGCTATCATCAATAAATCAACAAAAAACAAGCATTGGTAAGAATGTGGAGAAAAGGGAACCTTTGTACACTGTTTGTAGGAATGTGATTGGTGCAACCACTGTGGAAAGCAGTATGGAGTTACCTCAAAAAATTAAAATGGAACTGCCTTATGACCCATCAATTCCATTTCTGGGAATATATATGAAGAAACCCAAATAACTGATTTGAAAGAAAACATACACCCGTATGTTCATTGCAGCTTTATTTACATTAGCTAAGTTATGGAAGCAACCCAAGTGTCTATCAGTAAATAAGTGGATTAAAAAAAAAGCTGTGGTACATGTACACAATGGAATACTACTCAGCCAGAAAAAAAGAATGAATTCTTACCATTTGTGATAGAATGGAGAGACCTAGAAGGTATTATGCTCAGTGAAATAAGTCAGTCAGAGAAAGACAAATGCCCTATTATTTCATTTATATGTGAAATCTAAAGAGCAAAATAAATGAACAAAATTGGAACAGACTCATCGATATGGAGCAAAAACTGATGACTGCCATAGGGGAGGTGGCTTGGGGGACTGGAAGAAAGAGGTGAAGGGATTAGAAAGCATAAATTGGGCCATGGCCAGGTGGTTCAGTTGGTGGGAGTGTCGTTGCATACATCAAAAGGTTGCAGGTTTGACCCTGGGTTGGGGCACATGAGGGAGGCAACCAATCAATTAATTAATGTTTCTCAGACCTCTCTCTCCCCCACCCCTACCTCTCTCTCTAAAATAAAACAAAACAAACAAGAAACAACAACAAAAATATGGCCCTGGGTGAGGATTAGAAAAGAAAAAAAGAAAGAAGCACAAATTGGGGATGATGAACACACAATACAATATACTAGATGATCTAGTATAGAACTGTACACTTGAAACCTATATAATTTCATTAACAAATGTTACCCAGATACATTCATTATAAAATTGGGGGGGAGCACAAATTGGCAGTTAAAAAATAGTCATAGAGACATAAGTGAAGCATAGGGAATACAGTCAATAACTAGATATATTGAGGGTAACACTTTGGAAAATATATTACTGTCTAACCACTATGTTGAATATTTGAAACAAATACAAAATAAAAATTGAAAGAAAAAAATCAAACATGTCTCATCTGAAGACACTAAAAGCTAGCTAATTAGCAAAGGTTCCATTCATTATAAGTAATAACAGCTAAATCCATTTAAAAATCTTACCACATGCTGTGTCAGGTTATGCATCAACTAAAACCACACCCTTTCCTGCATTAACCCTAAGAATAGTTAGTTTATTACAGGCAACATACATATAATCAAATAATGAATCATGACCAAGTTCCCATTGCCTAGGGGAAGCCAGTTAATGATACAGTATAACACTGACTCAAGTTTAGAAAAAAGCCTTGAAGAGTATTTTTAATTCAACAAAGAGAGATGGTTATGGTAGAATCTGCCTCTAAGAAGTTTCAAATCCAGAGTCAGCAATAATTCAAAGCAGAATAAAATAAGTTCTATTGTACTATATAATAGTAAGAGATCGTCTAAAAAAGAGTGGCGTCTTACTAGATATGAGGCGTGGGAAAAAGATAAAAATGACAACTTCTGGCTTAAGTACCTGGGACTACAGTAGAATCACTAACCATGATGTAGAATAACGAGCTATGCAAGAGCTAAACATTATGGCTAGAGTTCTAGGGAGTTCGGAAGGTATGAAATTTGGAACTCAGGAGTATAAATTAAGCATTTGGACATTAGGTGGGCAATTTGATAATGTAGGGAAACAGAGCAGCTTAATGAAATCAAGAACAAAATATTAAGAGAAATCAATATACAAATGGAGAGAAGTATCAAAATCAGGCAAGAAGACTTAAAAAAATTTGTCAAAGAGGTAGGAAGAAAACCAGGACAATATACTATAGTAAAAGCTAAACAGGAAAGCATTTCAAGAAAGAAGGTAATTGACCTAATAAGCAAATTTGGCAAGGTAGCAGGCTATAAAGTCAATATACAGAAATTGATGGTATTTTCATACCTCAACAATGAACTGTCAGAAAGAGAAACTAGAAAAAATGTCCCATTTACTACAGCAATAAGAAAAATAAAGTACCTAGGAAAAAAATTAACCAAGGTGGTGACAGACCTGTACTCAGAAAAATACAGAACACTGAGGAAAGAAATTGAGGAAGATACAAATAAATGGAAGCATATATCTTGTTCATGGATTGGAAGAGTTAAAATCATTAAAATGTCCATACCAGCTAAAGCAATCTATAAATTCAATGCAATGCCTACTAAAATATCTATGGTGATTCCATTCAAGATGGTGGCATAGGTAAACACAGCTCACGTCCTCACATAATTATGTCAAAATTACAACGGCACTATAGAATAACCATCATCAGAACTGTCAGAAATCAAGCTGAATGGAAGTCTGACAACTACAGATTAAATATACCACATCCACTCAGGCTGGTGGTGGGGCAGAGACAAGGAACAAGGTGGCCCACATGCATGTGAAGTGGGTAAAAATTTCAGAAGAGGTATCTCAGGAACGAGGAGACACAGCCCAACTCCAGCCCAGGGATCCAGCAGCCCAGGGATCCAGTACCAGGAAGATAAAGTCCACATAACTTCTGAATGCAAAAACCAGCAGGAATGAGTTAGTGGAAGAAACTGTGAGCCCCAAGCAGCTCCTCTTAAAGAACCCATACACAGACTTACTCATACTCCCATTAGAGCTCCAGCACCAGAGTATCAGCTTGAAAGACATCAGTGGCACATGGGGAGGAGCTGAAGTGTCTGGCATCAAAACAGGAGTTGGAAGACAGCTTTCTCCCAGACAAAAAGATGGGCAGAGGCCACAGTCCTTTTTCTAAACCTTCCCCACAAAGAGCCATAGAGCCAGTAGGCGGGAGCAATAACTGAGACTCCATCATCCTGGTTAACAATGTTCGCCCACCCTGGAGATCCCTAGAGACTTCATCCCACCCAATTTATGGGCCCACCCACTGCTGCCTTTCCATATGAATGGCTGGTCTTGGTTTATACTTCAAAACTTTCTAAATCCTCACCAATAAGCAATAGCCATCATTAGTGAGCCACCAGCTCCCATACCTCCTGCTAAGTGGCCCCAGGCATGGCACTAGTAGCAGCCAGCCTAGATTCACAGCTTGGCTTCACCTGGAAATCTCCAAGCACAGCGTAAGTAGCGGCTATCAGATTGTTTTGTAGCTCATACAGGGCGGACACAGGAAAAACACAGGCAGGACCTGACCTTGGCCTGCACCACCAGGGACACCACAGAGCCAGTGCACCTTGTGAACAGCTACAGACCATGTCAGAGCACCACCACACTGCCCCTGCACAGCTGATCCTTCAACAGAGGGTGGAGGTTGGTGTTAAGTGGTCAGAGCCAATCCTTGCACCTGATTGGCCTGAGTAAATCCCTCCCATTGATCTGCCAACAGCTACCAAGGCTCAACTACAAGAGGAGGGTGTACTCAGCCCACATAAAGGGAGCACCTCAAGTACCCAGCTTGGATGTTAGGGGAGGCTGTGCCACTGGACCACACAGAACAACTGCTACATTAGGGCATGCTACTAAGACATGGAATCACAGAGCTATACCTAATACATAGAAACAAACACAGGGTGGCTGCCAAAAAAGATGAGACAAAAAAAATGCCCAAATAAAAAAACAGATCAAAACTCCAGACAAAGAACGAAGCAAAAGGGAGATAAGCAATCTATCAGATGCAGAGTTCAAAACACGAGTTATAAGCATGCTCAAGGAACTTAGTGAGAACCTCAACAGCATAAAAGAGACCCAGTAAGAAACGAAGGATTCACTACATGAAATAAAGAACAATTTATAGGGAAACAACAGTAGAGTGGATTAACCTGAGAATCAAATCAATGACTGGGAACACAAGGAAGCAAAAAACAAGCAATCAGAACACAAGAAAGAAGAAAAAAAAAACAAAACAAAAGCGAGGATGGTATAAGCAGCCTCTGGGACAAGTTCAAGAGGTCCAACATTCGCATCATATGGGTGTCATAAAGAGAATAGAAAGAGCAAGAAATCTGAAATCTATTTGAAAATAAAAATGACAGAGAACTTCCCTAATTTGATGAAGGAAATAGACATGCAAATCCAGGAAGCATGGAGAGAGTCCCAAATAAGATGGATAAAAAGAGGCCCACGCTTAGGCACATCATAATTAAAATGCCAAAAGTTAAAGATAAAGAGAGAACCTTAAAAGCAGCAAGAGAAAAGTTAGTTACCTACAGGGGAATTCCCACAAGACTGTCAGCTCATTTCTCAAAAGACTTTTCAGGTTTGAAGGAACTGGCAAGAAATATTCAAAGTCATGAAAAGCAGAGACCCACAGCCAAGATTGCTCCACCCAGAAAAGCTATCATTTAGAGTCAAAGGGCAGATAAAGAGCTTCCCAGACAAGAAACTAAAGGAGTTCATCATCACCAAACCATTTATTACATGAAATGTTAAATGGACATACTTAAGAAAAAGATCGAAACTATGAACAATAAAATGGCAAAAAATACGTATCTATCAACAATTGAATCTAAAAAACAAACTAAGCAAACAAGAAGAACAGAGACTGAATCATGGATACCGAGAGAGTTTTGATGGTTGTCATATGGGAGAGTGGAATAGGGGAATGGGTGATGAGGTGAGGGTATTAAGAAGGATAAAGAGGTAGTTATAGAATAGTCATGGGGATTTCTTAGTAGGAAATGGAACAGCCAAAGAACCTATATGCATGACCCATGGACATGAACAATGATGGGGGATTGCCTGAGGGAGTGGGCATTTCTAGGTGGAGGGAAGCAAAAGGGGAGAAATTGGGACAACTGTAATAGCATAATCAGTGAAATATAATTTAAAAATAAAATACCAATGGCATACTTCACTGATCTAGAAGAAATACTCCAAAAATTTACATGGGACCAAAAGACCCCAAATAGCCTTAGCAATCTTGAGAAAGAAGAATCAAGTTTGAGGGAATCACAATACCTGATATGAAATGATACTACAAGGCCAATGTAATCAAAACAGCCTGGTACTAACATAAGAACAGAAACATAGATCAATGGAACAGAATAGAAAGCCCAGAAATAAAGCCATGTCTGTATGGTCAATTAATATTTGACAAAGGGCACACAAGCATTCAATGGAGTAAAAAGAGCCTCTTCAATAAATGCTGTTAGGAGAACTCTACTGGTAGATGCAAAAAGAAAAAAGAAAAAAGAAAGAAAACTAGACCACCAGCTTACAGCATACACCAGAAGAAACTCAAAATGGACAAAAGGCTTAAGTATAAGTTGTGGTACCATAAAAGTCCTTGTGGAAAACATAGGCAGCAATATTTCCAATATCCCATGAAGCCATGTTTTTTGCCAATATATCTCCTAAAGCAAGGGAAATAAAAGAAAAAATAAACTAATGGGACTATATCAAATTACAAAGGTTCTGCATGGCTAAAGAAACCATCAGCAAAATGAAAAGGAAACCGACCATATGGGAGATCATATTTGCCAACGATAGTTTGGACAAGGGTTTTATCTCCAAAGTAAATAAAGAACTCATATGACTCAACACCAGCAAGACAAACAATCCAATTAAAAAATGGGCAAAAGACCTGAACAGACACTTCTCCAAGGAGGACAAAAAGATGACCCATAGACATACGGAAATATGCTCAACATCACTAGCCATCAGAGAGATGCAAATTAAAACCACAATGAGCTATCACCTCACAGCTGTCAGAATGGCCATCATTAATACATCATCAAACAAGTGCTGGCAAGGATGTGGAGAAAAGGGAACCCCAGTGCACTGATGGTGGGAATGCAGGGAATGTGGAAAACAGTATGGAATTTCCTCAAAAAATTAAACATGAAACTGTGTTTTGACCCAGCAATTCCATCACTGGGAATATACCATAAGAATCCCAACACACCAATTCAAAAGAACCTATGCACCCCTATGTTCATAGCAGCACTATGCGCACGCACATGCTCGCCAAAGTGTTGGAAACAACCTAAGTGCCCATTAGTAGACAAATGGATTAAAAAATTGTACTACACTTACACAATGGAATACTACACAACTGAAACAACAGAAAGAAAGAAGGAATGCCTATTCTTTGCAACAGGATGGCTGTGACTGGAGACTATTATGAGAAGTGAAATAAACCAGGTGGGGAAAGACAAATACCGTATGATCTCACTTATAAGAGGAAGCTAATGAACAAAATAAACAAATGAGCACACTAAAACCAGGGACATGGAAACATGGAACTGACTGGCAGCAGCCAGAGCAAAGGGAGGAGGGGGATAGTAGCAGAAAGAAGTGGAAGGGACCAGTCAAAGAATATGTATGAATGATGCATGGACATGGACAACAGTGTGAGTGTTGGCTGTGGGAGTGGGAGCGGGCTGGGCTGAGGAGTGCAAAGGGGGAAAAATTGGGACAAATGTAATAGAATAATAATAAAAAAATAAAGAAGGTAAAATTAGGAAGGAGAAAAATATTGAAACATTTTGATGTGGTCAGGTAGTAAAATACATCTGTGTCAAATAATCTTGATCTCATTTGAACAGTAGGCAAAGCCATTTAGCTGAAATATGGAAGCTGGAGAGTTTGGGGAATAGGGAACAGTAGAGAAGGTCAGAACAACCACTAGAGAGACAGTATATTATATTAACTAGATATTTAGATTAGAGACACCAGGAAGAGTAGATGTATCTGAGTTGGTATTAGAAGCAGTCAGCTGAGTTACATTTGTATTTTTCCTTTTACCAAGGCTCAAAAACTCGGGATAAAGAGAAGAATACAATACACACATACACACACACACCCTTCCTCCAAACACCTACACTATGCCAGGCCTGATGCTATCTATGTACCTTGAGCCCCAACCTCAGTAAGTCTTCAAACTGTATAGTGGCCTTTTCCCTTTCCCCCTCTTTCTCCTGAACAACTCAGTGCTAAAGCCATTAAATGCAGCAGATCTATGGGGGCCAAAAACAGGGTGTCAGAGTCTAAGACATGGGGGCGGCCCAGGTGTGGGGTATCAACTAACGTGGGGTGTAGAGTGGGGAGCTTGTGGGGTAAGGGGAGTCAGAGTCTGAGCTAGGTGAAGAGGGTGACCACATGTTGAGTGACCCAGCACAGGATGTGGAAACCCAAGCACGGTGAGGACATCTACTTGGGGGATATCCTGATGTTGGGTGGAAGAACCCAAGAAAGATTAAGAAGGTTTATAATAAAGAGCTTCAATGGGATAAAGAAGGTATCCATACACAGGATAAGATGGTAGCTGAGACAGGAGATTGGTCACACATGTGGGGACTGATGTCTCAAAAGCCTGAAAATGTTCCTCTCTGTTTACTAGAAATCTGTATTTATAAAGCCATTAAAGAAAGAAGAGATTAGGTCAATGACATGAATGCAGTATGTAAATAGAAGAGTTTAATAAACCTATTATAGCATATTTGTACAAAGAATATTATATCCATTAAAATTATGTTTTAAAGGGATATTTAGTGATGTGAGAAAGTACTTTTGATATGTTACATGAAAACAGAACAATAAAAAAATCTATATACAATATGATCCTAATTTTGTTGGGAAAAATTCACAATGTTAACCGCAGGTAACTGAGTGATTTTATTTTATTATTCTTACCTGCATTTTCTACTTTTCCTATGATATACATGTATTACTTTCAAATTATGATAACGTAATTTAAAAATCAAGATAAAATAGAAACTAATATCATCCAAGTAGCTTCAAGTGTTAGGCACTGAGCTAGTTGCTTTTGAATATATTTTCTCACTGAAAGTACTGTGGGTAGAGGGGACAAGGCGTTAAGAAAGCAACTGTCACTGCTCAAAATCATTGTCTCATGAAAATAAATAAGACTTTTCCTATGAGTTATATAATAGAAGTTTTCAGCTAAGAAGTTATATCTGAATACAGAACTGTGAGAAACACTAGTATTATACAAGGACAGATAGACAGCTACCTATATTCTAGAATATCAAGGGGAAAAAAATTAGTTAAAGAACCAAAATGCTAAGTTCCAAGTGCCCAAGAAAACAACAGCATTCCATATGACTCTTGCAGCAGAGGGTTAACTTAAATTGCATTAGGTGGTGAGAGGGTGGTTACCACAGGAAAGGGAGGGAATGGAAAGAAAAGAGCCTGGCAAACAGCTTCATGGTAGAACTGAAAGAAATCCAAGCTCTGGAAGGAGCCAAAGAGAGAAGGTCATCATTAACAACCACATATGAGAAAGCAGCAGCCATGACTGTCTCACTTCAATCCTCTCTTCTGTTCCTCTTTAGCAGAGACTAAAAAGATTCTCAGAGCTAGTGAGACTTACTATAGTGTGATTTCAGGGGTCCCTCATAACCCCCACCTTTAATCTTTAATTTAAAGACTGAAAACTAAGTATCTAGATTCAACACCTGTCTTCTCATTTATAATTAAGTATTGGTTTGGCCAAAAAGTCTGTATGTTTTTTTCCGTAAAACAAGACACATTTTTCATTTTCACCCATTATTTTATTGATTTGGATATTTTGAGTATGTCAGCTATCTCTTATGTGGTATGATGTTGATTGTTATCAATTAATGTCTCAATTTGATCACTATCAACTTCCACTGCTCTACCTGACCATGGAGAATTGCCCGGCAAGAAATCTCCAGCACAAAACTTTGCAAACCACTTTTGACACATTCGATCAGTCGGGGCATCTTCTCCATACAGTGCAAAAAAAAGTTTTCTGTGTTTCAATTGCATTTTTACCTTTCTAGAAATAATAAAGCATAATATGCTGCAAATGTTGCATATTTTCTTCCATCTTCAATATTAAAGTGGCTACACAATATTTCACCAAATTGGGTAAGTTTTTAAAAAATGCACACTGATGTGAAAGCTGTCACAGTACAATCTAACAAAATTGTTTCAAATGATGCTAAACACAACTAAGCACTACTGGAGTCATCTAACAGAAAAAAAACAAACGAACTTGTTGGTCAACCAAATAAAATCATTAAATCACTAAGCATAAACGGACTAAAGGCCTGCTTTATTCTGATAAGGGACTATCAAGGATCGTGACTTTGTTATATTTGATGGTGCACACGTCCCTCCCTCACATTGATCCAAACCTAGACAGCTGACTCAAGTGCGCCAATCAGATTCTTTCTCCATTCTAAATGTCAGATAAACAGAAGAAACAGAGATGACTAATAGAAGGGAATAAAATTAACATTTACAATAGAGTCCTACAGAGAAGCTTCTAAAAATTCTGCTGCGGAGAGACCCAACACAGCCCTCATTTGCCTTTCTTTCCCAGGTCTTCGCTGTCTGTTGTTGGCACACTTTTCATGTAGTGAAAAGTAGAAGCAGAATACACTAGTATTTTTTCCTAAGTCCAGCTTTAATGAGAACATTGCTGTTAATGCAAACCAGTACCACTCTGCATAATTTACGAAGTTTGTTTATTTTTTAACTTGATGGTACAAGGCAGTATGTTCTCAGTAGATTTATTAATAAAGGTAGTGCCCTGTTAAAAACCTTTCACAAGAAGTTATCTGGGCAAGATAACTTCTCCTTTTCTAGTTAATCTACACTTGCATCATGAACTGTGAAGAACTGTGTGCTATTGAGGTAAAAAAGATCATCAGTTTCTTTTATTAATCATATTAAATAATTCAAATATAACTTACTTTATCAATCATTCAGAGAGTCAAAAAATTATCCAGGATAAACACTAAAGTTCTAGTTAACAAACCTATGACATTAATTTCCAGGTGTAAAAACTTTTACAGCCAAACCCGTAACATTTAACATTGCTTAATTAATAATTATTTGGGTTTTCCAATAAGTGTTATTTCAACAATTTCAGAGTGGAAATGATTTTTAAAATAGTCAACATAAATTAGTAAACTATTTAAATAGCTTTTAAAAATATATTTTGCTTAAAATAATCAGTTTAGTTAAAAAAATTAAAAGTTCACTTCTTAAGCTTCTAAATAATAGAAACACAGTGAAAGACCAAATATAAACTTTACTTTGCCTTCGTTTTATCACTAAAAGTGCTGCTCATATTTTATATATCAAACTTTAAAAAAAAAAAGCCCTCCAAAAAACATGAACTTCCACTTCCCACCTTGTCAAAGAAAATATATTCATTGAAAACATAGGCCATAATTCTCTTAACCAAACATGCATTTATAACAAGTAAGAATTAACTTACTCAGTTAAATAATAATGACCAAGATCAAGCCAGCAATTTTTGGTATGTTCAACAAATCAAAGCATATCAGAGTATTTCTCTAAACATCCTTCTATACTTAGAAATAGGAGCAATTAAAAGAAATGAAATCTAGTCCTACGACTAACTTAGGACATTATCTTGTTTACAAAGAGAAATTAAATAAGACACTCTATATCCATTCTAAAATAATTTGTTTTGTTTTTTTTAAAGCAGGGGAACTAAGTAGTATTAAGGGCACAGAACTAAATTTCTGGACTTAAATTCCAGCCTCATCACTTACTAACTCTATGACCTCATCCAAAATACTTTTACCTCTCTGGGTTCTCTCATTTACTATAGTAGAGAGAGATTTTGGAAGAAATCCCCCATTTTTTAGGAATCTCTCTCCCTATCCTTCCATTCAGGAACCCATGTAATAATAACATCTGCATCAGGAGTTTTATTTGAGAAATTATATGTATATAAAGTAAGGGTAACTTGAAAGTAAAAAAGTATTAGTGTTGGGTAATATTCATTGAAACAAACAAACAACATTTACATCACCCAAGATGGCAATAACAGGTTGTCTATCTCTAAAATAACCACCTAAACACCACAGCATGGATTGACTGGGATCCCGACGGATGGAAGGCCCCACTTGGTTACTGAAAGGTATAAGGGCTTCTGGTTTTTACTCCCCTGTCAATTGAGGCTCCTAATGTTGTTAATAATAACAACAGTAAACAACTGGCATTTATTATTTATCAAGTGTCAGGCACACTTTTCACATATTAACTCACTTAATCCTCACAACTCTATGAAGTAAATAGTATTGCTATCCCTATTTTATAGTTACAAAAACTTAAATTGTATAAAGTTAAACATTAAGTAGTACAGTACAGGAATACAAATCCAGGTGATCTGGCTCCATTGCTAAGCCCTTACCAATCAGTTATTTCATTTATATCCTCACATAAAAAAACACCCTATGTTCTCTTGCCTTGGCTCTGATCATTAAGAGGAAAGGTAGCATTTAACCTCTAATTATTACTAGATACTTCTGCCTCTACTGACATTCCATGGCTACCTTGTCAGGAAGGAAGCTATCAGGCCCTGTTAAGAAAGCAAGTTAAGAATATATAAAACTCATCATGAAGTCCAGCTTAGCCCTAAAAATATGAAAACCAGTTAATATTATTAGTAATCACAAGGTAACTTTACAATTAAATGTGCTAGTGAACTAACAAGATGTGACAAACTCAAGAAATGTCATTTCAATGAATTACCTAATGCTTCCTTTTCCTTTGTATTGTAGCACATCCAAGAAAGGAATGTATATGCTTATTAGCATTGTTCTAGTATTTATCATAGGATATACTATGGTTTGTTTTTCTAAAACATAATCCTTACTAAACCATGTGTACATAATATGACAAGACTACAGCACCTTTCTTGTTTACATATTTCTAACCATTTACTATAAATAGCATAAAAACCTGTACTATATTTTTAGAGCAATTTAAATGCCAAGAGTATTAACATACCTTGGTTATTTAAATATATATTTTAGAAGATACCTAACAGATGATTCCTGTTCAATTATTTGAAATAAAAAAGGAGACTATACAACAAATCTAAATTATTCAAAATTAAATACATTGTTTGATTTCCTTCCACTTATCTATATAGGGTAGTATTAAAATGGAGGAATAGTTAAGATAAATTGCTCCTGGGTGTTTAGACCAGATTCCCCAGAATTATAATCTAAGGGACCTGGACCACTGTCGTCACTGGTCAAGAAAAGGTTTGCTGTAATTACAAGAATCCAGGTGGCTATAAAATTTTGGCTACTGAGAATGACCACAGGTATGCCTACAGAAGTTATACCTTTAATCCTCAGGACAGGATTAGGAAAAGCTGTGCAGAGGAAGAAATAAAATATTTAATGTATTTGTGAAATTTATAATGAACCATTTATCTATATAGTAAGACTGCGCTAAAATACAAACCTTTGTCAAGTGCTTTGTAAAAAATCTGCAATCTTACCAGTACTGCAGATTTTACTAGTAGAGACCAGTATTAACTTCCTGGATTAATGAGACAACTGAGGCTTTACAATATGTCCGAGGATTCTACATCTAGTATTTGGGGACAGAAACCCAAGTTCTGATTTATAATTCTATGTCCTTTCCACTGGACCACATTTATTTATATAATTTGGCCAGCACTTTCCTAAGTGTGTTCCACAGATACTCGAGAAAAACAAATTAAGTCAAATAAATTAAGAAATGATATCTTCTTTGTCCCACAGGCAGCCCATAACAATGCACATTATTCGTACTATGAAATCCTGTAATCATAAAACTTGTTTACCTTTGCATAACTTGATATTTCCCAAACTTATTTGACCAAAATATCCTTCTATTTTTTCTAACACCTAGTAACATCATGCAGAACATATTTTGGGAAATGTTACTTATATAGATGTGGATGTGAACAAAAACCATCTCCATCTGTGTGTCCTTTCATGGTGTACCTTCAACCAAGCTCACTGCCCTTAGTAAGCACATCAAAGATTTCCACTCAATGATTAGCTATGTTCCTTAAGATATAACCGTATTTGCTAGTAATGGTCAGGATGGCAACCAAGTAAGTATCAAACTGGTGACAGTATCAACTACCAGGAGGTATGGCAAGACTACCTGGAGTTATGGTCCCTGGATCTACTGCATTATTTGTCCCTTTGTCTTTTCAATCATTAGTACCTGAGTGATATTATTATTAAAAACAGTTCAGTAATAGGAATCTTGGAGAATAATTTATGTAAAACTGCTGCTCCGGCCCTATCTTCCCATAAGTAAAATGTAAATTATTCTATAATAAACTCTGTTATATTCTATGGAATTGCCTGCTTCGTCTTTCTGTCTGAAGATACCTTCTCATTATGGTGGCCATTACACCTTGGCCTTACCATTGGACAGTTAATATAGACTAAAGTATTATGTTTAGTACTTAATGTAATAGATATTCAGCATATAGAGATTATTTCACACTATATAACTAAAATTAAATGAAGTCACTTAAAGTAAGAGTATAGTTTGTTGCATGGCACATCATAGGAACTCAATATAATAATGAATAGCTATGTTAACTAAGAGTGTAATGTACTTATCGCCTGACAGCACTGCCTATCAAAGCAGCAAACAAGAATCAACTCTAAGGTAAGGAACTGAAATATGTAATTGAGATACAAAGACAATGGCTGCCACTATTATGGATTAACAGGGGAGATTAATCACTATCAAGCTGTGAGTAAGTGCTGGTATAAACAAAATGCCACTATAACAGAAGTAGAAGAATAACTCAATTTATAAAAGAGATCCTCTATAGTGTTGCTAGATGGTGCAAAATAAATTTAGTTTTTAACTATACCACCAACATCTCAAGTTTCTGGGACAGTAGGGGGAAAAAATGCTCTGGCTGGTGTGGCTCAGTGGACTGAGTGCTGGTCTGAGAACCAAAGGGTTGACAGTTCGATTCCCAGCCAGGGCACATGCCTGGGTTATGGGCCAGGTCTCTGGCAGGGGGCCTGTGAGAGGCAACCACACATTGATGTTTCTCTCCCTCTCTTTCTCCCTCCCTTCCCCTCTGTCTGAACATAAATAAATAAAATCTTTTTTAAAAAAGTTTCCTTGAGGAAACTAAGTATCTTTGACAGACTCTACTACTAGAGACGCAAAAGTCAACCTGAGTAAGTTCCTACTGGCAAAACAGAAAAGCCTGAGCATCAATAACTGCAATAGGTTGAAACACATCAAATATCTTTAAAGCCAAGAGTTCACAAATAATTAAAAACAAACAGTGGTGACTTCAGAGGATGCCAGGCAACTACCAAATTACTTTATAAACTTATACAAAGAGAAAGAATCTAGAAAAAAAAAAACCACTATACTACTGTTTTAAAAAAGGAGCAAGCATAATTTTTCTAAAAAAGGATGGCAGGGGACACCTTATCCAGCCTCCACTGGATTATGAAAGATGTCCTTGAGGGGAAGACCCTGGCTTTGAGCTTTAAGGACGAACTTAGTTAAAAGGGGGGTAGGGGGAAGAGCAAAAGTGGACATCTCAAGTAGTAAGTGAAAAATCTATGGGGAGACTTTAAAAGGTTGTATTTGTTAGAAGGATGGAGTTAAGAGAGTAAAAATTGAGGGCTAGATAAAGTTAAAAAGCTGTTTGAAATTAGATCAGAATAATTCTTAAAGACCTTGAAGAAAGTTGAGTTTATACTATATGCGAGAGGAAGTCTTTGAAAAGTTACTAAATAGGTAAGTGACAAGATCAAATTTTATTTAAGGTAAATCACTCTGATAGCTGTGAGAAAATATTCAACTGGAACAAGAATGAAGAAACAATGAAGGAAGGGAGATCATAGCAATATTTAGGAGATAAGAGTAACAGAAACTGGTGACTGGAAGAACAAATTGAGATGAAACTTTATGTGATTTCCTATGGCAATTTAAAGATAATTTTATTGTAGCACTTCCCATAAAGTACAATGCTTACTTGTTTGCATCACTGGGGACAATGGTGTAGAGTGGGTTTTAAGATAAGTAGGCAGTGTCTGATAAGTACAAGGTCCATCATAAATGCTATTTAAAGGTAGATGTGTGCAAATTTTACCAAAACATTAATTTTTTTGTAGAGAGGCCTTTTTTTAAAATAAAAAAACCCTCGCCTGAGGATATGTTTATTGATTTGAGAGAGACAGAGAAAGACAGAGACAGTGAAACATCAATGTGAAAGATAAACATTAATTGGCTGCCTCCCGCACATGCCCCAACTGGTGATCAAACACGCAACCTTTTTGCTCTATGAGACGATGCTCCAACCAACTGAGCCACTCAGCCAGGGCAAGACAAAGTCTTGGTAATAAGTTTTTAATTCTAAATGTCACACTGTATTGGTAAAACTAAATGTATCGAATTTTTCCTACATGAAGTTAATGTAATGTGCCTTCACCTAGCAATTCTCCCTAGTTTTATACCAGTAAATAAAAATAAGCAAAACAAAGAGTTACAGTGGCCATAAAGAGTAATATAATACATATCGTGCTATCTACCATTCTGAGACTGGAAAAATAAGACTTCAACTTCTAATTCCCCAAAACTCTAAAAGAATTAAATTTTAATAAGGCCACCTTACTAACTTTATCTTTATATACTGTGTTTTACCTGTTTAGAGCTAGGCATCAACCTACTCCTCCACAAACAACTTAAACCAGAACTCTTTATAATTTGAATCCCATCCAGGGAGGGGGGTGGGCACCAAAACCACAAAGGAAACTAAAGGAAGAGTTCACTTTAAATGAGCAAATATAATATAAATCCTAATACGGATATTAATTTGGGGCAAAAACTCGTATGAGAAATTTTTAGGTTTTATACTTTCTCCAGCATTTTGTTCTTGTCAATCAATCCTAGGTACTGCATTAACAACTTCCATTTGAATAAACTCTACAGGCCACTGGCAAAGAGCAATTTAGTTTCTAAGTTATCCTGTGGTACAGCATTTATAGAAGGCATTCTTTGTGGAACCAGAAACATACAGCAGGTTAATACGAGTGTTTTAGATATTCTCAGGCCTTTTCAAAGTTAGTACATTGGTCTAATTTTAGGCTGCCAATGGCAACCTACAAACTCACTTCACCACCAAGTCTGTTACCATGGTTAAAGATAAACTGACTGGAAGATGTTTGGACTATAACTGGCAAACATTGTATCCTTGACTAACATTTCTATTTGAAATCTATTCATCAGAAATGAAAAAGATTAGAGACTAGTTTTCCAGTAGTATGTCATAAAATACTTCTTTTCCAACAGGAATAAAAAGCTATTTCATTAAAGAATTTTAATTCTTTTCATATAATATTGTTTCTTGGATCTCCTCATACCTGTGTAAACAACTTTACTTTTAGACACTGTGTCTGGCAACTGCTATAGACAAATAAATGCTTCCATTTAATGAAATAACTATTCAATTTATCAAAGAAAAAAGTCAGAAGCAAATGAGAGAAATACAGTATTTAAAAAAACTTATGTACTATGTAGAAATTCCTAATTCTGATGTACCAAAGTATTTGCAAAACAAAAATGAGGACTTTCAGTCAAGATGGTGGCATAGGCAGACATGGCCTGCCTCTTCGCACAACCACATCAAAATTACAATTAAAATATACAACAACCATCACTCAAAACCATCAGAAATCAAGCTGAATGGAAGTCTGACAACTACAGAATTAAAGAAACCACATCCCTCGAGACTGATAGGGTTCTGGTTCCAGGAAGGTAAGTTCCCACAACTTATGGCTAAAAACCAGCAGGGTTTGGGTCCATGAAAGAAACTTCTGGAGCCCCAAGCAGTTCCTCTTAAAGAAGTCACACACGGACTCACCTACTCAGGCTCACTCCCTGTGAGCTCCAGCACAGAAGTGTCAGCTTAAAGTCACCAGTGGCATACTGGGAGAAACTGAAGTGTCTGGCATCAAGGTGAGAGGAGGCCATGGCCCCTCTTTAACCCTCTCGCCACCAAGCCAGGAATCTGGAGCTATATCTGAGACTCCATCAACCTGGCTAACAACACTGTTTGACCCTCCTTTGAGATTCCCAGACACTCTGCCCCACCCAACTTATGGGCCCACACCATATGAATGGCTGTTCTTGGCTCACACTGCAGAATTTCCTAAATCCTCTCAAACAAGTAACTACTGGCCTCAGTGAGCCCTAGGTCCAGCAGCCAGCCCAGATTCACAGCTTGGCTTTGCCTGGGAATCTCCAAGCCCAGCACAAGTAGCAGCCATCTCAGACTGCTTTATAGCTCAGGCAGGGTGGCCCCAGGCAAAACACAGGTGGGGGGTGACATTGGCCTGCACCACCCAGGGAACCCCATGGTCAGCACACCTGGTGGGCAGCTACAGACAACTTCAGAGCACCACCACCCTGCCCCTGCACAGCTTATCCTCCACGGAGGGCAGAGTTTGGTGGTAAGTGGTCACAGCTAATCCATGCAGCTGACTGGCCTGGATAAATCCCTCCTATTGATCTGTCAACAGCAACCAGGGCTCAACTACAGGAGGAGGGTGTCCTCAGCCCACACAAGGGGCACACCTCGAGTACCCAGCTTGTGTGACAGGCAAGGCTGTGCCACTGGACCCTACAAGACATCTACTAAAATACATTAGGCCATGCTACCAAGGCACAGAGTCAAAGCAGCTCTACCTAACACATAGAAATAAACACAGGGGGGCTACCAAAATGAAAAGTCAAAGAAATATGGCCCAAATGAAAGAACAGACCAAAACCCCAGTAAAAGAGCTAAACAAAATGGAGATAAGCAAACTATCAGATGCAGAGTTCAAAACAATGGTTATAAGGATGCTCAAGGAACTCAGTGAGGACCTCAGCAGTATAAAAAAGACCCAATCAGAATGAAAACTACACTAACTGAAATAAGGAACAATTTACATGGAAACAACAGTAGTGTGGAGGAAGCCAGGAGTAAAATCAATGATTCTGAACATATGGAAGCAAAAAACAACCAAACAGAACAAGAGGAAAAAGAATCCAAAATAATGAGGATAGTATAAGCAGCCCCTGGGACAACTTCAAGAGGTCCAACAGTCGCATCATAGGGGTGCCAGAAGGAGAAGAAAAAGAGCAAGAAATTGGAAATCTATTTGAAAAAATAATGAAAGTACACTTCCCTAATTTGGGGAAGGTAATAGGCATGCAAATCCAGGAAACACAGAGAGGCCCAAACAAGATGGATGCAAGGAGGCCCACTCCAAGACTCATCATAATTGAAATACCAAAGGGTCAAGATAAAGAGAGAATCTTAAAAGCAGCAAGAGAAAAGAAGTTAGTGACCTACAAGGGAGTTCCCATAAGTCTGTCAGCTGATTTCTCAAAAGACACTTTGCAGGCTAGAAGGAAGTGGCAAGAAATATTCAAAGTTATGAAAAGCAGGGACCTATAGCCAAGGTTGTTCTATCCAGCAAAGATATCATTTAGAAATGTAGGGCAGAAAAAGAGCTTCCCAGGCAAGAAAAAACTAAAGGAGCTCATCATCACCAAACCAGTTATTATATAAAATGTTAAATGGACATACTTAAGATCAAAACTATGAACAATAAAATGGCAAAAAATACATATCTATCAACAATTGAGTCTAAAAATCAAACTAAGCAAATGAGAAGAACGGAGACAGAATCATGGATACAGAGAGCATTTTGATGGTTGCCGGAAAGGAAGGGTTGTGGGAAAATGGGTGAAGAAGTGAGGGGGTTAAGAAGTACAAATAGGTAGTTACAGAATATCCATGGGGATGTAAAATACAGTACAGGAAATGGAGTAGCCAAAGAACTTACATGCATGACCCATGGACATGAACAATTGTGTAAGAATTGTCTGAGGGAGTGAGGGGTTCTAGGTGGAGTGGGGCAAAGGGGGAAAAATCAGGACAACCGAAATAGTATAATCAATATAATTAAAAATTGAAATAAAAAAATAAAATTCTGTGGCACACCAAAACAACAATACTTTTTATTACCAAATATTCAACTTGTAAAGAGGAAATAAAATAAATTCTAAGCATTTGAGTATTTATGTATTCATAGTATCTGAACATAGTAAAAAGATTTCTCAATAACCTTAAAAAATGGAAAAAGAATGTCTGATACGGTTTTTGTGAACCCAGTACTTTCATATTCAGGAGTACCGAGCATGTATCTACTTGGTATCTGTAAACATTACTGTGTAGCAGCCCAAAAGGATATTGCTAGGGAACAGTAGAGGTATTTTTTTCTATTTTCCATTTTCTTTACCCATGGGAGTTAAATCTGCCATCTCAATTACGTACAGGTAACTGTTCATTCAGTAAGTGAAATTCTGTATCTCAGGGTATACTTGACCGGATTTCTAGACCAGGTAAAAAAAAAGAAAACGAATGAACAAAAAGGAACTTTTTGAGTTCCCTTATCTCTCAGTGTCTTCTTATCTGCAAAAATAAAGATACTAGAAAGGTTAATTTCTAAGGTTCCCTTTCCCTCTCTACATTTCTGATTCCTTAGTAAGAAGTTAGATTCTAGCACAGGAAACCTCAGGCCAAAGACAAGGAAGGAAAGGAAGGAAAGGAAGGAAAGGGAGGGGAGGGGAGGGAGGGGGGAGGGAGGGAGGGGAGTCTTGTTTGTATACAACTTACAGGTGTATAATTCCATAATATATTATCTGTATAATACATTACATTGTGTGCTCACCACCCAAAATCTAGTCTACTTTTGCCACTGTATATTAGGGAAAACTCAAGAAATTTCTCCTTGGGTAGAAATTCAAGTACGTTGACAAAATGATTTTACTGACAGTTTCGTTCAGGGATCCTCCAAATTACCATGTAAAATTAAGTGGTATTAAACTTAAAAAACTGTATCTGTCCTGCTATTCATTTATTCTATCCACTTTTCAATGTATCATTGTTTTCTTTCCTCCTAAAACACCTATCCCTACCATGAAAAAATAAAAAATTTCAAATGATGTATGCTGAAAAAAACTATTTGCACTACAAAGTAAAACAAATAATAAGAGAAAGAGCAATTAAATGCAAGTATAGATTCCCCAAAGAAACTTGACCACTTCTTCTAATGGTGTTTTTCTATTTTAACAGATATAGAAATGTTCAATTCAAAAGAACTATTAACTAAAACCTTTAATTCTCCAAATATATTATTAATTAGAACATTCTGTATTTAGCAAAAGGGGAAAGAAGGCAAATTATCCAAATATATTATTAATTAGAACATTCTGTATTTAGCAAAAGGGGAAAGAAGGCAAAGGAACTGTTATTTAGCAATATTTATTGAACATTTGCTGTACATCAACTCTATACTTGGTGTTTACATGTTACCTCATTTAATCATCATAGCAATTTTAAAAGGGTTCTCATCTCAATCTTATAAAGAAACTAAGACTCAGAAAAATTAAGAAACTCAGCTTAATAAAAATAAAACCAGTTAACCTAAGGTCATTCAGGAAAGCCAAATATGTCCTCAAGCACATAATCAGTGTCTAGTATTATAGAGAATTAGCCCCAAATACAAAATCCTGTAGTATTGAAGAGATCATGGTTGTTCAATAGCCTATAGTATTTATGGAAAAAATAAATTCTCATAAATTTCATTCAATTAAGAGTTTAAATTTTTAAAACTTCATATTTCAACTCAACTGTTACAATTTTATGCCTAAAATAATAATTTTATATACTATTAAATATTTATTTTTATATACAATATCATCTGGTCCTAAAAGAAAAATCAATATTTTAAAATTATGGTACATATACACAATGGAATACTATGCAGCAGAAAGAAAAAAAGAACTACTAAACTTCATGACAGCATGGATGGAACTGGAGAGCATTATGCTAAGCGAAATAAGCCAGGGGCGAAAGACAAATACCATATGATCTCACCTATAAGTGGAACCTAACCAACAATACAAAGATGCAAGGAAAATAAGACCAGCAACACTGAAAGGAAAAGAAATCAACAGAGACAAGAGGGAAGGAGGGAGGTGGGGCGGGGACAAGGAAGGGAAGGGGAAAGTCAAGGAACATATAGCAAGGACTCATGGACAAAACCATAGGGGAAGAGCTGAGGGAGGGAAGGAGGGAGGGGGCAAGGGAAAGTGGTGGGAGGTTGGCAGAGACAAATGTATTTGAAAAAATAAATTAAAATAAAATTTAAAAAAAAAAGAAAAATCAGTATTTTAAGAGACCGTCAATAATTTATCAAAAAGGAGCTTTGATGATTCCCCAAGATCAAAACATTGAGCAATATGTGGTTCAATTTACATGTACTTTTTTTAAAAGGGAAGAACGTTATTATTGTCATTCATTATAATTAAGACATTAAACCTCATAATAGTTGAATTAAATAAAGAACCCAAATATTTAGGTATTTAATAAGAACTAGAAGCAGAAAATTGTGCTTAATTTGGCACAAACTTACTCCTTAACATTTAATATCAGAGAAGCTAAGTTATCAACAATCTTAACTTATAAGAACATGAAGAAAATATTAAGGATCCCGGTCCTCTTTTACTCAGTTCAATACTGGTGGTCTAAAATATAGCTACACAGAAGAAAATAAAAAGCTACACATCTCCACATGGAATCTACTAAAACCAATCGTATTCTTTGGTTATACTTCTACAATGAGTTGAATAGTGTCCCACAAAAATACATGTCTGCCCAGACCCATGAAATATTACATTTGAAAATAGGGTCTTTGCAGATGTAGTTAGTTAAGAATCTCAAGATGAGATCATCTTAAAATTCAATGACTGGACCCTAAATTCAATGACTCATATTTTGACAAGAAGAGGAGAGCACACAGAAACAAAGTGAAGGTGGCAATGTGAAGACAGAGGCAGAGATTGGAATGACACATCTACAAGGCAGGAAATGCCAAAGATGCATTCACCAGAAGCTCGCAGGGGTACATGGAACAGTTTCTCCCTCAGAGCCTTTCTACAAAAGGAATGAACACTGCTGACACTTTTTTTGGACTTCTGGCCTCCTGAACTGCGAAAAAATAAAATCCTATTGTTTTAAGTACCCAGTTTGTGGTCATGTGTAAATAAGTCCTAGAAAACTTATAAAACTTTCTTATAACATCTTTACGTAATCACTGTGTTAATAATTTCATTATCACAATAAATCATATCATGTGAATATATATGAAAACACTCTAAAAATGAAATGCTATTGAAATATGTGGTGGTATTATAACATCATCATCATCACTACCATTATATGTATACATAATAATGATCATATTTTTTTAAGGTGTATACCTCCCCAAATACTCTCTCATCAAAAGTCATCTTAAAAAACAGGGGTCCCTAACCCCCAGGCCATGGACCAGTACCGTGGCATGCTGGGAACCAGGCTGCACAGCAAAGGGTGAGAGGTGGGTGTGCAAGTGAAGCTTCATCTGTACTTACAGCCGTTCCCCATCCCTTGCATTGCTGCCTGAGCTCTGCCTCTGTCAGATCAGTGATGCTATTAGATTCTCACAGGAGCACAAACCCTACTGTGAACTGAACCCTACTGTGAATTGTGCATGCAAGGAATCTAGGTTGCTTTCTCCTTTTGAGAATCTAATGCCTGATGAGCTGAGGTGGAGCTGAGGCAGTGATGCTAGCACTGGGGAGTGGCTGCAAATACAGATTATCATTAGCAGAGAGGTCTGACTGCACAGAGACCATAATAAATCAATTGCTTGAAGACTACTATCAAAACACTATCATTGAGTGGCAAGTGACAATTAAGCTGCATCTGGTGGCAGGTGTTAGGTTAGAATCTAATGCTTATTTTAGTCTGCACATGGTCTGCCCATTATTTTATTAACCACTTCCACCTGTGCTTCTTTCCTCCCCTGTGCTCTTCTCTCAGTCAGTTTTGGTAATCTCACATGCCACCTGTAGCCAAAATGAGTAAAAAAACAAATGTTTTTTACTGGAGAAGCACTGGAGAGCTTCTTTGAAAAGGGGGAAAGACCCAATCATAAAACAGCAGGAGACGCTAAGCCTGCCAACAAAAAGAAAGCTGCATTTAAGAGAAAACACCAAGAGTCCTACTTAAATTGTGTCTTCATTGCAACAGGTGATTTACATTCTCCAAATCTGCTTTGTATAATATGTAGCAACCGGCTATCCCATGAAGCCATGAAATCTTCAAAACTGTCTTGCCACATGGAGACCAAGCACTCTGCATTAAAAGACAAGCCTTTGGAGTTTTTCAAAAGAAAAAAAAAAACAAAAAAAAACAAACATGAACACAAAAAATAGAGGCAATTATTGAAGGCCACCACTTCATCAAATGTGTCTGCACTGAGAGCACCATTCTTAGTGCCTAACTGCATTGCTGAAGTTAGGAAGCCCTTTACTATTGGTGAAGAGTTGAACCTGCCTGCTGCTAAGGACATTTGCCATGAACTTTTAGGAGAGGCTGCAGTTCAAAAGGTGGCATATGTTCCTCTTTCACCATAACTAGATAAATTGATGAAATAGCAGAGGATACTGAAACACAATTGCTGGATAGGATTAATGAGTCTAGGTTGTCGAGTCTACTAATGTTGACAGCAAGGCAATGATGCTTGTTTTTGTGCAGTATATTTTTCAGAAGGATGTGCATGAGGATGTTACGTGCACTTTTGTTGTAAACCAACACCACAGCTGCAGAACTATTTAAGTCTCTGAATGGTCACGTATCAGGAAAACTGAACTGGTTATTTTGTACTGGTAGATGCATGATCAGAGTGGCTGCCATGACTGGATGGCTTTCTGGTTTTACTACTTGGGTCAAAGAGATCACTCTGAATGAGTCTACACACCGTGTCATCACAGAGAAATGCTGGCTAGCTGAAAAATGTCACCTGAACTTAACAATGTTTTGCAGGATGTGATTAAAATTATCAACCACATTAAAGTACACACCCTTAACTCATGTCTATTCGCACAGCTCTGTGAGGAGATTGATGCAGAGCACACACATCTTCTCTTATACACAGTTCTAAAGGTATATTACTGGCCAGAGTTTTTGAATAACGAGAGGCGCTCCACAGGTTTCTTTTAGAAAAAGAGTCACTACTGGCAACACATTTCAGTGACCCAGAATGTGTCACAAAACTTGCTTACTTGTGTGACATATTCAATCTGCTCAATGAACTCAATCTCTCACTTCAGGAGAGAACTGACAACTGTACTCAAGTTAGCAGATAAAGTGGCTGCATTCAAAGCCAAACTGGAATTACGGGGGTGACAAGCGAACATTGGGATTGTTGACATGTTTCAAACATTAGCAGAGATTCTGAAAGAGACTGAACCAGGGCCTTCTCCCAGTTGGTGCCTGATCACCAATCTCAGCTTTCAAAAGAGTTTGAGCATTATTTCCCCAACCACAAAAGACCCCCGAACTGGGAAGAACTGGATCTGTCACCCATCTGTAAATAAGCCAGGTGAATCGACTTTGTCCGTGCTAGAAGAGGATCAACTCCTTAAGATCGCAAATGATGGTGGTCTTGAAAGTATGTTTGAGACAACTTCAAATCTCCATACTTTCTGGATTAAAGTCAAAGTGGAATATCCTGAGATTGCCACAAAAGCACTGAAAAGCCTACTTCCACTTCCAACATCCTACCTTTGTGAAGCAGGGTTTTCTGCAGTAACAGCAACCAAAACGAGGTTACAGAGTAGACTGGACATAAGCAACACACTTCAGATGTCACTGTCTCCCATCACCCCTAGATGGGACCAGCTAGTTGCAGGAAAACAAGCTCAGGGCTTCCACTGATTCTGCATCATGGTGAGTTGTATAATTATTTCATTATATACTACAGTGTAATAATAATAGAAATAAAGTACACAATAAGTGTAATGCACTTGAATCATCCTGAAACCTTCCCGTCCCCCTGGTCTATGGAAAAATTGTCATCCACAAAACCAGTCCCTGGTGTCAAAAGCGTGGGGACCACTTTTAAAAAACAACTGTCAAATTAAACAAGTAGATTTATGGCACAGGTTTTTTTGTTTTTTGGGGTTTTTTTTTTTTTTGGTCTTTTTAAAAAACTTTGAGTAAAGAAATTTGAAAGGAAGTGGTCTCCATTTCCCATTCTCACTCCCTGGGCACAAATAACCATTTTCATCCTTTTCCCTTTGCAAATTCTATCTTTCTCTTCCTCTTCCACTCCTGTGGCTCCTACTTGTCTATGGACTTAACTAAACTGTTTTGAAGGAGTAAAAAAATCTTTCTAAAAATTCCATTTGCATGTATGGGGCAAGCATTTCGCAAGTTATTGATACTTGCCTTAATGTCTTGAGAAGTGACACATGAATATAAGCTGTTGGAAAAGTTAGTGTGTGTATTAGGAACACTTTACATCAGGTTGATATATTTTGCAAACTCCTTCTTTGTTGTCATGTTGCTTTGTATTAATTTAATGTAGTGACTTTTAAGTAAAAGTAAATGTTAGTGACATGTATATTAGATACTTAATATTTTGAACAGTTAAGTGTGATCACTGTCAAATAAGGCTTTAATAAATCAAATAAATTATAGTTAGTAAAGTCTTGGTGGTTTTAAATATTCCT
The DNA here is from genome assembly GCF_021234165.1 of Pteronotus mesoamericanus. Lineage (NCBI taxonomy): Eukaryota > Metazoa > Chordata > Mammalia > Chiroptera > Mormoopidae > Pteronotus > Pteronotus mesoamericanus. Next base: position 34,365,876 of record NW_026555329.1, read on the forward strand.
ATGATGTATGATTTTATCACATTGCTCACAGGCTTATTTCGTTTTATAAAAGCTTTATTGGTCTGTTATTTAAAGCAACTTTGGTACAGAAAGAAGAGTGGCCTGAAAGCAGACCTGAGTTTTGGTTTTATCACTAATTCATGACTGTGATTAAGGTATTAGGTCTACGGGCATGAGGTTTCTTATCTATAAAGCAAAAAGTTTAACAGAAACTAGATGATTTCTAAAAAAAAAAACTACCTTGATAATTTCTTTCTTATAAATAAAACTAAAATTTAAATTATTTATGCTAGAGATATCCAAAGTGGAGAGAGCGTGAGGACGGAAAATTAAGAACCTTGTGACAAAATGAGGGAGAAAAATCTTAAAATGAAAAGGAATCTATTTCAGCAACAAAACTAACCAATCTATTTCTGCTAGAACAGTCTTCCGTAAGTGATATTAAAAAGGAAGAGGTGGAAAACATGATCAGTGACTGACTAAAGCAAAGAAAGTTGAAGTCTATAAATTACATTTAATCATGACTTTGCTGTTAGACAACAAACATCAACTAAGTCCCCACTGTTAACTGGATATTAGAAGTCTGACATTTTAGGTTTTTCATTTATAAGTAAGAATCTTTTCAGCCTCATGAAAATTTTCAGAATGCATGAAATAAACCACTCTGATTAGTTTGGGAGCAATTCCTCTGATATAACTATAAGAAATATGAAGTAATAATAATAGAAATAACTTTCATTTAAACTGAAGGCTTACCATGTATACAACATATATATCATCAATTACTTCTCAAATAAATAAGAGATAATATTTATATACAAAAAGAAAAGAGAAATTCAGAGAAATTAAGCAATTGTCCAAAATCATACAGGCTTTCAAGAACAAGAATTCAAATCTCTGCTTTCCAAACACAAAGCTTGTTAGGATATTCTGTCTCATATAGCAGTCATCCAAAAAGGGGATAGGTTGTGACTGAAAGGCAGTATGAAGGTTTTTGTAGAGCTGGTAAATGGGTGTTTGGTTTGTAAAATTCATAAAACTGAGTACTTACTATCTGTGTGGTTTTCTGAGTATATATTATATATAAATGAAATTTATAAAAAAATATAGCCTCTATGCATTAGTTAGGGTGTTCTCTTCTTTTTAATCCTTCCCTGAGGATACATTTATTGATTTTAGGGAGAGAGGAAGGGAGGGAGAGAAGAGAAACATCAATGTGAAACATTGATCAGTTGCTTCCTCTATACGTCCCAAGCAGGAGACAAACCTGCAACCTAGGTATGATCTTCTGGGGTAGGGACAATGCTCCAGTCAACCAAGCCATCTGACCATGGCGGGATGCTCTTTTTGCAACTAAAAATCCAATTCAAACTAGCCTCAACAAAAACGGGGAACTTACTGGCTGATGTAGCTAAATAACTCAAAGGTCAGGTGAAGGTAATCTCACAGTGGAGTGAATCCAGAGACCAGAGTACTATGCAGGCCTGTGGTTGTCTCTTTTTTCCCCATTCCTGATCCACTCTGGTGCTCTCATTCTCTCTTGGCCACAACTTTCTCCATGTTGTGGTAATGTGTCTGTAAGCTTTTATCCTTTTTAGGTCCTCAATGAAAGAAGCAAAAGTCTTTTCCATAAGCTCTAAAAAAAAAAAAAAAAGTTTGTAGAAGGACAATTTGGGTCAGCAGATATAGCTGGACAAATCACTGCGGCCAAGATGAGGTACCATGTCTGGGCTTCCCTCACTTAACCTTATATTCATCTCCTTGGCCAAATGGAAAAAAGAATGTGTGCAGCACAGACAAGGTCATCAAAGAAACTGTTGACTTTCAGCCAAGATGGAGGTGTAGGGAGATACACTTTGCCTGCTCTCACAACCAAAAGAGGGACAACAACCAATTTGGAAACAGAAAATAACCAGAACTGCCAGAAAATCAAACTGTATGCAAGTCCAACAACCAAGGAGCTAAAGAAGAAACATTCATCCTGACTGGTAGGAGGGGCAGAGACGGGTAGCTGGGGCAAAGAGGATGTGCTGCAAGGTGGTGGCTGGAGAACTGGGCTCTCCCACCACATTTGCGTACGGATGAACCATGAGGAACGGCTGGGGAGCAAGACAGAGCACATAATCCAGGGTTCTAGTGTGGGAAAACAAAGCCTCAAGCCCTCTAGAGGTAAAAACCTCTGGGGGTTGCAGCAGTGGGAGAAACTCCCAGCCTCACAGGAGAGTCCACCGGAGAGATCCATAGGGTCCTAGAACATACACAGATCCACCCACCCCGGAATCAGCACCAGAAGGGCCCAATTTTCTTGTGGGTAGTGGGGAAAGTGACTGAAAGCCGGCTGAGAGCTGAGCAAGCGGCATTGTTACCTCTCGGACCCCTTCACCACACACAGCTTCATAACACAGCGATCTGGGTTGCTCTGCCTGGCAAATACTTAAGGCTCTGCCCCTCCGAACGTAACAGGCACACTGAGACAAATATGGCCCAAATGAAAGAACAGATCAAAGCTCCAAATATAGAACTAAGTGATGAACCCGTAGCCAACCTGTCAAATGCACAGTTCAAAACACTGGTAATCTGGATGCTCATAGGCTTGGTTGCAAAATGGAGGAAAAAGTGAAGGCTATGCAAAGTGAAATAAAGAAAAACATACAGGGAACCAACAGTAAAGGGAAGGACACTGGGATTCACATCAATGATTGGGAGCAGAAGGAACAGATAAACATTCAACCAGAACAGAATGAAGAAAGAGTTCAAAAACATGAGGAGAGGCTTAGGAACCTCAGGGACAACTTTAAATGATCCAACATCTGAATCATAGGGGTGTCAGAGGGAGAAGAGGAAGAGCAAGAAACTGAAAACTTATTTGAAAAAATAATGAAAGAGAACTTCCCCAATCTGGCCAAGGAAATAGACTTCCAGGAGATCCAGAAAGCTCAGAGTCCCAAAAAAGTTGGACCCAAGGAAGCACACACCAAGGCACATCATAATTATATTACCCAAGATGAAAGATAAGGAGAGAATCTTAAAAGCTGCAAGAGGAAAGGAGACAGTTACCTACAAAGGAGTTCCCATAAGACAATCAGCTGATTTCTCAAAAGAAACCTTGCAGGCAAGAAGGGGCTGGCAAGAAGTATTCAAAGTCATGAAAGGCAAGGACCTACATCCAAGATTACTCTATCCAGCAAAGCTATCATTTAGAATGGAAGGGCAGATAAAGTGCTTCCCAGGTAAGGTCAAGTTAAAGGAGTTCATCACTGCCAAGTCCTTATTATATGAAATGTTAAAGGGACTTATCCAAGAGAAAGATGAAGATCAAAAACTATGAACTGTAAAATGACAACAAATTCATAACTATCAACAACTGAACTTAAAAAAAAATCAAACTAAGCAAACAACTAGAAGAGGAATAAAATCACAGAAATGGAGATGGTGGGGGGAAGAATGGGGGAAAAAGTACAGGGAATAAGCAGCATAAATAGTAGGAACAAAATAGGTGGGGTTGTTAACCCTAAAATAGGGGGGTGGTTAAGAATAGTATAGTATATGGAGAAGCCAAAGAATTTACATGTACAACCAATGGACATGAACTAAGAGGGGGGGTAGTGCTGGTGGGAGGGGCTGTGCAGGGCAGAGGGGAATACAGGGGAGAAAAAAAAATTGTTGAATACTGAAAGCCATGATAATTTCTCACCTATTACATTCCAATTCATTAATTTACAATATTAAGATTCTTTTAAAGAGATACTTCATATTTATTGAATATTTCATACACCACTTTTAAAAACTTTTAAAAAACATATTTAAAGTTAATATACTTCTGCACAACCCTGTGAGGCACATAAGGGAAGCACTATTATCCTCAGTTTATTAAAGAGCAAAGGCTCAGAGAGATTAAGCAACAGTTCAATAATACAAAATGCAGTATGTTACAAAATCAAATACAAGTGCTCTTTCAACCCTACCAATACCATAAAGCAAAACAGTTTAAAATTACATTAAAGATTTAATGTTTTATATGAGAATATGGCTCAGGAAAAAGCTTATAGAGAAAATGTAACCCATTTGTCTGAGGCCAAGAACCTCTATTTTAGTAGATTTTACTCTACTATCTACTACTATAACCATCCAGAAGAGGACTGTATGTGAAACCATATCCCATCAGAATTTCTTGTGTATCCCTTAGAATGTTCTGAGCTGCAAGGAAAAAAACTCCTAGTGACTAAAAAAACATCAGGGATTTATTATCTCACACAATAAGAAGCCCCAAAGTAAAACATTTCCAGATAATTACTTTCATGTCTTGAATGTCCTGAAAAAAAAAACAGACAAACAAACAAAAGAACAAGTACAAACTCTGCCATCCTGGGGTTGCTGGCAAGCTTCCCTCATGGGAGCAAGTTTACAATAAGAGCTTCAAACAGCAGAGCCTCGCCCACCAATTTTTAGAGATAGGGAACAGATCCTCTGCTTCATTTCATTCATTTACCTTTGCTAAATTAGTTAATATACATAAAGCTCTTAGAAAATCACATAATAAATGTAATATAACTTTTGCTATTATTATTGTTGGGCCCGTTTTTAAGAGATGAAAGGCTTATACCAGATGCCTTCATGTTTCATTAGCCAGAGCCGGAATATACGTGCCCTTTCTAAGCTTGTCACTGGCAAGGAAAATAGAAGTCCATGACTGGTTTAGCCTAATTTGGATTTATCCTCTCTAAGAGGTCAGCTACATACTCCCTGCCCATAAGGCTCTGTGGAGGATAATAAATTCCATCTTAAAGTAGTTTTTCCAACAGGGAAAAAGGTAGGGAAGTTTTGCATAAGAAACCCACTTTACTCCATTCCTTCATACATCCTTTCTTCTTACAGAGCTAAAAGAGTAAGAGTCTGGAGGTGTCTTGGGGCATTTTCCACAACTTGGAGAAAGTCTTGAGTGATAGGAGGAAATAAACCAACTCTAGGAAAGCAGAGAAGGAAAAAGAGGCTGACTCCTCACGATGGTGCTTTTGAATGTGCTCTGTTGCTGAGACAAGCTTCACCACTTTGCATGGTTTAATTCGAAAACCAATAAATGTCTGTTTTGCTAAAGACAGCCTGTCTCACTTGCAAAAGAAAGGAAAATCTTAAAAGTAAGTAACAGTACAGTTTCGGGAGTTTGAAAGCTGAGAATTAATACTTCTTAACCATCTGTGCAAGTTACTGTTCCTAAATGACCTACTTACATACTTTGTGTACACACAAACACACATGCAGATAAGCATACTAAACTTTACTAAAAAGGAAGAGATTTTAAAGTTTCAACTATTAATAGCTGACAACAGTTATCAGTCAAGTTCATGTTATTCACGCTAGTTTCTCATTTATTTTACTAAATAAATCTCACTGTTGGTTCATATTTAGAAGCCATTAAATATACTTACTTAAGTGTTCTTGCTGGCTATTGACTCCATAAAGGCAATGACCAAGATATATATCATATAGTTCCTCCTCAGTTCTATAAGCTGAATTCACTATTTTACTACCTCCATAGAGTGTTGCTAGTATTTTTCTTCCCTCTAAAATTTGGAGATTATTTCTGGGCCACCCTTTTCGAATATATTCTTCTCCTGAAAATACAACCTCATTCTCTCATAATTTGACCTGCATATTTGCAACAGAATCCTAGGGGGTCATTATTTTTTTTAAAGGAATACTTAGTGTGTCAATTATCTTTGAACTTATAACTTCAGGCCCCTATTTAGCATGCCTTCCAAAAGATAAATAATGCTCTCTCCTCAGGAACAAAAAACTAGAAAGATGACAGCAGAGAATTGTGCTATTAAAAAACATCCAATAGCCCAATATTAATCAAAACTATTCTGATTTCTCCTGTCACTATTCGGACGGCATTTAATTATTCCTCTGAATTAATGACTGAATATTTGTCTCAACAAGAACATTCAAATTATTCATGACTATGGATGGCTCTAAGTACAAAATGAAATTTAAAATTAAGGGACTTAAAAAATCTCAAAATAACGAATGTATAGAATAATTTATTAAAAGGTACCTGATATTTAATTAGATCTTCTACATGTATTTAATATTTTAAAACAATTTGGTTTAAGTCCTTCTGCAAATTTCACATCTGATATTAGAGCTCAAGTTTACAACGGTCCATAAATCAAGTAATGGTATCTGGGCTAGCTAGTGTTCAGTGCTCAAAACAAAAATATGAAAATGCCACCACTTTCAAATGGGAAAGATGACTCTAAAGTAAGTTATAACCAAGCAAGCAAATAGTCAAGAAAATCAATGTGAACGTGTCTTGATTTTTATCTAGAGTAATACCTCTTAGTATAAGCTGGATACTACTGGAGGATACTAATAAAATAAAAAATTTTTACAATATTAAGACTGAAACTTATCTAATCAGGACTTCCACATCTGGGGTTCAAATGAGATGTGAAATTCTGTATATGTGTACATTTATTTGGAAATAAGATCCTGGAATTTTTTTTAAAAATTCATCATAATTTCAAAGGGATGTATGATTGAAAAGGAGACTGAGACTGGGTAAGGAGAGGGACAGGAAGTACTGGGGATATTATCTAGTTAATGTAGAGATGTGATTAGTGAAACTCAAAGAAATGAAATTATTTGCCCATAGTCAAATAATCAGCAAGTATCAGTTTTGGTACCTAAACCTTCTTTTTTCTGAGACACAAACAGGTCTAAAAAGACTTTTTCATAAACATACACTTACAAGAAAAACAAATCTGTATGATGTAAGATCAGTGAAGGGAAGTCTCAGGCTGATGATAAGACTATCAAGATGGCAGGTTACAGGCATAGCCTGAGAACAATTCATCCAGAATAGAGAAGGAGGAGAGTTCTAAGAGGGCCATTCCCAAGAAAGAAAAAAAAGGAACTGATAGAGTACCTGAATGTGACTGATTACAACAAAAGGAATTTTACAACTCCAACAGAGACTTTGGAGAATTAGACAAACCAAGTGAAAAGAGAAAAGAGTTGCACAGACAGAAAATATTATCACAGTACATTATATTGAGACAATATGACATAGCTCTAAATGACACATATACAAACATAAGCCCTGAATACTGATCTAATCAAAAGTTGTATTACAGAGAGGATGGGGTGGGAAGGGTGATTGAGGGGAGCTCATAAAATAGCTAAATCTTTATCATACAGTTGTAAATCAACAAATAACATCTACAATAAAATAATCAAGGTAAGGTAGGTATGTTTAAAAACATAAAGAAAATAGTATTTAAAAAACCCAAATAGTGTTATTTAACAGGGCACTATTGCATTTTGAGATGGGTACTCTATTGTCATATGGGGCTGTCTTAGAGAACAGATCAGCAAACTAAGGCCTATGGACTAAATGTAGCCAGTTGCCTGTTTTTGTAAATTGTTTTATTGGAACACAGCCATGCCCATTCATTTCACTCATTTATATATTGTCTACGGCTGTTTTTGTACTATGACATCAATAAGTAGTTGCCACAGAGACTTTATGGCCTTCAAAGCCTAAACTATCCGGTCCTTTACAGAAAAAATTTGCCAACCTCTAGTTTACCGTATTTTATGACATTTAGTATCTGATTCCTACCCACAAATGTCAGTATTCCCCCAAAAGTAATTATGAAAACCAAAACTTCACACTCCACGTTTTCAACACACCCTCTCTCACTCCCTACTAGTATTGAGAAGTAGAACTTGAGTTTGAAAACCACTAAGCTATAAAGAATTTAAAATGATTGTCCCTGGGGAGCAAAACTCAGAAATTGGGTAAGAACAGAGAGAGGAACTACTAGGGACTGCTCCCCTCCTCAATAAGCCTAGAAACACTAATTAATCTTCCAAAGTAGTCACATGTATTTCTTCAAGAAAATTAAATTTTAAAGCAAAAAATATATACAGGAATCAAATCTGGTTAATGATTCTGGTGACTAACAAAATGTATGATTACATTTTCTAGATATAAATTGTGACATCTGTTGTATTAGCTCTGGATAGTATTTTGGTTGCACACATCTAAAGCTGCTAGGTAAACGACTTTCAGATAAGAAGGGCATCACTGTGCTAACTGAATGTGTGCGTCACACTTCAACCTTTGGTCACAAGAAAAGTCAGCCCATCTAGCACATTCTACAAATGATCTTCAGTGAAGTTTTCAATGTTTAACAGAAAAAGCCAAATAGACAAAATGTTTAATAACCATTACTCTCATAAGAAAACATTAAAAGTTTTCAAAGACATATGTAGCAAATTTTTAAAAATTGTTTTAATTTTCTTTGTTTTCTTTTTGAATTAATAGTATGATCAACACTTCCACTGAGTACTTTCAATTTAGTATTTTATTTGAAAAATGTGATGTTGTATATCTGTCATATGTTATACCCACAAAAGAAATAACATACCTAAAGATAAACAATATCCTTAGGTTTCACTAATTCTTAAAATGTTCTAATTACTACTTATTTCCAATTCAACTAAATTTTATTTTATTTTTATGTAATTTTTTTAAATCCTCACCCAAGGATATATTTATTGATTTTAGAGAGAGAAGAATGTAGGAAGGGAGGGAGTTTCAAGAGGAGCAAGAGAGAGAAACATCATTGTTAAAAACATTGATCATCTGCCTCCTGTATGCACTCTGACAGGGGATCACACCTGAAACCCAGGTACATGTGCCCTGACCAGGGATCAAACCCACAACCTTTTGGTGCATGGGACAATGCTCCAACCAACTGAGCTACTCAGCCAGGGCCACCTCAACTAAATTTTAAAATTGTTTGATCTTCCCATACATAGGAAAAAGTTTAAGTATATATTTTGTTAATAGGGACCTGAACAATAAGAATCAAAAAGGTTTTAAAATGTGAAAAAAACATAATTTACTACATACACTAAAAATCTAAGATACTAGATTTAACAATACACATTTTTAAAAGTATAAACAACACTCTTCAGGAGTTAACAGTACATTGTATTTTTTTTAAAAAAAGGTATTTATTCTCTTGAACTTTATAAAGAAAACATTACACTGGTAAAGCATATTTTGAAATGTATAGGATGATGCAGCTAGTTGAGTAGTTATGAAAATAATCCTAAAACATCAAAATAAACATTTTAATATTACAGTATGGAGAATACAATCTTCAGAGGCTTATTTTACTGTAGAGATTCAGCTGTTGAATTGTAACTTATAAGAAATAGATTAAAACTTTTATCTCTTAAAGTAATTATAAAATTATAACAGCTGGGCTAACCCAGCTTTCTTTTAAAAGAAACACACACAAAAAAAATGCCTTTTATAAAATGCTAATATACTTATAATCCTGGGAATTTGGTTTACATTATGACTGAAAATAGAATCTAATAGCTTTGAAAATATGGATTTAAAAATGGAGAAAAAATGTTTTTAGGCATCATCTTTTTAATTTATTTAAAAGTAAAATTGGCACAAGGAAAAATAAAATATTATTCCCCTTTCCATTCAAAAGATCCTGAAATCTGTTTGTCATTAATTTAGGTAACATTTGACATAAATCTGTGGCATTTACATACACACAGAAAGCATTTTTAGAATAAAAACACTTAAAAGGTTAAAAGCTTTGATTATCAACTTACCTTTTTTTGATACCAGACTATAGCATCAGTGACTTTGGACGCCATTTATTCCACTGAAATCACACATTCGTCATTTTAAGCTGCACAAGAGAAAAAAACATACTAATGACTTTACTTCCACCTTCCAAAAGGAAACTGAGCAACATGCATATCTAGCACTCTGGTTACTTGTAGAGCAAAGGGTGTATGACTACACTTATATTACACCCTTCCTCATTACTATTTTAGCAACAGGTTCTCTTAAGTAAACAAAATCAGTTGCCATAATAAAAAAAGGATCTTTCTATGTGAACACAACACTTGAATTTTCTTACAAAATGGCTGAATTTTTTTTTAAATTAGCTTTTTAAATAATTTCAGAATTTCCTAGGTTATACTGGAAATTTTTCATTTATAAATTCATTATGATAGGAATTCACTTAGTAATAGATAAATTTTGCTGTAGTTTCTACCTAGGAACTGGTGTCAATTGCTGTAGCTAAAGGATGGTTTGATAGAGATACCAAAATTTATAATCATATTTCATTTTCCCTGACACTCAGTAAACACAAAATTGAACTAAAATCAGATAACTAGAGAAATCTAATTAATTTGTATTAAATACTAAGCCAATATTAGAGCTCATTATATAGGAATAATTAATATGAAGGACTTCCCAGATATCACAGTTCGCTAATATTTAGAAATTTACCACAGACCATTTCACAAGCATCTGCTTTGTGTCTAAAACAGTTTTTAGAGAAGAAATAATTCCTAGAGAGAATTAATTCCACACTGATTCCAGTAATACTCTAAGACCAGGCTGGATAGAGGGCACCTCTGGTATGGTATTAAGGATGAGCATAAGGTTCAAATACAGATACTTTCTCCAGAACTCATTACAAGCCAGGATCATTCCCCGCCACCCGGATCTCAGGGAAATCCTGGAAGTAAAGCGCCCTGCTGAGCTGATCCTAGCATATGCAGATCTGCAAATGGAGAGATTCTACCACTACACAAGTTGTTCAGAGTCAATATAATGCCAGATGTTTACATATCATTCTTGGGCACACATCAGGATTCAAATATATTAACTAGTATCAGCAAGTTCAAATATTTGAATGATCAACCTCTAAAATCTAAGGTAGAATTTACTTAATGCCTGTATTTTTGATAGTGTTATATATCAGATTATTTTATTACCTTTCCTAAGACACTGATTCCATCTTTAACTGATCAAATTCAAGCAAATTATGTTTTGAAATTCCTGAAAAAATGCCCTATCAATTCTTAGAGGAGGAGCAGAGTTAAAAGACTTGGGTTCAAATACTGTTTCCCTGTATCTAAAATGTAATATTGAAAAAGCCACTTAATCTATTGGGTATCAGTTTCTTTTACTTGTATAATAGGAACTGTACCTGTCCATCTCTTGACAAGAAAAAAATTCTGAAATGTTCTAAATTAAAATTAACAGCTGCTGAACAATAAGGAAGTGACACAACAGTTAGTCTGTAAATAGCTGTAGGCCAGCCCTGACAAAAGATTGCTCATACTTCTGTATATCTGTTGGAATTTAGAATGAATTTCCAGGTGGCTGGTTATTTCTGTGATTATCCAAAAGAGAAAAGAGCCAAGGACCACAAAAGTCAGGAATCTCTTTTTCTTATTTACACATGAACCTTCCAGTCTGCTGCCCACAGCTAAACCACAGGAGTGGACACATCTTTGCAGACTCTGCTGCACCTATCCTAGAACTAGCCCCACTTCAACTTCTCCCATACTCTTTTGTCTATAACTAAAGTAGTAAATCCTTTCAAACAACTATGTATCTTCCCCCTACCTGACGAATAATACCCCTTGCAAAACTCCAGGAATAAATGACAGGACATACTCTTTTTCCTACCTAGCCATGCTGGTGGTGGTTTAGACTCCAGGCCCCAAACCAGTCTTCTTTATCGTCGTCGTTTTTTGTTTTTTTGTTTTTGTTTTTTGCTACCAATTGCCTAATAAACCCTTCCTTTTAAAAATAATTTCGCTTTGGGAGTTAAAATTTTTAATTTAACATCCTTATAGGGGTTTTGAGACTGATACTATAATATACATAAATGCCTACCACAGTCTAGTACATACAGTGGATGTTCAATTATAATTATTTTTATTATTAATGTTTTATTTTCAAAACTGCAATCCAGGAACTGGCAAGTATTTACATTTCCTTTTTTAAACATGGCAAACAATTTAGAGAAGGAATACATGTAATCAGTTTTTAGTGACCTTTAAAATAAAAATAGCTAACTGATTATCATAAAATCACAATGTCAATTCTCAACTACATACACATGGATTATTTAGATTTCAAAGGTCATCTCCACTGAAATTTCTCAGTCAGGTATGGCTACTTCCATTTCCCTCACCAGAGTTTTTTGAGGAAGCTTTCTCTTACTGCCTTAAATCTCCCATTTTGGTTTTTCTGTCCTGGAGACTCCTGGGAGTGATTCATTTACCTTTATCCTAGAGATTTTCTCCCTTGATTCTGCTCGGAGACTGACTATTCAGTACAGTATTACACCTCCATTAAATGGGGTGGGCAAAAGTAGGTTTACAGTTGTTTGTAAAAATACAAATAAACAAAAAATTGTATGAGAATAAACTCTATTTCATGTACTTACAACTGTAAACCTACTTTTGTCCACCCTTGTGGACAAAATCTGTTTGTCAAGACAATTATGTACGTTTTCCAAACTGGTTATAACTCTCCCTCTCTTCCCACTCCTGGCCCCCAAGCCTTGCCAAATGCAAACTACAAAAGATGATACAAAAATTATGAAGATACCAACTTTTTAGTTAGCTCCCTTTTCACGTTACCCAATATTTAGGGTTATTCCAGATTATCTATCAAGATAAAGATCCTCTCTCTTACCCCTCCAAAGTGTAAAAACTATGCATTTCATATATAAAATGTGACACAATACTTTATTAACCCAATCTATTAAAAGTATGAGATATTTATTATATTTGGAGAATACATAAATGGTCACATACATTTAAATAGTAATATTCTTTTGAAAGCATCAATGAAAGTGAGGAAAATGCCTGCTTCAAATAAAATGATCTGAAAGATAATTTTTTATATACTTTGGTTTATACCAACTCCACTTAGATATACATTTCAAAAATCAACTTAGAACAGTATACTAGGTATATAAAACATTCTAAAAATTTCAATTATATTTGTTTGCCCTTATAGAAATAAAGATTCAGTCACTTTTGTTTTAAAAATAGAAAAACACCTTTTATTAGTAATGGTAGAGTTTGCCCTGTAAACTCATTTAATAGTTTTTCCACTGTGTCAACATTTCTATGACACCAAGTGGCTCATACCTATTTTTAAAACAGGTTCTACAGCATGATGAGATAGATTTCTGAATCTGTCAACTGACAAAATGCACTCAAAGACATGCAAATTTCATGAGTATAAAAAACAAAAAATAATAAATCAATAAATGATTTTATAAATAAAGATTATTTTATGCTGGGTAGAGGGGGTAAAAGGGGAAAGTCAGAACAACTGTAAGAGCATAAGCAATAAAATATAATTAAAAAAGAGAAAGATGATGCTATGTCTTTTTTAAACAGCTCTCAAACTGTAAACAAATGTTCTTTTTATGGTCTACTTAGTAATGCTTTTTGCATTTTTTATTTTTTATTGTTCATTTTTTGTTAAAAGTGCTGCTCAAGAATAGTGCTGAAGTGCTGTCCATGTTCCTAAGTGGATCATAGCAGTAGTTTTAGTCATTGGGCAAATATTTCCCAGTGATGATAAAAAACAGAATTATTACATCCTTAGAGAAATAAACACTTCTTATTAACTTCCCCTAGTAATAGTCATGTTTTCACACTCATTCTTTCTGTCAGTGAGAAGCTGGTTTATAAAAGAAGAAAATGCAATTAGTTGCTTACCTTTCAAATCCTCATGCATTCCTACATGTGTTTCAAAGGAAATAGGAATATTGAGGAAGGTGAACAAAAATATATTCGTCTAGTCAAAACATACAGAATATTTGGTGCTGGCTATGCAAAGGTATATGATCTGTCCAGGAAAAGTCCAGCCATTGTTAATATAACAAGCATGGTTTGCACAATATTGATGCAATCTGGTATCCAAGCAAAGTAGACTGGAATGTGCATGCATGAACAATGACTACTTCACTGTACCAGTCAGTGGGGCAGTAGACACTGTTGAATGAGCATGTGTTCCATCGCATTCAAAGTGACTGAACGCGCAGAGCAATGAATCTGCATCAAATTTTGCGTTCAGCTTGAACATTCCTCCACAGAAACTATTTGGATGATTCAGAAGGCCACAGCTATGGGCAACTCATGACTGGCAGCTTCATCACAACAACACACTCACTCATGCATCACCTCTTGTGAAAAGTTTTTTGGTGAAACATCAGATCACCCAGGTGACTCAGCCCCCCTACAGTCCAGGTTTGATGCCCTGTGACCTTGGGCCTTTCCCAAAACTAAAATCACCTTTGGAAGGGAAGAGATTTCAGACCATCGATAAGATTCAGGAAAATACAACAGGGCAGCTGATGGTAATTGGGAGAACTGTGTGGGGTTCCAAAGTTCCTACTTTGAAAGGGACTGAGGCATCCATTGTCCTATGTACAATGGTTCATGTATCTTGTATCTTCCTCCATAAGTGTCTCTATTTTTCATATTACTTGGCTGTATACCTTCTGGACAGACCTTATACATTCTAAAAATCATAGTATTTAATTTAAAAAATACTAAAAGTTGTACTTTATGTATTTTCTATTACATTATCATTCTGAACTTAATATACAGGGGCTTCCACTTCTAGCCATGATGCAGTAGCAGGGACCGATTTAATAATCCCACCTTAAAAACTAAAAAAACTGGATAAAATATGTGACATGTTTTCAGACATCAGGCAACAGGCAACAAAAAGGCAGTATTCTCTAAAAGAGGAAATAAAAAAGTGAGCCCTATGACTTCCCAAGTCTACTGCTTATACAGTTCCTATGACAGAGTCTAGGAGGGGAAAACCGGGGCCTAGTTGAGAAGACAAATTTGATTGTTCAGAGAAAGTCACCAGGGCAAAGTATCAAAGAAGAGAAAGCAGGAGAAGGAGAACCTGGAGCTCTGCAGAGAGCTTCATCTAAGTCATCCCCTAAGTCTTCATCTGAGTATTCATCAGCATGTATGTGTAGGAAAAGTACCTCAAGCAGGGATAGAACCACCAGAAGAAAGCAGGTAGTACAATTAATCAAAGTATACACAGGAATGGTAAGAGTCACAGAGTGGAGAAATCCTGTAATAATGGGCAATAGCTACTATATTCGGAAGGGTTCTGTCCCAGCAGTAAAGCCAAATTAGCCTTGTGCTGAGGGATGCTCAGGTCTCACCTAACAAAACCTAAAAGGCAAGCCATCGAGGGTTAAGTTGATCCTACTACATGATCCTGTAATCCCACTTCTGGACATATACCCAAAGAAGTGAAAGTATGGTCTTGAAAAAAATAGTTGTATAGGCATGTTCACAATAGCCAACAGGTAAAAGCAACCCAAAATGTCCACCAATGGATGAATGGATAAAGAAAATGTGGCATATATACATACAATAGAATGTTATTCAGCTTTAATGGAAATCCTGTCACATGCTACAACATGGATTAATCTTCAAGACATTCCGCTAAGTGAAATATGCTAATTCATAAAGACAAATACTGCACAATTCCATTTATATGTGGTACCTATCATAGTCAAATTTGTAGAGACAGAAAGTAGAAGGGTAGATGCCTGGATCTGGCGGCAGGGGAGAAGATGAGCTGTTTAATGGATATAGTTTCAGATTTGCCTGATGAAAAAGTTCTGGAGAGCTCTTTCATAACAATGTGAATGTACTTAATACTACTGAAGTGTGTGTTTTTAAATGGTTAAGATGATGAATTTTATGCAATGTGTTTTTACCACATTAAGAATATCTGGCTATTATAGATTTCATATATTCAATAAAGTAGAAGAAAACATGATCATATTAAAGGGCGATATAGAAGATATAAACAAGATTCAAATAGAACTTCTAGAGATGAAAGGTCCAATGTCTGTTAAGAAAAATATACTGGATGAAATTTAAGAGCAGATGAGAAGCTGACAGAAGAAAAGGTTAGTAATCTTGAAGACGTAGCAATAAACAATATCCAAAATGAAACAAGGAGTGAAAAGAAGACTTAAAAAAATAAATAAATAGCATCAGTTAGCTGTGGGACAATATCAAGTGGCCTAGTATATATAACTAAAATACCAGAATGAGAGGAGAGAGTGCAAAGACAAAACTTTTGAAGAAATAACACTCAAAGATTTTCTAAATTTGATAAAAATGATAAATCCATAAACCAAAAAAGCTCAAAAAACTTTGAGCATAAGAAACATACTACACCAAAGCATACGATAATATAAGTACTTAAAACCAGAGGTGAAGAGTTCTTCTTAAAAGTAGGCAGCTAAAAAAGTCACTTTCAACTTAAGGAAATAAGAATAACAGTAAGACTGCAAGTTGGAAAAATGCAAATGAGAACACAGTGAAGCAGTATCACTGTAGATATATATAGAGATATATATATATCTACATATATATCTATATATATACACACACACTGAAGTTCTATACTCAGCAAAAATATATTTATTTATTTTTTCAAATACATTTGCAAAAACATATTTAAAAAATAAAGTCATAAAAGGGTATTTTTCAGACATACAAAAGCTCAAAGAATTCATCAGCAGTAGTTCAGCACTACAATAAATGCTAAAGGAAGAACTCCAGGCAGAAGGAAAATAATAGCAGATGGAACAGGAATTCCAAAGGAATGAAAAGCCTTGAAAATGGTAAACATGTGGTTAAACATAAGAGCCTTTATTCTAGAAAGTATTTTTAAATCCCTTTAAAAGAGAATTGAGTTTTCAAAGCTAAAAACTAAAAGCATATTGCAGGTTTTATACCATGTGTAAAACTAAAATGTATGACAACAGCAGAGGCTGAGAGAGGGAAATAGAAGTATACTGTTATAAGGTTCTCATAGGATATGTGAAGTAGACTATGATGTTATATATAGCCACTATAAACAAACAACCTCCCAAAAAAGAGCTAAATAAATAAGCCAAAAGGAGAGTCATAAAAATACTCAACACCAGAAAAGGTAAAGAAGAGAGAATAGGTGGGACAAATAAAAAACAAATAGCAAGATGGTAGATTTAAACCCAACAATATCAATAATCACATTAAATGTAAATGGTCTAAATTAAAAATCAGAGATTAGGAAACTGAATTTAAAAAGTGAGACCTAACTATATGGTACTGACCAGAAATCTACTTTAACTAAAAACACACAAATAGGTAAAAAGTGAAAGGATGAAGAAAGATAATACTATTCAAAAGAAAGGTGGAGTGGCAACACTGACGAAGTAGATTTCAGAGTAAAGCATGTCACCAGAGATAGAACCATTTCACAATGATAAAGAGATCTAATTCATCAAGAAATTATAACCCTAAATATGCATGTATCTAGTAATGGGACTTCAAAATATATGAAGCCAAACTTATAAAACTACAACAATAATTGCTAAGTCCTTATTCATAGTCAGAAATTTCAACATCCTTATCTTAAAAATTGATAGAACAAGTAGACATAAAATCAGTAAAGATAGAGGTAATGTGAAAAATTGTATCAATCAACTTGATCTGACTGACATTTACATAACACCCAACATTCTTTTCAAGTGCACATGAATGGTAAATGTACCAAAACAGACTATATCCTGGACTACAAAACAAGCATTAATAAACTTAAAAATTATTTATATCATACAATGTAAGTTTCTTGACTACAGTGAAATTAAATCAGAAATCAGTATCTGAAAAACCCTCAGATATTTGGAAACTCATGTACATACTTCTAAATCTTCTAAATAATTAATGGGGTCAAAGAAGAAATCACCAAAAAAACAGTAAGGATTTTTGAAAGTACAAAAACGCAACACAATATTCTGTGGATGCAACCAAATCTCTATTTATAGGGGAATTTTATAGCACTAAATATTTATGTTAGAAGACAATAAATTAAACTTAGTTTCCATTTTAAGATTTTAGTCCAATCAAGAGCAAATAAAATGCAAAGTAAACAGCAAAAAGGAAAGAATCAAGACTACAAATCAATGCACTTGAGAACATAAAATCAATAAAGAAAACCAAAAGCTGATTCTTTGAGAATATCAATAAAACAGACAAACGTCCAGCAGACTGAACAGGAAAAACTGAGAAAAATACACAAATGAACATTTAGGAATAATAGAGGAGAGATAATGTTATAGATCTTACAGATATTACAAATATAACAGAAATATCAAAAACAATTTTATACCAATGAATTTACTTAGATTAAATCTATTTCCTTGGAAAATTCAAACTATGGATGCTCACTCAGAAAGAAATAAATAGGCCTTTGTCTATTAAAGAAACTGAACTTGTAGTTAAATTTTTTTTTAGTTTCCCCCCTCCCCACCCCTCTCTCTCCAGGCATAGGTATGCAAGTCGGTAGGAATTCTTAGGTTTAAGATCCATGGAGGGATCAAATATTTAACTATCATGTGCAGGCACTTACAGATATAAGTTTAATAAACTATGTTAGTATTTCAGCAAAATCATTCTGAAAGGAAGCTGTGTGGAGAATTAGTTAGTATTAAGCTAAATTAAAAGTAAGGAGACTAATGACAATAATATAGGGAAGAAATGATGAGAGTCTGAAATAAGTCAGTGGCAAGCAGGATTTTTTTTTTTTTTCAATTGGGGTGGGTGTTGGGACAGGCATAATTTAAAAACAGATAACTAGGAGAGCGAATAACCAGATGTAGTGCTTGACTAGACATGGAAGGTGAGGGAATAAATGAATAAGGATGCTCCATGACTCTGGGCTTAAACACCAGAACCATTCATTAGGACAGGAAATACAAGAGGAGAAACATTTGGGAACAAGGAACTATGTTTATTTTCAATATACGGCAACTTTAGACATTCAGTGCCCTAAAGATACATAGTAGGCAACAAGCTATATGGAATTAACACTCAGGAAATTTGTCTAGTTAAAATAACCTGTTATCGCCCAGGATTACTTGTAATTAAAGCCTTCTTTATAACTACAATTAATGGCTTTTCTCAAAAGAATTTTAGGGATAAGAGAGTAGTTCAAGAGGTTTGAGAAAATGGGTCCCTTTCTCTATACTTAATTTACAGTACAAGAGGCCCAATTTCAGTGATCTTTTTATTGTCATTTAGAATAGAAAAACTGTATTTATTTACTCTATCTGGTTTAATGAGTCTGACGTATTTTCTTCAGGAAAAAAAAAAAATTGAGAATGTGTAGCTTTCTCCCTGTCTTTTCTTTTATATGTGGCTGTAATGACTCAATTCTTT